>NC_051310.1:43321530-44540458 GCF_015220235.1 Choloepus didactylus
AGCCTATTTCTACTGCCTGAGTAACAGCAAGCATTTCCTAGAGCAGATCCTGGTAAGTGGAGCTTAGATATTCTCCACCACAGAACACCCAGGGATTCTCTCCAGACTTTTCCTTTCCTTATATCTGTCCCACACATTTATCCAATCCAAAGCAGTCTAGTTAGTGTTGAGTTGCTTGGTTCTGTCCATCTCATACTCCCAGGTAAAAGAAGACTCAGAATCAGAACCAGTATCATTTATAATTATAATTGTAGTCATATATGAGTCATTTGGCAGAAAAAAATGTTGGATACATGTGAGCTTTCTGGAGATGCAGGAAATAGAAGACGGGCAGTAGTTTGTTGCCTAGCTAACAGAAGAATTTAATTAATCTAAACTTTTTCTTCTAGATTGCAACTGAGCTTCAGTTTAATCCAACAGACATTTATTAATCTCATACTATGTGCCATATACTGTGCTAGGAGCTAGGGTTACAACAGAAGTTAGTCCTTGCCTTCAAGGAGCTTACAGTCTAGTGTTTCTAGAGACATTTATTTTACTCAATCGGTCATTTCTGTGATTGTCAGAAATTTCCCTACATACTAAAAAGCTTCTTACCTCAATGAGCAACAAGGTGGAACTCATACTTTCTAGTCTACATAGCTGCCTATAGCAACCTCCTTCGGCTTACAGATGACAGCACTAGCACTGTTGAAAGAGGAAGACTTCCCAAGTCTTGGCTGCCTGCTAGACAGAGAATTCAAGCCTCTCCGTCGACTGCTCGTGCTCCTGGGCTGGACACACTGTCAGAGCCTAGAATCAGCCAAGAGCCTACTCCAGACGCTCCATAGGACCCAGGTAACTCTCACTCTGTAACCCACGCTGCTCCAGAAGTGAGTGCTGTGGGACTTTGGGCTTAGGCAGAATGCTGGGTTGTGCCATCAGTCACAATCTTTGACCCCATGTGCCCAAGTCAGCATCTCTCTCTTCTCCCATTTCAACACAGGATCAAGACTGTGATAAGCTCCTCAAGGATGCCTGTGATGGGTTGTGGGCTCACCTGGAGGTCCTGGAGTGGTGTGTACAGCAGAGCAGGTAAGGCCCTGTGCAGCCAGCCCCCTTCCAGCCAGTGGGCATGATTGAACCTGTGCTCCCTATGTGTGGCCTTTCAACACATCTGCCACATAAATCTTTTGGGTTCGCCTTGTTAACAAGCTACCAAACCAGGAGAGAAACATAAGTAATGATTATCTTCACCATAGCCGTAAGATTGTAACTAGAGGAGCATCCTTGAAGATGACCATGATGATAAAAATGAAGATCATCATCTTGTAGCTGCACCTTCTGGAACAAGTGGCCTCCTTGGTCTCTGCAGCAGGATGAGGAAACTAAGGTTAAAAGAGGTGCAGTGATCTGCTCCCAAAGAATGATTAAATAATGGAAAGAACAAATAATTTGGTTTAAAACAGATTTTGGTTTAAGATTTGTCTCTGTTGCTAACTTGTGGCAAATTACCTAACTTTTTTGAACCTTCCTTTCCTAATCTCTGAAATGGGAAGACTTATCCCTACCTTACTGATTTAAAAAAAAATTAAATAAGAAGCACTATAAAGTGTTTTGTATTTAAAAAAAAACAAAAAGGATGAAGATGATAAAAAGAACAATAACATGTCCTGAGCACCTATTATATGCCAGGCATTGTTTCAAGTTCTTTTTACATGGATGATCTCACTTAAGCCTCACAATCATTCTATGAGGTAGACACCAATATTATTATCATTTAAAAGTGGGACAACTGAAACCCAGAGATGTTAAATAAATAACTTGCTCAAAGTCACACAGCTAGTAAAAGTGGTCCACATTTCTAGTCATATATCATCCTGGATCACACTTTCATTCAGTAAATGCTTATTGAACTGTGTACTAGGCCTGGCATTTTCCTGATAACTTTAGTGTTAGGTATCTCCAGTCTAGGTTCCCATCTTATTTTTCATGCACCTCACCAGCACTTCCTGAAGTAGAATGGGTAGAAGAGGAAGTAGTGAGGGCCCCTTGCTCAGAGTAAAACCAGAGAAGCTTCTGTCCATTCTAAGCTAGGAAGAGTATAGAAATTAGGAAGCTTAAAGTATAGCACTTTCTGGACCCTGCTGACCAGAAAGATCCTTTCTAGCTCCTTTCTAGACAAAGAGAGGTGACTTGATGGATGTGCTTGCTTTAAGGTAAATAAATGTTATACTCCAGCTCAGACAAACTAAACTTTAGTGTTTGGAAAGTGTAACTGTGGTGTTAAGAGCCAGAGAGAAAGAACAAGAGGGAATGGGCATTGGTCTTAGAGCAATAATATAAACTGCCTCCTCCCTACACCCTCCTAACTTTCCCTTTCAGCAGCCCAATACCAAAGAGAGATCTCTTGTGTCATTTACATGGTGGAGACAGCCACTCAGTGCTCTACTCTCTCCATCACCTCACAAACCTCCCAGCCCTCAGGGAGGAAGATGTTCTCAAGCTCTTACAGAAGGTGCCAGCCAAGGACCCCCAGCAAGAGCATGGTGAGTTGGTAATGGAGTGAGATGGGCAATGTTTTAGTTTCCTAGCTACTAAAATAAACACCATACAATGGGTTGGCTTAAACAAGTGGAATTTGTTGGCTCATGGTTTTGAGTCTAGAAGTCCAAAATTGAGGCATCAGCAAGGTGATGCTTTCTTCCTGAAGACTGTGGCATTCTGGGGCTGACTGTGGGCAATCCTTAGCCCTTGACTTTTCTGTCACATGGCAATGTACATGGTGGCCTCTCCTGCCTTCTCTCTCCATTTGACTTTCCCTCTGCCTATAAAGGCCTCCAGTAATCCAGATTAAAACCCAATCTGATTAGGTAGGGCCACACCTTAATTGAAGTAACATCTTGAAGAGATCTTATTTAAAGTATGTCCCCACCCACCAGAATGCTGACCAAGACCAAGAACATGTTCATTCTGGAGTACCCATTCAATCCACCACAGGCAGGTTTCCCTGTTAGGGCAAACTTGCACATGTTTCTTCCAGCTTGAGACTTCCCTAGATGTAATTTCTGAAATCCAGCAAGATGGGTGGTCCAGCAGCTGTCCTGTAAATTAGTGCTGTTCACCCCAATCAAACTATGAGATGTCGCAGCATTCTTCCTAATGCTTGGTTAGTTGTAGGAAATCTCATGAGCAGAGTCCCACATCCCTTGTCCTCATGAAACCTTCTCAGGAACCACTAACATAACCTCATTCCAATGAACAGAATTAGGAACTGCCCTCTGTGTTCACAGCATTGTCATTTTCAGTGTTTCCAAAATTCTTGGTAAGTCCCTCCATGCTTCCCATCTCTTCTTCACACTTCATTGAACAGATAAAGGAGTTTAGAAAAATGATTTGCCTGAGGCAATAGCAACACTTTGTTTTAACCATGGATCTTTGCTTAAAATTCAAGACCCCATTAACAATCTCTTTCTTTTGGCTCTCCAAAATCATATTGTAGTGCAGTAACAACCTGCCACACAGGTCAGGGACACTTGCCTTTGAGAAACAAACTTTCTCATATGGCAAAGATGTTTCCCAGCCTACATGTTGCTTTGATTAATTAGAAAACTAGTGTTATTACATTCTACATGTTTTTCTGGAAAGGTAGGCAACTTGTTTAGCAGATTTACTAACAAACCACAACCCTCTGGTTTCCACATACAAGTACAAAATCCTCCCAAAGAGGCATTTTAAATCTGATTGACATTGCCAGGACACACTTAGAACTTGAACTTTGAAAAGACGAAAGAGGGACAATAACAGGGCTGGGATTAGGGTGAGGTAAGAGAGATCAAATTTAAGGAGGCACATACTCTCAAGGTTGTGTAAGTGCTTGCAAGTCTTGGCCCTGGGCAGTAATGCCATATAGAGGTCAAGGACATAGAACAGTATTGATCCCATTCTGCTTATTACCCCAACCCTGGCAAGAATGAGCTTTGTAGAAAAAGAAACCTCTAGGAAGCCTTATGTACTAAGGGGTTCATTGCAGCATCATAGTATCAAAGCATCCCTAACTATTCCAATACCCTGCAATCAAAGAATTTAGTTAAATAAGCAATGGGGTACCTTTTCAGTGGAACTATATTCAGCCACCAGAAATTTAGTTTATGAAGAAATAATCAAGTGTTTATACTCTAATGAATTTGTAAGAAGCAGGAAAATTAAATTATATGTAAAATGTCATTATACTCAAATAATAAAAACTTTTTTTAATTTAAAAAATGTAAATCCATTCTTGAGCAGTAAAGTGGGAACAATAAAAAAAAAGTCGTTACACTCAACTTAAACACACCTACACTTACACACACACACACACACACACACACACACACACATCCACACACACATATACCAAACTACAGAAGGGGATAAACCAGAATGTAAACATAGTTGTGTTTAGCTGGTAGAATTATGAGTGATTTTTTTATTTCTTCATTTTTGCTTTACTACATATAATGCTTTTTCTTTAAGAAACAGGTAGCAATTTGGTTATAGAAAAAATTAGGGCCAGATTAAGGCTGTTAGAGACCCTGTGCCCTGTAAAGATTATGGTTCCCTCCTTCCCCACTAAAATTGAAAATTTTTAATATATATAGAGAGAGAGAAATTCCAAATTATAAGACAAGCGTAAGGAATTTCAGCACAACTCATATTTTTCCCATGATGTCTGCTTCAGTGCTTTCTTAAAGATATCAATATATTTTTAAGTTTTTTGGTTTCTCTGCTCTCTTGTTACTCAGTCTAAACGTATTTTAAGCATACCTTTGGGATAATCCATAACTTCTTTACTTACTTCAAGTAAGTTTTGTAACTTACTTTAAGCTTGCATTAAGGAAAAAGGAAAGAAAAGCATTTTAAGAAATATAAGGAAAGGACTTGCCGAATGACCATCAGGCCTGTATTTAACAGACAGACAGAAGGAAGGTTGGTGAGGAAAAGGAAACAGTGGGGACTGAGGGTTGGCATTGATTACAAGAAAAAGCATGGAAGCGAGCCAATCATACTGGCCGAAAGGAATGGTTGAGAGCACTTAGTAGGTCTACAAGTTCAGCATCTCTTTGCTTGAGCCAGCTTGCAGCCCAGACCCAGAAGAATCAACTCTGCCTGTTTTTAAATTCAGATTCAGCTGATGCCCCAGTCCTTGACCATCTGAGTCAGTGTCAGAACCTGACACTCTACCAAGGCTTCTGTGCCATGAAGTATGCCATCTACGCCCTCTGTGTGAACTCACACCAGCACTACCAGTGCCTGGACTGCAGAGAGGGTCTCTCTGAGGACATGGCCTCAGCCGCAGAGCCAGCAAATGACTCTCTCTCCTCCCCAGGTATGGCACTGCTACCCTGTCCCTGGCGTAAGCTCCCTGGTAATGACTTATCCCAGTAAGTTCCTTGTGTGGTAACCCTTTTCCACCAGGATTGAGAGTGGGCTTGATTTTATTGTGCCCAGGAATAATTCCATCTATTTATCAGCCTCTGTGAATCAAAAGGCTATAGAGAAAACAAGTGATTTGCCTAATTTCTAATAGAGTCTCATCACCTAGTACAATAAGAAAACCATTTCACATCACACTCCAGTTTGCACCAAGATTTTTCATTCATGCATATATGTATGTGTATTTGTGTGTATGAATATATGTGATATTGAAACTGAAACTCAAACTAAATTTTAAGAAACAATACTTACCTTTCCAAACACAGTACACTCTGGATTATTTTTCTGTTCTATTTCATTTTTTAAAATCCAACCCTCTAAATCGATTTCATGGGTAACAGCTGACTATGTGAAAACTACCAACCTCATATCCTCTCTCATTTTTCTTAATAGCTTTGTTAGTCCATAATTTGCCTTCTATAACTAGTAGTCAGTTATCTTTCCCTTCTAACTTTGGAATAGCTTGCCACATCTGAGCATTTTTTGACTAGTGAGTATTTCTTAATAGATCTAGCTAGCCTGTGGTATTCTTTAGAGTAACAGAGTGATAATGGAATTGGGGCATAAGGAGGCTCCATTTTGCCTTCATTATAGGAAGTGAAATGTGGAGTAATCAGAGATGATGAAGAACAATGTGAATTAAAAAAGCAGAGACAAAATAATGAGGGTTCAGTAAACTGTACTTTTACTTACGGTAGCAAAATCTTTCTGCCAATCATGAGGAGACTTGGCTGAGCAGTGTCTCTCATTCTTCTGACTGTAACCACAGTCTCTTAGTCATTAAAAAATAAACAAATGAGTAAAAGTTGTTAGAATAGTTGAAGAATGTAACGTAATTTTCCTAATGTTTGCATTCTCTCTTCTCTTTCTCTGGCCTCTTTTCTTACATATGCTTCTTTAGGTGCTTCCAATCTCTTCTCAACATACCTGGCCAGGTGTCAACAGTACCTGTGCAGTATTCCTGACTCTTTGTGCCTGGAGCTTCTAGAAAACATCTTCTCATTGCTCCTGATCAGCTCTACCGATCTTCACCCAGAGCCTCACCTGCCTGAGGACTATGCTGAAGATGATGACATTGAGGGGAAATGCCCTTTGGGTTTGACATCCCCATCAGAGAGCCCTCAGCACATAGCTCAGCCTGAGAGGAAGTCAGAACAGAGTTCCCTGGAAGTCCCCAGGAGCCTTGCTTATACACTTGCAAGCTGTCTGAAGGCAGAGCCAAAAGACAGCTACCCAAGATCTCACAGGCACAGCTTTTTGGACTTAAAGCACTTTACTAGTGGTATCAGTGGATTCCTGGCTGATGAATTTGCAATGGGGGCTTTCCTCAGACTTCTCCAGGAGCAGCTGGATAAGATCAGCAGCCATGGCCCCGCTGAGAAGCCAAAGCTGCCAGAAGGCCAGAGCTGCCCAGGAAGCAGAGATGGACAACAGAGCCGCCTGCACCGATTTTCCAAAGTTCTCTCTGAGGCCCAGTGGAGATATAAGGTGGTAACAAGCAACCAGGGCTCAGGTGAGAGGAGGGAGCACCATCTCCAGAGCTGGTGGGTCCAGACAATAGGGAGGGAGCACATCCTACCAGGAATGTGGGAGAAAGCTAGGAGTGCAGAGGAGTCACACTGTAACTCAGGGCATATCATTGTAGCAACCAGTATGAGAACATGTGGGTATTGCTCCACATCTGAGAACCCAGTCCAAGGCTTCCCCTACCAGTTACTCCAGGAGGAGGGTCAAATCAAAGTTGATCACTCTCCTGTATGACCCCATTGGATTTGCTGTTTCAGAGGAGCATCTGACACCTTCCCAAAGATTTCGGCCCATTGCCACACGGCACCCCAGTCTCCGCCGGGGTCGTCGGACAAGAAAGAGTCGGGCAGGTAAGCCAAAGATCTCTCACCCCATACCACTCCCCATGTACCAGGCAAGTTGTGTGTTGCCAAGTTTATAAACTTGGTCAATACAAACAAACAAAAGTGATCTAAGATTACAGTTTCTTATATATCCTTCCAGACATTTTCCATAAATACAAACATATGTTATTTTTTTATATACACAGATTTATCATACTATATATAATGAGGGCTGCAAATTGCTTTTTTCACTTTTATATATACAGATATATCATACCATATGTTAAGAACTTTTTTCAATTATCTTAAAGGCTGCCTAGTGTTCCATTATCATCGATACCCTCTTTATATGGACTTTTAAGTTGTTTTTCCTATTCTAAACAGTGCTAAAATAAAAACCTTGTACATGTCTGTATCTACTTGTGTGAGTACATCTATAAGTTCTTATCAGTAGAATTGCTAGATCAAAGGTATGTGGATATAAAATATAGATAGGTATTACCAAATTGCCTAAAAAATAGTGCACCCATTTACATTCCAACTAACTGGGTCTGAGTGCCTATATATACATACATTCATTACCAATGCATAGTATCAGATTTTTAAAACTCTTTGCCAGTCAATTAGGGGAAAATGGTATATCATTGCTCTAACATTACTTTTTTAGTTTGATTGAAATTGAGTATCTTTTCATACATTTATTGATCATTTTAATTGTCCTATGAGCTTCCCATTTATGTTCAAGGTCCATTTTTCTAATGGGTACATCTTTCTTGCTGAAATTTAAGCCCTTTACATATTAAGGAAAATATTTTGTCACGGGCTACCATGTATTTTTCCATTTGTGTCTTTTGACTCTTCTTATGGTTTTTCTTAGAATTATTACAGGAGTATTCTACAGAACCATTAAATTTTTAGAGAATCAAATTTCCATTTTTGGTGCTGGTCTTTTAAATAATCAACAAGGAATTAATAAGGGTTTCCTATGTGCTCAAGAGTAGTAGGTACCTTGAGGGAGAGGAATAAGGCATAAGTCAGGCCCTTGCCTTAAAGGAATTTGTAATTTACCTACATGGACAGCATACATTAAAAAATTAAACTGAACTGAGGCAGTGCCTGAAAAACAGAAGAAATCTCTTAAAAGGAAAGATCAGCATGGACTTCAAAAGTCAAGAAAACAGAATTCATGGAGGAGTTAACTCCTGAACTGAGCTCAGAAGAATGAATAGTATCTGGGAAGGATTCAACAAGAAAGGCAAGCCTAGTGGGAAGGGTGGAAGTTGCCATGAGAGAAACCTGGAAAATCTGTAAGGCTGAGCTGCTTAGGCTCTTAAGCTGCTAAGTTAATTAGTTTTGGTCAAAAGACATAGGTTGCATCCATTTGACCCATTCAGCCCAAGAATGTGCAATCCATTATCTCCTTCCTATGGATGTGTGATCCTTCTAAAGGGCAGCTCACTTATGGATGCTGGTGATGGGCTCAACTCACCCAGCAGCTGAGAGGCAAAGAGACTCACTTGCATGGGGCTGATATAACCCTCAAATGATCGCACTAAGGAATAGTGAGCCTCCATTTGCAAACCCTAGCACTTCAGGAAAGCAGGTGATGAAAAGAAGCTTTTCCTCCAAGGCTTTGAATATTGTGGTCTTTGGCAGGCCAGGTCCTATGCTTTGGTTCCCTACCTTTGCAAATATGAGACCGTATCAGAAAATCTTGTGACCCTTCTGCTTCCTGGTCATAATAGTTGTGCTCTTATTTTTTAGAACATTGACAGTACTTAGTGAGCAGGTAATGGTCTCTGAGATGCACAGGTTGGAAACCACTGGTAAAGGCTACTACCCAAATGAGCATTTGGGCCATACTAAGCCTACCCTTTGCCTTTGATCTGTAGGAACTCCCATGTTGCTGTAGGAGCAGCAGCAGATACAGTAGTTATCCATTATTTTCTTACTTTCTAACGACCCAGATCTTGGCTTTCAAGCCGATTTTGGATTTTGTAACTTCTACACTGTAAGGAGTTGATTGATTTTCTCTTTTCTTTCTAATACCTCTAGATGGCCGAGACAGAGGTTCAAACCCATCCCTGGAAAGTACAAGTAGTGAACTGAGCACAAGCACTTCAGGTATGGGGGTTCCAACCAGTTGCCATAGTCAAGTAGCTTTGTGCTGAAATAGAGCTGCCATATACCATGGTATAAAATACAAGACTTAGAAGTGCATGCCCGTGTTCAAGAAGGTTGAAAATCTGCAGACAAGCAATCAGATTTCAGCTGTGAAAAGGGAAAGGGATGTTTCACTATCAGTTTAGGTACCCATCAGCAGAAATAAACAGAGGCAATACCCACGAAGGTAGTTGGTAATTAAACCTTTATATTCAAAGGTGATAGCATAGGTTTGCCCTGCACTTAAGGAAAATAAAGACCTGTTGGAGGACTTTGATGAGATAAAAGTTTGGTGGAAAGTGGCAGCACTATAGGTTCTCCTCAATTTATATTGTTTCCCTGGCTTCCCACATTTGTATCCCAACAGAAGGAAGTCTGAGCACTGTGTCTGGGCGGAATGAGCTAGAAGGCCGGTTGCAACCCCAACCTCAGAGTTCACTCCTCCCCATGATGTTCTCCCCACCTGAGTCACTGCTGGCCTCCTGCATCCTCCGGGGGAACTTTGCAGAAGCCCATCAGGTAAGGGAGCATTTGTGCATGCTTCAGGTGTTAGGAGCGGAGGGTGTGGGAGAGCCTAGGCGTACCTTGTCGTAGTGAAGAATGGTAAGTCAGCCCCTGGCTGGCCCATGCCTCAGGTAACGCTAGATGCACATGCAGCCAGAGCCACTCAGGAGCACTTCAGTAGCCACATCACAGCAGGCAGCACAGCATCGTAGGCCCACAGTCCTCAGCAATGTAAATTTAGAGACCCAGCCTGGAGGAGATTCAAGATGTTGTACTGTTTGTTTATTTTCTTCACATAAACAGTGTTGTTTTTTGTTGTTTTGTTTTCTTTTTTTTTTATAAACTGTTAACAAAAGAAAACATTCAACCACAGTCCCCCACCACTACAAAAATTTGAAATATTTTTCTTTTTCCTTTTACCCTTTCTCTGAAGATAGACAATTTTCAATAATAAATAGAATGTAGGTTCAGTGGACAAGAGGTATAGGGAATGTTGCATAAGGAAAATAGCACTGGAATAGAAATCAGAAAGATTCTTAACCTCTCAATGCTTTAATATTATTTGAAAATTGGAATTAAATATAATACCTGCTTTTCTATCTCATGTTAAGGGGATTATGTAAAAGCTCTGAGAAATACAAGAATCATCTACTATTACTTACATTTAATAGCATATAAAAAACTATTATTCTAATTCTAAACTCACTTGGTGTATTTTATGACACTTGTGCCAGTCCTTACCATGAAGGTCAGAATTTTTCTTTCTTGTGACTTTAGTTGTTAAGGAATAAATCTAGGAGAAATCCAAGTGATAGGATAATTTTTGTTTAATTTCCTCTGATGGTTTTAGGTCCCCTACTTGAATAATAATGATAATTATGATACAGTGGGGAAGACAGAACCCATGCCAACCTTTCTTATACCCCAAATCCAGAGGAAGTAGGCTGTGAGTCCCCCGATGCTTTACCCCAAATGTCCTCCATTGTTCCTTTCTCTTGGGCCTTGGTCTTTTTTTTTTTTTTTAATAAGATTTTTATCTTTTTTTAATCTGGTTACAGAATAAGTTGTGCATATTACAAGAAAATACCAAAAAGTATTAAAAAATTATTTTTGATCCTATTGTTCAGAACAACCAGTATTGAAGATGTAATATATTTTCTGCTGGTCATTTTCCAAAATATATGACTAAAATAAGTAATATAGTTGAAATTATTCCAAATTTAATACTTTATATCCTACCTATTTTACATTATAACATAAATATTTCCCATATAACTTTGATTTTAGGGACCTTATAATAGTCTAATCAAGTAGCTACAGTTAACCCTATTGGTGAACATTTAGATTGTTTTCAACCTTAAATCCCTTTAGGCATTATGCTTTTTAAATTATTTCCTTCAGAACATTTCTCACAAAAATTACTGGACCAAAGGATAAAAATATTTTTAAAGCTTTATAGATTGCCAAGTTGCTTTTTTTTTTTAATTTTTTTTTTTGATAATATAAAATTTCCCATTTTAACCGCTTTAAGTGTACTCAAACTGCTTTTTTAAAAATCTTGTAACAATTAACAATTCTACCACCACCCCCTGAGGATTTAATTTTATACTTTGCTATTATAATTAATGCAAAATGATATTAATGTTACTTAAATTCCTTGGATCACTGGTAAGGAAAAAAATTGTTCATCTCTATATTCATCATCTGCATTTTCCTCTTTTAAATTGTCCCCGTCTTTTGCCTATTTTCTACTGGAGTGTTTTGTGGTTTTCTTATTTTTATATTTGACCTGTGCTTCTAACCATCCAGTGCTTTCTAGACCCTACAACCAGATGTCTTAGGGCCCTAGTCTTATGATTGGCAAAGATCGCATATCTCTAGGCATTCCCCAACCCACTGGGCATACCACAGAACCAACCCACACTCCTCCCTCTCCTTTGATAGGTGGTGTTCATGTTCAACCTGAAATCTTCACCCAGCTCAGGAGAACTGATGTTCATGGAGCGCTACCAGGAGGTAATCCAGGAGCTGGCCCGAGTAGAGCACAAGATTGAAAACCAGAACTCAGATGGGGGTAGCGGCACCATTCGGAGAACTGGTAGTGGCCGCTCAACTCTACAGGCCATTGGCAGCGCTGCCGCAGCAGGTCAGGCTTCCTTCTGCCTCGTAGCGGGGAAGGGGCGATGTAAGGGAGAAACCTCCCAAATCATAGGCTCATCATGAGGGTGAGCGGAAATCCAAAGCAGACACCTGCCTTGAAGAAGAGGAACCCTAATAACATTCAGGGTAGTTTTCTAGCTGCTCCCAACTTCCTTGACCATGGTATTCACATACCTGGCCCTCGAGCTACTCCATTAAGCTTGTCCTTATGACTTGAACTAAAGAGATGAATGTTATTTCCACCATGGGACTTCATGGCTACTATCTTGGGCTTCAGAAAATGGTGAGACATTTATTTCCTTCCTAGGTAATTATTCAGGGATAAATCATATTATTTTACTTTTCCATAAAATGATAATGTTGTGTATTAACATCTATGGCATAGGAGTCACAGGTCTCAATTTCCAACCTTGGCTGCACTGCAGAAAAGCACATCCTTTCATTATTTCTTCCCACTCCCCTACCCCCCACAGTGGCTTTCTTAAAAATCAGTTTTATTAAGATATATTCACACACCATATAATCCATCCAAAGAACACAATCAGTGGCTCACGGTTTCATCATATAGTTGTGCATTCATCACCACAATCACTTTTTTTTTTCATTATTTCTTGAAAGTGGAATCTTATCCCACATTTTCACATCTCTTACTTGTCTAGGTTCTTTATATCAACTTACCATCATGTGTTGCCCCTTCTGTATTCTCCCAGAAATTTTCTATGCCTATTCTAGAGAATACATCCTTTTAGTTTTTTACACTTTTTCTTTTTTTTTCCTAAAAATACTGTGTCCACCTTGCTTTTTTAGCAATGTATTTAGAGGTTTTTTCCAAGTAGCCACATGGATCCACCTCATTCTTTCTCAGACTACTTTTAGATCCCATTTGGAAGATGCCCTCACTCATTTTGACCATCCTGAGTTTCTTCTGGTCTCCTTTTCCATGCCATTGTTTTAATGTTATGAGAGTGGGCTATAATGATGCTACAAATAGGCATCAAAGATATCTTGTGCAGAAGACCTAATTTTTATTCTGTTACTGTATATAAAATCTAACATTTCCCCTTTTAATCATATTCAGATATGTATTTCAGTGCTGCAAATTACATTCACAATGTTGTGCTACCAACACCACCATCCATTACCAAAACAATTCTATCATTACAACCCTGTACATTTTAAGCCTTCACTTCCCATTCCCAGTTACCACTCTGTCCCCAATAACCTATCAGTGGGGTCATACAATATTTGTCCTTTGTGTCTGGCTTATTTTGTTCAACATGATGTCTTCAAGTTTCATCCGTGTTGTCTCATAATTCAGGACATCATTACTTTTTACAGCTGAATAATATTCCATTGTATGTTGTTCTAGTTTGCTAATGCTGCCAAAATGCAAAACACCAGAGATGGATTGGCTTTTATAAAAGAGGGTTTATTTGGTTACACAGTTACAGTCGTAAGGCCATAAAGTGTCCAAGGTAACACATCAGCAATCGGGTACCTTCACTAGGAGTATGGCCAATGGTGTCCAGAAAACCTCTGTTAGCTGGGAAGGCACGTGGCTGGTGTCTGCTCCAAAGTTCTGGTTTCAAAATGGCTTTCTCCCAGGACGTTCCTCTCTAGGCTGCAGTTCCTCAAACATGTCACTCTTAGTTGCTCTTGGAGTGTTTTTCCTCTCTTAAGCTTCTCTGGAGCAAAAGTCTGCTTTCAGCAGCTGTCCTCAAACTGTCTCTCATCTGCAGCTCCTGTGCATTCTTCAAAGAGTCCCTCTTGGCTGTGGCTCCTCTTCAAAACATCACTCACAGCTGCACTGAATTCCCTCTGCCCATCAGCTCATTTATATGCTCCACTGATCAAGGCCCACCTTGAATGGGTGGGGCCATGCCTCCATGGAAATTATCTCATCAGAGTTATCACCTACAGTTGGGTGGGGCACATCTCCATGGAAACACTCAAAGAATTCCAATCTAATCAGCACTAAAATGTCTGCCCCACAAGATTGCACCAAAGAATATGGCTTTTTCTGGGGGACATAATACTGGCACATATGTATATACCACACTTTATTTATCCATTTATCAGTTGATGAACACTTGGGTTGCGTCTATCTTTTGGCAACTGTGAATAACAATGCTATGAGCATCAGTGTGCAAATATCAGTTTGAGTATTCCTATTTCTCCACATTCTCTCCAACACTTGTTTTTATTCTGTTTTTTTTTTTTAATAGCACCCATTTTAATGGGTTTAAAATGGTATCTCATGGTTTGGATTTGCATTTCCTTGATGGCTAATGATGTTGAATATCTTTTCATGTGCTTTCTGGCCATTTGTATATCTTCTTTGAAGAGATGTCTGTTCAAGTCTTTTGCCCATTTTTTAATTGGTTTATTTATCTTTTTGTTGTTAACTTGAAGGATTTCATTGTGTAGGTTGTTGTTTTACTTTCATGATAATGTCCTTTGAGGCACAAACATTTTTCATTTTGATGAGGTCACATTTATGTATTTTTTCTTTGGTGGCTTATGCTTTGGGGTAAAAGCTAAGAAAAAAAATGCCTAACAAAAGGTCCTGAAGATGCTTCCCTACGTTTTCTTCTAGGAATTTGATAGTTTAGCTCTTATATTAAGGTCTTTGATCCATTTTGCATTGATTTTTTGTATATTGTGTGAAGCAGGGGCCCTCTTTTTTTTTTTTTTTTTCTGCAAATGGAGATCCAGTTTTCTCAGCACCATTTTTTGGAGACTGTTCTTTCCCAATTGAGTGATCTTTACCACCATGTCAAGAATCAGTTGGCCATCAATGTGAGGGTTGATTTCTGAGCTCCCAATTCAATTCCACTGGTCCGTATGTCTGTCCTTGGGCCAGTACCATGCTATTTTGATTGCTTTGGCTTTGTAACAAGTTTAAAGATAGAGCAGTATGAGTCCTCCAACTTCATTCTTCTTTTTCAAGGTGGCTTTAGCTATTTGGGATTCCTTGCCCTTCCATATAAATTTGATGATTGGCTATTCCATTTCTGCAAAGAAAGTTGTTGGAATTTTGATTGGGATTGCATTGAATCCCAAATCCCTATAATTTGCTTTGGATAGTATTGACATCTTAATGATATTTAGTCTTCCAACCCATGAATGCAGAAAGTTCTTCCATTTATTTAAGTCGTCTTCGATTTCTTTTAGCAATGTTTTATAGTTTTCTGTGTACAAGTTCTTTACATCCTTGATTGGATTTATTCCTGGCTATTTGGTTCTTTTAGTTGCTATTGTGAATGGAATTTTTTTCTTGATTTCTTCTTCTAAATTTTCATGAAACAATTGTCCATAATATATAGAAACACTACTAATTTTTGTGTTGATCTTATACCCTGCTACTTTGTTGAATTCATTTATTAGCTCTGGGAGCTTTGTTGTGAATTTTTCAGGGTTTTCTGTATATAGGATCATATCATCTGCAAAGAGGGAAAGTTTTACCTCTTCCTTTCCAATTTGGATGCCTTTTGTTTATTTTTCTTGTATAATTGCTCTGGCAAGAACTTCCGGTAAAATGGTGAATAACAGTGGTGACGGTGGGCATCCTTGTCTTGTTCTCTATCTTACAAGGGAAAGCTTTCAGTCTTTCACCATTTAATAGCATGTTAGCTGTAGGCTTTTCATATATGCCCTTTATCATGTTGAGAAAGTTTCCTTCTATTCCTAGTGTTCTAAGTTTTTTTATCAAGAAAGGGTGCTGTATTTTGTCAAATGCCTTTTCTTTATCGGTTGATAGGATGATGTGTTTTTTTTTCCTTCATTCTGTTAATGTGGGGTATTACATTAATTGATTTTCTTATGTTGAACCACCCTTGCATACCAGGGATAAATCCCACTTAATCAGGGTGTATAATTCTTTTAATGTGATGTTGGATTTGGTTTGCTAGTATTTTGTTGAAGATTTTTGCATCTATAGTCATAAAAGATACTGGTCTACTGTTTTCTTTTCTTGTGGTATCTTTATCTGGCTTTGGTATGAGGGTGTTGTCCTTGTAAAATGTGTTAGGGAATGTTCCCTGCTCTTCAATTTTGGGGAAGACTTTCAGCAGAATTGGAGTTAAGTCTTCTTGGAATGTTTAGTAGAATTTCCCTATGAAGCCATCTGGTCCTGGGCTTTTCTTTTTTGGGAACTTTTGGATTACTGAGTCAATCTCTTTACTAGTAATTTGTTCATTGAGATCTTCTGTTTCTTCTTGCATCAATGTAGGTAGTTTGTGCTTCTAAGAATTTGTTCATTTCAACTAGGTTATCTAATTTATTGGCATACAGTTGTTCATAGTAGCTTCTTATAATCCTTTTTATTTCAGTGGGGTCAGTAGTAATGTGCCCCTTTTCATTTCTGATTTTCATTATTTGTATCTTCTCTCTTTTTCTCTTTGTCAGTCCATCTAAAGGTTTGTTAATTTTATTGATCTTTTCAAAGAAACAACTTTTGGTTTTGTTGATTCTGTCTGTTGTTTTTTGTTTTCTATTTTATTCGTCTCTGCTCTGATCTTTGTTGTTTCCTTTCTTTTGCTCACTTTGGGTTTAGTTTGTTCTTCTTTTTCTAGTTCTTCCAGTTTTGAGGATAGGTCTTTCTCTTTTTTAATGCAAGCATTTAGAGCTATAAATTTCCCTCTCAGCACTGCCTTTGCTGCATCCCATATGTTTTGGTATATTGTATTTTCATTTTCATTCACCTCAAAATATTTCCTAATTTTGCTTCTCATTTCCTCTTTAACCTATTGGTTGTTTAAGAGTACGTTGTTTAATCTCCACATATGTATGAATTTGCCATTTCTCCCACTGTTGTTGATTTCTAGCTTCATTCTTTTATAGTTGGAGGATATGCATTGTCTGGTTTGAGTTTAATATTTTTAAATTTATTGAGATTTATTTTGTAACCCAACGTACGGTATATCCTGGAGAACAATCCATGTGCACTTGAGAAGAATGTGTATTCTGTTTTCATTGGATGCAGTGTTCTATATATGGTCTAGCTGATTTAGTGTATCATTCAAGTCCTGTACCTCCTTATTGATCTTGTAACTAGATGTTATATCCATTATTGAGAGTGGTGTGTTAGTCTCCTACTATTAATGTAGAGCCATCAATTTTTCCCTTCAAATCTGTCAGTATTTGCTTCACATATTTTGGGGCTCTGCTGTTAGATGCATTTTGAATTGGAGTTTAGTTGTCCCCTCTGCTTTCCAGGAAACAGATCTCCCTCTCCCAGGTATTTGACGCCCTCAGGTGTTTGTCCCAGACTGTCTGCCTCTATAGTTTTTTACATTCCTTTTGTTGTCTCATGCTGCTTTTGCCTGCAGGGTAAATTCTGGGAGGAGTGTCACCCTGGAGAGGACTTTGCCAAGTCAGTCTTTCCCAGCCAACACAGGGCCAGTGACCCATTAAGAAGACACAGACTGCCTCCGCAATGCCGTGGGCCTCCCAAAGGCGCCAAAATCTCCTCCGATAGCTCCCTAAAGCTAGGCTTTCCTGCATTTTTCCCAGCAAATGCAGCCCTTCAGCTAACTGTCCCTTGCAACCCTGAAGAAGTGCTGTGTCTTTAAATCTGTACCACCTGTGCCTCTATCCAGAGAGGGTTGAAACAATGGCTGATGTCACCTTTGCCCAGGGTGGGTTGAAACAATAGCTGCCCTCAGAGCCAAGACCCTGTAATCTGAATTCACTCATCAAAAGCCATGATCACTGATCAGCTGTGCCCAGCCCCATTCTTGGGGAAGAGGATTTTTATGTCCTTTTCTCACCAGTAGCTAGCCAGGGACTGGACCCCGTGACAGCCTGCCACAAAAGTTGGGATGGGCACCAGTAACCGCCATGTGGAGAGAACAACTTAAAGTTCTTTGCCATAATTTATCAGCTTCTTCCTCCTGCTCTTTCCTGGATACTGTACAGTGTTATTCTGGCCTCTGGGGTTTCAAAATAGTTGTTTCAGAGAGTTCCTACCTGTTTAATAGTTGTTTTGTTACATGGACTAAGTCCTGGAGCTCCCTACTCTGCCATCTTCTTGGGAAGTTTCTAACCATTTTTTAAATAACTACTTTTCATAATAAAAGTAATAGTTAGAATCATTTTAAATCCTTGCTTTTTACTCCCCTGCTGGGCTTCCAGGGATGGTATTTTACTCTATCTCTGATGTGACTGACAAGCTACTCAGCACCTCTGGAGACCCCATCCCCACACTCCAGGAAGACTTTTGGATAAGCAGTACCCTGGCAGAGCCCACTGCTCCCCTGAGAGAGGTTCTGGAAGACCTCAGTCCCCCTGCCATGGCTGCATTTGACCTAGCTTGCTCTCAGTGCCAGCTGTGGAAAACCTGCAAGCAGCTCTTGGAAACGGCTGAACGGCGCCTGAACAGTAGCCTTGAGAGCCGAGGTGAGTGTGCTTCTTTTGCTTTGTCCCTTAATCCTCAATGAGGAGATGGATTTCCTAGAGACTTGATAAGTTGTTCAAGAAGAAAATGATGATTGGGAAGCAGAAGGAGACAGGGAAAAAGGATTATTACTTAAATTTCTTCATGTCCAATCTGATGGCATAAACATAATGTTGAGTCTCCCCTTCTTAATAGACATAGTAAACATCAGTCAATTGGGGAAATTTTTTTCTAGTGTATGGATAAATTCAAAGAATAAATATATAGTCAAAAATGGTATAAATGGAATCTGTGCCACTAGACTGCATGCCCACTCCTGAATGAACTGCACTTCATCTAAAACCTGGGATGGTCTTAAGATTGTAAACCAGGTGTAAGGGAAAACTTAGTGGATCACAGCAGGATAGAGAATGGTACATTGATAATATCCCAGAATCTGTATATAGAATTAGAGGAATCAGGGTATGCAAAGATAGAGTTAGGTAAAGTTCTAGTCCCCATCCATCGTTAGAACATGCAGCAAACATTGGAAGGACTCTGACCAGTGGGGAAGAAAGGAGGATATTTAGTCGCAGTAATACAGAGGGAGGATGATGAATAACCACTTGTGGCAGGAGTCCCTAAGACCACCCCCAGGTTCAGTGGTTCACTAGGAGGACTCACAGGACTCAGCATTTAGTCCTACTCCTGACTAAGGTTTATTACAGCACAAGGATACAAAGCATCGTCAGCAAAGGGAGAAGTCTCATGGTATAAAGTCCAGAAGAAACTTGGTGCAAGTTTCCAAGAGTATTCTCCCAGAGAGGTGACAAGGGATGTTTAAATCCTCCAGTAACAAGTAGTGACAAAATGTACAAAGTATTTTCTGTAGGCAAGCTCGTTAGGGACTCAGTGCCCAAGACTTTTATTGGGTCCAGTCACATAGTCATCCTCTTCCTGGCATGCACCAAATTTCCAGAGGAAAAGCAGATGTTCATCTGAAGCCACATTATTTGTATAAAATTGTTTAGACCCAGTTAGTCACTCATAATTTAGGGAGAGTTTTATATCAGTGAAGGGAACTGTTTACCAGTCAAGTCCTCAGACCCCAGCCAAGGGCCAATCTTGCAAGCACACCTTTCTAAGGATCGCAGTCTCAGGCCTGCTATGTTAACTCTTTTCTGCACACCCCTCCAAATCACTTCTGATCTGTTGGTTACAATGCCCTTTAATATTCACATAGTCCTCTAAAAAGGTATACTAAGGCATATGCAATGCTGTTTGATTCCAGCAATTTCTCTCCCCCTTTGCCTAATATTTATATTCTCAAATGGAGGGACATATTATTCAAGCTGTTAATAACTGAAATAGTTACATGTCAATCAATTATTAATTTATTTAGTACCTAAAGTTTTTCCAGATTATCCCAAGTATACAGTGGTACAGGAGGGGAGTGAGGAAATGAGGAATAATCCCTGTCTATAAAGTGTCAAGATACCAATAAAAGCAATTATAGAAGACAGATATGATCCCAACTCAAGTCCACAGCTGAGGGCAGTACCAAGGCAAAGCCACAAGAAGTGCCCAATTGGCTTGGGAATCAATCCCATAGGAGGGTCACAATTCTGGGTTTGCTGCTGCCAACAGCTGAGGTGTCTTGCTGGCACTGGTCCCAAAACCTCAGGCCCAAAATATACCAGGTACACTGGTTGTCGCCCAAAATGGCACAGCATGTATTTCCCCCTTAATACTAGAGAAGATAAAAATAAATACAGAACTGAGTTTCATTCTCTGAGAGTACCTCATTCTTTCTGCATTCCCTCTTCCTTCATCTGCTTCCAGGTCGACGGCTAGATCATATACTCCTGCATACTGATGGCATTCGAGGTTTTCCAGTTGTTCTTCAGCAAATCAGTAAGATTCTCAATTATCTGCTTATTTCGTCTGGACAAACTAAATCAGGTGAGTGGCTCTTCTCCCTTTTTTTCTCTTGTGCTTGGAATTGAGGTCAGCAGCAGCTTCACTTTTTTCTATTTGCTTTCCATAGAGACTGTAGAAGATAAAGGAGGACCTCCACGGTGCAGCGTCGCTGAGCTTCTTCAGTCGTGCTGGCCCAGCCTGACTGAGGACTGTGTTGCCAGCCAGGCCACCCTCTCCCAGCAGCTAGAGCAGACCCTTCAGTCACTGAGAGAAGCACTAGAGCTGCCAGGTATGGGGCCCAGTCTGCTCAGAGCAGGAGAGGACTGAACTGGGAGAGGTAACAGCTGAGAGTAAAGACCGACTTTGGAGCAGCAGCTTAAGACTCCAGAACTGGGCTCTACCAATCCTCTAGTAAGCCACGGCAGGTCTCATAACTAACTACACGTCTGTTGGCCCACTTCTCAAGTGAAAGGATGGTTAACACTCCATTAGCCAATATATTTTTTTCTTATTCCTAATGAGAAAGATATCCAGTAGGTTCTCAGTAAATAGCAATCAGCCCTTCCCCAAAGGATTGCTGTATACTTCATAAAGCTTTTCAACCCCAGAGACACTGGGATGAAAGCAGAACTATACCCCCTGATTTCTCCAGCCTCACACTCTTCCTGGTTGAGAATCACTTGCACATGTGACCATTATGATTTGAATCTGCCTCGTAAGGGTAGCCCTTGGGCTATAGGATGCCCCCAGACAGTGTACAGAAGGCCCAGATGATATATTGTGTAGGAAATTGACCCAAAGCTGGATGCACAGACTAAAGCCTACATCTTCTCCTGCCACAACTCTTCTCAGAGCCCAGGAGCACACCACTTTTGTCCCTGGTGGAGCAGGCAGCCCAGAAAACTCCTGAGGCAGAGACTCACCCTGTCTACATCCAGACTCAGCTCCTCCAGAAGAACCTGGGCAAACAGACCCCTGCAGACAGCAGGCAAAATGATTACATGGGCACCTTCTTCAGTTACTGCAGCACCCTAGCTGCAGTTCTCCTTCGGAGTCTGAGCTCTGAGCCTGGTAAGTAGCAAGAAAAAGAAAATGGAGTCATGACTGGGCTACCTGTTTTAGGGTCAGTGCAAGGAAGAGGAAAGGTGCTAGATTAAGAGGTTCTGAGCACAGCAGTAGCCAAGAATACAAGATTCTAAGATTCTCCTCTCTTCATCTGTGTCTATATAATTCATCTTTGTCTCCCTTTTGCCTAGTACAATGTACAGAACATGAGGATTGGTGGGGGGTTGCGGCAAATTTTGATGGAATTAATGACTAAAAAATACCTCTCTTGGACCTTCAACCCAGTGTGGATTTAAGGACCCAGCTGGTGAATCTAAGTATCTGCTATAGGTACCCGATTCTTACTTGAATCTACAGAGTGAATACTGTATGCACTTCACTCAGGCTGAAGAGCACAGGAGTGAGTTATTTGTGGCTAAGCCTGCTCACTGAACTTTGTCCCTGATTGGAAGTCTCTAGAGCAATGGTGAGATGTAGATGAACTTGTGATCAGGGTCATGTTGAGGATACTCTTTGCTTAGAATGAATCAGCAGATGGACTCTCAATGTAGTCTTCATTTGTCACAATACTTTTTTATTAATTCAGGAAAACATGGCTATTAACTATTGCAGTCAGTAGAGCAAACAAAAGTCACTTTTTTTTACCTTTGTAGATCATGTGGAGGTCAAGGTAGGAAATCCCTTTGTTCTCCTGCAACAGAGCTCTTCACAACTGGTGTCACACCTCCTTCTTGAGAGACAAGTTCCCCCAGACAGGTAGGAGCTACTCCTGTGGGGGTCAACCAGGTGCCTCTGATTGTTGCATCAAAGAAACCAAGGCCTCACTGGAGGGGTGCTTGGGTTCAGTTTGGAGAGTGGGGATTGCTACTAGACTTTGCCCTTAATTTGTATTTACTCTTAAACAGCTATCTTAAACTTCAGTGCACCTAGTTCCTTTCTTTCTCTTTCTTGCCACCTCTAACTTTTATTTTGCAAGTATCACTTATGGATAGACAAAAATCTAAAAATTTGATAATACATTAGTTGTGTTATCAATCTCCTAGAATGCTGATGGGATATAAATTGATATAGCCCCTGTGGGAAAGCAATTAGTCAATGTCTATTAAAATGACAAATTCATATGCTCTTTAAAGTAGCAATCCACTTTGGGGAACTTATCTTGCAGCTTTGTTATACATATGCAAAATGATGTATGTACAAAGTTATTTCATTACAATCTTATGCATAACAGCAAAAGATAAAAACAAACAAACAAACAAAAAAAACTATCCACTAATAGGGGACTGATTAAATGGGGACTAAGGATATTATGTGTCTGTAAAAAACAATGAGGGAACAAAGCAGTGTGTAATAGGCTACCTTTTTGTGTTTAAAAAGAAAAAGGGAGGTGGGGGGGCACTTAAAAGCCTGCGTTTATGTTTGTCTGGGTAAATACAAACAAACTGCAAGAAGGTGCATAAGATGGGGAGATGGTGCCTGTGCACTCAGGGCTGCGTTCCCTCTGCTTCTCTCCCTCCAGACTGGCAGCACTTCTGGCCCGAGAAGGGCTCAGCCTGAGCGTGCCACAGGTCATCATCAACTGCTGCTGCAAGCCCCTTGCCCTCTGCTCTGCCCAGCAAAGCCAGCAGACCGCATCCCTTCTTACCCAGCTGGGAATCCTGGCCCACTTGCACGTCTCCCACTGCCTGGATGACCTCCCACTTCCTACGCTGAGCCCATCAAGGCCAACTGAGAATCCCACATTGGAGAGAAAGTCCTGCTCCTCTCCAGGGGATTCATCACCCCCGGCCCTCACCTCCTCTACCTTGGCCTTCCTCAAGTCTCGCTCAAAGCTACTGGCTACAGTGGCCTGCCTGGGGGCTTTCCGGGGGTCAAAGGTCACCAAACCCAGCCTGTCCTGGAAGGAGCTTCGTGGCCGCAGGGAGGTTCCTCTGACTGCAGAGCAGGTGGCCCGGGAGTGTGAGCGCCTCCTGGAACAGTTCCCTATGCTTGAGGCCTCCCTCCTGGCTGCCTGGGAGCCCCTGCGAGGGTCTTCCGAGCAGGAGCAGAGTCTGCCAGTAGGTCTTTGTGGTCAGGCCAGTCTCTCTACTGTCCTCCTGGGCCTGCATTCTCCCCTTGCCCTGGATGTGCTGACTGAGGCCTTCAAGGAAGCACTGGTAGCCAGAGATTGGCTCCGGGCCCTGCAGGTCACTGAAGTGTACGGGCGAGATGTGGATGAGTTGAGCAGCATAAAGGATGCAGTCCTGAGCTGTGCTGCAGCATGTGGTGAGCAGAAAGCTATGCTTTCCTCTTTCACTAGTGGTAATAATATGTGGCATTTCCTGAGTGTTTCCCTTTGCCAGGCACTGTGCTACATGCTTTATACATGAATCATCTGGTTTAATCCTCACAACTCTAGAGAAAGGTGCCACCACAACCTCATGTTACTGAGAGGAGGCCAAGGCTCAGAGAGGTTAGGAAATTGCCCAGGGAATTAAGTGGTAGAGCACAGCTTAGAACTCAAGTCTATCTGACTTTAGAACAGGCACTCATAACCAGTATTCTCAGCCCTGCATATCAGAATTGCTGTGAAATTTTAAAACTACAAATATCTGGGTGCACCCCCAAGGCCCAGGATTAGGTTCAAGCGAGTATTTACTTTAAAACAGGGGTTAGCAAACTTTTTCCACAAAGGGCTTTGTAGGACACATGGGCTCAATCACAACTGCTCTACTCTGCCATTGTAGCAAGAAGCAGACATAAACAATAGTTAAATGAATGAGCATGGCCATGTTCCTAAAGAGCTTTATTTATAAAACCAGGTTGTGGATCTGTTTTTAAACGCTCCCTGCTTTAAATGCTCCCCAGGAGATTTCTGATGTGTAGCTGAGAGCCAATGGCCTACAGCAGTCTACTAGGGGGAACAAGAGTGAGGCATGCTGTCGGGAATGGCTTTTGGGTAGGAGGATAGGCTGCAGTTTGGAAAGAAGAAAATCCCTCTTTGAGAACTCCACTGATTGGCTGTGTGATCTTAATTGCTTGGAGTCTTAATTTTCAGATCTGTGAAATGGGTGAGGGAGAGAAAAATCTTTTAAGTAATAACAACAGAGGCTATCCAGAGAGTGAAACTGATTTACCTGTAATAACTTTCTAGTTGTTACATGGCACAGAGTGGAAATTGCAGGGAAAACTAAAAGTTCTACTGAGAAGTTGAGCCTGAAAGAGTGTTATGTGTGCAGCATGGCAAAACATAAAGAGCTTTATCTTTTCTTCTCTTATTTCTCTTCTTCCTTCTTCCCTTGCTTTTTCTTCCTTTCTTTCTCCTTCCTTCCCTCTCACCCATCTGAAAGTCCCATAACTATAATCGGGTTTGCATAAAGGGAAACATAGAGGTACAGCATTTCTCCTGGTCATATAATGGTTCTAAGTGTAAAAACTAGTCAACATCAGATAGAGCTTAAGGATCCTCCAAGCTTTGTAAAATTGAGCAAGACTCCTCTCTTGAGAAGTAACTTGGACTCTTGAGCTCTTAGGGTGCCAGGCTTACTGCCTTTTGTCATCTTTTTGTCTTGTAGACAAAGAAGGATGGCAGTACCTGTTTGCCGTGAAGGATGCATCTCTGAGAAGTCAGCTAACCCTACGGTTTGTGGACAGGTGGCCTCTGGAGCCGTGCCTGGAGGTCCTGGCCTACTGCATTTCAGATCCAACTGTCCAAGAAGGACTAAAGTGTGAGCTGCAGAGAAAGCTGGTAGAGCTGCGGGTGTATCAGAAGGTATGGTCCTTGGCATCAAGAGAAAGGAAATCAGCTTGGCACACTGTTACCAATTGCAGACTATTTTATATGATAGGGAATTTTAAGAAACACAAAATCTCAAATTAGGTTTTGCTCTGTTCTTTGGTGAACAGTGAGGAAGCCTCCTATCTGTTTCCTGGCTTATGCCAGCCTTTTGTTTTAACAAAAACTGTTTTATTTATTCCTACAATTGTAAATACATATTGTATCAAGCAAAGATAAAAATAATAAATTTAAACCAGAATAGTGCTTTAAAGATTGTTTTAAATTTCCACTAAATTTCAAGAGCCATTTTGAAAGGATCTTTCAAAATTGAAAGATTATTCTGGGATATGTGTTAAATATAAGATCAAGAGGCTTAGGGAGACAGATTTAGAGGATACTGCTATATGAAATTGGCAGAAGAAAAGATTTTCTTTTCATTCCTCCTTAGTGCTTTTCATACAGAGCTAAAATGCTGCACCAAAGGTGATCCTGCAGAGCCTTCAAGTCAGAAGAAAATCTTGAGTAAATGTTTGAGATGGAGGTACAGATCACGGTGACCCCAGAGGCTTGAATAAGCGGGGAATCATGGAAGCCTCTGAGCATTGTCCTATCAAGTGAAAGGCCCCACTCCAAGCCTCCCACTCGGCCTCTGCTGCCTAATTAAATTTCCAGGATGGTCTGACTTATAATGAGGATGAAAGTTCACTCTCCTCTCCAAACAATCTTTGCCCCATTGGCTGTAGTTCCTCCTCTTTCCTGAGTTCTGGGCAGAGATCTAGGGAAGGCCCATTCCTGGAATCTGCAATGACTTGCTCATGAAAGGAGAAGTTGCAGTGTGGTTTGATAGATTTTCCTGTCTTTCCTTAGATTCTAGGTTTGCAGCCTACCCCAGCATGGTGTGACTGGCAGAACCTGAGGAGCTGTTGTGTTGAAGACCCTACAACTGTCATGAACACAATTCTAGAAGCAAAGGTACCATTTTCCTGGGTGATATTCTCCTTCATCCTCTTTTCAAAGTTGCATCTTTTTGTATAGACCCCTTTCACATATCAATATCCACTTATTTTTTTTATAATTATATCTCTATTTTTAAATTATGGAAGTTACCAACATATAGACAAGTATAGAGAATAATGTAACTGACACTTTTGTACTATCACCAGCTTTTTCACATCTTAATATTATGTAATATTTGCCACATAATTTTTTTTTTATTTATTTATTAAAAAAAAAAAAAAAAGGCCAAATCAGTGCTGGCCCTAGTGTACCTCTCCCAAATCCCATTCCTCTTCTTCCTTCCCCAGATATACTAACCATTATCCTAAATTTAGGGTTGATATTCTCATAGAGCTCACAAATATACCTAGGTCACGTATTTATATACCCGATAACAATATATTTCCGGTTTGATGTTGAAAATATCATTCCATATGTGTCTTTCTGCAACTTGTTTTTTATTAACTATACATTTGTTTTTGAGATTTGTCCAGGTGTTTACGATATGTAGTTCCAGTTCATTTCAACTGCTATGTGGCCATTCATTGTGTTAATATACTACATATTTATTCGTTCTCTTGCTGGTGGACATTTAGATTGTATTCAGTTTTTTTGCTGTTACAGAGAGAGCTGTATGAAACTTTTATTTGACAGTTCCTTGTGGAATTTTTTTTTAGATTTTCTTACACTATATACACTAGGTGCAGAGTGTATATCTGCAGTGGAATTGCTTTTTCATCAGGCATGAGCATCCTCAGCTTTACTGAGATGTTGCCAAATTGCTTTTCATACTGGTTGTCCCAGTTTTACTCCCACCCACAGTTCCTATTGTACCATATCCTTGCCAACTTTTGGTATTGTCCATCTTTTCACTTTTTGCCAATAGGATGATATCTCGTTGTTTTAATTTCCATTTCTCTGATTATCAAGGAATCTGAATACCTTTTCATGTGCTTTTTTGGCCATTAGAGTGCTAAGTAGAATTGTATCCATCTTTTAAGGAGCTGATATATCATAGTTCAAACTGTAGATACTCATTCAAATATTCATTCATTCAGTAAACTTTTATTGAATTTCTATTATTTACTAGGCACTGTGCTACAAATATGGTAGTGAAACAAAGATGAATACATTAGACCTTGCTCTTGAATGGCTCACATTTGGGAGGTGGTGCAGGGATGTGTGACACATCCCTAGGTGATTGCACTATAACACATTAAGTGACAGAAGTGAGCACAGAATGCAGTGGGAGAAGAGGCAGGGCACCTAACGTAGCCTGAGAAACAAGGAAGCATCCTGAAGAAGGCGGCCCCAGGCAGAGTTCTGGGAGAAGAGTCCAGTGACCATCATGTTGGAATATTTGGACAAAGCCCTGGGAATTCCATTCTCTTAAACTTTAATCCAGAGTTCACAAATTGAAAGGGGAGCACATGGGCAGAATCCAACCCTAGACATTGGACCATGCAGCTTTAGTCTGCAGAATTTTTTGTTTTTTACTATTTACTTCATTGCCAACATTTTACAGTTGGGAAATTTCATGTGAAAAATCAAAAGTCTAGCAACACTGGGCCTGCATACTCATGGCAACAATCAGCTGAGTAGGAGCTATCTTGTTTCAACAGTCTTCTCAGTCTTCCCCACTTCCTCAGTATCTCCCCAGAACTGATGCCAAGACAATCACCATATATCATCTGCCTTTCTTTTTCATAGTAGAGCTGGGAGGAAAATTATATCATTTACAGTCAGTCTGCTTTGATCATTTTCATAACTTTTCTTGCCACTCTAGTCCTTTGAGTTTATGTTCCCACTTTAATCCCATATTGAAGTTGCCATTAGCACTTACCAAACTCTCCTGGGGCTTTAGCAGATTTGAGACTGTGCTGAGAAAAGTCAGGCTAAAGCTGGATGAGTAACAAGGCCAGTAATTTAAAAGGATTAAAGGTATTGTTTTTCCTTCCAGGAGTATGGGCTATGTGAGGAATGGGGCTGCCTATACCCCATTCCAAGAGGACATTTAATCAGCCTACATCAAAAGCATCTTCTCCACCTTCTAGAAGGAGGAGATCCTGAAAAGGCTCTGCAAGTAAGCCTCTGACTCTTTCCAAATTTCTTTTGGGGAGGGACAAGAAGGTTAGTCAAATGAGATGGCTTGTTTCATGCCAAACCCCATATAAAGCATTCACAACCTCAGATCTGTGCCTTCACGTCCTTCAGGAACTGGTGATAATCTTCTTGAGCAATAGGTGCCTAGCCCAGCCTAAGGTGCCAGGTGGGCAGCTGGGTCCAGGATTCTGATGAACTCGTGTCCTATCAAATCCATGGCACATTTGTGATGCTACCAGAGTGGAAAAAAATGAGTGCAGAGAAGGGGTGGTTCATAGTGAATAAAACTAAATGTTCCTCTCTCAGACAAAACAAAGTTGGCCTAAGGGTTCTTCTGCAGGCCTCAGCTTCCTTCTCTACCCTTCTCCTGCAACAGCTCCTGCAAAGAATCCCTGACCCCACCATGTGCCTTGAAGTCACAGAGCAGTGCCTCGACCAGCATCCTAGCCTGGCCACCTCTCACTTCTTGGCCAATTACCTCACCACCCACTTCTATGGAGAACTGACTGCTGCCCGACACCATGAAATCCAGGCCCTGTACGTGGGATCTAAGGTAAAGAGGAAAAGAAGGAAAGCGTGCCTGAAGGAGAGACAACTGGCGCAGCTCCCACTTCAGAACTTGCCCTTTCAACAGCTCTTATTCCAGGCACCTGCCATCCTTGGCCTGGCACTTCTATGCTATATAAAATCTTTCCTCTAGGTGCTCACCTTGGAATTGTCAATCTCCTATTGCTCTGCCTCCAAAGTGAATTTTACCTGATCCTCTTGAGTTTTCTTTATGCTTCCCAAGGCATTTGCTAGGTCAGTGCTTCTCAATTTTGGCTACAAATCAGAATCATCTGGACTTTTAAAAATCACCAGTATTTGACCTCCACCCCAGGCCAATTGAAACTGAATCTCTTGGGATGGAGCCTGGCTACCTACCAAAGGGATTTCAGTGTGACGATTGAAAACTGCTTGACAAACGAGTCTGTGCTAATGGAAAAGGGTTAATTATCTAAGTAATTAGATAAGGTAATTAGTCCTTACCTTTGATGTGTAACCTTGGAGACACTAATAGAAGGAATTACAATCTAGAAAAAGTAATCTGGAGAAGTAGGGTTTGGGGAGAGATAGGCCCTCTGGCACTCATTATGCCAACTGGCAGTTGTTTAGATCATATAGAACTAGTGCTGGGAGCAACCATGAATACAACCACTGACCCACTTGCTAAGAGTTAAACTACACAAAATGGTCCTGAAGACACAGCTTTTTTTTTTTTTTTTCCCTGCTTTTTGGTGCACTGTACTTAAGCAGGGGAATCCTCAAGAATAGTTATTGGCAATAGCAGAACCAGTGAACATATTTCAACATAGTGATAATGATCTCTAGAGAGAGTTTAGATGCATCATTTACTTATAGGTCACTGCACGTGTTGGGTTTAGGCAATCCACTGACATCAATTTGTATTGCTTATTTTGAGAAAATCTTCGAATGGATAGAAGAGGGGCATTAAGGGTCAGGCAGAGCTCATCCACACCTGGAGGTTATAGACCAGGGGTCAGCAAACTGTGACCTACCAGCCCAATCCAGGCTTTAGCCTGCTTTTGTAAATCAAGTTTTACTGGAACACAGACATACCCATTCATTTACTTATTGTCTATGGTTGTTTTCATGCTACATTGGCAGAGTTGAATGGTGGCCACAGAAACCATATGTCCTGCAAAGCCTAAAATATTTACTATTTGACCCTTTACTGAAAAAATTTACTGACTCCTGGTCTAGATGATGGTATCTGGAATACTTCTTCATTACCACCTAGAAGATCTAGATAGGAATTTAGCCATGCTTCCTAAAAGTGACTACCTGGTTTCAGTGGTTGGGTATGTGCCTGTTGGTTTCTGGTATCCCTACCCAGTAAGAATCTCAAGTTTCTTTCTGATATGTGTATACTATCTTCTTGCCACAAACAGGTTCTGCTGTCCCTGCCTGAGCAGCACCGGGCCAGCTATTCCCACTTGTCCTCTAACCCCCTGCTCATGCTGGAGCAACTGCTTATGAACATGAAAGTGGATTGGGCTACTGTGGCTGTGCAGACTCTGCACCAGTTGCTGGCCAGCCAGGAGATCGGCTTCAGCATGGATGAGGTTGACTCGCTGCTTTCCAGATATGCTGGAAAAGCCCTCGACTTCCCATACCCTCTGAGGGAGAAACGATCAGGTAACAGCCAACAAAACATCTTTTCCCTCCACCCTAGATGGGGGTTCACATTGGGAAAGAAATACCATGCTACATTCTAAGTTTTAATTTCCTCCTCTTTTATCATTTTGAACTGATCAAAAGTGATCCAGGCTGACCAGAATTAAAGCATGATAGATAACTGCTGTGTGGATAATAATATAAATATTTGGGAAGCAGAATATGCTGGAAATGGTCTCTGTCTGGCCTTGAGGTAGTGCCATCATTTTATACTGAGAGTATGTTTTATTCCCAGGGTCACATCAGACATCACTCATGTGTGAGCTGATTCAGCTTCTTCTAGAATGAAGAAAACAAAATAAATTTGGGCTGATGTTCCCAGCCAGCTTTTTTCTTACTCTCCACCCTTCTGGAGTAGCATTTAAAAGTCTTCCCTCTGGACATTTTTACATTTATTTGGCAAAATCCTTCTTTCTGCTTCATTATCACATGTGTGAAATTTGGTTTGTTTTTCAAGGAGTTTAGGAAACATGCATGGTATCAGCTCGGAAGTATCTCTGCCATTCTCTTTGTACCTGGTAGAATTATTGATCACCAGTCAGCAAAGCCAACAGGGCTGTTAACTAAATGCCTAATATAGTGAATGAAGATGCTTATGATAGGAAAAGTATTTTGTCAGCATTTTCCCTCTTTACAGATTCTGTGATTCACCTCCAGGAAACTGTCAATCAGATTTCAGACCCCGAGACCTTGTCTAGATCACCATCAGCGGAGTTCTCTTCTGCCACGCCTCCTGGTAAGCACAAGTTCTGCAAATTACCCAGTTTGGAGTTCAATCTTGCATTATTCTACCTTTCTGATTATTTTGCCTCTTTTTTCATCTCTAGTTATGAAATTCTTATTAATTGTCTTCTCTTGGTTCATTTGAGCTTTGTATATCCTAGAGAATTCAACATATTTAGTCCTTTTGCTCATAGTGGCTCCTGTATTGCAGTAATTTGTCACTCACACAGGGTGCGTGCTCCTTGAGGGCCCTGGGCATGTCTTTTCATCACCCCTCCTCTCCCCCAGCCTCCAGCCCCTTACTCAATGACCTATAGTCAGGACATGTCCAACAAGTGTTTGTTTTGCCAAACGGTCAGGGGAGCAGGATGCTGGGGCAAGACTCGCACTTGATCTACAGCCTTTCTTCTTCTGAGCGTGTTAAAGAGTCACTGTGTTTCCCAGTTTCTTTTTCTGTGACCTGCCAGATTTGCTCTGCTGGGTGACAAGAAATGTCTTTAGATACCATAAATCAAAGACTGTGACATTTCATGGCCATTTTTTGAGAAGTAGCCATTGCTTCTTGGATAACCAGCAGATCTGAGGGGAGGGCTCAGACTTACAGGTTTGTGAGCAGCTTCATGCAGCTGCATAAGGCAGCCTGAGCAGCTTGGTTTTGTATTTGTTTGTTTGTTTGGGTTGTAGTTGTTGTTTTTAGCTTTTTATGATGGAAAATTTCCAACAAACAAAAGTAGAGAGAAGAGTTTAATGAAGCCTCACTTACCTGGCTACGATAATTATCATCTCATGACTATATTTTTGTTTCATCTGTACCCTCGTCCTTCTACTGGATTATTTTGAAGGAAATCCTAGACATCATATCATTTCACTTATAAATATTTCAGTATATATCTCTGAAGGACAAGGACTCATAAAACCATAACACCATTATCATATCTAAAAACAATCAACATATCCTTATTATTATGGGATAGCCAGTCAGTATTCAGTTTCCCGAGTTGTCTCATAAAGATTTTTTTACAGTTGGTCTTTCCAGAACCAAGATCTAAATAATTTCTATAAATTGCATTTGGCTGAAATATCTCTGAAGTCTCTCTTTAGCAATAGTGTACCCCACCTCTTTTTTATTTGTGGAGGAAACTAGGTCATTTATCCTTTAGAGCGTCTCACAGCCTGAATTTTCCTGATTGCCTCCCTATGGCAATCTGAGTCTCCATCCTCTGTATTCCCAGTAAACTCTAGTTCAGTCTAGAGGCTCGGTTTGATTCAGGCTTGATATTTTTGGTAAGCATAATTTAACCTATTCATACTGAAATGTCATTAACTTGACAGTGAGAGAAAGGTGTTCAAGGCTCTTACCTGTTCCTTCTGAGGTCAGGACACTTAGTTCTTTAGCTTTTCCCCTGTTTCAGGCCATAGATCTTGGTTTGCCAACAACCTTACCTATTTTCCAGCCACTCTTGTTTCATTGGTCCCAGCTGAACTCAAAAGGACATGTTAGCATGAGGAAGCACAAAATGTCCAGTTGCCTCACATTTAGTGATGCAAGCAGCCTTTGATCATTCACTGAATCCATTATTTCAGTAGGGGTTTGAAAAATGGTGATGGTTCTAATTCTGTCATTCCTTCTACTTTCAATAGCTGAAATATTGACCACCTTTTACCCTTATCTCTGGCTCTGGCCCCCAGGTATCTCCATTGTACATTCCCCAAACCCAAGAGAGAGAAGTTTACCACAGAGTCATCCCCCGCTGGAATTTGTGCCCCCAGTGACACCCCCTGCCAGGCACCAGTGGGTACCTGATGAGATAGAGAACATCTGCATGGTCTGCCGCAGGGAGCGCTTCACCATGGTAAGCGGTGTCTGTCTTCACCTTTACCTGCAGAAGAAATTTAAGGAGAATTCTCAATTATGAGACAGAGCTATAGGCACCTCCTGTCCCAAGAGGATATTGGCATCTTCAGAGGAACTACCAAACCTAAGACTTTGGAGTTTATCTTCAACCTGACCAGAATGTATTTTCTGGATCTGACAGGTGATAGACATCCTTAAGTAGCCTCAAATTCTGAAATCTTTGCCAGTCTCATGAAATAACTAAGAAGAGGCAGTGTGCTATAACAGGAGGAATCACCCAGGATCAGGAGACCTTGTTTCTACCTCCCTCGTCTTTTACCCTAAGACACGTGGTTTGGTAGAGGTTATACACTCGGGCTGAGTTCAAATCCTGGCTCTGCCTCTTATACTGTTTGGCTCATGGATCTGTTAAGAAATGCGATAACAAATGCTAGCACATTTAACCCAGTGCCTGACTGGCATATTAGTTCAGTGTTGATGTAAACAATGATGATATAATTTCTCTGTGTCAATTTCCTCATCTGTAAACAAGGTGTAATGCTTCCATCAGCCTAACAAGATGCATACCATGACATGCAGCAGCACTTGTAAAAGCACTTTGAAAAAGGACAATTTTTCATCATCATCATCAATACCATGTAGAAATATGATCCTCACTGGCTGAAAATGTTACTGTTTCCCCACTTCTTTTTGTAGACTTTTCATATTTTGCTTCCACAGATAAGTAGAACTTGTTCCAGGAGCTATCTCAGAATTGTCCATGACTTGGACACGTTTTCCCATCTGCTGAGAGAAACCTTAAAATGTCAGCCTCTTGAGGGCAAAGACTGTTGTGTTCTTTTTCAATAGAGTCTCAAACACCTTGTATTTTCTGATCGCATGGTAAGCCACAGGTGGCTGACACCAAGTATGAACAGATTGGTAACAGATACAGTCCCAATTCCTACGATCTCACCCTCTCTTCCCCCTCTTCCTTCTCCTGACATCACTCCTCAGTTTAACCGGCGTCATCACTGTCGCCGCTGTGGCCGGCTGGTATGTAATTCCTGTTCCACTAAGAAGATGGCAGTGGAAGGCTGCCGAGAGAATCCTGCTCGTGTGTGCGACCAGTGCTACAGTTACTACAGCAAAGAGTGAGTGTCCTGCAGGGGGCTGCTGCTATTATAGACCGCTGCACCCTCCCACAGGTCCTTACACTCCCGGGAATCTCATTGTGGAGAGCCTTTCAAATCTAGGCTAATTACAAAAACTCCTAATTTAACCTATTCATAACTCTACAGTGAGAGAAACGTGTTCAAGGCTCTTACCTGTTCCTTCTGAGGTCAGGACACTTAGTTCTTCAGCCTTTCCCCTGTTTCAGGCCATAGATCTTAGTTTGCCAACTCTATTTTCCAGCCACTCTTGTTTCATTGGTCCCAGGTGAACTCAAAAGGACATGTTAGCACCTACAGAATGTTTGGGCATTGCTTGCACCACCTCTAATCTAATCAGGTCAACCTGGCTTGTTATCTACAATGATACGAGTCCCTATACTTTCCTGCACAGAGTTCACCTGGTGACAAACTTCAGAAACCTCTGGCAAAAAGGATCAAGACCATGTGTCCTGGCTCAGTGCAACTCAAATTTTCCCTCTACTTCTAGCAGCAAAGGAGCATTAGCTAAGACTCCCAGGGCATCTAGAAATATGGGCCAAAGCTGCTATGTGAAAGGAAAATTGCTTTGAATTCTCCATGTTTTACTTAAAGATTTAAAAAGATTTTACATTCTTCCCAATAGCATTTTTGTGTTTGTTTTAATATTAACATTTTTGTTGTTATTTACCACAGTGATTACTGATATCACAGGAAGACATGCCTTGCTTATTGTATAGTTTCTGTGACCCCAGGTAGTGGGGCAGAGAGATTACCCATATATCATACTGCTGAGATTTAAAATGAACAGTATTAATGGGGATTCTTTCATTTAACGATCACTCAGCAATAATCGCTTTGCCCTCAAGGAGCTCCCATTTTAGTGGGGAGAAGACAGCCAACGAACAGACCACAGTCATTTGGAGAAGTACAGTGATGAAGACACACACAGCTTAGCCTGGGAGAGTTGGGTGGTTTTCTAGAGGTGGTCACACCTATTCTGAGCCTTGGAGTGTGGGGAGTTAGTGGGAAAAGAAGCCAAGAAAGAGCATGCCCAGAAGTGAGAGTAACAACTGCAAAGTTAGGAGCAGGAGAAAATGTGAATCATATGAGAAACTGTAAATGGGTAGGTGATGGGCTAAGGTTCTGGCTGGCATACCCTGGACTTAGTGATGGCCAGCTCAGCAAGGACGACTTAGGCACTAGTGCAGAGGCTCAGGGCTTGCTCTCTGGTGGCATGCACTGAGGTTGATCAGTAGGCTGCTGGTGCAGGTGATAGACTTGGGCTCTGGCTTGTGGCATCAGACCTTAGTGCTTGGTGGCACCAGCTGATATTGACCAGGACCGGGGACAGAGCAGGAAAGACATATGTCTTGAGTAGAGGTGATTGGTGGCAGGAGATGGCCTTGAGAGGTAGCCAGGCCAGGTCAGAAAGGACTTTGTCTGCTGAACTGGGAATGTGGGATTTTTTACACAGAGGAACTACTGGCAAATGTTAAGCAGGAACTTACCATGACCAGTTTTGCTTTTCAGAAAATTTGCTATACCTACAAAGTAGAGAATAGGTTGACAGAGTTAGGGAAACCAATTAAAAATCTATTGCAAAGACCCTAGCAATAAATGATGAGGGACCTCATTGAGAGATGGGGACATTTGGAGGGGTGTTTACAAGACAGAATGGACAAGACCTGGTAAATGATTGGTAGTGATAGGTGAGAGAGAGAAAAGTCTTAGTGCTTCCCTGAAGTCTCCCACAATTATTGTGGAAACATCAATTGCTTCCTTTAGTTTTGCCAGTGTTTCTCTCATGTATTTTGTGGTACCTTGATTGGGTGCATAGACATTTATGATTGTTATTTCTTCTTGTTGAATTGCCCCTTTTATTAGTATGTAGTGGCCTTCTTTGTCTCTTAAAACATCCCTGCATTTAAAGTCTATTTTATCTGAGATTAATATTGCTACACCTGCTTTCTTTTGGCTGTAGCTTGCATGAAATATTTTTTTCCATCCTTTCACTTTCAATTTCTTTGTGTCCCTGTGTCTAAGATGAGTCTCTTGTATGCAACATATTGATTGTTCATTTTTTTTTTTATCCATTCTGCCAATCTATATCTTTTAATTGGGGAGTTTAATCCATTTACATTCAACGTTATAACCGTGAAGGCATTTCGTGAATCAGCCATCTTATCCTTTGGTTTATGTTTGTCATATGTATTTTTCCCTCTCTCTATTAATATCCTTTAATGTACCCATACCGAATCTCTTTAGTACTGAACCTTTCTCCATGTCTCTCTCTCCTTTCTTTGTTTCTCTGTCTGTAGGGCTCCCTTTAGTATCTCCAGTAGGGCAGGTCTCTTGTTAGCAAATTCTCTCAGCATTTGTTTGTCTGTGAAAAATTTAAGCTCCCCCTCAAATTTGAAGGAGAGCTTTGCTGGATAAAGTATTCTTGGTTGGAAATTTTTCTCACCCAGAATTTTAAATATGTCATGCCGCTGCCTTCTTGCCTCCATGGTGGCTGCTGAGTAGTCACTACTTAGTCTTATGTTGTTTCCTTTGTATGTGATGAATTGCTTTTCTCTTGCTGCTTTCCAAATATTTGACAGTCTGATCAGAATATGTCTCGGAGTGGGTTTATTTGGATTTATTCTATTAGGAGTTCGCTGGGCATTTATGATTTGTGTATTTATGGTGTTTAGAAGATTTGGGAAGTTTTCCCCAACAATTTCTTTGAATACTATTCCTAGACCTTTATCCTTTTCTTCCCCTTCTGGAACACCAATGAGTCTTATATTTGGACATTTTGTATTATCTATCATATCCCTGAGGTCCCTTTCGATTTTTTCGATTTTTTTCCCCATTCTTTCTTTTGTGCTTTCATTTTCCGTTCTACCATCTTCCAGGTCACTGATTCGTTGTTCAACTTCCTCTAGTCTTGTACTATGAGTATCCAGAATCTTTTTAATTTCGTCAGCAGTTTCTTTAATTTCCATAAGAACATCTATTTTTTAATTTAGTCTTACAATGTCTTCTTTACGCTCTTCTAGGGTCTTCTTGATATCCTTTATATCCTGTGCCATGCTCTTCTTCATGTGCTTTATATCCCGTGCCATGGTCTTGTTGTTCATCTTTAGTTCTTTGATTAGTTCCTCTAGGTACTGTCTCCTCTGATCTTTTGATTTGGGTGCTTGGGCTTGGGTTATCCGTATTATCTGGTTTTTGCATATGCTTTAAAATTTTCTGTTGTTTTTGGCCTCTTGGCATTTGCTTAACTTGATAGGGTTCCGTTAGGATTTGTAGACCAATTGAAATCCTTATCTCTAATTTGTCAGATCTACAGCTTCGTGGAGTACACTTTCTCTAACTAACCAGCAGGTGGCATCCACGAGCCACCTGTTCCCCTCAAGCCAGTTCTCCCCTGCTTTGCCTTTGTGGTGAGTGCGGGAGTGAGTCTTGTGAGGTCCAATTGGTGTACAAAGCTTGCGTGTGTAGTTGGTGTTGCCCGCCCTGTATATGGGGCGTGTGTCTGGGCGGTCAGGGAGAGGGGGCGGCTCTAACAATCAAATTTCCCTGGTATTCCTGGAGTTTTAAAGCTGCTGCAATAGTCTAATCCTTCAGTTCAGTCCTGCCACAGTTTGTCTCTGCCGCTGACCCATAAGTCCTTGGTATTGGCGTATGGCCCCTGAGACTTGCGAGTGGATCCCTCTTCCAGGCTGTGCACCCCCTGGTCCTCTGTTGAGGGATGACTGTGCTATGTCACAGGTGAGTGCCGTCCCCCCAGGGCAGTTCTGGGATGCAGGACTGTGTAGAGAGGCTCTCAGTCTGCTGAAATGATGTCTAAATGGAGCTTATTAATTCCCACTGCTCCATGTTCCCAACTCTGGGACAACCAGCTGAGGGTGCAGGGAAAGCTAATGTCCATGCCTAGTTTTGTGCTGTGTGCATGTTACTGAAAGCACTTTCATCACACTTGGTGTCTGGGGCAGCTCTGGGCTATGGGGCCGGTGATGGGCAGGAGTGTTTCCTGTCCACCAGGATGATGGCTGTGAGCGGACGCTCCCCTTTTCTTGGGAAGTTGTGGTGTTCAGTGAATTTTCTCAGCCACTGGATTATTGCCTTTTGTCTCAGAGCTCTCTTAGTTCTGCTCTTGTCGTAACCTGCCCAAATTGCAAATCTTTGAGGCTTTCTGTATTGGGCTTCTTAGAGTAATTGTTTTAGAGAAAGAAAAAAGGATTAAAAAAAAAAGGGCCCTCCTCAGAGATCTAATGGGTTATTGAAATGCTAAGAGACAAAGCAATTAGGGCCATTAAGGAAAGGTCCAGGGGGCAGAGAGATCAGTTTTTCTTTGGGATTTGCATATGAGCCTCAGGGCCTGAGCTCTGCCCTTCCCCTTTCTATGTTCACCAGAACTCCAAAAAGCCTCCGTTTTTATTTTTGGATTTTTCTTGCTGTTTTTTGCTATCCCTATCTCCTCTCTGCTGGGCTGGCTGCTCTCAGATTCTCTGGTGTCTGGTCTCAGTCTATCTGTGGTTGGAGTTGGGATCAGTAGAATGAGTTTCCAATAAGAGCTGCCACTGCAGTTCTCCCTTCTCCTTCCCGGAGCTGACGGCCCCTCCTCCCACAGGACTGAGCCTGGCAGGGAGGGGCGCAGGTCCCCTGGCCACAAAAACTTACAGATTTCGCTGATCTCAGCAGTTCCATGTGTTCTTGAGTGTTGTATGAAGTATGCCCAAAGTCAGATTGCTCTGCAGTATCCAGTCCACGCAGTTCCTGGCTTTCTACCTACTTCCCTGGGGGAGTAACTAAAACATATACCTCACCAATCTGCCATCTTGCCCCACCTCCAGGAATAGTCTTAACAAAGGCCAGTGCTTCCCTGATATCTCACTTGGGTAACAGAGTAAATTTCAATACTATGCCCTAAGCTAAAATGCCAACAAGAGGAGGAGTGATTCAGGCATTTAATTTCTCTCTCTCTCTCTCCCTCTCTCTCTCTCTCTCTCCCCCTTTCCAGTGTCCCAGAGGAGAGTCCAGGACAATCAGAAGGTAAGGCTGAATCACATTCTCTGTGACTCGTTTAGATGCCCAAGTTGGTGCTATCTTCACCATGTCAGCTGCAAATGATACATACACGTGATGGCAACTCAATCCAACATACTTGCCAGAAAAATTACTGGCATTTCTCTCACCCTGTCTCTCCTAAAATATATCCATTAACCTATCACACTGGCCCATTAGCCTTCAGCATTATGAATGCCAACAACCAAAGAATTTGATCCTTAACTTTTAGTAGGTTATTTCTTTTTTTCCTTAGCTTCCCCTTAACCACCATCCTACCTCCCACCCTACTCCTTCCCCTTAGATCCCACGCTTAACACTTTGGCCTGCATCCTTCCATAGCAGGTTATTTCTTAGAGTTTCCAATGACTCAACCCTCCATCTGAGAAACTTGCACCTTTTAGGTTTTCTCATGTGAAGAACCAGGGTTGCGTGCCAAACACTATATATGAGTGTTAATTCATTCCAAGACTATGCCTGGGAAACAATGTTTGAGGTGCCAAATTGGTCTAAAGGAAACAAAGGGACCAAGGAGAAAGAAAGGGGCTATAAGGTAGCAGGCAAGTATCTGCCTGCAACTCACTCCAGCTCACTGGATTAGGCTGGACTGGATTTCTGGTCAGTAACTGACAGATGAACGGCACTTCTCTTCTCAGCTCCAGACAGCCCCAAGAATGAAAGCCTTCCATACTCAGCTGTGGTGAGAGTCCCCAAAGCAGCTGAGCTGGAATGGACTTTGGATCTGAATGAGGAGGAAAATGAATTGGTGCGGAGTGAATTTTACTATGAGCAGGTAATAGCGGTAACATTTATAGCTATTTGAGTGCTTTGATGATGTGTGGTAGTGTGGTAGGAAATGCAGAGATAGGTGAACACAGCTTGGCCTTCACTCGCTTACAGTGTAATAATATGGGAACAAAGGCAAGTAGAGTAAGGCAGGAAACAAGAAGAAATGTACAAAACAGGAGAGCACTGTGGAAATTCAGAGAGATCAGGAAAGGCTTCACGGAAGTAATGGCATTTAAGATGAGCTTTGGAAGAGTGGTAGGACATTGATAAGCAGAGATTAGGGCCTTGTGAGGGGAGTGAGGATAGGTCAAGGACAAAGTGCAACACTAAAACATCTGAGCGAAGGGACAGTGTCAAAAAATCTCAGGGCATGACTGGGGAATAGGAAATTGTTCAATTTGGAGGGAAAATAGAGAGTTGATAGAAAAGTAATAAAACATGGGATTGAAAAGGGCTTTATGTATAGGGCCTCAAATTCTGGAGTAAGAAATATATACTTGGTAGGTATCAGGGACCTATGGAAGTTGCTGAGCAGAGGAAAGCAGTGTGCTTTAAGAAAATTAATTTAGCAGCAGTGTCCAGTGGTTTGAAGTAGAGACTCCTCCAGGTTGTCAGTCAAGCAAAGTGACTGTCATAGTTCAAGCCAGCAATAAGGAGGGCCTGCACTAGTGAAACAGTAGACAGGAAAAAGGAAGGGACTGGTGGGCATTCTCAAGAAGTAGATGACACATGGACACAGCCACTTTCTTCCTGGTAAGATGACAAAACCCAGCAGCCAGAGCTTTGGCAGTGCTACTTAAAACATCTGAAATATGTTTAATCCCACTTCTACTTTGGCCATGGAATTTTTGGCTCCTTCCTGCAGTGTTTCTCAAACTCTGTGAAATGGGGAGAATTGTTCCTGCCACCCAGCAGCAATTGAAGAATTTTCTGGTCTCTGAACTCACTCTGTTTCCCTCTCCTTCCACCCTGGCAAGGCTCCCAGCGCCTCCTTGTGCATTGCCATCCTGAACCTGCACCAGGACAACATTGCCTGTGGCCACCAGCTGATTGACCACTGCTGCAGGCTGTCCCAGGGCCTCACCAACCCAGAGGTAGATGCAGGGCTGCTCACAGACATCATGAAGCAGCTGCTTTTCAGCGCCAAGATGATGTTTGTCAAGGCTGGCCGGAGCCAGGACTTGGCTCTTTGTGACAGGTATATGTAAATTAGTCTTGACTCTCTTACCTGGTGGTCATTTATGTACAGCTTCTTTTTCTGATTCCACTATGATTTTTTCATCCCAGCATCCTCTCTGACAAGACATGCTGAAGAATTTTGTATCTCAGTTTGATGCTGTTACCAGATCCTAAGTGATCTCTCCTTACTGTACCTTGACAGCCTGTGTCCTTCTCTTTCCCAGAATGGCTCCTCAGAGCAGAATTTTCTCTAGCTATACCCAGTCAAAAGGAAAGAAAAGACTATGACTGGTTAATTTTTAATTGAAATCAATTCAGGAAAGTACTTTTAGTATCTGGGGAACTTCTAGATTTAAAGAAAATGTGTCCTCCCCAAATGTCCAATGCTTCGTCTTGACCAACTCCACCCCAGTCTGGACAAAATTCAGACTATGACCTTAGGGAGTTCTGGATGATACATCTATACATCTCCCTGTGTCACAGGTAGGAATATGAGTCATAGAGTAAAAGTGTTTCTGGAGAAGGTATGATTAGACCTTGGGTCCCTGCACAACCTGCTTTGACTCCACTCATTAGCTTGACAATGAGAACTCGAAATTCCCTATTTATCCACCCAACTGTGTGAATCGTGTGCATTTCCAGCTCTTTGTACTAGCCAGATTTGGAAATGTGGAGTGTCCTTTTCTTTGGAAGGTAAAATGCCTCAGACATTCACTCAGGATACTTGCTCACAAACTCACCAGACAGCACAGGATTCAGTGTATCCCTGGCTTCACCACTTGTTAGCTCTGTAACCATGGAATAATAAAACTTCTAAAGAATGGAATGAAAATACTTATCTCATAGGGCTATTATGAGGATAAAATAAGATCATTCGTGTAAAGGTCCTAGTACATACTATGTTCTCCAAAAAGTTAGTTATTTTTATTAACAAAGCTAGTAGGTTAGAAAGGCAGAAGGAGATGGAACCAAAAGTGGAAGCAAATGTAAAGAAGCTGATTTCCACTCTTTTATATCAAAAGACGATAAATTCTGCATCATTTTTCAAGTCGATAAATGAAGAAATAGACATATAATATGTTAAGTAACATTTTAAAAATAACCATGAAAAGAATACAAATCCATCAAGTTACCAGAAAGGGAGGGGAGAAAGGAAAATAACCAGTAACCATGCCATATAGCAAGAGATAAGAAACATAAGAAATGTGAAAAGAGGTTTCAAAGCAAAAATAATAATGAAGACCAAAATGTCTCAAATATCAATAATATAATTAAAATTAAAATCTACCTATTAAAAGAAAAAGATACTCAGATTGGAGGAAAAAACAAATTTAGCAACAAGTCCTGTCCTTTCTTCAAAATCTAATATAAATGGAGGAAGTAACTCTGCCTTAGGTTGAGTGCAGCAGAGATTGAGTAAGTCTTCACTTCAGTAGGATTCTCACCCATCCCAAGGTGTCACGGGCTTGTCTGACAAGTTACAACAGCAATTTCAAATTGCATAGTCTTTCTCCCTCACCCTGGATTCATTTATGCCCATACCCAGGAGGCCTGGCCCTGGTAGAAAATTATTGCTTTTGTGGCCAGTTTGCTAATGAAAATGGATTCATCTCTCATGTGCACTGGTGGGCAAATCAGTCAACTCCTGGTTTGCTGAGTGTTTTTCTACTGTTTTTAACTCATAGCCCCTTCTGATAGGCATTAGATAGATAGATAGATAGATAGATAGATAGATAGATAGATAGATAATTTGCAAAAGTCACGCTACCCATTTTAAATGTTTTCTTTTTCCAAATGTACAAATATATTGTGATAGTTAATTTGCTTTTGCACTCTATACTTTCCCCTATCCCATCCCTACTAGGTTGATAATCACTGATGTACATTATCCCTTTCCAGAGAAATCATGGAGGTCCACAGGGTTTTGTTTTTTTTTTTTTTTTTTTTTTTGCTAGAATTATGAGATAAGATTCAGAAACTTCAGGTCTAGGCTTGTTTCAGGCAGCATTAGACAGAATGATACAGCCCTCTGGGCCCTGTATCTATACAAGATTTTTGAATCATCAGATGGTCAGGAGTAAGATCAAAGAAGGTGACCTCAGTGACCAAGGAGGGCCCTTTTTCGGCCCAAGGAGAGGACATCAGGTGCAGGAGACTAGAATCTGAGTGAAGGGCCTAATGCCCCTGCCAGGCATCCGGAAGGGCAGGCCAATGATACCATCTCCGTCCTCTCTCCCAAAGAAGCAGGATTCAAAAGGACCAAAAAGCAATTGGGGGACTTGTGAGCCCTCCCACATTCAGTGTGAAGACTTTGCCTCAAACAGAAGACTCGAGCAGCCCTACTGCAAGTATTTTTAGCTGACGTTTAATGAGTGCCTAAAAAGTTCCAGACACCATCCTTTAAAATGAAATGGTTTATTTTATTTTATCCTTAAAATTCCCTATTGTTATATCTATTTTACAGATAAGTACACTGAGGCACAAAAAGGTCATAGAGCTACTAAGTGCTCATGCTGGGATTCAAAGCAGCTGACTCCAGAGCCTTCATTCATGGTCTCTGTGTCGTGTACCTCTCAGTTCTCATGATCACATTTCAAAATAAAAAATGAAATAGAAAACTTGTAAGCAGCAGGTGATCTTAGTAAGACTGTAGGGCCTCATTGCCATGCGCTTTTCCTCCCTGTAGCTACATCAGCAAGGTAGACGTACTGAATATTTTAGTAGCTGCTGCCTATCGTCATGTGCCATCTCTGGATCAGATCTTGCAGCCTGCTGCAGTAACCAGGCTAAGGAACCAGCTTCTGGAAGCAGAATACTACCAACTGGGCGTTGAGGTGAGGCAAAGACAAAACTTACCCCTGCCCCCACCGTGATGAGTTAGTTACCGTCGCAACAGGGACTGCCCACTCAGTCGTCCTTGTCCATGGGGAAATATCTAGGGCATACCCGGTTTTCCAGTGTGGGGAGGAAGACAGGTGTGGGGAGGGGAGGTAGTTGGCAGCAAGGGGATAGGACGGGTTGGGATTGCTCTCAGGCCTGGATGTAGGCACCTGTCACTAAATGGAGCAGTTTTTCCTCCAGGTCTCCACAAAGACTGGGCTTGATACCACCGGAGCGTGGCATGCTTGGGGCATGGCCTGCCTCAAAGCTGGGGACCTCACCGCCGCACGGGAGAAGTTCAGCCGCTGTCTGAAGCCTCCTTTTGACCTTAATCAGCTGAGTCATGGCTCAAGGCTGGTACAGGAGGTGGTTGAGTACCTGGAAACCACTGTCAGGCCCCTGATGTCCTTGGTAAGAGCACAGCAGGCAGAATGCCCAGCTCAGGGAGGGAGGCCCAGGAATCGTTATGACCTGAGAAAAGGATTGGCTTAAATTGAGCTGACAGTGTCAGTCCTAGCTCAGAGGCTGCCAGGTTTGTATTTTTTTTTTCCATATCATACAGTTAGGTAAGTAATTCTATATGGTTAAATAAAAAAACAGAGTCAAATTTAAACAACAAAAAAGGAAACTACAGAAAACTATTTTTAAAAAGGTAAAAATCATCTGTAATCCATACTCTGACTTTAGCATTAAAGTTTTGGTGAATTTTCTCCATTATGTTTTTGAATGAAAATGGAGTTATACAAGTAGCACAGTATATAGAATTTTGTATCCTGCATTTTTCCACCCTTAAAATTGTATTGCAAGCATTTTCCCACATTGTGAAATAACCGCAGAAAGCATGATTTTCAATGTCTGCCGAGTACATATTGAGTTCCATTTTTTCCCTCGCGTTCTCTCCTTCCCTGTCAGCAAGATGATGATTACTTTGCCACCTTGAGGGAGCTGGAAGCTACTCTTCGGACCCAGAGCCTCTCTCTGGAGGTGATTCCTGAGGGGAAGATCATGCACAACACTTACTACCAAGAATGCCTCTTCTATCTGCATAGCTATAGCACCAACCTGGCCATCATCAGCTTCTACGTGAGGCACAACTGCCTGCGGGAAGCCCTGCTGCACCTGCTCAACAAGGTGGGACGCCCAGAGGGACACAGCTCTCAAGGGCCAGTGCCTGCTTTGCCCACCCAGCTTGAACCACTCAGCTGTAAGGGGCAGGGGACTGGGGGTGGATTTGGAAATCTAATCCATCCTTGAACTGTGGGATTGTCCCTGGCAGAGTCAGGTCAAAATGAAAACTCTGTCTGCATGGTCATTATTCAGTGGGTGTGCAACAAGTCTTAACCTGCTCCCAAATCACCCTTCTCATGGCAATAAGGAATTTCATCTCTTCTCCCGAAGTGTATAGAAGAGTCAGGTAGTAGTTAAGAGAATGAACTCTGGACTGAGACACTTGATTTGAGACTTGTGTGACCGTGGACAAATTGCCCAACCTCTCTTGACATCAGGTGCCTCATCTGTAAAGTAGAGATAATAATAGATATAATTACAGTGCTTATTTCATAGAATTAAAGAAGATTAAATGAGTTAACATTGTTAACAACTTAGAATAGCAAGTGCCTCGTAGGAAACTCATCCATGTGTGTTAGCCACTGTTACTTTTTAGAATATATTAGTGCTGACAAGAGTTTTTAAAGTAAATATTCTTATTTTTAGTTATAAACACCATTAGGTTAGAGATTTACCATAGTGTCCTAGGCATTTCAAAATATGCTTGATGATCTTTAGAAAAAAAGATGTGGTGTAATTAACTTTTTAAAATTAATGATCTTTATGGACATATAATTCCAAGGGCTTCAGCAAAAAGCAAAGTTATTAAAAATATGCCACAAAGAGGCAATACCTACCCAAGATGTACTGTGGTGTATGAATCTTCTGATGTTTTTCAGTAGGTTTATACTGGGGAAGGAGTACTTGAACTGGAAATCAGGGTGGAGAGATGAAAGAAAGAACTAGACTGACAAGGGAGTAATCGTGGAAAGTGTGCTAGTAGAGAAAGCTTAATTGAGTGAGAGTGGAAGTCAGAGGACAGAGTAGATAGGACGAAGGAAAGGAAATGTGTGGCATCAAGGGAGGGTTAGGACCCAGGGACCAAAGACAAGAAGAAGATGCTTCCTTCTTGTCCTCATAGTTCCGTTTGCCTCCACATTTGCCCTGGGACTGAGTCCTGCTGTTGACTCAGCTTAGCGTCCACTTAGAGTTATTACCACAAGGGCCAGGAAACACCCATAGCAAAGGAGAACATGCCCTGCTTTTTTCTTCTCACATCTCTGCCCTCCTTCCAGTGGAGGCAAAGTCACCACTGAAATGCACTGTTTCTTTGGAGCCACTGTTGAGTCAGGTCCATGTTAACTTTTTGAGGAATTGGCTGATTTGTACCAAGTATCATATAAATTTAAAGGAACCTTAAGATATTCTTTCAGTTTGCCACCCTGAATCAAAATGGTAGCCAATGAAAAGTTTACAAATAGACATATTTTCTAGGTTGGTCCAAGTGAGGTCAACAGTTCACAGAATTGAAGTCACCATACCCCTACAGGGCAGTGCAAGGGAGATGTATTCACTACAGCCATAGCTACTAACTGTTGTAGCTACTGACTAGGTATGTAAAATAATGTAGGAGTTCTATTATTTGGAGTTTAATTGCTGGCATTTTTCTCTTCCTCAGTTTCCAAAGGAATTTTAGGGTAAAGCTGCTTCTCTCAAACACAAATTACAAATGGAAATTACCCAGTTTTGTTCCTTCCATCTAATGACCGCTCAGACAGTTAAGCTGCTTATTTAATCTTGGGATAAGCTGACTACAGCACTGCTCCTGCTGTACATTTGTCAGAGCTAGAAAAGGAGCCTTCTTTTTTATCTCCCATAATCGCAATTGCCCTTGAACTCAACTATCTTACCTTAATTCTTAAGCAGGTAGGAAGAGCAGAAAAACTGTGTGAAAATCACAACTGAATGCCTGGAACATGAAAAGTGTTCTGTTCCTAGACTTATTCCCTGTCTTTTCACCACTTTACCTAACACAGAGTGAGCTTTCCAAAACATAAATAAATTCATATTATTCCCTATTGACAAGGCCTCAGTGGACCCCCTTGGCCACATGAGGAAGTCCAAATTCCTTGGCAAATTCCTTGTCCAAATTATAGGACCAGATGGGATAAAGGTCCCTTATTTCTTCAATGTGTATCCACCACAAATTCCTGTCTACATTCCAGACTCACCAAATTGCTTAAATTTCCCTGCACTTTCTTACCTCCTTGAGTCTTCCTGTGCTGGTTCCCCAACCTGGAATACCCACCCTTCCTTGTCTTCTTGGCAAACTCCTGTTCATCCTTTCGGGGCCTCTCTGTTGAGCCATCACAGAACACTCAAGTGGCGTCAATCTTCTCTTCCTTTGCACCACCATTGTACCCAGATCATAGTCTGTTCCTGCATTTATCCCTCTGAACTGCAATGATTAGTTTACAAGTGTGTTTTCCCATTCGGAATGAGAAGGCCTATATTTTACTTATCTGTGTATTAGTGCCATCTAGATGTGAATGAATGAGTGGGTAAATGAATGGATGAAATAGAAGTTCTTAAGGTGTTGTTCTTCAAAGGAAATCTACCTTTCCTATGGAACTGATACCCTTGCTTCTTAAAGTGTGGCCTATAACTTTTAGGTTTCTTAGGAACAGCCAAAATTGGGTAGGAAGCCCCTCACCTTCACCCACTGTGGATGTTCTCAAAGCCCAGATCTTCTTCACTTCTAAACAGCTCATGTTGAGGGCTTTTGGACCATTATGGCTCTACTGAGTTTATAACCATTCTTTACTCACCATTAGTTACTCCTAATCTAAAGTCTAAATGCCAAGTTAATTTCTCTTTCTTTTCTATTACCATAGACTGGGGGTGTATGACACAAAGTCCCTGAACCACAGATGAGCTTCAAGAACAGGGGGATCAGTGAATCCCCTGAAATTGTTCACAGAGTTTAGTATATGTGTGCACTTTTCTAAGGAGTTGGTCCATCATTTATTCCTTCATCCATCAAATATTTATTAATAGTCAAGGACTATTCCAGGCATTAGGAATACAGGAGTGAAAAAAAAGACAAAAATATCTGCCCTCATAAAACTTACATATAGTAGAGAAAGAGATAGTAAACAAGGTAAATAATAAATACAGTGTTGGTGATGAGTAATGAGACAATAAAGTAGGTCGGGAGGATGGATTTTGGTTTGTGCAGTTTTCAATAGGCTGCCCAGGGAAGGTGACATTGAGTAAAGACCTGATGGAGGTGACAGAGTGAGACTGTGAGGGAAGCACAGTCTGAGAGGAGGCAGCAGGTGAAAGGCCAGTGTCTTGGAGCAGAGTGAGCTGGGGAGAGCAGTAGCAGATAAAATCAGAAGGGCAACAGGGGTCACATCTTGTAGGGCATTATGAGGACTTGGGTTTTTATAATGTGAGGAGAGAAACCACTGGAAGATTTTGAGCAGAAGAGTAACTACATGACCTGACTTATGTTTTAATGTATTACTCAGTTTGTTGGCATTAGACAGGAAGGAGGCAGGAGTGGAAGATGGGAGACCAGGGAGGAGGCTATTGCAAGGATGTAGGCAAGTGGCGATGATGGCTTGGGCCAGGGGACAGCAGTGGAGGTGGGAGGAATGGTCAGATTCTAGGTGTATTTTGATGGTGGAGCCAATAGTATTTGTTGATAAATTTGATGTTGGGGTGTAAGGGATAGGATGACTATAAGAGTTTTTACCTGAAAACTAGATGAATGAGTTGCTGTCTGCTGAGAAAGGGAAGACTGCAGAAAGAGAAGGTTTGGAGAATCTGATCAGGAGCTCAGTTTTTGGATGTATTGAGTTTATTAGATACCCCGCAAAAAAAAAACATTGAGGCAGTTGGATATAGGGTTGTGGAGTTCAGGAGGAAGGAACAGGCTGGAGATACAGACTTGAGCATCATGAACAAATAGATAATATTTAATGCTGTGAGACGAGATGAAATCACCAAGAGACTGAGTATAGATGGAAAGAAAGCAGGTCCCTCCTAAGACCTGGGGAGATTAAGAAAAATCAGCAAGGGAGGTTGAGAAGGAGTAGCCAGAGAAATAGAAAGAAAACCTGGAGAGGATAGTGACCTGGAAGCCAAATACAAAAAGTTTTCAAGGAGGAGGAACCCATCAGTTGTACTGAAAAGGGCTGATGGGTCAGGTGGCACAGGGTCCAAGAATTGACTGTTAGATTTAACAGTTTAGAGGTCATTGATGACCTGAGGAGCAGTTCAGTCAAGTTGTGAGTACAAACAGTAGCTTTGAGTGGGTTCAAGAGAAAATCACAAGAGAGAAATTGGAGACAGTTGAGTATGGGTAATAGTAGCTAAGGTAAGAGATGGAGCAGTTGCTAGAGTGGGATTCTCAAAGGAATCTGTGATGCACAAAAGGTTAAGAACCACTTTTCTAGGAAAATGCTGGGGGATGTGGGTGGAAGGAAATTTAGAACGGATCCCAGACAGTACCAGAACCAGACTCATGACTTCTGACTTCTCACCTTGTCCTGCTCCAGGAGAGTCCTCCAGAAGTCTTCATAGAAGGTATTTTCCAGCCAAGCTATAAAAGTGGAAAGCTACATACTTTGGAAAACTTGCTAGAATCCATTGATCCAACCTTGGAGAGCTGGGGGAAGTACTTGATTGCTGCCTGTCAACATTTACAGAAGAAGAACTACTACCACATTCTGTACGAGCTGCAGCAGTTTATGAAGGTAACAGCAGCCCCATCCTGCCTTCTGCCTCTGCTGGTGACACCCAGCCACCCAGGGGGAAGCTGCATGAGATGAGGGAACAAGGCCATCATTTGATACCTGGCCTTGCTATTTGACTGACCCTAGAGTAAATCCATATTGCTCTCTAACATTGTTAAATGTTATTAAGACTTCCATCCTAAAGAGGCAAACCTTAGTCTCACCAGCTGTGGCATTCTTCAGAAATCAAGGAATTGGTAAAAATGAGGTATGTGGTAGTTTGAAGATACACGTGAGGCATGAATGTAGAATTCAGAAGGAATGATGGAAAACAGTATTTTAAGGGAGGATGCGTGATGAGAGAGGGAACAAGTTTCTCCCAACCTGACTGAGGATTGCCAATACTAAATCATGGAGAAACTGAATTAGTCAATGCCAAAGATAGTGTGAAGACCAAAAGTTGAATGGAGAAAAGTAGTGGAATGATGACCTAACCAAGAACTCAGCCAATTGGTTTGCCTTAAGATCTTTTGGGCCTTGGAGTGACTGATACAAAACAGAGATGGGATGTGAGTGCACGCAGGCAACCAGGCTTCATAGGTGGGAATCAGATCAGGATTCTCATCACACTCCATGCCCAATATCCTTTATCTCCTTTGACCTCAACATGTATTTGTCTCTCTTAGGACCAAGTCCGAGCTGCCATGACCTGTATTCGGTTCTTCAGTCACAAAGCAAAGACGTATACAGAACTAGGAGAGAAGCTCTCATGGCTGCTTAAGGCCAAGGACCATCTGAAGATCTATCTCCAAGAAACATCCCGCAGCAGTGGAAAGAAGAAAACCACCTTCTTCCAAAAGAAGATGACTGCAGCTGATGTGTCAAGGTTGCTTGGGGTTCAGGGAATGCTCAGAGTGGGGCAGAAAGGGCTGGAACTGAGTGTTGGTGATGAAGCTGTCTGTGTGCATTCCCAGAACTCTCCAGAAAAACATCTAAAAGGCATTGTCCCTGTGTGATAGTGTCTAGGACAAGTCTGGAAAGGCTACAGAAGAGCTTTTAGGAGAAGAGGGGAGTAGGGGATGGATTAGGATCACATGTTACAGTCAGATTCAACCCCAAACTCCTTACAGTAGGCAAAAAGTCCTGCATGATCTGGCTGCTGCCTGCCTCTCCATCTTCATCTCATGCCACTCACTCCTTCCATGCTAAGCTTCAGTCACACTGGCCTTCTGAGGATTCCTTAACACACCAAGTCCTTCCCTGCCTCTTGGCTTTGGGCTTGCTGATCCCTCTGCTTAGAACACACCACCCAAAGTAAATGCCCCCACCACTACCATTTATTGCCTTCGGAGATCTAATCACTGAATATTTGAATATCTCTCCTCTTGCCTGGAAACTCTACAAGGGCAGAGTTCAGGTCTCTCTTGACCTCTGCTGTGTTGTTGGCAGCTAACATAGTGCCTGGCATAGAGGTGCTCAATGGATACTGATTGGATGACAGGAGCTTGTCCAGTTCCATGGTGCATCTTCACTGTTGAGAGTTGGTACGGCGCACCAGACCACCTGTTTTTGTCTTGTCATAACTGCTCAGAGGGAATCTTGGATCTCTTCTCCCTCCACATCATTTCTTTTGCCTTTTCTGTTGCCATCTTACGATTTCTCAGTCACCCAGCCCTAGTTGCATCACTGCTGAAGCCCCTCAGAGGCTAGAGTGTGTGTCTCCCGTCGTCACAGGCACATCAATACACTTCAGCTGCAGGTGGAAGTGACCAGGTTCTTACATCGGTGTGAAAGTGCCGGAACCTCTCAAAGCACCACCTTGCCTCTGCCAACCCTGTTTGGAAATAATCACATGAAAATGGACGTTGCCTGCAAGGTATGTTCGGTGCTTCAGAACCCTGGCAGACTCCCTTTCAGGACACTTATCACAATTGTAATTGTCCAGTTATTGTTTCACTTGTTCATTTGACGGCCGCCTCCCCACTAGAAGGTGAGCCATAGAAGGCTGGGAATCAAGTCCCTCTTGATCCCTCTTGTACCCCTAGAGCCAGGTACTTAGGAAGGTCTCAAAAAATATTTATTGAATAATTGAATAAATGGGGTATGGGGACTATCAGCAACATTCTTGACTGAGGGACTAATCCAATAACTACTGCTTCTTTAGTCACTAATTTCCCTCTCCTTTGCAGGTCATGCTAGGAGGGAAAAATGTCGAAGATGGCTTTGGAATGGCATTCCGTGTTCTGCAGGTATGACCTGGGTTACTTGGGGTCATGCCGAGGGCAAACAGCACCTGATCATGGTTCCGCAAGAGATTATTCTTCAGAAAATTTTTATCCCAGGGAAAGCAGATTTGCACGTACACCAGGGATAAAATCTAGGTTGTGGCTCTTAGAAAACTGGGTCAAATTCAGGACTTAGACCACTGCCAAAAGCCAGGTAACCAAGGACAGATTCATCCAAAACTGTCAAATAAATACCTTAAACTAGTACTGGACAGTTCCCCTCAGCTGTTTCCCTGCAGAGCCTCTGCTCACACTCCCAGGGGAGCCTGGCAGAGGGGGCAGCCAGGGGGTTTTCTGTGTGGCAGGTGAGGCCACTGGCAGCAAGCACTGCCCCTCCGCCCTCTGCCTGTACGGGAGCCAGCTCTGGGAGCACATTTCCTGTTGCTCATGATAGGAGGACACAGGCATGTCCATAGGGCTGGGTCAGGGGCCGGAGCAGGGCAGTGAAACCATAAGGGGCCGAGTGCCTCCAGCAACCACACAGCCCCAATCCCCCCCCCCCCCCCCAGTTACATGCAGACACCTGGGGAGCCTACAGAGCAGCACCTACACATTGTGCATCTCAAGAGCCAGTGGCTTTATAAACGATTGGTCAGCATTAGGCAAAGCTTTTCATGCACAGAGCCCCCCAGGTGGGCAGACAGAGGGGCAGCTGTCCCCCAGCCCCGTGGCCTAAGGGTTGTCCTAGACTGAGTTTAAGGTATTTATCTGACAGTTTTCAGCAAATGGGTCATTTGATGAATTAGTCTGTTTCCAAACACTAAGGAGCTTAACAGAGCACCAAGTGTCCAGGGCAGCAGACACCAGCCCCCAACATATGTTGGGGAAGGTGACTCACTAGAGAGAACAAAGTCATCTTAGGAATTTGGTTAGAAAATATTCAGAAAGTGACACAGCAGCAAGTGAGATGTACCATTTTAGATACTAAGATTAGGAGTTTTGTGGGTACATCCTCAATGTCTGGCTCAAAAGAGGAAGGTTTTGCTTATTTTTTCCCTTACATTTGTGTTTTATGTTTTGATTACAATCACTATGGCTTATGTATGCCGAGCGTGGTGGGGGGGGGGGTTATCTGTTGCCTCCCTTCCCACTGTGGAGACCCCTGCTGTCCTCAGCCCACATCTCCATGGTCTGTTCTAGGACTTCCAGCTGGATGCTGCCACCACCTACTGCAGAGCTGCCCGGCAGCTGGTGGAGAGGGAGAAATACAGTGAGATCCGGCAACTACTCAAGTGTGTCAGTGAGTCCGGCATGGCAGCCAGAAGTGATGGGGACACCATCCTCCTCAACTGCCTAGAAGCATTCAAGAGAATCCCACCCCAGGTGCGCTCACTCCCTTACCTCTCGGCTCCACCTGCCTATTTCAGTGTCTTCATATCCCCCTCCTCATTTTTATGTTCCCCTTAATGTCCCTGAAACTCTTTCTGGCCCCTCTGCAATAATGGCCCCACTCGGATCAACCGCTACCTAAAAAGAAAATTCATGGTGATAACTTCTACACCAGGAAGTTATCCTTCTCTATCTCATTGTCTAATATTGTTTGTACCTGGGGGTGTATATTGACCTACAGAACTGGGCAACAGATAGCCTCTGAAGCATGCTGCCTGTAAAACTGTCCCACTCTGGAATCTGTAGGGTGAACAGACCACATCCATTCATGAAGGCCAAGGACAGGCCTCTTGGGAACTGAACTTTCTCTGCAAATTCCCCAAGCGTAGTGTTATCTGTTAGATTTCCTTTGCTGATCTTATAACAGGTGTTGAGTTTTTAAAAAGTCAGGCAGGCACTCCCAACCTGGAGTCAGAATAGCTGAGTTGAGACTGGGTTGGGCCCTGGCTCGCATGCTGGGGGACTCTTCTCCATCTCACCCTGGCTGTTTTTCCCTTCTGTACAGGAGCTAGAGGGCCTGATCCAGGCGATACACAACGATGACAACAAGGTGAGCAGAATCATCTCCAAACCTTGATGATGCTAATGAACAGCACCTCAGGTTTGCCTTGTCTTTACCCCTTGCTCCCCACAGCTCCTCCATACAACTTGTATCTCCACTTCTTTGTTACCCAGAGGTGGAGCTGAGACTGGGGTAAGGGTGTAGAAGGGAGAGAATAGATGGGGGAACTCATGAACAGTCACTGCCTGAGCCTTTGCCTTCCCATTTCTTTATTCTCAAGGCAAATATGTCTTAGGTCACTCTGAATCTCCAATTTATACTGAGGTATTCTCTCAGCGAGCCCTAGAAGATCCCACACTTCCATGTTTAAGGTGGTTAACTGGATGAGATTCCCAAAGTGGACAGGTACTTCTTTATCCTGGAGGGATGTGGGTACACTCTACAGTAAGAAAACGTCGCACCTGACCCCTTGACCAACAAATCTTCTTTGGTGTCTCATTCTCTAGAATACACCTCATCCCTGAGGCTAATGGACTCTTCCCTGGTTAGTCAGAAATCAGTGAACCTTTTCTTCATGTTGCCTCTGCAATGAGTGCCAGGCATAATAAGAGTATTCCCAACTGCCCCTGTTTATGGCTAACCTCAGGATGGATCATCTTGCCATCTGGAGGATGGCCCATGGGTCAGGAGAGACACAGGAAACCCAAGCCAGACTTTGAGCTGCCCTGGCCACCAGCAGTGGAATGATCTGGCAGCTGAGACCCTCACGAAGAAAACAAGGATCAGAAGCCAACAGCTTCTTACACAGGCATGGAGCTGCTCCCCATGGCTGCATTGCCAATACCCTAGACTGAACCAATGGGGCATTTTTCAGTTGAGGGAGAGGGAGAGAATGTTCTAAACCCTTTGGGTATTTCTGCAACATCCTGATAAGATCCTGTGAAAGGCTGGAATTCCAGCATTCTGAAATGTGGAGAATTACTGTCCTAGAATCAGAATGAGAAACTGACACCCAGGTCTCCTGAGTCCTGGACTACAGTTCATGTTCAAGCCGTCACTGAGCCTCACACTCAATAGGTCAGAGGCTTTGTTGGTGGGAAAGACAAACACTACAATCTAGAGAGTTGTTAGCCCTGTCAGTTTTTTCTCTCAACTGCTGCCCTAATGCACTTACGTGATCTCAGGCCCTAGGGTCTTGCTGAAAAAAAGGCTTCATTCAGCTCCCATTCTAGACTCTCTGGCAAAATATCATTCTCTTGGTAGGAATTTTGCCTGCCAACTTAGGATATTTGTGTAACACACTTGTGATATATATTTATACATAGGTGCTACGTGGACCCGCACAGACTGGTGAGAGCAAATGGCCTAAGGCAGTGAATAGAAACCCCCAAAAGCAGAACTTGATTACTTTAGCGAGCTCAGGACATGTTAGACATCTTCTAGCTACAGGAGATTATCTGTAATTGAGCTTAGGAAAGAAAGACTTTAGTGACCCAGAAACGAAGAGAGAAGAGTCCCTTCCACTCTCCAGGGGGGAGGAAAGGCATGGTGGGGGAAAGGCAGCTGCTGCTGGAAGTGCTGTAGCAGTATATGGGGGCCTTGCTGGCACCAGCCCATGTCCCTGACTAATCAGGCGGTGGTGCTGGTGAGATGGGGCGGGATGGGGTGGGATGGGGTGGGGGCTCTTATCTTCACCAAGCCTGGGATGCACAAGAGGAGAAGTGCTCCAGAGGACGGGAGACACCTCTCCAAACTGAGCTGCTTCTGATCCAAACCACAAAAGCCAAGTCAACCTGGGGTTAGGCCTTAATTAGGCGTTTTCTAATTGTGTATATGCCTTTTTCTCCCCAAATTTCCTCCTTAAAGGATTTTAAACTCAGCAAGTTGAAAACAGAAAAAATGGAGAAGAGGGATCTCTGTGTGCCCATTGCAGTGGGGGAAGTGTGGTGATTTATTCATTCATTCATTCACTCATTCATTTAATACATATTTGTTGAACATCTACCACAGGCCAGGCCCTGTGCTCAGCACCAGGAATACAAGAGGTAGAAAAACAGACATTATTCCTGCCCTCATGAGCTTAGTCTGGTCAAGGAGACATCATCAGTCAAATAATCACCCAAATAACGTAAACTCACAACTCGTGGGAGGTGACAGTGCTGGCTCTGAAGCCAGGGGCAAGCTGGAGAGCCAGGTCTCTGAAGGGGAGTGCCTCAGGCAGATCGGGCAGAGGCCAGAATTTGCCTGCCTGCCCGCCCTTTTCATTTTAAAATTTTTAGTTTCTTTTTTTTTTTTTTTTTTTTTTTGGTATATAACTTTTTTCTATAAAATAGTACAATACAAAAGCTTAGTGTCCAGAACATTTAAAGAGTTGCTCTGAAGAGTTGCTCTGATACAATAAAAGGCAAGCAACCTAATTATTAATTCGGTAGGTGAGAAGTGATATCTCATCTGCCTGAGCTTTCCGACGCAGCTCTGTGTAATTTCTCTGTGATTCATCAGTGATTTTTTCCTTTCCACCGTCTCTTATATCTGATTGCCAGGTTCGGGCCTACCTGACATGTTGCAAACTGCGTTCTGCCTACCTGATTGCCGTGAAGCAAGAACACTCACGGGCCACCGCCCTTGTCCAGCAGGTGCAGCAGGCTGCCGAGAGCAGCGGGGATGCAGTGGTGCAAGATATCTGTGCCCAGTGGCTTCTGACTAGCCACAGCCGGGGTGCCCACAGCTCAGGCTCCAGGAAGTGACCCTGGGCAGAGGGACCAGCAAAGCACAGTCTGAGAACTGTGGCGAGGGGGGTGATGCTAGTGCCCCCCATTTCTTTCCTCCCATGGAGTGGGACTTCCGTGGCTCTGCCCCAAGTTGGATAAAGCTGGACTGGTTGCTGCCAGCCACGTTGGGCAAGGGCAGGACCTTTCACACAAGTGCCATGTTTCTGTAAAATTCTGGGTGGGGTCTGTGCGTGCTTCTCGGGAGATGGCTAGTTCTTTCTACCTCAGAGTGAGTGTGTGTGCACACTCCCGTGCACTCATGTTTACGCCCAAGCATTTCTAAAACAAATGAAACTCTCTTCCTTTGAGAAGAGGCACTTTACTTTAGCCTTTTGCCAGTCTGGAAACCTTCCCTGCGTTTTGGTTCTTAACCCGCGTCATCCTGTTTGTACAGTATCCTCCATGCAGAGATGCTTCAGCAACTCCCCTTAACCAGAATGGTTTTACAAAAATTGTAAACCAAAAGGATTGCCTCTTTTTCCGTTCTTTCCCTTCCCAAAATTCAGAGACGGCTTTGGGGCTAGTGTTACCTGTGTAATAAAACTGGTTGTTCCCCAAGTGTCTCCTCCCACAAGCACAAGGAGTTAACCTGAATCTTTGGAAGACGGTCTGAGTAGGAGGGTTTTCAAGGTCTGGCACCAGAAAGCTGCAGATGCGTATAAAAATGAGCAGGTCTGGGAGCCTGAGACACGGCCGGAGGCACACTGTCACAGCCAGAGGATAGAGGAGGGCAAACCTCTCCTATAGGGAGGGATTAAGGTAAATTGCCCACAGGTCAGAGCTGCCAATTCTGAACAATCCTTCTGCAAAGTTGATGGATGAGAAAACATGGCTCCCTTTTTCAAAATCTGGGAGAGAAAAATGTAGCCAGAATCCTAGGAAGGAATGGCCAGACTTTCCCTGTTTGAGTTACAGTCCCATTTGTATCCCTCAATTTGGTTAGGAAAAGGCTTCTTCGTCTCTCCTGCTTTCCTTCAGTCTCTTCAGGACCACAGGATGGATATGCAGGTACCTGGCGGCCATTGAGAAGGCAGTGTGCTTCTTTTCTGTGTCTTAACAGAGAAAGTCAAGGGCTCACTTTTGAGTTGGGCCTATGGAACAAGAGTCAAAAGGAGGGAACAAAGAGTAGGTCAAGTCCACTTGGCGGGAAACTCAGCAAAGTGCTTCTTTAATGTGCACTAGTTCGAAAAAAAATTTTCCTCTCCCTCCTACCCCACTGGACTGGTATCCCCTCCTCCAGGCTCCCAACCCCTTGTGCAGTTGTCTGCCTATCATCCAGAAAAGTATCTGAGGGCAGGGAACAATGCTTATTCATCGTTATCAATCCAGCACCAGTATCAAGTCTAGCCCGCAGTTTACACTCTATAGAATTTATTGAATAAAGGACTAAATAATGAAAAAAATAAATTCACTAATTAAAATATGCATTAGCTTGTCTTCCCACCAGAGATGTGTGTATGTTTTAGAAAGGGTTTCTCCTACTCAGTGATTTTGATTTGCAAATGGGGGGCCTAAAGAAAAGCTCTGCAGCTCTGAGTCTCCCACCAACCAGAACTCAGCCTGTTGATCACACTTGATGCTAAGGCAAATAGGAACTGGAAGCTGGAGTCAGTATCTCAGGTGCTTAGAAGCCCTGTGATTTACCTCTCAATCAGGTTTTTTTAATAGTTAAATAAATAACTATTATGAATATCTGTCAAATTAAAACTTGATCCTGTTAGAGAGAGAAAAGACTGCAAGGAAAGTACTGGATCCCTTTTGAGAGAAGTCTGACAAGTCTTTTCCTTCCTTGGCCCATGGAATGCATCTCTCCCAGGAACCATCGTTCCCTGGCATCTGCCTGCCCTTCTGAGTCTGCCCTTTTTGCACTGAATGTAAGCACTTTACACTAATGAATTGTAAATTCTGCAGCCCTTAATTGGGATAAGACCAGATTTTCCTTTTCTCCATCTGTTTGAACTATAAAATAGGCATCCATTGACTAGACTGACATAAGATGAGGCCAAAGGCCATCGAGCCTCACGCTATGGTCTCCAGCAAAAAAAACAAAAAACAAAAAACAAAACGTACATACTAAAGAGTTAAACGTTTTACTGTGGTTTGCAGTGGGGGAAGTGTGATGATTTATTCATTTATTCATTCTGTCCTACAAGTTTCTTGGCTTCGTGACTCCTTTGTACCATCCTGCTCTTAGCCTTCCCATCCTTTTTCTTTGTGTTCTGTGCAGAGAAAAAGAGTGGGTGAGACAGATCAGATGACCTTCAACTCTTGAACTTTCTCTAAGTGATTCCCATTATGACTAATAACCCTTTGGTTAGGATTTATCTCAAGTTTCCTATGTTTTAAAAACTTTTAGTACACCCTTCTGCCACCAGATGTTTTTTATTTTCTCTCTCTCTCTTCGGTTGGGGTTAGGGATGGAAATAGGTGATTGATTCATCAGATACAGAAGACTAAAAAAAGTCCCTTCCATCCCTGTCCTGCAACCACCCAATCCCCTCCTAGAGGCTACCAATGCTATCAGTTTCTGGTGTATAGTTCCAGAACTATCTTATACATAAACAAGCATCAGTGACTAAAGTATTACATGGTGAGGATATGCCATAATTATTTAACCAGTCTGTGGATAGACACATTTTAGGTTATCATCATCTATTGCCACTACCCATTAGGCTGCAATGAATAATCTTGTATGGAATTGCTGGATCAGAGGATATGTGCATTTGGTAAATCTTGCCAATTGCCTTCCAAAGAGATCATAACAGTTAATTCTCCTACTAGCAGAATAGGAGAGTGCCAGCTTCCCTAGACCCTTGCCCTAAGAGTTATCAGACTCCAGATCTTTGCCAGTCTGATAGATGAAAAATGGTACTTTAAAACTTTTTCAAAAACTGTTCATCATTTTTTTACTGCTACATATCTTCCTTATTTTTTTTTTTTTTTAATATATCAACCATATTGTGAATCTTTGAAATCAGGGGTAGGATCTTTGGGAAAAGGAGAATTCAAATTTAGCTCAATTTGTTTTCTTGCCCCCCTTTCAGAGCATACATTTGCAGCAGGAGGCTTGAGCCATGAGCAGTAGCATTGCTACCACTTGACTCCTTTCCCCAGAAACAAGATCTCATCCAATGGCTCATTAAAAAAGAAAAAAACAACTTTAAAAACACAACACATGATCCCTTAATGTATAACCTGATTGGTCTCTAGAACACTGGGTATCTGTGTTACACCTGAAACTCAGAGCTAGAGCTCAGCAGATATGAATATCAGTATTTACACATACAGCAACTGTTAAAAAAAAATCTGAAACACAGCCCAGAATTCAATTAGAGATATGAATAAAGCAGATCTGGTTAAGACTAGAGCAAATCGGGCCAAAGGGTAAAGGTTGAAGCTGACTGTGTTCAAACTTCAACTTCCATGTGAGACCAGGGGAAGAGATGTTTATTTGGTGTAGGATCTATATTTTCTAAACAGTATAACTTCTACAGTCAGTTTGTTCAAGCACTACAATTACATGGAACTTGGAATAGAAGTGAGCTATGGTAGGTCTGTATAGATTAGAATGAAATAGCAACACATCCTAAAGTAATTTGGGTGGAGAATAAAAATACATATTTGGGGACCCCTGAAGAGCTGGGGGAGGATGCAGAGTTGTTGGACTTCCTCACCTGGATTGCTGCTGATGTTCTCACAAACACTGGGGACTGATGGCTTGATGTGCTGAGCCCTCTGTCTTGGGGCTTGCCCCTATGAAGCGTGTTGCTGCAAGGAGAGGCTAAACCTGCTTATAATTGTGCCTAAGAGTCTCCCCCTGAGTGCCTCTTTGTTCCTCAGATGTGGCCCTCTCTCTCTAACTAAGCCACCTTTGCGGGTGACCTCACTGCCCTTCGCCCTACATGGGACCTAACTCCCAGAGGTGTAAATGTCCCTGGGAACGCAGGATATGACTCCTGGGGATGAATCTGGACCCGGCACCATGGGATAGAGAACATCTTCTTGATCAAAAGGGGGATGCGAAATGAAACAAAATAAAGCTTCAGTGGCTGAGAGATTTCAAATGGAGTCGAGAGGTCACTCTGGTGGACATTCTTACACACTATATATATATATAACACTTTTTAGGTTTAGTATATTGGAATAGCTAGAAGGAAATACCTGAAACTACCAAACTCCAACCCAGTAGCCTTGACTCTTAAAGATGATTGTACAGCAATGTAGCTTACAACGGGTGACAGTGTGATTGTGAAAACCCTGTGGATCGCACTCCCTTTATCCAGTGTATGGATGGATGAGTAGAAAAATGGGGACAAAACCTAAATGAAAAATGCGGTGGGATGGGGGGGTGATCTGGGTGTTTGTTTTTTTTTTTTTAATTCTGATTCTTCCTGGTTTAAGGGAAATGTTCAAAAATAGATTGGGGTGATGAATGCACAACTGTAAGATGGAACCATGAACAGCTGATTGTACACCATGGATGATTGTATGGTATGTGAATATTTCTCAATAAAACTGAATTTAAAAAAAAAAAAAAACAACACAACACAACAAACAAAAAGTAGTGATGAAAATAGATCTGAAAACCACCTGGTTGTGGACATGGCACAAAGATGTATGACAACAGAAAAAAATTGAAAACCCAGTAAAAGTTTAGGGTAACAGACGGCTGGCTGCGTGGACACCTGAGATGCTCCGAAGTTACCAGATATTTTTGGCCGGAGCTTAAGCAAAGTGCATCAAATGCTGTTAGACTCTTTTTTTTTTTTCTCTTGTCATTACAATATTTTATTTTTTTAACTTTTTATGTCTAAATATTTTCATTGCAGGACAGTTGCAAAAATAATTCAAATCCCATACAGAGAAAACTCCAACACACCCACAAACATCCCACCAGATACCCAGATCTATGGGTTTTTAACATTTTGCCATCTTTGCTGTATCATTCTATCATCTATCTATCCATCTATTTTCTGAACATTTGAAAACAGGTTGCGTACATCATACTCCTTGAGTACATATGTCCAGGTACATTTCTATTAGACTTTTAATACCCTAAGCAACCAAATGTCAAGTACCTACCAGGCGTCAAGCATATATCCCATGGAAAGCCAGTCCTATTGTCCTATCTTCCCAGTCTCTCACCTCCACTCTTGCTACATTGCCTTAGTTCAGGCCCTTGTCATCTCCTCCTGCAACTGTTGGAAAATCCTCTTCTCTACCTCAACACCTATCCCAGAGTTTCACCTCATGCCAACTCCACATTAATTAGTTACAATAATAATCATCATTATTCTAGAAGAATAAATGGACTTCTCTACATCTTGAGGTACAGAGGAAAGTCTTTCTAAGCAGATACAAACCCCAGAATCCTTGAAAGAATTAATTTTTATGTAGTCAAATCATCACTTATGATTTTTTTAAAAAACCACTTTAAACACAATGAAAACACCATAAAAACCTAGAAAAATATGTTTGCAACATAAATGACAAAGACCTAATTTCCATAATTTACAAAGAATTCCTACAAATCAATAAAAATAAACTCAATTGAAAAACATGGGTCTAGAAAAAGAAATGCTTGTCCAATAAACATATGAAAAGATGTTCAACTCATAATAAGAGAAATGCAAATTAAAACCACAATGAAATGCAATTTTTCAGTCATCAAATTAGAAAAGATCAAATCGTTTAACAAATTGTCTTGGGAAGGATATTGGAAATGGCCACTCAAGGGCAGTAGGTGGGAATGTGTATTAGTGCACTTTCTGGGGGGCATGTTGGCAATATCTATTAAAATTAAATTTACAATTCCTTTGACCCGGCCATCCTACCATTAGGAATACAATACACAAATACAATCCTAAACTTCATAGCAGTACGGTTTGTAATACAGAAAAATTTCATCAGCAGGGGCCAGGTGAGTGTAGATTAGGGTACATACATACAGTAGAATATTCTGCAACCATTAAAAAGAATAAAAATATCTGTTGTAGCGATATTAAAAGATCACCAAGGATATTATGCAGAAAAAAGACAAATGCTTAAAAGTCTACATTATTTTTTTATCCCTTTTGTGTAAACTAAAATGCAATTATAGTTTTAGATTTTCTGGAAAGAATCACAAGAAACTGTTCACTGTGATTGCCTTTTGGGAGAAAGACCAGGGAAGTATGGGGAGGGAAACATTGCTTTGCATTTTGTACATGATTTACTTTGAATTTCTGTACTATTTGCATTTCCTGACCTTGCTTGTGTACATATTGAAATAAATACACTAACAAAGACTATCTAGACTGTAAAGTTACATGCTGTTTTTGTTTCATGCTTTAATATTCTGAAAAAGAAATAGATGGAAGAGGCGGGGCAAGATGGCAGACTGGTGAGCTGTAAGTTTTAGTTACTCCTCCAGGAAAGTAGGTAAAAAGCCAGGAACTGCATGGACTGGACACCACAGAACAATCTGTCTTTGGGCACACTTCATACAACACTCATGAAAACGTGGAACTGCTGAGATCAGCGAAATCTGTAAGTTTTTGCGGCCAGGGGACCCGCGCCCCTCCCTGCCAGGCTCAGTCCCGGGGGAGGAGGGGCTGTCAGCTCCGGGAAGGAGAAGGGAGAACTGCAGTGGCTGCTCTTATCGGAAACTCATTCTACTGATTCAAACTCCAACCATAGATAGACTGAGACCAGACAACAGAGACTCTGAGAGCAGCCAGCCCAGCAGAGAGGAGACAGGCATAGAAAAGAAACAACACGAAAAACTCCAAAATAAAAGCAGAGGATTTTGGGAGTTCTGGTGAACACAGAAAGGGGAAGGGCGGAGCTCAGGCCTTGAGGCGCATATGCAAATCCCGAAGCAAAGCTGATCTCTCTGCCCTGTGGACCTTTCCTTAATGGCCCTGGTTGCTTTGTCTATTAGCATTTCAATAACCCATTAGATCTCTGAGGAGGGCCGTTTTTTTTTTTTTTGTTTTTTTTTTTAAATCCTTTTTTCTTTTTCTAAAACAATTACTCTAAGAAGCCCAATACAGAAAGCTTCAAAGAATTGCAATTTGGGCACGTCAAGTCAAGAGCAGAACTAAGAGAGCTCTGAGACAAAAGGCAATAATCCAGTGGCTGAGAAAATTCACTAAACAACACAACTTCCCAAGAAAAGGGGGGTGTCCGCTCACAGCCATCATCATGGTGGACAGGAAACACTCCTGCCCATCGCCAGCCCCATAGCTCAGAGCTGCCCCAGACAACCCAGTGTGACGGAAGTGCTTCAAATAACAGGCACACACCACAAAACTGGGCGTGGACATTAGCCTTCCCTGCAACCTCAGCTGAATGTCCCAGAACTGGGAAGGTGGAGCAGTGTGAATTAACAAAGCCCCATTCAGCCATCATTTGAGCAGACTGGGAGCCTCCCTACACAGCCCAGAAGCCCAGAACTGCCCTGGGGGGACGGCACTCACTTGTGACATAGCACAGTCATCCCTCAACAGAGGACCCGGGGTGCACAGCCTGGAAGAGGGGCCCACTTGCAAGTCTCAGGAGCCATACGCCAATACCAAAGACTTGTGGGTCAGTGGCAGAGACAAACTGTGGCAGGACTGAACTGAAGGATTAGACTATTGAAGCAGCTTTAAAACTCTAGGATCATCAGGGAGATTTGATTGTTAGGGCCACCCCCCCTCCCCGACTGCCCAGAAACACGCCCCACATACAGGGCAGGCAACACCAACTACACACGCAAGCTTGGTACACCAATTGGGCCCCACAAGACTCACTCCCCCACTCACCAAAAAGGCTAAGCAGGGGAGAACTGGCTTGTGGAGAACAGGTGGCTCGTGGACGCCACCTGCTGGTTAGTTAGAGAAAGTGTACTCCACGAAGCTGTAGATCTGATAAATTAGAGATAAGGACTTCAATAGGTCTACAAACCCTAAAAGAACCCTATCAAGTTCAGCAAATGCCACGAGGCCAAAAACAACAGAAAATTATAAAGCATATGAAAAAACCAGACGATATGGATAACCCAAGCCCAAGCACCCAAATCAAAAGACCAGAAGAGACACACCACCTAGAGCAGCTACTCAAAGAACTAAAGATGAACAATGAGACCATAGTACGGGATATGAAGGAAATCAAGAAGACCCTAGAAGAGCATAAAGAAGACATTGCAAGACTAAACAAAAAAATGGATGATCTTATGGAAATTAAAGAAACTGTTGACCAAATTAAAAAGATTCTGGACACTCATAGTACAAGACTAGAGGAAGTTGAACAACGAATCAGTGACCTGGAAGATGACAGAATGGAAAATGAAAGCATAAAAGAAAGAATGGGGAAAAAAATTGAAAAACTCGAAATGGACCTCAGGGATATGATGGATAATATGAAACGTCCGAATATAAGACTCATTGGTGTCCCAGAAGGGGAAGAAAAGGGTAAAGGTCTAGGAAGAGTATTCAAAGAAATTGTTGGGGAAAACTTCCCAAATCTTCTAAACAACATAAATACACAAATCATAAATGCTCAGCGAACTCCAAATAGAATAAATCCAAAAAAACCCACTCCGAGACATATACTGATCACACTGTCAAACATAGAAGAGAAGGAGCAAGTTCTGAAAGCAGCAAGAGAAAAGCAATTCACCACATACAAAGGAAACAGCATAAGACTAAGTAGTGACTACTCAGCAGCCACCATGGAGGCGAGAAGGCAGTGGCACGATATATTTAAAATTCTGAGTGAGAGGAATTTCCAGCCAAGAATACTTTATCCAGCAAAGCTCTCCTTCAAATTTGAGGGAGAGCTTAAATTTTTCACAGACAAAGAAATGCTGAGAGAATTTGCTAACAAGAGACCTGCCCTACTGGAGATACTCAAGGGAGCCCTACAGACAGAGAAACAAAGACAGGACAGAGAGACTTGGAGAAAGGTTCAGTACTAAAGAGATTCGGTATGGGTACAATAAAGGATATTAATAGAGAGAGGGAAAAATATGGCAAACATAAACCAAAGGATAAGATGGCCGATTCAAGAAATGCCTTCACGGTTTTAACGTTGAATGTAAATGGATTAAACTCCCCAATTAAAAGATATAGATTCGCAGAATGGATCAAAAAAAATGAACCATCAATATGTTGCATACAAGAGACTCATCTTAGACGCAGGGACACAAAGAAACTGAAAGTGAAAGGATGGAAAAAAATATTTCATGCAAGCTACAGCCAAAAGAAAGCAGGTGTAGCAATATTAATCTCAGATAAAATAGACTTCAAATGCAGGGATGTTTTGAGAGACAAAGAAGGCCACTACATACTAATAAAAGGGGCAATTCAGCAAGAAGAAATAACAATCGTAAATGTCTATGCACCCAATCAAGGTGCCACAAAATACATGAGAGAAACACTGGCAAAACTAAAGGAAGCAATTGATGTTTCCACAATAATTATGGGAGACTTCAACACATCACTCTCTCCTATAGATAGATCAACCAGACAGAAGACCAATAAGGAAATTGAAAACCTAAACAATCTGATAAATGAATTAGATTTAACAGACATCTACAGGACATTACATCCTAAATCACCAGGATACACACACTTTTCTAGTGCTCACGGAACTTTCTCCAGAATAGATCATATGCTGGGACATAAAACAAGCCTCAATAAATTTAAAAAGATTGAAATTATTCAAAGCACATTCTCTGACCACAATGGAATACAATTAGAAGTCAATAACCATCAGAGACTTAGAAAATTCACAAATACCTGGAGGTTAAACAACACACTCCTAAACAATCAGTGGGTTAAAGAAGAAATAGCAAGAGAAATTGCTAAATATATAGAGACGAATGAAAATGAGAACACAACATACCAAAACCTATGGGATGCAGCAAAAGCAGTGCTAAGGGGGAAATTTATAGCACTAAACGCATATATTAAAAAGGAAGAAAGAGCCAAAATCAAAGAACTAATGGATCAACTGAAGAAGCTAGAAAATGAACAGCAAACCAATCCTAAACCAAGTACAAGAAAAGAAATAACAAGGATTAAAGCAGAAATAAATGACATAGAGAACAAAAAAACAATAGAGAGGATAAATATCACCAAAAGTTGGTTCTTTGAGAAGATCAACAAGATTGACAAGCCCCTAGCTAGACTGACAAAATCAAAAAGAGAGAAGACCCATATAACAAAATAATGAATGAAAAAGGTGACATAACTGCAGATCCTGAAGAAATTAAAAAAATTATAAGAGGATATTATGAACAACTGTATGGCAACAAACTGGATAATGTAGAAGAAATGGACAATTTCCTGGAAACATATGAACAACCTAGACTGACCAGAGAAGAAATAGAAGACCTCAACCAACCCATCACAAGCAAAGAGATCCAATCAGTCATCAAAAATCTTCCCACAAATAAATGCCCAGGGCCAGATGGCTTCACAGGGGAATTCTACCAAACTTTCCAGAAAGAACTGACACCAATCTTACTCAAACTCTTTCAAAACATTGAAGAAAATGGAACACTACCTAACTCATTTTATGAAGCTAACATCAATCTAATACCAAAACCAGGCAAAGATGCTACAAAAAAAGGAAAACTACCGGCCAATCTCCCTAATGAATATAGATGCAAAAATCCTCAACAAAATACTTGCAAATCGAATCCAAAGACACATTAAAAAAATCATACACCATGACCAAGTGGGGTTCATTCCAGGCATGCAAGGATGGTTCAACATAAGAAAAACAATGTATTACAACACATTAAAAACTCGAAAGGGAAAAATCAATTGATCATCTCAATAGATGCTGAAAAAGCATTTGACAAAATCCAACATCCCTTTTTGATAAAAACACTTCAAAAGGTAGGAGTTGAAGGAAACTTCCTCAACATGATAAAGAGCATATATGAAAAACCCACAGCCAGCATAGTACTCAATGGTGAGAGACTGAAAGCCTTCCCTCTAAGATCAGGAACAAGACAAGGATGCCCGCTGTCACCACTGTTATTCAACATTGTGCTGGAAGTGCTAGCCAGGGCAATCCGGCAAGACAAAGAAATAAAAGGCATCCAAATTGGAAAAGAAGAAGTAAAACTGTCATTGTTTGCAGATGATATGATCTTATATCTAGAAAACCCTGAGAAATCGACGGTACAGCTACTAGAGCTAATAAACAAATTTAGCAAAGTAGCGGGATACAAGATTAATGCACATAAGTCAGTAATGTTTCTATATGCTAGAAATGAACAAACTGAAGAGACACTCAAGAAAAAGATACCATTTTCAATAGCAACTAAAAAAATCAAGTACCTAGGAATCAACTTAACCAAAGATGTAAAAGACCTATACAAAGAAAACTACATAACTCTACTAAAAGAAATAGAAGGGGACCTTAAAAGATGGAAAAATATTCCATGTTCATGGATAGGAAGGCTAAATGTCATTAAGATGTCAATTCTACCCAAACTCATCTACAGATTCAATGCAATCCCAATCAAAATTCCAACAACCTACTTTGCAGACTTGGAAAAGCTAGTTATCAAATTTATTTGGAAAGGGAAGATGCCTCGAATTGCTAAAGACACTCTAAAAAAGAAAAACGAAGTGGGAGGACTTACACTCCCTGACTTTGAAGCTTATTATAAAGCCACAGTTGCCAAAACAGCATGGTACTGGCACAAAGATAGACATATAGATCAATGGAATCGAATTGAGAATTCAGAGATAGACCCTCAGATCTATGGCCGACTGATCTTTGATAAGGCCCCCAAAGTCACCGAACTGAGCCATAACGGTCTTTTCAACAAATGGGGCTGGGAGAGTTGGATATCCATATCCAAAAGAATGAAAGAGGACCCCTACCTCACCCCCTACACAAAAATTAACTCAAAATGGACCAAAGATCTCAATATAAAAGAAAGTACCATAAAACTCCTAGAAGATAATGTAGGAAAACATCTTCAAGACCTTGTATTAGGAGGCCACTTCCTAGACTTTACACCCAAAGCACAAGCAACAAAAGAGAAAATAGATAAATGGGAACTCCTCAAGCTTACAAGTTTCTGCACCTCAAAGGAATTTCTCAAAAAGGTAAAGAGGCAGCCAACTCAATGGGAAAAAATTTTTGGAAACCATGTATCTGACAAAAGACTGATATCTTGCATATACAAAGAAATCCTACAACTCAATGACAATAGTACAGACAGCCCAATTATAAAATGGGCAAAAGATATGAAAAGACAGTTCTCTGAAGAGGAAATACAAATGGCCAAGAAACACATGAAAAAATGTTCAGCTTCACTAGCTATTAGAGAGATGCAAATTAAGAGCACAATGAGATACCATCTAACACCGGTTAGAATGGCTGCCATTAAACAAACAGGAAACTACAAATGCTGGAGGGGATGTGGAGAAATTGGAACTCTTATTCATTGTTGGTGGGACTGTATAATGGTTCAGCCACTCTGGAAGTCAGTCTGGCAGTTCCTTAGAAAACTAGATATAGAGCTACCATTCGATCCAGCAATTGCACTTCTCGGTATATACCCGGAAGATCGGAAAGCAGTGACACGAACAGATATCTGCACGCCAATGTTCATAGCAGCATTATTCACAATTGCCAAGAGATGGAAACAACCCAAATGTCCTTCAACAGATGAGTGGATAAATAAAATGTGGTATATACACACGATGGAATAGTACGCGGCAGTAAGAAGGAACGATCTCGTGAAACATATGACAACATGGATGAACCTTGAAGACATAATGCTGAGCGAAATAAGCCAGGCACAAAAAAGAAATATTATATGCTACCACTAATGTGAACTTTGAAAAATGTAAAACAAATGGTTTATAATGTAGAATGTAGGGGAACTAGCAGTAGAGAGCAATTAAGGAAGGGGGAACAATAATCCAAGAAGAACAGATAAGCTATTTAACGTTCTGGGGATGCCCAGAAATGACTATGGTCTGTTAATTTCTGATGGATGTAGTAGGAACAAGTTCACTGAAATGTTGCTATATTATGTAACTTTCTTGGGGTAAAGTAGGAACATGTTGGAAGTTAAGCAGTTATCTTAGGTTAGTTGTCTTTTTCTTACTCCCTTGTTATGGTCTCTTTGAAATGTTCTTTTATTGTATGTTTGTTTTCTTTTTAACTTTTTTTTTCATACAGTTGATTTAAAAAAGAAGGGAAAGTTAAAAAAAAAAAAAGAAAGAAAAAAGACAAACAAGGAAAAAAAAAAAAAAAAGGTGTGGTGCCCCCTTGAGGAGCCTGTGGAGAATGCAGGGGTATGCGCCTACCCCACCTCCATGGTTGCTAACATGACCACAGACATAGGGGACTGGTGGTTTGATGGGTTGAGCCCTCTACCATAAGTTTTACCCTTGGGAAGACAGTTGCTGCAAAGGAGAGGCTAGGCCTCCCTGTATTTGTGCCTAAGAGTCTCCTCCTGAATGCCTCTTTGTTGCTCAGATGTGGCCCTCTCTCTCTGGCTAAGCCAACTTGAAAGGTGAAATCACTGCCCTCCCCCCTACGTGGGATCAGACACCCAGGGAAGTGAATCTCCCTGGCAACGTGGAATATGACTCCCGGGGAGGAATGTAGACCCGGCATCGTGGGACGGAGAACATCTTCTTGACCAAAAGGGGGATGTGAAAGGAAATGAAATAAGCTTCAGTGGCAGAGAGATTCCAAAACGAGCCGAGAGGTCACTCTGGTGGGCACTCTTACGCACACTTTAGACAACCCTTTTTAGGTTCTAAAGAATTGGGGTAGCTGGTGGTGGATACCTGGAACTATCAAACTACAACCCAGAACCCATGAATCTCGAAGACAGATGTATAAAAATGTAGCTTATGAGGGGTGACAATGGGATTGGGAAAGCCATAAGGACCACACTCCACTTTGTCTAGTTTATGGATGGATGAGTAGAAAAATAGGGGAAGGAAGCAAACAGACAAAGGTACCCAGTGTTCTTTTTTACTTCAATTGCTCTTTTTCACTCTAATTATTATTCTTGTTATTTTTGTGTGTGTGCTAATGAAGGTGTCAGGGATTGATTTAGGTGATGAATGTACAACTATGTAATGGTACTGTAAACAATCGAAAGTACGATTTGTTTTGTATGACTGCGTGGTATGTGAATATATCTCAATAAAATGATTAAAAAAAAAAAAAGGGAAAGTTAAAAAAAAAAAAAAAGATGTAGTGCCCCCTTGAGGAGCCTGTGGAGAATGCAGGGGTATTCGCCTACCCCACCTCCATGGTTGCTAACATGACCACAGACATAGGGGACTGGTGGTTTGATGGGTTGAGCCCTCTACCATAAGTTTTACCCTTGGGAAGACGGTTGCTGCAAAGGAGAGGCTAGGCCTCCCTGTATTTGTGCCTAAGAGTCTCCTCCTGAATGCCTCTTTGTTGCTCAGATGTGGCCCTCTCTCTCTGGCTAAGCCAACTTGAAAGGTGAAATCACTGCCCTCCCCCCTACGTGGGATCAGACACCCAGGGGAGTGAATCTCCCTGGCAACGTGGAATATGACTCCCGGGGAGGAATGTAGACCCGGCATCGTGGGACGGAGAACATCTTCTTGACCAAAAGGGGGATGTGAAAGGAAATGAAATAAGCTTCAGTGGCAGAGAGATTCCAAAACGAGCCGAGAGGTCACTCTGGTGGGCACTCTTACGCACACTTTAGACAACCTTTTTTAGGTTCTAAAGAATTGGGGTAGCTGGTGGTGGATACCTGAAACTATTAAACTACAACCCAGAACCCATGAATCTCAAAGACAGTTGTATAAAAATGTAGCTTATGAGGGGTGACAATGGGATTGGGAATGCCATAAGGACCAAACTCCACTTTGTCTAGTTTATGGATGGATGTGTAGAAAAGTAGGGGAAGGAAACAAACAGACAAAGGTACCCAGTGTTCTTTTTTACTTCAATTGCTCTTTTTCACTCTAATTATTATTCTTGTTATTTTTGTGTGTGTGCTAATGAAGGTGTCAGGGATTGATTTAGGTGATGAATGTACAACTATGTAATGGTACTGTAAACAATCGAAAGTACAATTTGTTTTGTATGACTGCGTGGTATGTGAATATATCTCAATAAAATGATGATTAAAAAAAAAAAAGAAATAGATGAATGTTGAGGAAGGGATTTTATACACAGTATAACAGTGGTTGAGAGTAAAAGCTGGATAGCCTGTCTTTAAATTGTTTGTCCTTAGCTGCGTGACCTTGGGCAAGTTGCTTTATGTGTCTGTGCCTCAGTTTCCTTGTCTGAAAAGGGAGAATAATAATACGTGTTTCATAGGGTTAAGTGAGTTAATACATGAAAAGTTCTTAGAGTAATGTCTGGCGCTTGGTAAAACCCAAAGAAAGAATGTTAGCTATTATCTTCCTCTTTATCACATGTATTCCTAGTGGGAGAGAATGAAGTCTGCATTCAGAGAAATCGAAGTATGAAAGAGAGGATCCTGTTGGTGCTTGAGCTCCCAATTCTAGTTATTGCTGAGCTATTTCCCTGCCTTTTCCTGGATTTGATTTGATTGAAAATGGGAAGGTCCATCTTCACAGTAGTGGCTCCAGGATGCTGAGAGGAAGGAATCAAACTCGGCTAGGGTTCGCCAAGATCTTTCTGAGTTGGTCCAAACTCCAGGGCTGAGACTAGTATTTCAAAGAGGAAAGAGGTCAGTCAAGAACTTGAGCCTATGGTCTCCGGAAACATGTAATGCTGAGGCTCCTGCTCCATCAGCCGAGGGTGCAGGCTGGTGTTTCTGGTGTTGGTGACAGAAGGAACTGACCCAATTTCCCAGGCTCTTCTGCCACCCACATGCCCAGCCGGGATCTGCTGAGTCCCAGAAGACGACCGACCCTCCAAGTCTAGAAGTGTAATGTGTGGGTGTGAACATTTCACACCATGAGTCAGCCTCACAAGAAGTTGGAGTGTGCAGAGGTTTCCTTCCAGTTGAGCTGGAAAGATCAGAGCAGGGCAGTTGGTCAGGGTCAGCCTTCTCCTTGGCCCCTTTTCATTGTGGTGTAGACCGGGATTGAGAAAGCTGTGGCTCTTCCACCAGCTACTCCCACTGGATTCCTAGAAGCTCGCAGCTGACATTCCACAGGCGCTCAGCTGTTTTGTTATTTCGGGCCCTTGGAGACACCCAAGTTCTCTTGCAGTCGCTGGAGGGCAGAGAAAGAGGGTAAACAATCTGGAGTAAAAACTGGGGTAGAGCAACCAGTCCCCCGTCCCAGAGAGCCAGAGACAATGACGGGGAAACCTTACTAAGTCCATCTTCATCCTGTCTGTGTGGGTCACACTCTGATCTCCTTGATGAAAGGAGCAAACCCTGGCCTCCCTTTCTTCTGGGAGCTCTTAGCCTGTTTCGTGGCACGGACCCCCTTGGGAGTATGGAAAAGTTTATGGCCTTTTTCTCATGAGAACAGTTCTAAATGTGTAAGATATAATACATCGGATTAAACAAAAGTAATTGTAATGAAATGCAGTTGAAAAATAGTTTTAAAACAGAGTTGTAATATAGTAATACATGCTTCTTTATTAATGTGTTCGATAACAAGATCTAGCACTAGATCTAATAATTACCAAATTTCAAAGTAGTGGTAAGCAGAAATGACAGCCTGAGATATCTGCAACAACTGCAATGTGATAAGAAAATATTTATCATTTTAGTGGTAACAAACTCACAGGAATCACTACTTACTGGGGTTCACTGCCTACGTTCAAAATTGACGAGAAGGCTAAATTTCAGATGGAGCTTAGTGAAACTAAAGATGAAATTATTTTTCCTTTCAAGTTCACAGACCCCTTGAACTCTATCACTGTCCCCCACGAACCCCAGATTAAGAAGTCCTGCATTCATTTTTGGGGAGTGGAGGGGCACTTACATACTAGAGGGATTGCAGGGCTGGAACAGGGTACAGTTCTCATGGTTTGTTTGTTTATTTGTTTGTTTGTTTAATAGCATGTTTTTTCTAATTATAAAAGTCCTGAAAAACACTTGGTTGGAAACAAGAGTTAAGTACTGACAAAAGAAAAAATGTCTATTTTTTTTTTCCTTACATTCCTCTTTGCTTTGTGTGTAAAGAGACACCTAGTCTTTCTCTTTTATACAAAACTGGAATCATATTGTAACTAGTTTGGGGAAGATTTTCTTTTCTTGTTAAACAATATTTTTAATTACATAAGCAATAAATAAATACATGACCTTTAAAATTTTTTTTAATAATAGATATCTAGAGTAAAAGGTTAAAATCCTCCCTCACAAGCCCCCTGATTCTCTCTCAACCTCCCTGAAGTAACCACAATCACAGGTTGCTGTATATCCTTCCAGATTGTTTTCTATGCATTTACAACATAAGTTTATCATTTAATATTATAGTTTTTTTCTCACAACATTATATCCCCAGCATTTTTCTGTTAATTAAATATTATTTGAAAATATATTTGACTATATAATATTTTATCACATATTTAAGTCAGTGAAGTTAAGCACTCAGATTCTAGGGCAGCAGTGTCCAATAGAATACAGTGCAAGCCACAAATATGAGCCACAAACATAATTTTAAATTTTCTGATAGCCACATTTTTTTAAAGTAAAAAGAAACAGGTGAAATTATTAATGAGATAGTTTACGTTCGTGTTTCACACTAAGTCTTCAAAACCCAGAGTGCATTTTACACTTACAACCCATCTCAACATGGACTAACTACATTTCAAGTGCTCAATAGCCACGCATTGTACAGCACAGCTCTAGAGCCAGTCTACCAGGGTTTAAATTCCAGGTCTACCACTTGGACAGGCTACTTAATTATTATGTGCCCGTTTCCTCTTAGATTTGTGAAGACTATATGACTTAAAACATGTAAAATACTCAGAGTGCCAAACACATTGTAAAACCATCAAGCAATGTGAGCTATTATCATTTATCCATTCCCCTACTGTTGGGCACTTAGGTTATTTTCAATGCTTCACTTAATAAATGGTACATCAATGAACAGCCTTGGACGAAATACGACAGAATAGAGTGAGCTGGATCAGATCATGGAATAGGAAAGAGATATAATCCTGAGCTTCCCCCTTTTCCCAAATTCTGATTGCCCACTGAGTTTGTGATAAGGTTCAACATTGAAATCTCTATTTCTATAGTTCAACAGACAGTGCTAATTTTGTCAACACTTGGAGACAGCTCACCCTGGGAAGAGGAGACCTTTCCCCAGTGCTTTGTGGTATTAAAGAATTCATGAATGAAGTCAGCAAAAAGCTTCAAGGAAGAGAAAAAGGATTCGAGGCCTTGGTAATGTTCTTTCCATGGCATAACCAACAGGGACAGTCTTCTCTAATGACTCTCAGAAAGCCACAAAGTTTACATCAAAACATAGCAAACAGGTATAAAAATAACAAATATAAAAGCCATACTTTCCAAGTTTCTAATATAATTTTCCCTGGAAAAGTGGCAACATTTGGTTTTCAGGCCCAACCCAAACCTGGATTCCAGCATCAGGCACAAACTCAGCCACTGGGGATGCAAAGCTCAGGGAACCCTGAACCTCCCTGCACCCAACACAGATGGTAGAAAGAACCCCAGGCTGCCTCCCACACACCTGAAGTACTTGCCACTCAAGGGCTCCAGGCCCTCAGCCATGGCACAATGCAGGCTGGTCTGTGCCCCCTCCCGCGCCGACTTGACGAAGGGGGAGAAGAGCCGCCAGAGCAGGCACAGCAGGAAAGAGTGTCGGACCAGCTCGGAACGGACGATGCCCGGATGCACCACGTAGGTGGTGACCCCCGAACCTGGGGCAAAGAGGGCACAGTTAGACCAGGGACATGGACACACCCAGGGATCCGAAATCCAGCTCTGGCTCCCTGACTCGGGCAGTGCCAGCTCTGTGGCTCAGCTCACCACGTGAACCTCAGCTAATGGCACGCAGAAGGAAGCACGTGAGTTCCAGTCCCGACTCCCTCACTTGCCATATAACCTTGTGCCAGCCAAGGTTCTGTGGGCCTCTATCTTAACACACCATAAGAATAAATAATACCTGCTCTACTTATTGCAAAAGATTGTTGTGAAAATCAAATGAGATAACGATGGAAGAGAAGAGAAGATATAAATATAAGGTAATTTTATGAGGTTCCTACACCCTATTCAATTTTAAGTTTCCCGAGAGCAAGAGCTCTGTTTTTATTCCATTTATAATCTCATCCTCAGTGCACAGTCCATTATAATCTCATCCTCAGTGCACCACCAGAAACATGCATGTTTGACAGCCTGACTTCAGAAGATGCTATCAATCCAGACCGCGGTTGATAACTGTTTCAGTTATCTTGCCTCTGGCCCTTTCTTTAGACTTACCTTGGAGCCTCTTGGCCAGCTCACGAGTAAAAAGCACATTGGCCAGCTTGCTGTGGCAATAGGCAAAACCCCGGCTGTAGTGCTTCTCACCCTGGAGGTTGTGGAAGCAGATCTTGCCAGCATGGTGGACTACCGATGACAGGTTCACTACCCTTGCAGGAGCAGACTCCTTCAGCCGCTCCAGGAGTAGGTGCGTGAGAAGGAAGTGGCCTGTGAGGAAAGGTGGCAGGGGAGATGGAAGGGGGGAGCAACATCCCAGGCCGTGGCGTGGGAGCTGATGCCTTCAGCATTAACCTACCATCTTCTGGGTGTGAACACATTATGATGCCATAAGCAACTCAGCGCAATGGTCGGTTATTCTGAGTCAGTGGATTCCTAAAGGCAAGGGCCAGAGCTAGACTATAGATAAGGTAAGGAAGACTTAAATCTGCACTTATTTGTATCTCTGCCCTTATCCTAGTCAGTAATACACACCTGCTAACTTCTGATTCCCCCTCTGGCCATGAACTATGGGCTCACTGCAGAAGGAAGAAGGATCAAGGAACACATCCTATCCTCTCCTCCTAGAACTCTGCATCCCAGCCTGTCTCTTCCCTCAAATCCTGTGCAAACCCTTGGCTTGCTTGGTCCATGTCAGGTGTGGACGTGACCTCTCCAGTCAAACGCACTCTCCTGCACCCCCAAGAATGGCCCTGCCTTGCAAGCCCTGCACTGCCACTGTCCCATCCAATTATGACATTCTTCCTCCTGGAATACCCAGAGATTTGGGGTTTCTTAATGATAGGTGTAGGAGGATCTCACTTCTGTGGACTGGTCAGGAAAGGGACAGTGAACAACAAACCAGTCTATCAGAACCCCGGGTGCTATAAAGGCCACTGGGGATTCTCTGCACTGGTATAGGGTCATCTCCATACAGAGAACAAGGTAGGGCATGCCTCATTTGTCAGCTGCTCAAAGAAACTTACCCAGGTGGTTGACTCCTAGGTGTGTCTCAAAGCCATCAGCTGTCTTGGAATATGGACACATCATCACTCCCGCATTGTTGATCAGGATATGGAGCTGCTTTTCCTCTGTAAAGAGCAAGGAGTCTACTAACACCACCCTGAGTATTTGACCCTTGTTTTTTTGTTTGTTAGTTTTGTTTTTTTAACTTCTTATTTTGAAATACTTTCAAACTTACAGGACAGTCACAAAAATAATACAAACGTCATACAGAAACTCCAACACAACCCTACCCCACCAGATACCCAGATCCTCCAATTTTAATTTTTTGTCATATTTGCTGTATCACTCCTTCTATCCATTCATCTATCAATCTATTTATCAGTCAATTTTTGAAACACTTAAGTGTAGGTTGTATACATCATGCTCCTTGAAAACTTAATACTGCCATGTATATTTCCTAAGAACAAGGGATATTCAGTTCTGTCCACACCTTAAGTACAGTTATCAAGTTCAAACAACTTAACATTGATACAAAGCTTACAGTCTATATTCCAGTTTTTTTCCTATGTCCAAGTAATGTCCCTTTGAGCCTTTTCTCTTCCCTTGCTGGAAGCCATCCAGGATCATGTATTGCATGTAATTGTGATTTTCTCTTTAGTTGCTCTTTCTTTTTTAATTGTGGGAACATATATACAATATAGACTTTCCCATCTCAACCACTCCCAAGCGTAACATTCAATGGGATTAATCACATTCACAATATTGCATTACTCCAACCACTGCCCATTACTAAAACTTTCCCATCTCCCCAAACAGAAACCTGACAGCCATTATGCATTAACTCCTCATTCCCCTGTCCCCCACCCCTGGCAGCCTGCACTCTAATTTCTGGCTCTATGAACTTGCATTCTCTGATATTTTCTTTGTAATTACTATGGGGCTTAAAGTTGACATTCTAAATCTATAACTTTCTTGTTTGCTTTGATACCACTTAACTTCAATGGTAGCAACAAACTATTTTCCTATACCCCTCCGTCCTCCCACCTTTGTATAGTTCTGGTCACAAATTACACATTTATACATTATGAGTCCAAAACCACTGATTTATCATTATATTTTACGCATTTTCCATTTAGATAGTGTGGGAAGTAAAAAATCAAAAATACAATAGTACTAGCATTTATATTTACCCATTTATTGCCTGCATTGGAGATTTTTATTTCTTCATATGGCTTTGATCTATTGTCTACTGTCCTCTCCTTTCAACCTGCAGAACTCCCTTTAGCATCTCTTGTTGGGCTGGTCTGGTGGTGACAAAGTCCTTCAGCTTTTCTTTATCTAGGAATGTCTTAATTTCTCCCTCAATTCTGGAAGATAGGTTTGCCAGATGTAGAATTCTTGGGTGCCAATTTTTGCTTTCAGCCCTTTAAATATACCATCCCACTGCTTTCTTGACTCCATGGTTTCTGATAAAAAAATCAGCACTTAGTCTTATCGAGACTTCCTTGTATGTGACACGTTGCTTCTCTCTTGTGACTTTCAGAATTCTCTTTATCATTAGCATTCGACAGCCTAAGTATAATATGCCATGGAGTGGATCTATTTGGTTATATCCTGTTTGGAGTTTGTTGAGCATCTTGGATGTGCATATTCATGTCTTTCATTAAATTGGGGAAGTTTTCAGCCATTATTTCTTTTAACATTCTCTCTGGTCCTTTCTTTCTCTCTTCTCCTTCTGGGATTCCTACAATGTGAATATTGGTATGCTTGATGGTGTCCCATGGGTTCCTGCTCTGTTCACTTGTCTTCATTCTTTTTTCCTTCTGCTCCTCAGACTGGATGACTTCAACGGTCTTATCAAGTTCACTGATTCTTTCTTCTGCCACCTCCAAACTGCTTTTGAACTCTTCTAGGGAATATTTAATTTCTGTTACTGTGGCCTTCATCTCTGTTTGGTTCCTTTTCATAATTTCTATCTCTATATTGATATTCTCTTTGTGTTCATCTGTCGTTTCCCTGATTTCATTTAGTTCTTTGTCCATGTTTTTCTTTAGCTTTCGACCATATTTAGGACCATTTTTTAAAACTCTTTATTTGGAGCATCCCAAGTCTGGTCCTTCTTGTTGATGGTTTCTTGTTGATAGCCTGGGCTATCACTTCCAGTTTCTTTGTATGTTTTGTAACTTTTTGTTGAAATCTGGATGTTTCGCTATTTTGATTTGTTGTTGCTGAAATTTAGACTCTATGGCACCTGTTACTTAAAGAATTATCCAGCTAGTGTTATGACTGAGTTTACTTTGAATTCCAGGAGCTAACAAAAAAGTAGGAGGCTCCCTGATCCTTTCTGAGCATGAGTTTTGATTTGGGAATACACATGTGGCCCTAGGAATTCCCCCATTTACATGGACACAATGTCCTCTCCACCCTAGGAAACAGTTTCCTCATGGTCCTGGGCATCATACTGTATACCCTATACCCAGCATCCCTTGCCCCAGATAGCATGACTTGACTGCTCTCCCATAGCATTCGGTAGGAGAGTTCCATGGGCTCCCTTCTACATGCAGGGCAAGTTCTGGGATGGCAAGTCCTTCAGGGCACCACCAAACAGATTGGACAAGACATATGTGCTCCCAATATGTGCACAAGGGTTACTCTGCTCCCTCTGAGTCAGTAAGGGGGTGGAGAAGGTGCCAGCCAGGGCACCACAAGCTCCTACTATTTTTAAGTAGCCTTTTTCTTGACTCAGTGCTTACCGTGTTACTGCAGTCCTTTAACTGGTTTCTGGAGCTTTGGGAAAGATGTTTCTGCCAGTCCTTGCTGGTTGTTCAAAGCTTCTGTGGGGAGATGGAGCCCTGATGCATCTCACTCTGCCATCTTGATCCTTGCCCCTTACTTTTGTTCATGATTTGTTCTTGCTGGGGCAAGGTTGCTTTTGATAGGAGACACTCGCTCTTCCCTTTTCTTGTAAGACAAAGTGTTGCCTCAGCAGTCAATAACTATCCCCATTTAGAACTATCTTAGTGATACTCAAAACTATTGTCCCCACAAAAAAATATGTGCCAAGTTTCTCATTTTAGTTACTCATACCTTCTTGGACACCATTCACACATTAATTTATTCATTCAGCAAATGTGTACTGAATACCAACTCTAGGCCAGGCCCACTCTGCTGTGCACTGAGAAGAAAGACATGGTCCTTATCTGTTTTGTGGGCAGAAGCTGGTCATTTTCCAAGACCCAGATGAACTATGGCAGCAATAACACCTCATCTAGTGCCTGTGGCCACAGAAGGTTGATTCCCAGGATGAAAGAAGAGAGTGGCATCAGGGCCACAACTTGATGCCCAGGTGCAAGCCCGGACAGGGAGCTTATAACTCCAACACTCCAGTGCTGAGTCAAAAGAACATAAAGATCCTGCCCAGCTTATCCACTCCTATCCCCCTGCCAACTACCTGTCCTGCTGGTTCATGTGCCAGAACCTGTAGAGTGGGGTCGATGATGATTCTTATGTAAAAGCCATAGATGGTCCAGGGTGGAGCAACCACTCCCACACCTAGTTTCTTGCTTTTCCAGCTATTCCACACCCAATTTCTTGCTTTTCCAGCTATCTACCAGGCCCTTACCTGCCAGAAAGCCCTCAGCAAAGCCTCGGATGGATTTGGTGTCTGACAGGTCCAGTTTCCGTACCAGCACCTGGGAGTTCTTTGTATCTGCTCGGATTTCACTAGCAGCAGACTCCCCCTTTAGTACATCTCGGCAGGCAATGTATACTCGAGCTCCTAGAGCAAAAACAAAGAGAGCAATGTGATCAGATCCTAGGCTGAAAAAGAGGGATATTAAGTGAGCTTGGGACTGGAGGCCAGAGTATTCTCTTAGCCATCTGTAAAGCACTGAATGGCCATAAGTCTTGTCGCTGTTAGCTTAACCCCAGGCTGAGAACACTCATTTTTAGGCTCTGCCAGAAGTCATTGATATTTATTGTTGCTTAGTATCTCCTTTTAGAAGAACCTGACTTGACAAATATTGTTTATGGACATCAGTGTTTTCCTGACTTTATGTAATAGGGAAGGAACAAGAAGGAAGAAAGATTTAAGGCCACAAAGTAAATTGGTTTACAGCTAGACTTGAATCCCAGGTTCCTTAAATTCCTGGTCAGACCCTCACAGCCTGGAGGAAAGACAAGGAAATGTGGGGTGAAGCCACCAGTGAGAAGGGCAGGAGGCACTGCCCTGTGAAGGCCAAGGTAGAAGGACTCACCCCTGCGAGCGAGCTCTCTGGCTGTCTCTTTGCCGATGCCCGTGTTGGCACCAGTAATCACCACGACCTTCCCAGGAAGCTGCACATTTGTTTTACAAACCCCACCAGCGAAAAACTTCCTATGGACAAGGGTATAAAGAACAGTCATGCACCATCCTCCCCAACCCCAGATACATAAAATCCAGTCACTCTCCAAGAGAATTTCTTTAATTTGTAATCAGGAAACCCAAAGAAGCCAGGCTTCAGGGGACAATATTTTCCCACTGGGCAAGGTAGTGAGCAACAGTGCAGGCTGAAGGTCATGTGCCCAGAAGCTACAAATGAGGGGCAAAGTGATAAGTGATCCTGAATAAGTGGTCCTGAGCCAAGGGATCCTGAGCCAAGACCAGCGGAGACCTTCCTTGTTAGATAACAAAGATATCTAGCTCTTATCTCTAGAGGTTCCTGGAGGTCCTCTCCCCCTCTAACCTGCATGCAAAACGTATGTCAGTGAGCATCTGTGGAATTATTGGTCTTGAGACCTAGGTCTTCAATAAGCATCATCAGTGAGTAACTGATGAACAGCACTCTCAAATGGCCCCACACAGAAATATGGCTCCAATTTTAGAGAGCCAGCATCTTCAGAGGCTTTTGCCATTATATTAGGGATTCCATTCTGGCCATGGAAGCACAGAGAGAAAATCTCCCTCGTTCAGACATCTGTGCAGAGAGCACCCTTTTTACATAGAGTTGACCTGGAAAGTTCCAAAATAGAGGACTGGAAGGGGACAAACTAGCATGTCCAAGCATCATCCACCTGCCAGGCCCTAGAATAGGCACTATACACAGGTAACTTTAAAAAAATTATTTATTTTACTACAATTTATTTTTAATTGTAGTAAAATGTACACAACAAAAATCATTTTAACTGTTTTAAGTGGACAATTCTTTGATATTAAGTACATTGACAATACTGTGTAACTTTCACTACTACCTATTTCCAGACTATTTTCATTCATCCCAAACCAAAACTCATACTCATTTACTAATAACTTCCCACTCCTCCATCCCCAGCCCTGGTAACCACTATTCTGCTTTCTGTGTCTATGAATTTGCTTACTGTAAATATTTAATATAAGAGAAATCACACAGTATTTGTCCTTTTGTGTCTGGCTTATTTCATTCAATGTGATGTCTTCAGGGTTTATCCATGTTATCACACATACTAGCACATCACTTCTTTTTTACAGCTGAATAATATTCCATTGTATGGCTATGCCACATTTTGTTTATCCACTCATCTGTCAATGGGCACTTGGGTGGCTTCCACCTTTTGGCTATTGTGAATAATGCTGTAATGAACATTGGTATAGAAATATCTGTCTGAGTCTCTGCTCTCAATTTTTGTAAGTATATACCTAGGAGTGGAATTACTCTCAACCACTCTATTTTTATCCCCACATTATTCAGAAAACTGGGGCTCAAAGAAGTCCAAGTCACTTGCTAAAGGTGCAGAACTGAAATTTGAACCCAAGTCTCTATGCCAGAACCTTGAGTCACTCTCTGTCTCCGATATGTCCTTTAACCTCCTTTATTTTCAGCAATTTAAAAATTCACTCAGAACACATCTTTGACCCCTCCAGAAATCCTGAGGCAAAAGAGCCATCTCAAACCCTAGCAGAAGGTGCTTTCAAGGGGAGAAGAGTTTGTTTCCTTTCCAAAGTGCCTTAAACTTAACAATGAGTCCCTTGGCCTTAGCTATCCATGATAATCTGGCAGGGCCACCCCGATTAGTGACAAAGGTAAAAGGAAGATCTTCAGACAAGCCCATGGAAATAGAGCGAAAGGGCGAGGACTCTCACATAATTTGTCTGACAAGCTACTTAATAAAGTCATCCGACTCAGCTTTCCACTAGCACCAGAATTCAAACCAGCCCCTCCTCCTCCAGCCCCGGGGGCATCCTTCTCCTTTTCCACCATGGTGGCCATAACCACAGCCTTCCTTCCTGCTTTCTCTGCCCTTTCTCTCCTTCAGCTTCTATCCCTTTCTCTTCTTTCAGAAGGCAAGAACTGGCTCCCAATTCAAGGTTATGTAAATGTTTCATGAGTTTCTGAATGAAGACAAACCTGACAGATGAAGATGTCATCAACAGGAAAGAAAGGAAGGAGGTGAGCAATACCAAGATAACCAGCATTTTTCCAACTTCTTTAGTTGCTGCTGCTCCAGCTCCAACCCCAACTCTAGCTCAGGCTCCAGCTCCTGGTCTGGCTGCAACTCTTGTCTGCTTCTTACGCCTCTGCTCTGGGTGTTCAGAAACAGTCTGACTCTAAGTACAACCCAGAATCCTCTTTAAATCTGAGAGCTGTCAGAGCACAGCCTGCTGGGAGATGTAGTCTACAGCTAACCCCATCCAGAAGGGAAAGGAGGAAAGGTTAGAACCTCACACATCCTGGCAAAGAGAATGTGGGGAAATTGGAGCACCTGCCCCCTAACTCCCACCTTCAATTATTTCTCTTATCTAGGGAACTAAGGTGTTCTCCAATGACTCACACCTCTACTCCTACAAGGTAGAATATTTTAAGCTTTAGCAACAGACTCCATGATATCTGAAATGCAAGTGTAATTAAAATAGAAGGCTAATTAAGAACCCCCCAGAATAATGACTAGAGAAGTCAGGAGAGTGGTTACCCTTGGTGGGGAAGGAGTACTGAGTGGGAAGGTGGCATGATGTGAGCTCCCGGGGGGCTGGTAGTGTTCTGTGCTTTGAAAATTCATTGAATGTATACTTATGATCTGTGCATTCTTTTTTTGTGTTTTATGTCATACTTCAATGAAGATAACGCACACATGTACATGGCAAGGAAGTGGTATAGTGGTTAAGAGCATGGGCTCTAGAGCTGTACTCCTGGTTCAAATCCTAACTCATCCACCAATGAGCTCCATGGCCATGGGCAACTTACTAAACCACTCTAACTCAGTCTTCAGACTTGCAAAATGGGATGATAAAAACATACCCATCCCAGAATGTTTTAATTATGAAATTATTAAATAGGTTGAATACTTGAAAGAGAAACTAGCACATAGGAAATATTTTATAAGTGTTGGATATTATGATTGGCTATAGAGAGTCCTATCTCTCTTGCTATCCCACCTGCTTTACTCAAGATTTGGTCTCTTCCCGCCTCTTCTGCTCTGGCTCCACTTCCCTGCAGTAATGCTGGCAGCAGAGGCCTCAAAGTCCCAGAAGCCCCCAAGGAGAGCTTGTTGCTGCCACTCCCTTTGTGCTGGCCTCTGAGAAGTTGGTATCCACTGAGTTAATGTGGCCACTATGATTGGACAAATTCCTTTTCCCCCACATTTGGTGACATTGGATCTGAAATGTCCCACAGGTTATATGTGAAAACAAGATCTTTTGTTGTTTATCTCAGAGTTCTCCCTACTCCATGTAATCAGGGTTGGGTTTAATCAGAGGGATAGATACAATGTCATACCAGGCAAAGGACAATATATCTAATACCTGCAAATCTGAGTACCTTTGTATGAATGTCTTCTGGGCTCCCCATTGCTACTGATTCAAATCCAAGATCCCCCTTATTTGTGGAGATGATACTCTATTTATCTCGAATTTTTCTGGGAGGCAACAGAGTCCTAAAGAACAGCGTATAGTTCTCCAGAACAACATAAAGAAGATACCAGAAGGAATATAAGGCATCTAGCACAAAGGAAGTAAACAAATAGTTTGTTAAAAGAACAGGTGTTAAGTATTGTAATGCAAAGACCACCATTGGGTGCTTGATTAGTCATACTAAATGTCAAACTTGGGGTATTACAAAGTTATGATCATTTAAACAGTGTGGTATGGGCAGGTGAATAGCCATATAAATCAACAAAGCAGAATGGAAAGTCAAGACATAGACCAGGATACATATGGGAATTTATTTATGATAAAAATTAGCAAGGAGAAAGATGAATTATTTAATAAAGTATTGTAACACCCAGGTAACCAGTTGGGGAAAAGTAAATTTGATGCCTATCTTACTCTTTACACCAATATTCCAGACAGATCAAAGATATACATATGAAAAATGGAACCATAAAAGCATTAAGAAGAACCATTAAAGAAATTTTTAAGTAATTTTAGAGTGGTAAGACCTTTAACTTTAGAGTGGTAAGACAGGAGAGCTAGAAATCAAAAAAGAAAAGACTAACCCACACCCTCAAAAGTCTTCCTGATAAAAAAAAAAAAAACAAAAAAAACCCCACCACATATAAGGCAAGTTTAGTGAGGAATTTGGTTGGGGGTGGATGGGATGCAGGAAATAATTGCAACACCTAACACAGACAAGAGGCTGATTTATTCAGTACATAAAGAACTCTTACAAATCCAAAGAAAAAGAAGAGCCACCCAACTGAAATAAATACAGGTTGTAGAAAAGTATATACAAGTGGCTCTTCAACCTCACTCATAATGAGAAAGATTAAAATTAAAATTCCACTGAAAGCCACTTTTCACCATCAGATTGGCAAAGATCAAAAAGATAACGTGGTCCATTGGTGAGGTATGGGGAAATAGAGGCTGCTGCACTGCTAGTGAGAGAGACAATTGTTCCAGCTTCCATAGAGAGCAGTGTGGCAACAGCTAATAAAGTTACACATATACCCATTGACCTAGACACTCCACTTTTATGTACTTCTAAGGTTGTCATTGCAGCATTGTTCATAATAGCAAAAATTTGGAAACATTCTAAATGCCCAGCTATACAATGGATATGGTACATCTGTATATTCTTTTCTGTATATTTTTATTCTTAAAAAAGAATAAATAATTTTGTAAAAAATATTTTAACATACTGTGGTAGTTTGGAGCTGTTATGTACCCCAGAAAAGGCCATGTTCTCTTAATCCATTCTTGTGGGTGCAGACCTATTGTGAGTAGGACCTTTTATTAGGCTATTTCAATTGAGATGTGACCCACTCCATTCAAGGTACATCGTAATCCTCTTACTGGAGTTCTTTATAAGAGGATAAAGAACACATAGAACTTCTTAGCTGCACTTAATGGGATTGCATAAAAGAATGTTCTTGTTCATGGGAAGTGTATATGTGAATTATAGTGTTTGTTCAAGGATGTGTGCAGCTAACTCTCATATGTTCAGAAGACAGAGCAATAGATGATGGATGTTAGGGAGGGAGGGAGGGAAAGAAATAGCGAAGTGACAGCAGGTTAAAGTTGGTGGATTGGGCTATTGGGGGAGGGGGGTCAGGGTATGATGGAGTTCTGTGTATGGGGTTAGTATTGTTTTTGCAACCGTTCCTATAACTTTGAATTTATTTCAAAAAAAAAAAAAAGAACACATAGAAAAAAACCAGAGAACTCAGAGAAGCAGAGAGACAAGAACATACCCACAGAAGCTAAGAGAAGAAACCACTGAAGCCAGAGGTTGGAAACAATGAAAGCTGGGAGAGAAGGACCAGCAGACATCACCGTGTGCTTCCCATGTGACAGAGGTGTCCTCTATGCTGGCAGCGTGTCTTTACAGTCCAGGTATTGTCCTGTTGATGCCTTGAGTTGGACATCTTCATGGCCTAAGAACTGTAAATTTTAAGTTAACAAAAGTTAACAAAACCCCATTGTTAAAAGCCAACCCAGGACATCAGCGACATGGTGACGTAAACAGCTACTGAAACCTTCTCTCCAGAGATTCAGCAATAAAAAAGACAATTCTGAATTGTTTAAACTCTGGAGGAGGATATAGACTGGAGAAGTACCCTATAAATGCTGAATTGAAGAAAGAGAAGAAATATCAGGTAGGAACCTTCCATTCCAGATCAGCAGTTCCTCTCCCCTCCCCATCACTCAGGCACAGTGTGGGAAAGGCACAGATTCAACAGATGGGAACCTTCCCACCAGGAACATGGATTTTAAAATCTCTCACAGCAGTGAAAAATTCCCTCACTGTTTGAGGACCTGGTATACAGGGGAGGACATTTCAAGGCCCAGGTCTGTGAGGGACAAAGAGACTGAGAAAACATGGACATAGACTGTTTCCAGCCCTGGGTCTAAACGCCCTTGAGGGAAGCAGAGGCTGGCAGCCATTTCCTTACCTTGGGGACAGTTGGAGTGCTGGGTTGGCTGAGGGAGTACTTTGCCACAGATGGAGACCCACATCAAGCCAGATTTTGGGTGGCAAAGTGAGGGCATAGGAATCCACAGTTTCACCTGGCTGGGTCAGATCCAGCCTGTGCTTGGAGGCAAAGCAGCCTCTGAGGATGATTCAGTTACCAAACAGCACCATCTTCTGGACAGTCTGGGAAGTGCAAGGGAAGTAAAATACTTTTTAAAAGATGCTTCAGACCCTTTCTTAGGAGCACTGGAGCTAGTCTACATGCCCTGTACAGAAACCTGGTCCTGTTTTGACTGCAAAATAGGGAATATCCAACTGTTAATTCAGGGTTCCAAAACAAACCCAGGTCTTGCTAGCCGGTGGAAAATAGAGAACCACTGGAAGCCAGCAGATTTGTATTACCACACACAGTGAACTTGCTGGGGTTCCCATCCCTGTGGCAGGCCATGGTGGGCACCTGATTTTGGGGGGATGACTAGAGGGCAGAGTCAATTTGACAACTGGTCAGGGAGAGAAACAAAGAAAAGATAGAGATCAAAGACAACCAACAATAAAACCTCAGGCAAAAGAGTGAAAACAACCTCCAGAATAAACCAGTTAAGAAAATAAGATGCCTAGGCAGCAAAAAATCATGAGCCACATCAGGAAATGGGAAGATATGGCCCAGTCAAAGGAAGAAACTAACACCTCAACTGAGAGTCAGGAGTTGAAACAACTAGTTATAGATGGTCAAACAAACATTTTAAATCAAATCAACAAGTTGAGAGAGAATGTGACAAAAGAGATGAAGGATATAAAGAAGACACTGGGTAATCATAAGGAAGAATTTGTAACTTGAAAAAACAAATGGCAGAACTTATGGGAATGAAAGGCACAATAGAAGAGATGAAAAACAATGTGACATACAACAGCAGATTTGGAGAGGCAGAAGAAAGGATCAGTGAGCTGGAGGACAGGACATCTGAAATCCTGGACACAAAGGAACTGATAGGGAAAAGGATGGAAAAATATGAGCAGGGTTTAAGGGAACTGAATGACAACATGAAGTACACAAATATATATGCTATCGGTGTCCCAGAAGGAGAAGGGAAGGGAAAAGTGGCAGAAAGAATATTAGAGGAAATAATCTATGAAAATTTTCCAACTCTTAGGAAATACATAAAATTACAGATCCAAGAATCACAGTGTACCCCAAACAGAATTGATCTAAATAGACCTACTCCAAGACACTTACTAATCAGATTTTCAAACATCAAAGACAAAGAGAGAATTCTGAAAGCAGCAAGAGAAAAGCAATCCATCACATACAAGGGAAGCTTGATAAGACTAAGTGCAGATCTCTAAGCAGAAACCATGGAGGTGAGAAGGCAGTGGTATGATATATGCAAGATACTGAAAGAGAAAAACTGCCAAACAACAATCCTATATCCGGCAAAACTTTCCTTCAGAAATGAGGGAGAGTTTAAATATTTACAGATAAACAGACAGAGAGTTTGTGAACAGGGGCCCTCCTCTACAGGAAATACTAAAGGGAGTGCTACAGACAGATAAGAAAAGACAGAGGTTTGGAGAAGAGTGTAGAAATGAAGAAATCAGGAGATAGAAAGAGGGTAGAGATCAGACATTTGATGTTGAAGCAGTATAGAATGTTCTAGAGGACTGACTGTATAGATCTAGGAATGGATAGCACAACACTGTGTGATGGTAGCACAAAATTGTAAGTACACTGAAAAAAGATGACTGTGAATAAAGTTGAAAGAGGAAGGTTAGGAGTATGTATGACACCAGAAGGAAAGATAGAAGATAAAGACTGCATAACTTAGTGAAACTTACAGTGGTTGATGAGTATGATTGAATGTACAAATATAAGAATGTTTTTACATGAGGGAGTGGCAAGAAGGAATGAAGTTGTGAGGTGTGCAACCAGGTGACTAGAACCATGAGGACAGTAGGTTGAGTGACATAAGCCAGAAATGAAAAGCCAAACACTATAATGCTTCACTAATATGGACTAATAATAATGTGCAAACTCTGAGAATTAAATCTGGGAGCATGGGTTATCAAGGGAAGGCTTATGTAAAGGTTCCTAGATTGTAAGATCTTACAGCAGTCACATCTTTCCATGAGTCGCAACAGTTATTTCTAAATTTTGAGATGTTGAGCTGTTTGTGTGTGATGTAGTCAGTCCCTGGAGCTTTGGGTGACTGTGTGGTGCCTGGAACTTGGAGCCAGAATTCGGCAGCTGTTAATGTCAGCATTGCCCCATGAATCAACTGTTAAAGAGGCTGGAAAGAAGATCAGACTTCGAATATAGATATGAATGAAATGGACTTGGTTGAGATGGGGGTAGATCAGACTAAAGGGTAGAGGATGATATTAATTGTGTTTTAAAACTGTAGTTTTTGTGTGGGACCAAAGGAAGAGATGTTTATTTGGTGCAAGATCTATATTTTCTGTAGTGCACTATATAATTTAACTTGTATGGTCAGTTTACTCAAGTACCATAATTACATGGAACCTTGACTATGGAGTGAGATCTTGTTGGTTTTGTGCGGATAGCATGAAGCCTCAATACATCCCAGAGTAATCTGGGCAGAGAATAAAAAGTATTTGCAAAGCCCCCTTGAGGGACTGGGGAAATTGTGGAAATATTAAACTTCCCCAGCTGGAGAATTCCTGATCTTCTCACAAGCACTGGGGACTGCCAGCATGGTGGGCCAAGCCCTCTATCTTGGGGCTTGCCATCATGAATCTTTTTGCTGCAAAGGAGAGGCTAAGCCTACTCATAACTGTGCCTAAGGGTCACCCCCAGAGAACCTCTAGTGTTACTCAGATGTGGCCTCTCTCTCTAAGCCAACTCAGCAGGTAAACTCACTGCCTTCCCCCATGTTGGACCTCCTGAACTCCCAGGAGTATAAATCTCCCTGGCAATGTGGGATGTGACTCCTGGGGATGAGACTGGACTCTGCATCGTGTGATTGAGAAATCCTTCTGGATCAAAAGGGGGAAGACAAATGTAACAAAATAAAGTTTCAGTGGCTGAGAAATTTCAAACGGTGTTGAGAGGTCATTCTTGAGGTAACCCTTATGCATTATATGATATCCCTTTGTAGTTTTTAGTTTATTGGAATAATTAGAAAGAAATATCTGAAACTGTTGAACTGCAATCCAGTATCCTTGATTCTTAAAAGTAAGCATATAACTGTATAGTTTATATAGTGTGACTGTGTGATTGCGAAAACCTTATGGCTCACACTCCCTTACCCACTTTTTGGACAATTGCATAGAAAAATGGGGACAAAAAGTAAATGAATATTATGGGGGAGGAGGGGTATGGGATGATTTGGGTGTTCTTTTTACTTTTATTTTTATTTTATTTTTTTGAGTAATGAAAATGTTCAAAAATTGTGGTGAAGAATGCACAACTATATGATGATACTGTGAACAACTGTTTTACACTTTGGACAATTGTATGATACGTGAATACATTTCAATAAAAAAAATTAAAAAAAAAAAAAGCCAACCCATTTCTGGTATATGGCATTTCGGCAGCTTTAGCAAACCAAAACACATACTGATATGGAACAATCTCCCAGACATAGCAGGTGAAAAAGCAAGGAGCAGAACAGTGTTTATAATATGCTATCATTTGTTTAAAAAATGGAGGGAGTATATGAACACTAGTTTGTATAAGCATTGATTATCTCCGAAAAGATAACAAAAAATAGATAACAATGGTTGCTTTTAGCAGGAGTGGAAAGAGACTTTTCACTGAATGAACCCCTTTGTGCCTGGTGAACCTATAACTTATTTGTGCCTTGTACACTTATAACCTATGGCCTATTAAACAAACACAGTTTTGAACAAAATGACTCATCACTTTGAAACGACTTGCTTATTTTTTAAATTAATAGTTGCAATATCACAAAGCATTTCTCAAACCTGTATTGAAACAGGCTTGCCATATCAGCAAAGCCACCCTGTCACCCACTTTGGTGCTGTAATCCCCACCAAAAAGGCCATGGCCCAACCGGACACCTGCTTTTTAGGAGCTTTTGTTCTGAGACTGACGTGTATATATAAGTCAGAGAGCAAGAAAGAAAACAGAAGAACCAGTGAGGAAGGGACGTGAAATTCAGCAAGGACGGAGCACTCGTCGTTTGCAATGCCTGTGAGAAGCGCCCGCTTCCTTTGCAGGGGGATGGGGCTTGTGAGGCGGAGGCGGGAGCGGCTCTGGCTTGCCCTTTGGTCCGGGTTTATCACGTGGGATCACACTGCACTGGCCAACTCGCAACCACGGCTGTGGTCGCACCGTTCCGAGCCTCTTTTGAATTAGAGCAGGAGGAAGAACTGTACACTGCTCTAGCTTTCTCTCCCTTCCCTCTTTTCCCCTCTCCTAGTCGTTAATCGCAGATTCTGGACGCTGGAAAAGACAAGTCAGAAATCCAGCCTTCCTGTGGCAAAACCCCCACCCGGCGCTCCTAAAAGGGGTTATGCCAGCAACACAGGGATATTTCCATTCATGAGGAACTTGCTGCCTCTTTCGTGTCCCTCATATTTGTTGTTTTATCCAATAATAATGATTAATGTTCCTTTTTCTTGAATTAAAAGGTGAGATAAACACTTTCTCTCTCTCTGAACAAACAAAAAACCTTTGCTCCTTGTATGTAACTGCTATTGATTTTTCTCCCTGTGGGTCCAGTGATCCCTGCCTTTACCTACCCTACAGCAGGCACTAGTAACATTTGGGACTGGATAATTCTTTCTTGTGAGGAGCTGTCTGTGCATTGTAGGATGTTTAACAGCATCCCTGGTCTATACCCTTTGATGCCAGTTCCCCCCTCCCTTGTGACAATCAAAAAAGACTCTTGACATTGCCAAATGCCTCTGGTGGGGTGGGGTGAGACAAATTGCCCCTGTTTCAGAACCATTGCCCTCCAGGGAGTTGGACCTGTAGGCTAACAGGAGGACAGGAATCCCAGTATGTGTATATTGGAAAGGATTAGAACCCAGTGATGTTTTACTTAGTATCCGGTGGCTTTGGTCAGCTCTGGTTAAGCTAACCTGCTTACTGGCCAAGGCAGGTTATCAGTGCTTTCTCAGGGCCAGGGATGCTGGCCCTTTCCTAATCCTTTTGCCCTTCAAAACTATTCCTTCTCTCTGTTGAATTCTTTCTAACTCTTTACTCTGCTGTGGCTGGGATCTTCACATACGTGGGAACGTTCTGTATCTTGATAGGCGTTGGCGTTACATGGGTCTATACATTTCTCAGAATTCAGCAAACATACACTTAAGATTTGGGCATTTCATGTTATGTAAATTATACATAAAAAGACTGAAAACAAACAAACTCTAATGATAGACACGCTGAAGTTTTTAGAGGGGAAGTGTACTGATGTCTAAATTTACCTTGAAGTACATTAATTAGATGGATTGATGGATATATATAAGTATAGTAAAATGCTAATATAGAATCTAGGAGATGGATCTATGGATATTTCCTGTAAAATTCTTTAAACTTTTATGAATGTTAGAAATTTTTCACATTAAAATGTTGGAAACACACACACACATGTACCCTCACACTCACCTTCTGTCATAAAAAATCAAGAAATATAGCATTTCAGAATGAAAAGTTAGAATACATGCTTGAGTTTTGTTTTTTTTTTTTTAACTTTCTGATCTCATGGAAACTTTCTTCAACTGCAGACATATTTCATCATCTTTAAGGCCAAACTTAAATCTCATCTCTTCTCTGAAGCTTTTATCCATCCTAATCAATCACTCCCTTCTCTTGCTCCCATACGCTACTATATTTACCCTTTCCTTAAGGCAATTATAATAGTTTGACTTATAGCTTAGTTAGGCAAATTCTTATCTCTCTCACTCTGAGACAGAAACAGAACTTTCACCTTTGTGTTCTACCAGCACCTAGAACAAAAGTTTGCATGAGGCAGACATTCAATAAATTGTGGTGAATGTGGCTGAATTTACAGTCATCTCTCCCCAGTTATTAAATTCTGGAATATTTTAATTTAATTCTTTACAGCTTTGTGGGAACTGTAGAAATTTTTAATTCTAATAGAAGTGAATTTTGAGTCATTCCTACAGAGGATAATTAGAAAGGGAACAAACTGGGCATTGGGAAGAGAAAAGAGACAAAGTAGAAAAAAAGCTAAAGGGTTTTTGCAATTAATTCTCAGGAAATTTTTTAAGAATGAAAAGGGCAATAAGCCCAGGCCTTACACCTGCACTGTGGTAAGATCCTCAAAAAAGGAAGGAAAAGCAGTACAAAACTTCTGCCAATTCAAGTGCCCAGAGCAAGCAGAGAGAGCCACAGCTTTAAACAGGCATCAAACATTATTAGGATGGAGGATAGATATAAAAAACAAATGCATCCTAAACTACTTAAAATACTTTATGAATTTCTCTTTTGGATATACCAAAGAGTATGAAGAATAATATAAAGAATACAGTTACTGACCACCAGCTTATGATTTAACATATTACCAGACACCAATGAGAAATTGGCAAAGTTTGAATAATGTCTGTATGTTTGATAATAATATTATATCTATATTCATTTCCTGATTTTGATCATTATATTGTGGTTATGAAAGATGGTAATATTTGGGAAGCTGATGATGAAACCATGGAGGAATTTTTGGCACTATTTTGCATTTTTTTGTAAGCTTGAAATTATTTCAAAATGAAAAGTTAAAAAGCCAAAACTTCAAGTTAAAAATAAAAAGTGTATCAATTAAAAAATATATATATTATCAGAAGTGGATATAGATGTTGCAGGATCTGAAGTCTACTCAATTTAGGGGACTCTTTTTAAGAAAAAGAGTATAAAACTAGGTACAAAAGTGAAAAGTTATTTCACTACAAGGAAAGAAACTATAACTTATTACAAATTTTAAAAATCTAACAATTGCCACAAATACCATAAAATCCAGGAAATGACATTATATTTTAGTTAATTAACTGCCTAACACGTTTTATACATTTTTTCCATATTTTTGGCTGCATACTTTTATTGACTTCTTCCTATGACAACAATTTTGTAATATTTTCTGTAGAGAGAATAAAAAGATAATTCCTCTACTATAGTTGATCAAAAGTTTTTTTAACTTTTCAGTTTGAAATAATATTAGAAGAGAGTTCCAAAAATAGTACAGAAAGTTCCTGCATACCTTTCAGCCAGCTTCCTCTAATGTTATCATAAATAACCTCAGTATTATTATATTAAAACCAGGAAATGAACTTTAGTGCATACCATTAACAAAACTATAGGCCTCATTCTAAGTTTACCGGTTTTTCCATTTTTGTTCTTTTTCTGGTTCGGGATTCAATTCAGGATCCCACATTGCATTTAGTTGTTATGTCCCATGACCATGATGACACTTTTGAAGAGTACTAGTCAGTTATTTTGTTAAATGCCTCTCAGTTTGTGGGTTTCTAATGTGTTTTCATGATTGGATTGAGGTTATGTCCAAATTTGATTTTAATTATTACTGGTTGGGTTATATAAATTATGTGACTTTATACACAAACACATATGCTTGCAATTTGTAGTATTGCTAACCTAGAAACAGGAATTCTGATCAGTTCTTTCTCAGTAGAAAAGAAAAACATGTGGTACATTGTATGTGTTGGATTACTAAATATAAATAATTTCCGGTTTCACTAGGTATTGATGAGAACAAGAAGTGCCATTTACCTTTTATGCTTCTGATGATTGGAAGAATTTTCTACATTTCAAATTTTATTCCTCATGCCCTACTCACATACTTCCAGGGCTAGACGACTTTGGGCTCATTCATATTGTGATATAACCTCTGGCCCTACACCTATGGAGACTGTATGGTGTGTTCTTAGAAGCCATTCTTCCACTGTGATGGCCTGCAATTACTTAACTATATTACTTAAGAAATGACTGTGAACCAAACAAATATATCCCTCAGGAGGATATAGAGTGGACCTATTCTCCCAAATATATGTATGTAGCCCCATAGCTTAACTATCAGGACTGAGAACTAAGGCCACTGTGCCAGTTTGGATATATTATGTCCCCCCAAAAGCCATATTCTTTAATGCAGTCTTGTGGGGGCAGACATATTGGTGTTGATTAGATTGGAATCCTTTGATTGAGTGCTTCCATGGAGATATGCCCAACTGTGGGTGATAATTTTGATTAAATTATTTCCATGGAGATATGGACACCATCCATTCAAGGTGGGTCTTGATTTAGTCACTGGAGTCCTAAAAGAGTTCACAAATAGAAGGAGCTCAGAGCGGCTGAGAGACATTTTGGAGAAGGCCATTGAAAGCTGATGTTCGGAGATGCAGATAAAAGGACTTTGGAGATGCTAAGCTAAGAGATGCTAGCTCAGAGTTTGCTCCGGAGAAACTAAGAGAGGACCCCCAGATGGTTAGATGCACAGGAGCTGAAGAGGCTAAGAGAGACAAGCCCAGAGACATTTTGGAGAATGCCATTTTGAAACACAACCCAGGAACAGCAGACAGCAGCCACATGACTTCCCATCTGACAGAGGTGTTCTGTACACCATTGGCCATTCTTCAGTGAAGGTATCTTCTTGCTGATGCCTTAGTTTGGACACTTTTATGGCCTTAGGACTGTAATTTTGTAACCAAATACACCCCCTTTATAAAAGCCAATCCATTTCTGGTGTTTTGCATAATGGCAGCATTAGCAAACCGGAACAGCCACCTAACCTACGTCAATATGACTTTGCTATTTCTTCTAGGAAATTCTAGCCCAGGAAACTATGACTGTAAACCAGACATAACTTTATTGTTTGTTTTGGGAACTCCCCTAAAATCAATTTATCCAAACAACTGACTGATGGAACAGCCCCTTTCTCAGGACAATAGGTTGCTTCTCTGGAAAACCAAACCTCACCCCCCACCTTGCTTTTCGAACTGTTTACTTTTCAAGACTTTTCTCATTGTGTCCACCAATCCTAAACTATTATATCACAAAATTTGCCCATTTCCAATGAGAACCCTGTGTTGAAGAGCTGCCTTAAACCCCTTGAGCCCAGACCCTAAAAATCTATAAATATCTCCCCTTTCTTTGTGACTACCAAGACTCGAGGTAATGCTCTCCCTTAGTGCAAGTAAGTATTAAAATCAGCTTTGCTGGATTAACAGGTTATTCTGATAGTATTATTGGGGTGTTAGCAGTCAACACACTAAACCCAAACTAAATTTATCCTCAATTCAATGTCCACTAAGTCAAATCCCAAAAATGTGCATGGCTGTTCCACCACCACCTGATGATTCAAGGGCAAATGTGATGAAGGGAATAATTAGAGTGGAAAGAGACAACAGTATTAGCAATTGTGCTTAAAAAAAAAAATCTTTCTTTACATTTTTTTTAAAAAATGACTCTGTGAACCAGTAGCTAGGGCCCCTCTCAGAGGGCAGGAGAAATTGATTTACTGAGCAGTTACAACTTGTTTGGAGGTGGGGAGCAAGCATAAATCCAGTGATCTCATTCTTCTTCCTAAAACCTTTCATTTGTTCAATTTTAGGGTAAAGTTCTGACAAGGCCCTTCATGATCTGAACTCACAGTTGGGTGAGTCACAGCTCCATGGGACACCCAACCTTTTTTAGAACACTCTGTGCTCAGTCATATCAGTGTACCTTTGTGCTTGTTATGCTTGGATCACCCCCTTCTGCCTCATCTACCAGCTAACTTGGCTTGACTGTCCCCTCCTGCTGGCCTCTTGACTATTTCTTTCCTTCCTCAGTTTTGTGCCCCTCCCCTGGGAGTGCTCCACTTCTGTTCCCAAGTATCCTGTGCTATTTCTTATCACATTGCATTAATACTGTCAGTTTTCTTGGCTGTGAAAAGAACAGACCACACTGTGCACCGGACTACTGTACGAACATCCCGAGACCTAAGCCTGCTTGTCTTCTCCCTGACTCAAGCCCCAAATCCTCTCCCTTTTAAGCTTCTCACTGGAATTCATTTTCCACAACTAACAAACTCCCTCACATCTTCAGCCTCCGATGTTTCCTCTAATTCCCAGCCTCACTGAAATCTGGCTTTATTATGAGGACCCCTGTTTGTCTGTAGCTTTGGAAGTGGAGGCTGTTATTCTTCTACACCTGCAAGCCTCAGGCCCCAGGGGGTGGGTTCCTTGTTGTCTCCACAGCCCACTCCTGGTTTCAGGCCCTGAATCTACATGAAACCCTTATTCCTTTGAGGTTCAAGCCATGAGGTTGCCCCTCCCTGTTGCTCTCCTGTACTCACCTCCCTCGCATGACCCCTCTTTCACTGAAGATTTTGGTGCCTGGCTGTTGATCTTCTCACCCCAGCTCTGCCATCGTCCAGGGTGACTTCATTATCCTTACACCAGAGCCAGCAACTCCATGAACCTTTGAGCTCCTCATCTCTAGGGACCTTCTCCTCTACTTCCTGCCCTACCTCTGCCCCCCAGTCTGTTAGCAATGAAATCCACCTCTGAAATGCCACATTCAGACGTCCCATCCTCCTACTGCACACCGCATCTCTTGCTCATCTAGCTGTCTTGTGACATGAATCCCACATAGCAGTTATTTAACTCAGATCACTACAAACCCCACCTGTCATCACTTCTTTTCTTATCCAACTGAGACGTCACACTCATTACTTCTGTCATTCTCTTACCAGTATCCTCAGCTTCTTTGTCCCCTTGTCTTTCTTCCCCGATAGCCTGATAAACCCCAACTCTGGATGAAGCCGTCTGTCTGTATTCTCTGTGCCTGCAGCTGGTGGATGAGAGGCACTCAAGAAAAATTCCGTCACATCATGTATGTAAAAGCCGTTATAAATACATGGTCACCAACCTCGCTTTGGGCCTCCTATGTGTCCAAGACAATGAATACGTCCATCACTTCCAAGTTTCCTCATTCCTTTTGGAATCCCTACCCTTCCAACTCTCTCCACTTTCTCCCATCCTCAGGAAGCCACTGATATTATTTTTGTCTCCATAATCTATAATCTATAGTTTGCATTTTCTAGAAATTATATAAATGGAACCATGCAGTATGTATTCTTTTTCGTCTGGCTTTCACTTAGTATAATTACTTGGAGATTCATTCATGTGGCTGCATGTATCAAAGTCTCTTTCTTTTTATTACTGAGTAGTATTTAACTGTGTGGATATATCACAGTTTATCTATTCATCTGTTGATGGATCTTTGGGTTGTTTCCAGCTTTTTTTTTTCTTTTTTTTTTTCCTCATGTTTTACCAACTGAACTAGCTGGTCCTGCTTTGATGATTGCAAATAAAGCTTCTATGATCATTTATCCACAAGTCTTTGTATGAATAAACTTTCATTTCTCTTGAAAAATTACCTAGGTGTGTAATGGTTGGGTCAGATGATAGGTCATCTGATCAGATATGTTTAAGTAAAAGTTAACTTTTTAAGAAACATTCAAACTGTTTTTCCAAAGTGGTTGTACCAGTTTACATTCCCAACAGCAGTATACAAGAAGGTCAGTTGCTCCGTATTCACATCAATGCTTGGTATATCAGACTTCTTGAATTTAACTATTCTAGTTAGCATGTAGTGGTAATTCATTATGGTTTTATTTGCATTTACCTAATGACTAATGATATTGAGTGTTTTCTTCATGAGCTTATTTGCTATCTGTACGTCTCCCTTGTGAAGTATCTATTCAAATAGTTTGACCTTTTTAAAAATTGGATTGCCTTCTTAATCCTGAGTTAAGAGTTGTTTATATATTCTGAATACAAGTCCTTTATCAGATATGTGACTTGCAAATATTTTCTCCCACTCTGTGGTTTCTTTTCATTAATTTAACAATGTCTTTCAAAGAACGTAAGTTCTTAATTTTATTATATCTGCTATTATATTATTTACTATATTTGCTATTCTTAGCTTCTTTAGAGTTCTCTTTACTTCTTAGTAGTAGCTGACAAGTTGGCAAACAACTGCCCATGGCAAATCTGGCCCACGGCCTGTTCTTGTAAATAACACTTTGTACAAAGCCATGTTCATTCGTACATAGTTGCTTTTATGCTACAATAGAAGAGTTGAGTAAGTAGTTACAACAGAGACCATCTGGCCTCCAAAGCCAAAAATATTTATTTTCTTTACAGAAAAAGTTTGACAGCTGTGCGGGTTTGAATGTATTATGTCCCCCAGAAAAAGCCATATTCTTTGGTGCAATCTTGTGGAGCAGACATTTTGGTGCTGATTAGATTGGAATTCTTTGAGTGTTTCCATGGAGATGTGCTCCACCCAGCTGTAGATGATAACTCTGATGAGATAACTTCCATGGAGCCGTGGCCGCACCCATTCAGGGTGGGCCTTGATCTGTGGAGCCATATAAATGAGCTGACGGGCAGAGGGAACTCAGTGCAGCTGTGAGTAACGTTTTGAAGAGGCGCTACAGCCAAGAGGGACACTTTGAAGAAAACACAGGAGCTGCAGATGAGAGACAGTTTCAAGACAGCCGTTGAAAGCAGACTCTTGCTCCAGAGAAGCTGAGAGAGGACAAATATCCCAAGTGTAACTAAGAGTGACATGTTTGAGGAACTGCAGCCTAGAGAGGAACGTCCTGGGAGAAAGCCACTTTGAAACCAGAACTTTGGAGCAGATGCCAGCCATGTGCCTTCCCAGCTAACAGACGTTTTCCGGACACTATTGGCCATTTTCCAGTGAAGGTATCCAATTGCTGATGTGTTAACTTGGAGACTTTATGGCCTTAAGACTGTATCTGTGTAACCAAACAAACCTTTTATAAAAGCCAATCCATCTCTGGTGTTTTGCATTCCGGCAGCATTAGCAAACCAGAACAACAGCCCCTATATCAGCCAGTGCCTCATTATTCCAATCCCTTGTAGTAGTTAATAATTCTTTACTAACTTCAGATTACTGCATGGTTTCTTTCTCCTGTTTGGACCTAGTCTGTTACATCTCCAAACTCTCTGGCCTTTTTTTCTCAGTCCACTTTCAGGCTCCCCTTCCTCTGACCATGCCTCAATGTTAGTACTCCCCAAGGCCCTCCTGCATGCTATTTTTCCACAGCCTTTCTAAGCAACCTCGACTGCTCTACCAGCTTCAGTTATCTGGTTTAATCATTGGTTCTTAATCTGGCTTCCATGATTGGGCTCCAATGGATCCATCAACTGCCTGAAATCACAGGCGACTTTTGTGTGGATATGCCTATGGGCATATGTATTCGGAGTTTTCCAGCCTCCTATTTGGGTAAGTAGTTATGGCTCAGTAGTTAAGGGCACAGAACGTGGGCACGACCCACTTGAGTCTGAATCCCAGTTCTACTACCATGACCAGGGCTAAGATACTTAACCTCACGGTGCCTTGGTTTCCTTGTCTGTAAAATAGGGAGAACTACAGTACCTACTTCATAGAACTGTGGTGGGAACTAAGGGAGTTAATATACGTAAAGAACTTAGCACATAATGTGATGGTTATTATCGTCATTTCTGGTATTTCCCCTTGCCCCTAAGCCCCAACCAAACCAAATCTTTCTAATGCTGGAGTGTACTCTACTCTTTTTGACTCTGAACCCTCAGGGGGGCTCTTTTTTCTGTTCTGAGCATTCTTGCCTTTATGTTGCCTGCCCACTACATGCTCATCTTCTCTGGGTAGCATCTCAAATGGTATTTCAGCAAAGAAGGCTTTCCTGATCACTAAACCAGTGGAGGTCTCTCTGCCCAAAAGTTCCCCAAACTTTCTCTATTTCCTTTTATAGCCCCAACAATGAGTTATTTACATAAATCACTTGCTTAAAGTCTTCCCTGACTATCCATCAGCTCTGAGAGGGTAGTGGTCATGTTGGCCTGGCTCCCTGCTAGACTTCAGCACTAGGCCTAGTACACTGCAGGAATGCCATAAACATCTGTCAAATGAATGAATGAATAAAGAGAAAAAACATGTGAAAGGCCTTTATAGAACCCTATACAAATATTAGGTAACACAATAATGAGAATGTGACAAAATTGGATGATTCTTAGATAATCTAATATCAAATATGTCAGAATTTTTGTGGAGAAAACCCTCTCCTCTCCAGTTGCAAATATATTGATTCAAATTGATCTTGGAACATGTGTCTTTCAATCAAATGGGAATGAATTATTCAAAAGAACCAAAGAAACGTTACTGTGTGTAGTCAGAGAATCACAGACATTGACGTGTTAAAACATCTCCTTCCTCTGCTCCCAGGAAACCAGATATAAGCCTCAGATGGCAGAGCTGAAAGAACCAATTCAACTTGAACAGGGGACCTGCTTATTCCCAGAGAACATTTTCATGGGCTTAATTCAGGATGGGACTAAACACTTACATGAGCTGGCAAAACCGACTGTGCCAAACTGAGAAATTCATTGCTACCCTGGGAGTTAATATAACTGATTCAAGCCACAAGGAAAACTATATTCTATTATCGGTTAACACTCAAACACTAAGAAAATCATGGTAGGTTGCAATTATAATTCAAAATAGACACAGTAAAGTGATTCCCTTGCAAATGTCTTCAAGGATCGGTTGCGTCTGCTCCACTGGGTGAAGGAATCCCGGAAGAGGACGAGCTCCCTCTCCCCCCATTTTGTCAACTGTCAGACTCCAACCGTTCCTGTGTAATCGGCCTCAGAACATTTCTAGACACCAATATTTGATCTCCAGGAAAAACCATGCGGTAACTGTCTAATTATGACTGGGGAGAAATGAACCAGGGTCTGGACTTGGGTACCGGGAAACAGAGAGCTGGAAAGATTTAAGAAGAACCTCTAGTGGCCAGAGGGCCGGGGGACAGCTGGTTGGATGATCATGATGGTCGTAGATCCTGGATGATCAGGGATTTGTCGTGTAGTCTGGCGCACGGTTTACCTTTTCTCGGCGTCTGTAAACAGCGCTTTTCACTGCTTGTTAGCCGGCGCCACGCTTTGGACTACGTTTCCCAGAGGGCCTCGCTCCCCGGGCTTCTGTAACTTAAACAAGCACGTCTAGCACGGGAAGCCATAGAGGGTGAGACCGGCGGGGCTTCTGCTGTCGCTGCAGCAGCCACTGCAGCTGCCTCTCAGCAAAGATGCTTGAGCTCCTGCTCCTGCTCCTCCCTCTCCCCTTTCTCCTATACGTCGCTGTTCCCCAAATCAGGTTTGTGCAAATTTATCGCCTTCTCTTGCGAAGTTCTTTGGGATGGGGGGCATTGAAGAAGCTCTTCCTTTTCTTCAGAAGATGGAAGAGGAAGCTCCTCTGGGGGACCCCAGGATGGCGGGGGTAGGATCGGTTCCCTCAGCCAAGGAGAATCGTGGCAGAACCAGGAGGCGAGTTCAGGAGATCCCAGGCCGTGGGAGGGGGCTGCAGTCCGAGGCATTCTGCTTTGTTTCTCCTGGTCCCTTTTTTGTCTAGCCAGCCCCTGCTTCCGAGTGCAGGGAACCCCGAGGGCAAGGCTACATCTAACACTTGAGTTTTACAGCTTTGGGGGTTTCCGACCTAGAATGGGATGCGGCCCTTAAGACTATTTTAACCTTAACTCCGACGCCGTGAGCAGCCCTAACTACCTTCTTGCTTCCAGCTTTTAAGGCACTCTCGCGGTGAGCGATTCAACATTTTGCTCTTTGAAACTGTCCCTTGATGGGAACCTGGGCATCCGCAGCCTCACTGTTACCGTTAGATTTGCTCTTTCTTACGGCACATGTTGTACAGGAGAGAAATGAAAGGGAAGAATGTTCCATCATCAGCCAAATCCTGCCTTCGGAGCAGGAGCATCGAGGACTCTGGGTTGTGTCCTTTTAACCAGGTGACAGCCCTGCCCGCGGCTGGCCCATTGTGCCAGAGAATCAGCAATGGGCTGCCCAGCAGGCGGCCTGCTGATTGGTTCTGAGTAAATCACCAGTGGTGACGGTGGACCAGTAACCAGAGGCAGACACTCCTCCCGGGGGGGCGGGCCACGCCGGAATAAACCTGAAGCAGCGTTTGATCGCACCCTGCCATTTCTAACCATATTCCCCTTTCTTTCTTTTTTAAATTTCTTTTCCCTACTTGGAGCCCCTTTTCCAGTTGTATTTTTCCTCCCTTCTGCACAATCGGCATTCCCGCCTCTAGGCACACATCGGTGCCCATACTCAGAGATGGAAGTGCTGCTTTTTATCTCTTTTCACCACAGACCCTTTTAATTCCACATAGAATCTCTGAAAAGTTGAACCTGAACCAAAGATAGTGTGCATATCCCAGTGGGATTTTTCTGAGAAAGCTGATACTCCAAGGACCCTATTCCCAACCACGTAACTCGGTCATGAGAGCCAGGCCAGAGCTGGGTTTTTCTAGTTAATTGTCTCTTTCATTCCTGCTGGTTAAGGACAAAAAGTATGTTGGAGCTAAAGCTGCAGGGAGGCTTCTCTGAGGAGGAAGGTATCGGTTGAAAGGTACCCTGAGTTAGTTTGCCTCCTTATCTGCCTGTTTGCACTAATCAGATGACGTCAGTGGCTAGGAGTGTGTACCTTACAATTCCAAGTTCAAAGAAAAAGATTGAGAGTGCAACTCCAGGTCACCAGATTGTTTTAACTTAAGTCCTAAGACAGCAGAGAAAAGAACAATCTGAAGGAACACCGGTACGTATTTGCACTTTCATTCATTTGGAAGGGTAGTATGTATAGTGGTTAGGGGAAAGGATTCTGGCCACACAAACCAGGACTTGACTCCTGGCTCCCCTTTGTACTTATTTATGTCCTTTCTTTGTCATATTATTAAGCGTGTGGTGGGTGGGTGGGATGGGGGGAGTAGTGGTTTTGTTTGTTTTGTCAGGTTCACAAGTTTTCATAATTTTGACTTGTATTGCAATAGTTGTTTCTTAAGGCCATAAGATGCAAACTGTGGGCAGACTGGCACATATAGTTCTTGTTCTGGCCAGAGTCTTCTGATTTCCTAAGCCAAATGTGCTTTATGGGAGCTCAAACCCGACATCTGGCTAATCAAAATATCTATCCAGTTCTTGTACTGCATGGAGCAGCTCTAAGGTTTGTCCTTGAACAGAAGCGGACAACTGTTTTGTTTTGTTTTTATTAGAGAAGTTGTGGGTTAACCGAACAGTCATGCATAAACAATAGGATTCCCATATACCACACTATTATTAACACCTGGCCTTGGTGTGGTACATTTCTTACAATTGATGAAAGTACATTTTTATAATTGGACTATTGTCCATGGTTTGACTTAGGGTTCACTGTATTGTGCAGTTCCATAGATTTTTAAAAAATTTTTATTCTAGTAACATATATACAACTTAAAATTTCCCCTTTTAACTACATTCAAATATACAATTCAGTGCTGTTAAGTACATTCACAATGTTGTGCAACTGTCACCACCATCCATTACCAAAACTTTTTCATCATCTGAAATAGAAACTCTGTACATTTTAAGCCTTGACTTCCTGTTCCCTACTCTCACCCTCTCCCCTGGTAACCTATATTCTAGATTCTGACTCTATGAGTTAGTGTATTATAATGATTTCATATCAGTGAGATCATACAATGTTTGTTCTATTGTGTCTGGCTTATTTCACTCAACATGATGTCTTCAAGATTTATCCTTGTTGCACATATCAGAACTTCATTCCTTTTTTGAGTGGAATACCACATTTTGTTGATTCCTTCACTGGTTGATGGACACTTGCGTTGCTTCCATCTTTTGGCAGTTGTGAATAATGCTGCTCTGAACATTGGTGTGCAAATATCTGCTCAAGTCCCTATTTTTAATTCTTTGGGGTATATATCTAGAAGTGGTATTGCTGGGTCATATGGCAATTCTATACTTAACTTTCTGAGGAATCACCAAACTGTCTTCCACAGTGGCTGCACCATTTTACATTCCCACCAACAATGAATGAATGTTCCTATTTCTTCACATCCTCCCCACACTTGTCATTTTCCTTTTTTTTTAATAGTAGCCATTCTAGTTGGTGTGAAGTGATATCTCATTGTATTTTCAATTTGCATTTACTAATGGCTAATGATGTTGAGCATCTTTTCATATGCCTTTTGGCCATTTGTATATTTTCTTTGAAGAAATGTCTTTTCAAGTCTTTTTCCCAGTTTTTAATTGGGTTGTTTGTCTTTTTGTCACTGAGTGGAAGGGTTTCTTTATATATTCTGGATACTAAACTCTTATCGAATGTGTCGTTTCCATATTTTCTCCCAGTCTGTAGATTGTCATTTTACTTTCATGTTAAAGTTCTTTGATGCACAGAAGTTTTTAATTTTGATAGGTCCCATTTATCTGTTTTTTCTTTTGTTGCTTGTACCTTGGATGTAAAGTCTAAGAAACCATTGCCTAACACAAAGTCCTAAAGATGCTTCCCTACATTTTCTCCTAGGAATTTTCGAGTTCTGGCTCTTATATTTAGGTCTTTGATCCATTTTGAGTTGATTTTTATATATGATGTGAGGTAAAGCTCATTATTTCTTTGAATATTTCTTCTGCCCTTTCTTCTTTTTTTTGGTACCCCAATAATGTGCATATTGGTACACTTGATGGTGTCCCAGAGTTCTCTTAGGCTATTTTCACTTTTTACAATTCTTTTTTCCTTCTGCTCCTCAGCCTGACTCATTTCAGTTGTCTTGTCTTCGAGTTTGCTGATTCTTTCGTCTGCCAGCTTTAGACTGCTGTTGAAACCCTCCTGGAAATCTTCCATTTAGTTATTATGGTCTTCAACTCCAGAAGTTCTGTTTGGTTCCTTTTTTAAAATTTCTGTCTCTAAGATTCTCATATTGATCATTCATTGTTTTTCTGATATCCTCTAGTTCTTTCCCTATTTTTTCCTTCATCTCCTTGAACATACTGAAGATCATTTTTTAAAAATCTTTGTTTAGCTATGTCCATGTTCTGGTCTTCTTCGTTGATGTTTTCTGGATTTTTATCCTTTTCCTTTGGATGGGCCTTTGTTTCCTATTTCCTTGTTTGTCTTGTATTCTTTTGTTGCACACTATACATTTTAAGATTTAAAAAAAAAAATGTTAACTCTGGGACTTATTCCCTAAGATGTCTGTTACTTGAGTTTGTAACCAACTGGTGACATGACAGAACTTTTCTTCAGTGTCAGCCCTCCTACCAGGAAGGTCCGCCAAGGTGAGTGCAAAGTGCAAGGTCCTCCCTGGCTTTTCTGGACCTTTGTCTTGTCCTGGGCTTGTGCTTGCTAGTGGCCATAGGAGTTCCCTGTTTGCAAGAATTGAATACCCCCTCTATTTCCCAGGGGAAAGAACTTTCTCCCTCTTTGGGGTGTTCCACTGTGGGTCTCAAAGCAGGGAAGCCTTTGGCCCAGGACCTCTGCCTCAACTTTTTCTTATATTGCTTTTGTCATCTCAAGCTACTTTTGCCCAGAGGACAAATTCTGGGGTGGGAGGATGGGGGTGGGGTGGGAGTCTGGGGGCTCACACGTAAGAGGTGTTTCCCAAGTCAGTGTTTCCTAGCTGGAACAAGGCCAGGGATCCACAAAGGGAGCACCAGCTGCCTCCAAACTGCCCTGGAGAGGGGATGAGGAAGGGACAAGGAAGGACACCAGGGGTTTCTTCCACAACTCCCCAAAGTCATGCTTTCTTGACCTGCCCACCCAATGCAGCCCTTGAACTGTCCTCTGCAGCTCTGAAGAAACATAGCGTCTTTAAGTCTCCCCCACCGCTCTTGTTCAGGGTGGCTTTAACACTGGCTGTCCCTGGAGATCTGAAGTAGCTAATCAAAAGCCGTGATCAGTGATCGGCCCGTGCCAACCCTGGATCTTGGGGCGGTGGATTTTTGTGTCCCTTTTTGGCATCAGCAAGCTATGTCAGCTGCCTGCTGTGGGAGTGGAGGCTAGGTGATGGTAACCAAAACGCAGAGAGAGCATTTTACTGGTATTTACCACAGTTTACCAGCCTCTTCCTCCCACTCTTCCTGGGTGCTGTACAGTGTTCTCCTGGACTCGAGTTTCAAAATAGTTGGTCCAGACAGTTCCTTCCTGTTTAGTAGTTATTCTGGTGGAGGGATTGATTCCTGGAGCTTACTACTCTGCCATCTTCCCACAATCCTCTCTTGAGCAGAAAAGTTTTGTCTTTTTCCTCCAACCTTCTTTAAACCTATAAATGGGCAGCAATGGAAGGAATCAAAGCAACTCTCAGCCTGGGGATCTGAAGACACTGGCAGTCACAGGAACCCCCAGCTTGAGTTTAGAGTTATGAAGAAATGATAAGCTGTCCTCTCTCTGCAGGAAAATGCTGTTCAGTGGGGTGTGTACATCAACCACCCAGCTTCCTGGGAAGGTAGCTGTGGTCACTGGAGCCAACACAGGCATCGGGAAGGAGACGGCCAGAGAGCTGGCGCAAAGAGGCAAGTTGAACTTCTTCCAATTCCGAGCTGCCACCGCCATTTTAGCCTGCATGGTGATGGTCATTCTCATCATTTCCTCCCAGTTTGGGAATTCAAGAATGCTTAAGTGCCCCACTGACACTAGGTCTGAACCTAGTGCAGTGCTCCATATAGGGGACACTTTCTGAATATTACTGATTTAGTTTTCTTTCCTACTTTGTAATGTAGGGGGACAAATTCCTATTTAAAAAAAAAATAACATAAAACATTGGTATCGGGACCTATAACTCCCACTCAAAACCAGAGCTGATAGTTTGTCTCTTATGTATTGGTTGACAGGAGCCCGGGTATATTTGGCTTGCCGGGATGTGCAAAAGGGGGAATTGGCAGCCAAAGAGATCCAGGCCAAGACAGGGAACCAGCAGGTGTTGGTGCGGAAACTGGACCTTTCTGATACTAAATCTATTCGAGCCTTTGCTAAGGGTTTCTTAGCAGGTAAGTGTAGAACAAGAGACTGTGTTGTGGGTCTATGATCAGCATGACAGACATGGCCAAAAGGAAGAGATTGCCTCTTTTTCTCTAATACAGAGAAATGCTGGATAAAATACTAGATAAATAATAAAATAATAATCATAGATAATAAAAAAATAATAGCTGAACTCAGTAACAAAGGAAAATCCTCAGGAGGCAGAATCAAAAGGGAATTCAAAACCACAGCAGTGAGCAGAAGCTGAAGCCAGATATTTCATGTGAATCAGAACTGAATTTGGGCCTTAGGGTCTGGGGTCTGGGACCTAAATACCTGTATACAAGGATAGGAGATGAGGCCTCTGGCTCTCGAGAGTTAGGGAGCTGGATCTGAGGCTCCATATAAGGTTGGGATCCACAAAGTGCCCTCTGGTCCTTGGGATAGGGGCTAGTAAAACTGGCATCCACTCAGGGACATACAAAGAATCTCAACATCTCTTTAGGACATCGGTGGACAAAGAGACATTTGCAAGAAATTAGAACCTTAAGCTGGCATCATGTGTGGGGTTTAAATACATACCACCGAACAGCGAGAATCCTGAGCTGATAAATTAACATTAAAAAACTGTAGTATCATAGCAGAAGCAACTCCAAGAGCACTTTGTAGGATACTCCTTCTTCACCCAGGGATCTAGCCTCCCAGCAGCTTCCACTAATACGAGCTTATAGTCACAAATCACAAACTATGTTAGAAAATGAACCTTGAGAGAGAGACAGCGAATATAACAAAGAGGTGAAACCAATGTTTCTTTGGGCATCTGAATCCCAGAGTAGGGGCAAATACAGAATGTCCTTTTTTTCTTTCTTTGGAATCTTCCCATTCACCTTGGAAAGTCTTTCTATTGGAAGAGGTGGGCTGAACACTTCCCAGAAGTGGTGAGGAGCTCCTGATTTGGAAAAATTGGAAGGACCATTTGGTAGTATAAAATGGAATTTTTGTCCTGTAGTAAAAAGTATGTAGGATTCAACTAAAGTCTTACAATGGAAAACAATACAAAGTAAGTATGAAGGGAAAATGAAGGGAAGATTGAAGTCCCTGGTCTCCATGTTCACAGCTTGGGCAGGAGGTAGATTTCTAAGATGTAACAGCTGTGGCCAGCCACCTCTACATTCTATCTCCTCTTCCCTGCAGAGGAAAAGCAGCTCCACATTTTGATCAACAATGCAGGACTGATGATGTGTCCCTACTCCAAGACAGCAGATGGCTTTGAGATGCACATAGGAGTCAACCACTTGGGTAAGAAATCTCGGCTAAACAGAAAGCTAGAGGGAACCTGAAGTTCTCCTTGGAAATCTTAGGGGTTGGACTGAGCCTTCTTTGCAATGCAATTGGACCTCACGGCCACAATAGACCATATGTGAATAATAGTATGATCCTGCCTGAAAGCTGAGGAATAAATGTGAGGACAACTCAAGTTCCTGCCTACTTATTATTTTTTTCCTGCCTACTTTTTAATCTGTAGTTCAGATTCAGTTTACCTCAGGGCATTTTTTGAACAGCCTGATGGATTGAGGACCATGTTACTTTGTTAGTAGTGGTCTGTGTGGTCTGCATCAGATGGGGACCTCATGCTCTTAGAGAGCGATGTTAACCAAAGTTGGAATAAGACAGAACTTCATATTTGGACAATCCAGACCCAGCCCATGTAAAAAGGAGTCTCATATCTTTGGCTGTTCCTGTTTCCTTCAACCCTCACTAAACCTCTAGTTGAGAATGAAAAGTTGAGGCAAAAGACTTTATTCTGAGCTCACCATCTCTCACAACTGAGCTCTGCTTCTCACTTTCTTTCACCCTCCCCACTTCCCCCCGCCCCTGAATTTGTTCTGAACTCTAATCATTCTAGTTTTTCTCACAGGTCACTTCCTACTGACCCACCTGTTGCTAGAGAAGCTGAAGGAATCAGCCCCATCAAGGGTCGTGAACGTGTCTTCCTTAGCACATCACTTGGGAAGGATCCACTTCCATAACCTGCAGGGCGAGAAATTCTACAACTGTGGTCTGGCCTACTGTCACAGCAAGTTAGCCAACATTCTCTTCACCCGGGAGCTGGCCCGGAGGCTGCAAGGTAGGCTTGAAAGAACTGAGTGTGGAGACAAGAGTCAGTGAGAGGTAGTGAGAAACCACAGGGACGCAAACTTTTCTATAGCCCGTCACCTGGACGGGAACTGCTTCCATGACCACAGCTCAGTTCACTTTTAATATGTGGCCACAAGTGAAGACTGGAAGAGGGCTGGCGGGGGACAGGGAGACTCTGACTTGGCTTTACCTCTTATTAGCTGTGTCACCTGTAGCAAATTACTTTTCAAGATTTATTTCCTCATATGTAAAATGGGACCACTGCCCAGTTTATTGTCGTAATTTAATCAGGCCTCAGGAGCAAGTCAAGGCTTTTTACTCTTATTGAGGCAGGGTGGAAGGGGGGGGCCTGAGCTGCCACTAGATGTAACCATTAGGATAAAACAGGTCCTAGGAGTATGGATGGGGGTCTCCCTACAGCAAAGGGTTGGATAAGAAGAAAATGTAAGCTTGAGGAGAGGAGTCTCCTGTCACAATTTAAATACACAGGGGTCCTAAGAATTGTCTACCCTGGATTTCCAGTAAAGAGAAAGGAAATCCAGGGTGGATGCTTCAGAGCAGAGGCAGGCAGAAACTCAGGCTGAAAGAATTAACTTATGGGAGCCCTGTGATAAAAACAGGATCGTCCCCCTGTGTGGACAGCTGTGAGGAGGGAAGACGGAAGCTGGTGGTCAGCCCAGTCTATGCCCAGGGCATGGCATCCTCGATCAGCTGCGATGGATGAGGTCGGGGAGCTAGAGAGATGGGCTGTGAGAAGTGGATAGGAGCAGAGTATACACAAGTGAGGCAAGCCTGAAAGTCATGAGGTTTAAGTGGGAAATAGTTGTGGTGAATTGAAGGAACCCTGGGCATGACAGAAGATTCATTCATTCAGCAATTGGACAAAGATTTATTCAAGGTCTATGCTAGTCCATGCAGCGGGTTAAGGTTTTGGGGATGGAGTGGTGAACAAGACAGGTACAGTCTCTTCCTTGATTTAGTTTATGTCTAATGGGGAAAGAGAGATAATTAACAAGTATTTATACAGCTTTCACATGTACAATCAGTCTGGTAATACACGGATAATTCTCATTGCAAAAAGTTCAAATAATATGAAACCCTATAAATTTAAAGGTGCAAGACCCCCTTCACTTATCCCCCTCTGTCCCCATCCCGCTTTTCTACCATCATGTAATCACTGTTAAAAGCTTGATGTGCACCTTTCCAGTCATTTTCACATGCATTTACATACATAGATATCATACACAAAAAAGTGAAATTCTAAAAATCATGCTTTTCTATGTAAAACTGTATCATGGAGATCTTTCCATGTAGTGGTTCATACAGATCTACTCCATTCCTTTTATTGGCAGCATCATATTTCATAGTATAGATGTGTCTTTATCCATTTCCTTAAGCACATCTAGGTGTTCCCTTATTTTGTTGTTGTTTAATTATGATTGCAATAACTGCTATAAAAGAGAAGTGCAAGGACCTAGCATAGCTTTTTGGAGGGGGGACTTTATTCATCCTGAGGGATGAGAAAGTCTTCTCTGGAAAACTGATTTACAAGCTGAGCCCTGAAGGATAAGTAGAAATTAAATGTGTAAAAGGTGTGGAGTGGGGTGAGGAGGTTGGAGTTGGTCAAGGAGTATCCCAGGCAGAAGAAAGAGAATGTGCTGAGATCTGGGCTCAGTTTGAAACACTGAGAGAAGGCTGCTGTGGTTAGAGTGTAGAAAGCAAGAGGGAGAGGGAGATCTGAGCTAGGACAGGTGGGGTAGGTAGAGGCGAGATCTTTAGAAGCCACAGTCAGAATTTTGTACTTTATTTAAGAGCACTGGAAAACTTTTAAAATTGAAGCCTTTTTAAAATGGGGGGCAGGAGTGGATGCAGCAGGCAATTTCATAGTTGAGGCAAGAGATGATTGTAGTTTGGGCTGGAGATGGAGGGTGGTGGATGCTCCCGAGAGATGTTTAGGATGTGAAAACCACAGGGCTTGTTGCTGGGATGTGCAGGAGGAGGCAAGGAATTGTCAGGAACTACTCCCATGTGCCTGGTTGCAGGTGTAGGAAACACTGCAAGAACCAGGTTTGGCCCTAAAATTACAAAGTCAGTTTTTTTAATACTGAGTAATACTAATACTGAGCGTGCAGTATTATAAGACATCTAGCGTGGATGCTCAGAGAAAGTAATACAGGCCCACAATCCGTTATCTGCAATTCTGAAGTCCAAAAGGGTCTGAAAGCTCAGTATTCTTATAAGTCTGAGACCAAAACTCATTTGGCAGCAAAACCTGACCTATACTAGGGGGATTAAATAATAGATCATATATGTGTCCATATTACCTTTCTAAGAACAAAAAAATTTGATAACATTCTGGACCCAAGATTTCCAGTAAAGGACCTGGAACAGCACATGCATTTAGCACACTCTTCTAAGCTCTTTTACCTAGATTAACTCATTTAATCCTCCAAACAACTGTATGAATTGTAGGTATTGTGATTATCCCCAATTTACAGATGAGGAAACTGAGTTACAAAAACTGGAACATGCCTAACGTTACACAGCTAATGAGTGGCGGAGCTGGGATTTGAAACCGAGTAGTCTGACTGCAAAGTCTGTGCCCTCCTGGTCAGTCTAGAGTTCAGAGGAGCTGTTTGCGCTGTGGATAAAAATGTGCATGCCATAAAAGTACATAGAGAGAGTTTAGTGAGCCATGAGAGCTCCAACATTTAAAGTTTGTGTAGAAGGTGATGACCTGGTTCAGGAAAGTGAGAGAAAGCTGCCAGAAAGGTTAGGAAAAGCAGAAGAGGTGTGGGGTCATGTAAGCCGGTGATAAAGAGGGCTCTGAGAAGGGGGTGGTCAGTGATATTGAGAGCTGCTGAAAGGTCACATACTGGCTCTACTGTTTCCTAACAGAGTTGTTAAACCCTCTGAACCTTGACTGCCTAATCTGTGAAATGGGGGTATCAATTACTGTGCAGCGTGCTTGGGGTATCATCATGGACAAGGAGTCCACATGTGGGGGTCACGTGTTTATTTGTCTTCTGCTATCTTTGACCTTGGGCAATGTCAAGTCCTGTCCTCCCCTCTCTACATGGCACCCCCCACCAGGCTCTGGTGTTACGACCTATTCTGTACACCCTGGCACGGTCAAATCTGAAATGGTCCGGCACTCACCTCTCCTGAGATTCATATGGTGGCTCCTCTCCGCCTTCTTAAAGACGCCTCAGCAGGGGGCCCAGACCAGCCTGTACTGTGCCGTGACGGAAGGCCTTGAGGCTCTGAGTGGGAAACATTTCAGGTATGAATACATCTCTCTTTGAAGGTGGGATTTTATTGTCCAAATGAAACAATTTGGATTTATCTGGTATACCATGTCCTTTTTAAAAAGTGCATTGCTTAATACCACTTTTGTCTTTTGACTCTAGGGTTTTTACCTTTTAATAGGGAAATTTGACGCACTGACTTTTTTGTTGCTGTTGTTTTGTTTTTTGTAAATGCTAGGTTTAATTTTATTTGTGTTTTCTTTTTTTTTAATCATTTTTTTAATAGTGGAATATAACATGTATACTAAGAAGTGCTAACTTTCTAAGTGCAATTTAACAAGTAGTTAGCAAATTTCAAAGAATGTCATGGGTTACAATTCCACAGTTTCAGTTATTTCTTTATTGTGAAATAAAACATATATGCAAAAAGGTAACATCTTTCAAAGTATGATTTCACAAGTAATTATACAGGAAATTTCCAGAAATGTTATGTGTTACAGTACCATAGTTTCAATTATTTCCTTATTGTGAAATATAACATATATACAAAAAGGTGATAACTTTAAAATTTCAATTTAACAAGTAGCTGTAGAACAAATTTCTAAGGATGCTGTGGGTGTTACAGTTCCACCATTTCAATTCTTTCCTTCTAGCTATTCTAATACCCTAGCAACTAAGAAGAAGAAAATTATGTAGAGATTCAGTATCCATAATCCTTTGTTCAATTCCATCTTATCTGTTGCTGCCCCTTCCTCTAGTTCAATCACTTTCCTAATCTTCAGGGATGTCCAGGCAGTGACCCCCCTAACCTGTTCCTGTTGAAAAGGGATACTGACATTAGGGGAAAAGGGGGCACATCTGGTTGATGTTCTTTAAGAAGCTATTGTCTCTGGGTTTGGGGACTTGGCTTGCATAGGAGTTCTCTGAAGGATTTAAGTTTCTGAAGAATAAACTTTGTGGGTGAAACTATTATAGAATCTCAGATAGGGATCCGGGTTTTTTGTTTTTGTTTTTTTTAACCCTTTTCAGTCCTAGTTCCTCATCGATTCAGCACAGTTAATAATGCCTCCCTCATAGATCCACAGTGGGGGACCCCCAGGCAGCCTGCGTAAAGAGCCTGCAGTGGCGCTTGACATGCAGAGAACACTCAGTAAATGGTAGCTGCTGTGGTTAGATGATTTATTAACATGAAGCATCTTCTTGTGCTTCCAGGGCATAGTCATGGCATCCATGATAATGCCCTTGCTTGAATATTCAGCTTGATTTTCTTTTTTAAAAATTTTTTTTATCACATTTTAATTGTAGAATATAACATACATACATAGAAGTGATAACTTTCCAAGTGCAATTTAACAAGTAGTTAGAGAGCAAATTTCAAAGAATGTTATGGGTTACAGTTAGACAGTTTCAGTTATTTCCTTATTATGAAATATAACATATATACAAAAAGGTAACATCTTTCAAAGTATGATTTAACAAGTAGATATATAGGAAATTTCCAAAGTTGCTATGAATTACAGTACCATAGTTTCAGTTATTTCCTTGTGAAATATAACATACACACAAAAAGGTTTAGCTTTCAAATTACAGTTTAACAAGCATCAGTAGAACAAATTTCCAAGGATGCTATGAGTTAAAGTTCCACCATTTCAGTTGTTTCCTTCTAGCTATTCTAATACCCTAGCAACTAAGAAAAAGAAAATTATATAGAGATTCAGTATCCATAATCCTTTGTTCAGTTCCATCTTGTCTGTTGCTACCTCTTCCTCTAGTTTAATCAGTTTCCCGATCTTCAAGGATGTCTAGGCAGTGACCACTTGTTCATGTTGAAAAGGGGTGTCAACTTCATGAGCAAAGGTGATACATCTAGTTGATGTTCTTGAAGAGGCTATTGCCTCTGGGATTTGGAACTTAGGTGGCATAGGAGCTCTCCGAAGGATTTAAATTTCTAAAGAATAAACTTTTATAGAGTCTCAAAATAGGGATCTGGGCATTCTTTAAGATTTTTGGGACTACTCTTGACTTGGGCTTATCATACTGTGGTCATTTTTTTGATCATATTTTAATTGTAGAATATAACATATATACATAGAAGTGATAACTTTCCAAGTGCAATTTAACAAGTAGTTAGAGAGCAAATTTCAAAGAATGTTATGGTGAAGCTTGCATAGGAGTAGCCCTCAGGATAGCCTCCCAACTCCACTTGAACTCTCCTAGCCACTAAAACCTCATTTTTTTTGCCTTTTTTTTCCCTCTCTTGATCAAAAAGGCATTCTTAATCCCTCCATGCCAGGGTTCAGGCTCATCCTGGAATCCATGTCCCACGTCACCAGGAAGGCTAATTCATCTTGGGGGTCCTGTCCCACATTGGGGGAAGAGTGACGAATTTATTTGCAAAGTTAGGCTTAGAGAGAGAAAGTCCACATTTGAGCAACAAAAGAGGTTCTCTGGAGGTGACTCCTAGGCATAGTTATAGATGGGCTTAGCCTCTCCTTTACAACCGTAAGTTTCATCAGAGCAAGCCTCAAGATCAGGGGCTTGACTTATAAAGTAGGGGGTTCCTAAGTTCACATAGCATATGTTATGCCCACAATAATTATCCATATCTCACATTATCATCACTTAGTTGTACAATCCTCATCACTCTCCATTTTAAACAATTCTTATAACCCAAACATCTTGTAGCTCTTGTCAGCCCTTCAATTATTTGTCCCTAGTTTTTGTGTAGTACTAGTATGATATTCTATTAATTATAGTCCCTAGTATGCATGTAGATTTTTCCCATATACCCTTCTGTTGTCAACTCTCTGTGCTAGTGTCATACCTTAGAAATATATCATGCAAGCACCTGTCTATATTTGTGGTATTGATATGTGGGAAACATGCCTTTAAACAACCCCTTTCATTCCCATTCGCCTTCAGTACAGTTTTGATACTTAGAATCCCATTAACAAAAAATCATCACCCCCATCCAATACTATACCTTTGAATTCACCAACATTAACATATCTGAAAACATTAGATTATTCCCCCTCCACTAGCTTCTGTTGGTCAGTAGGTCCCCAATATTCTACATTAGAAGACATTGATTTTACCTTGTTCAGAGAGTTCATAGAAGTGGTAACATACAATCTCTCTCCTTTTGTGTCTGACTTACTTCACTCAGAATTATATCTTCAAAGTTCATCCATGTTGCCATATGTTTCAGGATCTTGTTCCTTCTTACTGCTGCATAGTTTTCCATCATATGTATATATCATGTTTTGTTTATCCACTCGTCTGTTGAGGGACACTTGGATTGTTTCCATCTCTTGGCAATTGTGAACAATGATGCTATGAACATCAATGTACAAATGTCTGTTCATGTCACTGCCTTCATATCTTCTGGGTATATCCTGAGAAGTGGAATTGCTGGATCATAGGATAGTTCGATGTCTAGTTTTCTGAGAAACCGCCAAACTGTCTTCCACAGTGGCTGTGCCATTATACAGTCCCACCAGCAATGAATAAGAGTTCAGATTTCTCCACATCCTCTCCAGCATTTATTGTTTCCTGTTTGTTTAATGGCAGCCATTCTTATTGGTGCGAGTTGGTATTTCATTGTGGTTTTGATTTGTATTTCCCTAATAGCTAGTGAAGATGAACGTTTTTTCATGTGTTTTTTAGCCATTTGTGTTTCCTCTTTGGAAAAAGGTCTTTTCATATCTTTTGTGCATTTTATAATTGGGCTATTTGTACTACTGTTGTTCAGTTGTAGGATTTCTTTATATATGCAGGGTATGCATTTCATCAGATATATGGTTTCCAAATATTTTCTCCCATTGAGTTGGCTGGCTCTTCACCTTTTTGACAAAGTCCTTTGTGGTACAGAAGCTTTTGATTTTGAAGAGTTCACCGTTTATCTAATTTTTCCTTCATTGCTTGTGCTTTGGGTATAAGGTCTAAGAAGCTACCTTCTAATACTAGGTCTTGAAGATGTTTCCCTACATTATCTTCTAGTTTTATGGTACTGTCTCTTATATTGAGGTCTTTGACCCACTTTGAGTTAATTTTTTATAGGGTGTGAGGTAGGGGTCCTCTTTCATTCTTTTGGTTATGGCTATCCAGTTCTCCAAGCCCCATTTGTTGAAGAGACTGTTCTGTCCCAGTTCAGTGGATTTGGGGGCCTTATTAAAAAATCAGTCAACTGTATATCTGGGGGTCTATTTACAAAGCCTCAATTCTATTCCATTGATCAATATGTCTATCTTTATGCCAATACCATGCTGTTTTGACCACTGTAGCTTTATAGTAGGCTTCAAAGTCTGGAAGTGTAAGTCCCCCCACTTCATTTTTCTTTTTTAGGATGTTTTTGGCAATTCGAGGCCCCTTTCCCTTCCAAATAAATTTGATAACTAGCTTTTCCAAGTCTGCAAATTAGGTTGTTGGAATTTTGATTGGAGTTGCATTGAATCTGTAGATCAGTGTTGGTAGAATTGACATATTAACAATGTTTAATCTTCCTATCCAGGAGCATGGAATATTTTTCCACCTATTTAGGTCCTTTTTTATTTCTTTTAGTAAAATCTTGTAATTTTCTGTGTAAATGTCTTTTATGTCCTTGGTTAATTTTATTCCTAGGTAGTTGATTTTATTAGTTGCTATTGTGAGTGGAATTTTTTTTGATTGCCTCTTCAGTTTGGTCACTTCTAGTGTAAAGGAACATTACTGACTTACATGCATTAATCTTATATATCCTGCCACTCTGCTGAATTTGTTTATTAGTTCAAGTAGCTTTGTGGTCAAGTTCTCAGTATTTTCCAAATGTAAGATCATATTATCTGCAAATAATGATAGGGAGATTTATACCCCCGGGAGTCAGGTCCCATGTAGGGGGGAGGGCAGTGAGTTTACCTGCAGAGTTGGCTTAGAGAGGCCACATCTGAGCAACAAAAGAGGTTCTCTGGGGGTGACTCTTAGGCACAATTATAAGAAGGCTTAGCCTCTCCTTTTCAGTAATAAGCTTCACAAGGGCAAGTCCCAAGATCAAGGGCTAGTCTTCTAAATTTGTAGTCCCCACTCTTTGTGAGAATATCAGTAATTCCCAGGTGGGGAAGTTTAATATTTCCACTTTTTCCCCCAGTCCCTCAAGGGGATTTTGCAAATACATTTTTATTCTCTGTCCAAATTACTCTGGGAGGTATCAAGGACCCAGTAACTATTGAATTGACTTTTGAAGACTCTTTCAAATGCCATGGATTCTTAATTTTACTTCATTTTTAAGATCCTATAGCAGCCATGCCCACCTTCAAGAAATGAGCATAAAAGTCTATTTTGAGTGGAGCCTTTGCAGTGGCTGTAACTATTTATCTACTTTCTGTCTCTATGGATTTGCCTATTTTAGACATTTCATATAAATGGAATTGTATCATATGTGGGCTTTTGTGCCTGTCTTCTTAGCATAATGTTTACAAGGGTCATCCATGTTGTAGCATGTATCAGTACTTCATTCATTCTTTTTTTTTTTTTTTTTTTTTTTTTTTTTTTAAGCAAAAGGCCTCACATATTTATTACTGAACCAACTTATTTATGCAGAAACATAAAAGCAAAGAAATGCCAGGATTTTCCCCCAAAAAATAAGTCCAGCTGTTCAGAAAGGGGAACTCTTTCCACTTGAAGGTGCTAGTGAACTTGGTACAGAATCAAAATGCGTGCCATCATGTGCCATTCCTTACAGACCCAGCTTGGTTCTTCTCCAATGTCTCCTCTTGGAGTTGTACCTGATTTTATTGCCAGTTTTCATTCGAATCCATTGAGGAATAGGACGATTCTGTTTTTGCTTCTTGGCCAGGAATCGCTTGATTCTAAAAGTCTTATGAGAAGACATGTCGAAGATGGCAGTCAAAAGAACACACAATGATGGCCAACGAAGAGAGAAAGAGTTCATTCATTCTTATATGTCATTTCATTTTATGGCTTACCACATTTTGTTAATCCGTTTGTCAGTTGATGGACATTTGGGTTGTTTCCACTTTTGGGTATTTTGAATCATGCTGCTATGAACATTCATATACAAGTTTTTGTATGGATTTATACAGTTTTTGTTTCTCTTGGGTATATACCTAGAAGTGGAATTGCTGGGTCATATGATAACTCTATATTTAACTGTTGAGGAGCTGCCAGACTGTTTTCCAAAATGGTTGGCCATTTTACACTCCTACCAGCAATGTGTGAGAGTTCCAGTTTCCCCACATTCTCACCAACACTTACTATCTAGCCTTTTGATTTTTAGCCATCCTGGTGGATGTGAAGTGATATCTTACTGTGGTTTTGATTTGCATTTTCATGATAAGTAATACTGTTCTGCATCTTTTCATGTGCTTATTGGCCTTTTGTATATCTTCTTATAAGAAATGTCTTTTCAAATCTTTTGTGTATTTTTAATGGGATTATTGTTTTTTTATTGTTGGGTTTAAGAGTTCTTTATATATTCTAGATTCAGGTTCCTTTTTTAGATATATGATTTGCAAATATTTTCTCCAATTCTAAGGGTTGTTTTTTTCACTTTCTTGATGGTGTCCTTTTAAAGCACAAAGTTTAAATTTGATGATGTCCAATATATCTATTTTTTTCTTTTGTCACTTGCCTTTTTTTTTTTTTAAACACACATTTTAATCTCATCATCCTATGAAGCAAACTTGACCTAAATTTTTAGACTCTATGGGGAAGTGTTCCCTGTTAATTACAAAGAAAACCTTCTCCACTGAAGTTAGTGTAAACTCACTCTGTTGGCACTAATTTTCACAATGAAATGAAGCAGCATTGAATTGTTACTTGATGAACTCTCAATCTTACATGCTGTCCTCTAGACAGAACTCTAGTTTCTACTTTGTCAAATTTTCAGGTGTCACCTGCTTTTGATGTCATATCTAAAAAACCATTGCCTGACCCAAGGTCACAAAGATTTACACTATGTTTTCTTCTTAGAGTTTTATAGTTTTATTTATTTTATTTAGGTCTCTGATCTGTTTTCAGTTAATTTTTGAATATGGTATGAGATAGGAATCTAAATTTATTCTTTTGCATGTGAATATCCAGTTGTTCCAGCACCATTTGTTGAAAAGACTGTTCTTTCCCCACTGAATTTTCTTGGTAGACTTGTTGAAAATCAATGGACTATAAATATAAGGATTTATTTCTGGACATTCAGTCTGTTCCACTGATTTATATGTCTAGCCTAATACCAATAGCACAGTCTTGCTTACCAAGATTATATTGATTATATCTTTGTGATCAGTAATAAATGTTTGAAATCACCTAGACAAACTGTTACCTATGCTGATTAATACTTAAAAAAACCCACTGGAAGTATGAGCACTGTGACTGATGAAAAGCAGATGCCATAACCATACGTAAGTAGCTCTTACTATAGTATTTGAATAATTCTTACAGCATGTCATAGCTTACAAAGCACTTTCATGACCATAATGTCATTTTCTTTTCACTGTAACCTCCTGAAGAGGGTAAGGCACAGAGAGCAGTGGTGGCTGCTGAGCTTTACAGAAGCCCAGTCATTCCACAGAGTCATGTAAAAGCCCAGTGGTTCACAGTTGTGGTCTTGTCACTCAGAAATGGCAGATTATAGCCAATGGTCATGCTAGGGAGTTCCCTTAAGTAGAGTCAAGTAGTAATAAGCCTTTTTTTTTTTTTTAATTAAAGATCCTTCAAAGTGGTGTTTCTCAAACTTTATTGTATTTAAGAATTATCTAGAGTAGAGAGCTAGTTAAAACACAGATTCCTGGGCCTTCAACCCTAGAGATTCTGATTCAGTAAGTCTGGAGTGGGGCCTGAGAATTTGCATTTCCAGCAAGCTCCCAGAAGTTGCTCCTGCTGTTGTTCCCTGACTCACATTTTGAGTAGCACTGACTGTTTCAGTGGTTTGAGTGTTATAAGTTTCCTTCATGTGGTCAATGCAGATTTGTTAAGCCTCCTTTTCACCTTCAAAATTTGCTTAGGTCTGGGAATCAGTTTTCTTGAAATAGTTATACTTTTAAAAATTGCTTCTCACATGACTTAAAAGATTGCAATCTACTCAATCATTTAAAAACAGAAAACCTTCATTGAATACCCTGCTGTATAGTAGATGCAGAGAACACAAAAGTGAGTAAGAAGATTGTCATTGAGAAAATTTTTAAATGGAATAGAATTCAGATACCCCTCTTGCATTTAATGGGGATTTTCTTAAAATAATTGGAACTCGAGCAAGTGAAGAGAAGGTATGTGAAACACCTGGTGCCTTGTTTACCACTATTTATCCTGCTATTATCTTTTCCTTCTTTAGTTGTTTATGAAGCTGGTTTTACTTACACTCACCACAAAATAGTTTTAAATGCAGATAGACCAGAAACGACAAATGTTTTTTCCCTCTCCAAGCATCCATGACCATTGCAAATAGCAGGATTCCAGCCATGTGACACTGCACAAGGCCAAGGTCCTGTAATATGCACCTTATAGACTTATTTGAACAAGCAGACACAGGTGTCAGAGAGGCACTGATATTATACTTAAATACATACATACAATGGGAATATAAAGACTAAATGATATGCATTATATATCAAACAAAGCGGTATGATCAGAGGTGGTTTAGGAGGAGGTCTGAAAACAGTAATTATATTTTCTGTGGGGTAAAGATTGGAGGATCAAGACATAGGACAACTCTGATCCTGTGAAGCACCTAGAAGACATGTCATCTTTGGGTTGTTTTTCTGTCATATTCCTTATCCCAGGCAGAGAACAGACTCAACCCTGAACCCTGTGCTTTAAGCCCCTCTCTTTTCCTTTTAGTGACTGCCATGTGGCATGGGTCTCTGCGCAGGCTCATAATGAGACGATAGCAAGGCGGCTGTGGGACGTCAGCTGTGACCTGCTGGGCATTCCAGTGGATTGACAGGTGGTGGCAGCCAGACCCAAGAGAAGAAGATTGCAGTGGACTGCTCAGCACTGCCTACCAAACTAACTCTCTTTCGAGTGGCCAAAAGGAAGCAAAACCTTCCAGCCTTGCCCGCTTGGTATTCAGTAAAAGCCCAGTACACTGCCAAATTCATCTAAATGCCTTTCTTTTGTCCGGATCTATTTTGTTCCTCTTACTGCCAGAATTTCTAGAAATATAGGATATGAAGACCCTCATATGACTTGCTCAAATAATATTTTCCCTCCAAAAACCAACTACGTAGGAGGATCCAAGCTATGGCAGGGTCAATTTATGGGAATTTGGACTCGTTTCTTCCCTCTTTATTCACCGTGTAGTTCCTGCCAGCCAACCATTCTTGACTTCAAGAGGGCCACACTTGCAGCCTCACCTAAACTCCAGGAGTCACTTGGCCCAGGAGCAGAGCTCATCTCTTACTTCTTTAAGAAAACCATCACAGCACCAATATCTGGACTCTTTCAGGAAACTCTTAACTGAATCTGGATTATGGTTTGGCCTTATCTTTGACAACCCAGAGTCACTGTTGTTAAGACACTTTCCCAGGTCTAGACTACAGAAGAGCTGCCTTTCCTAAGTAGTTTGTGGGGTTTGGTTTTAATTGTGGGGGGAGGCAGAAATAAAGGTCAATTTCAAACTGTCATTTATTTTCCTGCTGTTTCTGAGATCAGCAAGCAGGGGGAATGAAGGAAGCAGTGTGAGAAGATGGCCACCTGACTTCAGTTACTGACCCAAGACTCACTCAGCAAGGCCTCCTTTTGGTGCCCTCAGCTTCTCTAAGAAAACCAGAAAAAGAAGGTAATGGCCGTTTGGTTGTTGTCATTGGGTATATCTTCACGTGTTTTCTTATATATCTCTTGAGTTGGGAATATTTTCACAAAATTCAAAACAGCCACAAAGGAATGGTATTAAACTGGACTCTCATGCAGGGTCCAGATCAGAGACCGAGCAGACCAATGTCAGTGTCATTCCATCTTTTATGAAAATAGTAGCACTGCTAAGGGAAGCAGACTCTGCATATGTTGATAACTTCCCACCAAGAAGCACATGGATAGCAGAGAAGAAGTCCAAAAAAGGGCAGACTCCTGGGAGATATACTGTATGCAATGAAGGAACTAATTGAGGATTTAAAAAACAAAACAAAACAAAACAAAACAAAAAACCCAACAGCTAAAGATGGTTAAATACAGCTATAGAAGAATTGAGGGTGAGCACCTAAATTAGCAAGACTGATGAGGCACTATCTTAACAAGAACCAATCAACCAAGGTGGCAGAAAAAAAAATATAAGAACCCCAATTCTTTATTCAGAAAAATTACCTTAAGGACTGACTTTCAGTAATTACGTTCAATTTAATAATCTTTCAGGGCATTTCCTTACATTATCTTGACAAGGCTAAATTGTCTATTTGCTAAAAATCTATATTTTATTTGGAGAACTATTAACAAAAGTAATGCTGCCAGAGGAAATTAGAGGAATTGGTAATGTTCCATCACTGAGTACATTATTCTTTTAGAGTTTGTGATTTTCTTGAACTGGCAATTTGTATGTTTAACTTTGGTGGAGAAAACAGTAATAGGACCACAGTCTTCACTTCTATTTGTAAATTAATAATCATTTGTTAAATTGTTTTGACCATTGAACTATATATTTAGAAATGGTCATATGGAAAAATTGGAAATCTTTTGTTTTGATGGTAGTGCATTAGAATAGCTGAGTTAACACTTTATTACTTGATTTACATTGAACTGTTCGTGACAAATAAAATTGTTTTTGATGATTTATCATATGTTTAGTTAATTTAAAGTGTAAGAATTCAACAAAGTTTTAATTATATGGTCAAAAGAAGAAAACACTTTTCATTATTACAGTTATGCATTAATTTCTCATAAATTTTCACACAGTTTAGCTACAGTCCAATCTCAATTCAAATGCCATTAATTTCGGTTTTCTGTAATTTGATTATTCATTCACCAATTCCTACTTATCTTTTATGACACTGTTCAAATACCATCTTTTTCCATGTTTCTTGATCATTCCAGATTGTTGTTATGTCTCCTGTTTATCTCTGCTCCTTTACATCCATAACACAGTGCTATGGGATTTATCTCAGTTCACTGCCACTAACAATCTCAGACTTTTGTCATTTCTCTATGCTCAGTGCCTATTAGTAGCTCAACAAAGCCTTCTTGAATCAACGGTCAGTGAACTCAATCTGATAAAAATAAAGGTCTGAGAGATAGAGATCACCAAAAAGAATATTCATTTACTTTTTTGTATGTGTAGGCAGTTTAAATATTGAGCTTCTGTATTAGTTAGAGTTCTCTAGGGAAACAGAATCAATGAGAGGTGTCTATGACTATAAAATTTATAAAAGTGACGCAACTGTGGGTATGCACGAGTCCAAATTCTGTAGAGCAGTCAGTAAACTGTCAGCTCCAAGGAAGATGTCCGATAAACTCCTCAGGAAACAAACCGGCAACTTTGACGAACTCCTCAGGAAATAAACTGGGATCTTCGACGAACGTGTTCGATGAACTCCTCAGGAAACGAACCGCATCTTCCACGAACTCCACAGGAAGCGCTTCGCTGGGCAGTGGAAGAAGTAGTGAAGGTCCTCTATCTGTATTGCTTATAAGTCTTCAATTGATTAATTGGATTAAATCCAGCCAATTGCATTCTCTCATTGTGGAAGATGCCTTTCAGTGAGTCATCAGTCACAGCTGCAGTCAATTGACTGATGATTTAATAAACTAGCCGGTTGGTTTATTAATGAGCCACAAACGTCCTCGCAGCAATTGTTAGGCCAGCGTTTGCTTGACCAGACAGCTGGGTACTATCACCTGGCCAAGCTGACACATGAACCTAACCATCACAGCTCCCAAGCAAACATTTCAGTATGGGGTTCTTAGACAAATTGTGAGATCAGTAAAAATAGTAATTTACCTCCAATTAAGTATTTACACCCAGGGAGTGCAGGAAATGGCTAAATTGTTAACAGGTTACACCTAGTGGTAGGTAGCGAGGTCTGCCTTCTCTACCAGATTATAAGTTATCCACGGGCAGAGAGTAAATTTGTTTTATTCACCAACATATCCTGCTCCCTGCAAAATGCATACAGCTAACAAGCCCCTATAGAATGAATGAATGCACGCACGAGGCAGTGTGGTGCATTAGGCGAGCCCGACTGCTAGAGTATAAGAGTGTGACTTTGGGGTCACACTGTCTGGCTTCCACTTCTGAAAGCATGTGACCCGTGGCCACTTGACCTAGCCAGTGTAAGTGCTTTACCGGCCCAAGGGCAAGTAGGAAATACTTACAGAAGACTGAAAGTTAAAGGTACTAGTCAGGACTTGAACTGAGGGCGTCAAGGTGGCCCTGACGGTGAAAATAAGGTCAAAGCATATCTTGATACCAACACTGCACTTCAGGGGCAACCCCGGGCAGCCGCGGCGCTGGCGGAACTTCCCACTTGGGGGAATGCGTGACTCTGCTCATCCGCTCCGAACTACAAACCTCGGCCTGCACTGCAGCGCACGCCCTTCGCCTGCCCGCGGGGCCGAAGAGGGGGGCGGCTGCGCTGCCTTGCCCACGGTTTCCTTCGGATGCTTCCGCTCTGGCGCTCCCTCCAACCCGGACCGGGTACTTCCGGTTCCCGGGAGCCTGCGGCTCGTCCCGCGCGGCACCACTCCTCCAGCAACCGCTGGGCTGCGCAGCCCGCGGGATTATCTGTCAGGCGTTCGCGCTCGGCGCTTCCGGGAGGACGAGCAAGAGAAAGGAGGCGGGGGAAATGGGCGTTCCTGCTTGGGAGGACCCTGACTCTGACACCGGAAGCGCCTCGTCTTGGGTGGTGGCGGAGGTCGTCGTGATGCTTAGGAGCCTGGGCGGCTGAAAGCCGAGGTAGGAGCAGGCTCCGAGGCCAGAATCTCGGCAGTCGCTGCTGGAGCGCGGCCTGCGCTATGGCCACCTCCGCCGTCTCCTCGGAGCATTTCGAGAAACTGCATGAAATCTTCCGCGGCCTTCTTGAGGATCTACGTGGGGTGCTGGAGCAGCTGTTGGGGACGGCGGGAACCGGTGAGGCGGGGGCGGGCCGGGATGTGGGGAACTGGGCTCCGCGCGCTCTGGAAAGAAGAGCCTCAACCCTCCTTCCAGACTCAGGCTCCTTCCTCTCTGCTTCTCATCCTCAGTCGCGCCCCCAGGGCTGGTTAGGTTCCGGGGCCCAGAATCTCCCCGCCGCCCCTTCGGGTGGGCTGGAGACTCAGGGATGGACCTCGGGGTGTCGTCTCCCAGGGATCTTCCCTCCTGATCTTCTCGTGGCCCTCTCATAATTTTTTTGTCTCACTTTTCATTGTAGCAAAAAGAGCACAGGGGTCCTTAAATTTGCAGTCCTGTATTTTAGTAGATCTGGTTTCTTTTGTAGCCCTATGTATTTTATGTTGGACATTTAAAAGCGTCTCAAACTCTGTTTGGATTTCAAGAGCGATCCTTAAGTTTTCACCAGACTGGCAAAGGAACTGTGGCACAAAAAGGGTTACTCCAAAAGGAATCATTACTTTGAGAGTCATTTTTAAGAGTTGGTAGATACCAGTGTGGTGGGAGGAGTTGTCCTTAAAATCAGGATTATGGCTTTAGATGAAGTCCTATTATGAACTTTCCGACTGCTTCCTACTCCTTGAGTTCACGCTTCAGGTTGCTGCAAGCTCTGCCTGGAGAACCTAGATTTTTCCAGTTAAATCTATAGGAAAATCTGTCTTAGCTTCTTGCCTCTTACTGACAAATAGATCTTGATGGCAATGAGAATAAGACTTTGTGAGTTTGCTCTCTGAATTACCCAAAGACATATGAAATAAGTGAGTCTAGTGAAACTGAAATTCGATACATTTAATATTAAAAAGCTGCTGTGTGCCAGGCACTGTCCTAGATGCTGCTAATATTGCAATATTACACTGAAAAAAGACATGCAAATCTCCATTCCAGCAGGTGGATGACAAACGATATTTAAGTATTAAGAGGCATTGCTAAGGGCTATACAGAAAAACAAAGTAGGGTAAAGGAATAGAGTCGGGGGAGCACCGTTTTAAAATAGGGTGACTGCAAAAGGCCTCTCTGAGAAGGCATTTGAACAGAGACTTGAATGAAGTGAGGGAGTAAAATCATATGCAAATCTGGGAGAAGTGTCAAGAGGAGGACCTGGCACTGCAAAGGCCTTTAAGCAGAAATGAGATATGAAAAAGGAAGAGCAAGAGGGCCAGTGTTGTTCATATGGAATTGACAGAAGGGAGAATGGTAGTAGATGATGCAGGAGAGAGGTAGGCCAGATCATATGAGGTCTTATAGACCATGGCAGAAGATTTCCATCTTTTTCTAAATGGGATGCATTTAAAGGATATTCAGCAGGAGAGTGTGGGATCTGATTTACATGGTTAAAAAGTTGTCAGTGTTCTAAGACACACCCTCAAGGAAACCTGACATTGAACATAGCCCCATTCTGAGACCTGAACCTGTTTTGGTTTGGGAAAATCTGATTGGGGTAACCAAGGAAACCAGATGCCTAGACAACAGAAAACTATAAATGACACTAGGGAAAATGAAGATATGGGCCAGTCAAAGGAATAAACTTACACTTCAATTAAGATACAGTTGAGATATTGTTTCACTTTAATGAAACAATCTATTAAAGATTTTCAAAGAAATATGCTAAATCAATTAAAAAAACCAAATCAATGAGTTCAGGGAAGATATGGCAAAAGAGATGAAGGATATAAAGAAAGCACTGGGGGAGCATAAGGTAGAAATCGAAAGTTTGAAAAAACAACTGGCAGAATCTATGAAAATGAAAGACACAACACAAAGAGATGAAAAACACAATGGAGACATACAACATTCAGGTCTCAAGAGGCAGAAGAAAACATTCAGGAACTGGAGAACAAGACAACTGAAATCCTACACACGAACAGACAGGGAAAAGAATGGAAAAATATGGGCACCGTTTCAGGGAATTGAATGACAACATGAAGCACATGAATGTGTGTGTCATGGGTGCCCCAGAAGGAGAAGAGAAGGGAAAAGGGGCAGAAGCAATAATAGGGGAAATAATCACTGAAAAGTTCCCATCTCTCATGAAAGACATAAAATTACAGATCCAAGAAGCGCAGCATATCCCAAAGAGAACAGATTTGAATAGACCTATGCCAAGACACTTAATAATCAGACTATCAAATGTCAAAGACAAAGAGAATCCTGAAAGCAGCAAGAGAAAAGCAATCCTTCACATACAAAGGAAGCTTGATAAGACTGTACATGGATTTCTCGGTAGAAACCATGGAGGCAAGAAAGAATTAGTGTGATATATCTCAGATACTGAAAGAGAAAAACCACCAATAAAGAATCCTGTATCCGGCAAAACTGTCCTTCAGATATGATGGAGAGTGTAAAATATTCTCTGACAAACAAACAATGAGAGTTTGTGAACAAGATACCTGCTCTACTGGAAACACTAAAGGGAGCACTACAGACAGTTAAGAAAAGACAGGAGTGAGAGGTTTGGAAAACAGTTTTGGGAGATAGTGGCACAGTAATGTAAGTACACTGAACAAAGATGACTATGAGTATGGTTGAAAGAGGAAGGTTAGGAGCATGTAGAATACCAGAAGGAAAGAGGGAAAATAAAGACTGGGACTGTATAACTTAGTGAAACCTAGAGTACTCAACAACTGTGATAAAATATACAAATATGTTTTAACATAAGGGAGAACAAATGAATGTCAACTTTGCAAGGTGTTAAAAATGAGGTGGTACTGGGGAAAAAATGCAATCAATGCAAACTAGAGACTGTAGTTAACAGAAACATTGTATTATGCTTCCTTTAATGTAACAAAGGCAATACACCAAAGCTAAATGCCTATAAGAGGGGGATATAAGGGAAGGATATGGGACTCTTGGCATTGGTGATGTTGTCTGACTCCTTTATTGTACTTTATTCTAATTCTGTCTTTTGTTGCTTTTTTAGCTGTCACCTTTTTTTTTCTTTTTCTTTTGTCTCTCTACCTTCTTTGACTCTTTCTCTTTCTTTGTGGAAAAAATAGAAATGTCCTTATATAGATAGTGGTAATGGTGGTGAATGCATAAATACATGATTGTACAGGGAACCATCGATTGTTTACTTAGGACGGAATGTATGATGTATGAACAAAACCATTAAGAGCAGAATAGCAGAATGTTCAACTAGGTTGAACTTAAGTGTTTGGAAATGGACAGAGGTGAAGGTAGCATGTTATTGTGAGAATAACTAACAGTGTTGAATAGTGTAGTGTGTGAATGTGGTGGAAAGAGGAAGCTTAGAGTCACATATGTCACCAGAAGGAAAGTTGGAGGTTAAAATGTGAAATCTTAAAAACAGTGAATCTTGTGGTGGACAATGTCCATGATCAACTGTACAAATATTAGAAATCTCTTTCATGAACTAGAACAAATGTATGACACTATAACTAGAAGTTAATAGAGGGGTATATGGGGAAAAAATATAACTATTGCAAACTGTGTACTACAGTTAGTAGTATTTTAACATTCTTTCATCAGCAGTAACAAATGTACTATACCAATACTATGAGTCAGTAATGGACAGGCGGGTGTGGGGGTTAGGGGTATGGGAGGATTTGAGTTTTCTTTTTTTTGTCTTCTGGAGTAACAAAAATGTTCTAAAAATTGAAAAAAAAATTGTGATGAATGCACAACTATATAATGGTACCATGAGCAACTAATTGTATACTTTGATGATTGTATGGTATGTGAACAATCTCAATAAAATTGAATTTTTAAAAAAGTAATGAAAATGTAGAAAATATAGTAGAGTTGAAATAAAATCACAGTTTCAACATGTAGTCATATATTATTTATATTTTCTTCTTAACAGTTCACAGTATTTATACATTCAACCCTTCAACAATTATTTATGGCTAGGCACAGTTCCAGGTGCTCAGGATACATAATAAAACAGACAAAATGTAGAGCTTGTGTTCTAGCTCAGTGACTTTCAGACTTGAGCAGGTATTAGAAATAAATCCCCTGGATGGCTTGTTAAAACAGATTGCTTGTTTAAACTTTGTGATTCAATAGGTCTGTTGGGCCCAAGAAGTTGCATTTCTAACAAATTCCCAGATACTGGTGCTGCTGCTGCTGGTGGTGGTTCAAGGACCACACTTTGGAAACCATTGTTCTAGTGAAAAGAAGACAATATAACAAAAACCCAAATATGTAAAGTATATAATAGTTAGAAGATAAGTAGCCTGGAAAAAAAGGAGAAATAGAACAAGGTGAGAGTGGTTTTGTATAGAGCTGGTATTCTTATTTTTCATTTAAATAAAATATCCAATTTTCTGCGTAATAGTAACAGTAGCTGACAGCTCTTACTTTCGGAGGGCAGTATTCTAAGGGCTTTACAAATATTAGCTCATTTAATCCTCACAAGAACCCTAGAAGTGGATACTAAGATTTATCCCCATTTTGCAGGGGTGACTACAGTTAGGCTCAAGTAACTTGTCTGAGGTCATAGCTACTAAGGTAAAAGCAGGCAGTCTGGCTCTGGAATTCTTGCTGTTTAATACTGTACTATATATATGGGCTCTCAACTCACCTAAGATGTTCTTCATAAGTGTTATTTTTAATGGCAGGAGAAGAAATAATCTTGGCAGGTTAGAATGGATACATTATGATCTCTATTCTACAGGCAGCCTTCAGTTCTCAGCCCACACAAGTCTGCTTCTCCTATTTCTTATTTAAGTTCATCATTCACTCAATGAACCAAGTGAGAAAACACAGACACCTTGAATCTTTCTCCCTCACTCCCCTGTTCACCTGCTTAAAATCCTTTATTGATTCTCCATATCAAGTCTCAATGTTTTAATGTGACACTTAGAACTCTTCACAATCTCTCTGTGCCTCATGTTCCCCATCTCCTATTACTTTTGTTTAGATGTATTATATGCTGGTTTAGATGTATTATGTCCCCCAGAATGCCATTATCTTTGATGCAGTCTTGTGTGGGCAGGAAACTTACTGGTGTTGCTTGGGTTGGAGACTTTTGATTGGATGTTTCTGTGGAGATGTGTTCACTCAACTGTGGGTGAGATCTTTCATTGGATAATTTCCATGGAGGATTTGTGGGAAGTCCTATTGTCTGATGACTTTGACTACTGTGTGCTTCATGTGAAGCCAACAGAAATTTTGTGAGATCTTTATAGACTGAGCCACTGCTGGTCTGGACTGGAGGGGACAGACAGGAAACAAATTAAAGGAAAAATTTCTTCAAAGACAGAGCCATGGAGGTCTGGAGTCAAGAGGTCTCTCGGGCTGGGAGAACAGAGTGGCCCACACACATGGAAATGGTGAGTTTGCCCTGGAGGTCAAGGGTGGGCCTTCCACCTCAATGGTCTGGAAGAGTTTGCCACCCACCCCAAAGAGGGTGGAGCACATTCCCAGGGAATTGGGGAGAGCCTGGCCGCCAACCCACTGTTCAGAGGGGTAGAGCCTTTGCCCCGGAAAGGCAGAGTCCGAGTGGCACCCTGATGTTTGAGGAGGGTGGGGCTGAGAAGAAGGTGGTCTCCCCAATGTGTGGATATGTTGGAGCACTCACCCCAGGGTTTGGAGAAAAAAGGGCTGCTGAAAAGGCCCTTAGGAAGAGTTAGACCTCCGCTCTCTCAAGCCCCAAGGATGCAGTGTTGTTCTGTGGATGACTCTCAGACTTTACAATCTAATGGAGTTTGCCCTGCAGGTTTTGGGAATTGTTTTGGTCCCTTAAACCCTGTTTTCTTTTTGGCTTCTCCTAATGGCAGTGGGAATGTTTGTCCTATAACTGTCCCTCCTTTGTATATTGGAAGCAGATAACTTGTTCTGAGTTTCACAGGTACAGAGCCAGAGGGGAGTTTTGCATTAGGACAGACCATGCCTGTAACTGATTTTGATGGGATCTTATACTTACCTATTGTTAACTGAAATGATTTAAGTTTTTGTGATACTGTGATGGGATGAATGTGTGTTGTATGTGGAAAGAATATGTTTTTCTGGCGTCCAGGGGTGGAATGTGCTGGTTTGTATATATTATGTCCCCCAGAAAAAGCCATGTTCTTTAATGCAGTCTTATGGGGGCACACGTATTAGTGTTGATTAGGTTGGAACCTTCTGATTGTCTATTTCCATGGAGATGTGACCCACCCAACTGAGTGACACCTTTAATTAAGGTGTGACCTCTTGATTGAATGTTTCCATGTAAATGTGGCTCTGCCCATTCAGGGGAATCTATAAAAAGAGCTCACAAACAGAGGGACCTCAGAGCAACTGAGAGTGACATTTTGAAGAAGAGCTGCAGCTTATAGACATTTTGAAGACGGCCTTTGAAAGCAGTTTTGCTGATGCTTTGGAGGTACTACCCCAGAGTTTACCCTGAAAAGCTGACAGAGACATTATGGAGAACGCCATTTTGAAATGCAACCTGGGAGCAAGCAAACACCAGCCACGTGCCTTCCCAGCTAATAGGTTTTCTGGTTGCCAATAGCCTTTCTCCAGTGAAGGTACCCTATTGTTGATGTCTTACCTTGGACACTTTATGGCCTTAAGACTGTAACTTTGTAACCAGATAAGCCCACTTTATAAAAGCCAATCCATTTCTGGTATTTTGCAAAACGGCAGGATTAGCAAACTGGAATACCATACAATCATCCAAAGATCCAAAGTGCACAATCAGGTGCTCCTGGTACCATCATACAGCTATGTATCCATCCAAAGCCTCTGTATTTTTTTTTCTTTTAATTTTTTTTCCCATCAGCCCCACCTCTTCTCTACAGGGAGTGACCTCAGGGTACTTTGCTGCTTGTTAGAGGTTTGTCTGTGTTTGTAGCTTGTATTCAGCACTCAATATTTGTTAATGAAAACCCCACTTGGAGCAAGGTTGAGCTATATTTGCTTGCTCCGGGAATGCTGCTTTCTCCCACAGCGAGGTCTTGCAGCTCAGCCTTCCTTGTGGGGAGGGGGCTCCTGGTGTGGTTCTGCAGTTTTTACTTACAGCTTTTATGCTGCAATCTCAGCCATTCCGCCCGTTCCAGGTTGGTGTACGATGCGTGGGCAGTCACGGTTGTCCCCCAGCAGTTGTTGCAGATTATTTACTAGTTGTTCCTGGTTGCTTATTAGTTGCTGCAGGGGACTAACTAAATTCCACCCCCTCTATGCCGCCATCTTGCCCCTCTAATGTTCTACATTTTCATTACTCTTTAAAGTGTATAAATATATACGCTTTATATATACACCTATATAGCAAAAGAAAAAAGATCTTCACTTCCCAAAGTACAGTGTGGTAGTGACAGTCTATTTAACATGTAAGATGATAATTAATCCATTTAATAATTTAAGTGCTCATGGTCATAATTCCTAAATTTGGTTTTGCAGCATCTGAAGAGGCCTCTCCGCATGTATTAATGAGTGTTGTAAAACCATTGAAAGTTTTCCATTTTAATTCACTTGAATTTCAGTTTCCTATATATGAGACCCATTATGAGAGTCAGAACCAGTATTCACTATGCAGTACCACATGCCACAAATTTTTACTTATTGACTGCAGAATTTTTTTTTATTTTAGAATTACTTTATTTATCAAATAAAAAAAAACAAAGCAAAGCAATGGAAAAAGCAAATATCCTGAAATGACTTCATTCCTTTCATAATTTTAATTATTCCAACTTTTCCTATTTGTTGTTTTTGGTTTTGTTTTTACTCTTAGGACTTCCTGCCTCAGGATTTCATTTCAGAAACAATAGTAGTCACTGTTTATTGAACACTATTTATTGAGCACTTTATATGTATTCTCTCTTTTAACTCTTTCAACAATCCTTTGACATCAGTACTGTTATTTTTCCTATTTACTGGTTAGAAAATAAGCTTCGAGGGATCTAATTCTCTTAACTCCTACATGGTATGAGGTCCACTATTAGAGGATAGGTCATAGAAATGCCACAGTGGGGCACCAAAAGCAAATTAACCACATATTTTAGAGGTCCTGGTGAAACCAAAATTATTTCCACAACTCTAATGGGCCATGGTTAGTCATTTTTGGGCTGGTTACACAAGCCACGTATAAGCAAAAGAGCCTGCCCAGCTTGATGGAACATTAATGGAGAGAGGCTCCCTCTAGCTCCATCTTTCAGAACTGGCTGCTTCTATCTTATTCCATGTCTAGGATATGGTACCACCATCCACCTAGTTTACAAAACCAGACAGAATCAGTTTTTCCAAGTCATATGAGACAGGTTTGGGAGGGTGTGTGGAGTGGGAGATAAGAGTTGTTTGTAGTGGCTCATTGTTGTTTCCGTATTCTACCCAATATGTATTCCTGCTGCTTTTGTAGTTCATTGTAACATTAATTCTAACTCCCTAAAAAAAAATTTTTTTTTAAACATTTTTTACCAGTTGCTAAAGGCTATACCCTGGGAACAAAAATGCCTCTTAGTTGTATACCGTGCAATATACATTTGTATAGGAGGCACTGGATTGGCAGTCCTGAGACTTGCATTCTAGTACTAGTGCTGCTACACATTTGCTTGTCCTGTGACCTTGGGAAAAGCTCTACATTTCCCCAGACTCTAGGTTCCTTAATTGTACAATGAGAAGATTGGACTAGAAGAGCCCTGAGGTCCACCTCAGCACTAGCACTCACTATTGTTTTATGGTTCTGAGATTAAAGCATAAAGAAGCAGCTGTTGATCCCTCTTAGTTGGGTAGATTTCAGCCTGTTTTGAACCTTTAAATACCTGCCTCCCTGGCATCATCATTAGAAGGAATAATTTCAAGGCCTTTTTTTAAAAAAATCTGAGGATTCCATAAAGCATTTTATAATGTGGTGAGGTTCTTCAAATTGTTTTCAAAGGGAGCATATCTCTTTTAAAAGTATATATGCTGTAGAGCACTGAGAGGAGGAGATGTGTGTTTTATGAAATGAGCTAGAGTATTCCAACTCCATAAAGACTGAGAATCACAGAAAAAGAGGCAGGGAAGTTGGCGAAAGATCAAGGTTCTGTGGGCCACGTCTTTCCCCCCTACTTTTATTTATGTAGCCACTTTCTTTGAATTATTCTAGAATTTGCCCCATGAGAATAAAGATTCTCATATCATTCAACAAAGGAAGACTAAAAGGAGACTACAACTAAACCAGTTGTAGGAAGATCTGAGTTAAGAAGGGAATGTGTTTATGTGTACAGTTGTGCTTTATACTGTTTCGCTTAGATCAAAAGTGAGTGAGCTTGAATTTGGAGATTTGCTGATTCAGTGGAGTGATGACACACAGCACTTTTGGAATAGTTCCAAAATAATGCGATACCCCTCATGTAAGTAATCATTCTTGTCTGCAGGTATTATTTCACTGTTGGTGGCTAAGAATGCAGCCACCTCAGGAATAGTAACAGTTGCCTTGGTGCTCGTTTAACGATTACATTCTTAAGAAGCATACCATTTGCGTACTGTCTGCCATGGCTGAACTTTCCCTCATTTTTTTATTTTGAAGCAACAAATTGCGCCATAGGTTTGTGAGCAGTATGAAGTGAGAAATGGTTCACCTGGACTGCCTTGTGTACATTAAGGAGTGTCATGACAATGAGTGGGACCTAGTAAAGGGTATGTTGTCATTTGCTCTTTCAAGGAGTAGCAACATCTAGGGAGCACCCTACTAGCAGTTATGAGACATAGAAAAAGAAATAGTAAATTTCCCTGTTCTTGAGGAACTTGATTTCAAGTTGAGAATACAGAATATTATACATCCAAAATGATTTATGATCACTTAATAAACGGTAAACTAACTGGCACGCTAGAGGCTGTTCTGCTGAATAAAATAAAAATACACACACACACACACAAAATTCACAGTGGTATTGTATTTTATGTGAGGTTGAGTTCTAAAGTCAGTGCTTAAGATGAAAATCCAGGTAGACAGAATTACCCAAGAAAATCTCTGAGGACAGCATATTGAGTACCTACAACCTGTCTCTCCTTTAGTACAACTCAGCTCTTTGACCATTGAAAAAGATTGCTTTCTTCAGTTGAGACTTAGGTGGAAGTGCTGGTTTGTACTTAGGAATCATGTTGAATGCCCCAGAGTTTGAAGATAATTCCAAAAAGTGAGTTCAAAAAATTATCAGTGGGAAACTTGTGGTAGTTAAGTAAATTATGAGTAGAATTCCATACATTAAAAAAAAAAAAATCAAGTTCCTCATAAATGGGGCTAAATTTTGAATTGTTGCTTTTTAGATATGAAGATTACATACCTCTTCATTTACAGCCAAGAAAGAAGGTCAGGTCCCAAGGAGATGGAAAGAATTATCCAATATTAAACAAGTCAGGGAAAAGCTCTAGGACAAGAACCTAACCGCCCTGGCCTTTTGCCCTATACAAATGTTCCCCAGATGACAGCATTCCAATACCCAATTTTTGCCATGTACAAGTACTATTTTTACTATTACTTAATTGTTATTATATCTACTTATATAAAGTTCATTTAATGCATGAAATTATTTTAAAAGGAAACCTGATATTACTATTTCAAATGGAATACATGTATAATCTGTCTAAATGATGAAAAGATACAAGGAAGGCAAAATAATACTGTTTTAATTAGATGTTACTGCTTTGAAGTGAAGGCCTGTTCTATCTTTGTTAAAGGGTGATTAGGAATTTTTAGATATTGAAGACATACTGGGACCAAAATGACATAATGGTAAGGATTGAAAGAGAATTGAGAACAGCTTTCTCCCCATGCTGTTTAGTGGTATTTACATTGTTTCCATACCACCATCTTTGAGGGTGTGTGAAAGACACACTACCACACCCTGCAGCCTCCCCAGTGAACAGAGTAGTGGGTTATGAATTTGTTTTGCAGAAGAGCAGTGGATAAGGATTAATATAGAGAAGTAATTCACAGTGGTGGTGAAGATGGGGACAAGGTGGAGGAGATTTCAGAGAATTAGTATTGGTAAACCATCTTATTGATGAAAGTGTGCCTGGTCCTATTAGGATGATAGAAAGAAAAAAAAAAAAAAGCTTGAGAATGATTAGCTTAGACCAATTGTGTTTCTTAGGAGTGTTATTGGCCTTTGGGGCCAGATCATTGTTATGCAGGACTGACCCAAGCACTGGTATCCTTGTTCCTGGGCACTAAATGCCAGTAATACCACCACCTCCTACACCCTTCCCGCCTCCAGTCCCTTATGTTAACAAGCACTCACACATTTAGAAATGCCAAAAGCCTTTTAGGGGTTATTAAATACTACTACCCTCACCGGGGGAAAAATGTGGAGTTGATTCTAAGCTGAGGGAATGGCCTCTAAAAATGTATGGAAGCAGGAATGAGCATCTGAAATTTGTCTCTCTCTTTCAGAAGAGAAGAAGAAGTTGATCAGAGATTTTGAAGAAAAGCAACAGGAAGCAAATGAAACGGTGAGAACAGGGAGAAAGTTACTGTTTCTTGTTCTACCAGGTGGTGGTCTTTTCCAGAAGGAATGCTATGACCTGATCATTTGTTCCTGCCTGTTAATCTTGATTTTGAGTATTTCTTACTAAATGAGGCCAGTTGATGGGATGAGTGTTGAGGAAGTTTGACAAGCACAAATGGGTAAAGCTTGAAGACTCTTGAAATATGAGCCTTTGATAATATATTCCTGATGTGAGTGGTAAGGGCATTCTCATACCTCTACCTGACCGGTATTTTTAAATCTCATTTTATGAGCTGGCCTTAATTAGGTTACTGTTCTTTGTTAAACTTATTCTCAAAGAAAATGTAGCTCACAGGTGGCTCTAGCCACATTGTCTTCTGTCTTAAAAGATTGCATTGGAGGTAGACTTGGTACCAAGGACCAAGCCACCAGACTGTGGAGAATATCTCCTCCATAATGGTAGCCCTAGAAGTTTTTCTTAACACCTGTGTGCAGCTGGCATAATGAAAGTGCCTGTTATGGAGCCAGTCCTCTTTTTCAGTTAACATCTTGGTAGCATTTTAAAAGTCTTTTAGTCAACACTGTTTGTTATTATTATTACTTTCTTCCCCTGGACTTAGCAAAATTAACCAATACTACCCTGGCCATCCAAGGCAGACAGAAATAATTTAGGGCATCTTGAGAACATGTCTAGGTGTTACTTTTTTTTTTTTTTTCCTAAATATCTACTTTTAAAATTATTTTGTGGTAAAATACATACAACATAAAACTCATTTTAATCATTTTATGTGGCCAATGCTTTGATATTAAGTACAGTAACAATATTTTGTAACTTTCACTACTATTTCCAGACTGTTTTCATCATCCCTAAACAAATTTCATACTCATTTAGCAATAACTCCCCCTCCCCTCACCTCTGGTAACCACCATTCTGCTTTCTGTCACTATGAATTTGCTTGTCTTGAGTATTTCGTACAATGTTTGTCCTTTTGTGCCTGGCTTATTTCATTCAACATGATGTCTTCAAGATTAATCCATATTGTCACATGTACTAGCACTTCACTTCTTTTTATGGCCAAATAATATTCCATTGTATGGATATGCCACATTTTGTTTATCCATTCATCTGCGGATGGACACTTGGGTTGTGAATAACGCTGTTATGAACATTGGTATGGAAATATCTTCCCAAGTCGCCTCAATGCTTTTGGGTATATACCTAGGAGTAGAATTGCCGGATCATATGGTGTTTCGCTTTCTGAGGAACTGCCAAACTGGTTTCCACAGTGGCCACGCCATTTTACATTCCCACCAACATTGTATGAGGGTTTCTGTTTCTTTGCATCCTCTTCAACACTTGTTTTTTTCAGGTTTTTGTTTGTTTGTTTGTTTTAAAGAGCCATCCTAGAGGGTATGAAGTGGTATCTCATAGTTTTAATTTACATTTCTCTAATGGCCAGTGATGTTGAGCATGTTTTTATATACTTATTGGCCATTTTAATAGCTGCTTTGGAGAAATGTATGCCCGTTTTTTAGTTGGGTTGTTTGTCCTTTTGCTGTTCAGTTGTAGGAGTTCTTTATATATTCTGGATATTAAACACTTATTAGATACATGGTTTCCAAATATTTTCTCCAATTCTGAAGGCTGTGTTTTCCCTTTCTTGGTACTGTCCTTTGATGTACAAAAGTTTTTAATTTTGACGAAGTCCAGTTTATATATTTTTTCTTTTGTTGTTTATGCTTTGGGTATAAAATCTAAAAATCCACTGAATACCACAAGGTCCTGAAGATATTTCTTTTTTTTTTTAAGAGTTTTATAGTATGAGCTCTTAAATTTAGGTCATTGATCGATTTTGAGTTAATTTTTGTGTATGTTTAGAGGTAGAGTCCACATTCATTCTTTTGCATGTGGGTTTCCATTTGTCTTATTATCATTTGTTGAAGAGAGTATTCTTTTCCCCATTTGACTTGTCACCACTGTCAAAAATCAACTGGTCAAAAAAAGGGGGATGTGAAATGAAACGAAATAAAGTTTCAGTGGCTGAGAGCTTTCAAATGTAATTGAGAGGTCACTCTGGTGGGCATTCTTACGCACTATTGGATATCCCTTTTTAGGTTTTAATGTATTGGAATAGCTAGTAGTATTTATCAAACTCCAACCCAGTAGCCTTGACTCTTGAAGACAATTATATAACTATGTAGCTTACAAGGGGCGACAGTGTGATTGTGAAAACCTTATGGCTCACACTCCCTTTATCCAGTTTATGGATGGATGAAAGAAAAAATGGGGACAGAAACTAAATGAAAAATAAGGTGGGATGGGCTGGGGGATGATTTGGGTGTTCTTTTATACTTTTATTTTTATTCTTATTTTTATTGTTTCTGGTGTAAGGAAAATGTTCAAAAATAGATTGGGGTGATGAATGCACAACTATATGATGGTGCTGTGAACAGGTGATTATATACCATGGATGACTGTACCGTATGTGAATATATATGAATTAAAGAAATAAAAACAGCAAAGAAATTCGACTGGCCATAGATGTGTAGATTTATCTTTGGACCCTTAATTCTATCCTATTGGTCTATATGTCTATCCTTATGCCAGTACCACACTATTTTAATTACTGTAGCTTTGTAGTAAGTTTTGAAATTAGGAATATGTGTATCTTCTAACTTTGTTCTTCAAGATTCTTTTGTCTACTTGGGGCTCTCTGCAATTCCATTTTCTGCAAAAATCACTGCTGGAATTTTTTTTTTTTTTTTTAATCATCATTTTATTGAGATATATTCACATACCACGCAGCCATACAAAACAAATCGTACTTTCGATTGTTTACAGTACCATTACATAGTTGTACATTCATCACCTAAATCAATCCCTGACACCTTCATTAGCACACACACAAAAATAACAAGAATAATAATTAGAGTGAAAAAGAGCAATTGAAGTAAAAAAGAACACTGGGTACCTTTGTCTGTTTGTTTCCTTCCCCTATTATTCTACACATCCATCCATAAACTAGACAAAGTGGAGTGTGGTCCTTATGGCTTTCCCAATCCCATTGTCACCCCTCTTAAGCTACATTTTTATACAACTGTCTTCGAGATTCATGGGTTCTGGGTTGTAGTTTGATAGTTTCAGGTATCCACCGCCAGCTACCCCAATTCTTTAGAACCTAAAAAGGGTTGTCTAAAGTGTGCATAAGAGTGCCCACCAGAGTGACCTCTCGGCTCCTTTTGGAATCTCTCTGCCACTGAAGCTTATTTCATTTCCTTTCACATCTCCCTTTTGGTCAAGAAGATGTTCTCCGTCCCACGATGCCAGGTCTACATTCCTCCCCGGGAGTCATATTCCACGTTGCCAGGGAGATTCACTCCCCTGGGTGTCTGATCCCACGTAGGGGGGAGGGCAGTGATTTCACCTTTCAAGTTGGCTTAGCCAGAGAGAGAGGGCCACATCTGAGCAACAAAGAGGCATTCAGGAGGAGACTCTTAGGCACAAATATAGGGAGGCCTAGCCTCTCCTTTGCAGCAACCGTCTTCCCAAGGGTAAAACTTATGGTAGAGGGCTCAACCCATCAAACCACCAGTCCCCTATGTCTGTGGTCATGTTAGCAACCATGGAGGTGGGGTAGGCGAATACCCATGCATTCTACACAGGCTCCTAAAGGGGGCAGTACATCTTTTTTTTTTTTTTTTTTTTTTTAACTTTCCCTTCTTTTTTAAATCAACTGTATGAAAAAAAAAGTTAAAAAGAAAACAAACATACAATAAAAGAACATTTCAAAGAGACCATAACAAGGGAGTAAGAAAAAGACAACTAACCTAAGATAACTGCTTAACTTCCAACATGTTCCTACTTTACCCCAAGAAAGTTACATAATATAGCAACATTTCTGTGAACTTGTTCCTACTATATCCATCAGAAATTAACAGACCATAGTCATTTCTGGGCATGCCCAGAACGTTAAATAGCTTATCTGTTCTTCTTGGATTATTGTTCCCCCTTCCTTAATTGCTCTCTACTGCTAGTTCCCCTACATTCTACATTATAAACCATTTGTTTTACATTTTTCAAAGTTCACATTAGTGGTAGCATATAATATTTCTCTTTTTGTGCCTGGCTTATTTCGCTCAGCATTATGTCTTCAAGGTTCATCCATGTTGTCATATGTTTCACCAGATCGTTCCTTCTTACTGCCGCGTAGTATTCCATCGTGTGTATATACCACATTTTATTTATCCACTCATCTGTTGAAGGACATTTGGGTTGTTTCCATCTCTTGGCAATTGTGAATAATGCTGCTATGAACATTGGCGTGCAGATATCTGTTCGTGTCACTGCTTTCCGATCTTCCGGGTATATACCGAGAAGTGCAATCGCTGGATCGAATTGTAGCTCTATATCTAGTTTTCTACGGAACTGCCAGGCTGACTTCCAGAGTGGCTGAACCATTATACAGTCCCACCAACAATGAATAAGAGTTCCAATTTCTCCACATCCCCTCCAGCATTTGTAGTTTACTGTTTGTTTAATGGCAGCCATTCTAACCGGTGTTAGATGGTATCTCATTGTGGTCTTAATTTGCATCTCTCTAATAGCTAGTGAAGCTGAACATTTTTTCATGTGTTTCTTGGCCATTTGTATTTCCTCTTCAGAGAACTGTCTTTTCATGTCTTTTGCCCATTTTATAATTGGGCTGTCTGTACTATTGTCATTGAGTTGTAGGATTTCTTTGTATATGCAAGATATCAGTCTTTTGTCAGATACATGGTTTCCAAAGATTTTTTCCCATTGAGTTGGCTGCCTCTTTACCTTTTTGAGAAATTCCTTTGAGGTGCAGAAACTTCTAAGCTTGAGGAGTTCCCATTTATCTATTTTCTCTTTTGTTGTTTGTGCTTTGGGTGTAAAGTCTAGGAAGTGGCCGCCTAATACAAGGTCTTGAAGATGTTTTCCTACATTATCTTCTAGGAGTTTTATGGTACTTTCTTTTTTTTTTTTTTTTTTTTTTTTTTTAATCATCATTTTATTGAGATATATTCACATACCACGCAGTCATACAAAACAAATTGTACTTTCGATTGTTTACCGTACCATTACATAGTTGTACATTCATCACCTAAATCAATCCCTGACACCTTCATTAGCACACACACAAAAATAACAAGAATAATAATTAGAGTGAAAAAGAGCAATTGAAGTAAAAAAGAACACTAAGTACCTTTGTCTCTTTGTTTGCTTCCCCTACTTTTCTACACATCGATCCATAAACTAGACAAAGTGGAGTTTGGTCCTTATGGCATTCCCAATCCCACTGTCACCCCTCATAAGCTACATTTTTATACAACTGTCTTCGAGATTCATGGGTTCTGGGTTGTAGTTTAATAGTTTCAGGTATCCACCACCAGCTACCCCAATTCTTTAGAACCTAAAAAAGGTTGTCTAAAGTGTGCGTAAGAGTGCCCACCAGAGTGATCTCTCGGCTCGTTTTGGAATCTCTCTGCCACTGAAGCTTATTTCATTTCCTTTCACATCCCCCTTTTGGTCAAGAAGATGTTCTCCATCCCACGATGCCGGGTCTACATTCCTCCCCGGGAGTCATATTCCACGTTGCCAGGGAGATTCACTTCCCTGGGTGTCTGATCCCACGTAGGGGGGAGGGCAGTGATTTCACCTTTCAAGTTGGCTTAGCCAGAGAGAGAGGGCCACATCTGAGCAACAAAGAGGCATTCAGGAGGAGACTCTTAGGCACAAATACAGGGAGGCCTAGCCTCTCCTTTGCCGCAACCGTCTTCCCAAGGGTAAAACTTATGGTAGAGGGCTCAACCCATCAAACCACCAGTCCCCTATGTCTGTGGTCATGTTAGCAACCATGGAGGTGGGGTAGGCGAATACCCCTGCATTCTCCACAGGCTCCTCAAGGGGGCACTACATCGATTTTTTTTTTTTTTTTTCCTTGTTTGTCTTTTTTCTTTTTTTTTTTTTTTTAACTTTCCCTTCTTTTTTCAAATCAACTGTATGAAAAAAAAGTTAAAAAGAAAACAAACATACAATAAAAGAACATTTCAAAGAGACCATAGCAAGGGAGTAAGAAAAAGACAACTAACCTAAGATAACTGCTTAACTTCCAACATGTTCCTACTTTACCCCAAGAAAGTTACATACTATAGCAACATTTCAGTGAACTTGTTCCTACTACATCCATCAGAAATTAACAGACCATAGTCATTTCTGGGCATCCCCAGAACGTTAAATAGCTTATCTGTTCTTCTTGGATTATTGTTCCCCCTTCCTTAATTGCTCTCTACTGCTAGTTCCCCTACATTCTACATTATAAACCATTTGTTTTACATTTTTCAAAGTTCACATTAGTGGTAGCATATAATATTTCTCTTTTTGTGCCTGGCTTATTTCGCTCAGCATTATGTCTTCAAGGTTCATCCATGTTGTCATATGTTTCACCAGATCGTTCCTTCTTACTGCCGCGTAGTATTCCATCGTGTGTATATACCACATTTTATTTATCCACTCATCTGTTGAAGGACATTTGGGTTGTTTCCATCTCTTGGCAATTGTGAATAATGCTGCTATGAACATTGGCGTGCAGATATCTGTTCGTGTCACTGCTTTCCGATCTTCCGGGTATATACCGAGAAGTGCAATCGCTGGATCGAATGGTAGCTCTATCTCTAGTTTTCTAAGGAACTGCCAGACTGACTTCCAGAGTGGCTGAACCATTATACAGTCCCACCAACAATGAATAAGAGTTCCAATTTCTCCACATCCCCTCCAGCATTTGTAGTTTCCTGTTTGTTTAATGGCAGCCATTCTAACCGGTGTTAGATGGTATCTCATTGTGGTCTTAATTTGCATCTCTCTAATAGCTAGTGAAGCTGAACATTTTTTCATGTGTTTCTTGGCCATTTGTATTTCCTCTTCAGAGAACTGTCTTTTCATATCTTTTGCCCATTTTATAATTGGGCTGTCTGTACTATTGTCATTGAGTTGTAGGATTTCTTTATATATGCAAGATATCAGTCTTTTGTCAGATACATGGTTTCCAAAAATTTTTTCCCATTGAGTTGGCTGCCTCTTTACCTTTTTGAGAAATTCCTTTGAGGTGCAGAAACTTCTAAGCTTGAGGAGTTCCCATTTATCTATTTTCTCTTTTGTTGCTTGTGCTTTGGGTGTAAAGTCTAGGAAGTGGCCTCCTAATACAAGGTCTTGAAGATGTTTTCCTACATTATCTTCTAGGAGTTTAATGGTACTTTCTTTTATATTGAGATCTTTGGTCCATTTTGAGTTAATTTTTGTGTAGGGGGTGAGGTAGGGGTCCTCTTTCATTCTTTTGGATATGGATATCCAACTCTCCCAGCCCCATTTGTTGAAAAGACCATTATGGCTCAGTTCGGTGACTTTGGGGGCCTTATCAAAGATCAGTCGGCCATAGATCTGAGGGTCTATCTCTGAATTCTCAATTCGATTCCATTGATCTATATGTCTATCTTTGTGCCAGTACCATGCTGTTTTGGCAACTGTGGCTTTATAATAAGCTTCAAAGTCAGGGAGTGTAAGTCCTCCCACTTCGTTTTTCTTTTTTAAAGTGTCTTTAGCAATTCGAGGCATCTTCCCTTTCCAAATAAATTTGATAACTAGCTTTTCCAAGTCTGCAAAGTAGGTTGTTGGAATTTTGATTGGGATTGCATTGAATCTGTAGATGAGTTTGGGTAGAATTGACATCTTAATGACATTTAGCCTTCCTATCCATGAACATGGAATATTTTTCCATCTTTTAAGGTCCCCTTCTATTTCTTTTAGTAGAGTTATGTAGTTTTCTTTGTATAGGTCTTTTACATCTTTGGTTAAGTTTATTCCTAGGTACTTGATTTTTTTAGTTGCTATTGAAAATGGTATCTTTTTCTTGAGTGTCTCTTCAGTTTGTTCATTTCTAGCATATAGAAACATTACTGACTTATGTGCATTAATCTTGTATCCCGCTACTTTGCTAAATTTGTTTATTAGCTCTAGTAGGTGTATCGTTGATTTCTCAGGGTTTTCTAGATATAAGATCATATCATCTGCAAACAATGACAGTTTTACTTCTTCTTTTCCAATTTGGATGCCTTTTATTTCTTTGTCTTGCCGGATTGCCCTGGCTAGCACTTCCAGCACAATGTTGAATAACAGTGGTGACAGCGGGCATCCTTGTCTAGTTCCTGATCTTAGAGGGAAGGCTTTCAGTCTCTCACCATTGAGTACTATGCTGGCTGTGGGTTTTTCATATATGCTCTTTATCATGTTGAGGAAGTTTCCTTCAATTCCTACCTTTTGAAGTGTTTTTATCAAAAAGGGATGTTGGATTTTGTCAAATGCTTTTTCAGCATCTATTGAGATGATCAATTGATTTTTCCCTTTCGAGTTTTTAATGTGTTGTAATACATTGATTGTTTTTCTTATGTTGAACCATCCTTGCATGCCTGGAATGAACCCCACTTGGTCATGGTGTATGATTTTTTAATGTGTCTTTGGATTCGATTTGCAAGTATTTTGTTGAGGATTTTTGCATCTATATTCATTAGGGAGATTGGCCGGTAGTTTTCCTTTTTTGTAGCATCTTTGCCTGGTTTTGGTATTAGATTGATGTTAGCTTCATAAAATGAATTAGGTAGTGTTCCATTTTTTTCAATGTTTTGAAAGAGTTTGAGTAAGATTGGTGTCAGTTCTTTCTGGAAAGTTTGGTAGAATTCCCCTGTGAAGCCATCTGGCCCTGGGCATTTATTTGTGGGAAGATTTTTGATGACTGATTGGATCTCTTTGCTTGTGATGGGTTGGTTGAGGTCTTCTATTTCTTCTCTGGTCAGTCTAGGTTGTTCATATGTTTCCAGGAAATTGTCCATTTCTTCTACATTATCCAGTTTGTTGCCATACAGTTGTTCATAATATCCTCTTATAATTTTTTTAATTTCTTCAGGATCTGCAGTTATGTCACCTTTTTCATTCATTATTTTGTTTATATGGGTCTTCTCTCTTTTTGATTTTGTCAGTCTAGCTAGGGGCTTGTCAATCTTGTTGATCTTCTCAAAGAACCAACTTTTGGTGATATTTATCCTTTCTATTGTTTTTTTGTTCTCTATGTCATTTATTTCTGCTTTAATCCTTGTTATTTCTTTTCTTGTACTTGGTTTAGGATTGGTTTGCTGTTCATTTTCTAGCTTCTTCAGTTGATCCATTAGTTCTTTGATTTTGGCTCTTTCTTCCTTTTTAATATATGCGTTTAGTGCTATAAATTTCCCCCTTAGCACTGCTTTTGCTGCATCCCATAGGTTTTGGTATGTTGTGTTCTCATTTTCATTCGTCTCTATATATTTAGCAATTTCTCTTGCTATTTCTTCTTTAACCCACTGATTGTTTAGGAGTGTGTTGTTTAACCTCCAGGTATTTGTGAATTTTCTAAGTCTCTGATGGTTATTGACTTCTAATTGTATTCCATTGTGGTCAGAGAAGGTGCTTTGAATAATTTCAATCTTTTTAAATTTATTGAGGCTTGTTTTATGTCCCAGCATATGATCTATTCTGGAGAAAGTTCCGTGAGCACTAGAAAAGTATGTGTATCCTGGTGATTTGGGATGTAATGTCCTGTATATGTCTGTTAAATCTAATTCATTTATCAGATTGTTTAGGTTTTCAATTTCCTTATTGGTCTTCTGTCTGGTTGATCTATCTATAGGAGAGAGTGATGTGTTGAAGTCTCCCACAATTATTGTGGAAACATCAATTGCTTCCTTTAGTTTTGCCAGTGTTTCTCTCATGTATTTTGTGGCACCTTGGTTGGGTGCATAGACATTTACGATTGTTATTTCTTCTTGCTGAATTGCCCCTTTTATTAGTATGTAGTGGCCTTCTTTGTCTCTCAAAACATCCCTGCATTTGAAGTCTATTTTATCTGAGATTAATATTGCTACACCTGCTTTCTTTTGGCTGTAGCTTGCATGAAATATTTTTTTCCATCCTTTCACTTTCAGTTTCTTTGTGTCCCTGTGTCTAAGATGAGTCTCTTGTATGCAACATATTGATGGTTCATTTTTTTTGATCCATTCTGCGAATCTATATCTTTTAATTGGGGAGTTTAGTCCATTTACGTTCAACGTTATAACCGTGAAGGCATTTCTTGAATCGGCCATCTTATCCTTTGGTTTATGTTTGCCATATTTTTCCCTCTCTCTATTAATATCCTTTATTGTACCCATACCGAATCTCTTTAGTACTGAACCTTTCTCCAAGTCTCTCTGTCCTGTCTTTGTTTCTCTGTCTGTAGGGCTCCCTTTAGTATCTCCAGTAGGGCAGGTCTCTTGTTAGCAAATTCTCTCAGCATTTGTTTGTCTGTGAAAAATTTAAGCTCTCCCTCAAATTTGAAGGAGAGCTTTGCTGGATAAAGTATTCTTGGCTGGAAATTTTTCTCACTCAGAATTTTAAATATATCGTGCCACTGCCTTCTTGCCTCCATGGTGGCTGCTGAGTAGTCACTACTTAGTCTTATGCTGTTTCCTTTGTATGTGGTGAATTGCTTTTCTCTTGCTGCTTTCAGAACTTGCTCCTTCTCTTCTGTGTTTGACAGTGTGATCAGTATATGTCTCGGAGTGGATTTATTTGGATTTATTCTATTTGGAGTTCGCTGAGCATTTATGATTTGTGTATTTATGTTGTTTAGAAGATTTGGGAAGTTTTCCCCAACAATTTCTTTGAATACTCTTCCTAGACCTTTACCCTTTTCTTCCCCTTCTGGGACACCAATGAGTCTTATATTTGGACGTTTCATATTATCTATCATATCCCTGAGGTCCATTTCGATTTTTTCAATTTTTTTCCCCATTGTTTCTTTTATGCTTTCATTTTCCATTCTGTCATCTTCCAGGTCACTGACTCGTTGTTCAACTTCCTCTAGTCTTGTACTATGAGTGTCCAGAATCTTTTTAATTTGGTCAACAGTTTCTTTAATTTCCATAAGATCATCCATTTTTTTATTTAGTCTTGCAATGTCTTCTTTATGCTCTTCTAGAGTCTTCTTGATTTCCTTTATATACCGTACTATGGTCTCATTGTTCATCTTTAGTTCTTTGAGTAGCTGCTCTAGGTGGTGTGTCTCTTCTGGTCTTTTGATTTGGGTGCTTGGGCTTGGGTTATCCATATCGTCTGGTTTTTTTCATATGCTTTATAATTTTCTGTTGTTTTTGGCCTCATGGCATTTGCTGAACTTGATAGGGTTCTTTTAGGGTTTGTAGACCTATTGAAGTCCTTATCTGTAATTTATCAGATCTACAGCTTCGTGGAGTACACTTTAACTAACCAGCAGGTGGCGTCCACGAGCCACCTGTTCTCCACAAGCCAGTTCTCCCCTGCTTAGCCTTTTTGGTGAGTGGGGGAGTGAGTCTTGTGGGGCCCAATTGGTGTACCAAGCTTGTGTGTGTAGTTGGTGTTGCCTGCCCTGTATGTGGGGCGTGTTTCTTGGCAGTCGGGGAGGGGGTTGGCCCTAACAATCAAATCTCCCTGGTGATCCTAGAGTTTTAAAGCTGCTGCAATAGTCTAATCCTTCAGTTCAGTCCTGCCACAGTTTGTCTCTGCCACTGACCCACAAGTCCTTGGTATTGGCGTATGGCTCCTGAGATTTGCAAGTGGGCCCCTCTTCCAGGCTGTGCACCCCGGGTCCTCTGTTGAGGGATGACTGTGCTATGTCACAGGTGAGTGCCGTCCCCCCAGGGCAGTTCTGGGCTGCTGGGCTGTGTAGGGAGGCTCCCAGTCTGCTGAAATGATGGCTGAATGGGGCTTTGTTAATTCACACTGCTCCACCTTCCCAACTCTGGGACAATCAGGTGAGGTTGCAGGGAAGGCTAATGTCCACGCCCAGTTTTGTGGTGTGTGCCTGTTATTTGAAGCACTTCCGTCACACTGGGTTGTCTGGGGCAGCTCTGGGCTATGGGGCTGGCGATGGGCAGGAGTGTTTCCTGTCTACCAGGATGGTGGCTGTGAGCAGACACCCCCCTTTTCTTGGGAAGTTGTGGTGTTTAGTGAATTTTCTCAGCCACTGGATTATTGCCTTTTGTCTCAGAGCTGTCTTAGTTCTGCTCTTGACTTGACGTGCCCAAATTGCAATTCTTTGAAGCTTTCTGTATTGGGCTTCTTAGAGTAATTGTTTTAGAAAAAGAAAAAAGGATTAAAAAAAAAAAAAAAAAAAAGGCCCTCCTCAGAGATCTAATGGGTTATTGAAATGCTAATAGACAAAGCAACCAGGGCCATTAAGGAAAGGTCCACAGGGCAGAGAGATCAGCTTTTCTTTGGGATTTGCATATGCGCCTCAAGGCCTGAGCTCCGCCCTTCCCCTTTGTGTGTTTACCAGAACTCCAAAAATCCTCTGCTTTTATTTTGGAGTTTTTCGTGTTGTTTTTTTTTTTTCTGTGCCTGTCTCCTCTCTGCTGGGCTGGCAGCTCTCAGATTCTCTGGTGTCTGTTCTCAGTCTATCTATGGTTGGAGTATGGATCAGTAGAAAGAGTTTCCGATAAGGGCTACCACTGCAGTTCTCCCTTCTCCTTCCCGGAGCTGGCAGCCCCTCCTCCCATGGGACTGAGCCTGGCAGGGAGGGGCGCGGGTCCCCTGTCCGCAAAAACTTACAGATTTCGCTGGTCTCAGCAGTTCGACATTTTCATGAGTGTTGTATGAAGTATGCCCAAAGACAGATTGCTCTGTGGTGTCCAGTCCACGCAGTTCCTGGCTTTCTACCTACTTTCCTGGAGGAGTAACTGAAACTTACAGCTCACCAGTCTGCCATCTTGCCCCGCCTCCGACTGCTGGAATTTTGAGAGGGATTGCATTGAATTTGCAGACCATGTTAGGCAATATTGTCATCTTAATTTTGTCTTTTAATTCATTAACACTGGGTGTCTTTCCATTTCTTTGGTATCTTTCAGCAATGTTTTATAGTGTTTAGTGTACATGTCTTTCACTTCCTTGGTTAGATTTATTCCTAGATATTTTATTCTTTACTATTGTAAATGGAATTGTTTTCTTGATTTCTTTCTCGCATTATTCATTATTGGTATGTAGAAACCCAACCAACTTCTGTGTGTTTATCTTGTATCCTACAACATTGCTAGTAGCTTTCTTATGGATTCTTTGGAATTTTCTATACATAGGATCATGTCATCTGTTGATAGGGAAAAGCTGACTTCTTCCTTTCCAATTTAAGTGCCTTTTATTTCTTTCTCTTGTCTGGTTGCTCTGGCTAGAACTTCCAGTACAAAGTTGAGTAACAGGGTGAAGTGAACATCCTTGTCTTGTTCCTGATCTTAGGGGAAAGCTTTCAGTCTTTCACAGTATATTTGCTGTGGGTTTTTCATAAATGCTCTTGATTGTGTTGAGAAAGTTGCCTTTTATTTCTGGTTGTCTGAGAGTTTTTTAATTCATGAAATTATGTTGACTTTGTCAGATGCATTTGCTGCGTCAGTTGAAATGATCATGTGGTTTGTATTGCTTCATTCTATTCATGTGGTGTATTACATTGATTTTTCTTATGTTGAATCATCCTTGCTTTCCTAGAATAAATTCCACTTGGTCATGGTGTATAATCCTTTTAATATATTGTTGGATTTCGTTTGCCTATATCCTGTTGAGGATTTTTGCATCTCTATTCATAAGGGGTATTGGTCTGTGATTTTTTCTATTGCTGTCTTTATCTGGCTTTCATATCAGGGTTATGCTAGCCTCAAAATGAGCTAGGAGGTATTCTCTCCTCTTCTGTTTTTTTGGAAGAGTTTAAGGATTGGTGCTAAGTCATCTTTAAATGTTTGGTAGAATTCAGCAGTGAAACCATCTGCTCCTGGACTTTTCTTTGTTGAGAGGAAGTTTTTGATTACAGATTCAGTCCTTAAAGAGGACTGTTAAGGTCCTGTTATCAATATATAATATTCTTCTTTTGTCTCTTGTGATCTGTTTTGACTTAAAGTATGTTTTGTCTGACAGTAGAGCTACTTCAGCTATGTTATAGGTCTGTTGAGGTTTTCCATTTCTTCTTGTGTCAAAATAGGTAATTTGTATGTTTCTAGGAATTTGTCCATTTGATCTAGGTTTTCTAATTTGTTGGCATATAATTGTTCATAGTACTCGCTTATAATGCTTTTTATTTCTGAAAGGTCGGTTGTAATGTCCCCGCCTTCATTAATTTTTGTTGTACCCTCTCTTTTTGTTTGTCAGTCTGGCTGAAGGTTTGTTGATTTTATTGATCTTTTCAGATCTTTTGATTTTGTTGATTCTCTGGTATTGTTTTTCTAAATTTAAGTCCTTAAGTCCTTGATGTTCTTACTGATCTTCTGTTTAAATGTTTTGTCAGTTATTGAAGGTGGTATATTGAAGTCTCCAACTATCAATGTCTCCCTTCAATTCTGTCAATATTTGCTTTGTATATTTTGGGGCTCTGTTATGAGGTGCTATATGTTTATAACCTTTTACTGATATATAATATCTTTCTTTGTTGTAATTTTTTTGCTTAAGTCCATTTTGTCTGACAATAGCTACTCCAGCTCTCTTTTGATTACTGTTTTTGTGGGATATCTTTTTCTATCTCTTTACTTTCAACCTCTTTGTGTCTTTGTACCTAAAGTGATTCTCTTGTAGACACAATATTGATGGATCATGCTTTTTCATCCAGTCTGCCAGTCTCTGCCTTTTGATGGGAGAGTTTAATCCATTGACAATTAAAGTAATAACAGAAGGAAGAATTTTCTTCCGCCATTTAGCTATTTGTGTTCTGTATGTCTTGTATCATTTTTGTTTCTCAGTTAGTCCATTATCCTTTTTTTGTATTTAGTCCCCCCCCCCTTTTTTTTTGTAGTATACCATTTTGATTCTCTTCTTTCCTTTTTTTCCATATTTTTAGTAATTATCTTAGTGGTTAACTTTGTAGTTAGAATTAACATCTTAAACTAATGACAGCTTAGACTAGTACTAACCTGGTCTCAGTAGTTTAGAAGCTACTCCTATGTATCTCCAATCATACTGCTTTATATTATTATCATTAGATATATTTTATGCCTGTTAAAATGTATAAAATGTATACCTGTTAACATAAATTTTAATGTTATTTTGCACATTGTCCTGTTAAGTCATTAATAGTCATTAAGTACAATCATACATGTTTTTATGTTTACTGATGTAGTTACTTTAACAGTGTTCTTCATTTCTTCATATGGCTTTGAGTTACTCTCTAGTTTCCTTTTATTTCAGCCTGAAGGACTCCCTTTAGTATTTCTTGTAAGTCACATCTTCTGGTAATGAAATCTTTCAGCTTCTTTATCTGGAAATGTCTTAATTTCTCCCTTTTTTTTAACTCATCATATTACATTATAATCTTTAATTTATGTTATTTAATTCCTGTTTTGCTAATTATTAAGTTACTACGTCAATCACATCATTCATAATGGGGAAATACTTGTAGTTTTAAATTGAGAACTCAGCAATACAATTCTGATACAGTAAACAAATAGCAGATCTTATGAACTGCAATATGAAATATCAAATTTAGCTTATGCATTAATACTGATAGATCTTTTAAGAGACTCATCAGTGTATCAGTTGGCAAGCAACTCCTTATTTAGAAGTACAGGTTTTGTGGACACTTAAGAGTATTAGGAAAGACTTAGAAGAGTTCAGAACTGGAAATGGTCATCCATAAGTCACCAGCAGAAGGCAATCAGTATTTTTCCTGGGAGCACACAACCAACTTTCCCTAGAGAGTGAAAAGGAAGTAGGCTTCAGATTCAGGTAGAGAAGGGGGAAAACAGATAATGAATGTCTCAGTTTGCCTGGCTGTTACGATAATACCACACAGTGGGTTGGCTTAAACAACAGGAATTTATTGTCTCATGGTTTCAGAGGCTAGAAGTCCAAAATCAAGGTATCAGCAAGATCATGCTTTCTCTCCAAAGTCTGATGTGTTCTGAAGCTGGCTTGCCACGATCCCGGGGTTCCTTGGCTTACATCTCTGCCTCCCGTCACATGGCCATCTCTCTCCCCCCTTGTGTGTCTGCTCTTCTGGTATCTGCTAACTTCTAGCTTTGGCTCTTCTCTCTGTGGTTTTTTCTCTATAAGGCCTCTAGTTACAGGATTAAGGCCCACCCTGATTCAGCTGGGCCATACAGTTTTGAGAAGACCAGAATTGAGCTGTCATCAAGGTGATACTTTCTCCCTGAAGACTGTGCCTTTTTTGGGCTGGCTGCTGGTGATCCTTGAGTCTTTGGCTTTTCTTTCACATGCAGTGCACTTGGTAGCTCTTCTGAGTTCCATTGACTTCCAGCTTCTACTCCTCCCCTCTCTCTTTCATTTTTGAAATATAATTTGGCTGGATGTAGAATTCTTGGTTGACAGTTTTATTCTGTAAGGACTTTATTAAGTATGCCACCCCACTGTCTTGTGGCCTCTGTGGTTTCTGATGAGAAATCCACATTTGTCTTATTGGGGATCCCTTGTATGTGACAAATTGCTTCTCTCTTGCTGCTTTCGGAACTCACTTTGCCTTTGAATTCTGATCATTTTGCTATAATCATCTTGGTGTTTATCTATTGCTATTATGTGTCCTGGTGTTGATCTCTTAGCGTCTGTCCTGCATGGAGTTTGTTGCCCTTCCTGGATGTGTATATTCATGCCTTTCAAATTTGGAAACTTTTTGACTGTTACTTCTTCCAGTGCTTTTTCTGCCCCTTTCTCTCTTGCTCATCTTTCTGGGACTCCAATGATACGTATGTTGGTAAGCTTGATGGTGTTCCATAGGTTCCTCAGTTTTATGCTAATTTTTATTTCTTTCTTTCTGTTCCTAACATTGGATAATTTCAGTTTTCTTTGTTTTCAGATTTGCTGATCCTTTCTTCTGCCTGTTTAAATGTGCTGTTGAATCTTTTTATTTCAATTACTGAACTTTGCTGCTCCAAAATTTGTTTGCTTCCGTTTTATAATTTCCATCTCTATTTTGTTCAGATGTTTTCCTTTAGTTCTTTGTATATGGATTCCTTCAGCTCACTGAATATAACTAGGCAGTTGATTTAAAGTCTTTGGTTAATAGTTCCAATATATGAGTTTGCTCAGGGATGGTTTTGGGCAAATTCTTTTTTTCCTATATGAATGGGCTATACTTTCTTGTTTGTGTGTTTTGTAATTGTTTGTTGCTAACTGGACATTCTGAGTGTTATATTGTTTTATTTTGGAAATCGAGTTCTCCCACCCTTCTGGGTTGTTAGTTTTTATTGTTTTGAGGGCTGGAACCATCAATTTGTGACTTTTCCCAACTATTTTTGCTCCCAAATGGGATGAAAAAAGTAAAAAAAGAATACTGCCTCTTTAAGACTCCTGCCACGTCTGCCAGTGAGGGGTGGGGTGGTGGTGGGCTTGGGAACAATGGCCGCCCTCAGAGTTGGTCCCCCAGTGATCTGAAGTGGCTATCAAAGGCAGTGATCACCCCCAGATTTTGGAGGACTAGGTCTTTATAGACTACACTTGTACCAGCAACCTGTACCAGGGGCACAGCAGCAGTCCCCACTGCTTTCTGCCACACTGCTGGAGGATGGAGGATGGTAGCCACTGCACTGAGGGTGAAATTCACTGATATTTACCATAATTTACCAGCCTCTTTGTCCAGCTCTTTTCTGGATGTTGCAGTTTTCCATGAGACTACAGAGTTTCAAAATAGTTGATACCGACAGTTACTACTAGTCCAATGGTTGTTTTGGTGCAAGGACAGATTGCTGGAGCTTCCTATTCCACTATCTTCCCTCAGTCCTCCTAGTTGTTACATTTTACTTAACCCAGAAAACAGTCGAAGTCTGATTCCTCAGAACAAGGTGATCTGGGTCTCTGGTTATCTCTCACACCAGAAAGAGGGGGAGGAAGGAAGAACCCTGATATGAGACTCCTATCATTTTTAGTACTGTAAACCTCAAAGTGCTTCTTGACAGCTACATTGAATCCTACAGGCTAAGAAGTGTGGTATATTGAAAAAAGCTGAGATTTGAAGCTTTTTCCTATGCTTAGTCCTATCTCCTCCTCTTACTGTATGATCACAAGTCTCTTTAAGTCTTATATATGAAATGGAGATAGTATTTCCTACCTTATTGAGTTGTTGTGAGGATTAAATAAGAGAATATCTATTAAAATGTTTTATAACCTATAAGATCCTTTTGTTAAGTTTTTTCATTCATTCAACATATACATTTTGAAAGCCTACTCTATGATTGCCAGGCACTGTTCCTGTCACTTGGAATAAGGGCATGAATATCTGAAATGTGGTCCCTGCTCTCATGGAGCTTATGGTTGAGTACTTGTCTATTTCAAATAAGTCTTATCTCATGCCCAAGATGAGAGAGAGAACCAAGCCAATCTACTCCCAACTTTCTGCCTTCTCAGCTGGCAGAGATGGAGGAGGAACTACGTTATGCACCCCTATCTTTCCGGAACCCCATGATGTCCAAGCTTCGAACCTACCGGAAGGACCTTGCCAAACTCCATCGGGAAGTGAGAAGTACACCTTTGACAGCCACACTCGGGGGGCAAGGAGATAAGAAATATGGCACATACGCGGTAGAGAATGAGCATATGGTAAGCTTTAGCTATTTTTTTCTTCCCTAAGGGCCTGTGGTACAAGAATTAATCTAACTGTGGAATACTGTTCATGTTAGCAGTTCATACTAAACTATTCTGTTTTTAAAAATTTTTTCCCACTTGTCCTCTTTTTGTATCCGTTCTCCCCCTCGACACGAATATAAAACAGTTCCTGGTATGTAGTGCTATGTAAATATTACCTGTTGTTAGTATATTTGGGCTCTTTATTCTAAAAATTTGTTGATTGGAATTTCTGTTGTCTACTCTTTAGCTCCTTTGTAGCAGGAAGTGACCAACAAGAGGTTAGTACTGAATGTTTCTCTCCGTGGCACTAGGCAAGGCACTTGGAGTAATGAGGTTCCCGCCTTCGTGGCGCTTATAATAAAGTGTTTAACATAAGCCCTGATGAGAGGAGGAGGAACCAGGCCAAACTACACTTCTTTCTGCCTTCCTTGCACACAAGATTCATGTAAATTGAATTTAAGATTTATCGGAGTGTTGTTACAAAATTAACCCAAGCTTTCCTTTACATTATATCAAGATGGCCCAACAACCCAAATATAGTAGAGAATGCAGGCTATTCTCAAGTATGGGCTTTCCAACACCTTCACATATGGAAAGAACATTCTTTTGTAATGGAGAGCAAGCCAGATTGAGTCTCTAGCCCTCGGTAATCTGATTTATTAAATTGGACTGACCAAATTTTTATTCTGAAGCCATCTAGAGAAGCTAGCTAGTTAAAGGAATAAAATAAACCTTCATAAAGATTAAATTTAATGTGCTGCATTTAGGATCATATTCCACACTAAAAAGTAGAAATGTCCTGGCAAGTAGCTTAGAAGAGAAATGGAAAGGGGCCCACAAGCACAGTCTGAATGTATGTAGAAAAGCTAGTAATGCAGTTTTAAACAAACAAATCCTGTTTCATGATGCATTTTGATAGTAGTTGAAGAGACATTCAGAAGGATACTGGCCTGACATTGCTGAAGTCAAAACTAGAGTATCTGAGAACGATGTAAAATTTTGCAGTGGATTCACAGGAGATTGCCACAGATCAGAAGACAACATGACTTTAGAGAAACTGGAAAAACGCAGATGGAGCTCAGTAAATTGAGAGTTCTGAAAGTGGTCATTTTTGTCACCCCCCCCCCCCCAAACAAAGAAAAACAGGGAGTTAAGTCCAGTCAGTAATTTTGCTTTAAAAATAGTTTTGAAAATTATATAATTCAGTAGAATTATTGTTCATTATCTGTCTGGGTTTGATTTATATGATCTTATTGTCTTTTCCTGCCCTGTTTTTTTAGCCTCATCAGTGGAAAATTTACATCTTTTATAATAACTTTTTTTTTTTTCTTCCTTTAAGCTAAATTAATGGGTTTATCTGAACCCTTTTTAGTGGTTCATTGATCTACTGGCCTATATGCAGTCTACAAAGTAAAAAGGTTTCTGGTTACTTCTTATCTGGGGACTCATCTCTTGGTTTCTTGAGGGTGATGCCTTAGTGCTGGTACTTCCCTGTTCAGTAATAGGCCTCTGTGTGAGGCCCTTTTTGACCTTTTTTTAAAAATTGGTTCTTTAAACAGCTCAATTAGAACTGCACCCAATTTCTATTGATGGTTACTGATTCTGTTCCGGGAAAGGCCACTTTGTCTTCATGCTATTTGTGCTTAGGATTATAGGTGGAGATTTAGAAAATTAGGGCACTTGGGAAAGTCTTACTCAGGCCCCAGAAATTACTTTCCTTGAGAGCAAGTCACTAGTGTGGCAACTTCAAAATTTTTGTTTGGTGTCAGGCGAAATTTGTCTTTGGCTTACCAGAGTATAGCCATGCAAGTTTTTCCCACAGTATAGTAGTGTTTCAGACCTCTAAGTGACTTATCTGCTGAGAAAGAATAGCATATTCATGGTATCTCGTTTCTCAGCACTAGTGAGGTGGCAATCTTCAGTGAATTAACCTATTTCTAGGTCTAGGACTGCAGAGTTGGTTGCTTGTAGTACCACCAAAGTTATAGGCTAACAATCCTGAATTTTCTGGTAGTTCCTGCACCCCAAATCTGGGTCATTGCCTCTCCGAAATTGTTAGTCCAGGAGCCATATAGACCAGTTCAAATTTATCACCAACCCACGGGGGGAACACTCCATAATGTTTTTAATTGTCCTTCTCTTGCCTCACTTATATGTAAATGGAGTGAGAGGTGTTGTGATCTTGTTGAATAGATTCCAGGTTCTGCTTTTGTCTGTGATCTTAAACAGGATCTTATATTTCATTAGCAAGTAATAAAAATTACGGCTTACTGTATTTCCTCTTATACAAGGTAATAAGGAGTGCGCTGGCAATGAATTTATAAATCGAAGAAGTCTTAACATTTTCTTTACCTATCCCTGTCAGAATCGGCAACAGTCTCAAAGGGCATTGCTTCTGCAAGGCACTGACAGCCTGAACCGGGCCACCCAGAGTATTGAGCGTTCTCATCGGATTGCCACAGAGACTGACCAGATTGGCTCAGAAATCATAGAGGAGCTGGGGGAGCAACGAGAGCAGTTGGAACGTACCAAGACTAGAGTGAGTCTGGGCAGATGAGGAGAGGGGCAAGAGTAAGAAAAGTATGTGGACCCTCTTACACCCCAATGCCTTACTAAGGCCAGAAGCTACAGCAGTCATGAATTCAGGGGATGACCTTTTAGGTTCTTATACTTTTCTCAATTTTAGCTTGCTTGGCTTAGAGGAGATCTTACTTGGAGACAATTTTATACCCAAGATTTACTGGTCTTGGGAACTTTTGTTTTAATGAAGGAAGAAAAGACTGTGAAGGAACCTGATTTCTAGACTTATTGAAGATTGTCAAAAGTATTATATATAGTTTGCAGTCACTCCATTCTTTTATTAATTCCTGTATTATCTCTCTTCAGCAAGAGAATAATCTGTCGAAAGATACTTAGATAGAGTCACCAATCTGAGGTTTTGTTTTGTTTTTTTTAATTTCTCATAGATCTAATGGAGTATTTGGTTAATTCTTATAAAAGCATTATCCACTTATAAGACCCTAGCTTTCTTGGCATTTAGAACCAAGGATCTTTTCCACAGATCATAAAATGGTACCGTTGACAAACTATAGAGGTTCAATTCTGGACTTTAACTCTTTACTGTTACCTAAAAAGCTGGATCATTGTGGGAAGAAAATGGCCAAATGATGAGAATATCAGGGGCTACTTTACTGTCACTCTAAAAGGCTCTGTAAAACAGAACTCATTTCTTCCTTTCCATAAAGGAATTAATTTATAGGAATTTAAAAAATAGCACAACTTTCCAATGAAAAGCTAATAGCATGAGGCAAATCCAAACTGAAAAGCAGATAGTATGGCCAAGACTTGGATGGGAAAATATTAGCTCAGGGTGGAGACGTGGAATTTTTTCATATATCTTAATAGCTGCAGTTCTCCATACATAAAATAAATCAGGGTAATGCCCTTCCCTCCTCATTGAAAATTCACAGTAAAGTACTGAATTCAAGGCAAGTTACAGAGAATGCAACTTGCTTACAGAATGTGCAGATTTTTAAACTTTTTATTTTTGAACATGTGGATCAGATGAATTTAAAAACTAAGGAATGAGCTGAAAGATCCGCTTACCAAGACCACTGGGGAATGGAAACAGATGGCAGGTGACATCCTTTGAGACATCCTCCAGCTATCTAGATTAGTAACTGTTCAACTGAAAGGGAAGGGTCCATGGAGGTTAATTCCCTTCACAATTCAATATAAATGTCTCTTAAAGGGGTGTAGGAAAAAACAAATCAGAAACCCTAAGCAGTAACCTGTTAGCACACAAAAACAAACACTGATGGTAAGAGGCCTTCCTGGAGTTTGGCTAATGAAATTCGGAATCCTAAACTGTTAGTTGCTTCACAGTCAGAGGCTGGGTACACTTGAAGCCCTCCTGTTTTGAGTAGCCAAGATAAGGATTAGCTTGGTCCCAGGAAATCCCCCACAGTAACTTAGAGATAGATATAATGATTTCTGGGCTTACTTGATGAGTATTAATGCATCTTGTCTTTTTTCAGCTTCTTCTACTTATATTCAGAGGCCATCATTTAAATTAGTTTGATTTTTTTGGGAGCTTTTCAACATACACCCATTATGGTCATTTCCAGTTAAGGAATGTTCAAATTCTACAGTGTGTACTTCTGAAAGAAGGGGAAGTAATTGCTATTTTCTCTTCTCAGCTGGTAAACACAAGTGAAAATTTGAGCAAAAGTCGAAAGATTCTCCGTTCAATGTCCAGAAAGTAAGTTTTAAAAATAGTCATAAAATTAATTTCCCTTAACTCTTAATGTCTTTCAACAAAGAATGTCAAACCTTATAACAGTGACTTACAAAGGTCCTAAGAAAGCACCAAAGCATTTGTTGCCTCTCCCTTATATGCAGTACCACCCAGTAGATCAGAAGAAATAAGGGAATATGATTGTGTACAGTTAAATATCCCAAGACAAAATCCTCTGTTAAAAGTATGCTAGTGAATTTCACCTTAATTCTGAATAGGTCCTCATGGAAAATTTGTTCATTTTTAATTCTAGCTTACATTGCTTAGAGAAGACAGCACATAGGAATAACAGAGCTTCATATTCCTTGAAATATATTTGTAAAAACTTGATTAGAAAACCGTTTTCACTGCTACTGCTTGGTACTTGCTTTTGGCTCTGCTTGACCCTCATGGCATCAGTCTGTTACATGGGAGTTCTGTCTTGTTAGCAAGAAGTTGACTTAAAAAAAAACAAAAACAAACAAACAAACAAAAAAAACTCCTTGAGTGCTGACAGCAGCAAAACCAGGAGCAGAAAGGAGGTATTGCCACTGAGGTGAAAGTTGGGGAGAAGTGGGTAGGTGCATTACTGTGGGGCACAGGTGGCCACTCATGAAATGAAACTACAACTTAGTCATGGAACTAGCAGGAGAAGTGGAATTTTCCTAAATGGTGGTAAATTCCTTGTGGAATAGGAAGGAACCTTCAAGTTAGAGCAAACATGGGAACTGGAGATGGGATTCTTTGTGTTAACAAAAGAAAGTAAAATTTTTTAAAGCTCCCTATACTATCTTTATAATAGAGATAGCCATTTAGGTTGATGAGAGAACAGAGGGAAAATGAGGGAAGAGAGTTAGAAGGATAAGAAGCTTATAAGAGGTTGAAAGGTACTATGAGGCATCTAGCTACTTATCCTAAAGTTGGATTTTTAACACTGGAGAGTCTGCTGAAAACCCTTATCCCAACTTACAGTCATGGCTGTGGTATATAACTGACATGGATCTATACGGTAAGATAATATTTCTTCTATCAGGACCCTGATTGCACAAATGGCATACTTTTTCATATGTATATTTAATATTTTTTTCTCTCTAACCCCTCCTTCTAGAGAAGCTATTATTAAAGGAGTAATTACCACTTAAAGGCATTTTAGAATCAAAAAAATTTTTGTGCTTGGGTATTTTCTAGTTTTCAGCATTTCTGTGAGGCAGACAGTGTTTTCCCTAGTTACAGCTAAAGAAGCTTACAAATTGTCACTTACCAGCTAAAGAACCTTGTAAGTACTTAGTAAGTGGCTGTGTATTCAACAAAAACTCTTACCTGCTTCACAGTAAACCAGGCTTGGCCCCAGTTCAAACCCCATAGAATTAAGAATCGAAGGAAGTAAAATTATTCACACTTCTGACTACTTCCCTATTTTGCTTTTCTTTGTAGGGTGGTGACCAATAAACTACTGCTTTCCATCGTCATCTTACTAGAGATCGCCATCCTGGGAGGCCTGATTTATTACAAATTTTTTCACAAGAGTTGAACTTTCTCAGGAATGGTTTGTGGACCAGAACTTTGATCCTGTGAATGAATGGCGTTAGGAACGTAGAATAAACATGTCGCTGCTATGAGCTGATAGTTCAAGGATGCACTATATAGTGAGATGATGGGAGGATGGGGGGAAGACAAAAAGCCTTTTAAATGTGAAGGAACAGCAAGACCAGTGTGATATACCAAGGTAATAAATGCTCTTTATGACATCTTTAAAGTTACATAGTACTCCAATATTAACCCCCTGAGAACTGCAAAAATCTAAATACATGTATGATAGTATTATTGGTCACCCAAATGGAAAGGGGGACACCAGAATTAGGAGAATGTAAATGTTCTCATTAAGGCATTATGGATCCACCTAACCATTTAGTATCTGTCCCCTCAAATGCCTTGCAGCTCTGGAATGCCCATCTTGAAACAACTGTCAGTGCACAGTATTTCCTAAATTCTCACACGTTCTTCGCTTTCTGATTCATCTGGTGAACTGGGAGAAGGAAGTTGGTCATAGACAATGTGTCCTCCCTCCCTTGTCTGACCAAAACTTGAAGCAATCACATCCACTGCCAGACTAGCTGTAGCCTTTGCTTCTTCCTCTGAAGTAGCCAACTGAGGATTGACTTCAACAAGATCCAGTGCTGACAGCAACCCTGGAAGAACAAAGCATGAGAAAACGTCAGAAAATAATCTAGCTGCTACTTTCAGTGAGGGTCCCGTCTGGACAGAGAGAACAAGCCAAGGTAAAAACAAGAGACATTTGCTTTTATGCAGTTATCCACTGTCAGGAAGTCCCCTGCACTTCATCTTCTTGGCCATGAATTTAAGTTAAAACACTGGTATACTGGTACACCAGACTAGGGTTGAAAGAAACCTTTAAGGGAATGAAATAAGCCTTCCCTGTCAACTAACATAAGAATCATAGATTTCATGCTTTTTGGATAGCATAAGGAAAAGGCTCTGGAGGGACAGGGAGACCCAAATTAAACTTTGGAGAAATTAAACTTCAGCAGTGATTCTGGGCGAAGTGAATCTACCTCTTTCAGAGTCATCTGAACAAACAGGTATTCAAGAAAACAAGTATATGAGAATAATATTTTGAGTGGTCATAAATTAAGTAAATATGAGTAAACATGCCTAATGGCTTACTGATATTACTAATTTATAGTGCATGATATGCTCAATGCCATTACCTCTGTTCATTGCTTCATCGCTTATTAGCAACAGATAGTTCAGTGCACTGTGCAGAATTGCAATAAGCAGGTCTATTGTGCATTTCCATCAATCCCTGCACATGTCTGTGATACCTGCCTCTGATGATGTGTCTCTGGTTTTCAGTGACTAAACCTGTGCGTTTAGCATACCCCAGAAGTTAAAAAAAAAAAACAACAAAAAAAAACCTGTTTCCAAACTATTGCCACCTTATAAATTAGTTTAAGCAAACTGCTTTACATGTCTGGTTGCCAGTATCATGAGAGTCTTTTGGAATAAAAGACTATTGCAGTGGGGAAGAGAGGGACAAGGCATGACCACTGCCCCCATCTGAGTGCTCAAGGTTACCAACTCCTGCTCTAAGCAGTGTCATTGGGAAGCAAAGCAAAGGATTAAGCCAACTCCCAGAATCTCTGGCCACCAACCCAAGGATCATTAGCAACGTCTAAAGATTTTGATACTGCCTTGCCACTGTCAAATCTTATAGACAAGCAATTTCCTCCCTGTATATGCAAGGTTCTAGCATTTCTCAATGTCCATTTCTGTTCTAGCTACTCAAGGGTTTCCTATAGCCCTGGACCTTTCAATCTGGGGTGTCTATGCTTCTAGCCACACCCCAATCTCATGAGACGGATACTGAAGTATCAAATGGTAACTGTAAATTTTGGAACGAAAGGTCATTTAAAGTAGCCTTAAAACCAGATTTCTGACAAAATGGACACTTTGTCAGCAAGCATGAGTTTACAGACAATAATCTGTCGTACCCACCCTTGATAATCTAGAATTCACCTTCTCTTTCTGCCAGCCATTCATCTTCCAGTATGCTCATATTAAAGCTCTTACCAAAAAGCTCTAGAACAAGACTTACCCTATATGAAAGGATTGAAGGTAGTGTCCTACTTTGAAATAGCTTCCAGAGATAACTCCAAATTCCCAACTCCTGGTGAACCAACCTCTTGATATTAGAATAAATTATAGCTACTCAGCCTTGCCTTCTGATCTTAATCTGCCTTCTTAGACAATACACAGGGAGCCTTTGCTTCTTCCTCTGAACATTTAGTAAATGTTTGAGTAGACACAAGTTTTTTTCAAGATTACCTTAGCATATTTAGATGCAAGCCAGGTAGGTCCAAACATGCCTCTAAATGACTATATCCCTTATTAGCCTGGCTATATCACTTTTAGCTATGATAGTTAATGCAAAAACAAAGTCCACAATGACATGGAATAGTAGAAAAGACCCCCTGAAGGTAAGAGGCTTCTGCATATGTACTTATGTGTTTACAGGTTGCAGGTCTGGTTGCTACATACCTGTATTGTTTATTTCCTCAGTAATATACATGCCTTCTCGATAGGTCAGTCCCCCTACAACAGGGGTGCCTGTGGCTGGAGCTAGCATAGGATCAAATGCATCAATGTCAAAACTCAGATGGATTGGCCTTTGTTTTCTGGAAAGAAGGAGAGTAAAGAAAAGTCATTTGGTTGTGCTTGAACATTTCATCCTTCCTATGGTTGCAACTCCTTGATTTTGGTTACTGTCGGTCCTGGTACTTTGTTAATACAGTAGATTTCCAGGTTTCCTATTCCTGGAAGTTACTGAGTATGTAGCTTTCTATACACCACTTCATGGTACTACCATTTGTTATGCATGTGTCAAAAATATTAATCCCAATTTCTTATTTCTGACTTACCCTGAGCATTAGAGCTTCTTACATTAACATTTGCCAATAGAGGGAGTTCTTCACTTCCATATGACACTGGGCTCTATATATTCTAATTTAAGTGTGACTGATCTAAGTTACAATTGCTATTATTCTTTCAGCAGCTGAACTTAACTCTCATTTTTTGGCCGCAGTGTTATCCTCTGAGTCTAACTTCAGTTTAGCCCAGGTGTCTGTCCAATGGCTGAAACTAACATACAACACCTTTATACCAAATAACTCAATTTCTAGCTTAAGAAATGCCATATTACCAGATGGCAATTCTGACAATCACCCAAAAACAAAAGCTCAGTATTAGGGAAATGTTCTTAAACTAGCATTGGATTAGCATTCACTCATCTGTCGTCTTTCTGTACTAGCAAGATTTAATTAATATAAAACTCCTTTCAGATGAAGCAATAGTGAGGCTGTGAAGAATGGAACAGGTGGAACAATGAATGCTTCTCATCTGAAAAGATAACAAGCACTAACAGTGGAGGTGAAGAGAAATTCATGAGAGGCAGTTTCTGAGCAATGACTTAAGGAAACCTCTTCCTCATCCCAGAAGAAGAAAATGACTTATGTTTCATAATAATGCCTTTCTGAACTATTTCAATTTTTTATATTTGCATATTTTGCCCCCCACCCCCTTTTCCCTTAAGAAAAGCTCTCATCCTCAAGAGACAGGCTAAAGTGCTACTCATTGGTGATCTGCCCTTTTCCCTTTGGGATCTAGAAGTAAACATCTGTTGCAGTTACATACTTGCCAATCAGCAGATCAAATGTCTGTTCCATGACCTTCTGGATACCAAGTCGATCAATGTCCCTCATGGAAAAATACTGGATATCATAGTTCTTTAAAATAAAACTGGTGAGATATAAATGTATGTTTAGGGGGATTTTGCCTCTATAGTGGCCTACAGCAGGTTAAGCCAAGCATCACCCTTTCAAATGGAACTTAAATGGCCAGAGCAAGCCCAAAGCATAACCTGATTCATCAACTTACTGTTCAGGAGGGTCCACGTCTCTTAGACCAATATACACGATATCTGGGGAAGAGATGCAGGGTTTGAGCCAGGAAAATCCTGGGAGTTGTGGAACCTATGAAAAGAGGAATGAACAGGACTAATGAAGGATTCTTGGTCTCACCAAGATAATCACCATGTGCTTCCCAGGGTGTGTTTGCTTTCCCCTCCCACAGGGTATGTTTAAAGCAACACAAGACACACTTGATCTGGAAAAGAGAACTGATAAGTGTGGAAATATTTCAGAAAGAGAGCTGAAGAGCACAGCATAGCTTTCTCAAGAGGAATTTTTAAAAAATCTTTTCTCCTAAGGTAGCCTCGGTTTCTCATTAACTTATCTAAATAACAGGAATACTGCTGATTAGCCCCTTTCCATCTCTTGGCACATTACTGAACTGTTTACTGAGTGATTCTTGAAGCATAACCCAGTTGCCAACAGCCAAAACATTCCTGCCTGATGAATAACCTTTGCAATATCCTGATTTAACCTGGTCCCTTCCTGCGGGGAGGGGACACAAGGATTCTAGTTCATGCCTGATATAGACTCGCCTGTCTTCTGAACAGCCTAGGAAAAATATTACCCAGAAATAATCATGGTTTTCCTTGTCTTCTAGACCCAACGGTCTAAGATTGTGGCCTGGAGCCTCTAATCAAGAAGTCCTCAAGCTGTGCATGTATGCCAATCACAAGAGTTACTAACCATCACTCCCTTCCTTTCTTGGCAGATTATGAGCCCCACTGAAAGCAGGGACCCATGTCCTAGTCACTTTTATACCCCTAGCATCTGGCAGACCATCTGGCCCATAATAGTGTTTGATGAATATATTAAGGAAAAAGGTTTAAGTATTTTTACTGTGTGCCACATTCAACCCATACTTCACGGAAATAATGAATTAGACACTCAAAGCCCCCAAGATAACCCCTGGAAACCATTTGACTTTCTTTTCATTTTGGCCCACTGACCTTGTCCTGTAGTTCCCTGAGGAGGAATGAAACTGGCTGTCCATGGAGATTTCCAGATGAGGTGGTGAGGGGTGTATTAATGTCAGCATGGGCATCAATCCAGATGACACAAAGGTCTGGGCAGTGGCGGGTGTGGCCACTAATGGTACCTATGGCCAGACTGCAAAGAATAAATATAATAATCTTCAAGGCCCTCTGCTTAGCAAGAATTCCAATAATAAATACCCTCAGCCGACACAGCTCATACTCGGTCCTTAGGGCAAAGTAAGGGCCCAGACTGAGGCTAGGTTCAGGTAAGACAGAGTCCCAGGGGATGTAGTTCCCTAAAACTAATCTTGAGTGGGTTAGGGAGAAATGAAAGGCTTTTAAAACTTAAAGCTGACAAATGGTTATACAGTAATGTGGCAGATGTTATTGCTGCCCCAAATCCATATAATGTGATCCATTAGCCCTGGCAGAGAAAGGACCTCAAAATATTTGTTCAATGAATGAAATCTAGTTAAATGATGTGGTCTATACATAATGACTCACAAAAATGTTTAAATCTCTTAAGGGACAACTGGGAGACTGAATTATTTCAAATAATCAGTTATATTAACTTTTTAATCATGCAAAAGATACAGAGTTCCCATATACCACCATTTTTAACATCTTGTATTAGTGTGGTACATTTGTTACAATTCATAAAAGAACATTTATAACTGTACTATTAACTATAGTCCATTGTTTAACTTAGGGTTCACTATGTTATACTTTTATTTAAAAGTTCTATTCTAGCAACATATATACTACCTAAAATTTCCTTTTACCCACATTCAAATATATAATTCATCGCTGTTAATTACATTCCCAATGTTTTGCTACCATCATCACCATTCATTACCACAACTTTACAATCAACCCAGTAGAAGTGCTGTACAATGTAAGAATTAATTTCTCATTCCCTACCCCACCCCATCCCCTGTTAAACTAAATTCTAGACTCTGACTCTGTGAATTACCTTATTCTAATTATTGCATATCAGTGAGATCATACAATATTTGTTCTTTTGTGTCTGGCTTATTTCACTCAACATGATGTCTTCAAGGTTCATCCATGTTGTCACATATATCAGAGCCTCATTCCTTTTTCATGCCTGAATAATATTCCATTGTATGTATATATCACATTTTATTCATTCATTGGTTATTAAACACTTGGGTGCTTCCATTGTTTGGCAATTGTGAATAATGCCACTGGGAACATTGGTGTGCAAATGTCTGTTCAAGTCCCTGCTTTCAATTCTTTTGGGTATATATCTAGAAATGGGATTGCTGAATCATATGGTAATTCTATACTTTCTGAGAAACTACCAAACTGTCTTCCACAGTGGCTGCGCCATAAGGTAACCTTTTCAGGATAAAAAGTAGAAAGCAATGTAACTTTTTAGAAAGATTATATGTGATACTTCCTAAAAACTTGAAAAGTCAAATATGTTAAGACTGACATTAATGTAACAGGGCAACCCAATTAAAGATCTCATTAAGACTTCTGAATAAAACAAGTTTTGCATGTTAACTTACATATATTAGCATGGTGTTTAAATATTCTAATCTTTCTCTGTTTTTTGCCTTTCCTTGTTTTTGGCCTCTGCTTACATCAGCTAATTGCCCTGTCTCAACTGCAGGACAATAGCTGATGAGATTGTGGTTCGAAAACTGTCCAGCTTCCCAGTAATCAGGGAAATGGAACTTAAGGCCTCTTAAACATCTTAGGAACTAACTGCAGCTAGCCTTCTTAGTCTATGTAGCATGACACAGCATTTTAGACTCCATGTCCCACAGTAGGCCTCTTTGAGGGACAGAATAATGTAGTGCTAAAAGCAGTTAATTAAGTCAGAATTCTGGGGGGTTAGCCCCGGAAGGGCTGTATGACCTAGAACAAGATAGGGATAATAATACTTGGCCTGTTTAAGTCTGAGTTGGCTTGAGGATTATGGCAATAGTGTATACTGTGCTATGTAAAAGGAACAGGATGAACCTGAAAATGCCTCTTCCTCTAAAATATTCAACAACTGTTCAAGTTATATACTCATCTCTTCCTTTTTAGAATCTCCCAGATTACATAGATTTTAGCATTCAACAAGAAAAAGGTGAGCACTGACAGGGCTACAATATAGCTATAGCTATAGCTATAGGCAAAAGAAAAATTAAGGGTCATGGTAATTACCTTGATAAAAAAGTTCCAAAGAGTGAGGCTTGAGCAGAAGAAAGACTGAATAAATGAACTTCCAGAGACAGCAATGAGCTAGGCAGGAGACCCAACTTCTGGTTGGTTTAACTGAACCTCAGTAGAGAACCTGGAATTGACCACTCTCTTATTCTACCTGAAGTTTTATTCCTAATGAGGAATCTCCCTGCCTCTCCAGATGGTAACAAAGAAAGACTTAGCTTTTGTTAAGTGATCTGAAAACCTGAGGGAAAGTTGCTAGACTGAATCTAGGAAAAGACGATAATTGCCATAAGGGTCAGACTGGATTTGAATCTCAGCTCAGTTACTTCCTGGCTCTAGTCTTTGGTTAAGTTATTTACTTCTGTCCCTCAGCAGTAAATTAAAGTAAACCAAACCTACCTCATGGCACTGTTAGGAGGATTAAATAAGAATATATATCAAGTGCTCATTACTTCTAGTACTTCAGTGCCTTTTTTCTTTCTACCCAAAACTTGCATTTCTGAGTTCAAATCACACTCCTCTGTGAAATCTGACTACTCTAGCCCAGGTTGATCTTTTCCTTCTCTGAAATCCTATAGAATTCACTAATCTTTTTCATGCCACATGTATTTATTTCATCTAGTCCTAATAAATCACAAGTTTCCTAAAAACTGGGGCTTTATCTTATTTTATCTACCAACAATCTCTAGCACTGCTGAGGGCACATGAGAACAGTGCTCAATAAAGTACATGCTAATCCATTAATTATATTAGTCACCTAGAGTCCATGGTGTGGAGGCAAAAACATATTCACAAGCCAAATGGGGATCTCTGACAACCTGTTAGCAGAAATGCTAACAAAAATGCCCAAATTCAGCCTGTTGATAAGATTCTTCCAATTCTTCAAAATAGCCAAATGAAAGCCATGACATAATTTCTCAAAAAAGCTTTTCAAGAGCTAAAAAACAAAACAAAAAAAATACGGTGCCTACAAACCTTGTTTAGTCTACTTCTGAACTTGCTGTGTCTGAATGTACCCATTTTCTCATACTAAACAATAAGTTACACAAAATTACATGTGCCTCCAACAGCTAATGTTCTTAGACATTAAAATGCTATTACATATACCATAACCTGGAAATCAGTACAGCGTTTTCCTCCAGGTGAGGAAACAGAAACGAAGCTAAATGATTTGACCAAAGTACCATGTAAACCAACCCCTCCACCAGTCCTGTTCCCTGCTTACCTGTGGTCTCCTCCCACAGTGACGCAGCTGTAGCCACCCGACACAGCTCTACTAACCACCTTGGCCAGTTCCTGGTTGGCAAGGCCCACTGAGCGAGGGTTCACTATTTTATTGTTATAGAGATCATCTTTGGGGACTGGAGTAAAACTCAAATCTCCAAAATCTTTTAGGTGGCAGCCTGGAAACAAATGAGAGACAAGGAGATTAATTGTGTGTGCTATTCTGACTTACTGGCCTGGGCCACCAATGATTTATGACACACTCATTTTTTCGCAGTAAGATACAACCAATAAATCAAAGAAAAATAAGTACTATTAATTTAGGACAAAAATACATACATAGAAATTAAGTAATAAATGTTTTAAATAAAATAACAAACAGTGCTTGGTACCTAAAGCATCCTAAAAATAAGAGAAATATCTAACATTTATTGACTATTACAAGGTTGTGGGCACTGTTCTCGTGCTCAACCTTAATTCTTATTTAAGTCTCACAACAATCCTATGAAGTAATCAAAGTATGTTCATTCTATAGATGAGGAAACTGAAAGAAGTAAATTGCCTAAGATGACACAGCTGCTAAGTGCCAGAACCAGGATTCAAATCCAGGCCATGGCCTTCAAGGTCTATTTTTTACTATGTGGTTTGTCTCCCAAAGAATCCCTCCTGATTCCAACACTTGAAGAACAAGTGATTTATTTTGACAGCTCAGAATATTTCCCCACCCAGGTTTCATATATTCTAATGAATTATAACACATGTTGCTGTGCATTATCTTTAGTGTAAATACCAGTCTTCTCAATCTTAACTACGTCATATAAATAAATAGGTGAGATGTTACATTTAGGGTGAGCATTAAATAATCCAGCTCTATCAAAAAGGAATGTGACCTGTCAGAGAACAGAACATTACCACGGATTATATCCTCAGGGCCCTGCTTCTCAAACTGGAGTCCAGGTATATGAGTATGGGAGGGTAGACATGGTAAATCTTATTGATAGTCAGTTTAACTCAATATTTCACTGAAGATTTGTGTTAAAGATATGGAATAAGATAGTGTTGACCTATCATGTGCAGCTTTGAGCTTTATCCTCAATTCCAAATTCAACCCAAAGCTAAATTCTAAGTTGATACAAAAATTTGAGAAGCAGTGACAGAACATCAGCCCAAAAGGCCAAAGGATCGTCACCAAAAGTGCTATCAGAAACAAAGCAGAAAATCTTATTCTATTCTCAAATAAAAGTAAGATACACCTGAAGCTAGAAGTGTTTATGTATTTTTTGTCATTGTACTTTAAGAAATAATTATTAAAAGCTCAGATTCAGAGAAGATTCAAACAAATAAAGGGAGTAGGGGATGGGGAGGTGGTAGGAGGGGAGATAGAAGAGGAAGAATATGACAACAGGTCAAAGCAATTGGGAGACAAGAAAAAATTACCAAATATCTATTGAAAAAATGTTTAAAGCCATGAATAAAGTCATTATGGATATCATCAAATTACAAAATATAGGGACGACACTGCAGACTTAAATGAAGCTTTAATCTTCAGGTCAATATCAGGTCTTTCCTCTTGGTCATACAATCTTGGAAAGGACAAATCTTGAATGGCAGTGCCTACCTACACTTAGGTGTTTCTACTTCCATTTCCACGTTTATCTTAGCTCCTCCTTAAATCACATCAAGCATTTAGGCTCTTACCAAGGTGTAAGACATGGGGTCATGTCTGGTGCTTTGTAATATTAGGTACATACTTACAGAAGGTTTAAAATCTAATGGAATATTAATATTAACATTAATATCTTACTTTTGAGGACTACTTCCTAGTCATATGAACTCATTTAATCCTCACATGACCAATAAGAAATAAAGGGAATTAAAATGCTCTATAAGTAAAGCCAGCAAATATCACCTCAGTGGATAGAATAAGTGAGAGAACTCTGGAAATAGTCAAGTTCAATTATGGAAACTAGGATGCAGACTCAGTTAAGTATGACAAATATCACTTCTATTTACTTATCAGAAGAAAGTTGTATGAAGCCTAGAAAAGGAGAATTTGGTAGTCTTGTAATGAATAGATACTGAATTTCATAAGATGATTTTGGTCATTAATATGTAACTGCTGTAGGGTAGTTCACCACATTAATCCACAGCCTGGATGTTTAGAGTCCCCTACAATTATCCAACTCCATGTGCTCTGATTTCTTGCTCACCAAATGGCCTTCTGGTTATTCACTTGATTTCCCAGATACCTTCATACCAGCAGGAGGGTGTCCTGACAGCGGATGCTGGAAGGACTATTACCCAGCATAATTATGATGGGCATTTTGATTTACTTAAAAGAGACTCAGATTGTTTGGTTAGCATGAGCATTTGGGTCTGAAAACCTGATCAGCTCTGGACATACCAAGACTTGGGTTTCTGGATCCACAAAGCTGAGGGCCAGACCCCAGGAAGGGATTACTATGTTATATCAAAAGGCCCTGCTTGAGTGGCCCACCCTATATTTAATTGCTACATTTAACTGCTACAATCTAAGTGTCAGGTGAGGACTAGGGACAATGGGTTGTAAAGGAGTCAGGAAGTTAAGGATTGGGGCTGTGAAGAAATGACTCCTAGAACAAGAAGAGTTTGTACCAGCAATGTTTTCCTCCTTTTGTTCTCTTTCCTTACTGGCAATAGAAATTCTTTGTAAAACTGAATTAAGAAGTATGTAATAGTAAAAATCCCCAATCTCACATCCCAGGTTTGACTACTGTTAACTGCTCTATCCTTAAAGACCTTTATGCATGAAATAATCCACAATATTCTTTTTTTAAATTCAGTTTTATTGAGATATAGTCACATACCATACAATAATCCATGGCGTACAATCAACTGTTCACAGTACCATCATATAGTTGTGCATTCATCACCACAATCTATTTTTGAACATTTTCCTTACACCAGAAAGAATCAGAATAAGAATAAAAAATAAAAATAAAAACAACACCCAAATCATCCCACCCCCATCCTACCCTATTTTTCGTTTACTTTTTGTCTCCATTTATCTACTCATCCAACCATACACTAGATAAAGGGAGTGTGATCCACAAGGTTTTCACAATCATACTGTCACCCCTTGTAATCTACATTGTTATACAATCGTCCTCAAGAGTCAAGGCTACTGGGTTGGAGTTTGGTAGTTTCAGGTATTAACTTCTAGCTATTCCAATACATTAAAACCTAAAAAGTGTTACCTATATAGTGCATAAGAATGTCCACCAGAGTGACCTCTCGACTCCATTGGAAATCTCTCAGCCACTGAAGCTTTATTACGTTTCATTTCGCATCCATGATATTCTTTTTAATAAGGTTATTAGAGTAGGCAAAACTGCTATAACAAGCCTTTCAACCAATGACTCAAAAACAAAAGGTTTGTTTCTTGTTCATTTAACAGTCCAGGGTGGGTCTTCTAGGCCAGAGGCTTTCCTCCATGCGGTGATTCAGGGACCAGGCTCCTTCTGGCTGGTGGCTCTGCTACCCCTAGGGCCTTGCCCTATGTGGCTCAGGCTAGGTCTCCCTGGGCTTAAGGAGTGAAGGAGAAGAAAGCATTGAGAAGGCACACCTCCTCTTTTAAACGCTTTGCCTAGAAGAGGCACACCACTCCTGCTCACATTATCTGGGCCAGGAAATGTAGATCTAGCTTATGTCCAGAAGATGCTAGGAATGGATTTAGGTGGACAGTTGCCATCTGTGCCACGATGAGCATTTTTTTATTCTACTACCCTAACCTTCAAGAGATTACAGTCTCAAAATACTAAAGCTTATGTTGCCCTAGGATTATTGGCTTGTATTATTTTTAACTTTTCTAGTTCACTGCAGAGCTGAATCCACTCTGCCAACATGATGTAGCCTATTAGAAGCTTTATTCTCTAATACCCATGGTACTAATAGCACTGTAACACCACAGGACAAGTAGAGTAGAACGCAAAATTGGTTTCTAAATGACAAATGAGGGCCTAAAAGAAATGTATATGCCATGTTTGGAAACAGCTGAGCAATTTAATAGGAATGGAAAATGTGAATATGGAATAACGTAATATGAGGTTGTAGAGAACATGAATCGTAACCCACAGGTTTTTGAGATGAGTGCGGAGGCTGATAGGTTAATCTTTTGAAAGGGCAGGATGGACTGGGTAATACTGAAGCTATTACTTTATGAGAATGCTGTGGCAAATTCTTCTAGTTCAAGGGGCATAAGAAATGGTCTCACTAATTTTTAAAGAATCCCAGGGTAATAACCCAAAGAGCAAACATTGTAATATGGAAGCAATATCTGCCTGTCATGCTTGAGAGAGCTGCTGCTTCCTCTAACTCTTTGTGCTTCGGGTCAACTCATCTGCAAGTTTAGGTTCAGTGAGACCTAGTGTTTCATTTCTGTTCTTTCCTCTCTTTTAAGAAGGTATGACCATATAAGATGAGCCTGAAACCTCAAGGAAGCTCTCATGTGAAACAGACCAAGAACCAATTTGAAAAGGCTCCATTTTCCATTTGTGGTGAGAAAAAATGAAGCTCATACACTGGCACGACCACACTGCTTCTCTCCCCAGTGCTGATAACAAAAACACTGCTCTGATCTTTTAGGCCCAGATGTTACCTTTGGCCTTGAATAACCTCTCAAAGCTCCATCAGAGCGGAATGGAAACACGATTGCATCAACAGAATGATGCAACCAGGCGGTGGGGAAGAAATCAGAACAGCCCTCCCTACCTGACCTAAGCACTATCTGTGAACAGCACTTCTATTTCAGGGCCCTGATCACTAGTGAGAGAATCCCTGAAAGAAGCCAGTGACAGGAAAGAAGGAAATGAAACAACTGGCTGCTTCCACACACTACAGAGTGCTAGACCCTGGGCCAATTCTCACGTCTGCTGCTGGTATCACTATCCACTTTCCAGGAGGAAAAATGCAGCTCAGCAAATCTAAACAGCTTCAACTGTAATAGATAGTTGCTTTAGAGCAAACCTGAATCACTCTTTGGTTAGAGACTCACATACGACAATGTTGTGAGCAGGTATTTTTCAACAGCATAAATGTACCCAATTCTTCCTACTGCTCTAATTTCCAATTACAGGTGGCTCCAGGTGCTACCAAGGATCCCAGCAAATCAACAGCTATGGGTTTTGAAGTGGGCTTGTACATGGGAGAGTCTACTGAAACACAGGAAGAATAATGGATTTGTAGAAAAGCTAGGGGCCTCTCAGTGTGCAGCTTTTCAAACTGTCTCTGAATAGGATGGAAATGTTTATGACTTGCCAGGAATAACAAGACAGTGAAACCTGGAGAAAAACTAAGACTCTCGGATCTTATTTGGTGTTGACAGGGTATTTATGGCTTTTAAAATTACAGACTCAAATACTCTATGTGGCGGATATAGCCCTAGGCAAAGGAAATTCCCAGTATTTTGAAGGAATGCACCTGCTAATTAATTCTTAGAGCCTCAAAGCTGTACCTGGAATACCAGCTTTGTAAAAACAAAATTGCAATATTACAGTCTATACTAGGGGAAAAATGCCAGGGTTAAGGGTTAGTTCAGGCCATCTGAAGTAAGCAGATTCGTGATTAGAGTAATAACCTCTGAAAAAACTGTTATTTAGGGAAATTAATTTGGTTACCCACAAATTAAATGCTGGATTTTGTTTAGAGTGTATAATTCCCAAAGGCTACATGATCTCAACCATGTCTCTTGAGATATCTAAAAATGAGCTCTTTGCTTCCTTACACCCAGTCTCCAAAATAAGTTTGGTGCATTAGGAAAAGAAATACCACACAAGTACACGTATTTGCTCTTCAGATTCCTGCAGAAGACTGCTCCAATCATGCTCTCAGCATCCCCTTCCTTCCCTCTCTACTCTCCTATTGTCTCTTTAGCTGGTAGGCAGAGAAGACCACAACTGTACAAGATACAGGAAAGGATCGCGGCACTGGGGCCTCTAGGATGAAAGGTTACCCCAGATCCAGACAGGTCCAATAGCAAATGCGTGCCAGAGTTAACCTCATGCAATCTCAAATGATACAAACGTGGTGCTTTTCCCTGAATGCACTCAAGTTAAAAAAAAAAAAAAATCCAAGTACAAACAAGCTCCAAAATTTGGCTCAAGATATGAAACTGAGCCAAGAGATAACTCACACCACCAGTTATATCTTTCCTACTAATTGGCTCACCAGCTACAGTTGTCCTTCTTGCTAAAGGAGACCAGATCTGAAGATGGGCTTGGAATGTGTATCTCTCTGAACCAAAACTCTTGCCAGCCCTCTAAGCATGATCATGGTGAACCAACTCATGCTTTCTTGAACAGACTGTCAGCTGACAGCACCTCAGAGGTCTGGTTCCAGCACAGGCAGGGGTGAAGGTAAGGAGGGGGTTTCTCGGTTCCTAAGCCACAGCAACATTTTCCCTCATTCAGAACAAGACTGTTGAGCTTCTGTCATTGTTCACATGTTGACAAAACGTCAAGCTGTCCCAATATCTAACCACAGAAGAGAAAGCAAAATCCCTTTGGATAAAGTGCTGCTCTTTAAAATGCGATTTTTGTTCAGTTATTCTTTACATTCGACCTTGTTTCAGAAAGGATTTAAAGGGAGATACATTAAGTTGGTGCTACAGCTTTGCCAGTCCCGATGTGTAGCTCTTTGCCCCAGCCTGGGCCATGGTGGCATCCTGGTGAGTCTACAGACAAACTGCATTCCATACTATTCTGGGCTGAAAACATAGGGTGTGCACTACATGGACACAGTGGGCCAAGTGCCACACCAAATGCAAAGCAAAGAATCCCTAGCCCTCTGGCCCTTAAAGAGTCAACATCTTTAACCAAGCTCAGTCTCTAAGCCTGTCCTACCTTACACAGTTGTGAGGATGATTAAATGAGATAACAAAGTAGCTACTGAGCACATATTAACTAGAGGAGGCATCTTTTTGGTTTTTCTCCACAACCTACCCATTTTTTTTTTTTCTTTCCTTGAAACTGATGGTGTAACCTAAGACTTCCCAAAATCTGTTTATAATAGTACTACGTTATATTGATTAAAAACAGTTTGGGGAGAGAAATAGCAAACAAACAGGCCCCTTGATTTCTTATTGAAATGGCTCCGAAAAAGCCCAGTTCTCATATACAACTCAAATTTTCTACATTCTCTCTGAAAGAATATGACAGGGGCAATCAAATTTTAAAACACCAAATCTCTGAAAGCCCTAACCACAATGCCACACCCTGCTATGACTCAATTCTTGGGTCACACAAGAGGTGTTTTCTACTTCTTTTCCTGTTCATTGGTTCTCTGTGGGGGGAGGTGTGGGACACAGGAAGATTCTTTTTTTCCCCTTAAATCTAAGTATTACCATACTTGTTTTATTAATACACACTCAATACCAAGAGAGTTTGGTCATTAATAGGGAAAGACAAGTAAATTTATTCAGGAATTAAATTATTTCAACCAACCATAGTAATCCCTTAGGTTCTGGGCCTCTGAGTTGTGATATTTTGAATAATAAAGGAATAAGGCCACATCTATCTAAAGTAACTAGAAGTCACTTGGCCTTTACGTGAAGAAAGCAGTCAACATCCTGGTTAAAAAAACTGTCTAAGACAAGAAAGGAAAGCTACAGGCCTATCTCCCTAATGAACATAGATGCAAAAATTGTCAACAAAATACTTGCAAATCGAATCCAAAGACACATTAAAAGAATCACACACCATGACCAAGTGGGGTTCATTCCAGGCATGCAAGGGTGTTTCAACATAAGAAAATCGAACAATGTAATACAACACATTAATCAAAAGGGGAAAGTCAAATGACCATCTTGATAGATGCTGAAAAAGCATTTGACAAAATTCAGCATCCTTTTTTGATAAAATTGCTTCAAAAGGTAGGAACTAAAGGAAATTTCCTCAATATTATAAAGGACATATATGAAAAACCCACAGCCAGCACAGCACTCAACAGTGAGAGACTGAAAGCCTTCCCCCTAAGATCAGGAACAAGACAAGGATGCCCACTGTCACCACTATTATTCAACATTGTGCTAGAAGTTCTAGCCAGAGCAATCTGGCAAGACAAAGAAATAAAAGGCATCCAAGTTGGAAGAAGTAAAACTGTCATTATTTGCAGATGATACAATCGTACATTTGGAAAACCTGAGAAATCGACCACAAAACTACTTGAGCTAATAAACAAATTCAGCAGAGTGGTGGGGTACAAGATTGATGAGCAAAAGTCAGTAATGTTCCCATACACCAGATATGACATAACTGAAGAGACACTCAAGAAAAAAATTCAATTCACAATAACAACTAAAAAAAAAGAAAAACAAATCAAGTGCCTAGGAATAAACTTAACCAAAGCCATACAAGATCTCTACATAGAAAATTACAAAACTTGACTAAAAGAAATCAAAGAGGACCCAAATAGGTGGAAAGGTATTCCATGTACATGGACAGGAAGGCTAAATGTCATTAAGATGTCAATTCTATTCAAACTGATCTACAGATTCGATGCAATTCCAATCAAAATTCCAACAAACTACGTTGCAGACTTGGAAAAGCTAGTTATCAAATTTATTTGGAAGGGAAAGGGGCCTCAAATTGCAAAAAACATTCTAAAAAAGAAGAAGAAAGCGAGAAGATTCACACTTCCTGACTTTAAAGCCTACTATAAAGCCACAGTAGTCAAAACAGCATGGTACTGGCACAAAGATAGACATATTGATCAATGGAATTGAATCAAGAGTTCGGAAATAGACCTCCAGATCTATGGTTGACTGATTTTTGATAAGGCCCTCAAATCTTCTGAACTGGGACAGAACAGTCTCTTCAACAAATGGGGCTGGGAAATCTAGAGAGCCATATCCAAAAGACTGAAAGAAGACCCTGAGTTCACACCCTATAGAAAACAGCTTAAAGTGGATCAAAGACTTCAACATAAGAGACAGTACCATAAAACTCCTAGAAGATAATGTAGGGAAACATCTTCAAGACCTAGTATTAGGAGGTAGATTCTTAGACCTTACACCCAAAGCACAAGCAATGACAGAAAAAATAGATAAATGGGAACTCCTCAAAATCCAAATCTTCTGTACCTCAAAGGACTTTGTCAAAACAGTGAAGAGGCAGCCAGCTCAATGGGAGAAAATATTTTGAAGCCATATATTTTATAAGAGACTTATAACTAGCACATATAAAGAAATTCTACAACTCAAGGACAATAGTACAAACAGCCCAATTATAAAATGGGAAAGATATGAAAAGACATTTTTCTGAAGAGGAAATACAAACAGCTAAAAAACACATGAAAAAAAAGTTCATCTTCACTAGCTATTAGGGAAATGCAAATCAAAACCACAAGAGATCATCTCATACCAACAACAATGGCTGCCATTAAACAGAAAACTACAAATGCTGGAGAGGACATGGAGAAATTGGAACTCTTATTCACTGCTGGTGGGAATATAAAATGGCACAGCCACTGAGGAAGACAGTTTGGCGCTTCCTCCGAAAATTAGATATCAAGTTACCCTATGATCCAGCAATTCCACTTCTTGGGATATACCCAGAATATCTGAAAGCAGTGACATGAACAGAAATGTGCACACTAATTTTCATAGCGGCATTGTTCACAATTGCCAAGAGATGTAAACAATTCAAGTGTCCTTCAACAGATGGGTGGATAAACAAAATGTGGTATATACATACAATGGAATACTATGCAGCAATAAGAAGCAATGAGGTCCTAAAACGTATGACAACATGGATGAACCCTGAAGAATAAAGCTGGGTGAAATAAGTCAGACACAAAAGGAGACATATTGCATGTTACCACTACTATGAACTCCCTGAACAATATAAAATCAGTGTCTTATAATGTAGAATACAGGGGACCTAGAGAAAGACAGAAGCTAGAGAAGGGGGAATAGTAACCTAATGTGGCTTTCCCTCAGGACATTCCTCTCTAGCCTGCAGTTCCTCAAAAATGTCACTCTCATTTGCTCTTGGGGCTTTTTCCTCTCTTAGCTTCTCCAGAGCAAAAGACTGCTCTCAACAGCTGTCTTCAAACTGTCTCTCATCTGCAGCTCCTCTCTCAGCAACTGTGCATTCTTCATGTCCCTCTTGGCTATTGCAAGCTCGCTCCTTCTGTCTGAGTTTTTATAGTGCTCTAGTAAACTAATCAAAGCCCATGCTGAATGTGCGGGGCCACACTTCCATGGAAATCATCCAATCAGAGTTATCACCTACATTGGGCGGGTCGCATCTTCATGGAAGCACTCAAAGAATTGCAATCTAATCAACACTAATACGTCTGCCCACACAAGATTGTGTCAAAGATAATGGCGTTTTGGGGGGCACAATACATTCAAGCTGGCACAATGATATACTTCTAAGGTATGACACTGGTACAAAGAGTTAACAGCAGAGTGGTATATGGGAAAAACTACCCATTGCATATTATAGACTATATTTAATAGGAATACCTTACCAGTACTACATTAATACTAGGGATGTATAATTAGGGGCTGATAAGAGCTTTGGGGTGTTTTATGTTATGATAATTGCTTAAAATTGAGAGTGATGATTCTACAACTAAGTGACGATAATGTGAGACACTATTTATCTTGGACAGAATATATGCTGATGATTCTAAAACTAAGTGAAGATAATGCAAGATATTATTTGTTTATCTTGGACAGAATATATGCTATGTGAAATTAGGAACCCCCTACATAATAAGTCAAGCCGTCGATCTTGAGGCTTGCTCTTGTGAAACTTATGGGTGTAAAAGGGAGGCTAAGTCTACCTATAATTTTGTCCAGGACATACCCTCAGGGAACCTCTGTTGTTGCTCATATATGGCCTTTCTCTTTCTAAGCCCAACTCTGCAAATGAATTCATTAATCTCCTTCCTTCATGGGCAATGACTCCCAGGGAAATGAATCTCCCTGGCAACATGGGACACAACTCCCAGGAATGAGCCTGGCCCTGGCAACGAAGGACTGAAAATGCCTTCTTGACCAAAAGGGGGAAAAGAAAGATAACAAAATAAAGGTTACAGTGGCTAAGAGATCTCAAATGGAGTTGAGAGGCTATCCTGGAGGTTATTCTTATGCAAGCTCCAGCTAGATATTCCAGATGGCCACAGTATGCCAAGCCCCAACCTACAGTAGTCCTGAAATACGCAGGTCCCTGTCTGAGACTCCATAAAAGTTTCACTCACTAAGTTTATTTTTCAGAAACTTAAATCCTCCAGAGTATTCCTATGCCAGGTAAGTCTCAAAACCCGGAGGCAACAGCCCCTTCAAGAACATCAACCAGATGCAGCCCCCTTCCCCATAATGCTGACACCCCTTTTCAATATGAACAAGTTAGGGTGGTCACTTCCTGGACATCCCTGAAGATCAAGAAAGTGATTAAACGAGAGGAAGGGGTAGTAACAGACAAGACAGGACTTAACAAAGGATTACGAATACTGAATCTTTATATATATATATATATTTTAGATGCTAGGGTATTAGAATTGCTAGAAGGAAATAATGGAAATGGTTGGACTACAGCTCACAACATTCTTTGAAATTATCTATATAACTACTTGTTAAATCACACTTTTAAAGTTATCACCTTTCTGTACATGTTATATTTCATAATAAAAAATATAAAAAAAAATTTAACTGTCTCAGAAAGGGGCCATTATCACCTAAAAACATTTAGCTTGAATAAATTTATCAACTGGTACCCAACTTTTCCAATTTATTGCAAAGTTCAATAAATATATGAGATAAGATTTATGACAGTTATTCTTTGAGTATACTTTCTTAAAAATCTGGGAAACCAAGTGGCTTTGAATATCAAGTCATTTTTAGAGGAAGGAAATTGATATCTGAGAAAATCCCATGGGTCCAGATGTGAATGAAGTCACAGGGGAAAGCTATGATGCTTTGTCCTCTTTTTCCCTCTGTCAAATAAAAACAAATCCAGACTTGGTAAGGGAAGAATTTATTCAAAAGGATTATTGGAAAGGGAGAAAGGGGCTTTTGCAACAGAAAGACAAGACTATTTCAATAGGGAGAACACTGACCATAAGAACAGCAAGTATCTCAAGGATTAGACTATAGAGGTTTTCCTTTTAAAGAGAAGACTAGGTGTAGGGAAGTGGAATGGAATGTCAGTGTGATCAGATAGTAGATTTGAGAATACTTTATGCTGAAACAGCCTATTTTGGGGGAGGTGCACTTAAAGTTAAAGGATCTGGAGGAAAGAGAGACATTTAAGCAAAGTCGGGTTAAAAACATTTTGTTCTGATTGATCAGTGGAGACAAGCAGTTCAACTTGTATGAGGCAAAGAATGGGAATTTGAAGTTTGTGTCTGGTCTTGTCATAGGTAAACAAAGGAGGCATCAGTAATTCATATGGGGAAGGGTGGTTCTTTACAGTAAGCCATTTTCTGGAAGACAAAGCACTGTGGCTATTTCTTAAACTTTGCTGCTTTTTCAGAAACACAGGGCTTGGGTAAAATTAAACACTGTCACCTTCAACAAAAATGTACTGTGTATTCATTCATTGTGTGCCTGGACTCTGCTAAGTCCTAGGGATATAGAGATAAAGTATGGTTGCAGCCCTCAGGGAGCTCACAGTCTGATGAGCAGACAGATGAAGTACATTCCAGTGTTATCTGCTGTGATATAGCTCTGTATGGTGTGTGATGGAAACAGAGAAAAGGTGAGAGAGTCAGGAGGGCTTCTCAGAAGAGGCAATATCTGAGTCTTGGAGGTATTTGGCAGGAGAAAAGCCCATCGTACCATTAACCCTACTGAATAATTCAGTTCCCCTAGGCCCAGGGTGCATGTGGGAAGACTAGGAAAGATGAGGCAGGAGGTAGGAGGGTGCCAGATCCAGATTTTAAATGTAGGGATCAGCTACTAAGATTTTCAAGTCAGGAAGTGACAAATCAAATTTGCCTTTTAAATCTAGTGCTCTGATAGCAGTATGGAAAATGGACTGGCCAGGAGAACAGAAACCCCAATATGAAGTGTGAAGATAAGGCAGTAGGAGAACTGGACTTGCAGGTATGATAAGAAGGGGGTATGGAAGAAAGACAAACTGCCCTCCAGCTTTCTGGCTATGCTACCATGGGGAAGGGAGAGGGGAAGATGAGAAGTTCAGTTTTGGATATGTTGGCATTGAGGTGTTAGACACTATCCTGTTAAAAATACTTGGAAACGGTTGACGGGTAGTAGAAGCAGAGAGTAAACCCCAGAGGCCCTGAGCAGCTCCACTGCACCAATGGCCTAGTTACCATCACACCCTGGGAAGGGAAGAGCTGCAGCTGCTGCAAGCCAACCCCATCCACCATCACCACAACCATGAACAGCAAGGCCAAGACCCAGCATCCACCCCTGCCCTCAGTGCTGCCAACACCAAGCCGAGCACCACAGGCAGCAATGCAGGCAGCAGTGGCCCAGGCAGCCTCACATCAACAGTGCCTACTGTGGGGACAAAAAGACCATCATGACCATTGCAACATTTGTGGGAACACTAAAATGGTTCAATGTAAGAATGGATATGGTTTCATCAACAGAAATAACACCAAGGAAGACGTATTTGTTAACCAGACTGCCAAAAAGAATAACCCAGGAAGTACCTGTGCAGTGTAGGACATGGAGAGACTGTAGAGTTTGATGCTGTCGAAGGAGAAAAGGGTACAGAGGGAGAAAAGGGTACAGAGGCAGCAAACGTTACAGGCCCTGGAAGAGTTCTGGTGCAAGGCAGTAAATATGCAGCAGACCGTAACCATAACTTTATCCATGTTGTAGGTGTCCTCTGCACAACTACCAGAATAGTGAGAATGGGAAAAAGAATGAGGGATCAGAGTGCACCCCGAAGGGCAGACCCAACAGTGTCAGCCCTGCCGAACTACATGCAGAGACCCTGTGGGCAATGACCACACCAACCCTTCTGAACAGGAAGAAGTGAAGGAGGGTGTTGACAACCAGGGTGCAGAGGAACAAGACAGACGAGTGAGACATATGTATTGGGGTTATACACCATGATTCCACAAGGGCCCTACTCACCAAAGACAGCCTAGAGAAGATGACAAATAAGAAGATAAGGAAAATCAAGGAGACGAGGTCTAAGTTGAGTAACACTAGAATGATGGTACCCACAGCAACTTCAGTTACTAAAAAAACCCTAAACCACAAGATTGCAAAAAGTCAAAAGCAGCTGAACCACCAGCTGAGCATTCATCTCCTCCTGAGGCCGAGCAGGGTGGGGCTGAGTAAATGCCAGCTTACCATCTCTTTCATCATCTGGTTAAGTCATCCAACAAGAAGAAACGAACATGAAATTCCAGCAATAAGAAATGAACAAAAGAGTGGAGCTGAAGTCTTTAAGTCCTTGCTTTTTGTCCATTGACCAGATGACCAGAACTATCTGTATTGTCTATGCAGCATGGGGTTTTTATTACTTTTACCTAAAATTGTCTCTTTTTTGTTAAAGACAAACGTGGGTTTTTTTGTTTGTTTTTTTCAATATACCTTTAAAGGTTTTAAATGGTTCCATATCTGGTCAAGTTGAGATTTTAAGAACCTCATTTTAAATTTATAATAGGAATTTACAGCTTGATTTTTTAAAAAACGCCAACAAACTGCAAGCATATGTTAAAGATCTTAAAAAATAATTAGAAACAAGTTAATGGATCAATTCTAGGCAAAAATAAATGGCTACTACCACTTTTCTTTAACTTTTTATTTTGAAATAATTAAAACTTACAGGACAGGTACAAAAATAATCCAAAAACAATACAGAGAACTTCAATTTAACCTCTCTCCACATGCCTAGATTTGCCAACTTTTAACAATTTTAACAATGTTATATCATTCTGTCTCTGTCTACCTAAGTACCTACCCATTTTCTAAGCATCTGAGAGTAGGCTGTAAATCATACTCCTTGATCACTTAATACTTCCACGTATACTTCCTAATAATAATTATTTACATGACTTCATTAAGTACAGTTGTCAAGTTCAAGAAATTTAACATTGATGTAAAGCATACAATATATATTCCACTTGTTTCAACTGTCTCAAAAATATATGTCCTTTTGAGCATTTTCACCTCCAGTCCAGGTGCATGTAATACATATCACTATCGTTATCTCTTTAGTATCTCTCTTTTTAAAATCACAGAAACATATATACAGCATAAACTTTCCCATCTCAACCTCTCTCAAGCATACAATTCAGTGGGACTAATCACATTCACAATATTGTGCTACCTTCACCACAATCCATTACCAAAACTTTTCCATCACCCCAACAGAAACCCTTCAAACATTATGTATTAACTCCCATTTCCTTCTCCCCTCCCCCAATCTATTATCTACTTTGTCTCGCTGAATTTACATATTCTAGCTATTTCATAAGTGGAATCATATAATCTGTCCTTTTGTGTCTGATTTATTTAACTCAACATGATGTTTTCAAGGTTCATCCATGTAGCAGCATATATCGAACTTCATTCCTTTTTAAGGCGGAATAATATCCCATTTTATGTATATACCATATTTTGTTTATTCATCATCTGTTGATGGACATTTGGGTTGGTTCTACCTTTTGGCTACTGCAAATAATGCTGCTATGAACACTGTTGCACAAATATCCTTTTGAGTCCCTGCTTTCAATTCTGGTTATATACCCAAAATTTGGAATGCCAGGACATATGGTAGTTCTATGTTTAACTTTCGGAGGAACTGCCAAACTTTTTGCACAGCGACTGCACCTTTTGACATTCCCATCAACAACATACTAGGGTTCCTATTTCTCTGCATCCTTGCCGTTACTTATTTTCCATTTCCTTTTACAATAAAACCCATTCCAGTGGGCATGAGGTGATATCTCATGGTTTTGATTTACATTTCCCTAACTGCCAGTGATGTTGAGCATCACTTCATGTGCTTTTTGACCATTTGTATATCCTTTTCGGAGAAATAACTATCCAAGTCCTTTGCCCATTTTATAATTGGATTATCTTTTTGTTGTTTAGTTGCAGGAGTTCTTTATATTTTCTGGATATTAGATTCTTATTTTATATATGGTTTTTAAAATATCTTCTCTCATTCTGTAGGTACTCTTTTCATTTTCTTGATAATGCCCTTTAATGTACAAGTTTTAAATTTTGATGAAGTCCAATTTATAATAACATGATTTCTGATGGAAGTATGTTTTACCACTTATGAAACAGTCTTGCCACTCCCCAAAAAACAACTGAACCTGAATCTGGCCAAGGCAATATAGATCTAATTACCAGTTTACAGGAAATACAGACTGCAAAGGAACCCACTGTCCTACAGCAGGGTTGTGAACCATGACTTCTGGGAACCTTACTTAAGGGAAAGCAGAAGTTCTGCCTTTATCCCCTTTCTTTGTCCCTTCTTCTATTCTCCCGCCAGAAATAAAGTCACAACCATCTGAGACCATTAGGTAGAAGGCTAACCACAGTACAAGATAAGAATTTAGGTCTGAACTTCAAGGAACAGAGTAAACAGACTATGATTACTCAAGTGCCAAATCACCTGTTTTTCCTTACACCACTATTAAATTGAGTTTTACCAGTTGCAGTTGTACCTACCTAATTCAGGGACTGGACACCTCATCTTCCAAAGAAAGTGGAAAGGCAGTAAGGATCATTGTTGATACAACAAATGTGGGGGATGATGGGAAAAAGGTTATAACTTAAATGAATTCATACCTGAGTTGGAAAGGCAGGGAGTTGAGGATTATGGGTAAAGATTTGAAATAGCTGTAAAGGGCAATGTGAGAGGGAACATACAGGATTTTCAAAAGTTGGAGACCATTCAGTTATGATTGTGCCACTCAGTTTCTTCAGTCACAGTAAGATCTGAGAAGGCAGTTGACTAGACCATTAAGGGTTCAGACTGCATATGGCAGGAAATGAGATTCTCAACTACTTCTACTAGTAACTGACTTATATGACCTTTGGCAAGTTTCTTAACCTCTTCAGGCCTTAAATTATTTTTCAACAAATTAATAATAATAAAATGAGATAACACCAAGTGCCTAGCACAGTTTCTGAAATGTGGTAAATGTTAGATATCAAATAACTTTGAAATAAGAGGTGAAAGTCAATTTATTTCCTGCCTTTCTAAACAGGAAAGACATGATTACATTGAAATCTGCCAGATCCCATAGTGTCTATAACAGATTTTCCCTTGTTCAGACACATTATGAGTAATATAAGCTTCTGCTAATGCATTAGAAAATTACTGATAATGTGTTCACCTTCTAAAAGGAATCTGAACTAGAAAGAAGGCCTGGGAAAAGCAAAACTGAACATGAAGAAATATGTTGCTATTAGTGACATCCTAGTTGGGGTTAAGGGTGGGTGGGTAGGGTCCTAAAGAAATGCCAGTAGACAAGGACCTTCTCAGCACAGGCCTTAGGTCCTATTCCTCCACTGTAAGTGACTCATCTCCCAGTGTGATACAGACAAGGTCCAAGTAGTGGAGTGGTTTGGACTTGTCATGCTGGACAAGTAACTCATACCATACTTTGAAATTTGTTTTATAATTACTTGTCAAACTGTACTTTGAAATTTACCACTTTTCTGCATATATGTTATATTTCACAACCAAAAATGCTTAAAAAAATCAATTGGTCATATGAGATTTCTGAACTCTCATTTGGAATCCACTGGTCTATATATGTCTGTCCTCGTGCCAGTAACATGCTACTATGATTACTGTGGCTTTGCAATAAGCTTTAAGATAAGGAAGTGTGAGCCCTCCAACTTCATTCTTCTTTTTCAAGGTGGTTTTTACTATTTTGGACCTCTTACCCTTCCATATAAATTTGATGATTGGCTTTTCCATTTCTGCAAAGGCTGTTGGAGTTTTGATTTTGATTGTGTTGAATCTGTAAATCACTTTGGATAGAAATGACATCTTAACAATGTTTAGCCTTCCAATCCATAAACACATTGACTTTCCATTTATATAGTTCCTCTTTGATTCTTTTATTAATATTTTGTAGTTTTCTGTGTACAAATCCTTTACATCCTTCATTAGATGTATTCCTAGATACTTGATTCTTTTAGTTGCTATTGTAAATGGAATTTTTAAATTTCCTCCTCAGATTATTCATTACTACTGTATAGAAACACTACTGATTTTGGAGTGTTGATTTTATACCCTGCCACTTTGCAGAATTCATTTACAAGCTTTAGTATCTTTGTTGGGGATTTTTTTTTTTTAGGATTGTCTGTATATAGAATTATGTCGTCTACAAATAGGGAAAGTTTTACTTCTTCCTTTCCAATCTGGATGATTTTATTTCTTTTACTTGTCTAATTGCTCTAGGGAACAACTTCCAGCACAGTGTTGACTAGCAGTGGTGATGGTGGTATTCCTTGTGTTGTTCCTGATGTTAGAGGGAAAGCTTTGTCTTTCACCGTTAAGTACGATGCTAGCTGTGGGTTTTTCATACATACCCTTTACATGTTGAGGAAATTTCTTTCTATTCTTAGTGTTCTAAATGTTTTCATCAAGAAGGGGTGCTAGATTTTGTCAAATGCTTTTTCTGCATCAATTGAAATGATCATGTGTGTTTTTTTCCTTCATTCTGTTAATTGGGTATATTACGTTAATCGATTTTCTTATATTGAACCACCCTTACATACCTGAGATAAATCCCACCTGATCATGGAATATAGTTCTTTTAATGTGTTCTTGGATTTGGTTTGCTAGTATTTTTTTGAGGATTTTTGCATCTATGTTCATAAGACATACTGGTCTGTAATTTTCTTTTCTTGTGGTATCTTTAACCAGCTTTGGTATGAGGGTGATGCTGGCCTCATAAAATGAGTCAGGGAGTGTTCCCTGCTCTTCAATTTTTTGGAAGAATTTGAGCAGAATTGGAGTTAAGTCTTCTTGGAATGTTTGCTAGAATTCCCCTGTGAAGCCATCTGGTCCTGGGCTTTTCTCTGAAGGGAGGTTTTCTGATTATTGATCCTATCTCTTTACCTGTCATTGGCTTGTTGAGATAATCTATTCTTCTTGAGTCAGTGTAAGAATTTTGTGTTTTCTAAGAATTTGTCCATATTATCTAGGTTACCTAATTTGTTGGCATATATTTGTTCATAGTATCCTCTTTATAGTCCCTTTTATTTCCTTGATGTCTGTAATAACGTCCCCCTTTTCATTTTTTATTTAGTTACTTTTGTCTGCTCCTTTTTCTTCGTCAGTCTAGTTAAATGTTCATTGATTTTATTGATCGTCTCAAAGAACCAACTTTAGCGTTTTGTTGATTCTATTGTTTTTTTTATTCTCTATTTCATTAATCTCCATTCTAATCTTTTTATTTCCTTCTTTCTGCTCACTTTGGATATAGTTTGCTTTTCCTTTGTTAAATACTCTAGTTTTGAGATTAGGTCTCTGATTTGAGATCTTCCTTTTAAATATAAGCATTTAAGGGTACAAATCTCAAATGAGAATATTAAAATACTACTGTTAACTATAGTCCATAGTTTGTAATAGGTGTGTTTTTTCCCTGTACACCACTCTATTAATTAACACCTTGTAATAGTGACATACATTTGTTATGGTTCATGGAAGAAAATTCTTACATTTGTACTGTTAACCACCTTCATCATCCACAACAGGGTTTACTATGTTACACAGTCCCATGTTTCATCCTCTAGCTTTATTTCTAGTGACGTACATGACCCTAAACTTCCCCTTTCAGCCACAATCACACATACAATCAGGGCTATTAATTATACTCACAATAATGTGCTATCACCTCTACCCATTTCCAAATATTTACAATCCACCTTATTAAAAATTCTGCACAAATTAAAAATCAGCTCCCCATTCTGTAGCCTCATTCTATCTCCTGGTAACCTATATTGTAGATCCTATGTCTGTATCTTTACATTTAATTAGTTTATATTAGTGATATCATACAATATTCATCTTTTTGTGTCTGGCTGACTTCATTCAATGTACTGTCCTCAAGGTTTATCCATGTTGTCACGTGCTTGCTTCAGGACTTCATTCCTTCTTACTGCTGAATAATTATTCCATTGCATGTATATACCACATTTTATTTATCCATTCATGTGTTCATGGACACTGGGGCTGTTTCCATCTTTTGCCAATTATGAATAATGCCACTATGAACATTGGTGTGCAAGTGTCTGTTTGCATCCCTGCTTTCAGATCCTCTGGGTTTATGCCGATTAGTGGGATTGCATAAGGCAACTCTATACTTAGCTTCCTGAGGAATCACCACACCATCTTGTCTTCCACAGCAGCTATACCATTTTACATTTTACCAGCTGTCAATAAGTGTTGCTATTTTTCCACATCTCTCCAACACTTTTAGTTTTCTGTTTTTCTAATAGTGTCCATTCTAGTAGATGTAAAATGATATCTCATTGTGGTTTTGATTTGCATTTCTGTAATAGCTTGTGATGTTGAACACCTTGTCATGTTTTTAGCCATCTGTATCTCTTCTTTGGAAAAATGTCTGTTCAAGTCTTTTTGTAAATTGGGCTGTTTGTCTTTTTATTGTTGAGTTGTAGGATTTCTTTATACATTCCAGATACTAAACCCTTATCAGATACATGGTTTCCGACAATTTTCTCCCATTGAGTAGGCTGCCTTTTCACCTTTTTGACAAAGTCCTTTGCCCGAGATATGCTGCCTACAAGAGACTCACCTTAGACCCAAGGATACAAATAGGTTGAAAGTGAAAGGCTGGAAAAAAGCTATTCCACACAAACAGTAACCAAAAAAGAGATGGGGATAGCTATGTTAATATCAGACAAAATAGACTTTAAATGCAAAACTGTTAAAAGAGACAAAGGACATTATATATTAATAAACGGGGTGATCCACCAAGAAGAAATAACAATCATAAATATTTATGTACCTAACCAGGGCGCCCCAAAATATGTGAGGCAAACACTGGCAAAACTGAAGGGAGTAACAGATGTCTCTACAATAATAGTGGAGACTTCTTTCTTCTATTTTTAATGTAGGCATTTACAGCTACAAATTTCTCTTTGAGCACTGCTACTGCAGTATCCCATAAGTCTTGGAACCCAAGTGTCCATCAACTGATGAATGGACCAACAAAATGTAGTATATAAACACAATGGAATATTTTTCAGCTGTAAAAAGGAATGAAGTTTGGAACATGGACGAACTTGAATAAAACAGGTTGAATGAAATAACTCAGACAGAAAAGGACAAATGTTTTACTATCTCACTGATACAAAATAATTAAAATAAGCAAATTCATAGACAGAAACTAAAATATAGGTTACCAGGGGCTGAGGCTGGGGTAGGGAATGGGGAGTTAATGCTTAAATTGTAAAAAGTTTCTTATTTGGGATGATGGAAAAGTTTGGGCAATGGATGGTTGTGATGGTAGCATATCATTGTGAATGTTATTAACAGCAATGAATTATATATTTGAAAGTGGTTATAAGGGGAACTTTTGGATTATATATTTGTTTCCAGAATAAAAATGATAAAAATCCATGAAACTGTACAACACAAAGAGTAAACCCTAATGTAAACTATGCATTATAGTTAATAGTATAATTATTATAATATTGTTTCATCAATTATAACAAGGTGCCATACTAATACAAACATTACAATAGGAAAAACTGTGTGGGGGTGAGTACATGGGAATTCTGTATTTTCTGCATTATTTTTCTCCAAATTTACAATTGTTCTAATAATTAAAAAAGAAAGAAAGAAAGAAATCCATGAAAACACTTAAAGCATTAAGTAGAAATATTGTCAGATTAGCATTTTAGAAAGATCGCTCTGGTGGCAATGAAGTAGGGATGGTGAATGAGGAAGGCAAAAATGGGTCAAGAAAAACCATTTGAAAATTATTCCCAGGAGTGAGAAGAGGGAAAAACTATGCCAAAACTAGAGGAGGACCATTATATAGAACACTTCTGGTCATTGAGGAGGTCAAATCAACAAGACTGGGTAATCAACAAAAGTAATGAACCAGAGTATAGGAGAAGGAAATTATGGATGGTCTTCAAGTTTAACTTAAGTAATTAGATAATGGGTGATAATGAGAACAGACAATAGAAAGACAGAAAGAGAAGGAGATTTAAAGGAAAAGATTGTGGATTCTGTTTTGAACATGTTGAGTCTGAAAAATGTGAGCTACTTAGAACAATGTTGGAGGAACAGATATGGTCCTATAGAGGAAGGTCAGGGTTGGAGGAAAGTTGTTAAGATTTAGGTGGGAGTGCATGAGACTGGTAACTTGGGGCATCTGCTACAGAAAATGCCAGAGATAGAACACTGAGAATACCCACATTTGAGGGTCAGGAAGAAGAGAAAGATCCCACAAAGGCTGGGATGGACCAGTCAATGGAAATAGGAAACACAGGAGAGACTGGTATCTTGGCTAACAGAAGAGATGTTTCAAGAATAAAGCGGACAAAGGTAAGCCAGAGAGGTCCAGAAAAATTAAGACTGACAAATCAGTGAGCTTGTTAAAGGTAGTTTTGTATCATAGCACGATAGAAGCCAGACTGAAACATCGCTGTCATACAACTAAATTCATGATTGCTAACATTCCCTATCAAATGCTGAAAGCAAATACAGATCCCTAAACTCGCATATCAATCTGTTCCAAATGAGTAGCTGTCACATCTCAGATCTTTATGTTTAAAAACTATCTCAGGCTAAACTTCCATATAATTGTGCCCAAGAGTCTCCCCCTGAGTACCTCTTTGTTGCTCAGATGTGGCCCTCTCTCTCTCTCTCTCTCTCTAAGCCACCTCGGCAGGTGAACTCACTGCCCTTCCCCCTACGTGGGACCTGACTCCCAGGGGTGTAAATTTCCCTGGCAACATAGGATATGACTCCCAGGGATGAATCTGGACCCGGCTTCGTGGGACTGAGAATATCTTCTTCACCAAAAGGGAGAAGCAAAATGAAACAAAATAAAGTTTCACTGGCTGAGAGATTTTAAATGGAGTCGAGAGGTCACTCTGGTGGACATTCTTATGCACTATACAGATAACACCTCTTAGATTTTAATGTATTGGAATAGCTAGAAGTAAATACCTGAAACCAACAAACTCCAACCCAGTAGTCTGGACTCCTGAAGACAACTGTACAACAATGTAGATTACAAGGGGTGACAGTGTGATTGTGAAAACCTTGTGGATCACACTCCCTTTATCTAGTATATGGATGAATGAGTAGAGAAATGGGGACAAAAACTAAATGAAAAATAGGGTGGGATGGCAGGGGATGATTTGGGTGTTCTTTTTTACTTTTATTTTTTATTCTTATTCTGATTCTTTCTGATGTAAGGAAAATGTTCAAAAATAGATTGTGGTGATGAATGCACAACTTATATGATCATACTGTGAACAGTTGATTGTACACCATGGATGATTGTATGGTATGTGAATATATTTCAATAAAACTGAATTTAATTAAAAAACAAAACAAAACAAAAAAAAACTATCTCAGGTCCTCTATCAGCAGTTTTTCCAGAGGCAGACCAGATTGTTGTGTCTCAACTGGTCTCAACGAACCAGATTCATGTTCTACTATCTGACAGAGCACCAAATGGAAAAGGAAGAATAATGTCCCTAGCCTCTTTGAGGAGAACCAGAATAGCTCCTGACTGGTTTCCTAAACTCCCTTACCCTGGCCACAGTGACAAGTTCATTTAGACAACTGTCCTAGTAGCTGTCACCTCAGATGAGTGAAGTTACTATTATTACTAAGTAATTAATCTCTAAGTGTTAATTTCAAGTTAGAGCTATCTTTATTCACAGAACACTCATTCTACTTCTGAAGAGAAAAGTGAAAACCAATTACCATGGCTATCAGAGCTAACCAGAGTCAGGAGATGCACTGCTTCTGAGTCTTGCCAGTATAATACTTCTACATTTCTCTTGGATCCTTTTTCTATAGTAAAATAAGTGATTCATGAGAGGGGAATCATTAAGTATCCTTACTAAGCCCAGGAAAAGGAAAAAACAAGCCCAGACACTAAGTCAAATACATCCATTCAAGAAAACAGGAAGTTTAAATGATGCCATGGCAACTTTGGCAGCCTGTGTCATCTGAGAAGCAAGCTGGAAAGGGATCTGTGAAAACTATCTTTCCATGGACCTTCTCTCCCTTGTAATGTGTCCTGTGCTGCTTATTTGAGAATATTAGAAGGATTTGTTATTTTGGTATCGTTTAGGAATACAGCAATGGAAACTTCACTTGGTATCTTTCTCCAACATGTCCCCAGAGATTAGCCAAAACCACATGCTAGAAATCTGCTGAGGGCCACAATCTTATTAACATTCAATGAAATTCTTTCAGACTGCTAGTGATACCAGGCCATCAGCTCAGGGTAAGGATGTAAGTTGGAAAACAAAAAAATATTTGAAAAAAATGAAAGGAAAAACCAAATAAATTGAGATTTCACCATTACTTCAGGTTGGGAGTTTACAGAAGTGGAGGGAATGGTATTTAAGAGGATGGCTTCCCTCAGCTGGAGTGGAAAAATACCATGAGATGCGTGACAGGAAAGAAGGTCTACAAATACAAAGCATGAGTAAGAGAAGCTGCAACAAATGTGCCCCACCCCCTCATTCAGCAGCCTCAGCTGAATATTATAAATTCTACTGTGTGAGAGCCTGAAACTATTTCTTGTTAACAGTCTCTTACGGCAGAATCTAGATATAGTATAGCTATTCGAGCAATACCTGACCCAGCCCATCAGATGGACTGCAGAGGTTTATCCAGTATTAAAAACAGTAATTACCAGAAATTGTCATCTTCAGTGTAAAATTATTCCTTTAAAAAGACAGAATGTGGACAAGCTGATTTGAAGGGACAATATTCTCATTATAAGCAGGAATAAAAGTCTCCCATTAGAAAACTTGTGATGTATTAAAACACTAATATTAACAGTTAATCTTTCACCTTTGGTGGTGAACTTGGAGTTATTAAAATGATCAAGAAAGAGATCCTATTGAAGAAGGAGCTGCAATTATTTAACAGAGAGAAAAGAAAGACTTTTGAGTATTCAATCCAAGATACCATATAGATATGTAGATTGAGGCAAATGAATGACATCTAAACTTGAGGGCATTCAGTGACCCCGTTATCCCTCTGTTTGGGAAGATGATCTGTCCTTGAAATGGACTCAGCAGCAGCAAAGGTTTCAGAGCAAAAGTGAGAAAGGGACTTCTAGTTTACCTTGATTCTGTGTTGCTATCTACAGGATTCACAACTCCCTGCTGTCACACCTGTGGTGGTTTGAAACTGTATGTACCCCAGAAAAACATATAATTAAATTTAATCCATTCCTGTGGGTATGAACCCATTGTAAGACTTTTTCATGAGGCTACTTCAGTTAAGGTGTAACTCACCTCAGTCAGGATGGGTCTTAATCCTATTACTGGAGCCCTTTATAAAGGGAATGAATTCAGACACGAGGGAGAGAAAGTCACAAAAGCAAGAGGCTAGACATTGACAAAACCTGGAACATGAGGAAAACACCAGCAGGCACCACCATGTGCCTTGCTACATGACAAAGAAGCCAAGGATCACCGGCAGCTGGTCTTCAGGAAGAAAGCATCACCTGATGATGCCTTGATTTGGAATTTTCCCAGCCTCAAAATGGTGAGCGAATACATTCATATTGTTTAAACCAACCCATTTCGTGTATTTGTTTGAGCAGCCTAGGAAACTAAAACAATATTTTTTGCAATTTATAATTCCAGAAAAGATATGTGATAGGTTCTGATACAAATTGAGGAAATGGTCTTGGACAGTAGTCAGAAACATTTCGGTTAGATACAAGAAAGAACCTTCCTACCATAAGGGTTTTGAAATGGCGCCATTACTATAAGGATTCTCCATTGATATATAAATGGCATTTATTTTGGGGTCAGATTTACTTCTAATTCTAAAAGTTTAGGGTACTATCCTAGTAACAAGACTGCATCCTTACTTCTGATCAGAGTCATCTAGGGTGCCTATGGAAATGCACATGATGCATCCCACCTCAGACCCAGTGAACTGTATATTTAACAAGTAATTCAAGTGATTTTCAAAATCAGGGAAATTTGATAATACACTGATCTAAGACCTGCTTACAGTAATATAAAGCTATGAATCCTAGGGAAGAAATGAATAATTTGAAGACAGGAAAGTGAAGAAAATGATGAATCATAAGCATCTCATGACTGAACTAGGAAAGCTAGAATTTTAGGGTGAGGGAAAGGGTGACCATGCAGTTAAATCCCTGGTTGGCATTCTCAGCACTACTTTGCAATCACTAGTAGCTTGCCCCAAGCCCTGCCTCACTCCACCTCTTTGTCTTCCACACACTTAATCTCTTTATCACAAGACTTTCCCTGAAGACTCCTTGATAGATCTTAAGCTGCAGATGGAATCCAAGGGAGGAAAGGAGGCATGGCAGAGGGTTCCCAAGTACACAGCTGACACAGTGCAGTCCCTGGATATAAAAAATAAGGCTCTGAACTGATCTGTTATCAGGCCTGCAAAGACATCTAAAATCTAATCACTTACCCAAACTGGAGAGCCTTTTCATCAAGCCAGCTTCTCGTATGGCAGCTGGACCATATTCCACTCCTTTTCTTTTCTGTCACACAAATTACATAGTTAGATGTGAGGAAAGCTGACTGAAAACAACAACAAAAAAAAACACTACTTCACAAAAATTCAGAACTCTGCTATACTTAGTTCCCAAGAGATTCCTCTGTAAACTTGTGAAAGACAACATCCGTCCTTCTATCTATTCCTCCCATCTCTAACGACTGACTATTTCATCAGCCTGTTCCAGGATAAGGGACGACACCAGAAAGGAGTAGGGAACAACTTCATCACTGGGATTTAGTCAATCTCGTTGTGGAAAGAACAAGCAGAGGCCAAGAAAGGTACGTCTTGTGGGTGGGTGCACGGCTGGCTAGGCCTAGAACCCGGGATCCTCGACCAGTGAGTGCTCCACGACTGTAGATTTCTTTCATTGACAAGAGAACAAAACAAGAGCCCTTCCCGTACTCTTGCCGCTGTAGAGACCAGCGCTAATCTTCTCGCCAGTCAACACTCGCTGAGAGAAGGGACGCTAAAACCTTAAATCCTCGGTCGCTCTCTTTCATCGCCTCTTCCTCGATTTTTCACCGGTTATTTTGGCCGATTTTCCCTCCTTCAACCCCTCTAAGGAATTCTCTCCCTTTTTCCCTGCCCTTAAGGCATCAACAAAGCTGGACCCATCACTTTCTCGCTCTTTCTGGGAAGGCTGCAGAAGCCTGCTAGCTCGCTGCCCGCATCCCATCCAGGATGCCGTGCCACACCTCTTCTGGCGGGGGAAAACTCCACGTGCCCTCCGACGCCCAAGCCTGGAAAACCCGCCAGCTATTATTGTCTCCGTTTCTCCCCATCCTCCCCCCTCCCACGCGCTCTCCAAGTCGGGGGGCGGGGATCCTGTTCCACGGTGCCGGGTCCCAGTTCTCACCTGTCCCTGTGAGAACGGGGCTCCTATCACAGCCACAGAATGAACGGATTTCTTCAGGACAGAATGCACTTGCGCCCGAAGGAGACGCGAGAAGCAGCGCCTCAGGTACATGATCAACAGCGCCGGTGCTAAGTGAGCTAAGTGCTGGATACAGCTCGTTGCCCCAACAGAGCACCGCCCTCTGCCGCCGCCGCTTACCTACTGGAGCTCTAACCTCGCCGCGCCGCGCCGCCCCGTGACGTCCTAGCCGCCTTGGGCCCCGCCCCTCTCCAGCGTCCCAAACCGCAGTCCCCCTCCCACTGCGGCCGACGCTACAGGGCTAATGTTCAGGGTCTGGCCAATGAGAGAGCGGTGTGTCCCTCAGTCGCAAACAGCCCGCACAGAAGTGGTTGGCGAACACGGCGGCGGAAACCCTAACAGACCACTAGGCTTGCTGATTTCGACACCCTCGTCACACAAATGAGCGTTCGGCAGATGCTCCCTATCAGAGGGCTGGCCAGACTGCAGGTGAGTGCCAGCAACCATCTGATCCGTTCATCTCAAAGATCAAAGTCTGGGAAACACTCTTATCCCACCCTTCGGCGTCGAAAGCTAGGGGATCATATATAGATTGGACCTCTCTGGTAACAACAGGCATTCCATCCTTGTCTTGTTCTTGATCTTAGTGTTTTCCCTAAACTTTCAGTCTTTCACTGTTGAGTATGATGTTAGCTGTGGGTTGAGAGATTAGGATTTGCAAAACAATTATTCTCAAGACGTTTTCAGTTCTTTACCTGAATAACAGTAGCAAAAAAACAAACAAAAAACATGAAAAACCAACCAACAGCAATATATCTACAATATTTCTAAATTTGAGGGAAGCTGAAAATGCTAACTACTTTGAGCTTTAATAATAACGAATAGTATTTTAATAATACCAATTAAAATTCTAAGAACTTTCAATAACAATTTTATAAGGTGGTGCCTATTTTAAAGACTAAGATACAGGATCAGAGAAGACAAGTGACTTTTCCAGTCACATAGCTTGTAAGTGATAGAGCTGTCTGACGCCAAATTCCAAGTTCTAAGTTCTTAACAATGACACTATGGTACACAGGAATCTGGATGCTATGTCCACCAAAAAAATTTTACAGACACCTGAAAAGTATTTCACCTGATGCCAATTTACATGCTGTTATCCAAAATATTTCAGAAGTCTCTGTGGCAATGCGTAACTCCAAGGACCTTTAGTATTATCCATCAGTTTATTTTTAGAGTATAAATTTTACACTTGTATTGCCCTACTGGTTTTACAAAGTGATGTCTTTCAGCCCTTAACAAAATATGCAAGGTATTACTGTAAAGCAGTTGGTTCTGAAAATATGGTCCCAGACCAGTGGGATCAGCATCACTTGGGAACTGGTTAGAAATCCAAATTCTTGGGCCTCACCCCACACGTACAGAATCAGTAACTTCAAAGTGATTCAGGAGCAAAGTTGAGAGCCACTAATGTATGGTGTTAGGAACAGATCGTCCTTGCCAGAATACATTCTTCTGAATAGCCGATTTCCTTCTTCTGAACAGCCTATTTCCTAAACATCTTTCTTTAGGAAGTAGGTGAAACATATTTGGCATTCTCACGTAGGGAATCTTCTAACCTTGAGGCAACACAAAATAGTGGAAAGGGCCTGGAATTAGAATTCACCAATTTGACAAGCTACTGAAACCTTTCTGAAGCCTAGTTTCCTAATCTGTAAAATGGGAGCAATTTATGAGTTGCTATTTAAAAAGCAAATAGTGCTTTTGGAAGTCCTCTATAAGAGAAAAATATTTGTGGTATTTTCATATCACTATTTATTGAGAATGTGTTGGTCTGGATGGCAGAAAGATGAAAGTGTCTTTCCTTTCTTAATGATTTGTGATAAAAACAATATAGTCAAGCAGCCAAGTGCAGAGGAAAAGCAGCACCTTGAGGGAGGAGACCATTACTAGTCTTGTGGCACTGAACCTCAGCAAATTCCCCAATTTGAGAGATTGAAAGACACCAGTAGCACTGAAAGAAGTAGAAAAACTCCTAGGGAAACCAAAAGGAAACTTTCAAGAAGGGAGTTGCCAACACTCCATCAACTGCTGCAGGGATTTCAAGGAAATTGAACACACACACACACACACACACAGACAAACAATAGTGAAGTTGGGAATAAAGCAATTTCAGTGAGACTAAGAATCTCTTAGCTTCACCTGTCTATGTTCAAGCTGCTATTCTAGCAACCAGTGCTATATTAGCTATAACAAACTTTTTCATGCAGACACATGACAACACCTCATTTCATGCCTGTGCTGCATGACCATAGCACATGGGACATGGCATGCCATGACACCCACACATGCACAACCTGGTAGCTGAGGGGAGGTAAGTGTGAGTTGAATCTGACCAATGGTGAGGGAAACCGATGGATTATTGCATACCCTCCTGCCCCCTGCACTGGATGATCTTGTGACTTATAACTTCTTGGGGGACCACGCAACGGAATCAAGCAATAAGTTACATATTGGCTAATGCTCCTTCCCTGCTTCATTCCTCTTTGCCTACATTTCTGCTCACTGGGATGTACTTCCTAAAAATATATAGACACATAAGCCCTCTGCATCAAGTTCTGCTTTCTGGGGAATCTGGATGAAAAAAGATCTCTGTCTTCTATCATACCAAAAATAATTTCAGACAAATTAAAGATTTAATGTGAGAGGCAAAATTCTAACTTTTAGAAGACTATATAGAAGACTGTCTTTACATAAGAAAGTATCTTCACGACACACAAAGCTCTCTAAAGGAAGATACTGATAAATATGACTATATTCAGCACCACTGAATGAAAAGACAAGGCAAAAACCAGCGTGTATTTGCAACAAAACTAATCAACAAAAATTTCATCGAGGATATATAAAGAAAAAAAGAAAATTCAGTAAATAATGAGCAAATGACATGAACAGCCATTTCACAGATGACAAATAGTGAATAAATACATAAGACTGCCCAAACTCATTAGTAATCATGGGATGTAAATTATGGCCAGTAGGAGGATACCATTTTATACCTCTGAATCAGCAAAATTAAGAAGGCTGACAAAATCAAGTGTTAGCAAGGATGTGGAGCAAAGAGAATTCTCATTCACTCATGGCAGGAGTGTAAATTGGTAAAACTATAGCAGATACTTAATGTGTGCAGAATTTTTAACTAGGTTGAATTTAAATGTTTGGAAATGGATAGAGGTGATGGTAGCACAATATGGTGAGTATAAATAAAAGCACTGAATTGTGTGTGATTGTGGTTGAAAGAGGAGGTTTAGAATAGAGTATGTCACTAAGAAGCTAGAGGATAAAATAGGGAACTGTTAACACTGAATAGTACAAATATAAAAATATTCTTTCATGAACTAGATCAAATGTACATCACTATTCAAGAAGTTAATATTTTATTGAGTAGTATATGGGAAAAATACACCTACTGCAAACTGTGGGCCAAAATTAAGAGTAATATTTTAATACTATCATCAACAGTAACAAATGTACCATATCAATGATAAGGGTCAATAATAGGGGGGATAATGGGTATGGAATGTGTTGGGGTTTTTTGAGAAGTAAAAATGTTCTAAAATTGATTGTGGTGAGGAATGCACAACTATGTGATGACACTGTGAACCACCGATTGTACACTTCGGATGGATTGTATGATATTATATGATATGTGAATTTATCTCAATAAAACTGTTGGAAAGAAAAAGAAAGAATGGAAACCAAACAGCATGGATTTTGGAAACTACAAAAAGCATGGTGAGAAAGTAGAGACAGCAAGAATAGGGTAGTCTTTGGAACAGTTATGCATAATGGAAAAGAATAGAAGACAGATGGTAGGTAACTTGGTGTAAAAGCAAGACTGAAGGAAACAGACCTGTGGTGGTTTTTAGAGTGGAGTGATGTAGCCTAGGAGAAGCAGCTGGTGAAAAGAGAAAATTGGAAAAGCAGACAACAGATATAATAAAGGGGGGTGAGGTGTTCCAGGAACACCTTCCAGGAAGGAGATACACGAACAAGAATAAGAGTACAGGTTGCACAGCTCTGGAAAGGAAAAGAGAGAATCTGGAGGAAAGGAGGGGTGACAGTGAAAATATGGAAAAGTTCTGAGACGGGGGTTGAGGGAGTTAGGATTCAGTCACTGATACTGTCATACTTGCTTAGTTTCCTGGGAATTATCCTGGTACTCTTCTTGCTCTTGTCCATCACCACATCCAATTTCTTTTCCTTTAGTATGTTTTCTGAAGTTGAGACTGCCACAGATTACCTCCTGGAATACTGTGAAAACCTCTCGTTTCTTGAGTACCTAGTATGGTCACCAGATTGATCTTTCCAAAGTACTACATTAATCCTGCATGTCACTTTCAGGGGTTTCCCACTACCTATATTTAGTCAGAGGTAAATTATAAGTTCCATGTTATTGTGTACTGGGGGAATGATTAAGTTATATTACTATTATCCTTCAAAATTAAAATTATTTATAACTTCTTACATGTCTGAAATATTTTGTAATTTATTTTTAAAACCTCAAAGTTTAAAATGACTAGCCTGCTTTTATTTTTAAAATAGGCATTTATTTTAAAAATAAGTTTTTACTTATTTTAGAAATTTACTTTAAAACTTGAACCCTCTGATTTCATAGCTTCAGGCACCTCCTCAGGTCCAAACCAGCTTGTTCTGCTTTTCTTCTTCCTTTATATAAGTACCTAGAGATTATGCCTCTTCTTTAAGTCAGTGGCTGCCACCACACACTCTATCCCTTGAAATCTTTCTCAAAGAAGGTTGAGGGTGGAAAGGAATGTTTTCTCTGTAAGTGCTTCCCCCAAAGACAGTCCCCTTTATTTTAGTTTTATTCAGTGATGTCCTAGTAAATGTTTATTAACTGGTTTGGGGGGAGTGGAGGGTTGAGGGGGTGGGACTTAGTGAGACCTGGTTGTGGCATTTGATGATTTCCATGGTATTATCAAAAGAACTGCTACTGCAAATAGAAAGAAGTATAATAATTCATGAATTGGGCAACACCAAGTAAAAGCTGGTGTTCCAAAGTGTTTGGGGGGCATTTTTGGAATTTATGGTCCAAAAAAAAGGGAAATGGCCAACTGTCAGGTTAAGTTCTGTTTTCGTGGTTTACTGGAATATTCAGGAAGAAGGAAACTTGTCCAAAACCGGTTGTTCAGTACTTAGGCCTCTTTTACTTGTCTTACTTCCTGTAGTCTCGTTCCCCAAGCTGCAAATACCTTTAGTCTGATTGCCTCAGCATAGCATGTCTACTTTGTGTGCTTCCTTTTCTGGGAGGCATTTTGTAACCCAAGACCTGAAGGTCAATTTAGAGTTCCTTTAACAATGTAAATATTCCCCCATGGCTGATTTCAAGCTACCAATGTCATATCATTGAGCATGGAGTTGGGAAGATTGCTCATTGTGTAATATTTTCACCATACAGATACAATCGATGTAAATGACCTCAAGAACATAGTTAAGATGTAATAAAATAATCAGGCAGTGATTAAATATCTTGATTTTTAATATAACTTATTTGCAAGTTTATATAATTTGATTTTTAATGGTGGTCACGTTTAACAACCAGTTAGCAAAATTCCCGAAAATTTAACAATAGGGTCTATAGAGATGGTAGGAGCCTGCTGCAACTCACTATCATTTACCACAAATCCAAGAGAACTCAGAAAAGACTAAACTGCAAATTCACAAGAGCAAGGATCACGGTTCTGTGTCTACTCATCCTTTTATCCCTTCCTGAGTACAGTGCTTGGCACATAAATGGAGCTTGACAAATAACAAACAAATCTTCCAAATTCTTATGGAGTCCTTACTGATAGACCTTAATCTATGGCTCTGATACCATAATGGAAGCCCTCTGGGCTTCCTTCTGGGCTTCTAGTTTTATATAAGTAAGGACTGAGTTTACTGACCACACCTTTAGATTCTAAAGTTTAGAGTCTCTCTTTCATTTAAAAAATTTATTCATTCATTCCACTCACTTATTCATTTAGTGCCAGTATTTACTGGGCACCTAGAGTGTTCTATGTGCTGTTGATAGAAATGAAGACAGATAATATCCCCCTACTCACAATGCTTCATATTCCAGTGGGAAGAGTCAAGTGGATAAATTATTTCAGAGCAGTAAATAATATGGAGAAAATAAAGCAGAGTAATGGGACAGTAGGTGCTGTTTTAGAGAGGGGTGTCAAGGAAGACCTTTCCAAACTGACATTTGAGCCAGAGACCTGGATGATGGGAAGGAACTGGCCATAAGTTCTGGGCAAAGAGCTTTCCAGGCTAAGGGAAAAAGACCAAAAGCTCTAAGGTTGGAACATGCTTGTGGGTCAAAGGAAGAGCAAGAATGCCCATGTAAGTGTAGCCTGATGTGCAGAACAAAGGGTGTATGGTGAATGGAGTCAGGTAGTTAAGCAGGGGCCAGATGGCAGAGGCAGCTTTGGAGAGTGTGAACTTCAGAGGAAGTATTTTTTACGTGAAGGCAGAGGGTTCAAGGTTGTGAAGCTGCATTGGGCAGTGGGAAAATTTGGTCCCTCCTTCCTTGTTCTGTGATTCTGGGGCTGGGAAGAATGAACATAAGAGACTTAATTAAGGAAGCAGAACATGGACTTCTGTTTAAAGTAAAATATATAAAATCTGTTTAACCTGCAATGAGGATTCTTGAGTTCGGCAGAAAGCCAGGAGCAACTGGAATACTAGAGGGGCGTGATGATAAAGTTCATGTGCCAACTTGGCCAGGTGATGGTGTCCAGGTGTCTGGTCAAGCAAGCACTGGCCTAATCGTTACTGCAAGGACATTTATGGCTGGTTAATAAACCAGAAGACTGGTTTTTTAAATTATCTGTCAACTGACTACACCTGTAACAGATTACATCAATGAAGGGCATGTCTTCTGCAATGAGAGAATTCAATCAGCTGGATTTAATCCAATCAGTTGAAGAGTTTTAAGGGAGAAAGAGAAAGAAACTTCACTTCTTCTTCCACTATCCAGAGTCTCCTGAGGAGTTCATCGAACTCCTTCATTGGAGTTCCCAGTTTACTGCCTGCCCTAAGGAATTTGGACTCGTGCATCCTGCCCTATGGAATATGAATTCACGCATCTCCACAGATGCGTGAGACATTTTTATAAAATCTTGTATTTACAGATATCTCGTTGGTTCTGTTTCCCTAGAGAACCCTATCTAATACAGCCTGGTACTAGGAGTGGTTCTTGAGAAACAGAATCTTAAAATGGGCTTTTACAATTGGTTTTCTACTCTGATTAGATTCAAAGGCAATGACTCCATTTCCAATAATCAAATTGGCACTGATAGTCCATGGAGTGAGATGGCAATGGAGGTATGCAAAATATCACCACTTGATTCTCCTAATCATACTTTTGTATGAATCAAGGCTCTGGGTGACAGTGCTTTTGACACCTTAACAGAATTTTGTGGAGTTAAGAGATATAATGATGTAGGCTGGTTGCTCTTAGATATGCTGGATAAAATTATAAGAGAAAGGGACAAGCTAAACGCTTCAAATTTGAAACTTTAATGCCATATACAGATGTAAAAGTTTCTATGTGTGCCTTGGAAGAAAATCTTATTTCCTATGGCCGTAGACTTGAGATTTCTGAAAATCAGACCCAGAGTCTCACTGTGTGAGTAGCAGATTTACAACGTAAACTAAAATCTCAACCTCGCAGGGTGTCGGCTATTAAAGTAAAGACATTGATTGGAAATGAATGGGATCCTGAAACTTGGGACGGGGACATATGGATTGATAATAATGGCAGTGAGGACACTGGAACCCTGGATGCTGCTAAGTCTTTGCTAGATACACCTGTAGTGGTCTGCCCTGAGGAAACAGCCCGTGTCCCCCACCGCCTTCTGCCCTGAGGAAACAGCTACCCACCCTCCAGTCTGGTTTGAGGAAACAGCTTCCTGACTCCAGTCTGCCCTGAGGAGACAGCTACCCACCCTGCAGTCTGCTTTGAGGAAACAGCTTCCTGACTCGTCTGCCCTGAGGAGCCTGCCATCCAGCCTCCATCTAAAGAGATTAATAATTCTTCAGTGCCTGCTAAACCTGTAATCACCTCCCCTGAGGAAGCAGTCCTTACTCCTCTGTCTGGAGAGATTAATCCTGTTTTACCAGATGAAACTGCAACAGAATGTCCTGAGGCAATCAGCTTGAAGAATACTTTCAATTCTTTTCATGACCCACCCCCACCACCACTCTTTTATCCAAGACCTATAACTAAAGTCCCAACAGGCCCCAAAGGGTGAGGTACAAAGTGTGACCCATGAGGAAGTACGCTATACGCCAAAAGAACTGCATGAGTTTTCCAATTTATATAGACAGAAATCAGTGGACTACGTGTGGGAATGGATATTAAGGGTGTGGGATAATGGTGGAAGGAATATAAAGTTGGATCAGGCTGAATTTGATATGGGCCCACTAAGCAGAGATTCTGCATTCAATGTTGTAGCTCCAGGGGTTAGAAAGGGCATTAACAGTTTGCGTGGATGGCTAAAACATGGATCAAATGGTGGCCGACATTACCTGAGGTCGAAATGCCGGAACTGCCCTGGTATAATGTAGAGGAGGGAATTCAAAGGCTTAGAGAGACTGGAATGTTAGAGTGGATTTATCATGGAAGACCTGCTCACATACCCCTGGAATGTCCTGAGGACACACCTTTTACCAGGACTGTGAGAAATAAATTTGTGAGACTAGCTCCATCATCGCTGAAGAGCTTTGCAGTCGTCCTTCTATGTAGGTCAGATATTACTGTGAGAACTGCTGTCACTGAGCTAGAATCCTTAAAAATGGGTATAATCAGATTCGGAGTTGGCAGAAGCCATGTGGCAGCAGTTAATCGCCAAAGACAAGGTGGGCATGGCTACCACAATGGAAAACAGGCTCAAAGCAGCAGTCAAAATAATCTCACTTGCAGAGATTTATGGTACTGGCTAGTAGATCATGGAGTACCTAGAAGTAAAATAGATGGGCAATCTACTAAATTCTTGTTTGATCTGTATAAGCAGAATAATTCTAGGTCACGTGAACAAAAGTCTAACTTCAATTACAAAAACAGAGTCATGTCCCCTTAATCAATTTCCTGACTTGAGACAGTTTACAAACCCAGAGCCCCTTGAATGAGGGGAAGGCCAGATACCCTTGGGGAAGGACCCTGTTCACTGCCCAAAATTTATACTGTTAATCTTCCTCCCAGCCTTCCCCAAGGGGACATACAGCCTTTTACCAGTATAACTGTGCATTGGGGTAAAGGAAATGATCAGATATTTCAGGGATTATTAGACACTGGCTCAGAAGTGACATTAATTCCAGGAGACCCAAAACGTCACTCTGGTCCACCAGTCAGAGTAGGGGCTTATGGAGGTCAGGCGATTGATGGAATTTTAACTCAGATCCATCTCAGAGTGGGTCCAGTTGGTCTGTGGTCCGACTCTGTGGTTATTTCCCCACTTCCAGAACGTATAATTGGCATAGACATATTCAACAACATGGACTTCCACTCACCAAGGCCAACCTGGCCACAGCCACTGCTGAGTGCCCAATCTGCCAGCAGGAGAGACCCACACTCAGTCCCCAATATAACACCATTCCTGAGGTGATCAGCCTGCTACGTGGTGGCAGGTTGATTACATTGGACCACTTCCATCACGGAAGGGGCAGCAATTTGTTCTCATTGGAATAGACACATACTCTGGATATAGTTTGCCTTCCCAACACACAATGTTTCTGTCAAAACTACCATCCATGGACTTATGGAATGCCTTATCCACCGTCATGGTATTTGTGCCAGTTTGTTATTATGTCCCCCCAAATGCCATTATCTTTGTTGCAATCTTGTGTGGGCAGACCTATCAGTGTTAATTAGATTGTAATTCTTTGAGTGTTTCCATGGAGATGTGCCCCACCCAACTGTGGGTGATGACTCTGATTGGATAATTTCCATGGAGGTGTTGGCCCACCCATTCAGGGTGGGTCTGAATTAAATTACTGGAGTACTATATAAGCTCAGACAGAAGGAGCAAGCTTGCTACAGCCAAGAGGGACACTTTGAAGAATGCACAGGGGCTGAGAAAGTAGCCGCAGCTGAGAGACAGTTTGAAGACAGCTGTTGAAAGCAGACTTTTGCTCCAGAGAAGCCAAGAGAGGAAAAATGCCCCAAGAGCAACTAAGAGTGGTATTTTTGAGGAACGGCAGCCTAGAGAGGAATGTCTTGGGAGAAAGCCATTTTGAAACCAAGACTTGGAGCAGACGCCAACCACGTGCCTTCCCAGCTAACAGAGGTTTTCCAGACACCATTGGCCATCCTCCAGTGAAGGTACCCCCGATTGTTGATGTTTTATCTTGGACACTTTATGGCCTTAAGACTGTAACTGTGTAACCAAATAAACCCCCTTTATAAAAGCCGATCAATGCATCTCTGGTGTTTTGCATTCCAGCAGCATTAGCAAACTAGAACAGTATTCCACACAGCATTGCTTCTGACCAAGGAACCCACTTCACAGCAAATGAAGTGAGGGAATGGACATAAGCTCATGGTATTCTCTGGTCTTACCATGTTCCCCATCATCCAGAGGCAGCTGGGTTAACAGAATGGTGGAATGGCCTTTTGAAGACTCAATTACAGCACCAACTAGGTGGCAATACCTTGCAGGGCTGGAGACGTGTTCTCCAGGAGATTGTGTATGCTCTGAATCAGCATCCACTCTATGGGGCTGTTTCTCCCATAGCCAGGATTCACGGGTCCAGAAATCAAGGAGTGGAAACAGGAGTGGCACCACTCACTATCACTAGGAAAATTTTTGCTTCCTGTCCCTGCAAGCTTAAGCTCTGCTGGTCTACAAGTCCTAGTTCCAAAAGGAGGAGTGCTTCCACCAGGAGACACAACAATAATTCCATTGATCTGGAAGTTAAGACTGCCACCTGGCCACTTTGGGCTTCTCATGCCTCTGAATCAACAGGCAAGGAAGGGGATTACTGAACTGCCTGGGGTGATTGATCCCGACTATCAAGGGGAAACAGCACTGCAACTACACAATGGAGGTAAAGAAGAGTTTTCCTGGAATACAGGAGATCCCCTAGGGCGTCTCTTAGTACTACCATGCCCTGTGATTCAAGTCGATGGAAAACTGCAACAACCCAATCCAGACAGAAATTTCAGGAATGAAGGTTTGGGTCAACCCACCAGGCAAAGAACCACAGCCAGCTAAAGTGCTTGCTGAGGGTAAAGGGAACATGGAATGGGTAGTGGAAGAAATATGATAAATATGAACTATGTGGGCATAGTTCATATGATAAATATGAACTATGCCCACGTGACCAGTTACAGAAACGTGGACTATTATGGCATGAATATTTCCTCCTTGTTTTTTTTTGTATTTGTCTGTAAAGCAAATATCTTTTTCTTCTCTATCTCTTCCCTTTATCATATGACATAAACTGTATTGTTCACTTCGCAGTATTTAAGTTACAGGAAATCAAGTTTAAGAATCAATGTTACCCAAGGACTAGCACCCTATTCTGGAGAGATTTAGTGCATTTCCGGTGTACACAGGACAGCTGAGTATTGTTAGGCAAAACATATGTCTGTAATTGTGCTCTATTTAGAGATTAAGTATGGTTTAAGGTGATGCGTATAACTGCCAAGTTCACAAGGTGTGGACTGTGATGGATGGTTAGGTTCATATGTCAACTTGGCCAGGTGATGGTGTCCAGGTGTCTGGTCAAGCAAGCACTGGCCTGTTACTGCAAGGACATTTGTGGCTGGTTAATAAACCAGAAGGCTGGTTTATTAAATCATCAGTCAACTGATTGCACCTGTAACTGACTACACCAAGGAAGGGCATGTCTTCCACAATTAGAGAATTCAATCAGCTGGATTTAATCCAATCAGTTGAAGACCTTTAAGGGAGAAAGAGAGACAACCTTCACTTCTTCTTCGGCTAGCCAGCTAAGTGTTTCCTGAGGAGTTCATCGAACAGCTTCATCAGGGTTGCCAGTTCACTGCCTGCCCTACAAGAATCTGAATTCATGCATCCTGCCCTAAGGAATCTGGATTTACGCATCCCCACAGTTGCGTGGGACACTTTTATAAAATCTTGTTGGTTCTGTTTCCCTAAAGAACCAAGGGGAATAGGAGTAAATGACTGGATGGATGCAGAGTTTCTGTTTGAGTGATGGAAACATTTAGAAATGGATGGTGGTGATGGTAGCACAATACTGTGAATGCAATTAATACCACTGAATTGTATATCTGAAAGTGGTTAAAATGGGAAATTTTATGTTGAGTATGTTACAATAAACTTTTTGTTTTTTAAAAAGGCAGATGTCAACCCATAGTCCCATATAGAGGCAGCCACCTGAATCCCTCACACACTCCTCACTCCCTCCCACCCCCACCCCCACCACAAAGGAGTTTTTATTAAGGGCAAGGAATGATCAGTGACACAGATGTGAAAGGAGACAACTAGCTGCCCTTAAGGTCCAAATGAAACAGGTGTGAAATCTGTGTTAGTGCCAGTGAAGGCTGAGGCTGCAAAGGGCACCAGAACACTTTGTTCAGGTTTAAAACTGAAAACAAATCTCAAGCCCTTTGCACCTGACTGTTCTATTTGGGACCTTCCTCCGCCCCCCACCTCCACTCCCCTTTACTTAATGTCTTATCCTTCAGGTTCCAATTTAGAAGTCACTTCCTCTGGAAAGCCTTTCCAAACCCTCCAAAGTTGAGTTAGATATAATAGTACCAGCTAACATTACTGAATGCTTACCATACCCTAGGCATCTGCTAAACACTTTAAAAGTGTTATTTGATATAATTCTCACCGTAGGACAATGAAGTAGGCACTATTATTATCCCCATTTAAGATATGGTAACTGAGGCTTAGAAAGGCTAAGTGGTTGAAAGCAGTATCCAAACCAAGGACAGATCAAGGGGTTAATTACCCCTACCATATCCTTCCTCTCAGGGTTTCCTTAATCCTCTGAATTATAATTGCCTATTTAAAGCACCTTCTTCTCACAACTGCTGGTGTTAAGGGAAAATAAAAATTTAAAAATAAAGGTTAACTCTCTCTGTTGAACATAAGGGAAAAGACTGCCTCCTCCTTCCCATCTCTCTTAGTATTTACTCATAATTGTAAATTCTCTTTGTCCTTTGAAATGTATGTAAATGTGAAGTGTAGGTAAAAGGTTAAATAAACCTTTAGCAAATTTTACCACTAAAGATGCCATCTCAAAAAAAGAAGCCCTATCTTTGAAAAGTCCCTACCTCCTAATTTATTGGGAAGAAGTTATTAGCATCATTTTTAGGGGGCTCCTGGCTCCAAATTTTAAAACAGCTCAGGTAATAAAGATGTATCTCAAGAATGTGTATATAATGGGTTGTATCTGCTTAGCCACATAAAAATAGTAAGTTCTCTTTCTGTCTTCGCAATTTCCTGTAATGTAGCACATCCTGGTTTATGCTTATTCAATAATAAAACTGTTTTTTTTTTTCTTTTTTGTGCAGAGATTTTCTGGGCTGGGATAAGATTTGATTTTAATTATATTTCCCAAACACCAGCTCCTTAAGAGCAGGAACAGTATCTTACTTTCTCACTTACTATCATTTAACACTGACTGACATGAGGGGCATTTAATAAATACTGAATGAATCAAGATATTTAAATGGCACATGTGTCTTAAGAGAATTAAGAGCAGTCATATCTCTTTACACTATGGAAATTTTGATGGAGTTATTCATATATAGGACATGGAAAATTTCATGGCATTGACATTTAAACTGAGGCTTAAAGATGTTCCAGGAAGAATCTGTCCTGAGAGTTTGGGGAATGGTGAGAACTAAGATATCAGATGAGAGGCATTTGTAAGGGGGAGAGAACTTTCCACATAAAAGCCAGGTTTGTTCCTTAACCAAATTTCCTCTTGCCTGTGGCACAGGTGCTAAAGAGAAGCTAAACCACTAAGATTAAATCTAAAATATCTGGGAAAAGCAGCACAGCTTTAAAAATATTAAGCTCCACTATCCTACAATGCCACAAGGTGGGGATATGACTCCAGGAAAATATTTTTGCTTTCTGTGCTTTGTGTTTCTGTGGCTATTTTTCTATTTCTGTTTCTGTTTTTCCTTTTTTTACTAGTTTATTTTTTTCCATTATCATTCTTCCTTACCTGAAATGATTACTAGTCATTTTCACCACTAGTCATTTTCACCGGACAGGAAAACAACAAAGTGAAAATAAGTAAATTATGGTAGATTAACATGATGCAACACTATTTTATTTGTAGCTATTTTAAGTAATATCTATAAAGATTGTAGAAAATTGTGGTTATATATATATAGACACACACACACATAATGCAAAATTTCTCATTTTAACCATTTTTAAGTACACACTTCAGTGGTAATAATTACATTCACAATGTCGTGCTACCATCACCACCATCCACAACCAAGACTTTTTCATGACCCCAAACAGAAAGTCTGTATTAAACAATGACTTCCCATTCCCCACTCTCTCTGGCCCCTGGTAACCTCTAATCTACTTTCTGTCTCTATGAATTTGCTTATTGTAGATATTTCATACAACAGACTCATACAGTATTTGTCCTTTTGTGACTGGCTTATTTCACTCTATAATAATCAAAACATTAATTTTTAATTACAAAATTGTGTGTATATTATGACTAATAATGAAGTGCAAAAAACTAAGAGAAAAGGATTGAGAAGTAATATGCAAAATAAAATTTTTAGGATTATGTGAAATTATTTTTATCTTATTCAAAAATGTTTTACACTTTTTACATGTGTTCAACAAAATATTACATCATATTTTCAACTAAAACAAAAGGGCCCAGAATGTGGTTAAAATGGGAAATTTTGTGCTATATATTTGTTACCACAATAAAAAGTTAAAAAAAAAAAAAAACTTTTAAAAAAAAGGGCACAAATGCTTGGGGAAAAGAAAGTATTTATTTGTTTAGGTGGCAAGATTATGGATATATTTTCTTGTGTAAAATTTCAATTTGAAGTATTTGAGGGGAATAATAAATATCTTATTTAAAAAGGACAGGTAATGAAATTTGAAAATATATATAGTTTGTAATTTACAATAGCATCAAAAAACACCAAATACCTAAGAGTAAGTCTAATGAAAGATGTGCATGACAACTACAAAATATTACTGAAATAAATTAGAGAAGGCCTAAATAAATGGAGAGATAAAAATGGAACACAGAGCCTGGAACTTATATAGTCACTCAATTTACAACAAAGGCACCATTACAATCAGTGGGAAAAGGATAGTCTTTCAACAAATGATGCTGGAAAAAAAATGAACCTTGACCCTTACCTGATATTAAGCAAAAATTATTTCAAAATGGATCACAGGCCTACATATGAGAAAAAAATGAATAGAACATTTTCATGATGTTAAGGTAGGCAAAAATTTCTTAAACAAGGCATAAAAACACTAACCATAAAAGACAAGACTGATAAATTGGACTTCATTAAAATTAAGACTTGTGTTCATCAAAGGATACCATAAGAGCCACAGACTCTGCATTTTACAGCATGGTTGCTGTGCTGGTTTGAATGTATTATGTCCCCCAGAAAAAGCCATCTTGTGGGGCAGACATATTAGTGTGGATTAAGTTGGAACGTTTGGATTAGGTTGTTTGCATGGAAATGCGCCCCACCCAACTGTAGATAACTCTGATGAGATAATTTCCATGGAGGCATGGCCCCACCCATTCAGGGTGGGCTTCGATCAGTGGAGCCATATAAATGAGCTGACAAACAGAAGGAACTCAGTGCAGCTCAGAGTGACATTTTGAAGAGGAGCTACAGTCAAGAGGGATGCTTTGAAGAAAACACAGGAACCGCAGATAAGAGCGAGTTTGAAGACGGCCGCTGAAAGCAGACTCTTGCTCCGGAGAAGCTGAGAGAGGACAAATACCCCAAGTGCAGCTGAGAGTGACATTTTTGAGGAACTGCAGCCTAGAGAGGAACATCCTGGGAGAAAGCCATTTTGAAAACAGAGCATTGGAGCAGACGCCAGCCAGGTGCCTCCCCAGCTAACAGAGGTTTTCCAGACACCCCTGGCCATCCTCCACTGAAGGTACCTGATTGCTGATGTGTTATTTTGGACACTTTATGGCCTTAAGACTGTAACTGTGTAACCAAATAAACCCCTTTTATAAAAGCCAATCCATCGCTGGTGTTTTGCATTCCAGCAGCATTAGCAAACTAGAACAGTTGCTATACTTCAGTAAAAAAAGGTTCAAAAAATGGCCAAATGAGAAGACTTCTGCTTCCGGAAAAATGGGGAAATACTTGCCTCTATCCTTCCCATTAAGAACTGCTAGAATCCCTAGACATTATATATGAAACAAATATAAGACAACTGTGTTAGTATGAAGCTGTTATTTACTGCAGGAAAGGCCATGTTCTTTTAATCCATTCCTGTGGGTGCAGACCTAATGTAGATGGGACCTTCTGATTATATTATTTCAACTGAGATATGACTCACCTTATTCAAGGTGGTTCTTAATCCTCTTATTGGAGTCCTTTATAAGAGAGTTAAACACATACAGAAGCTAAGAGATAAAGTTAAGAGAAGCTCACAAAAAAGCCCCCCAGAGAAACTGAGAGGACCCACAGAAAACAGAGAGGAAGCCATTGAAGCCAGAAGCTGAAGGCAACAAAACCAGGGAGAGAAGGACCAGCAAACACTACCCATGTTACCTTCCCATGTGACAGAGGTTGTCCTGGATGCTGGCGGCCTGTCTTCAGAGTCCAGGTATCATCCTGTTGATGCTTGAGGTGGACATTGTCACAGCCAAAGAACTGTAAATTGTAAGTTAATAATTGTCATTGTAAAAGCCAACCCATTTCTGGTATGTTGCATTCCAGCAGCTTTATCAAACCAAATGATGACTTTGAAAGTAAAGAGAAGATAGACTTAAGGACCCCAGGACCTGAGGAATGCCACAGCAATGAGTTCTCTCGGTTTTGTTTTTACCTCTTCTTTCCAGCCATATCAATGGGCACAGACGAAAAAGAAAAAAAGCCCGAAGGAAAGCCTGATCTCTGTAGCAAAATGTCAAAGTAAGGGGCAACCTTGAAAGACAAAACTCTTAAACAACAACCACTCTACTCCAGTCAAACACCAAAGAAAAAACTGCAACCCCGCCCTCACCCCTGACACCAAGGGCCAAGTGGGAAACCTAGAATTTCACCTTATCCAGGCTGTACCAAGAAGCCCCCAATCCCTCTGCTGGGCAGCATCAAAGAAGGTGGAAAGGAGCAGGGACTTTCATCTCTGCTGAGTGATAGTGAGGCTGCCTCATCCCCACCCTGTGGTGTGTGTCAGTGGTGAACACATAAAGAGCCTGACTTCCACCACCACCCAGCAGTAACAAGGAGCACTCCCCCATTGGTCAATGGGGCCATGTGGGGAACCTGGACTTCTACCTCTAGCTGGCAGTAAAGAAGTGATGCCTCTCTTCCTCCCTTCCACCACTGGAGTGGTGACAGAGGGGGTGCTGCTATAACAAAATTTAACTAAGATCCAGAGTCTCGTAACTATAATATCCAAAATGTCCAGGTTTCAATAAAAAATCACTCATCATACCAAGAACCAGAAAAAAATCTCAATTTGAATAAGAAAAGACAATCAACAGATGCCAATATCAAGGTGATATGTTAGAATTATCTGACAAGGATTTTAAAGCAGACATCAAAAAAGCCAAACAGAAATTTCAGAACTCAAAAAATACAAAATGAAAATAAAAAACTCAATGGAACCCCACCTCATACCATACACAAAAATTGACTTAAAATGGAACAAAGACCTACATATACGAACTAAAATTATAAAACCCCTAGAAGAAAACATAGGGTAACATCTTTAGGACCATGCATTAGGCAAAGGATTCTTAGATTTTATAACAAAAGCACAAACAAAATATAGATAAAGTAGATTTCATCAAAATTAAAAACTTTTAATCATCAATTGATATTATCAAGAAAGTGAAAAGACAACCTACAGAATGGGAGAAGATATTTGGAAACCATATATCTGATAAGGGCTCAATAGCCAGAATACATAAGGAAATGCTACAACTCAACAACAAAAAGACAAACCACCCAATTTAAAAACGGGCAAAGGCAACTCTGCAAATAAACTCACTACCCTCCCCCCTACATGGGACATGACTCCCAGGAATGAGCCTGGACCCGGCATCTTGGGATTTAGAAAATCTTCCTGACCAAAAAGGGGAAAAGAAATGAAACAAAATAAAGTTTCAGTGGCTAAGAGATTTCATATAGAGTCAAGAGGTCATTCTGGAGGTTATTCTTATGCAGTATATAGATATTTATTTTTTAGTTTCTAGTGTATTAGAATACCTAGAAGGAAATACCTGAAACTGTTGAACTATAGTCCAGTAGCCTTGATGCCTGATGATGGCTGTGTAACTGTATAGCTTTTATTGTGTGACTGTGTGATTGAAAACCTTGTGACTGACACTCCCTTTATCCAGTGTATGGGCAGATAAGTAATTTTAAAAAAATGGGGGTGGGGGTATAAAGGTTTTGGAATGTTTTGGGTGTTCTTTTTTATTTTTATTACTTTTTTCTGGAATAATGAAAATGTTCTAAAATTGACTGTGGTGATGAATGCACAACTATATGATGATACTGTGAGCCACTTATTATATATTTTGGATGGGTTATATGGTGTGTGAATATATCTCAATAAAACTGCATTTAAAAAAAAAGAAAAAAAATAGGCAAAGGACCTGAGTAGACATTTCACCAAAGAAATATCTGATAAACACATGAAAACTCAATACCATTAGCCATTACTGAAATGCAAAGCAACATCACAATGATATCACTTCACACCCACCAGAATGGCTATTATTAAAAAAACAGAGGGCTACGGGGTATGGGTCAGGATATCTACAGTGATGGGAAATTCAGTTACAGAAATTCAGAAAAGAGGACTTAACCGACTTTTAACAATGGATGAAAGTGGGAAAGTTATCAAAAAACTATCATCAGGCCCAGATGGTGTTACAAGTTACAAAAAATCCTTGATGAAGAAGAAAGATCTTAAGCAACATGATGGATTCAGAAACTCATGAAAAGAGGCCACTGATCATAACATCTTCAAAACAAGATATATTACCTCATATTACAAATGCTTCTGGAGCAAAGCATTACTTTTGTGGCTGTTGCACAGCTTTCAACAATATAGCAATCATATTTCTTATTCAGAAGGTCCTCTTTTGGCAACAGCTACACTGAATCAAAATCTGGGATGCAGTACTTTAGTTGAGAAGGGATGGACTCTGAAACTTGTTTCATGGACTCCTTCCCCCATTAATGTAGAAGACAGCTACACTGGCACTTATGTTTGGTCTGTATGAGGATTTTACTTACCTTCTCCATAAGCATGTCAGCACCCGAGAGTGAGTCTGCAACACATAACGTGGCGGCACTACTCACTAGGACAATAGAAGCAATTTTCACTCCATTTGAAAGGGTTCAAACAATGCTTCAAGACCACTGGCATCAAGAAAATTTATAAACACTTATCAGGCTTTCAACGCACTGAAATCCCATGGGATTGGAGAATATTATCAAGGTTGGTGCCCAGTCTTTTCTATAATGGATTCAGCAATGTCCTTTTTATTGGCCAGTGAGGTCTCCATTATCTACTGCAAGGACCCACAGTGCTCATTTGGTCAATGATTTTATCTGTGGAGGTCAACAGGATGCTATGTTGAGATTCTCAAAAATTCACATGCAGTCTCAAATTGGTGGAGAATTATAGGCTTTCCCCCAAGGTTTTACAAAAAATCTGGCTAGAACAGACAGGAAACAGATAAAACTTTTCAGAGGTGACCATCTGAATTACCATCTATACCTCATGTTTTGGGGTATAACCAATGTGACTTATGAGTTCATGTTAATAATTGTATGAAAAAATCATTAGTTAGGTAATATTTACCAACTGAATAGATCTTCTAAGAAGAATGCAGTTTGGCCTGGTTCCTAATTGGCCACCTAAAAATTGACAGTATAAGTCCAGGGAACAGTCAATTATGGGCAAAGCTGTTTTCCTGAAGTATCAACAACAGAATAAAAGGTTTTAATAGGAAATTTTAAAAAACAATAGAAAATAACAAGTGTTGGAGAGGATGTGGAGAAATCAGGACCCTCGTGCATTGTTGGTAGGAATGTAAAGTGGTACAGCCACCGTGGAGAACAGTTTGGTGATTCCTCAGAAAGTTAAATAAAGAAGTACCATATAACCTAGCAATCTATTTCTAAGTATATACTCCAAAGAACTGAACACTGGGACTCAAACAGATATTTGCACACTGATGTTCATACCAGCATTATTCACAACTGCCAAAAGCTGGAAGCAACCCAAGTGTCCATCAGCAGATAAATGGATAAACAAAATGTGGTATATACATACAATGGAATATTATTCAGCCATTAAAAGGTATGAAATTCTGATACATGCTATAACATGGATCAACAGTGGAAACATCATGTTGAGTGAAATAAGCCAGACACAAAAGGATAAATATTGTATGATCTCACTTACATGAAATAATTAGAATATGCAAATTCAGAGTCAGAAATTCGAGTACAGGTTACCAGGGGCAGATGCAGGGGTGGGGAATGGGGAGTTAATGCTTAGCTGGTATAGGTACTTACTGTTTGGGGTGATGAAAAAGTTTTGATAAGGGATGGTGGTGATGGTATCACAACATGATGAATGTAGTTACCATCACTGAATTATATACTCAAAAGTGGTTACAATGGGAAATTTTAGGTTGTATATATGTTACCAAATAAATACTTAAAAAAAAAAAACAAAACATAGAACTGAACAACACACAGAGTGAACCCTAATGTAAAATTGTCTTTAGTTAATATAATTGTAATTATATTGGTTCATCAATTATAAAAGGGAAAACTGTCTGTGTGTGTTAGGGGGTGGTTTATGGGAAGTCTGTACTTTCTGCATGATTATGTTGTAAACCTACAACTGCCCTTTAAAAAAAAAGTTGCAAAGGTAAAATAGAAAAAAAAATCTCAATGGATTTACTCAGCAACAGAATGGAGAGTACAGAGGAAAGAATCAGTGAACTTGAACTTAGAACAACAAAAATTACCCAATTTGAACAAAGAGAAAACAGACTGAAAAAAAATTCTATAGCTCCAGTGACCTATAAGACCATAATAAAAGATTCAACATTCATATCAATGGAGTCCTGGAAGGAGAGGAGAAAGCAGGTAAAGCTAAAAATATACTAGAATGGCTGAAAATTTCCCAAATTTGGCAAAAAGACATTAACTTACAGATTCAAGAACCTGAGCAAACCATAAACAGGATAAACCCAAAGAAATCCATGCCAGGACACATCATAGTCAAAATTCTGAAAACTAAAAATAAAGTCAAAATCTTGAAAGCAGTAAGAGAGAAACAACACCTTACCTAAAGAAGTGGTACAATATTTTTCAAATGCTGAAAGATGAGAACTGTCAAGCTAGAATTCTATATCCAATGAAAATATCCTTTGGAATGAAGGAGAATCAATGCATTCTCAGGTGAAGAAAAACGAAAAGAATTTGTCACCCGACCTACCTTTAAAAAATGGCTAAAGAAGTTCTAACAGAAAGGAAATGATAAAAGGAATCTTGGAAAGAAGGAAGGAAGAAAGGGAGGGGGGAGGAGATGAAGGACAATAGAAAGAGCAAAAATATGAGTAAACACAATAGACTTTCCTTCTCTTAATTTTTCTAAAGTATGTTTGATGGTTGAAGCAAAAACTATGACATTGTCCGATGTGGTTCTCAATTACATTAGAGGACATATTTAAAACAATTATATCATAAATGGGAAAGGGTAAAGAGATGTAAAAGGAAGTAAGATTTCTAACTCAACCTGAACTGATAAAATGTTGATACTAGTAGATACGGTGTCATGTAAAATCTAGAGTAAACACTAAAAAAGTTATCAGAGAGATATACTTAAAAACACTACAGAGATATACTCAAAAACACTGTACAGATAACAATTTTATGTAGATAAAATGGAATTTTAAAAATGCACAAGTGAAAAATCTCTCTTTAAAACCCCATTTATCTAGGATTTCTTTTTACTTATGTGGGTCTTTACTTCTCCTTAATGGGTAACTGGCCCTAATCAGAAGGAAATCTACCCTCAGTTAATACAATAGCAGCAGTCATTAATACTGTATTATTGAAAAGCAGATAGAATAAGAGATACAGTATAAGATAGTATTCTTAGGAACTGTATCCATAAATGAAAGCAAATCCTAAAAGAAAATCCTATAAAGTTTTTTAAAATCCTAAAAAAAAAAGTTAACTGAATTCTTGCTTTAACTACTACAGATTTTTTTCTTTATTGATCATATTCATAGGCACTCATGTTCCAAGAATAACTTCAACAGTAGAAATAATAATAGTCTATCAGATTAACCCTGTTTATTACCACCCCAATGTTCAGTTACTCAAACATATTCCCTGGTTCTTGTAGTCAAAACTCTCTCGAGAGTGTGACAAAGACTGACAAGCTATTCAGCAAATCATTTATATTTTTTCCTCTGGGCACACCATTAGGCCACATTTCCCAGCCTCCCTTAAAGTTCAGTATGCCCTATTAATGAGTCTGGTCAATGGAATATGGATAGAAGTCTTGCTCATAAAACCTTCCCCTGCATGAATGTCCATTGATGCCCCTCATCTAGTGGCCAGATGTGGAGGATCTAGTGGCAAGGACCATGAAGAGGCCCCAGGAATCATGAAGCCACTAGTTGTAAAGAGCCTATGTCCCTGAATCACCGCTGGCAAAAAGTTGAGTCACCTGTGGAACTTTTTTTTTTAATAAACAAACATTTTATTGTATGAAGCCACTGAAATTTTAAGTTTTTGTTGTTGTTATAGCAGTTAGCCCACCTTGACAAATAGAGGGTATATATGTTTATCATGCTTCCTTTATCTGCTCATCTACAACTGAATTCACTAGGGAGTTAGTTGTGATAACTCTTTAGTGACCCTATAAAAAGAAATTTGCCAACTGCTAATTTTAAGTTCTTTTCACCCTGCCTTCCCTTGCTGATCTATTCCACTGAATTTTTGAGAATCCTTTGAAGTTCAACATTGAGAGTTAAAATCCACTTATTGCTGCTTTTATAGGCTCATGGTCAAGAGAACTTGTCATTTCACATCCCAATTGGCATTTAGGTAAATGGCAAATACACAGGTTTCAATTTCTATTGAGTGCAAAACTGCGTAATAGAGTTAAGATGCTGCTATTATCTGACATAATAAAACAATTATTAAGATTATCACACTATTTATTCCTAATAATTATTCATTTTAAAGTAAAGTAAACTTTCGAGTCTTTCTATTACTTTACGGTTGTAAAACTTCTTAGCCCGCACATGTTTTAATCTTTTTTGTGTGCCATAGGCAACTTTGGAAGTCTGGTGAAGCTAACTGGCCTCTTATAAAAATAATGTTTTAAAATGCAAAAATAAAATAACATAGAATTTCAAAGAAAACCAATTGAAATATAGTTATCAAAACAGTTTCAAATGTGTTAACAGTAATATGTGTCTCTTTATTGAGATATTAAATAGCAAAATTTAGTGGTGGGTCTAATAATTACTGCAATATTGAAGGAGCAATAATGGAAATTACATTTTGAGATACCTGTAACAATCATTGTGAAATCAAAATATCTATTTCTATTAGTGACAAAATCACAAATAGTGCTAATATTATTTGGTTTGTTGCCTTACATTTATAATCGAAAGAAACATTAAATGTAATTTTTTTTTCCCATCCCAAATCTATAGACTCCCTGAATTCTATCCACGGAGGCCAGCTTAAGAACTCCAGGACTAAAAGTTTTTCAAAAACATTAACAGTACATATCTCTGAGTAATGGAAATGTGAGTGGTTTCATTTTTTTTTATTATTTTTTTACATTTTCCACAATAAGCACACATCACACTTATAATTATAAAAGAAATGAAATGATATTCATAAAAATAAGAGCAGTGTATTGGTTGCTAAGATTCAGGGCACAGAAACACAATTGGAAAAACAAAGCAATCTTTGAAGAAAATCTTTTAGAAAAAAAAAGGCAGGAAACAAAATTCTGGATGAGGATGGAGTATTGAACCGGTTTTGCATCAGAAAGACTTAAAGCTGGTAAGACCTTTATACCGTTTATCTTTATGCACAAAGGGATCAATTCATTGCCCTGACGCTGTCTCAGGGCTATTTTATCAAAACGGTGTTAGAAGTGAACAAGCCCTGCTGTTGCGTAGCATCCGCGGTAAGAAGACGGAACCCACAGGCAGTTATTACTTGAGTTTAGTGATTTTATCCATGCCTTCTGCGTCTCCCACAGCTGCAGCCTACCTGGCCCAGGGTTTGTCAGTGCCTTCAAGCAGTGGTTTGGAAGACAGAACTCCTAGGCAGTGAAATCGAAACTCCTTACTAGGGCGTACAAGATCCCTCTGAATCTCACCCCTACCTAACTCGCCAACTTTCAACTGTTTTCCCCATCCATCAGCTTCTCTGGCCTTTTGAATCGTCCAATAAGTCAAACTTGTTCTAGTCTCGGTGAATTTGCCCTTGCTGGTCCTTCTTCTGGCAAATTTCTCCTTCAGAGCTCCCTCCACACCCGAGTTTGACATCTCATTCTTTTAGCTCCAATATCCTCTACTTCAGAGAGACTTTCCTTGACTGCTCTTTTTAAAGTCCCCAACCCACCCCTGCCAGTCATCCCACTATTGCCAACGGCACTCTCTGAAATTATTTCTATACTGTTTCTCCCACTAGAAAGAAAGCTACTTGAGGAGGTTGTCAATGTTGTTCACCACGGTATCTTCGGCACCTAAAACTAACGGGCACAGAGTAGGTGCTCACTAAATACACGCTAAATGAATCAACAGAATCAATACCTGTGGACTGTCTCCTTGGCTTAGAAACAGAAATCGATTTCTCTTGCGAAAGTAAGTCTGATAATAGCAGTTATAACCTGCCGCTGAGGTGTTCGACCCATACAACTTTCCGGAGGAGATGACGCCACCATCTTCTACCCCAAGACGCCGCCACAGAGTTTCGCGCGGAACTGCGGCTGCGCGGGGCGTGTCTTGGGGCGTGGCTGACGCCGCTCTCCGGAAGTGTATCTAGAGCCCGCGAGCATTCGCGGATCGGCGTGCTAGAGCGGCGCGGCCCGTCGGGGTGGGGGTGAGCCCATCATGGAGGACGAGCGAAGCTTCTCGGATATCTGCGGCGGCCGCCTGGCCCTGCAGCGCCGCTACTACTCCCCTTCCTGCCGGGAGTTCTGCCTCAGCTGCCCTCGGCTTTCGCTGCGCTCGCTCACCGCTGTCACCTGCACCGTGTGGCTGGCGGCCTACGGACTCTTCACCCTCTGCGAGGTAATGACCGGTCGGCCCGTCTCCGCGCTCGGAGTCGGGGGCTCAGGTTTGGAAGGCCTTTGTGGTCTTATGGTCCGAGCCGCGGCCTTTCGCGATTCTGGGGACGCCATTCCGCTGCTGGACAGCTCTTTTCATTTCGTTTAGTGAAGTTTGTGCCCCGGTACATTCTTCCTCTCATTGGTTCCCGCTCTGCTCTGTGGATCCATCCAGCATACATCTAGTCTTGGCACGACAGCCTAACACTTTAACTTCCATGTGCTCTATGTAGTAATCCTCATAGAAATTTAATTCCAAGTGTTCACAAAACGTAAGCGGATCGTCCTCATCCATCATTCCACTCCTTAGAGTTAACAAAACTTTATACAGTATTCCAGAAACTGTTTTTGCCTCTCCGTGTGTGTGTCTGTATGTGTGTGTGTCTGTGTGTATATTCCTATTTCCTCTGAGTCTGTTTTCACATCTCTAAAATGTAATTAATGTCTGTCATGCCAGCCTCAAGGAATTGCTGTCAGGGTCAAATAACAATAAGTTTGTGACAGCCCTCAAATAAAATAAAGGATCCAAATTGTTCTTCTCTGGATGAGTTCTGAGAACTCAACCAAATAGTGAATTGTTTCACAGGTAGTGCCCTGCATTGAATATATTATTCCGGGAGTGATTTGATCAGAGCTAAGGACAGCAGGACTATTTACTTCTGTAGTTTAGATATTGCTTCCATTACTGCATCCATTAGCTTTTGTTGCCATCAGAGCATATTTCAGAGCATGGTAATTTAGCATGGATATGTGCAGAATTGCAACTGCTTTAATTTGTATCAAGTTATATCTAAAGTTTCTTCATGTCAGTTGAAATAATGCTACAAATGAATGAATTGCCAGGATAGTCCACCACCAAAAAATAAATAAAAGATTTAATTTGTGATATAGTTGAATTGCTAGCCTGAATTCTGGCCATATGGTGAACTCAGGTATTTATTAAATGCCCATTGAATGCCAGGTGCTTTAATGAATGCCAGATTTCAACCTTAGAAGAAAACCAAGGCTCAGAAAGAGTAAAAACCAAGGTCACAAAACTAGAAAGTGGCAGACCTGGGATTCAAGCCCAGGGCTGTCCGACTCTGAAACTCTTTCTTTTTCATTATATTATGTTGCCTCCTCCACAGGGAAGTGATCTTAGACAAATTTTTAAAATAGAAGTTTGTTTTTATGCCAGCTCCCTTTTATACTCTTTCTCTCACCCTGTTGTACCCTACTCCTTCCCCCATCAGCTACTTGCCCAGGTCTCAGTGATTTCACTTCCTTTACACTCTACTCCAACATTTCTTAAGGCTCTGTGTGCCAAAATTTATCTTTCCTCCTATTCAAAACTTTTCCTCAGAGTAATCAATCTTGGTAGGCATTAGGAATGAGAAGAAATCTGATTGCAGGAATTCATTCAAGCATGAGTTACTTACAGTAGCTTAAATCCAACCTAACCAAATTGCAAATTGTTGGAAATACAGGCAGAAAAATAAAAGGAAGAAGGAAAAAATTCAGGTAGCAATGAAGTTTTGGACAGGGATTACCTTATTAGAAAGCATGGATCAAACCTACTAAGCCTTTACTGCTCTTCCATGCCTTCTTCCTTTCCTGTTTTTGAAGTCACAGTTTTATGCAACCTCCAGGTTTTTACCTTATTTATCCAACCTGGAATTTTCTTTCCCCTTCCTTTCCAACTAAGTGTACCTGTCAATACCTTCCACCACCTCCTCTTTACCAATTAAACTGTGCTCCCTTGGAAGTCTTCATGGGATATTTCAGTGCACTTTAATCTCTCTTTAACCCTCTTTCAGGGTTAATAGTGAATAACATAGTATTCTCTAAAATATTTTATTTGTATTAACCTTGCCTCTAATTAGTCTATAAGGGTCAGGAATGGATTTTTTATCTCTCTATTGTTCCATAATGCTTATTCAGTTCAGAGTATGTGCAAGACAGTCTACTAGATAACCAAGGAGTAAAAGTAGGTATTTCTTAGACATCAGAGACCCAGCAACAAATCCTCCATTCATTAGTTAACAAATAATTTTCTAGCACAGGAATCAGCAAACTTTTACTTTACAGGCCTAGACAGTAAATATTTTAGACTTTGCTGGCCACATGTCATCTCTATCTTATATTCTTTGTTTATCGTTTTACAACCCTTTAAAAAATGTAAAAAAAAAAAGTTCTTAGCTTGATGTGGGGTAGACAATTGTTTGCAGACTGACTTCTGATCTATCATTTATTATGTATTAGGTATGAAGAAACTAGAAAGCTACAAAGAATAAGAACTTCATGCTCTCAAGGAATGACAGTCACAAATTACTGAATTCCTGATTCTAGGTCATCAGTGATTGTTTCATGTGCCATCCTTTTAAATAATTGCTTTTTGGAAAAAAAGAAAACAATGCCAAATGAAAGAAACACATATCAATTGAAAAACACATTTGAACTTTATAAATGTTAAAAGGTTGTTAATATGTCTTAGGATCAAGGGAATAAATAATAGCCCCATTTTTGAGCCCTTGTCACATCTGTTAGTCATAGTCAGCTGCAAGTAACCACACAACTAAAAGAGCCTTAAATGAGGACCTTTATTATTTAACAAAAAAAGAAGTCCAAAGATAGGAGGGCTCTAGAGTTGATTACATATGAGGCTCAGTTGACCCTAGTTCTTTTCAAATTATTGCCCTTCCATCCTCAATATACTCGACTTGTCCTCAGCCTAGCTCTCCTCATGGTCTGGCAGAGGCCATAGTAGTTCCAGGCATCACAGCTTCACAATGAAGGAACTTTCTCTTCTGTAGATCTCTTTTTAAAATGAGTTAAGTTTTTTAGAATCCCCTCCAGATGACCTCCCCTCACATTTCATTAGCCATAGTTGTGTCTTGTGCCCAGACTTAAACCAGTCGTGACTCACTCCACGTTCTTACTAGGCTGTTGAGTAGGTGATGAATAATAATATCTGCTACACTGTGCTAAGCATTTTACATTTGTTCAAGTCTATGATTTTGCACTATATATTCTGCTGAAGGAGTGTGAGAGGAAAAGATCTGGGACCTTAAGTTGCACTTCTGGAAAACTCTTTGAGATGGATGCGATGGTAGACATCTTGCTGATGACCTATCCCTTTGGGAGTTCTCTGGATCTATTTCACTATATACATTCATGGCACTTCAGAGCCCAAATAAAAGTGATTCCCTCTTCTACCATGTATATTCCTTTCATCAGTTCAACTCACAGCAGAACAAAGGCTTTTGCCTTTTCTTTACTCCTCTCAGGCCTTTTCCTGCCTGCCTAGAGTCGACTGGTTATACAGCGGATATATGCAGGGGACCATTTGGTAATCTTACCGCCTATGTCTGGCTCTCTCTTCAGAACAGCATGATCCTCTCTGCTGCCATCTTCATCACCCTCTTAGGCCTGCTTGGTTATCTCCATTTTGTGAAGATCGATCAGGAGACTTTGTTAATCATTGATTCCCTTGGCATCCAGATGACTTCTTCCTACGCCTCAGGCAAAGAAAGCACCACCTTCATTGAGATGAACAAGGTGAAGGATGTGGTCATTAATGAGGCTATTTACATGGTAAGTATTCACTGGTAAGTATTGCAGGCCTCTCTGGAGGAGGTAGCCCATGGAGTGATTCTGGATTTAAACTGAGTCTTAATACCTAAAGTGTTTGATGCCACAGAATTAAACTTGAAGACCTTTCTGTTCCAGTACTTGTAGTGTTTCCTTTTTGGCTGCATGTCTATAAACCATAAAACTGAAACTTACCAAAAAAATACATGCCTTTACTTTTTTTTTTATGCAATTTTATTGAGATTTATTCACTTAATATACAATCTTTCAAAGTGTACAATCAGTTGTTCATAGTTTTGCATGATCACCACAATCTTTGAACATTTTCATTACTCTAAAAAATGAAATAAAAATTAGAAAAAAGAACATCCAAAACATTCCATTCCCCTCCTCCCATTGTTCATTTACTTTTTTTCCACGCTCATTCATTATTTTTTTAACTTTGTCAAAAAATTAAAAAGAAAACAATTAAAAATTTCAAACAAAACAAAAGGATAAGAAAAAACAAACAACCTAAAATAACTACATTGCTTTCAACATGTTCCTACCCTACCCCAAGAAAATAGACTATAGCCCAACAAAGGAATAAGAAAAACAAATAACCTAAAATTTACATTTCTGCAAACTTGTTCCTACCATACCCCCAGAAATTAACAAATCATAGTCGTTCCTGAGCATTTCCAGAACATTTTTACCCTCCATAACTTACCCGTTCTTACTAGATTATCGTTCCCCCTTCACTATTTGCTGTCTATCGCTAGGTCCCCTACATTCTACAATACAAACCATTTATTTTACATTTTTCACAGTGTTCACATTACTGGTAACATACAATATTTCTCTTTTTGTGCTTGGCTTATTTTGCTCAGCATTATGTCTTCAAGGTTCATCCATGTTGTCATATGTTTTACAACATCATTCTTTACTGCTGCATAGTATTCCATCGTGTGTATATACCACATTTTGTTTATCCACTCATCTGTTGAAGGACATTTGGGTTGTTTCCATCTCTTGGCAGTTACGAATATTGCAGCTACGAACATTGGCGTGCAGGTATCTGTTCGTGTCACTGCTTTCAGATCTTCCGGGTGTATACCGAGAAGTGCAATTGCTGGATCAAAGGGTAATCCTATATCTAGTTTTCTAAGGAACCGCTGGACTGTTTTCTAAAGTGCCTGTACCAAGTGCCTCTACTTTTAAAAAGAAGCAGCAGGCTTTTATGGATAGGGAATCAGCACTTCAACCTTAGTTTCTAGCCCACACTTCAAAATCATCTGGGTTGTGGCCCTCTCTCTCTACCTAAGCCAACTTGAAAGGTGAAATCACTGCCCTCCCAACTACGTGGGATCAGACACCCAAGGGAGTGAATCTCCCTGGCAACGTGGAATATGACTCCCGGGGAGGAATACAGACCCGGCATCGTGGGATGGAGAACATCTTCTTGACCAAAAGGGGGATGTGAAAGGAAATGAAATAAGCTTCAGTGGCAGAGAGATTCCAAAAGGAGCCGAGAAGTCACTCTGGTGGGCACTCTTACGCACAATTTAGACAACCCTTTTTAGGTTCTAAAGAATTGGGATAGCTGGTGGTGGATACCTGAAACTATCAAACTACAACCCAGAACCCATGAATCCCGAAGACAATTGCATAAAAATGTAGCTTATGAGGGGTGACAGTGGGATTGGGAAAGCCATAAGGACCACACTCCCCTTTGTCTAGTTTATAGATGGATGAGTAGAAAAATAGGGGAAGGAAACAAACAAACAGACAAAGGTACCCAGTGTTCTTTTTTACTTTAATTGCTCTTTTTCACTTTAATTATTATTATTGTTATTTTTGTGTGTGTGCTAATGAAGGTGTCAGAGATTGATTTAGGTGTTGAATGTACAATTATGTAATGGTACTGTGAACAATCGAATGTACGATTTGTTTTGTATGACTGCGTGGTATGTGAATATATCTCAATAAAATGAAGATTTTAAAAAAATGAAAAATAAAAAAAATAAAGTCTGAGGAGCACTGCACTCAAGTACTTATAACAGTGCCTGGCATAAGATAAGCACTCAATAAATGATAGCTTTAAAAAAAAAAATCATCTGGGTTTTTTGCTTGCTTTTCATTTAAACAATGAGAATACACTTCTCCTCCCCCACTTAAAGGCTATTAGGTGTTCTAACTCTTAGAGACAACCATTTATGAAAAAGCTTTGAGTCTTCCCTTAATGAAAAAGAATCTAAAATGAGTTTCACTTAAACCTCTGCTATTTGGTTTATTTCCTTACAGCAGAAGGTGATTTACTACCTCTGCATTTTATTGAAGGATCCAGTGGAACCACATGGGATATCCCAAGTAGTACCTGTCTTCCAGGTGAGCACAGAATACTTTTATTAAATCCTTTTCCTCTAAAAAAAGTCTCTACCTTTTCCCCCTTTCTGCATATTCACTGCTACTTACGCTCAGTAGGAATGTAAGCTTTTGTTGTTAGAGTATTTGAAGATACCCAACAGCTATTTTTAGTGAGAATTAGGATTTTAGTTATTTAGAAGCTCCTCTCTGAGGCAAATACAGGTTTTCAAAAATATGAATTCATGCAAAGTTTACAGAAAAAAAAAAATATATAGCAACTTCTGATTATAAATCACCATTTATCTATTTTAACTCTCAGTCTATCAGTAATCAATTCTACATAGGTGTTATTGATATACATGTTACTGTTACATTCTGAGTTTTGCTTTTTAAATCATGATATGCACATTTTCAGGCATCTCCAAAAGCCATTAGACTTATAATTTCAAATATTTATATAGCATTCAATCCTGTTGAAATACCATAGTTTATTTAAACACTCTGTTGATAGCTTTTTAAATTGTGCCCAGGTTATTGTTAATCTTTTATAAAAACCACTTATACAAACATTAGTGTAATAAATTTCTTTTTGGTATATATTTATGTATTCATTTAATCCTGCATCACTGCTCTTCCTTTTTCAGAAAGGATTTAAGGCAGCTAAGCTAAAAAAAATCTCATTTGCGTTATAGTCTCAAAATTACAATTATTAAAGTTTACGATTGGCTTTATAGAATTTTATAATGTTTGAGCTTGGGCTCCTGAGATTGGACAACTTTACAATGCTGTTGGCAGTTTGTACTTGTTTTTCTACAGCCTTGGTTAACAGTGGATTTAGCTGGTTTTTAGTTTAATATGTAAAGGCATTTTAAAGTTACTAAATTTGTATGTCTTTAAATGACAGCGACTCTTCATATTTCCTTTTCAGTGTTTCCTATCAGCATTTCCTCCTGTTTTAAACTATTTATCTCCTCTATTAGTCAAGTAAAATCTAGATAATATGTGTGTAGCAGTCCTTTTTTGGGTGGCAAGCTTTTATTAAATATGCTTTCCACGTTTATTTTCTCCATTCTGTGGCTTTTATTTTGATTTTGATTGTGTTACATTTCATTGTACAAAACATTTTTCAGTATTTACATAGTAAACTGACCTTCTTGTCTCTGAGGACTATATCATAGCTTGTGATACTTCCTGAGAGGAAGTATCTCTTAGAGAGATGGAAGTAGTGAAATTTAGACAGAATAAAACACTGTCCATTGAGCTCCTGCTTCACCACAATTCACAGGCTGGCTGTGGGCCTAGTTGGGGTGCTGTAAGGCCTAAACTTCCTGCATCTCTGAGCTCACACCTATGCCTTTTATACCCCTTATGTGGGTGAAAGAGTGAATTTGCACATGGATTCAGCACAACTAAGCACTCCCTTTTGTCCATCTTGATTCTACATTTCTCCCCTTTGGAATTCAGAGTGCCAAGCCCCGGCTGGACTGCTTGATTGAAGTGTACAGGAGCTGCCAGGAGATCCTGGCACACCAGAAAGCCACATCAACAAGCCCATGAGTGCCAGGATTCAGAAGGCCAGTATTGTCTTCCATGTGAGATGACTCCTAAGCCATAGTGGCTGGTTTATTTTCTGTATTCTAAACCATCAGGTGGACACAGTCCTAGGAACCAAGATGGATGCAGTGGATTTCAGAGCCATAGAGCAGGTGACTGGGAAATCTAACTCGTGCAATGTTGAGCAAAGTAATTCTGTGCATTTTAGTGTTCCCCTTGTAAGGTTTTTGCCTACTTCACCAACTGAGAGGAAACGTTAAATGATATGTCAAAGCACGATTAGCAGAGAACATGTGAAATTCCTCAGCACATTCAGTTTACTTTTTGTTGAAATTTGTGGATCAAGACAATGGAAAACTAACATCAGATCTCTTGGGAAAGGTGTAATTTTAAACTGCATAGTACCCCTGTATAAAAGCTAAGAAAACAAAGTCAAGCCCTTCAGGCATTGGATAGCAGGAAGAAATGTCCTATGAAAGACTAGTCTCTGTCCACTAGTTCCTGTGTTCTGTACAGGATTAATTTATGATGACTCTTAATAAATAAATGTTCTTCCAAAACATACACAACAATTGCCTGGTTAACAGTCAGCTGCTTTTTATTGACAAACATGATGATCATGGCATTTCAGTCATGGGTGTCAGGCACATTAATAATCTTCTGTTACACTCAGCATTGTCTATGGTTTCAAAAGCTTTTTTTTGCTAAGACAGATGAGACAGAAGGCCCAAAGAAATTTGACTGTGGTTTCCAGACACTGAACTCTCATGTTAAAGAAGGATTAACAAGCAAACTGTTACAGAAGCCTTTGTTTAAAGGCAGCTGCTTCTCTGTAAAATTAATAAGGAAAGATTCCTGATGAGTTGGAAGGAGAGAGGGTGGGGAAAATAGCTTGACCCCCAAATTCACTATGAAAACAGCTCTGTTCTTGCTTATTCTTGGAACACTAACTTATTTTTAATTTTTAATTTTTTTTTTTTTTAATTCTCAGGCAGATAATACTATCCTCATTGGCCCTAGAGATAGTCAAGATATTATAAAATCAGAGCTGTAATCACTGCCTTTTGCATCAGCCCTAGAGAAACAATTATCCAGGAGCCTGTGGTACATGGTGATTTGTTCGAGGTAGAAATATCTCAGCTAGATCCCCAAATCCTGAGGGGAGGAGGCTGGAATGGAAATGTGAGATGGCTGGAAATCTGCCTGTCTTGCAAAGTCTAATTCATTTAAGAGAGATAGAGGTTCTGATGTGCTTTTTTCATCATGCTTGTCAGTTTAAAGAGTGAACAAAGGTGAACAGTTTAAAGAGTCAGCAGCTGAGATGTTCAGATAAACTAGTCCAGCCTTGCAATTTGGCATTCTGCAAGAAACACATTGTTGGGGTGAAAGGCTTGGTTCTTGGATGATAATGCTAAAGTCATCCAGTTTTCAGCACTTTACTGACAAATGGCAAGATTGCCTTAGAGCTATGAAATAAAGCTCAGTTTCCCAGTTGTTGGAAAATAAATAGTCTGAACTCTTTTTGTTTGTTTTTTTTCTATTAAGGGAGGGTGAAGACAAGGATCATTTCCTCCCCTCTCAATTAGAAGGTAGGGGTTGGAGGTGGGGGAGTGGATATTGGTGTCATCAGGAAGACAAAGGTGGAAGAAATTTTCCATGTTTTTCACTTGATGCTGTTAGGCTGGAACAGATAGCACATATGTGCCTTCTGCCCTCAAACTAATTCCTAGCAGAAGTTTGCCAGAAGTCTTAAGGAGCAAATCCCAGCTCAAGAACCTGGAGGGGTCCTCTGTGTTCCTGACTTATCTTCAGTGGCCTCACAGTTCAGCAAAAAGCAGAGCACATTTGCTTTGTTTTTCCAAAGAACAGGGAAATGAATGATAGCCACCTTGTCCTACAGTAATGAGCACAACCTTCACTGAGTCCTGTCCAATCACTAAAATGAGACAGGGAAAGGTTAGATTGGACCCACCCCTTCCCTTGCTTGGACTGTGTGGTACTGTGTTTGGCTTACAGTCTAGTGTGTGGGAGAACAGTTTCAATAGCATATTGAGGAACTGCTGCCTCTGAAAGAGCACTGCGTATGTCTATTCATCAGTTAAGGGCAAGGGTGAGTCTATTATTTTTCCTCCAGCCCTGTCAACCCTTTAAGCCAACACCTTTCTCATCTGGAAAGAAAGTCCAGTTTTAGGCTTTTGTTAAGAGTTCAGGTTAAGTTGGAAAGTTGAGTCCTGTCCTGTTCCAGGATGTTGGGAAAGTCCCCATGTATGAACCATATACAATATAAAAAACATTAGCCTCCCTGAGAGTATCAGTGTACAAAAGCCCTGCCTTACAGCACTGATGCCCTCAGTAACAGTGGCCCATCCCTGTCTATGTCTAGAATCTGGTAGCAGCCAGATTCTTGTAGGAAAAAAGAAAGGTTATCACTGAGTCTGGATTTTTTTAAATTGGGCCCTGAAACATAAAGGCACCAAGAATGAAGGCTTCATGAACACTGAAATACTCAAAACATTTCACAGAGCAAACCAAAGAGGGGTATAGTTAGACCCATCACAGTAGTATATAGATACCCCTGGATATATATATATCTAATCCCAGAGGCATCAGTGGTGGTAGGGAAAGGGTTAGGAGAAATCTTTACAGTAATGTTGGCTCCCTAGTAACAGGTGGAACAGAAGCAAAGAACTGTTGTCCAGCCAGTTCCCACAGTTGGTGAGCAGCAGGTGCATTGGTGGGTGGGCTCACAGTTGCAGAGCAGTGGTTCATGTAGCTGGCCATGATGAAGGAAGCCTCTGCAATCTAAGGAGAGGACAGAGAAACAAAGGAATTGAACTTGCCTGGCAGGTTTGAATCCTAGCTTTCTCACTTACTAGCTGTTATGTTGGACGCATAACCTTTCTGGGCTTCAGTTTCTAATCTCTTAAATACCCACCCAGAGAAAATATCCGAAGAGGATCATTACTGTGGTTTAGAGGCCCAGTGAAATGGATGTCTGTTGGTCTGGAGGTCCTATGAGATGCACGGTACCCTCCAGAGAAAAGAACGACCAACGATTCTTCTCTGGTTGCCTCTACAGCCAGGCAAAGGGGTGTTTTTTGGAGGAAGGGGTGTGTATATCCTCTCCTATAGCCGGAGTGGTATTAAAAGGAGGAGGAGGTTTATCATACTCAAACCTTGGGATTAAAAGTGGAAAGTAACAGGGTTTCCAGTTTCTCAGAAGGGGGTCAGGAACTAAAAATCAGAACTTCTTACGTTTCTGAGCCTTTATAATTGTTATTTTTGCTAGTGAACATTTCCTGTGTTGAGTAGGAATAAAGCCCTTAAAACAAGGAGGTCTTTGTGCTTGTCTTCAAGACCACAAGGCAGGGGAAGCACTGTAGAGACTCTCCCACTGTGTGACTAGTGTTTAGGACACCAGAACCTAAGGATAGTATGAGAACACTCTTAAAAGCAAGCTGGTCCAGCCCCTGGGCCTGCTGAAAGGAAAAGAAAATGGGCACTTCACTCAGGCCTGATGGTGCCAGAGCTTCAGAGAACTAAAAAAGATAAAATGAAGAGCATAGTAGTAGCTGGACCAGAGTTAGTTCCCTCCCCAACTAGTCCCTCCACCTCAGAAATAACTACTGAGATGCATGTCCACCTGAATCCTTTGGGATATTCATTATAGCTACACCAAGGACTTCATTTTTCAGGGCCCTTCTATAGAGTATATCATAACCCCAGTTTCCTCTCTAAGCTCCAAGCCCACACATCATACCAGATCAAAGTAAAATGTTTTAGCAGCTGTCGAACCTACCTTGGGAGCAGCCATCCGGAAGATCAACTTCTCAATGCGACTTTTTCCAGAGCTCTGGTCTGGAATGGATCTAATCATAAGCATGAAGTCATCCTGGCAGCCACCAAAGGTCATCACTGAAGAGTAGGGGTAAGTGACATGCACTTGCTGTGGAAAGGAGCCAGTTAGGTCTGAAGAAACTTTCCACCAGTCTCATCACCTAGGCACCAACATCTCCTGTCTCTTCTGGACACAGGTAACCCTTAACCAGGAAAGGAGAGCTCTGAAATAGTCACAATTTGGAAATCTACATCCTGAATGTCTACAAGCTGTGTCTAGACTAGAGAACAGCTGTGCTCAGGCAGGGGTGGGGGTAGGGAAACCATGGTCACATAGCTCAGGCCTTTGAGTCCAGAGAGAAGAAAAGACAATGCTCAGGAGAAGGAGGTGTCAGGGAGCCAGTCCTCACCCCTCCCCTCCATACCATATTGTTGTGGTGCAGGATGCTAACGCCATCCTCATTCACAGCAATCCACACCAGAGTATTCTCCTTGGAAGACAGCTGGGCAGGCTGAGGAAACAAAATCCCATCAGTTGTATCTATGGCCTAGAGAAACTAAATTCTATTTTTTTTTATATAAATTTTATTTTGAGATAAATTCAAACTTACAGGAACAGTTGCAAAAACAGTACAAACCCCATACATAGAACTCCAGCATACCCCGACCCCCCTCCCCTGATACCCCGATCCACCACCTTTAACATCCTGTCACACCACCATTTCTTTCTTTCTTTCTTTCCCTCCCTCCCTCTCTCCCTCCCTATCATCCATCATCTATTGCTCTGTCTTCTGAACATATGAGATCAAGCTGCACACATCCTTGAAAAATCAATATAATTCGCATATACATTTCCCATGAACAAGAACATTCTTTTATGCAATCCCATTAAACGCAGCTAAGAAGTTCAAGAAATTCAACCTTGATACAAAGATTACATTCTATATTTCCTTTTTTTTTTTCCTTATGTCCCATCTGTGTCCCTTTGAGCCTCCTCTCCTCCTCTCCTCCATCCTCAGATCCTATCCAGGATCATCCTTGGCATTTAATTGTAATCTATTTAGACTTTTTTTTTTTTTTTCAATTGTGGAAACATATACAGCCTAAATCTTCCCATTCTACCCCCTCCCTAGCATTCTATTAGTGGGATTAATCACATTTAGAATGTTGCAGTGCTATCACCTTCCCACCATCCATTTCTAGAAGTTTCCCTTCACCCCAAACAGAAACCCTACACTCATTTCTTAACTCCCCATTGCCCCTTCCCCCACTTCTCAGAACCCATACTCTACTTTTCATCTCTATGGTCATATTCTCTGATACTTTCTTTGTGTTTATCGTGGGGCTTAAATTTAACATCTTAAATCTATAACAATCTTGTTTTTCTTTGATACCAACTTAACTTCAATATGACATAAACTATGTTCCTGTACTCCCTTATTCCCCCACTTTTATGTAGTTCTTGTCAAAAATTACATATTTTACATTGAGTCCAAAACCACTGATTTATCATTACAGTTTATGTATTTTAGATCCTGTAGGAAGTAAACAGTGGAGTTATAAATCAAAAATACAGTAGTATTGGTATTTATATTTACCATGTGATCTTTAGTGGTACCCTTTATTTCTTCATGTAGTTTCAGTCAATTGTTTAGTGTCCCTTCCTTTCAGCTTGCTCAATCCCTTTAGCATTTCTTATAGGACTGATCTACTGGTGGTGAAGTCCCTCAGCTCTTTTCTCTGTTGGTAGGGCTCCCTTTAGTATCTGAAGTAGGGCAGGTCTTTTATTAGCAAAATCTCTCAGCATTTGTTTGTCTGTGAAAAATTTAAGCTCTCCCTCAAATTTGAAGGAGAGTTTTGCTGGATAAAGTATTCTTGGTTGGAAATTTTTCTCTAAGAATTTTAAATATGTCATGCCACTGCCTTCTTACCTCCATGGTGGCCGCCGAGTATATGTGGTGAATTGCTTTTCTCTTGCTGCTTTCAGAACTTGCTCCTTCTCTTCAGTATTTGACAGTCTGATCAGAATATGTCTTGGAGTGGGTTTATTTGAATTTATTCTATTTGGAGCTCACTGGGCATTTATGCTTTGTGTATTTACATTGTGTAGGTTTGGGAAGTTTTCCCCAACAATTTCTTTTAATACTCTTTCTAGACCTTTACCCTTCTCTTCCCCTTCTGGGACACCAATGAGTCTTAAATTTGGACGTTTTATTTTATCTATCATATCCCTGAGATCCATTTCGATTTTTTCAATTTTTTTCCCCGTTCTTTCTTTTGTTCTTTCATTTTCTGTTCTGTGGTCCTCGAGGAGGCTGAGTTGTTGTTCAGCTTCCTCTAATCTTGTATTATGAGTATCCAGAGTCTTTTTAATTTGGCCAACAGTTTATTTCCATAAGATCCTCTATTTTTTTATTTACTCTTACAATTTCTTCTTTATGCTCTTCTAGGGTCTTCTTTATGTCCTTTATATCCTGTGCCATGCTTTTCTTCATGTCCTTTATATCCTGAGCTATGCTCTTGTTGCCTGTCTGTAATTCTTTGATAAATTGTGCCAAGTACTGTGTGTCTTCTGATCTTTTGATTTGGGTGTTTTGGTTTGGGTTCTCCATATTGTCTGGTTTTATCATATGCTTTAAGAATTTCTGTTGTTTTTGGCCTCTTGGCATTTGCTTTACTTGATCCCTAATTTGACAGAACTGCAGCTTGGTGGCGTACACTTTCTCTAACTAACCAGCAGATGGCGTCTGTGAGTCACCTATTCCCCTCAAGTCAGTTCTCCCCAGCTTTGTGGTGTGTGGGGGTCTGATTCTTGTGGGGTCCAATTGGTGCACCAAGTTTGGGTGTGTTGTTGGTGCTGTCCGCCCTGAATGTGGGGCTTGTGTCTGGGTGGTTAGGCAGGCAGGGCAGCTTTAATAATCAAACCTACCAGGTGTTCCCGGAGATTTAAGGCTGTTGCAGGAGCCTAAGCCTTCATTACAGTCTTTCCACCAATTGTCTCTGCCACTGACCCACAAGTCCTTGGTATTCACGTAGGGTCCCTGGGATTTCCGAGCGGTTCCCCCTTCCCAGCTGTGCTCTTCCAGGACCTCTGCTGAGGGAGGTCCGCACCACATCACTAGTGCATGCCGGCCCGCCAGGGAAGCCCTGGGTTGCTGGGCCGTGCAGGGGCGCTCCCAGCCCACTTCAAAGATGGTTGAATGGGACGCGTTAACTTCCCCGTTTGCGCACAGCTCCGCCTTCCCAGCTCCGAGACAATCAGCCGTGGGTGTATTAAAGGCCACTGTCCACGGCTCATATTGTGGCTTGTGTGTAGTGCTCCAGGAAAGATTCCCCATCTCACTGGGTTTCTTGGCGCGGCTCTGGGCTGTGGGTCTGGCCCCGGGCAGGAGCGTCCCCCGCCTGCTGGGGAGATGGCTGCAAGGAGTGCAGGTTTTTTTCTCCTTTTGGCTCCCCTCTGCTCTTCTGGTCTCGAGACAATCAGCAGCGGGTGTGGGAAGGGGTATCCTCCACGCCAGACACCGAGGGTTAGCCCAGCCTGTTCCCGCCATGCTTCACTGCACGGCTCTCCCCATCATATCTGCAGCCACTCCCGGGCTTTTTTTTTTTTAAAGAACTAGTCTGTCTCCAAACACCAGCCCACCACTTCCACACACCGCAGCACAGCCGCAGGACTTTCAGCCAGCTCACTCACTCGTTTCAGAATGCAGGCTCCTGGTTTCACCAAATGCATGTTCCCTGTGGATTTAGCAGACCTTGGCCAGCTGGTGCATCGCTGGAAGTGTATTCTGGGTCACTTTCTGGTTTTTATCTAGTATTTTTCATGGAGGTGTTTTTTCGCCCTGTCTCACCTAGCCGCCATCTTAGGTTCTCCTCCGAAACTAAACTCTTAAGAGCTTCCTGGGGAAGGAAGCATATTCAGGAGTCTGCTAGGCAGTGATTGCCAACCTTTTCCTCATCTTGGAAAACAGAAAGTGGTATTTGGACAGCAAACTGGGGTAAAAAGACAAGGCTGCTGATGGCAGGAGTCATTTGGCCTTGGGACTCTGGTCACCTACTTAACCCTCTCTGGGTGTGATGGTTAGTTACCCAGTTGTTTGTCAAGCACTGGCCTGCTTTTTAATCTGAGGGTATTTTGAGATGGGATTTGCATCTATAATCAATTGATAGCATCTACCATCAACAAAGCAGTTTGCCCTTAGCAATGTGAGGACTGTCCTCATCTGGTAAACTGGAGGTGCTAAAAGCCAGAACAGGATTTCAGATGTCAGAAGAGGAATTCAGACTGAACTTCAGCATTGGCTCTTGCCAGAATCTCCAACTGGCCAGCTTTCCCTGGGGAATTCAGACTAAGGACTTGAGCATCATCTTTATTGGAGTTTCCAGCTTGCAGCCTGCCCTATGGAGTTGGGTCTTGCCAGCCCCCATGGTGCATGAGCCAATTCCTTATAATAAATCTAATATAGATAAATATATCCTGTTGGTTCTTTTTCTCTAGAGAACCCATCCTGTCTCAGTACTCTAGTTGGAAAGCTTTATACTGCAGAATAGAGGCCAATCCTGCTGCTCTATGATGGGAATGGAGATCAGGGTGTTTTCTCGTAGCTCTTTGAAGCTAACAGTATTCTGCCTAGTCTCTCCCAGCTGAAGTGCATCTTGCTTCAACCTATTTCCTAGGGGCTATAAAAGAAATAAGAAAGCAAAAATGCAATTTTGTGGGCTTTAGGCTCTATCAGGGAAAAAAGAGACTATTATTGGTGGGCATTTCCTGGGATGACTTACTTTTCCTACCAGGGCTACAACAGGGTAATCCGGATCTCTCTCCTATCCAAATGCTGGGAGATAGATGGATGTGTCACCTTTTCAGAAACTTTTTCCAACCTTCCAGAGCAAGTGAGCCCCCGTTCTATGTTTTTGTTAACACCCTGTACTTTTCCTTCACAGCACTTGTGACAGTTTGTAAAAAGTGAAATTAATTAAATTTAAAAATTAAAAAAACATATCTATATAGAAAGAGTGCATGTGTTTGATTGGTTGATTGATGTCTTATCTCCCCCACTAGATGGGAAGCTCCATAAAGGCAAGAACTTTGTCTGATTTGCTCACCTCTTATAACAACTAGCACAGTGCCTGAGACATATCAGGAGGGCAACAACTACTTGTTGAATGAATGAGTGTATGAGTGTCCTATGTCTGATCTGTTGCCTCAGTGAACAGATCAGGACCCAGCCTTGAAGACAGTGATTATATATAAAGTTCATGCACACCATACCCCCAGTGAGCAAAGTTCTAACTGAAATTACTATTGGCCACCTGTCCTTCAGGCAGGTGAAATGAACTGTTGCTTGAATAGTTTAATTCCTCTGGGTGCCATGCTAAGCCATGCTATTTGTTTAGATTGTATGTTCTGTCTTTTGAACTTTTTTTTTCCCTTAAGTGGAAGCACTCCTGAGAGGGATATCAAAATCAATTCTGAAACATTGTGTAAATTAGTTGATCCTGTCTTTTCTTTCAGGAGTAGCACTGAGAGAGAAGTCAAAAATTGAAAGATGACCATCATCCAGAAATAATCCTAGCCCCAAAGCAATGAATCACAACACTGCTCTGGACCATGGAAATCTAGAGTATGCCAGAAATGTGTGGAGAGAGAGCGACCCCTGGTGGTTGCTAGTTTGGAGGCAGGGGCTGCAGACTGGACTGGCTCAAACACAGAAGGAGCTCCAGGACAGACTTAGGGCATTCCTCAGGGTGTGGGATGCTCCTTCTGTTGGTAACCACTGACACATACCTGGGCAGCAAAGAGCTTAGCACCAAAGAAGGGCCATTTCCGGGCCACTGTCAGGTAGATACGGATGCACTCAGGAAGGGAGCAGCCTTGCAACGCTGCCCACTTTGTTGTCAGCATATCTGCCAGGTGCCTGATTTGGATGGATGGAGAGAAATGGTGCCAATGAAGTGCCAACATGTTTTCATTGCAGCTCTGAAGCCTGCTCCAACTTTGTAGCCCATGCCTCCCCATAGGGACACTCTCCAAGAACCTGCAGCCTACCTCAGCTGGTCAGGGGGAACCCCGTGTCTGTAGCGTCTTGGGTAGAACTTGTCTAGGACCTGCTGGAGGAGATGCTGAGCCTTGGCTGGGGGTGTGCCCTCAGGGCCTGGCAGGTTAGGCCTCTCCAAATCCCCATATTCTACCTGTGGTAGAAGCACAAGGGAAGACCAGTTCAAGAATCTGGAGTTGTTGGATGGGGAGAGGAGGACTCTTAGAAAGGTGAAATAAATCATTACTTCATTATGTTATTGATGGGATATGAATGGATATGAAAAACACCTGTGAACACACCCTTTCTCTCATTTCATAGACACTGGATTAACAACCATAGGGTGCAAGAATATTAGAGACTGTCTATATCAACTCTCATTTTGCAGCTAAGTTTAAGTGCTTTATCCAAAGCCACACAGCTCATTAGTGACAAACAAGGGAAAAGAATGTGGGAATTCTGGTTTCCAATCCAAAAAACATACAAATGTGGGAATTCTGGTTTCCAATCCAAAAAACACAGGACTGAAGATGCTACAGATCCTAGAGTATAACAGTGTCCCAGGTGTGGCCTTTGGAGTCGGACATCTGGTTCAAATCCAAGCTCTACCATTTATCATCATTGTGACCTAATCAAGTTACTTAAATTCTCTAAGCTTCAATTCCCCATTATTTAGTGTAATAATAAAACACATAAAGTGCTTGGCACAGCACCCTCTATAAAGTATTCAATAAATGTTTACTGCTACAGAGATCAATTATTATTTCCCCTCCTACTCTGGCAATGTAGGTCCATATTCTTTCTTATCGGAACCTTGAAGGTGTCCCAAAGGTCTCTGGCAAGACAGTCTTCCACAGGCAATAGGGAGAAGAGTCAAAGTCTAAATGTGTGTTCCTCTTCCTAATTCTAATTTAAAATGTTTGAGTTTCCAAATTTTATCACATACCTTATCTCATTTGATACTTAGAACAACCCTGTGGGAGCAGGCAGGGAAGTATTTTTGTTTTCAGTATACAGAGCAGGAAACTAAAATATAGGTAAGTGAAGTGACTTGCTCAAGATCTCATGGCTAGAAGATAGCCAGGACTCAAAACCAAGTCTCTGGATTCCAAGGCTACATTTAGCCTGTACCCACATTAAGGAGCTCTGCTGGGTAGTGAGTCTGCATCTCTCCAAAGCCAGGGACAGTTGGGCCACCTTCTCCTCGGGCACCATAAGATCTGCAGAATCCTCTGTGTTTTAGGCTGTATGGTACATTCCACCATGGTTCCAAAGATGGCGCTCTGACACTCCTGATTCCTGAAGAGAACCTCACCTGGGCCATCAGGGCAGCCATCTCAAGAGCCAGTTCCTTGTTGACAGGAAACCTCCCTGCTACTATCTCTCCACTAGTCTGAGAGGCAAGCAGCAGCCGCTCTCGCTCTGTCTCCCCTTTGACTTGACTCCGAAAGTACAGCCTATAAGGAAGAGAATGAGAAAAGGCCAGAACTTAGCTGAGATCCCAAACAGGGATGAGGTTTTCTCTGGATCTGTTTACCTGGATTTCAAAAAAAGAAACTACTGAATACCATTTGTGAACCTGTCTTCTACTGCTTCTAGAAAAATTTAACTAAGTATGACACAGCAGATACAGGGCCATGCATATTTCACACCAACCAGTAGCATGTGGTTTACTCTGAAAATACAATTAGACTTACTGCATTAGGTGAAAAGAATCTGGTACCTAGAATCATGACTTACTTATTAGGGAACTGGATGAATTAAAATTCTAGGAGACTAATGGAAATTATTTGCCTGAAGACATAACTGGGATGAGGTTTTTACTCAAATTGATAGAAAGTCAGGATAGCTACCTCTGTATTTCCTGGAATTGTTATAGGAGCTATTTATTCTTTAGCCTTAAATATTTGGTATCCATTCAAAATTTCACTCTCTTAAAGCAACCAATGAGGTTGATCTGTTTTCATGGGCAGTGTGTGTGCATGGATGCATGCAGTACAAGGGAAGGCTGACCGAGGGCCAGAGCTGCCCAGTGTCTCAGAGGATCAGGAGCAGAGCCAGCCTGGGCCTGCAGCTAAGAACCACCAAGCAATCTTGTGTCTATGGGCCCCTCTGCCTATCCGGGGCAGGCCATCCAGTTGGGGAGGGAATGAACTGGCACCCCACATCTGGCACCACCCACGAGCAGTCCTCAGGACCTGTTCTTGTACATCAGCTTCACGATGCGTGTGCCACCCTCAGATTTCCTAGGGTGCAGCTCCTTCAGGGCTTGTTCCCACTTGGAGATGGCATCGCAAATCTTAAGGAGGCAAAAGAGGAAAGTCAGAAAAGCTCCTGATGAAGAGAAGCAGGTTTAGCCAGTGCGGGACTCAGGAAGAGATGAGCTGAGCTGAGTGACTGTCCTCCCCAGGACAGCCACAGGAGGATGACCTGTGGAGCCTCATGCTCCCAGGCCCAGAGGTACCTGCAATTCCCCCACAGACGGGGAGGTAGAGGATGCCCTCGTGTGGGCAGCAAAGCAAGGAATGCTGCCTCCAGTAGCCTTAACACCTGAGAGGAACTCCCCTGAGGATAGCAGGCCCCAGTCAGAAACATGGCCTCCTATTACTGGCTCCATTTCCATTCTACTGAGGCCATTCTCCTCTTCAACAAATATACCCAGAGACCTACTATGTAACAAAGCCTTATGGGGGTGGGAAATTTAAGAAGGTGGATAGCAAAGTTTTTCCAGGCAATGGTAAAACACTATAGAAGTCTTTATCCTGTTACCATAAAGAAAGAAGACATTAGAGCTGGAATCCCCTCATTAAGTACTACAGCACACTGTCCTACAAACACATATCCCCTGTGGCACTAACCCCAGACCACAATATAAGATAGGTCTTTCTTAAATCCCATTCAAGGACCTTTACTTACAGAGGCACCATAAGGATCTACCTCCTTAAAATGTGCTTGGACCTATACACATAACACAGGCCCTTGCAGTCAGGGGAAAAGTGAGGCACGGTGTACAATGCAACGTCTAGTGAGTCTAGGCATGTCGACGTCCACCTGATTGTGCATACGTAATTGGCAGGAGACTCAGTCAGGACTACTGCTAGCTGAGAAGCAGCTTTTCTACTGCGTGACTTACTGGATGCTGGCTGCACAGCCACTCAAGGGAGGCAGGGGTGTGGAGATCTTGTCTCCAGAGATGTGGGCACACACAGCTTTTCTTTGCCTGCACGGGTCCATTTTAGGATGGCACAGAATTGCCGACCCTTTCCTTTCCAATCACACATCTGTGTCTATGTGACCTGTAGGAGCACCCAGGGCTCAGCACCAAACAGGCTGCTGAACAGTCAAGCACCCGCCAGATGGGTTTTTCCCCCCACCACCAATATACCGGAGGTGGCTCAGGAGGGGGTCACCTTGACACTCCCCTGCAGGCAGTGTTCCAGGTCCCTGCCAGAAGGATCATCTGTGAAGAGGGAAAATCCATTGTGGGATGACTTTCTCATGCCTGTCTCCTGGTTCAGCCGCTGGAGGAACTCATCAACCGTTGAGGAGCCATCAAAACCAACCACCTGAAGAAGAAGAGGTTTTCTGTCCCAGAGTGTACTTCTGGAGATGAACTCACTGGGGCAGTGGATGGGTCTGAGTATAGAACATGGAAGGGGTGGATTGAAAAGATAAGGGTGAATGCAAGAGGCCAAAGAAACCTGGTTTCTGTATTTATATGTGTTTAAGGTATGTGAATCTGCCCCTTGTAAACTGGAATCAGATAAGTTCTGTTTCTCCTTTACATGAATCATTTGGATGCCTGTGGTCATGCCACTTTCTTGGTCAGTGTCTCAGCTTCCCTGTTCATGCAATGGATTCAAAAGATCTACCTCCAGGGCCCCAAAGAGTGAAGCGCTTTTGTGATTCAAGCTCCTTTCTTCCTACCACATTAGCAGCAACTCCACCCCCCAAATTCTAGGCCTATCCCCATACCCAGTTTGGTTTACCTATTAAAAATCTGCCCAGCCTAAAAAGGCTTAGCACCCACCTGGCCCGAAGCTATTCTCTATGGGATGGTGATATAGGAAGACTCAGGACAGGGAGCACACCCAGCCTCCTGACCTGATAAGTTCCATTGGCAAAGTGCACGGGGATGCTGAAGGGCAAGGAATGGTGGAAGGGGTTACGCAGCAAGATGGACACCACTTCCATGCGTGATGGCCTGGCTTCCCGCTCCCCAGTCTGCAGAGTCCGCTCTACTGCCCGCTGACAATAGGTAGCATACTGGCCAGTCTCATTTCTGGAAGATACAGGAGACATAAGAGGAGAATACTAGGGACTCCACCCATCCCTGCTACCTTAGTACCCTGGGTCCCCTACCCAGATCTAGCCAGGACCAAATATGCAGCCTGGGACAGGCTGTGAAAAAAGCCCCAAAGACTCTGAGGATGTTAATTTGTTCACTCAGGGCCTATATACTACAGGTTTGCTGGCATAGATAAAATTTCTTTCAGGCAGCAGAGAATGAAAATTTGAGGGCAATATGGTTTCATGTGACAGCCCCCATAAAACATCCATGGATGTACAGTTTGGTGTACAGAGAAGCCCAAGCATGGCCAGATCTCCACAACCCACTTGTGTACACATGATGGTTGTGGTCTCCATGCACAACCCAGCAAATTTCAGAGGCTACGGGCAATCTGAAGGTTTTTCTATTTGGTCTGTCCCCATATCCCTCTTAATCATGCCACAATTGGTAGTGCTAGAATGGCAGAGGAATTGATGTTCACTCACCTGGGATCTGCGTGGCGTTGGAGCTGCTGTTTGACGTACCAGAGGAAGTGATGCTGAGGCAGGAAGAGCGGGGCACATAGAGCCAGGAGCTGCCAGCACTGCCATGGGGGATAGGCACCCTGGATAAGTGTGGTTCTGCAGCCCACCTGCTCTCTCTGACTGCTTTCCGTCTACCCTAACCAGAGCCCCCAATCATCTGTGGGTCCCAGGGATGGCCAACTTGGTCAGCCTTTGCTCAAAATGGCAACCACAGAATCTGATTGTGCATAGGGACCAGAGAAGGCACCTGGGCTGAAGCAGGTTTGAGCACAGAGGCTGCCCACTGGCCAGCTCAACTCTTAGAAATAAGAAAGGCTCTGAAGATACCTGCCCAGTCACTTCCTTCCACCTCCCCCAACCCCCTGGGCAGCCCTTGCCAAGGGCTCCTGTCACTGATCCGTCCCCATGGATGCCCACCTGCACGAGTGAGTACTTCTGGGGTGGACGGAAGCTGGTCTGCTTCATGAGCTGGCAGTAGATCTCACTCTGCAGCTCAGGGTGAACCAGGCAGACCTGCAGTGCTGTCTGGGCCAAGGACACATGGTAGTCCACTGAGGTGGCTTCCAAAGGCACGTTGATGAAGAGCTGGCAGGACTGGGAGGGAAGGGACGGTGGGCACAGTAAAACCAAATGCCCTCAATTATCACCCGCTCCATGACAGGGGAATGGTGTCTCCAACTCCAAAGGGGAAGTGAACAGGCTGAGCCATTCGCCCAGGCCTCAAGGGAGGCTCAAGTTCACTTGTCACTGCTTGTGAGTGTCAATGCTTGCTGGGAAGGGGGTATTTTGGGATAGAATCTTTTCTTCTTTAAAATGTTTCCATTGCATAAGCAAGACATGTCCATTTAAAAAAATAGAAAATTCAGATAGGCAAAAAGAGCATTCTAAAATAGGTGGGATGCTCTCAGATCCAGATGCAATATAAACCTGGCCTTTCCCGTTGTTTACTACAGGCGGAAGGGAGCTCCTCAAGGGAGAGCTTTCATTGGAGCTTCCCAGGACTCATGAATAAAGACCCAGAGTTTCCTCCTTCCCAGAAGCTCTCCTCCTGGCAGAGGACTACGTGCCTGCAGCGGGGATCCTGGGGGACTTGCCTTTCCTTCCTCTTCACATCCCTCTGTGGGCCCCCTCCTAATTGCATGGGTCACCTCCCCTGAGTATTAACACCATGTGGGCTCCACCTGCCGGTGGGGCTGCGGTCCGCACCCACTTTACCTTGAAGAGCTTCAGGGCCTCCGTCTGCAGGGCCTCTGAGGGCAAGGTGGTGAGGGAGGTGTACAGCCCATCTTTGCTATAGCACAGCATGGGGTGCCTCCAGAGTGGGGAATCTGCCCAGAGCACAGCACCAGAGAGCAGCAGCAATTACCAGTGGGGCGGGAACTCACCTCCCAGCTCCACTTTAATTTATAGGGAAGACGGTGGTTTAACTGTCTAGACACATGGGATGTGCAGGGCTTACCATCCTCAGGGTGTGGAGTATGCAGTTAGCACACTCACAAAATGACTATGCAGGAAAGTGGCTGCCACTTTGTGGGACTGCAAGAGGGGTATGTGTGGAAGACCGTGGGCATCTGAAGTGCAAGAGTATGTGTGCTGGGGATGCCTCTTCCCTGCAGTGTCAGGTCTGGATGGAGGAGACTGAACAAGCCTCAGGAGTAGTAAAGAGATGTGTGTGGTGTGTGCTGTTAGTTCCTCAGTGCCCTGAGTATCAGTAGCAAAATAAAGGCCCCCAAATACTCCAGGTTTAGGTTAGCCTGATCCTGATTTAGGCTTCATTTATTAATTAACAAATTCTAACTATAGATTAACCAGCTACCTTCTTTTTCAACCCTCTTCCTAGCCAGCAAAGCTACAGGTTGAACAGAGTAACCCATTTACCTAGGTCACTGGAAAATCTGCTTCCCAGAGAAACTCCCCCCAATACAAAGCACAGTCACTTCAATATCTTGACCAGAGACAAAGGAACCCTGGAGCTTGGAACAGGAATTCCCCTCTGTGGCATAGAAATTTAAAAAGCTTCAAGGTACAATAATGCTTTCTTTGGGTTCTTAACCAACCATCGCCCAGGCACCACCCTCCAACCCCAGCATTGATGGCCACCTTTGCCTTACCTGGGTCTCCCTCACCATCCATCAGTTTTCCAATAAGCTGCTCATAGGCAGTGCCCACCTTGGCACTGCTTCCACCTGTAGCCACCGTGAGGTGGTAAAGCCACGTATCCTAGAAAGGGATGGAGAACCAACTGGTGGAGATGGGGTGGGAGGAGTGGCATTAGCTCCCAGGAGGTTCCATGAAGGAGCTCAGCCCATGGTAGGGTTCAGGTAGCTTGGCTTCCTCTTAAGAGGAAAGACTTGGGATGAGGTGAACATGAACCTAAGTTTCCAACCTTGTGGTCCTATCTTATGACCCTAATCAAGAGATGTTGATCACAGGAAGTGAATACAATGTACGGGAGTATCTCATTCAGAGAATACTGGTTGCCAAAGTATCCAAGAAGGAAATAAACTTGAATTCTGGGAAGCTCAGGGGTAAGAGAGAAGATTGGAATCACAGGTCTAAGCTTTGCCATGGCCCAGCCCCCTCCCTTACCTTTTCATGCTTGGTGCCAATGAGGAGGTAGGTGGGGCTGTGCTCAGGGGGACAGATCACCAGGGTGCAGTGGGAAGAAAGCAATCTCCTGGTTCCTCCAGCCTCATAGTCCTCATCTGAGTCACAGGATCTATCTACTTCCTCTATGCGTGCATCCTGCACAGGCACGCAGCCCAGGGGTCGCTGTGGACAAGAGCCTTCAATGAGTGAGAAAGCCAGGGCTGTGGGGGGGCTTCTCTGAACCTGGATGCTCTGTAAGGCTAGGAATGATGGAAGTGGAAAGGAGGACAGGGTGGAGAAGGGGAGATTGCAGCATCCCAGCTGCATGCATATGGGTCATGCACCCTGGAGGGATCCAGCCAGCTGGCATTTGCATTTGTTGGAGGGTTAGGTGGGGTCAAATGTAAAGCTGGGGGCTTCCATCGGGACACAGGGTTGGGGGAAACGGTAGAGTGGGTGCTGTTGGAAGCCTTCATCAAACCCAAGGAAGTACCTTGTCCTCATGGCTCCGATAGTAGTAGAAGGTTTTTCCAATGAGAGCACACCAGACCAGCTTGGAGTGGCCATGCTTTACCTGTAGGACAAACATGAACTAGCATTATTAGAACCAGATGACCCCAAGCATAAATCCAGGACTAGCAAAGAGAAGCCACAGGGAGATAGATTTCAAAATCTGTGGTCAAACTGGGGTCTTTAGTGGAAATGCTGCTCGGACTCTGCTAAAGGAAACCACCCTTTCACAGAGAGGATGCTGTGTTGTATCATGTGACATCCATCCATCCTTAGGCTGCTCCATGACCTATGACCTGCCATTAAATGATCAACCATGACTCTCAGACCAGAAGAGTGGGAGCTGTTTCAAGGCAGATCCCTGGGCTACCACTCAGTGTGGCCAAGGCTAGAGATGAGATTCCTGTAGGGTGGGTGGCCCAGACCACGGTCCCCTCCTTCCCCCTCCAGGTTCTCCTGTGAGCCTCTCTGGCTCTTGGTTCTCCATGGTTTCTGAATGAGGGCCAGTTCCTGTGGAGGAGAGTGTGTGTGTACCATCAAGGGAGGTCGCACAGAGGGGCATCAGAACCGGGGCTTGAGCAGGAGTGAGGGTGAGGTGAGGGGGTGTCCCAAAGCCCACCAATTAGAATTATCCCAGGCTGTTCTCTTCCTATAACACTTTCTAATTACCAAAAAGTAATTAATAAGCACTAATTGTTCAGAATATAAATATTTACGTTTTTCTTTAATTTGGGGTCACCCTGATAATCTTGGGGATGGCAGAAGGTGGGTGGGACATTTAGATATACTTTTCTCATGGGCTTTGCAAAATATCATTTGAAAGGATGTGTGGTTTCTGGTGGAGAGAGCAAGGGCTAGCATTATGCGTCAAAATGCTGGAGAGATTTCTTGTGGTGATGGTAGCACAACATTGTGAATGCAATCAACAGCATAAAATACATATCTGAATATGATTAAAAGGGGAAATGTTAGATTGGATATATAGTAACAATAAAAATTTTTAAGAATCCATGGAACTACACTACACAGTGAACTCTAAGTTAAATCATGGACTTTAATTAATAGTACAATTATAAAAATGTCCTATCATCAATTGTAACAAATGTTCCACAACAATGCGGGGTGTTGGTAGTGGGGTAGTATATGGAGATCCTGTGTTTTATGCATGATTGTTCTATAAACCTACAATTTCTCTAATAAAAGAAAACATAAATATTTCAACAAGAACAACAAAAATCCACAAATGAGGGAAAAAAAAACAACTTCTGTTGGGTGTTTTCAGATGAGGCTCACAGATATTTTGTATTTTTGCCCTATTTTCTCTATATATTAATTTTTATAATTTTAAAAAAGTATTTAAAAGGAGACATTCTACTTTAAAGAGCTTACCAGGAACCAACCTTTTAGGAATGATTCTTTTGTGAAGTTATATGGCCAAATATAGTGTTTAAAATAATTTTGTGAGTTTCAAAGTCCTAATTAACACTGTAACTGATATTTACTTACTGTAAAATTAGTCTATAATAAGCATTTTTATATAAATGTATATAAATGATATATTCAGGATGATAAATCAATAAACATACTTTCTAGACGAAACAAGAAAAAGATTAACCAGGCCCATCAGATTTCCCCGCTCAGGAGTGTCAACTAGGAAACACAGAAGAACCTGGCAGCTGGCAGAGGCCAGAGCTGTAAGGACGCTGTGAGGTCAGGGCCATGGAAATGGAAGCTCTTGGGCAAGTGTCAGTCATAAGGGAACAGAAACTGTGCACAGGCAGAGCAGAGTGACCTACACAGACTGAACGGAGAAGCAGAGAAACCCTGAGCACTAAAACAAGCTAAAACAAGCTAAACAAGCTGCTCAGCTCCTGAGGCCTTTCGGGTCTAGTTCATACACATCCTTGTTAGTTTCCCTTTTCTTAGGGGTAACAAGTGCTTCTCTGCTCCTGACAACTGGAAGAGCCCTTACTAAAACATGTCTTTAGGGCAGGTCCCTCAGCACCCTGGACACTGAGACACTGAGACTTTGAATGGCCATCACTACGGTCACCTAGGTCTCTGCTTCCCACTATTAAAACTGAAGCTTTTGTGGGATACAAGGGGGAGTGGGGGCAACCCCTAATGACCTCAAAATAGGCACAAGACACTCCTTTCCCTCTTCTGTCTTGAGAACAGCCCTGATCCCTATTTCCAGGAAATCATGCACCATCACTTTGCGTGGTCAGACCATGTTTGTGTGCCAACCGCTGGGAGGAAGTTCCTGGAGAAAGGAGCTGTCAATGAGGAGGGAACCCATTGACTGCCCCTGGCACTCCCACTCCTGGCTCCCCTGACACTTGGGAGGCCTGCATTCCTCCCTCACCAGCTCCACCCCGTACCTTAGTCAGCCAGCCCTTCACAGTGGGCTTGGAGCCACCCTGAGACAGGGCTGGAGGCCCAGTGGCTTGGACCTTCAGCAGGCTCTGGAGAACTCGGATCCACTCCTCCAGCAGGCTGGGTGAATCAGCCATCAGGTAGTAGGTTTTCTTCTCCGAGATGAGCTGTGGGGGAGTGAGGGATTGGGGACCAGGAGCGGGGACACAGGAGAATGGAATAACAGAATCCTGGCTCTGAGGGTACACATTTCTAAACCCACTTCTTACCCTGTTATTCTTTCCCTACTTCTCCATCTCTCATAGTCTGCCTCTCATCTTCCTTTCATGTACTCACAACTTAGGGTCATGACCAAATGTTGATACACTGTCTTTCATCCATGCTCATTTTGCCCCATCTTTGTCTTAAATTTTAGCTGTATCAAAATCCAGCACCTCTTCTGTCTAAAATACTAACTGTTGGGAGCCTGCTTACCTGGAATGTCTGTGCACCCTCCCCCTGGACAAGTTGGCAACGAGAGTTCAATTCCACTTGACCTTGAGGTTTCCGGATGACATCATTCTGTAAAGAAAGGAGTGGGGAGGAAACAGGTTGGAGTGTGGAGCCTTCTCAGAGCAGCATCACTGACCATCACATCTTCTTCCAGGTCACAGGCAAATGGGAAAGTAATTCTCAAGCTTTCTGGGCTAGATAGGATGGGTAACTTGTTCTGGATTCCGTTTCTAGCTAAATGGATCACTGATTAAGGACATCGGTCCTTCTGATCCAAGGCTTCAAAAAGGAGAGACTGAGCCTTTAAAACGTGGTCAGAAGCCACCAGGTTATTACTGAACTATAAAGCCTTTAAATTGTTTCCATTGCATTCTTCATACCAAGCATGATAAATAAGTGCACATATGTCACAGTTACTTTTCCAGTTCCCACTGCAGACATTACTAATCAATCACAAAATGCTTTCTCACCAAGCCAAGATACAGCTTCTCAGTCCTTCTTAACATGGTATTCTAGGCAGCCACTACCAATCAATGGGAGTTGCTATGAGACAAGGCCTTTTGCCTCCTTTAAAACATTCAAATTGGCTGTCCAGAGAGGTCCGGTCAAACTAGTCCCCAGTGTCCAAAGTTCCCTAATTCCAAACAGCAACTTCTGTGGTAGAAGGAGGTGGAGGTGGCAATGGGCTTACCTGTTAGGACAACCCACGTGGTGTAAGAATAGCCTGAGAATAGCTCTCTTACAGGACCAGGCATAAGAAGAAATTGGCTTCTGAAGGAAGAAGGAATTGCCAAGCCAACTGACCAAGGAAATGCCTTTTACCTAAGCTGTGGCTGGGCTGAGCTGTAATAATTTCCTTGGTGCCTTATTTTATCGTGAGAGCCGGTGGCCAGCCTCTGGCTGGTGTCCCCACGTGGGGCTCAATGCTTTGGGTGACCCACCTGCCAGACCTTAGCCTCTCCAGCCTCAGGCCACACTTCCACTCCTCCAGCCCCTCTCCCACAATTCTGAGTCTGGGGCAGTGTCCTTTTAACTATACAGTCCTAGGGGAGGAGGGTCTCACCGGGGACTTGTAGTACATAATCTGTCCCTGTCTCAGGACAAACCAGCGTCTCTTCCATGTCTTCACCCGGCTCCCCATTTTCAGCAGGTAGCCCGACTTCTCCAGTGACTCCTATAGGAGTGGAAGGGTGTGGGGGAGAAGAGGTGTGGACAGAAAGGAGATCATTTGGAGCGCCTGAATATTACACAGGCCAAAATTGTCCAGTTGAGTCCCTGCTTTGTCACCAATTTTAAAAAAAAAATTATTGAGCACCTACTATGTGTATTTTTAGGGCACCATGTCCTGCTAAGGATTTAGAGAGGACCAAAGCAAGGGATATCCTGCTGTGCACGGACCCTCATCCTGAGCAGGGAAGACAACCTCTCACCATGGGAAGATGGCAGATTAGGGGCTGCAGAAGGGAAAGACTGGCCAGGGAAAAGAGACCTGACTGGCCTTCATAGGAGAGGTCAGCCTCAGACAAGCTGAGGGGAGGAAGGCCATCCCAGGCAGCACACAGGGAGAGGGGAAGGCCGGTTTGGGGGACAACAGGTGCATCAGCCAGGCTGGGACAGAGGGTTCGTGGGACGGGGGAGATGAAGACGGAGGGCAGCACAGTGGTGTAGAGCAAAGGCATGGGCATTATGTCTGAATTTACTGCTGGCTCTGCCATGTAGAAGCACATCCATGGGCCTCAGATTTCTCATCTGTAGAATGGATTAATAACTCCTTCGAGGACTGGGAGGGCAAATGAGCCAAGGCATGAAAATCACCTGGCACAGCACCTGGCACAGGGTAAGAGCTCAATAAATGTTAACTCTCATTAGCATCCCAGGGTTGGTTTTGTATAAAATGAGGTAAGGTGTGTAAAACCCCTCGTGTGGCCTGGTGGGCCATGGTGGGCTCACAGCAACTGGCTGCTCCTGGTATGTAGAGGAGCTCACCAGGCTCCCTCTCCTTCCTCATGGAGTCCGCGTGTGCCTGACTCCATGATGACATGATGTCCCTGCCCAGTCTCCATGGCCTCACCTCAATGGCAGCACCTGGACCCCACCCTCCTTTCACCAACCCTGGGGTTGCCACGTCTATTGGAGGTCTGCTCCCACCCTGACTCGGCCTTCATCAGGACCGTGCTCCCAGCTCACCCTGCCTAGGCCCAGCCCGTCGGTGGAATAGGATGAGGTTCGCTGCAGTTTGTGCTCCGGCTCTGAGTAGTCACTGTCCAGAGAGCAGGCATCCGGGGGGATGGCATAGTCACTCTCGGAGCTCAGCGAGGACATGGAGACGCCTGGCCATGGGAGAGGAGTCAAGGCCCTGTGTCCCACACCTCCCCCAATTCTCACATCCCAGGGGCACCCAACCCAGGATCTCTAAGTCTGGGGCTGAGGGAAGAGCATCTGGAGAGAGAGCAAGCAAGGGCCCAGATGTACAATGGCTCAGGGAGGAGGTGCCCCTTGTTGCTCCTGCTCCCCTCCTCTGTACCTCTCTTGATGGCTCGGGGGCTGCCCAGTCCACTGGTCTTCCGGGACTCCGAGCAGGGAACTGAAGTTCGGAAACTTGCCTGAGAGCTGCAATCATCGTCCGACCCAGAGGACTCGTCCACAAAGGGCACGTTGCTGATCTGCATGGCTCTCTGCAAAACAGATGCCCTCCCCTCCTGCAGTTCCTGCTCCTAACAGACAAGTGCTCCAAAGGGCTATGGACCCTGGAAGGCCCTTCCTGGCCTTACTCCTGCGACCTCACCGCGATGCTTCTCCTTGGGCCTCCCACACCCACCCACCATCTTCTGTTGTCTCCCAAGGTGCTGCCCTATCCAGGCCAAACACCTGGCTGCTATGACTCTCACTCTCTGCCACTAGGGAGCCAGAAAGTCATGCCATAGGCCAAGTGTGGGAGCGGCTTTCAAAATGTGTGTGGGCATCAGCAAAAATTTAAAAAGACTACCAAGGTTGGTGAGAGTATGGGGGAAAGGAGACTCTCTAGTATGATAAAGCCTTTTTAGAAGGTAATTTGGGCAGTACCTATCAACATTTAAAACATTCATTTGCCCAGAAATTCCACCTGTAGGAGGCTATCCTACAGAAATATGTATAACTGCACAAAGACCTATTTTCCCAATGATGTTTATCACATTAATTTTAGAGAAAAAGAGGGGTTTGACCTCAGTCAAGATTACGGCAGTTGTGATGCATCAATACCAAAGAGTACTGAACAGCAGTCTAAAGGAGAGGAGGAGCTGCACGTGGAGGTATGGAAGGGTGCCCTTGGTGTGCATGGAGTGGGGGGAGATGAATCTGTAAATGCACCAATGATTTGGGGGTCTTGCAGCACACACACCAAACCATTAATTGATACCTGCCTCCCAGAGGAAATGGGAATTAGGGAAGAGCAATGTGTGGAAATTTCACTTTTGGCTTTTTATTCTTCTATAATTTTCTTTTTAACAAAGTATTGCTGTTACAATTTCAAAAACCAAGAAGAAAAAGAGAAACAAAAAGATATATGAAAACATCATGCTGCAGGGCTCACTCCAATCAAGATGGCACAGTAAGATGCTTCAGGGCTCCATCCTCCCAAGAAGCTCTGAACAACCAGCAAGAACTGGCAGAAACATCTTTCTCAATGCTCCAGAACAATTACAGGGCTGCAGTAATGGGGTGAGTGCCAAAGAAAAAAAAGGCTACTTAAAAGCAGTAAGATCTCAGGGTGCTCTGGCTGGCTCCTCCCACATCCCTTCACTGGCTCAGTGCAGAGCTGGCCCAAGCTCCCAGTGCAGATCCCTGGTTCCTGGGAGCATAGATGTCTGGCACAGTTTGTCTAGTGGTGGCCTAAGGGACGCACTGTCCCAGAATTTGCCCTGCATGTAGAAGGCAGTTAACCGAAGTCTCCTACAGAACACTGTGGGAAAGCAGTCAAGTGGCTAACTGGAGCAAGGGATTGCTGGCTGTAGGACATACATCATAGTGCCCAAGACCATGAGGAAATTGTTTCATAAGGAAGGAAGGACATTCATATCATGTATAATAAGGTGGGGGGGGGGGCAGTTCCCAGGGCCAGATGCACATGCCCAAGAAAAGATGACTGCGCAGAAAGAATCAGGGAGGCCCTGACAATTTGGCCTGGAAAAGGTATTTTCTTTCTTCTCTTTTTTTGGTTAGTTCCTGGTACTAAAGGAAAGCTCTGTCAAAACACTAGCTGGATACAAACTTAAGAAACAAATGCCTCATAGTCTAAATTCCAGTGAAAACCCAATAAAATACCAAAATGTCCAAGTTCCAACAAAACATACAAAGAAACAGGACATGATGGCTTAGGCAGAGAATAAGATTAAAGCATTACAAACCATCTATGAGGAGAAACAGACCTGGGATACACCAAACAAAGACTTAAGAAATGATCTGAAATATGCCCAAAAAGCTAAAGGAAAACATGGACAAAGAACTAAAGGAAATCAGCAAAACAACAGATGAACACAAAGAGAATATCAATAGAGAGATGGAAATTATGAAAAACCAAAGATGAATGAAGACCATAGTAGCAAAAATAAAAAATTCCCTAGAGAGGCATGCTGGCTGAAACGGCTATAACATTCATAATAAACTGAAAAATACATATTCCTAGGTGAAGAGTTTATCTTTGTGGACTGGCATTTTATTTTCTCACTCAGAGTTAGCCTCTGTTGGAGACTGGATCATGACCTCCACAGAAGGCATGTTCAGGTTCCAACCCTGGTCCTGTGGGTATGAACCTATTTGTAAATGTGACCATTGAAGATGCTATCAGTTACGGTGTGTCCAAACTGAGTAAAGGTGGGCCTTGATCCAATATGGCTGAAGTCTTTAAAAGCAATGGAGATTGGACACAAAAAGACGCCAAGGGGAGCAACCAGAGCAGGAAGTCAACAGAACGTGGAAGAGAAAGAAGAGGCTGCCATGTGTATTGCTATGTGACAGAAAAGCCAAAGACCAAGATCACAGGCAGCCAGCCCCACAATGCCACAGTCTTCAGAAAGAAAGCACTGTCTTGCTGATGCCTTGATTTTGGACTTCTCCTAGCCTCAAAACCATGAGCCAATAAACTTCTGTTATTAAGCCAAAAAAAAAAAAAAAAAAAAAAAAATTCCCTAGAGAGGTCCAACAGCAGATTGGAGGTGGCAGAAGAAAAAATCATTGAACTTAAAGAATATCATTGAAATCATCCAGTCTGAGGAACAGAAAAAAGAAAGAATGAAGAAAAGTGAACAGAGCCTGAGGAACCTCTGGGACATTATCAAGCTTACCAATATACACATTATGGGAGTCCCAGAAGAAGAGAAAGGACAGAGAAAATATTCAAAGAAATAAAGGCTGAAAACTTCCCAAATTTAATGAAACGTATAAATATACACATCCAAGATGCTCAATGAACTCCAAACAATATAACCCCAATAGATCCATACCATGATGTATTATAATGAAACAGCTGAATACCAAAGATAAAGAGAGAATTCTGAAAGCCACAAGAGAGAAGTGACATGTCACATACAAAGGAGTCTCAATAAGACTAAATGCCAGTTTCTCATCAGAAACCATGGAGGCAACATGGCAGTGAGATGATATATTTAAAGTGCTGAAAGTAAAAAACTGCCACCCAAGAATTCTATATCTGGCAAAACACTCATTCAAAAATGAGAGATTACGACACTCCCATATAAACAAAAACTATGGGACTTTGTCACCACCAGATCAGCTACACAAGAGATGCTAAAGAGAGTTCTGCAGGTTGAAAGGAAAGGACACTAGACAGTAGATCAAAACCATGTGAAGAAATAAGGATCTCCATTTAGAGTAATGACATGGTAAATATAATGCCAGTAATATTGTATTTTTGGTTTTTAACTCCACTTTTTACTTCCTACAGGATCTAAAAAGCAAATGCATTAAATAGAATGAAAAAAAAAAACAGTGGTTTGGGGCTCATAAGGTATAAGCATGCAATTTGTGACAAGAATTACACATAAAGGTGGGGAAACAGAGGGGTATAGAAACATAATTTTTGTATACATATTATTGGAGTTAATTTAGTACCAAAGCATATGAGATTATTATAGATTTAGGATGTTAAATTTAAACTCCATGGTAACTACAAAGAAAATATAGAGTCTGCAAGCTTGGAGAGACAGAAAGTTGAGTACTGGTTGCCAGGGAAGAGACAGGAGGAATGGGGAATTAGTGCAAAATGGGCACAGAGCTTCTGTTTGGGGAGATGGGAAAGTTTAAGTAATAGAAGGTGGTTAGGGCACCAAAACATTGTGAATGTGATTAATTCCACTGAACGGTATACTATGGAGTGGTTGAGATGGGAAAGTTTACGTTGTATTTATGTTCCCACAATTACAAAAAAAAAAAAAAAATAGGCAACTCAAGAGACAATGACAATTAAATGCAATACATGATCCTGGACAAGATCTAACAAGGAAGGAGATAAGGCTGTAAAGGACATCATTGGGACATATGAAAGACATGGAATATAGACTGTAAACTCTGTATCAATGTTAAATTTCTTTAACTTAACAATTCGGGTAGATATATAAGTGAATATTCTTGTTCTTAGGAAACATACATGACAACATTAAGTGTTCAAGAAGCATGATGTATACAACCTACACTCAAGTGTTCAGAAAATGGATGGATGGATGGATGAAGGGAAAGGAAGGGGAGGGGAGGGAGAGGAGAGAAAGGAAAAGGAAAGAAGGGATGGAGGGAGGATATGGCAAATGTGGCAAAATGTTAAAATTGGTGCATCTGGCTGTCTGGGGGATAGGGGTATGCTGGAGTTCTCTGCTTGAGGTTTGTATTATTTTCATATGTGCCTTGTAATTTTGAAAGTATTTCAAAATAAAAAATTTTTAAAAACTTATGTTGGAGAGAACCTAAGATGGCGGCTAGGTGAGACAGGGCAAAAAAAACACCTCTGTGAAAAATACTAGATAAAAACCAGAAAGTGACCCAGAACACCAGTTCCAGAGTAGCATCAGCCAGACAAGGTCTGCTAAATCTACAGGGACCATGCATTTGGTGAGACCAGAGTCTGCATTCTGAAACAAGTGAGTGAGTCGGCTGAAAGTCCCTCGGCCATGCTGCGGTGTGGGAAACGGTGGGCTGGCGTTTGGAGACGGACTAGTTCTTTAAAAAAAAAAAAAAAAAGCCCGGGAGTGGCTGCAGATACGACGGGGAGAGCTGCTCAGTGAAGCATGGCAGGAGCGGGCTGCGCTAACGCTTCGGTGTCTGGCGTGGAGGATACCCCTTCCCACACCCGCTGCTGACTGTCTCAGGCCCAGGGGAGCAAAGGGAAGCCAAAGGGAGAAAGGACTGCATGACTTGCAGAGATCTCCCCGGCGGGTGGGGGACACTCCTGCCCGGGGCCGGGCCCGCAGCCCAGAGTCATGCCGGGAAGCCCAGTGTGACAGGGAGCCTTTCCCACAGCACCGTGCACATGCCACAGTGTCAGCCGTGGACAGTGGCCCTTAATACACCCACGGCTGACTGTCCCGGAGCTGGGAGGGTGGTGCTGTGCGGAAAGGGGAAGTTAATGCATCCCATTCAACCATCTTTGAAGCAGGCTGGGAACGCCCCTGCACAGCTCGGCGTCCCAGGGCTTCCCTGGAGGCCGGCGCACACTTGTGACGTGGCACGACCCTCCCTCAGCAGAGGTCCTGGAAGAGCACAGCAGGGAAAGGGGAACCACTCGGAAATCCCAGGGAACCTACGCCAATACCAAGAACTTGTGGGTCAGCGGCAGAGAACAGCCTTAAATCTCTGGAACACCTGGGAAGTTTGATTATTAAACCTGCCCTTCCTCCCTAACTGCTCAGACACACACCCCTCATTCAGGGCGGACAGCACCGACAACACACCCAAATTAAGTGCACCAACTGGACCCCAAAAGAATCAGATCCCCACACACCACAAAGTTGGGGAGAACTGACTTGAGGGGAATAAGTGACTCACGGACACCACCTGCTGGTTAGTTAGAGAAAGTGTATGTCACCAAGCTGCAATTCTAACAAATTAAAGATCAAGTAAAGCAAATGCCAAGAGGCCAAAAACAACAGAAAATCTTAAAGCATATGATAAAACCAGACGACATAGAGAACCCAAACCCAAACACTCAAATCAAAAGATCCGAAGACACACAGTTCCTGGCAGAATTAATCAAAGAACTACAGACAGGCAATGAGAGCATGGCAAGGGATATAAAAGACTTGAAGAAGAGCATAGCACAGAATATAAAAGACATAAAGAAGACCCTAGAAGAGCATAAAGATGATATTGCAAGAGTAAATAAAAAATAGAAGATCTTATGGAAATTAAAGAAACTGTAGGCCAAATTAAAAAGACTCTAGATACTCATAATACAAGATTAGAGGAAGTTGAACAACAACCCAGCCTCCTTGAGGAACACAGAACAGAAAACGAAAGAACAAAAGAAAGAACGGGGAAAAAAATCGAAAAAATCAAAATGGATCTCAGGGATACGATAGATAAAATAAAACGTCCAAATTTAAGACTCATTGGTATCCCAGAAGGGGAAGAGAAGGGTAAAGGTCTAGAAAGAGTATTAAAAGAAATTGGGGAAAACTTCCCAAACCTTCGACACAATATAAATACACAAAGCATAAATGCCCAGAGAACTGCAAATAGAATAAATCCAAATAAATTCACTCCGAGACATATTCTGATCAGACTGTCGGATGCTGAGGAGAGGGAGCAGGTTCTGGAAGCAGCGGGAGAGGAGAGGTTCACCACATACAAGGGAGACAGCATGGGACTGAGTGGTGACTGCTCAGCGGCCACCGTGGAGGCGAGGGGGCAGTGGCATGACATATTTGGAATTCTGAGAGAGAAAAATTTCCAGCCAGGAATACTTTATCCAGCAAAACTCTCCTTCAAATTTGAGGGAGAGCTTAAATTTTTCACAAACAGATGCTGAGAGATTTTGCTAGTAAAAGACCTGCCCTGCTTCAGATGCTAGGGGGAGCCCTACCGACAGGGAAGCAAAGAAAGGAGAGAGAGATATAGAGAATTTTAACAGACACATATAGAATATTGCATCCCAGGTCACCGGGACACACATTCTTCTCTAGTGATCACAGATCTCTCTCCAGAATGGACCGTACGCTGGGACATAAAAACAAGCCTCAATAAATTAAAAAAAAACAAAAAATGAATTTGTTCAAAGCACATTCTCTGACCACAATGGAATACAAATAGAAGTCGATAACCACCAGAGACTTGGAGAATTCACAAACACCTGGAGGATAAAAATGAGGGGGAGATAAAAACATTCCCAGATAATCAAAAGCTGAGGGACTTCATCACCAGTAATCAGTCCTATAAGAAAAGCTAAAGGGAGTTGAGCAGGCTGAAAGGAAGGGACACTAAAACAATCGACTGAAACTACATGAAGAAATAAAGATTTCCAGTAAAGATCACATAGTAAATATAAATACCAATACTACTGTATTTTTGATTTGTAACTCTACTCTTTACTTCCTACAGGATCTAAAATAAACTATAATAATAATTTAAAAAAACGTTGCAACAAACTATTATATGTTTTTTTGTTTCAAAACGTGTAAGATGTGAATGGAAGCATATGTATATGTTTGAACATATAAAAAAAATTCTGGAAGGAGATCCACTGCCCTCTGGGACATGGGAAGTGGGGCAAACATGAGGAAAGAAGGGGAGCAGGGATGCAGCAGGCATAGGTTTAACCTTTAACTTTTACTTTGTCCACATTCATATTGATTCAAATTTTTGTCAATGTGTAATTTCTATAATAAAAAACTAATAAAGTAAAATGATCAAATTAAAGTGAATATGTGTGGGCTGAGCTAGAGCAGGGTCATGTGGGTGCAGAAGCCTGACCCTGAAGCCCCACTCCAGTCATTGCATGTGGAGACAGGGAGATCTCTCCCGGTGTGGATAGCCCCTCTTTGGGCAGCAGCTCCTTACCCCTTTCAGGGCTGTGTAGACAGGCACAGTGACATTCTTATAGATAAGTCCAGAGAAGGGCCCAGGGGATGCAAGGGCAGGAGGGCTGGAGGCTGAAGGAGAGAAAAGAAGGCTGAGATAAGGGCGTGGGGTTGGCAGGGAACTGAGCACAGTGAGGAGATCCATGCAGTCAGGGTTCCCTAGAAGAGCACCCCAGGAGAGCAGACGGGGTACCCCGTCTCAGGAGAGCAGTCAAGGTTTTCTTCATCTTCTCTCCTTCCCTTTGGGGACCAGGATCCCAATGCAGGAAAGGACCCGTTGCAATGGAATCCCAAAGCCTTGCCCTTTAACCATTTTATCTCCATAAGGCTTGCAATGTGTCCTGCTGGGATGAGTTAAAAATCATGCAACTATGGGGCTCTCACATTTCACATTCTATGGCTGGCCAGTGACTGGAGAGCCAGGGGGGATGGGAGTGACACCTTCGGGGGCTCCTCCCACGCAAGCCCTTGCACTACAGAAGGCCGGCCTGGGAAGGAGGGAAGGTGCGGGGGTGGGGAGCTGGGCTTGAGGACCGCCTCAAAGGCCCCTTTCAGCTCTGCAATTGGCTACAATCCCTTCTCACACCTGGCAGGTGAGGAACTGAATATGCATGACTTCCTTCCCAAGCCAGCCCTTGCTGCCTAATTTCACCCGAACTTCACCTGTTGGGAGAGGGAAGTGGGTGCCACATGACCCTGGGCCTGGGTGTTGCTCCCAGTCTCCTCCCCCCATGCCCACCCAGCCCATCTTCACCCTCACTCAGCGCTCACCGCAGCAGGAGACATTACTTCTGGGAGATGCATCCGAGAGTTGCATGCCCGATGTGGCCACAGCATAAATACGGCTCTCCTGGAATGAGAGGTTCCAGGGGGGTCAGGGGCTCAGTCAAGGTCCAGGACTGTGCTCACCCCTCACCCTCCTGGGGCGCAGAGGATAAAGCCTGGCTTAGGAGTTGGTCAGACCTGGGTCCACATCCAGGCTCGACCAGTTACTGGCTGAGGAATCTTGGACAAGTTACATCGTAACTGAGACATTAAGAATTAACAAATGATTATGATTACTGAATCATTATATAAATGTTTTTCTTTCTATATTGTAGAATAGGCAGAAGTTAATATCTGAAATTACTGAAACTCAACCGGTCTCACCCTGTTTATATTTACTATTGTAATGGTTATTCCAGCCTAGTCTCAGCCTTGTGTATACTTACTATTGTAATGGTAACAACTCCATCCCCCTTGTTTGAATCCATAAAAACCCTGAACTCCTTAGATTCAGGGAGAGAGATTTTGGGGCTGATAGGCCTTCTGCTCATCTGCTCCATGTGTAGCATTAATTCTTTTTCTTTTTGAAACTCAGGTGTCATGGATTGCCGTTATGCGCATTGGACAGAGAACCCATCGCTTTTGTCCGATATCACTTTGGCGACCCAAGAAGTGACAAAGATTCCTAAGGACGTCCGACTGCCTGAAGTTTGGAGCCCCAGCAAGACAGGTAAATGCAGTAATAGGGCCTTTTGTGGCCGCTAGACTCTTTTAGTCTAGAGGCTCAGCAATTGTGTTTTTCTCTGGTGGCACTCCAGACCCTCAGCGCCTTAAAAATCAAAAAAAGCTTAAAAAGCTCCTCCTCTGTATCCCACTTTATCAGAGATAAAAGACCCTGAGATAGAAATGGTCTCTCCCAAACCCACCAGGGTACTCAATTTGACCAGGGCTGCTCTTTAAAACCAGCAGCAGAGCCACGAGCAAAACTTCTACCCCTCTGGTAAGTGCCTATAGGAATAGACAAACGAGAAGGCATGAGAGGATTTATAGTATTCAGACATACCAGAAAAAGATGAAAATGTAGGGTTCAAATTAGTGAGTTTTATCTCTATGTTTCTGGGGTTTTTGTGTGTCTTAACTTTCTATTTATGTCTGTCTGTGCAGTGTACACTTTCCTGCCTCCAGATGATAGTATCAAATTGGCAACAAAAATTCTTAAAAGAGCTCTATTCAAATTGTTTAAGGATAAACAAGCACATATATATAAATATATAAATATAAATATATATAAATATAAATATAAAAAAATATATAAATATATATATTAGTACTCCTGGAGTCCCAAGAAGAAAAAGAAAAAAAAGAAAACAAAAACTCTCCAGCCACCAGGGTTCAAAGCCTTAGTTTTTGTAATTACTATAAACAAACCTGGACACTGGAAAGAAACTGCCCCCTGGAATTTCCTGAAGGCAGTAGAGGGCTGCCTCCGAAAGGCAAAGGCTTTTTCTAATTGTCTGGGTCACAGCTTTAGGTGAAATAGATCTATAATTGGAAACAAAAGAAGGGCACAGGAACTCTCAATCAACACTAAGACCACCTTAGGGGTCTTAAATCCCACCACCCTCTTTTAAAACTTTTTAAAACTGGCCTCATTCTTTCTGTCTCACCTATCCCTGCCCCCAGGGCCTAGACAGCTAAGACAGCTATAGGGGTGTCTTGGTGCAGAAGGATGGGGGAAGGTAGGCTTGGTTTAGAACTCTTTCCACTGGGTCTAGAGATTAGAAGTGGTTGGCACAGAAGAAATGTGGAATACGTCATGTTTGTTTTAAGAGAATTCCTCAATTTTAAATTATCTTTTCCAGTAATACCTGTGCAACAGTAACCACACGTGATGGTTTGAATCAATTACGTACCCCAGAAAAGACTGTTCTTTTAATCCAATTTTGTGGGGGCAGACTTATTGTGGGTGGGATCTTTTGATTAGGTTTTTCCATGGAGATGTGACCTGCCCATTCAAGGTGGGTCTTAATTAGTTCACTGGATTCCTTAGGAGATGCTTAGAGAGAGAACACCCAGAGACATTATGAAGATGTATGGAGAAGGCCACTGAAACAAGAACCAGGCAAAAAGCTAAGAAAGGAAATCCAGAGTTTGCCCTGGAGAAGCTAAGACAGGACCCCCAGATGCTTAGAGAGAAACACCCTGGGAGACACAAACAAGGACACACAAGAGCTGAGAGAGAGAAGCTAAGACAGAAACCCAGAGACTTTTGGAGAAAGCAACAGAAACCAGAAGCTAACCCTGGCAAAGGCCCAGCAGACTCTGGCCATGTGCCTTCCCATGTGTCAGAGGAATGCCAGATGCCATTGGCCTTCCTTCAGTGAAGGTATCCTCTTGTTGATGCCTTAGCTTGGACACTTGTATGGCCTTAGAACTGTAAATTTGTAACCTAATAAATCCCCTTTTTAAAAGCCAATCCATTTCTGGTATATTGCATTTCCGGCCACTTTAGCAAACCAGAACACTGAACACTATAATAATACTAACAAATCATTATTAAAATATAAATAGCCTTTGGATAGGGGTAATTGAATAATATTTAATTGCCAAATTCCAGTAAGAGAAAATGTCCTTGAAAGCTATGGAAAACTTTTCCGGGATTTATGCTTGGGACAAATCAAACAATTGTATATTTTCCAGAGTTTGATGCTTTTGAGGTTGTTCATAATTTTAGGATATTATGAAAACAGATTTGTTTAACCTCCAATAGACAAAGGAGCATTATGTCTATTGGACAAAAGTAAGTTTGTGTTTAATGAATATAAATTATTAGTTTGTGAAATTATTTTTAAAAAATTATGCTTTCTAGGGTGTTTAAAAATAGTATCAAAGCGCGGGTATATAAAGTATACAGGATGTGCTTTGTTAAAGAAAGGGTGTAGTTTTGTCCTCGAGAATGTGTAGGACAAAGCCTGGGTGAATATGAAAAGTTGTGGAAATTTATAGAAGTGAATTTGGTTTGTCATAGTCAATGCTGACTAAAATTTGGTACATCTGTCTAAAGGAGTATAGTTTTGTAAATGGATAGTTTAAACGTGTAAGATAAGACCTGAATGGATATGGAAAGTTCTAGAAGGGTTGTGAAAGTGAATTCTGTTTGTCATAGTCAATGCTGACCAAAAACTTGATAAGCTTGTTTATAACATTTTTAAGAGCTTTTTGTGTCAAACTATGTATTCATACCAAACTGGAGTTTAGTTTTTTCTCTGCTAAAATGATGCAGATTGTTGGTCTGCTCTTAATGAAAAGTTATAAAAAGTTTTTCTTAACCATCTGAGTATTCTGTTTAGAAAGCAAAGATTCTATGTCATATCAGAAGAATATCCTTGTTGATGTTTATGTTGACCTTATCATCCTTTATTTCTGAAGACAAGTCTTCTTTCTTTTAAAGGAAAACTGTTGTAAAAGATTTGTTCTTTTGCCTTGTAAAAGTGAGGTGCTAAAATAGTTTAACTTGTTAAACAGGAAGTGTTAGAGAAGTATTATAATTAAATGGGATTTTCTATCCTTCTGTTAGCTACATTTGTATGGGTGAAATATTATTCATATATTTAGAGATTGTATAAAATTCCTAAAGACTTGCTAATGTTCTCATTGTCCATGCAGCATCCTAATACTGATCTGCATGATGTTAGACCACAATACGATGTTATTAATCATCATTTTAGTTATTCTTAGAAAAAGGTTACAGATCATGGAAACAACCACATTTACTTGTCAGTCACACTACTTTGCTCTAATGCATCTCTAAAAGTACATGTGGTCAGCTATAAGTCAAATGTAAAGGGACTGTAAAAGAGAAGCAAGGCAAGTATATAAATTATGTTCTACCTGCTAATTAATGTAACTCTGATAAATGTGTAAAGGTGATACAGGACAAAACTTCTGCTATGGATTGTGGTTGATGACTCCAATATAAGTCAACTGTCAAATGTTTTTATTTCAGAAAATAGCTTCATTTAGCAAATACTTATAAGAAAATTAGGGCCTAGATTATAAGCTCTAACAGCAGTCACATTTATTCCTGAGCTTTAACTGTTTGTGGGAACCCAGGGCCCAGGCCCCTCCCCTCCATAATAAGAGTGCATTATTACACAGAGCCGCCTACTTGACTGGGACAGATGTTAAAGGTCACCAGATCTCCCCAGGGGAGGAAAGAATGTACAAATGGTATCATAAACAAAGCATTGAAACTCCCCTCCCTGATCACTGTTGATAACAAATCTCCACAACACTGTATCACAAGAACCTGCCAAAACTCTGTTCTCACACCCTATGGAATGTCTTTGTCCTAACCCTTATAAATGGCCCCCTGGGATCCTCCACTCTTTGCAGAATGCTAGCTTCCATTTTCCCCAGCCAGCCGCCACCGTGAGACCATCTCCTGTTGGTAAGTCCTAATTAACCTCATGTCTAACTCCGTGCCTGGCATGTTCTTCGGTCTTGGGGCTGAGCTGTGTTGGAACGCTGTTATTTTTAAATTCTGAGATGCTGTGCTCTTTATGTGTAACTTGGTAATTTCCTGGAACTTTGGGTGTTTTTGTGACAGTTGAGATTCAGAGAGTTCCACAGCTCTAAAAGTCAGCATTACTCCATACAGCTAACTGTTAAAGAAGCTGAAAAAGACATTAGACTTCTATTAGAGATATGAATGAAGCTGATCTAGTTAAGAATAAGGTAAATCAGAACACTGGTTAAAAGATGATACCGTCTGTATATTAAGACTTTAACTTTTGTGTGAGACCGAAGGAAGAGACGTTTATTTTGTCCAAAATTTAAATTTTCTGTAGCATACTACCTAATTTAACCTGTCTGGTCAGTTTATTTCAACAACCTAATTCAGCTTTATTTGACATGCATTCTAGAATAGGGAATAAAATTTTGATATTCTGTACAGGTAAATGTAATACCCTGATGCACTTCAGAGTACTTTGGACAGAAAATGAAAAAGCATTTGCAAAGTCCCTTGAGGGACTGGAGAAAAAAGCCCAGAACAATTAAACTTCCCCACCTGGGGAATTTCTGCTATTCTCTTAAGCAATAGGGGCTCACAATTTAATAAGCTAAGCCCTCAATCTTGAGGCTTGATCTTATGAAACTTATTTCTGTAATGGCAAAGTTAAGGCTCCTTATAATTAATGCCTAAGAGTCACCCCCAGAGAACCTCTTTTGTTACTCAGATATAGTCTCTCTCTAAGCCAAACTCTGCAAATTAACTCACTACTTTCCCCTCTAAGTGGGACATGACTTCCAGGGGTGTAAGTCTCCCTGGCAACATGGGACATGACTCCCAGGGATGAGCTGGCCCTGGCATCATGGGATTGGTTGACCAAAAGGGAGAAAAGAAATAAAAAAACTAAAGTTTCAGTAGCTAAGAGATTTCAAATAGAATCGAGAGATCATTCAGGAGGTTACTCTTATGAAAGTTTCAGCTAGATATTACAAAATGCCACCCCAAGCAACAGTGTTCCTAAAAACACTAAAGATACCTTAGGCTCTAAGACTTTATAAAAGTTTACTTACGAAATTTATTTTTCAGAGACCAAAAGCCTCCAGATTGTTCTTATGCCAGTTAAGCTCTAAAATTTAGAAGTACTGGTCTCTGCAAGAACAACAATCAGCTTCAGTCCTCTACCCCATAATGACAATGCCCCTTTTCAGCAGGAAGAAGTTAGAACAGCTGTTGCCCAGATATCCTCAAGATTGAGGAACAGACAAAAATAAAAGGGAGAAACTATAACCAAGAAATTAAGAATTAACAAATGATTATGATTACTGAATTATTATATACAATGTTTTTCTTTCTATATTGTAGAATAGGCAAAATATCTGAAATTACTGAAACTTAATTAGTCTCACCCTTTTTATACTTTCTATTATAATGGTTGTTGTGGCCTCCTCTCAGCCCTGTTTATAGCTACAATTGTAATGGTAATTCTAGCCTGGTCTCAGCCTTGTGTATATTAACTATTGTAACGGTAACAACTCTATCCCCCCTTGTTTGAATCCATAAAAACCCTGAACTCCTTAGAGTCGTGAAGACATATTTTTGGGCCAGTAGGCCATCTGCTCTCCTGCTTCATGTGTAGCATTAAATTGTTTCTCTCTTTGAAACCCTGGTGTCATAGATTGGCTGTTAATATGCATTGGGCAGAGAACCCACTGCTTTTGTCTAGTATCAACATCATTTTTGGGCCTCATTTTCCTCAAATTGAAAATGGGGATTGTGCCAGTTTGAATATATTGTGTCCCCCAAATGCCATTATCTTTGATGTAATCTTTGTGTGGGCAGACATTATCAGTGTTGATTAGATTGTAATTCTTTGAGTGTTTCTTTGGAATGTGCCCCACCCAGCTGTGGGTGATGACTCTGATTGGATAATTTCCATGGAGGTGTTGCTCCACCCATCTGGGGTGGGTCTAAGTTGATCAGTGGAGCCATATAAATGAGCTGACATAACAGAAGGAACTCAGTGCAGCTGTGAATGATGTTTTGAAGAGGAGCTATAGCCAAGAGGGACACTTTGAAGAAAGCACAGGAGCTGCAGATGAGAGACAGTTTGAAGACGGCCATTGAAAGTAGACTCTCACTCCAGAGAAGCTAAGAGAGGATAAATACCCCAAGTGCAACTAAGAGTGACATTTTTGAGGAACTGCAGCCTAGAGAGGGACGTCCTGGGAGAAAGCCATTCTGAAACCAGAACTTTGGAGCAGATGCCAGCCACGTGCCTTCCCAGCTAACAGAGGTTTTCCGGACACCACTGGCCATCCTCCAGTGAAGGTACCCGATTGCTGATGTGTTACCTTGGACACTTTATGGCCTTGAGACTGTAACTGTGTAACCAAATAAACCCCCTTTTATAAAAGCCAATCTGTCTCTGGTGTTTTGCATTCCGGCAGCATTAGCAAACTAAACTAGAACAGGGATAATGATTTGTACCTTTTAGGGCTGTTGTGAGAATGAAATGAAATTATTAAGATGAGCTTTTTAATGCCTAGAATATAATTAGTGCACAACAGCTATCCGTTCCCTCTCTTGCCTTCACTGTTCCCTTAGGGCAAATGATGGTTTAAGAAGAGAACAGGTCAGTAGCCTGCTTCTCTGAATCTTATCCATTTTAGAAGCCCTTAGTTAGAAGTGATTTTCTCCAACAGGCTTGGGCAACTGAGAAGGATGAAGTGGGGGGAGGTCCAGAAGGGGTGTTAACAATGAGGAGGTCAGAGCCATGTGTAATAAGCCAACTGTTTGGAAGGTTTTTCTTCCCCAAAAGTAGTAATATTAGATTATGGCTAGGCTTTAGGGACAATTTACAAAGGTTTTTAGCCAGAAGTTTCACTGTGACCCAACTGGACTCCAGAAGAGCAAAGTAGAAGACACTATCATGGGAAGCCCATTCTCAAGTCTTCATCCCTAAGGGTGGCCCTGGGATGGGCCCACACACCTATGGAGGCCTTTAAAATCATTTTGATTACTTCCAAACAACCCACAAGGCCAGCCTGAGCCCTCCCATATCTCTTTCTCCACTCACCAAAAAAAGAAAACAAAAGCCTACTCAGGTGATAAGGAGAACCTAAGATGGCAGCTAGGTGAGACAGGGCAAAAAAACACCTCTGTGAAAAATACTAGATAAAAGCCAGAAAGTGACCCAATATACCAGTTCCCAGCAATGCACCAGCTGGACAAGTTCTGCTAAATCCACAGGGAACGTGCACTTGGTGAAACTGGGAGTCTGCATTCTGAAACGAGTGAGTGAGCTGGCTGAAAGTCCGGTGGCTGCGCTGCGGTGTGGGGAAACTGTGGGTTGGCATTTGAAGATGGACTAGTTCCCTTAAAAAAAAAAAACAAAAACCCAGGAGTGGCTGGGTTAAGATGGTGAGAACTGCGCAGTGAAGCACGGCAGGAGCAGACTGTGCCAATATCTCAGTGTCTGGCATGGAGGATAACCCGCTGCTGATTGTCTCAGGGCCGGAGGCAGAGGGGAACCAAAAGGAGAAAGAAACCGCACCCCTTGCAGCCTTCTCCCTGGTGGGCAGGGGACGCTCCTGCCAGGGCCCGACCCACAGCCCAGAGCCGCGCCAAGAAACCCAGTGTGACGGGGAGTTTTTCCCGCAGCACCACACACAAGCCACAATATCGGCCATGGATAGTGGCCTTTGGGGCACCCGCAGCTGGTTGTCCCGGAGCTGGGAAGACAGAGCTGTGCAAGGAGGGGGAGATTAACACGCCCCATTCAGCCATCTTTGCAGTGGGCTGGGAGTGCCCCTGCACAGCCCGGCGGCCCAGGGCTTCCCTGGCGGGCCAGCACACACTTGTGACGGACACGGCCTTCCCTTGGCAGAGGTCCTGGAAGAACACGGCTGAGAGGGGGGACCCACTCAGAAATCCCAGGGGCCCTACGCAAATGCTGGGGACTTGTGGGTCAGCGGCAGAGACAATCTGTGGCAAGACTGAAATGAAGGCTTAGACTCTTGCAACAGCCTTAAACCTCTGGGAACACCTGGGAGGTTTGATTATTAAAGCTCCCCTGCCTCCCTAATCACCCAGACACACGCCCCACATTCAGGGCGGACAGCACCAACAACACACCCAAACTTAGTGCACCAATTGAACCCCACAATAATCAGATCCCCACATACCATAAAGACAAAGTTGGGGAGAACTGACTTGAGGGGAATAGGAGACTTGCAGACACCATCTGCTGGTGAGTTAGAGAAAGTGCACGCCACCAAGCTGTAGATCTGCAAGTTAGAGATCAAGTAAAGCAAATGCCAAGAGGCCAAAAACAACAGAAAATCTTAAAGCATATGATAAAACCAGACGATATGGAAAACCCAAACCCAAACACCAAAATCAAAAGATCAGAAGAGACACAGTACTTGGCGCAGTTAATCAAAGAATTAAGGACAATGAGAGCATGGCACAGGATATAAAGGACATGAAGAAGAGCATGGCACAGGATATAAAGGACATAAAGAAGACCCTAGAAGAGCATAAAGAAGAAATTGCAAGAGTAAATTAAAAAAAATAGAAGATCTTATGGAAATAAAAGAAACTGTTGGCCAAATTAAAAAGACTCTGGATACTCATAATACAAGATTAGAGGAAGGTGAACGACTCAGCATCCTCAAGGACCACAGAACAGAAAATGAAAGAACAAAAGAAAGAATAGGGAAAAAATAAAAAAAATTGAAATGGATCTCAGGGATATGATAGATAAAATAAAACGTCAAAATTTAAGACTCATTGGTATCCCAGAAGGGGAAGAGAAGGGTAAAGGTCTAGAAAGAGTATTCAAAGAAATTGTTGGGGAAAACTTCCCCAACTGTCCTAGTTTGCTAATGCTGCAGAATGCAAAACACCAGAGATGGATTGGCCTTTATAAAAAGGGGGTTTATTTGGCTACACAGTTACAGTCTTGAGGCCATAAAGTGTCCAAAGTAACACATCAGTAATCGGTACCTTCACTGGAGGATAGCCAATGGTGTCTGGAAAACCTCTGTTAGCTGGGAAGGCACATGGCTGGCATCTGCTCCAAAGTTCTGGTTTCAAAATGGCTTTCTCCCAGGACGTTCCTCTCTAGCAAGCTTGCTCCTCTTCAAAACATCACTCACAGCTGCACTGAGTTCCTTCTCTTTGAGCCAGCTCATTTATATGGCTCCACTGATCAAGGCCCACCCTGAATGGGTGGGGCCACGCCTCCATGGAAATATCCCATTAGTTATCGTCTACAGTTGGGTGGGGTGCATCTCCACGCAAACAACCTAATCCAAACGTTCCAACTTAATCCCCACTATTATGTCTGCCCCACAAGATTGCATCAAAGAATATGGCTTTTTCTGGGGGACATAATACATTCAAACTGGCACACCAACCTTCTACACAATATAAATACACAAAGCATAAATGCCCAGTGAACTCCAAATAGAATAAATCCAAATAAACCCACTCCGAGACATGTTCTGATCAGACTGTCAAATACTGAAGAGAAGGAGCAAGTTCTAAAAGCAGCAAGAGAAAAGCAATTCACCACATACAATGGAAACAACATAAGACTAAGTAGTGTCTACTCAGCGGCCACTATGGAGGCGAGAAGGCAGTGGCATGACATATTTAAAATTCTGAGAGAGAAAAATTTCCAACCAAGAATACTTTATCCAGCAAAACTCTCCTTCAGATTTGAGGGAGATCTTACATGTTTCACAGACAAACAAATGCTGAGAGATTTTGCTAATAAAAGACCTGCCCTACTTCAGATACTAAAGGGAGCCCTACCGACAGAGAAACAAAGAAAGGAGAGAGATCGATAAATGTAACAGACATATATAGAACATTACATTCCAAATCACCAGGACACACATTCTTCTGTAGTGATAATGGATCTTTCTCCAGAATAGACCATATGCTGGGACATAAAACAAGCCTCAATAAATTTAAAAAAAAAAAAATGAATTTATTGAAAGCACATTCTCTGAACACAACGGAATACAAATATAAGTCAATAACCATCAGAGACTTAGAAAATTCACAAACAACTGAAGGGTAAAAATGAAGGAGAGATGAAAACATTCCTGGATAATCAAAAGCTGAGGGACTTCATCACCACTAAATCAGTCCTACAAGAAATGCTAAAGGGAATTGAGCAGGTAGAAAGGAAGGGACACTAAACAATTGACTGAAACCATATGAAGAAATAAAGATTTCCAGTAAAGATCACATGGTAAATATAAATACCGATACTACTGTATTTTCATTTTGTAATTCCACTATTTACTTCCTATAGGATCTAAAATACATAAACTGTAATGATAAATCAGTGGTTTTGGACTCAATGTAAAATATGTAATTTTTGACAAGAACTACATAAAGGTGGGGGAATGGAGGAGTATAGGAACATAGTTTACATGTCCTATTGAAGTTAAGTTGGTATCAAAGAAAAACAAGATTGTTATAGATTTAAGAGGTTAAATTTAAGCCCCACAGTAAACACAAAGAAAGCACCAGAGAATATGACCACAGAGATGAAAAGTAGAGTATGGGTTCCGAGAAGTGGGGGAAGGGGCAATGGGGAGTTAAGAAATGAGTGTAGGGTTTCTGTTTGGGGTGAAGGGAAATTTCTAGTAATGGATGGTGGGAAGGTGATAGCATTGCAACATTCTAAATGTGATTAATCCCACTAATGGAATGCTAGGGAGGGGTTGGAATGGGAAAATTTAGGCTGTATATATGTTTCCACAATTGAAAAAAAAAAAAAAAAAGACAGTATAAATAGATAATGACAATTAAATGCCAAGGATGATCCTGGATGGGATCTGAGGATGGAGGAGAGGAGGCTCAAAGGGACACAGTTGGGACATAAGAGAGGAAAAAAAGGAAATATAGAATGTAAGCTTTGTATCAATGTTGAATTTCTTGAACTTCTTAGCTGCGCTTAATGGGATTGCATAAAAGAATGTTCTTGTTCATGGGAAGTGTATATGTGAATTATATTTTTGTTCAAGGTTGTGTGCAGCTTGCTCTCATATGTTCAGAAGACAGAGCAATAGATGATGGATGATAGGGAGGGAGGGAAAGAAAGAAATGGTGGTGTGACAGGATCTTGAAGTTGGTAGATTGGGGTATCAGGGGAGAGGGGTCGAGGTATGCTGGAGTTCTGTGTTTGGGGTTTGTATTGTTTTTGCAACTGTTCTTGTAAGTTTGAATTTATTTCAAAATAAAATTAAAAAAAAAAAACGCCTACTCAGGTGACTATGGTGAGTCACACAGGCTGGTTAGGGAGGCCGCCTGCCTTGGGAGGAGAGCCAGGAGCTCCGGGAGGCAGCTGGGCATGTGGTCCCAGGGCAGGGCCGGCTGGGCTGGCAGGGGGAGCTCGAAGGGAGATACGGGGGTATCGCCCCAAAGGAGAACAGCAGCACTGGGGCAACCGGGGGAGAAAGGCAGAGGCTGGTGAGTACCTGGATGAGATGCTGAGACAACTGCACGGATGGGGAGATAAGAGAGGGAAGTGAGGAAGGGAATTCCAGGAGCGCTGCTGGGGAGGGGGAGGGAAATTCCTGTGGCCATCAGGTTATCCTCCAAGCCTTGCTTATGCAGGGCAGATAAACTAGGTCCAAATAATAAAAACAAAGCATTAAAAAAAGAGATCATTTCTGCCAGTAGTGGTCATGGAATTCAACAAAGGACAGGCCTCTAACTCCACAGAGGAAATGAAACTGAAGCTAGAGGAATTTAGGTTAAACAAAACATAGAATTGTTTTACAAAAGGTTATCTAATGCCTAACTTACAAGGTGGTTTTGAGGATTAACAGATAAAGGGCTCTGCCAACTCTAAATTGGTAAACAAATATATGTGACTTCCTCAGGTTGAAATGTCTTCTCTGAATTCTCAGTCTTTTTCTCTCTCCAAGTGGTTAATGTCCAGTTGGTCCTGCCTGAGAGAAGGACTCTCCAGTAGCTGTGATTTCCTCAGCTCACCCCCAGGCAGGAGTGATCCTGCCTTGGAAACCTTGGACAGAGCTGGCATTACACTGTGTTTTCCTTAGAAACGAGTTACAAAGAAGACTGCAGACATGAGGTAAATTCTCCTTAAACTGGTTTGACTGATTTCTCGGTCCTGGGGCCCAGCTGAGGGAGCAGAGAGGGTCTGTGAGAAGACCTGACACCCCTCAACACCTCATCCCCAGAGTTTACTGATGTTTATGTGGGGAAAATGTCATCTCGATTGAGAATGCCTTCTGGATCAAAGGGGGAAAAGAAATATAACAAAATAAGGTTTCATTGGCTAAGAGATTTCTAATAGAGTCAATAGGCTGTTTTGGGGGTTACTCTTACGCAACTTTCAGCTGGAAATTGCAAATTGCCACAGTATGCCAAGCCCCAAACAACGGTATTCCCAAAAACCCTAAAGAAAACTCAGGTCTCTATCAAGTTTCACTCACTAAATTTATTCTTCAGAAACTTAAAACCGCCAGATTATTCCTGTGCCAGATAAGTCCTGAAACTCAGAAGCACCAGCCTCATCAAGAAAATCAACCAGCTGCATCCCCTTCCCCATAATGTCGACACCCCTTTTCAATATGAACAAATTAGAGTGGTCATTGCCTAGATATCCCTGAAGACTGAGACAGTGATCAAATGAAAGGGAGGAGTAACAACAGAATAAGATAGGATTTAACAAAGGATTATGACTACTGAATCATTATATAGGTATTTCTTTTTAGTCTCTAGTGTATCAGAACAGCTAGAAGGAAACAACTGAAATTGTGGAACTGTAATCCATACCATACTTTGAAATTTGCTCTATATCTAGTTGTTAAACTGTACTATGAAAATCATTACTTTTCTGTATGTATGTTATATTTCACAATAAAAAATGTTTTAAAAAAAGTTTTAAAAAAATGTCATCTGAAGCATTTCATGTATTTACTCTCTCCACTTCCCATCCCTCTCTCACACACACACTTAATATGCACAGACAGAACACAAGACCCACTATTAGCCATCATGGTAGATGGCTGTATTTTGGCAAAATGACAGAAGCAACATTTTTCTCTGATAACACTTGCTGGGCCTTCTTGCCACATCCTTTATCTGAATGCTCCCACATTCCCACCTCTGCTTTAGGATTCTGGAGTATTTTTAGTTTCAAGACAGCAGTGAACAACAGGGTTAGTTCTGATCTAGTTCCAACCTGGCTCGGCCCTTCCATTTTCAGCATCTTCTCCCCCTTTACCCCACCTGTCCCTTTGCTTCCTTCTCTGCTCACCTGTCCTCCACCTTACACTTGCTCTCAGAGAAGCAGTGCCCTGTGCGGTTCTCCCACGATTCTGAGGGCTTTCCAGACAGGTCAGCAGCCCACGACCTGCAGACTGGCTGGCCTCGGGTGATGCTGCACTTTCCCCCTCCTGGCCCCCCTCCAGGCACCCACTATGAAGTTGAAGTCGACTTTGCCTCCATCTAGTCTTGTCTTCCAGGTCCCCCTAGGGCTCTAAGCTGCTGGTCACTGCTAAGGAGGTGACTGATAAGCCGCTTCACAGTACCAGCAGTTTTATGAGAGACCCTGGAAGGTGCTGATGAAAAGATGGGCCCCCCAAGCAGTGATGTGGGTGGTACAGTGCCATCCTGATGCCTCTCCTCTCAGGGTACTTCACTCCCCCTGCTTTCAGGAACCTAATAACTCAGGTGTCCCTCCAATGCTGCCTCACATCACTGTGGCATCCAGGGGTCAGACTGTGAGTAAGAGCGCGACGTTCACTCTACAATGTTCCCTGAGAGGCAGTACAGCTAGAGGGTTAGAGCTGGCCTTTGGGGGCAGCCAGACCCCTAATAAGGCCTGGACCCCTTGCCAACTGCCATGTAAGCTTGGGCAAGCAACTAAGCCTGTTGTGGGCACAGAAGTATCTTCCTCTGTAAGGGGGGGCGGGGAGGGAGTGGTGTTTTGCACCAAACTCCCCATACACATGCTGAATGCTTCCCAGCTGCCAGGCCCTGTGCTAGGCACTCAACACTCGTCATCTCACCACTAACCTGTGAAATGTCATTAGCTTCCGCCCCATTTCTATTTTCACTTTTTATCACGGGAAATGCCATATGACACAAAGGTAGAGAGAACAGTATAAAGAATGACCTCATGTGCATGACACAGCTTCGACAAAGATTAATTCACGACCAATCTTGTTTCATCTGTATTCCCACCTAACCCCACCCCAGCTGACTGATTTTTTTTTTAAGCTTTTGGTTGTGCCTTTATTCACCTTAGTTCATTAAAAACATAGTTGTCTTAAAGATCCTATAAATACAGCAACAACCCACTGATGCAGGATGGAAGTCGCCCCTCTCAGCGTGGTATTTTGTGTTTTTTTTTTAAAAGCAGAGTTTTTTTTTCTTTTCTTATAGGAATCTTATTGATCACACAGTAGTTACAAGAATGTCAGATATAATGACACAGAATCTGAACAAGAAAGGCTGATGTAGAATTTACATAATGTGGTAAAAATATACATATTCAACGTTAGCAGCGTGGACAGACACATGCAGTGGGGGGAGCTGAGGAGGCAGTGGGATCCTCCGAAGCTTGGTAAGCGCACCCCAGGAGTATGCGGGTTCTCCCCACCACGGAGACAGGCAGCTCCCGCCAAGAGATAATGGCCATTCCACACACATCCAAAGATGCAGAACAGACGGACCTGCTACAAGACCTCTAAATTAACACACCTGTGATCTTTCTGTGATGCTCCCACGAATATAGTAAATAGTAAACCCATGCAAGTAGCAGGAAGCATCAAGTCACTTGTTTTAGGAAGGATTTGGAAGATGCTTAGTTCTTGACATTAACATTTGTAAAGAGCTACAGTCTCCATTTCTACATTTTCTTCACAATTGACATGCAATTAAGAGTGGGGGGATTTTGATGGTTTCACCTAACAGTGATAAGTACTCTTAAAAAATGTGAGAAATAGTCAATAACATATTTCAGTTGCAGACTTAACAGGTAACATGAATTATCTATAGCTTTAAGCCAAAAGGTACAAGGGTGTACATCTGAAGTTCGGTGCTTGAGTTTTAGTTTCAACCACTGTCTTAATGAAAGTAATGCAATTGCTTGTTTATTTACCAAATCAAGTACTAGTTTGAGGTCTCAGAGAAAATCCAAAATAAGAATTGCCACTTCTTTTTTCTCTCGGCGTTTTTAGAAGACAGATCAAAATTCTAAGTTATTCAAGATTCCTACAAAGCCATGGTGTTTTTCTACAAATAATTGTCTAGAGAACAAACCAAAGCAGCAGCAGCTTGCTGTTTTACCAAACTTCCTACAGCTGCAGGAGCCCTGACTTGGTCTACGTCCTGTTAGGAGTCAGGAACATTTTGTTTTTGTACTCCCCATGCACCCTGCTTTGCACCAACCATGATGGCAAATGACTCTCTGAGGGGTTACGTGTGACCACACGTGCTTGAAGGGCCTCCGTGGAGGTGTCTCCAGCCCAGGGGACCCCTTCTGTAGAAAGCCCAGCTGACTGATTTTGAAGCCATTCCTCCAGACAACATGGGACCAGCATCACCCTGATTCCAAAGCCCAATAAAGATATCACAAGGAAAGAAAATCATGGACAATATCTCTCAGGAATATAGATGTAAAAGTCCTCAAAAAAATACTAGCACACCAAATCCAACAGCACATTAAAAAAAATTTTAGATGATGATCAAATGGGGTTTATCCCAGGTATGCAAAAGTGGTTCAACATAAGAAAATCAATTAATGTCATATACCGTATTAATAGAATGAAGGGGGGAAACCCACATGATCATCTCAATTGACAAAGAAAAGGCATTTGACAAATTCAGCATCACTTCCTGATAAAAACATTCAAAAATAAAAGGCATCCAAATAGGAAACGAAAAACTAAAACTCTCCCTATTTGCAGATGACATAATCCTATACATAGAGAATCCTGGAAATTCCACAACAAAACTACTAGAGCTAAGAAGTGAATACAGCAAAGTGGCAGAGTACAAAATCAACATGCAGAAATCAGTGGTATTTCTATACACTAGTAATGAATAATCTGAAGAGGAAATCAAGAAAAATTTCCACTTACAACGGCAACCAAGAGAATCACATACCTTGGAATAAATTTAACCAAGGATGTACAGGACTACAAGAAAAACTATAAAACATTGCTGATAGAAATTAAAGGCAACCTAAATAAATGGAAGAACATTCTACATTCATGGATTGGAAGACTAAATATTTTCAAGACGTCAATTCTACCCAAAGGAATATAAAGATTCAAGGCAATTCCAACAAAAATTCCAACAGCCTTCTTTGCAGAAATGGAAAAGCCAACCACCAAATTCATATGGAAGGGTAAGCAGCCCCAAATAGCCAAAACCATCTTGAAAAAGAAGAACAAAGTGAGAGGACTTACACTTCCCAATTTTGAAACTTACTACAAAGCAACAGTATTCAAAACAGCATGGTACTGGCACAAGGACACACATAGAACAATAGAATCCAAGTGAGAGTTCAGAAATAAACCCTCACACCTCTGGCCTATTGATCCTTATTTATTTATTTTTCAGATGTACAGTTCTTTTAATGGCCAAGAAGGAAACCTGTAGAGATAGTGCAAAAAAGAAACAATACAACAGATTCCAACTTGGAAACATGATCCCCAAGTCCCCATAGAAATGTGCAGCCAGCAATGACAGAACTCACAAGGAATGAGGAGTCCAGCAGGTACAGAAGGGCCTCCTTTGCTATTCACGCTGGCCTACTGATCTTTGGAAGGGTGCTAGTGCGTTCAGTGGGGAAAGAATAGTCTCTTTAACAAATGGTGTCAGGAAAACTGAATGTACATAGGCAAAAGAATGAAGGTGGACCCCTACCTCATACATACAAAAATTAACTCAAATGGATCAAAGACGTAAATACAAGAACTAAGACTGTAAAACTCTAGAAAAATTTTTAAATGGCAAAAGACTTGAATAGACATTTCTCCAAAGAAGATACACAAACAGCCAATAAAAACATGAAAAGATGCTTGACGTCATTAGGGAAACACAAATCAAAACCACAATGAGATACCACTTCATACCCACTAGAATGGCTACTATTTTAAAAAAAATGGAAAATAAATGTTAGTAAGATATGGAGAAATAGGAACACTCGTTCATTGCTGGTGGAAACGTGAAATGATGCAGTCACTGTGAAAAACAGTTTGGTGATTCCTCAGAAATTTAAACATAGAACTACCATATGACCTGGCAAATCCCACTTCTAGGTATCTAGAAGAACTGAAGCAGGGACTTGAACTACACACCAATGCTCATATCAGCATTATTCACAATTGCCAAAAGGTGGAAATAACCTGTGCTGCTTTGAATCTGTTATGTACTCCATAAAAGACTATGTTCTTTTAATCCACTCTTGTGGGGGCAGACCTATTGTGGGTGGGATCTTTTAATTAGGTTGTTTCCATGGAGATGTGACCCTGGTGGGTCTTAATTAGTTTACTGGAGTCCTTAAGAGAGCTCATGGGCGACAGAGAGAGCTCAGAGCTGACACAGACCCAGATACTTGGAGATGCAGACAGAAAGATGTTTGGAGATGCTAAGAGATGAAGCCCAGAGTTTGTCTCAGAGAAGCTGAGAGGATCCCCGGGTGCTTTGAGAGAAATCTCATGGAAGAACAAGCAAAGATGCACAGGAACTGAGAGAGAGAAACTAAGAGAGACAGAAGCCCAGAGACATTTTGGAGAAAGCCATTTTGAAACCAGAATCTAGGAGCAAAGGACCAGCAGATGTCAGCCACGTGCTGTCCCAGCTGACAGAGGTGTTCCGGATGCCATCAGCCTTTCTTCAGTGAAAGTATGCTCTTGTTGATGCCTAAGTTTGGACACTTTTATGACCTTACAAATGTAAATTTGTAACCTAATAAATCCCTTTTATAAAAGCCAATCCGTTTCTGGTATATTGCATTCCCACAGCTTTAGCAAACCAAAACACAACCTAAGTGTCCATCAACAGATCAATGGGTAAACAAAATGTGGCACATCCACCCAATGGAATATTATTTGGCTGTAAAAAGGAATGAAATTCTGATGCATGCTACAACACGGATGAACCTTGAAGGCATCACACTGAGTGAAATAAGCCAGATGCAAAAGGACAAGTACTGTATGATCTTACTTATGTGCAATAAGTAGAACATGCAAATTCATAAAGTGAGAAACTAGAATACAGTTCACCAGGGGCTGGGCTGAGGAGGGGAATGGGAAGTTAGTGTGTAATTGGTATGGAGTTCCTGTTTGGGGTGAAGGAAAAGTTTTGGCATGGTACACAGTGAGTGCTCAGGAAGCAACAGCAGCCACCGTCTGTGCCATTTCAAATCCTGACTCTGCCCCTCACTAGTCCTGTGGTACTGGCAGGCTCCCTGGTGCCCGCCTCCCAGGGCTGTTGTAAGGATAACAGCCTCATCTCCTGCTCAGCGCATGGATGAGCTCTATGAACAGGGTTCCCATTGCTAGTTCTGCCCAGACCCGAGGTTGCCTCTTACCCAGGATGGAAAGCGATGCAGGGGTGGTGTAGGGGGTTTGTTTCCCAGATCCACATCCTCCAGCTCAACTCTGGTGGCCTTTGGGCTCTCTCCTTCCTCCTTCCTCCCTGCTGGGGGTAGCTCCTCCATCTCCATCTTCTCTGGTTCTACCTGGAGCTCAGCTCGGTTCTCCCCTTGAGGAAGGTCGGAGGGGTGCAGAGCTGAGAGGGCCCCAATCTCAATGTTCACCACATGGTTGAGGTGTCCAGGGCCTACCTGGGGCTGGCTGTGGTGCCGCTTGGCCAGCTGGATGCTGTCCCGGGTGGTGCCAGGAGCCCGCACCTTCGGTAAGGTCAGGCTGCTGCCAGGGCCAGAGATCTTCCTCCCAGGGGGCAGCGTACCCCGAGCACTGACCAGGCCCTCACCCCAGGAAGCTGAACCACATCCAGGAGTGTGAGGCTTCACACACACTGGGCCAGGAGAGCTCTCTCTTCCCAGATAAGGTGGAGGAGTCCTGGCCTCTGCTATTTCCCAAGGGCGGACCAAGCTGGAGCTAGAGTCCTCCAAGGGGCTTCCTGCTTCAGGAAGAGACTCCTTGTCCTGCAGGGCACCTGGAGAAGGTGCTGGCACAGCCGTCTTCAGGGTACCCTGGGTTTGGGAACTACTGGCCTGCCCCGTCGGCTGGGTTCCTGGCTCAGAAGTGAGAAAATCCTGATCTGGTGTTTCCTGGGGGGCCACCAGCAGCTTCCCAGAAGGTGCCATCCGAAGAGCTGTGGTTGGAGCAAAAGCAGGCATATAAGAAGGTCATGGCCTTCTGAGGGCTTCTTGGAGGCAGCCCCACACCCCGCCGTGCAAACATGCACACACATATTCACACATATGTACTCCAGCCTCCCTACCTTCCTACCTTCCAGTGCATTTTGAAGGGCTCCCACCTTGTCCACTAGGCACTGATTGCAGCTTTTCAGATGCTGATTCTCCATCTCAAGCTGGGTAAAAAAAAAAAGAGAGAGAAAGAGAGAAAAGATTTAGAATACAGAACCTACAGCTTCAGAGACATAATTCAAAATAAATCTTTGAAAATACTTGAAAAAAGAACAGTCGGTGCCCCATCAATCCAATGCTGACCCTCTCAGAGTTCCCTGGCCTCCTCTCTCCCTCTGTGCCACCTGGTTTTGGTTGAGATAAAATTCCATTTAGCAGCACCTGCACTTTCTTTTCCAATTATTTGGAACCTTTCTTATTGTGAACTATAACACATACACAGAGAAATGCATAACACGTCAATGAACAGCTTAACAAACGATTGTGAAATTAATATTCATGTGAACAGCACCTTGGTTAGGAAACAGAAACTTGCCTGCAACCCAGACAACCCCTCTTGCCAACCTGTACCTTCTCAATCACATGCTCCTCCCTCCACCCTAAACGGAACCACTGTTCTAAAGTTATGCACCCGCTTCCTTGCTTTCTGAGTTTTACCAGCTATATATGTACCCCTACACATACTGTTTTACTTTTGCCCATTTTTGAACTTCATATAAATGGAATTACTGAGTATGTACTTCTCTATGTCTGGCTTCTTTTGCTCAATGTAAGCATGACACACATATTCACTGTTGCATTTTCTTTTAAATTAAACCCAATATACTTTTTTTGAGCACCTTTTAGCAAGGGGCTTTGGGAATATGGAAATAAACTAGGCATCAACTCTATCCCAAAGAACTTGCAGCCCAGGGCCCAAAGAAGGAAAGGTGAGGCCAGGTGAGCCCAATGCCCCCTGCAGGTGTGAACCAAGGAAAAGTGAAGCAAAGCATGTCTTTTGGAAGGAAGACTGAAGGAAGGACAAATAGTCAAACAAAATGAGCATTAGTTAAGGCACCACAAACAGAAGGAGGCAGGAAAACTCTGGGGGGTTGAGAGTGTCCCCAGGCACATCTCATTCCAAGCTCCCCACAGTGAGTCACCTCTGCTAACTTTAGTGTCACCCATTCCTTGATCTTTGCAGCTTTCTCTTGAATAATTTTTGCTTCCTCAGCTCTCATCTGCTTCTGCAATAAAGAGGAGGATCTTTAGTTAATCACAGCAGTCACTGGTAGAGTGAATAATTGGAGGTGGGAAACCCCAGAGAAGAAACACCAAGCAACTAAATGTCTGTCAATAAGGGGTTGGTTAAATAAACATGGTACACCCACAAAATGGAATGCTATACTTTGATACATGAGAAAATGTTTCCAGGGAACAGTGGTTAGCAGTGAGGAGTAGAAATGAAGGGTTGGGGAAAGAGGAACAAATTTACTTGTCATTTTATAGCCTTCTGGTCTTCTGGCATTTTTTACTCTAAGCATGTATTGCCTTCACAGTCATAAAACAAAAACAAAAACAAAAAATAAAGCTAAATTAGCACTCAAGTGTGGTGTCTACCTCTACCCCCAAATAATCAAGAGTATAAGATGATTGAAAGGGGAGTTTTATATCTGAAAAACAGCAGCCTAGAAGAGAAGGAAAGTATAGGCTTTGGGGCTTATTTGCTTTGGGACCCTGGGCAAGAAACCTCACCCCTCTGTGCCTGTGATGTCATCTTCACAGTGTGTGTGTGTGTGTGTGTGTGTGTATGTGTTGGGTGGGGGGGAATGGACCTTGCAGGGCTGGCTTGAAGATTAGGTGAGAGAAACTGCACAGCACAGTGTCTGACACATAGGTAACCGATCAGTTCTACAAGGAGTACTAGTTCCCTGATCTTAAAAGGCATAAAGACAATGGGCCTTTCTTGAGTCGTTTAGAGAGCAGCAATAATGACTTTGGTTACACTTCAAGGGAGAAACTGCCTGATAATTACAAGATGACAAACATAAGATCCAAACAAGGGAGGCTGCAGAAATGAGCTGAGAATATGAAAATGTCAGGCCTTGGAATTTCAGAGCTGGAAGGACTTTAAAGGTTATCTAGTTCAATGGATAGCAAACTATGGCCCGCGGGCCACACCTAGTTCTGAGTCTGGGTCCCCCGCTCCCGTGTTGTATTACAACAGGGAGGTTCTTGTAATACAGCCACACTAATTCAGCTCGTGCATTGTCTATGGCTGCTTTCAAGGTACAATGGCCGAGCTGAGTAGCTGCAACAGAGACCGCATGGCCTGCAAAGCCTAAACTATTTACTATCTGGCCCTTTATGGAAAAAGTTTGCCAACCCCTAACCTAGTTTGATACCCTGTATGTACAGCTATGGAAACTGAGAACTCAGAGGGGTGAAATGACTTGCCTCTGTCAGTCAGTTGCACCTCTGGGACTAAAATCAGGTCTCTTCACTCACATTTTTTCTGTTCTGACCTTGACCTATCGATTATCGTAAAATGATTTTCCCACCTAAGGAGCTTCAGCAGGAGTCATACTGGCCTCCAAGAATACTGCCACTGCTAACTACGAACCACTCAAAAGAGAAGGTAAAGCATCTCTTAAAATCACTGGAAAATCGATTAGGGATTCCACGTATCAAAATTCTATTTTCCCACCATTTTTCAGGAACGTTCGGTGCCCTGCAGCATACAAAGGCCCATCCCACAAAGGAATGTTCAGCAAATTCTGTTGAGTGATTAAGAATTTTCTCATCATGGTTGGAAAATACTACTAGGATTAGCTAGAGAATGCACATGTGGAAAATTAAAACTCGCCTGACTGCACTGAGGGAGTTTTGTTGGAAACGATGGAGCCCTGGCACCAGGGAAAAGCTGGGTAGGTAAGGCCAGTGGCAGAGGGAAAGGACAGCAATGGGATAGAGTTAATAAGACGGTGAAGGGGAGGAGACCAGGCACAGGGGCCCAGCAGGGGGAGGTTCCAGGTGCCTTTGTAGGTCCCACTCTGGACCAAGGGGCAAAGCTGCCAACTGCAGCTGGAAATGCTGGGCACTGACCTCTTCTGGACTCCCAGGTGCTCAGCAGGGGAGATCTCACTTTTCAGAAGGTGTGGTAGATTTGGTCTCTGCCTACACAAGTCCACTGAGAAACTCTGGCCAACCCAGCTGACCAAGGCTAACTGTCCAGCTCTGCTCATACTACAGCCAAGTATCATGGACCACACCTTGGCAGGACACTGAAAAGGCTGGGACGGAAAAGGAAAAGCTCTGCCTACCGAGCACCCACCCCATGTCTGATACTGTATATGACAATCCTACGAGGTTTCATAACCCCTGTTTTATGGATGTGTAAAATGAGAATCAGTGACAAGTTAATTTTCCTACAGTCACAGAGTGGCAATGCTAGAGGTGGGACTCAGATCCAGATCAGGTCTGGCTCCTTTTCCACTATATCCCCTGCCTGACTTCTAATGAACAGAGGTGAGAGGGAAAGACCTTTACAATAATTAAATCTACACATGAAAGAATAGCCTTGTAGGGGATGAGTTCCCCAACACAAGAAGACTCAAGAAGCTGGGAAACCAATGGGTAGAGATGCTGAAGAAGGGACTGGAGTCTGCTGCACTTTAGTGCTCACCTGCTTCTCCAGCTGTGCCTCCAGCTGGCTGATGAGCTCATCTTTGCCCTGCACGGCCTTCAGCAATTCTTGGTATTTCCGGTGCAGGCTGCCAGCTGAGTCTACATTCTTCAGATTGGACAGTTTTACCTTCTCTTCCATGACACCCACCTGAAAAGTACCAACTGGCTCACAGGGTGGGGGACGTGGTGTGAACTAGCCAATAAGATGGGATGGGTTGCCTCCTGATGCTCTGGCCTGTGACAGGGCAGTCTGGACCAATTAATTAAATGACCATTTACTAGACACTCATCTGGATGACAGAAGGAACTGATCTGGAAGCAACATATTTTAGTTACTCTGGAAAAACAGTTGGGTCTTGGGCCATTTAACTTTGGGGCCCCTGGTGGGGTAGAGTTGGGCCCTGGAGAGCAACTGTTCCAAACTCACTGTGGCAGAGATATTTGCTGTTCATTGAATACCCATGTGTTTCCCCGTATTTCCAAACCCCTTTGTAGATGGATGGGGCCACGTCACTTGCTGCAGCCAATGGGTTCTGAGTAGAAATGACATGTCAATTCTGGGTTGAAGAATTTAAGAGCTGGTGCACAAGTGTCCAGCCTTCTCTTTCCTTGCCATGGCAACCAAGGAGGCTAGGTATACCAGATGTCCAGCTATAAGATGGCGGAGCTTCCATGAACCTGAGTCTCTGATTGTGTGAGGCACTGTCCCTGGCTAACCCTCAATGGGTATGTACCATGAGTAAAACATGTGATTAACCACTGAGACTTCAGAATTAATGTGTTACCTCATCATAATCTAACCTATTGTGACCGATACACCTACCCACTCACTGTACCAAACTTTACCCAAAGACTCCTTCATTCCCATAGAAAGCTCCATGCACCTGAATTTTGTCAGAAGGTCTGATAACACACGACTGCTGGTTTTCCTTGTCCCGTAAGGGGCTCATCAGTGTCTAGGTGTGTTTCTGAAAAGGGCCAGGAAAGGCCAGCAGTCATTTCCCCCTGCACACTCCCACCAATCCTCTCCCTGATTACCTGGGTCTCTGCATTCTCTGCTCTCTGCTCTGCCTCCAACAGCCTCTGCTCCAGCTCCTGCATCTGTTCAATCAGAGAGAAAGAGGGGATGAACATGGCATAAAGCAAGTTGAGCGAGTGGTACTGACACAGCACACAGGCCAGTGAAGATTTTCACGGCAACTCCCAGCTTCCTGACCATGAATTTATGGGGCAGGTGCAGAGCCCATGGCTTTTGCCCTCTGTGCTAAGGGAGTGAAAGCCTAGTTTTTCTCCCTCAGGTAGGGTATCCAGTGAGGGGCAGCAGGACCACTGTCATCCTCCCTGAGGCACTCCTGCCCTCCCTCCTGCTTTTGCTCTCCTCTGCCTGAGGCCTCTTTCCCATCAGTACTGGTCCAGAGCACATGGAACACGTTCTCTCATACGAGCCCACATCACATCAATGGCAACAGAATGTTCCTTCTCACCCTGAAATATCTCACAGACTGCCAAGGATGCTGCTAACTGTGAATGATATTCATGGGTATCATCTTACTTGATTTCTTTAATTTAAAGAAATAGAAAGGGGAAGAAAGACTCGAGACACATTTCAAAAAAATTTATCTTGCTGCCAATAAAGGTGTGTCATTCAGGCCTGAGGAGCTCAGCAAATCTGGAAACTTATTCCAAATGGCCAAAGTTCTTGCACCTGGAGCCTCACCAGGAACCAGATCTAGGCTGAAGCCTCAGGAGCTGCTCATGAGCCAATGGCCTCCACAGCATCTCTCTGCAGATTTGTCAGTTCAGGGCTTGGCAAGTGGAGTGAGGGCTGGATTTCAGCTCCCATTCTCCCCCTGGACAGGGCATGTGCTGCCCAAATCCCACATGTCCAAAAAGACCCTGCAGAAGCAGAATAAATTCACACATCCAGAATCTCTTCTCCTTTCTTTCTGCTCCTGGGTTTAATCATTGTGACGGAACCTCTCTCTGCTCCAGCCTGAGAGGCCACATTGGTTCTGGTCCCACTCGGACATCAAATTAGAGCCAGATGGCCGTTCCCAGATCAAACAGTCCTTGGCCAGTCCTAGAGGAGTCCCTTGACCTTCAAACAGTTGCTGTGAGGGAGATAAAAGCATAACATAGACCAATATCATAGAGGGGAGGGGGCTGCCCAGCACAAAAGGAATTCCCCCTGGTGTGTACGTGTGTATGTTGCGGGGCAGGCGATTAATACACAGGTGGTGGCCCCACTGATCAGGTTAGTCTCCCATCACCCTCCCCGCTTCAACACCCACTGTGGCTGGACTAATCAGGTTCTCTCTCCCCAGGAATCTGAAATCTGGAGTTGAGAGACCAGAGACTGGAGCCAAGGGGGCTGTGCCAGAGAAGGCACAAAAACTTCTGCTTCCCAAGGGCCCTCCCGGTTTCCTGCCTTCCCAGGTCATAAGTGTTGAACAGTTCCTGAGTTCATGAGCTGCTCCAGGAGCCTTCCAATAAATTCCCTGTTGGCTTAAGCTAACCAGAGTTGTTCCTTTGCCTGCACCAGAAAGAACTCTAATGCAGTTACTGAAAGCATTTTATATTTCAAGAATAAAATAAAATATTGAGTGGGAAAGCCTTGGATTCTTGACAAGTTTCCCAGACTGACCTTCAGGTGGACTATTTAGAGCTAATGTCTGTTTGGTAGAAGAGAAGATGGCAAAAGATTTCCACAGGGAATGATCATTCATATTCTTGACCTTTTGCAACAATCTTCTGGTATTCTTCTAACTTCATCTGATGGAAAAATGTATCGTTCTACTTTGCAGGTGGCAAAACCAAGGTAGTGAGTGTCAAGAACCAAATGTATCTGGTCCGACCTCCCTGCTGGGCATTTCCATTTAGATCAAGAGTGGTCAGCAAACCACTGGCCAGAGCCAGAAATCACTGTGTCACTGACAACATAGCGAACATTTTTCCCCCTCAGGATTTTAATATTATATATTCCTTTAACATGTGCCATTACTAAAATAGAATGGAATGGCAGAGCACCTTTCAGGGTCTGGGATTCCCTCCCAGCCCTCAGCCAGCCACTCTGATCACTGCCATATGGTGATCACTGCTACCAACCCTCCCAGGAAGCAAGCCCACCTGGGACTCACAGCCTTCTGTAGTCACTTTTGTGCTGGAGTATTATTATTATTTTTTTTTTAATTGTGGAGATACACACACACACACACACACAACATAAAATTTGCAATTTTAACCATTTTACGTGTATAATTCAGTGGTATTAATTGCATTCACGATGTTGAACCATCCCCACTATTTCCAAAATTTTTCATCACCCCAAGCAGATACTCTGTGTCCATTACCAATACCTCCCCACCCCCAGCTCTTCTGCCCCTGGTAACCTCTAATATACTTCCTGTTTCGATGATTTTTGCCTACTCTAGATATTTCACATAGGAGGAATCATACAGTATTTGTCCCTTTGTGTCTGGCTGATTTCAGTTAGCATAATGTTTTCAAGGTTCATCCACATTGTAGCATGCTTCAGCACTTCATTCCTTTTTATGGCTTAAATAATATTCCATTGTATGGATATACCACAAGTTCCTTATCTATTCATCTGATGAAGGACAAGTCAGCTGTTTCCACCTTTCAGCTGTCGTGAATAATACTGCTATGAACACTGGTGTACAAGAAACTGAGTTGAAGTATACTTTTTTCTCTAAAACTAATCTCTGAACACTGACAACATTTTGGACATTTTGAAGTTCTTTTAAAGGGTGAAGAGTATAATGACCATCCATGTATCCATTATCTCATGCCAACAATTAACATTCTGCCATCCTTGTTTGAAGAGACTATTTTCTTAAATCACTTTTCCCTTAATTTATGAAAAGAAATTTTCTCTATTGCCACTGGAGTATTCCAGGCGTATCTGGGCTGAAATGTCATTTTTAGAGATTTCAAGGGGCAAACTCTTTTTTAATCCCAGCCTCAACTCTTCTCACAATGGCCGATTTTCCTTCTTCTTCATACTTGCTTAAAGAGTGACACCTGGTGCTTTGAAAAGCTGTAGCTAAGAGTGAGCCACCCCTTATCTGGGTCTATTTCGTGTCTCAGAGGGCTCTCTAAGACTGTGTCCTCAGCTATTCTTTTAGCCGAAACTCTCGGGTGACACGGCAGCCACAGAGATGTCAGGTTTAGGAGGCTGACAAGGATCCACTTTCACCAGCTGCAACTCACACTAAGATTCATAAGCTGCCCTAGCACTGACTGCAGGACCTGATGAAATGCACTTGGCACCATGCTGGTATTTAACCCGTGTCCACAGCTCCTCATTACACTCAGTAATGATGTGAAGTATCAGCCTCACGGCAGCAACGAAGGCAGAATGGGCTCTCCTGCCCACAGCTGTGCACAGCCCCGCAGTGCCAGGCAGTGGCCTGGGCTAAAAGCCACACCATCCGGGGTCTCGATGTTTCCTCTGAAAGGTTCTTACCATTGGCTTTCACCTACTGGAGATAACAGTACAAGTCAGAGTGCAGGCTCTGGAATCAGTCCAACTCTACCATGATGTGGCTTTAGATAAGCTCTTTAACCTCTCCGTGCCTCAGTTTCCACATCAGTAAAAAGAGGGTAATGACAGTATCCAGCTCCCAGGGTCACTGTGAAGATTACATGAGACACCCCATATAAAGCACATGTCCACGACCTGGCAATTACAGAGCAGTTTATAGACTTAAGCTACTTGATTTCTCATACAAAGATGGCACTCAAGTATAGAGGGACCAGTTTGCTTGGGACAGTCTGATATATACCTGTTGTCCCAGTAAAATTAGTAATACAGCCTCCTTTCTCTCTCCAAAGTGTCCCAGTTTAGATGATAAATTATATGACCATTCTACTTATGCTCCATCTACAGAAAGAATGGGTTTAAGCCAGCAGTTGCTAACTATTAGCCTGAAGGAATGTCTCGTAAGACCTACAGTTTTATAGAAACCAGGGCATTTAGCTTACATATAAATAGCCAAACAGGGTCACTTGTTGGTGTCTAGCACTGTTTTAAGCACTTTACATGTATCAACTCACTTAATCCTCCTAACAATCCTAGGAGGCAGGTGCAATTATTCCTATTGTACATGTCAGGAAACTGAGTTAGAAACTTGCCTATGGTCACATAGCTAAAAAGGAGCAGAACCAGGCTTCAAACTCAGCAGTACTGCTCCAGAATCCATGTTCTTAGCCACAGTGCTATAGAAATCTCACATCACATAAAAATCCACACCCACACAAAACTCTCCATTACCAGCATCTCTTAAAAAATCAGATTTGGCCACACTAGGTCTACATTTTCATATGGCAATATCTGGTTTCCCCCTTAAGATGTGGCATGTTCCGTAGCGTTCTCCCCAGAACACAGCCAGCTCTCTTCACCCTCTCCCCTAAGTTGCCTGTAAGCACATGAGTTTGCAACCTCCAGTTTTAGCTATTAAATGGTTCTAAGTCCTGCAATCAAAGACAATGGTTTTTAACTTTTTTCTGTTTAACATCAGAGCTTTTGTTTAATTGAAATCATAAGCTTATACCCAAATATACAAAATACACAAATGTGGAGCTGCCCTGGTTTCTGATTGAAGAGGGAGAAGAAAGGGCTCTAAGTCTTGTCTGTGGGCCCCACCATACCCCCACAGCCCCAGAACCTCTGGGGCACAAGGGGCTCAGGACATCCACCAGGACAGCTGAGTGGGGCCCAGGGGCTCAGGCCATAACAGACGTTAGTGGTAGCAGATCTCAGATTTTCAAGAAATAAGAAACACAAGTGGAGCTTGTTACAATGTCCATTACTGGGCCATGCCAGTTTTTTTGTTTTGTTTTGGTTTTTGTTTTTTTAGTATGTCTGAGGCACAGACCCAGGAATGTGCTTTAAAAGAAAATCCCACATAAGACAGAACAAAGACACAGAACATATAATAATGTGGATGAACCTTGAGGACATTATGTTGAGAGAAGTTAGCCAGAAACAAAAAGACAAATACTGTATGGTCTCACTAATATGAACTAACATTAATGAGCAAACTTTGCAAGTTAAAAGCTGATAACACAGGCTACCAGGAGATAGAAAGAGGGCAGAGATTGGGCATTTGATGCTGAAGGACTACAGAATGTTCAGCAGGATTGATTGTATAGATCCAGAAATAGATAGCAAAATACTGTGTGGTGGTAGCACAATATTGTAACTACACTGAACAAAAATGTCCATGAGTAAAGCTGAATGAGGTGGGCTAGGGACATGAATGACACCTCAGGTAAAGGTAGACGATAAAAGACTGGGACTGTTTAACTCAGCAAAAATTGGAGTGGTCAATGATTGTGACTAAATGTACAAATATAAAGCTGTTCTTGCATATGGGAGAACAAATGAATGTCAACCATGCAGAGTGTTGGAAAGGGGATGGTATTGGGGAAAAACATAATCAAAGCAAACTGGAGTCTATGGTCAACAGTAACATTGTAATATGCTTCCAATAAATGTAACAAAGGCAATATACCAAAGCTAAATGTGTTTGAGAGGGGGACATAAAGGAGGGATATGGGATTCTTGGTAGTGGTGGTGTTGTCTGACCGTACTATTATATTGTATTGTATGATATTTTATTTTTCATTTTATTATCTTTTTTATTATTTGTTAAAAAAACCTTTTTTATTTTTGGTAGTAATCAATATGTGCAAGTGCTGACTGTGGTGATAAATGCACAACTGTATGATGATGCTGTGAACAACTGATTGTACACTGTGGATAATTTATAAAGTATGTGAATATAGTTCTAGAAAATTATATGAAAAAATATAAACAGGAATAAAAGCGCTGGAGAAAACATGGAGAGAGGAATGTATGTATTTACTGTTGGTTAGGAGGCAGAATGGTATACCCTTTCTGGAGGACAGTGGGGTGGTTCCACACGAAGCTAAGTATGTGGGTGCCATATGGTCCTGCAACCTCATTAGGTGGCATTTTCTTGGAGGATCTGAGAGGAGGGACATGAATGGACATTTGCACACTGGTGTTTATGGAGACAGTATGCATGATTTGCAGTGGATGGTGGAGGTGGCCTATGGGTACACTAACTGAGGAACAGAATAGTGAACTGCTGTGTGTGCATACAATGGAATATTGAGCAACTGCGAGAAGGAGTGAAGCTGTGAGACACACAACGAGCTGAATGGAACCTGTAGACAGCATTTTGAGTGAACTATGCCAGAAACAAAGGCAAACACTATAATGCCTCACCAATATGGACTAATTACAATGTGTAAACTCAGAACTGAACCTTAGAGCACAGCTTCTCGGGGGAACGCTTATTGTAACTGTCCCTAGATTGTAAGCTCTTACAGCAGTCACATCTATTCCTGAACTATAACGGCTATCTCCAGATTCTGAGATGCTGATCCCTTGGTGTATAAACTGATCGATCCCTGGGACTTTGGTATGTGACACCTGAAACTCAGAGCTAGAACTCGGCAGATATGAATGTCAGTATTAGCACATATAGCAACTGTTTAAAAAGCTGAAAAAGAGTCAACTAGAGATATGAATGAAGCAGATGTGGTTAGGACTAGGGCAAACTGGGCCAAAGGGTAAAGGACAATACTGAGTGCATTTTAAAACTTCAAATTCCATGTGAGACCAAGGGAAGAGATGTTTAGTTGGTGCGAGATCTATATTTCATAAACAATTTAACTCATACAGTTTGTTCAAATCCCATAATTACATGGAACTTTTAACTGGAAGTGAGACCTGGTAGGTTTGCATAGGTTAGTGTGAAATAGCAACAAATTCCAAAGTAATTTGGACAGAGAATAAAAATATATATGCAGGGCCCCCCTGAGTAGCTGGGAGAAAATGCAGAGGTGTTGGGCTTCCGCACCAGGATTGTTGCTGATGTTCTCACAAACATTGAAGACTGGCGGTTTGATGCCCTCTATCACAGGACTTGCCCTTATAAAGCTTGTTACTGCAAGGAGTCTCCTCTTGAGTACCTCTCTGTTGCTCAGGTGTGGCCTTCTCTCTCACTAGCTAAGCCAATGCAGCAGGTGAACTCACTGCCCTCCCCTCTATATTTACATCCCTGGAGTGTAAATCTCCCTGGCACACAGGATGTGACTCCCAGGGAATAAATCTGGACCCTACATTGTGGGATTGAGAACATCTTCTTGACCAAAAGTGGGATGCGAAATGAAACGAAATAAAGTTTCAGTGGCTGAGAGATTCCAAATGGAGTCGAGAGGTTACTCTGGTGGGCACTCTAATGCACTATACAGATAACCCTTTTTAGGTTTCAATGCATTGGAATAGCTAGAAGTAAATACCTGAAACTATCAAACTGCAACCCAGTAGCCTTGACTCTTGAAGATGATTGTATAGCAATGTAGCTTAAACGGTGTGACAGTGTGATTGTGAAAACCTTGTGGATCACACTCCCTTTATCCTGTGTATGGATGGATGAGTAGAAAAATAGGGACAAAAAACTAAATGAAAAATAGGGTGGGAAGGGGGGATGATTTGGGTGTTTTTAATCTTACTTTTATTTTTTATTCTTATTTTCACCTTTTCTTGTACAAGGAAAAATGTTCAAAACATAGATTGGGGTGATGAATGCACAACTGTATGATGGTACTGTGAACAGCTGATTGTACACTTTGGATGATTGTATGGTATGTGAATATATCTCAATAAAATTGAATTTTTTTTAAAAAAGAGGAAATCCCAGTGATTCTGATGCAGGTGGTCCACAGACTATACTCTAAAAAACACCAGACTGGCCGCAATGCAAAGCAAAGCTAACTGGCTCCTTCAGGGACAGATACAGGACCATGGTCAGATGAGCACAAGGATCTTCTCTAACGGCTTCACAGCAGTACTTAACTCTAACAATACTCCGATTCCTAAGAAAGATTACAGCGGGTAAAAGAACAGCCTTATACAAAATAGGTTAGGAGAACAATAAAAATCTCCTTCTCTTAACACAAGCGTGCACACGCACACACACACATACACACAGAGGTATATACAGCGAATAAAAGTTCCAGAAGGCATCTGCTTCCAAAGCAAATCAGACCTGTCAGCATAAAGATCTGCTAAGGCATATACTCTGATGACTTTATATGATTTTATGGAGACCTCAACATAGTTCCAACTAGTCCTGACAGCCTTGTATGCTCTTGTTATAATAACTTGGTCTTTTCACAAATTATGGGGTAATTAAGGTTATGTTTTTTGGTGCCTTGTGTTCTATCCATATGTTGGGAAGCTGGTGCCTAAACTGATTTCCTGGCTCTCTATAATTTCTGGTCTGGGGAGGGAGCGGCAATACTCACCATTTTTTTGTTTAAGGGAACTGAACTGAACCATTTACACATTTAAAAAAAAATCCCAGACTATAAATATTTGATATATAAATATAATATCAAATTATTCCAAAACCTTGGTTGGTGTTCCACTCTGTTAATGCTGCCTTTTCACAAAACACCAGAAATGGATTGGCTTTTATAAAGGGGGTTTATTTGATTTCAACGTTACAATCTTAAGGCCATAAAGTGTCCAAGGTAACACATCAGCAATTGGGTACCTTCACTGGAGGATGGCCAATGGTGTCTGGAAAACCTCTGTTAGCTGGGAAGGCACATGGCTGGCATCTGCTCCAAAGCTCTGGTTTCAAGATGGCTTTCTCCCAGGACGTTCCTTTCTAGGCTGCAGCTCCTCAGAAATGTCACTTTAAGTTGCTCTTCGGGTGTGTGTCCTCCCTTAGCTTCTCTGGAGCAAAAGTCTGCTGTCAAAGGCTGTCTCCAAAATGTTTCTTTAAGCCTCAGCAACTCTCTCAGCTCCTGTGCGTTCTTCAAATTATCCCTCTTGGCTGTAGCAAGCTCGCTCCTTCTGTCTGAGCTTATATAGTGCTCCAGTAAACTAATCAAGGCCCACGCTGAATGGGCAGGGCCACACCTCCATGGAAATTATCTAGTAAGAGTCATCACCTACAGTTGGGTGGGTCACATCTCCATGGAGACACTCAATCAAAGAATTACAATCTAATCAACACTAATACCTCTGCCAACACAAGATTGCATCAAAGATAATGGCGTTTTGGGGGACATTAGTTCTAGTATTAATGCCACGTATTCATCATGACAAAGGCCTTTTGTAGATAATATTATATCCCCACTTTGCAAAGGGGATAACTGAGGCATAGGTGTAGCAAAAATAAAAACAAGTCCAAGGGGAGGCGGGGCAAGATGGCAGCATAGAGAGGAGTGGAAGCTAAGTAGTCCCCCTGGAACAACTACAAAAAAACAGAAACAACTAGTAAATAATCCAGAATAACTGCGGGGGGACAAACGAGACCATCCACTCATCATACACCAACCAGAATTGGGAGGAATGCCCGAGAACACAGCATAAAATCTGTAAGTAAAACCTGTGGATCCAAGTCGTGAGACCCCCTCCCCCATAGCCTGAGCTGCAAAGCCTCGTGGTGCCAGAGAGAAGCTCTCTCCCAGCAAGCGAATATAGCTCAGCTGAGCTCCAACTGGGGTTTTAAGTAGCGAGTGTGAACTGCTCACTACAGGTACGCATTCCCAAAAAACAGACAGAGGCTTTGGGTAACAACTGACCTTGGAGAGCCGGAGGGTCGCCTTGGACTGGTTCTGAAGGGGACTATCTGTTTCTTTTTCGGCTCAGTGGAGAAAGCCCCACTCATATTCAGTTTCCAGGGCTGTGACTCGGGGAAGGGTGGAGACAGCACAAGCAGAGAGTGAGACCATTGAAATGCTAATGACCTTCACCTGGGGGCTCTGTCTTCTCTAGGAGGAAAGGGGTGGGGCCCCTTCCATTCAGAACCAGACCCCAGAGCCTGGGGGAACACGACCATACCGCCTCACACCAGTCAAGAATTATAGGCTAACAGGCATCACCTGCTGGGCAGAAAAGCACAGTGACCTGAGGCATCAAAGGGTGGAGCAATTTTCTAAGACACACCCTCAGGGAAACCAGATACTGAATATTTCTTCCCTCTGGGACCTGAGCCTGTTCTGGTCTGGGAAAACCTGATTTGGATAACCAAGGAAACCATGCCTAGACAACAGAAAATTACAATCTACACTAAGAAAAACAAAGTTATGGCCCAGTCAGAGGAACAAACGTACACTTCAACTGAGATACAGGACTTTAAACTAATGCTAAATCAAATCAAAAAGTTTAGAGAAGATATTGCAAAAGAGATAGAGGCTGTAAAGGAAACACTGGGCATATATAAGGCAGAAATCGAAAGTTCAAAAAAACAACTAGTAGAATCTATGGAAATGAAAGGCACAACACAAGAGATGAAAGACACAATGGAAACATACAACAGCAGATCTCAAGAGGCAGAAGAAAACAGTCAGGAACTGGAGAACAAAACACCTGAAAGCCTACATGCAAAGGAGCAGATGGAGAAAAGAATGAAAAAATATGAGCAACGTCTCCGGGAACTCAAGGATGAAGCAAAGTACAATAATGTACATATCATTGGTGTCCCAGAAGGAGAAGAGAAGGGAAAGGGGGCAGAAGCAATAACAGAGGAAATAATTAATGAAAATTTCCCATCTCTTATGAAAGACATAAAATTACAGATCCAAGAAGCGCAGCGTACTCCAAACAGAAGAGATCTGAATAGGCCTACGCCAAGACACTTAATAATCAGATTATCAAATGTCAAAGACAAAGAGAGAATCCTGAAAGCAGCAAGAGAAAAGCAATCCATTACATACAAAGGAAGCTTAATAAGACTATGTGCGGATCTCTCAGCAGAAACCATGGAAGCAAGAAGGAAGTGGTGGGATATATTTAAGATACTGAAAGAGAAAAACCGCCAACCAAGAATCCTATATCCAGCAAAGCTGTCCTTCAAATATGAGGGAGAGCTCAAAATATTTTCTGACAAACAGACAATGAGAGACTTTGTGAACAAGACACCTGCCCTACAGGAAATACTAAAGGAAGCGCTACAGGGTGATAGAAGACAGGAGTGCGTGGTTTGGAACACAATTTTGGCAGATGGTAGCACAACCATGTAAGTACACTGAACAAAGATAACTATGAATATGGATGAGAGAAGAAGGTGAGGAGCATGTGAGACACCAGAAGAAAGGAGGAAAGATAAAGACTGGGACTGTGTAACTTGGTGAAATCTAGAGTATTCAGCAATTGTGATAAAATGTACAAATATGTTCTTTTACGAGGGAGAACAAGCAAATGTCAACCTTGCAAGGTGTTAAAAATGGGGAGGCATTGGGGGAGGGATGCAATCAGCATAAACTAGAGACTATAACTAATACAATCATTGTATCATGCTTCCTTTAATGTAACAAAGGTGATATACCAACGTAAATGCAGATAAGAGGGGGGGATAGGGGAGGCATGTTAGGCACTTGACATTGGTGGTATTGTCTGATTCTTTATTCTACTTTGATTTAAGGTTATTTTTCCTTTTGCTGCTTGCTAGCTATCATTTTTTTTTCCTCTTTCTTTTGCCTCTCTACCTTCTTTGACTCTCCCTCCTGCCTTGTGGAAGAAATGTGGATGCCCTTGTATAGATAGTGGTGAAGGTGGTGAACACATAAATGTATGACCATGCAGAGAACCATCGATTATTTACTTGGGATGGAATGTATGGTGAGTGAACAAAACCATATTAAAAAAAATGGGTTGATGACAAAACCTCGAGGGCAATATACTGAGTGAAATAAGCCAGACACATTAGGACAATTATGGCAGGGTCTCACTGATAGGAACTAATTACAATATGTAAACTCATAGACATGAAATATAAGGTACCAAGATATAGGACGAGGCTTAAGAATGGGGAGTGGTTGCTTAGTATGAGCAGAATGTTCAACTAGGATGAACTTAAATGTTTGGAAATGAACAGGAGTGCTGGGAGAAAGATGTGAGAATAACTAACAGTGCCGAATGTTGTGTGAATGAGGTGGAAAGTGGAAGCTCAGAGTCATATGTGATACCAGAAGGAAAGTTGGAGGTCAAAAGATGGGAATGTATAAAACTGAATCCTCTGGTGGGCAATGTCCATGATCAACTGTAGAAATACTAGAAATCGCTTCCATGAACCAGAACAAATAAATGTATGACAATATAATTAGAAGTTAATAATAGAGGGGCATATAGGGAAGAACTATATACCTATTACAAACTATATACTACAGTTAGTAGTATTTCAGCATTTTTTCATAAACAGTAACAAATGTACTATACCAATACTAGGAGTCAACAATTGAGGGGGGTTGGTTAGGGATAGGGGAGGATTAGAGTTTCCTTTTCTTTTTTTCTTTTTTCATCTTTCACTTTATTTCTTGACTGGAGTAATGAAAAGTTTCTAAAAATTGAACAAAAATTAAGTGTGGTGATGGATGCACAGCTGTATGAGGGTACAGAGGGGCAGGTGATTGTACACTTTGGATCTTTGGATAATTGTATGGTATCTGAACTTCAATCTCCATAAAAATGAAAAAAAAAAAAAAAAAAACAAGTCCAAGCCATTGTGACTGGGAAAGCCATATGGACCATACTCCCCTTTGTCTAGTTTATGGATGGATGAGTAGAAAAATGAGGGAAGGAAACAAACAAACAAAGGCACCCAGTGTTCTTTTTTACTTTAATTGCTCCTTTTCACTTTAATTATTCTTCTTGTTATTTTTGTGTGTGTGGTAATGAAGGTATCAGGGATTGATTTTGGTGATGAATGCACAACTATGTAATGGTACTGTGAACAATCGAATGTACGATTTGTTTTGTATGACTGCATGGTATGTGAATTATCTCAATAAAATGAATTAAAAAAAAGCCCAATTAATATTCATCTACATAGCCTCTGAAAACAGTATCTATTTTTAAATTGAGCTGAATAGCCTTTGCAACTTCTCCAGTAGGTCAAGGAAGAGAGCCGGGGAAAAGGTTCCCAGTGAGCAGAGCAAGATGTGAATTCCAAGACATTAGTCACTCCATCAGACTCCTCTACTGGATAGAAAGCAGAGCTGCGGCTAATCTAGTCCAGAATAGCACAGCCAGTAGTCTAGCTGTCCATGACAACAGCACATCAGAACTTGAGAGGTGTAACAGCAAAGATAAGGTCTCCTACCACCTCCACCCTTCTCCTCACCCTTCATCTAGTTCTCTCACCGTTAGGTGATGGATTATCTGGCAGCTTGGATGTTTTCTATTACTTTTTTTTTTTTTTCTTTTTTTAGCACAGACTACTCCATTTCTAGAAAGGCAGCTCTATAAAAGGGAGTCAGGTATGAACAGCTTGTGTGTTTGGGAAGGAGAAAGGGCAGGTTGGGAATGGTTTCCAGCCTTGGCGCCAGTGGACGGCACCTGATCCCAGGCAGGGACAGTCCCCCAGGGAACACCCAGGCTTTCTTTGCTTGCCCTGCACAGCGGCCAGTAGTGAGCGAGTGGCCCTCGGTCATCCAGGCAATGTGATCTCCATGGGCAAGCTGCACTGCAGAGAGGTGGAGGAGACAGAGGGCTGGCCAGGGGGCAGCTGACTTGGCTCACCTGGGTTTGGGTGGGGACTGAATGAGGACTGACAAGTTCTGGAGGAACAGCAGAGACGGGGCCAGGCCAAGCCCCAGCAGGACTCTCCTGGGAAATTCGAGTCATCACCTCCCAGGGTCTGAAATCTACCTTAACTCGACTGGAGAAAATCTCCCCTGAATTGTTGAAGCTGTCATATTGGTTTGGGGATGACTGTTGGTGACAGGAAAGGCCCAACACCGAGAAAAGTGGTGTTTATAGCCTAAGGTTTCCTGTGGAGGGCTCTGATATCAGGCTAATGTCACAGCCCTTTTTCTTACTTAAGTCTCCATCCCATGATCCCTGGTCCAGATGTATTCCTCTCCTCTCTTCCCTCCCACACCCCCAGTCTTTCTGCCCTCTGTCTATATCTTTCTTCTTTCTTTACTCCCAACTCTACCCAAGCCACACTATGAGTCCCTATCCTTTTCTATGAGGGAAATGGTTACATGATAATCAAAGGTAGCCTTGAAGAGGAGATAGTATGAAAGTTCAACATACACTGCTCCAAGGGGCTTCAGAGAAAGAAGGTATTTGTTTGTAGGACTTTCCAATTATTCCACCAGCCCTTGAGGAATAGGGGAGGGAGGAACTTTAAAATAATTTTTATCTGAAACATTTCAAGCAAACCAAAATGTATAGGGAATAATTTTTTAAAATCTGTATACTTCTTCCCAATTTTATTCCTCTCCCTCTAGTATTTATCCTATTCTTGGTTGTGTTTATATTCTTACCTCATTTGTATGTATCTCTAAACAATAGATAACCTTGTTCTGCAAATTTTAAAACTTTACGTAAGTTTATTATACTGTATATATTCTGACAACATCAAGACATCAGCTGTTGAAATTTATTGATCTTATACATGTAGCTCTACTTGATTCATTTTAATTGCAATGTAGTATTCCATTGTACAAATGTATCCAATTAAGTTTATCCATTCCCCCATTAAGAGACATTTAGGATATTTCCAGTTTTTCATATATTCAACAGTGCTGCAACAAACATTCTTGTACACATCTCCTTGTGACTGGGGTTTGCATTTTGTGCTTTCTATTTATTCCTTTAATCCATGCTATTTTTTTCTCTCCCTGCCTAGATTTAATAAACTTCCATTTCCAAGCTCTCCTAATTTGAAAGTTACATACTGTATTTCTATTGGTTGAGTTATTACTCCTATTATTCTAGACTAATAGATTGCCAGTTGTTCCCCAGTATCTGTTCCCCAGTATCTGTTTTCTCTTGTATAAACAGAACACTCAACTTTTAGCTGAGCACATGGCTATCCAGAATAAAGACATTTCCCAATATTCCTTGCAGTTGGGTGTAACCACAGGAATAAGTTTGGGCCAATGGGATTGAAACAAAAGGAATGTATACAACCCCTGGGCCATGTGTTTACAGGGAAAGGGTGAGAATATGGACGCTGGGGTGAGCCATCTTCAAGGATGTAGAGGGGAGCACCCAAGAGCTTGACTGCTTATGTCTGGAATGCTACATGAGAAACAAATAGATGTCTCTCTGGTTTAAGCCACTGATATTTTGGGTTCCTTCCTTCAGCAGCCAAACTATAACATAGCTATTACACTAGGCATGGATTTTTGTTTCTTTCATCCTGTTCAGACTCATTCTACTTCTTGAATCTGAGGCTTCATATCTTTCATCAAATTTGGGAACTTTTTAGCCATTATCACCTCAAATAGTACCTCTCTCTCATTCTCTTCCTTACTTCTGAAATCTTATTTGGTGAATATAAGATCTCCTCATTCTAGCGTCCAGGTCTAAGCCTCCGTATCTTTCCCTCTGTGCTACATTTTGGGAGATTTCCTCGGTCTATCTTCATCAAGTTCTTTTGATTCTTTTTCAAGTCTGCTTGATCTTTTTGGATAATGTCACATTCTCTTCTCACATTTCAATTTCTTTATGTCTTCAATAGTTTTAAACTCATTTATTTTATAGTCTCTTGCCAATAATTCCATTATTTGAAGTTCTTGGGGGTCTAGTCTAGTTGTCAATTTTGTATGTGAACTCTTACTCACTGTAGATAATTCCATCAAATATTTAGTCATTTTGAATTATACATTCTTCACTAAGGCTTTTTTCTGTGGAGATCTGTGTTAGCTGCTTGAGGTCTTGTTTCTTCAGAGAGATTTTGTGTCTGTTTCTACAAGGTTTCCCAGGGGTATCACTGGCCCAGAACTTAGGGTTCCAAACCACGCAGGTAGTTAAATTCTAATGTTAAATCCATTTTATCTTCAGGTTCTGAGGGAAGACTTTTCTTTTCCTTTATTTTTGTTTTTTCCATCCAGAGCCTGGACCAACCCTGAGAAGCTTTTCTGTTGTCTCCCTATGCAGAATAAAAATTTGGTAATTTTCTTTCCCTTGTCTACCTTTTTATTTAGGGCATGGTTCTCAAACATAATATAACAAAAGATATTTCTGGGAGGTTGTTGAACATACAGAGTACCAGCAGCACCTCAGGAGACTTGGATCAGGAGGACTGGGGTGGGGCCCAGGAACATACACATTCAACAAGTATTCTGGGAGGCTCTGATGCAGGTGGTCCCAGGACCCCACACCTTGAGAACAGACACTGTCTGAGGTCTGCTCCCCTTTCCCCAAGGTGGCTGAATTCCCTTTATACTAGCATGTCCTCCGAGCATCCATGTGAACCCTGATGGTCTCTGTTTTACAAACCCTGAACTAGGAGACAGCACTGCCAACAAACCCAGTGTTCATGAATTCTGTGAATTCTGCTATGGAAACGCAGAGGTGATGCCACTGACTTGTCTTCCTGGACACCAGGTTGTAGGGCTAGCAATACATGGATCATTTATTCAGGCTTTGCTAATCAAGACTTTGACAGTATTTGGACAGGGGTGGGCTAAATTTTACCCTTGTGCTATGAAAGAAGGGTTTGCTAAGCAGATGGATAATATATAAACTATAGAAAGAAGAGCTGATTGACTTAAGATACACATAATTTTTAATTGCAAGTTACCACTCTCTAAATGGTTTATCTTCCAAAATACCTCTGTTAAGTTAGCTATTTGAAATGTATTTCCCCATAGAAATATTATGAATAGTCGTCAGTTTCCCAGATGAGCCCACCAAAGTCTGCATAGATAATAATAGTCCTCATTTATGAACTTATTCTGTGCCAGCACCCTTACATATGTGATTTCGTATAATCCTCAAAATAACTCTGAAAGGTAGACATTTGTGTCCCTGCATTAGAGATGAAGGAACTTGCCCAAGGTCACACAGCTAGTAAGAGTCAGAGCCAGGTGGGTTTGGCTCCAAAGCCCATGTCCTTGTCACCAGAAAACCTGGCTGCCTAAACAGACGGTGGGCAGTGGGGGCAGAGATTTCTATTCTTTGCCCTACAGCATCCTCCTCCCTCACCTTGAGGAAGAAATGTTAAGGGAATAATGGAATCTCCATTGTAACCATAAGGAACTCAAGCGGTGATGAAGGACCAAGAGATTTGTGTTGTTTCATTGGTGTGCTATACGAAGAAGCAGAATGGGAAAGAATAAAAGACGATATCTTAGTAAACTGCTTTGATTTCACTCTTCATAAAAAAAAAAAAAATACAACCTTGGGCTTTATTTTGCATGTATAAGAAAGCATCTTACTAAGTTTGCCTTCCTCAAGTCTCCTTCTCCAGCTTGGCCGTCTCTGACACAGAATTCTCTGCACTGAGGATGGGAGCTGCTTGCTCTCCAGCACTCACCTTGTCAGCCAGCAGCTCCCGTATCTTGCTGGCCTGTAGACGGAACCGGAAAAGCTGGGTCTCCAGGGCTAGGCAGCGTTTCTGCCAGTCCACACAGGCCGGCATCTCCACCTTGAGTTCTGCCATGATGGAACCAACTTCTGGATATTCCAAGGATCCCTGAGAAAACAGCCCATAGAGAGAGGCAAAGATAAATAAGGGTGTGAGGAGTTATGTGGGGAAAGGACAGGGAGATCAAAGGAGGACAGAGAAAACAGCATCGGGGAAGGGAAGTTAGTCATTTGTCCATTGCTTTGCTTCTGCCGCATTTCTCATAGCTCAGTGTGGCTGGAGATGGCTGGATAGATAGAAAATACTCAATATAATCCTTTAGCTAAAAAAATGCTTAGTATTGTCAGTAGCTAGAAAAATGGTTAGGTGCCATCAGAAAGCAGCTTGGCAACCTCAGGAAATCATGAAACCTGAGTGAGGAGAAACCTTAAGGAGAAACTAGCCTGATTTTTACAGAAGTGAAATGTAGGGCTCATTTGTTTAGTCATTCAGTTATCCATTTAACAAATATTTATCCATTCAACAAACATGCTTGTGCTTTCCAGGCACTGTAAATAGAAAGGTAAATGAGAGGTCCCCTGTCTTTGAGTTTTTCAAGGAAATCCTAGGAAAGTCTAATTACAAAATTAAAATATACTCATATTGCTAATAGGTACAGGGATAAATGGAAGCAGAGAAAAGGGGCTGGTTGTGCTGAGGGTGGCAGGAGGATGGTGTTTGGGGAAGGCTTAAAGTGGGTAAGAGATTCATCCAAGGCCACATAATCAGAAGCAGAGCCCTGGTTCCCAGTTTTGCTCTGATTCTGCTACACCTACATAGATTACAGACAAGGACAAATGGGGAAAAAGTAAAACTTTTTCATTTCCTTGACAATTTTCTATTTAGTTGGGATTTTTGTCAAGTGTCATAACTGAATCATCCTGCTTTGGAACAGATTCTTGCCCTCTCCTTTAAGTTATAAAATGCAAACCAGAGAATTGTCAGATATTTTGCTGCAGCTCCTGGAGAAAGTCACAAGTCTTCAAAAATACTTTGTACAAATTCAGAACAAATCAACCAGACACCTATAACATCCCCAGCCAAGGAGATTTACCCAGATGCCCCCTGCACACAGGACAAGAAATTGTAGAGAATAAAAACTGAGTCGGTGGTGAGAAAACAAGGGATAATGAGTGTGTGTGAGAGAGGAGATAAGGGTGCAGTGTGAGCAGAGAAGTGAGACAATGAAAGACATATCCATCATCAGGATTTTTAAAATCCCCTTTTTAGGTGTAAACTTGATCTGGTCCCAAACCATGATGTCTGGTCAACCTCATACTAGATGATTTTAAGGAATTATTGTTAATTTTTTTAGGTTGATAATATTATTGTTTGCTTTTTTTTTTTTTTTAGTCATCTGCTAGAGACTCATATGATTTCCAGGTGAAATGATATAATGTCTGGGATTTGCTTTAAAATACTCCACTGTATGGGGTAAGGAATGTGGGGGAGCTGTATGAGTAAGACTGATGAAATGTTGGTAATATCTGAAGCTGGGTGACGGGTTTATGGGGGCTCTTTGTACTGGTCTCTTGCCTTTAGCATATGCCTGGAATTTCCTTTCCCTTCCTCAAGAGCCACATGGCCTCAGAAAACCAGCTATCTTCTGTGCTGCTGCCCAAATATTATCAGTGAGCCTCTATTTTGCCATCTGATGAGTTAATCACCAGCACTGCTTCCCACCTAACATTCAGCTTTTACAAGTATCTTTCTCCCTTAATACCCTACAAATAGCTATCACTTTGTGGGTCTTTATCATGTGCCAGGCACAGGAGGCCTCTTCGAGCCTCACACCTATGAGGAAGGTCCTGTTGTCCACACCTTCCCACGAGGACAATGAGGAACGGAGACATTAACTAACCCGTACAGCTAGTAAGGAATAGGGCTTGGATTCTGGTTCTGAAGTCCCTGTTCTTAAGCACTGTGCTATCTACCCATCTATTCTATTATGGAAAGAATCCTGATATCACAGAGAGTGAGGTGGATTGTTAAGAACAAAAGAAATCTTTTATGGGATCTTGGGTAAACCTGTATCTCAAACTTTCCAGGGCATTCTGGTCTCAAATATTCTGATACCATAATCTCCATCAGCACAGACATTTATCAGGTGTCCTGACTTTTTGTTTAAAAAACGGGGTCAGTGGACCCAGAGAGAAAAGTCCAATGATAAGCCCACTGACGGGTCTGGTGGCTGAGTCTTTCAGTTCTGGGCTTCTCAGAACACTGGATGCATGACCTCAGCCCTGCTCTCCCGGAACTGTCACCCCACACAATCCCAACATTGTGATCTCCTAGCAACCCCCACCTCAGAAGACTGGGACCAACTGGAACGGGCAAGAAGACAAAAGACAAAAACAAAACATGACCTCTGAGCTAAGATCACAGCTGAGAAGACAAACAGAACCTTGTCAGGCCTGCAGAGGAGGCCAGGAAGCTTCATGTTTGACTTTCTTTGTTCTTTAAGAAGGTTTTGCTTTTCCTTGAAGAGAAAAAAAAAAAAAAGGTGGCAGATCTGAGACTAAGACCTGGGAGTCTTAGCCCAGGGCTAAGAATTAGCAGTAAGATCCCCCAGGTAAAACCAAGGGGCAGGGGAATTTAATCCTTTTGTGTAGGTGAAAGAGTTGGGTTAATTTAATTCCCTTATTGATTGTCGAAGCTGCTGCTCAAATTCCATGGGGAGAATGGAAACCCCAATTATCAAAATCCCTAGGGTCTTTGGAAATAAAATAAATTATTGGTCTGTGTCTCATGCTGATGTCTGAGATTATACCAAGCCTTTAGGGAGCGCTTTCCTGAATCAAGCATCTTCGTGACATCACAGGCCTGCACTGACCAAGTGGCATGGTTAATCCTGTTGTGCCTTAGGGATGCTGGCAAGTTCCTGAGGGGACTGGGACTTGTGCTGGGCTTGCTTTGGCAAGTGAGGAAAGCTAAGAGGTTTCAAAACAGATCTGGAGCCAAGCATCTGCTGCCAAGCCCAAGACCCAGAGGCTGTTCCAACAGAAGCAGGTGGGAGGAGCAACAGCTAGAAAACAAGAGACATCAAGGGAGGATCCCAGTAAGTTGAACTTCACCTACTGAGTCACCTTACACATGCACCATCACCCCCTAAAAAGATGCACAAGGATGAGCAGAAATGAATTCCTTACATTTGCAGAATAGTTTTTAACTTTTCAAAGCACTGACTGATGCGTTATTCTCCTGCTATCCTCTCAACATCCCTGAGATGGGGAAGGACAAGTGTACTAATTCCTAAGGAACAGAGGAGAAAACTCATTACACCTGTGACCTGTTTAGCGCCCTAGCACTAAGCTGTGGCCAAGCTGGGCCTGGAATCCTTATCTCCCAAAATCTAGAACTGTCCTTGTTCCACACTGATCCTTCAGTAGTGGTAGCAGGATGTCACAAACTACCAGGTTAGCCTAACACAAATACAACATGAATGGAAAAAATGGATGGGAAAATGAAAGAATAGAAATGTCTTGGGAACAAAACTCAGCTCAACTATTTCTTTCATTTTTTAATTCTGGAAAACTTCAAACCCACTCAAGAAATAGGGAAAACAGCACAACAAATCCCCATGTGCCCCCAACCCAGCTACAATTATCATCAACTCATGGCCACCTTTGTGAAACCCAGTTCTGTTGCTTCTCACTACTGCCCAGCATGCTTAATTGTTTGGTGGGTGAGGGCCAAACGGTTGCTGTAGCCATGGCACCTGCTTTGGAATTCCCTAAATCCACCAATGCCCTGGATTGAAATGTCCACAGAAGTGTGTTCACAGGTCAACAGGGAAGTGCCCCCAAGGCAGGGTTGGGGGGGAGGGCAGGGCATCCTTAGGTGATGTAAGAATCTGGGCCTGTGTCAGACTTGGAATCTCTCTGTCAAGTGTGGGGATTTGGGAAAATGCTGAGATTAAATTTAATTCAACCAACCTTTGTTAAGTGATTCCTGTGTGCAAGGCTGAGGACACAAAGTGGATAAAGGTCCTGTGGCTAGTGAGGCTCACAGTGTACAGTGTGACTATCCTGGTACTTCCCTGCAAAGGGAGCCAATCTGCCCTGGATCCTAAAAGAAAGAGGTCCCTGCAGGTCCCAGAACACAGCGCTTCTACGTTACGGAGGATGTGGGGCAGCAGCAGCAGGTAAAATCTAGGACTTTCCCGGGCCACCTGCTTCTGGTTCACTTCCTGAGTATGGGCACCATTTGTGATTTCTGTTCACTAGTTATGGGCCATCACCATCTTCTAAACATGCTCCTCCCTCCCTCCAGCAATTTTGGGAAATGAAGAGCTTTGTATCCCTTCCTGGGGATGGAGCTGGGGACAGGTAGAAGGACACAGCTCTTGTGTCACCTGATCAAGCCAGCAATATGCATTTCACTTCTGTTATCATTCAGGGTTCTCCAGAGAAACACGAGGAAATATGTGTGTGTGTGTGTGTGTGTGTGTGCGTGTGTGTGTGTGTGTGTGTGTGTGTATAAAGATTTATTTCAAGAAACTGGCTTACACAATTGTGGAAGTCTGAAATTTGTAGGGGCAGGCAGCAGGCTGGAAACCCTTGGGCAGGAGCTGATGCTGCAATATTGAGGCAGAATGTCATCTTCCTCAGGGAAACCCCAGTTTTGCTCTCAAAGCAATTCAACTGATTGGATGAAGCTCACCCACATTATCAAAGATAATCTTCTTTATGTACAGTCAACTGACTATAGATGTTAACATCGACAAATAGCTCCACAGCAACTCTAGATTCATGTTTGACTGAACACCTGGGTACTGTAGCCTAGCCAACTTGATAAATCAAACCAACCATCACAACCTCTGTTGAGTGCCGAGCATCCCATGTCACACAATGCTGGGGCAGACAAAGGGAAAAGTGAGCATGTCCCAGCCTTCAGGGTTCTAAATATCAAGAGAAGGGGCTAGGGCCACTATACACAGAATCCACAGAGAACAAAAACTGTAAGAGAATCAGCAGATCTGAGCACATCAAGATCCCATGCCGGGGCACCAAACAGACCTGGGTCTGAATACTGACCCTGAACAATTTACTTAACTTTTCTGAGCCTCAGTTTCCTCACCTGAAAATGAGGGCAATATTAGGTTGCACTATAACACTGCCAACATTTAACGATTTTTGACCCACAAAAACAGCAATTTCATGTGATTCTACCCAAGATCACATCATGCAGGACTTTTTGAGAATTAAAGGAGATATTAGCTGTCATTACTAGCTGTTGTCACTATCAACAAACAAAAGACAAACCCACAGTGCCCTGGACATATGAGGGGACGTGGCCTGATAGATGTGCTCACCAACGAGGGAGAATAGCTGAATATTGCACAAAAGGGTAGACAGTGGAAAGAAAGGCTTCTTCCCACTCTGGGCTTCAGCCACAGTTCTCTCTAGGGGCAACCACTGTTACTAGGTTTTCGTGTATTCTTTCAGATACTCAATACATACACAAACATTCATGTGTATGCTATATACACACCCCCAGACCCAAATAGCAGTACACTACACATTGTACTAAATAATGTAACTTAGAGATCTTCCTATATCAATATACATATCTACCACAATTACCCCCAAGCTATTTAACAGTTTTAATAGCATGATATTATGTGATCTTATTTAAGGGTCCCTTATCGACAGCACTTGGGTTGTTTCCAAACTTTTGCTCAAATAAACAATGCTGCAATGGGTATTCTTGTACATACATCATTTCCTATACATCAGAGTATATGTGAAGAATCATCTCTTAGAAATGGAATTGTAGGGTTAAGTGATGTACATTTTAAATTTCCAGAAAGTCCAAACTGTACTCCCCTGAGGCTGTACTAATTCACACCCAGCCAGCAACAAGTGCCTATTTCCCCACAGAGGAGGTCAGTTTTGAACTAGCTTGTGATGGAAGACAGCTCACATGAGCTGCCTCAGAGAATGCGGGACAGTGGCTCAGCAGCCAGCCAGCTGTGAAGTCACCTGAAACAGGGGTGGGATAATCCGGCACCTTAACAACTGCATTTATAAAGCATCCAGCAACCCATAAAAAGCAGTGAGTCCAGCATAAAGATACACAGCCTTGTAGAGAAGAGAAGGGGAATAGTAAGGAGGAACATGCCATGGGAGAGCAGGGTGGTGGGTACATATTTCTCCCCAGTGTTGGTGACTTCTGACATGGGCAGAAGGCACAGTTTTTTCTGCTCAGTTGTTAGTTTCAATGAGATTAGGACCACAAGGTGCACCCCCACCATAACCCAGCTCTCAGCAGAGCCCCTCAGCCCCGTGGGAGGGTGGAAGGTAGAGAACGAACCCCACTTTTGGAGTTTAGGAGACCTGGGTTTCTTTGCCTCTTTCACTTCTTAGCTATGTGACCTTGGGGTAAGCCACAACTTTTCTGAGTTCTAGTTTCCTCCTTTGCAAAATGAGAATAATAATACGCAAAGACACTGGAATTCACATTCCATGAAATATTAAGTGACGTTACCAGCACTACACAATGTCTGGCACACAGACGACAGTCCAAAAAGTTTGATGAAAGAACCCATGACTCTTTCACTGAGGCATTAAAATGATCTGCTAAGCAAAAGTTTAAGGCGGAACCAACGCTCTGTTCCATAGAGTTTTATCGGAAGTGCTCATAGTAAAAGCTTATGGAGGTGTCCTAGCAGAGAGAAATACAAGGAGAGGATTCTACTCCCATTTGAGGATCTTCGTTGCCTTTTAAGGCTCCTGGGACACAAAGCTCCTGTTGTCATTAGATGCCCCACTTGTTTCCTTTTCTGCTTGGCTGATCTGCCTCTTGTAGTCAAGCCTGATCCACAAGGACTCCTAAGAGAAGCACCCAGACAGAAATCACAGAATATTCTAAGATGAGGTGGGGAGGAGAGCGGGAGGGTTGAAAGCGAACGAGCACAGACTACAAGGTGGCAGCCGACACGTATGTCCCGAGGGCCCTTCCCGGGAGCGACTGGATCAAGCCAGTCCCAAACTCCAAACTTCAAACTCCAAACTCCACAGAAAGGCTACCCCTCGCCTGGCAGCGCGGGTCTCGAGGGGCTCGCAGCGCTCCCAGCCGCTGGGAGCTCGTTTCCAGGTAGGGAGGCACCTGCTCCGGAACTGCCCTCCGCCGGGAGCGAGCCGGTCCTCTCGGCACAACAGAACACCGTACCCCCCAGCCCCGCGCCAAAACCACACACCCGCACCCCGCCACCCTGCCAGAACCCATCCCAGCCCGGGCCGAGGGCGCGGGGCCGTTCACCTTCAGCGAGTTCGCAGGCGTCCCCGCCGCATCCGGCACCCGGGCGCTCTCCGCGCGCGGCGGCCGCTGACCTTGCGTGGTTCTCGCCCGCGTCCTGGGCGGCCGCCAGGTCTCGGCTGTCCTGCGGCAGGGTCGGGGTGGGCGTGGCGGCGGCGAGGCGGGAGGCGGGGCGGGCTCCGGCCGGCTCACTGCACCAAGCCGAGCGGAGCCTTTCTGCGCCGCTTTCGACGCTCCCTCGTGCTCCCTCCTACCCTCCCGCTCTCCTCCCGCTCCTTAAAGGCAGAGCGCATGGCTTGGATCCGCTGGCAGCTCGCCGAGAGGCACAGGAAATGACCTCAGAAGGCCCCGGCCTCCCACCTCCCGCACCTCTGGTCTCGTCCTTGGGGCGGCGGGGAGGACTGCGGGGTCTCGTGGGCGCTGAGGGTCTCCGGCCTCCGGCGCTGAGTTCTCTGCGGAAGTCGCACTGGCTGCCCCCCTGGAGCGTCCGGAGCACCCTGGGGATCTGCTCGGCTCCCAGCTGGTGTGGGACCCCCGCAGGATGGGGAACAAGAGACCTTATTCCCCAGCATTTTTTCTGGGGACCTGTATGAACGGTAACGCCTGGACATTTGGAGCAGAAGTTCTTATTTCAGATTGTCTATCCTACTTGCAGACCAAATGTTATGATTGTAGTTTGGGAGAAAAAAATCATTGTCGCCACAGCCAGAGAGTCAATTTGCCTAATTAATTAATAATTTAAAAGAGGCGGTCCGAAAGGGGCAGCCATAGGTGAACCCTTGTTCCTCCGGGGTTTGGAGTCCCCCGGTTCACCCAGTATAATCCTACACCGAGAGGGGATTCAAACACTCAATATTTGGTTAGGTGGGGATGGAATAGAGAAGAGGAAAATGAAGAATACTGCAGAGAAGGATCCGCATTTCAAAACACAGAGCTTTCTTCCCTAATCCTGCAGGCTCTCAGTCAGGGCCTGAACGGAGGCTAAACACCACCAGGGCAATTTTCTCCAGAAGTGCCTTGGAGGAATCATCCCTGGTGCAGGTGTTGAATCTCCCCGCCCAACACGGGTTTGAATCAGAATCCCTGAGGGTGGGCCTGGGAAAATGCGGCTCTAACAAGCTCCTCTGGCTATTCCCAGGTACAATTTTGAGAGCCCAGGCGCTCTGGAAAGCTGGTCCTGATACTTCTGGAAACCAAGGGTGACAGTTAAATTGGGCCTCTGGAACTCTGGAAAACTGCAACCAGATTCTCCAAGGAGTTGAACTTGCAAATAGATCTGTACCTCATGGGAATCAGGATAAATCAGCACCAGACTGTGGGACATTGTGCCTGTGCCATCCCCTTCAACACTCTCACAACTGCCTAAGGAAGTCTAAAAAAGCAAGTCCTCTGGAGTTTGCTAAGGGAGCATCATTCATTCATTCATTCATTTATTCCTTCATTCTCTTGCTTTGAATAGGTAATCATGCATATAGTAAAAATTTCAAATAATCCAAAAGGGCTAATGATGAAAAATAAGTTTTCTGCTACCCTGTCCCTTGTCCCACAGATTTCCCCCCAAAATAGCTACAGTTGTAAGGTTTTGTGTGTATCCTTTTAAGATATTTTATGTATACATAAATATATATTCATGAATATATATTCATATCCCCTTTTAACATTAAGGAAACATCCCTTGCTTTTTTCTAACATTACCATTTGTCGACTGACCCATATTAGCAAACTTAGAGCTGCCTCATTTTTTTTAAATAGTTCCTTATTATTTCTATTGATAGATATTTAGTATGTTTCCAGTCTTTGGCTATTGTATACCTTGCAATGAATATCTTTGCAAATAATTCTTGGTCCACAATTCTCACTGTCTTTATGGTTTAATTCTTAGAAGGGGAATTGCTGGTTCTGAGTACATGTGAATTTTAAATTTTGATAGATGTTGCCAAACTGCTCTCAAAGGAGACTACATCAACCTGCAGTTCTTTCAATACATACGAGTGCCTCTCCATTCCCTCCCATCCATGTCAATGAGGGACTTATCACAGGGACCAAACCCCTTGGAAAGGGAGGAGTAAATGAGTTAATATGGGCACTGGAGGGTTTTAAAACAGTACTAGCACACAGAAAGGCTTGAGTCCTGTTAACCATCAATCTCCCAGCAGAACTCCAGTTCTTCTCCTTGGAGGTTCACTGCAAGGTTACACAGCCCTGTGTTCTAATCCTAGCTGGGCAAACTTGGCTTTACTTAGCCTGTCAGGGACTCAGTTTCCTTATCTTTAATATGAAAATTAAAATATCTTTCTCTGGGTTTGGTATGAGGATTAAATCAACTAAAAGAGATATGTAAGTTTGGGGCCCAATAATTTCTAAGTAAATGATAGCTTTTCTCCACCGACCACCAGCTTTACTCCCTCCCGACTTTTTATTTTGAAAACTTTCAAACCTACAGAGGCTGCAAAAAATAGTACCCTACCCATATACACTTTGTGTAGATTTCCTAATTGTTAAAATTTTGCCGTGTTTGCTTTCTTTCTCTCCCTCTCTCCCTCCCTGTATATATGTACATACATACATATACACATACATATATATATATATATATATATATTTTTTTTTTTTTTCTGAACCATTTGAGAGTTAGTTGTAGACAACTAACTGAATACTTTAACATGTACTTCCTAAGAACAAGGACGTTCTCCTAATATTGTCCCTCTCAGGAAATTTAACATCGACGTCAACACAATACTATCATCTACTTACTACAGAGGCTGTATTCAGATTTCCACAATTGTCCCAATAATGTGCTTTATAGCTGTGCTTTGTAGTTCTATTTATTACTATTGGTCCCTACCCAGTGCTCTTCGGGGTGAACAGATGCCCAGGGGAGGACAGGCTGGTCCCCTCCCTCACCTAGGGGTAAAGTGACTCCCACAGCCCTAGACCCTGGCAGCCCGTCCCAAGGAAACTGTTGTTAATCATTCTTCAGGGGCTGTGGGTAATCAATAACGAGACCAGCAGGGATGCTCGTGGGCAGAGCAGAACTTCCCATCTAACTCTGGGGGTTGTTCTCACCAGTCTTCTTAGTAGATGTCATCTCCCCTGCCTGACCCCAGCCACACCACGCTGGCAGCCTGGGAAGGTCCTGCCCCCTGAATGGCCCTCTAGTTGGGTTTCTGGTGTCTCCTCCACTTTCTCTGTTGGTTTTCAAACCACCAAGGTGGTCATTCTTGGTCCAATGAAGTCTGGCTCCTGGGGTGTCCTCAGTTACAGCCTCCCACTCCACTCCATCCCAGGGATGAATCCCTGCAGGCCTCTGGGCTGGCCCACCCTTGACGTAACCCTGGCATTAAGAGCTGGGTTTCTTAAACACTGTCTTGCCCACCCCCCACCCACCGCCAATCTTTCTGCCTTAAGGTATTTTTACGTAGCCCTCGGCTGAACTGAAATTTAGTGCCAAACTGGCCCCAGGCCAATTCCAGAAGATAGTATCAGCCTATGTCCCTCCTTTCTTACCCCCCTTCTTTTCTTCATTCATTCATTCATTTATTCATTCATTCATGGTAGCTGACTTTTAAGTTATTCCAGGTACTATGTTAGATGCCCCTGACAGTCAGCTTGGGTAAGCCCCTCCTTGCTCCTTGAGGCAGTTTGTTCTGTAGCAAATGGGGAAATTAGTTCCTCAGCATGGCTACCACTGAAGTCAAAATATTTGGGGTTTGGCTGAAAAGATAGGATTAAGAGGAGTCACCACAGCATAGGGGGTCTTCACAAAGACGTGGAGAAAAAGACATCTTTGGGCACCATCTTTGGCTGGTGCTATGGTGGGAGAGGGGGGAGAGCAGCCAGGGCTGGGATAGGAGCTGAGGGCTCAGAGCTTGCCAGAAAGGCTCTGAGCCCCCAGAACCCCCATTCCGCAGAGAAGTGATGTCCCTCCACAAAGAAAACTCGTTTCTGTTTGATGTTAGCTTATTACTTACAAGTGGCCTGTCAGTGGAGAGTGGAGGGCGGAGCAGAGAGTGGAGAAGAAAGCCATCAGGTGCCCCAAGTCTAAAGGTCAGTTAAAGCCGCTGAAGCTGAGGGCCTCTTTTAATTGTTGTGAGAGAAGGAAGAGGTGTGGATGGACACCTGTTATGAAATGATGTAAGGCAAATTGTCAGGTTCTTGTATTTTCAGGCCCTGGAGATAGGTGAGTGGAGGCCATTTGTCCCCTCTCCCATCATCTCCTACAGGTGGAATATTAAGAATGGCCAAGACCAAATTCTGCCAGATATATACAAATGTTTCTTGGCAAGCAGGCACAAAACAGTTCCACAGCCTGCTTCAAAGGAGTCAGGCAGTTGGTTCTTACACCTCATTCATGCGAGATCAAGTTAGTTAGTTCTAGTTAACTCCGTATTTTGAAAACCACTCATTTCACCAGTGAGAGATTATTTCTGACATCCCTCAAGCACATTGAACTGGCTGGTATAGATTTCAATGATGCCTGAAGTGCTTATGTAACCACCCTGGAGTGTGGATTCCTGATTAGAGTACTTCAGATGCTAACCAACCACTCTAGGGATTAGAGGAGCGTTCATTTGTATACACACCACACGGTTTAGACCGAAACGTTAAAAAACAGAGTTCCTGCAGTCAATAGAACAGCATCCTAGTCAGTGCCTGGGACACATCTGGCTTCCTTCATGAGGCGGCACAATGGGAAAGAATGGGGACTGCAAGACTGGCCCGCCCTCAGTTCAAGTCCCAGCTTTACTATTTGTGTGTCGATGCGTCCTTGGGGCAATTGTTTAAGCTTTCTGTGCTAATACTTCATATGCAAAATCGAGATAGTAATAATTCTTGCCTCTTAGGGTTGTTGAAAGGGTTAAATGAGATAATATCTGGCATGTAACAAGGGACTCTATAAATGGTAGCTTTTGTTATTCATTCTTTGAACAAATATTGGCTAGAGATCTAATGTTTACCAGATACAAAGATCATCAAGACACGCCATCTGCTTTTTTTTTAATTGCAATTTTATTGAGGTATATTCTCATACCATAGAGTTGTCTGCTTTTAAGGAGCTCTTTTTGTTGCAATATTTCAAGAGGTGAACAAGATGGTTTGAGAGATGGGGATAACTTGAAGACAGCCGGTGAAATATTTGGAAATTCATCTTCCCCATGGTCCCACCCCTTCTAGACAGCCCACCTCTCCACCCTACCTGCCTTCTCTGGGCAGTACTCCGGGCTCCAGAGGGAGCCCGCCTGCTTTACCGAAACCCTCCCAGGGCCTGGTTCTCAGCGGGGGGGGAAAGAGTGCATCTCAGACCCCTAGAAGCCATGGGGCTAGTCTGGATCCAGCCCTCTGCCTCAGGAACCGGGGAGAGCTTGGTAGCCCTATGGTCACTGACCAGTCAGGAGTCTATTTCTGCTGCTGAGTCTCTGGGAGAAGCTGGGGTAACCTGGCCTGGGTCAGAGAGTCTTGGAGTCACCCTCCAAATGGGGCTGGAAGGGCAGTGGATGGTCATGCAGAGGGTGCTTCAGGCTGGGAAGGCAGTGAGCTGCCCCAGAGGCTGAAGTTTTAGGGGATGAGGGTGAGGAGTGGTATAAAGGTGTGCTAACTTGTAGCCTCAACTTTTCTTTCATTTATCCATTCATTCATTCACTAACAAATATTTATTGAGTAGTTTCTATTTTCCAGGCACTGTGCTAGCAAACAAAACATGGCAAGTATGACCCAATGAAATCAGGGCACAGGCCTTAGGACAAGATCTGCATGGCATTGAATCCTAGCTCTTCCCAGTGGGGAGCACAGGGTGGAACTGATGCAATTACAACATAAATCACTCGCTGCAAATGTTCTGTGCAGCGCAGCTGTGGGCTCCAGGGCCAGAGAGAGACAGGCCGAGGCCAGGGAGGGGTGGGGAAGGGAGACGGAATGCCCATGACTGCACACAACTTAACTTCAGAGCTTCAGGTTCTTTGTTTCTAAAACAGGAATCAACTACCTGTGAGCTAGCTACCCCAGGCAAGCCCTGCCTGGGCGGCCCCACCTACCCCCAGCCTCGGTGACGGTGACCCTCTCCCCATACATACTAGTACACACATTCCCCATGTACATACATGTACATACACACATGTGCACACACACACCACCCAGGACTCTGGAGCCAGAGTGGAGGCTGAGGCCCAGGCCCTGTCTGCTGTCTCCCACCAAGATTGGGACCATACCTGTTCTAGGCTCTCTTCCCTGGGTGGGGCAGGGAAGCAGGACTGGGGGCAACAGGGCTGGGGGCAGCAGTGGGGCAAGGCTCCTGAGATCCAGCCTCCAGACTGACAGACAGGCAGATAGACATTCAAACCACAAACTGAAGCACATGTAATATAGACCGTGTATGTTTAAATGCTACGTATAACTGGAACAACTCCTCGCCCTCTACCCGATTCCCGCTCCCTTTGGTTGAGTGATTTTCTTCTTTTTCTAAGAACACCTGGCAGCAGTGCCTCCTCCACGGCTGGCTGGGGGCTCGACCCAGCACTCTCTATGTAGTGTCCCTTCCCTCTACCATGTGCTCAGTGTTCGGTGGGGTATATTTCTTCTCCCAGACTTGGGGTACATGCTCTGGGACATGATCCTCACCTTAGTCTTAGTTGTTGGGGCTTTTTAGAAGGTTTTGGGGGCTTGGGGAGTCAGGTCAGGAAATAGGAACCAAGCAGAAGCAGGGGCTGAGATTAGGGCTGCCTGAGGGTGCTCAGCTTTCTGCTGAGAGCCATTCCTGGAATCCAAGCTATGGTTCCAGGGAAAACTACCGTCTCCCCAGCCTCTCACATGGTCCCATGGTGTGATGTTGTGTCTGTTTGGGCTGCACAAAGCTACCTGTCCTTTCACTTTGAAAACTACATTTGACTTGGATTAAACCAATATAAACAGTTTAAAAAGAAAAAATAAAAAGCAACAGGACTTCTTTCCTTACAGGGTTATCGTAAAGATGGGGATGAAGGACTTGCACCAGTGCTTGGCATATTATAGACAACTAGTAAACATTATTAAATGAGGAGGGAACTTGAAATGAAGGTATAAAAGCAGTTAAGGACTAGGAAGGTGACTGTGCTGGTTTGTATACTTATGTCCCCCAGAAAAAAGCCATATTCTTTAATGCATTCTTATGGGGGCAGACATATTAGTGCAGATGGGGTTGGAAGCTATTGGTTCAGTGTCCCTGGAGATATGACCCACTCAACTGTAAGTGATAACTCTGATTGAATAATTTCCATGGAGGCATGGCCTCCCCACCCCCCACCCCCACATTCAGTGTGGGCCTTGTTTAGTTTACTGGAGCCCTATATAAGCTCAGACAGACAGAAGGAGCTCACAGCTAGCTGGAACCGAGACAGACATTTTGGAGATGGCCGTTGGAAGCTGATGCAGATTTTGGAGAACGCCATTTTGAAATGCAACCTGGTAGCCAGCAGACACCAGCCACGTGCCTTCTCAGGCTAACAGAGGTTTTCCGGATGCCAGTGGCCTTTCTCCAGTGAAGGTTGCCCTTTGTTGATGGACACTTTATGGCCTTAAACTTGTAACTGTGTAACCAAATAAACCCCCTTTTATAAAAGCCAATCCATTTCTGGTGTTTTGCATTCTGGCAGCATTAGCAAACTAGAACAGTGCCCAGAGACTAGGGACTTAGAAACTAACAAAGAATAGGGGCCTGGTAGAGATTCCAGCAAGGAGGTAAGCAGTCATTCTCCACCTAAATTCCTGGGGCACTTTTAAAAAATATAGATTCCAGGCCCCACACCTGTGTTTCCATGCTCCTTGGGACCAATTGGGTGTCTTACTGACTGGTATGTCATACATCATATTCTGACACTGCAGGACCTACTTGGAAAGGGGCACACAGGGCAGAATATGATGTAATTACAACATATATCAATGCAGAGTGACCTGTCCAGTGCAGCTGTGGGCTCTGGGGCACCAGTGAGCCAGGCAGAGGGCAGGCTCAGTGGGATAGGGGCAGGATGGGGAGAGGAGAGGAGATAGCAGGGAGGGAGAAAGGGAAGCTTTGAGTTGGGAGCTGATAGAGTTCAGGGGATGAGAACCAGGTAAGGCCAGACATCTAAGCAGAATTCTAGATCATTTTAGAACTTGCAGTATCATGGATTCAAATCAGCTGTCTTATTTCTCCATGAAAACAATAACAAGCTCCAGGTAGGTGGCAAGCACTACATCAGCTGGGGAGCCCGAGTGGGAGGAGACTCTGGAGTTCTAAGAATCCAAGGAAACTCGGGCCTGTCAGGGAGCTGGTCATATGTTTTGGCTCCTTTTCTGCCAGGCATGTGACACTTGGGTTCTTGAGGTGACAGCATGTAGGCTCTAGGGTCCCACATCCAGGGTTCAAATCCCAGCTCTGGCACTTAGCTACTAACTACTCAGTAGATGCTGGCTGTTATCTCTTCAGCTGATGACAGACCCAAGCTGAGAGGAAGAAGAGTCTTTCTGCCACCCTCATCCCTTTCCAAAAGTTGATTTTGCCCAGGTTCCCTACTAGCTCATCTCAGAGTTGAACTAACTATGTGAGAAGTCTGATAAGCCAGGGCCCTGCTTTCATACAGTTAATGCACATTTATTGAGTGCCCACTGTGGGCCAGGATGGGGCCAGGGGGAGGAGGGACAGGTGTAGGTGGCTTGTCCAAGGCATCTGGCCCCATTCTGTGTTCTGCCTTGCAGGGCCTCTTCATGCCTCTTGGCCTCCCCTCCTCTAAGCAGCTGCTTTGCCTGGCAGGAAGAGGCGGCCTAGGGTCTAAGGCTGGATTCCACACAGGCAGGGCTGTGAGGGAAGGTTCTTGCTCAGCCACTCCTTTGCTCTGTGATCTTTGAACAGTCTCAGCCACAACTTATGCCTCTGTTTACCCAACTGTAAAAAGGAGCAGGACCCTCATGGTTGCTCTCCTTGGCCTGGGGATAGAGCATTGATGGACATTTCACAAGGGCTGTGATCTGGGGAGTGGAAGGTTGCCACAGTGCAAAACTCAGCACTGGCTGGGATGAGAATTGCTGGGTGGGAAGAGAGGTAATTTTACCAGATATACCCAGGAGAAGGCCAGTCATTTTGGGGCACTCATTCTAATCTCCTAATTGGACAGAAAAAAAAAAAAAAAAAACAAAAAACATTAAGCCAATATTTATTGCGAGCTTACTATGTTCTAGACACCTGCTAACATTTTACAAGTAATTATCTCAATTCTCACAATTCTCTGGGGCTGAAGCTATTTTTATCTCCATTTTAGAGATAAGGAAACTGGGGCTCACAAAGGGCTATGTGACATAGCCAAGGACAGGCACCAAGTAAGTGGCCAAGCCAGGACTCAAACCCTGCTCTGCCCTGACTTCCAAGACCATCATTTTAACTACTGCCTTACTGGGGCTTGCCTCTGTTTTAAGTATTCCCGCATTTCCCTGCAGATGTCTTCCAATCCAAGTGGCTGCAGTAAGAGCGAGCAGACAAGTACTTCAGGATTCACAGAGAAGGAGGAAGAAGCTAAATATACGAAGAGAATGGGAGGACAGCATGCAGCTCCCCCTCCTTATCTTCCCCCCAGGGGGGTTAGTGTGAAACCAATGGGTCTGTTATCTCCTTCACGGTCTTGTGCTTCCCCATCATCATGTTCAGGGATGTCACAAGAAGTGTCAGGGCTTACACCGTATTGGAAGCTCTCTTTCCCTGCTCATTTTTGTGAAAGGTGGTTAGTCCTGATGACACCACCTCTCTGCTCTCTGAAAGTCCCAGACCTGGCCTTGCAGGAGATGGGAGGCTGTCGCTGAGTGCCATCTAGTGGTCAGGATGCTTTCTTGTTTTCTTGAGCAGGGTTCCTACTCGCAGCCATGCCTGAGGCCAAATTCCTTCCCTTCTGATAGGTGCGCTGTATGCTTTGGTCATCTTGATAATGTGGTGGTTAATGGGACTTTAAGCTCTGCATAAAGTGGAGACTTTTAAATTCTGCATTCTTTGTTCCTGTTCAATTTTCAATAGTTTCAGACAAGGGAACTGGAAAACTTGGTGGTACTAAAAGACTAGGATGACTCACAACTATTAAATGGAAGAGCTGGGTTCAAAATTCATCTATAGGATTTCAGTATTCATTCTCTTGGTCAAGGCTTTGTACTGACTCCATCCCTTCATTTCACAGATGGGAAGACAGAGGCCTCACAAGGGGAACTGATTCAGTGGATTGGATTCAAAGGCCATGAAGCAGGTGCCCTGACCCTAAACCCAGTCTCTGTGCTGTTCCAACATGGATGAATGCTGAGAAAAGTGTGAAAGCTAAGACCAAAAAGATTTCTGCATGCCCTGATCAAGATAGTGGCACGAGAAGCTTCAGGGCTCTGTCTCCCCACACAAGCTTTGAACAACCAGCAAGAACTGGTAAAAGCATCTTTCTCAAAGCCCTGGAAAAGAGTTAGAGGATTGCAGTAATGGGGCAAGTGCTAGTTAAGTAAAAGGCATCTTAAAAGTGGTGGGATCATGAGAAGCTCAAGCTGACCTTTCTTCTGTCTTCTCACTGGCTCATCACAGAGCTGGCCCATGTTCCCAGTGCAGGTCCCTGGTCTCTATTCCAGAGGGAGCAGAGTAACCCTTGTGCACATACTGGGAGCATGAGTGTCTGGCTCAGTCTCTCTGCTGGCGGCTTGAAGGACTGAACCAGGATACTCTTCACAGGCTTACCATACTAGAACTTGCCTTGCATGTAGACGGCAGATTAGAGAGGAGGCATTTCAATATGAGTAAATGGGGGAATTCCTAGGGTCACATGCACATATCCAAGAAAAGCCACATGTGCAGAAAGGATCAGGGAAGTTCCTATGCTTTGGCCTGGAGCTATTCTCTAAACTCATGGTATGGATAAGCCCTGAAAAAGAGCACGTGCATAGAGCAATAGTCAAAGACGAGGAAAGTTATTTTCATTTTTTTTTTCCTTCTCTCTCTCTCTCTCCATTAGCTCTTGGCAAGGAAATCTCTGTCATAACACTAGCTGGGTACAAGTTTAAGAAACATATGTTTCAAAGTTAAATTACAACACATTAAAATGTCAAAATGTCCAGGTTTCACCAGAAGATTACAAAACATACAGAAAAGCAGGAAGCAATGGCCCAAGAAAAGAAGATTAAAGCATTAGAAACTATCTATGAGGAGGACCAGACCTGGAAAATACCAGACAAAGACTTTTAAAAATGGTCCTCAATATGCTCAAAGAGCTAGAATATCAATAGAGAGATGCAAATTATAAAAGGAACCAAACAGAGCTGGAAAACATAGTAACAGAAACTAAAATTCCCTAGATAGGTTCAACAGTACATAGGCGCTAACAGAAGAAAGAATCAGTGAATTTGAAGATAATACAATTGAAATCATTCAGGCTGAGGAGCAGAAAGAAGAAAGAATGATGGAAAGTGAACAGAGCCTTAGGAACCTGTGGGACACCATCAAGTATACCAATATATGCATTATTGAAATCCCAGAAGGAGAAGAAAGAGAGAATAGGGCAGAGAGAATATTCAAGGAATTAATGGCTGAAAACTTCCCAACTTTAACAAAAGACAGGGATGTACATATACAAGATGCTCAATGAACTCCAAACAGGATAAACCCAAAAAGACCCATATGCATATCAGAATCAAACTTTCAAATGCCAAACATGGAGAATTCTGAAAGCTGCAAGTAAGAAGAAACATGTCACACACAAGGGAGTCTCAATAATATTAACTGCCAATTTCTCATCAGAAACATGGAAGAAATGCTGCAGTGGGATGACATATTTAAAGTGCTGAAAGCAAAAAAAATTGCCACCCAAGCATTCTATGTCCAGAAAAGCAATCTTTCAAAAATGAGGGAGAGATTAAGACATCCCCAGAAAAACCAAAGCTAAGGGAATTTGTCACCACTAGTCAGACGCTACAGGAGATGCTTAAGAGAGTTCTGCAGGTTGAAAGGTAAGGATGCCAGACAATAGATCGAAACCACATGAAAATTAAAGATCTCTGGTGAGGGTAATGGCATGGGTAAATATAAATGCCAGTACTATTATACTTTTGGTTTGTAACTACACTTTTTACTTCCTATAGGATCTAAAAGGGAAATGCATAAAATGTAATGTTAAATCAGTGATTTGGGGGCTCATAATGTATAAGTATGCAATTTGTGACAAGAACTACACAAAGGCAGGAGGACAGAGAGGTATGGGAACATAGTTTGTGTGTACTATTGAAGTTAAGTTGGTGTCTAAGTAAGTGAGATTGTTTTCAGTTTAGGATGTTAAGTTTAAGCCTCAAGGTAACGACAAAGAAAATATCAAAGAATATGCAAAAGGTCATAGAAACAGAAATTAGAGTACAGGTTGCCAAAGGTGGGGGGCAGAGGAAATGGGGAGTTGATGCATAATGGGTCTAGGGTTTCTGTTTGGGGAGAGAGGAAAGTTTTAGTAATGAGAGGTGGTAAGGGTACCACAACATTGTGAATGTGATTAATTCCACTAAAAGGTAAGCTTGGGTGTGGTTGAGATGGGAAAGTTTATGTTGTATATATGTTCCCACACTTAAAAAAAAGAAAGAGCAACTGCAGAGACAAAGACAATTAAATGCAATATATGATCCTGGATGGGATCTAACAAGAGGGGAGAAAAGGCTCAAAAGGACATTATTGGGACATATGAAAAAATTGGAATATAGATGTAAACTTTATATCAATGTTAATTTCTTGAACTTATCATTGTCCTTAAAGTGAATACATAAGTGAATACCCTGTTCTTAGGAAATATACATGGCAGTGTTAAGTGTTCAAGAAGCATGATATTTATAACCTACACTTAGGTGTTCAGAAAATGGGTTGATAGATAGATAGACAAATAGATAGATGGATAGATAGATGGAATGATATGGCAAATGTGGCAAAATGTTAAAATTGGTGGATCTAGTATCTGGGGGGATAGGGATACTTGGAATTTTCTGTATGGTTTTAAATTATTTTGTAACTGTCCTGTAATGTTCAAAGTATTTCAAAATATATATATATTTAAAGACCAGGGTGAAGTAGGAAAAGATGGGAAGAATGTTCTTCCCCTTCCCAGCTCCAGACACCTAACTCCAGGCAATGTGGTTCTCCTCCTTGGTGCAAAGTGCAGGACTTTGGGCAGCCAGGCCCAGAACATCACTGTAGCACTCATTCTGGGCATCTCACCAAGCTGGCCACATGGGCAAGACACAGGAAGAGATTTCTTGCACAAAGCCCAAGCTGTGGGGCACAGATCATCTTTGCTCTACCACAGATGAAATGACAGGATGCAAAGCTGGAACCCCACTCTTGGTACCAAGTTGTATTAGTTAGGGTTCTCTAGGGAAACAGAATCAACAAGAGGTATCTATAAATACAAGATTTATGAAAGTGTCTCACACAACTGTGGGTATGCAACTCCAATGAAGATGTTTGATGAACTCCTCAGGCAGCAAATTGGCAACTTTGATGAATGTGTTCGATGAACTCAGAAAACGAACTGGCAACTTCGATGAACTCCTCAGGAAATGCTTCGCTGGTCAGCCAAAGAAGACGTGAAGGTCCCCTGTCTGTCTCGCTTAAAAGTCTTCAACTGATTGGATTAAATCCAGCTCACTGCATTCTCTCATTGTGGAAGACATATCCTTCATTGACATCATCAAAGTGGAACCAGACTGCTCAGCTTGCAGCACTAAAGGAATCCATGTATTGGGAGCTTTGCTCATGTCACAGTGAGTTGAGTTTTCACAGAGATGGTATGGAGAGTGCATCTTTCCAAAAAGCAATTTCTGGCCCAGAAGAAGGAATACTAGTCTTTTTTCCTTTACAAAGTGGGCTCAAAAGTCTGTAGACTTGAATTGGACCCCCAAAGGAATCAGGTAGAGAAGATAGGCAGGTCTCATACATAAGAAGGTGATGGAGCAGAGCAGGCAGATTCCTGGCATTTGAAATAATAGGCATTGCTCCGGGTATGATTCATGGCTGTTGCCCCTTCCAGACACTATACTACACACTGACCCATCAGCCATTGGGGAAACTTTCAAATGGTTTGATCCTGGGAATAGGCATTCATGCTTGTTAGTGAACCAAAGAACAAAAGATACTCCTGGGAAGAATACAGTTCTTTCGGGAAACAAAATTTTAGTGTTAAAATAAATCCATTAGGATATTAAGAATAAGAAGTTTCCCCAAATAGTAATGTACATTATGTTGGAAGTCATTTACAGATGTGGTGATCACTAAAAAATTTCTCACAATACCGCTTAGGAGAAGGATGAGAGGAGCTTAAAAGGACTGTATTGCTCCTAATATTTATAGAAGCAATAATAGCAAAATAAAAAGAAAAGAAGGATACAATCTAAATGTCCATCATTTGAGACCTAGTAAATAAATTATGATTATGATTCATCTAGAAAATAAGATACTCTGCAGCCATAAAATTTTTGATGAAGAATTACATTTATTGACATGGAAAGATGTTCATTACTTAATGTTGAGTGAAACAATCTCCAGAACATTATGAATAATATGATATATTTTATGTAAAACTGTATATATAGCTCTATGTATATCTATATGTATAAAGATATGTGGAAGATTTTTCCCCAAACATTAACAGTGATTTTCTTTGGGTATAGAAATTTGGTGTGATGTTTTTAGTTTCTGCCCTGTTCTTTTCTACATTATGTGACTGTTTTGCAATGAGTATGAATCATTTTTCTAATAAAGCTACTTAAATGTTTTAAAAGTATTGATCTAATCAGTAAGGTAGAAAGCTGAGATTCAGGGAAGTTGACAACTAACTCAATAAAACCACAACCTGCCAAAGCGCCAGTATTTGCCCTCATAACCTCCCATCCCTCAAGTTTAATGTCAACCCATTTGAGTCACTGCCTCCAACTAGCCAATATACCGGGGACAGATATACCGGCAAGGAGAGGCCTGGGTGCAGAGGGGGCACTTGGGGATCAATGTTCAAACCAGAGGGGACTCAAATGCTTTTGATAGTTCCTGGATCCCTGTTACTTCTTCAAAGCAATTAAGCTATGACCACAACAGTGCTACTGGATTTCTATTATACAGCCTGTTCTTGTGGTCTGGCAGTTGTGCAGATCTTAAGGGAGCAGCACAAGTCTAGGGACAGAGTTAAGTCAGTCCTAGTTCTAATCCAAGCCAGTTGTGGGTTAAACTGTGTCCCCCAAAAGGATGTGTTGGAGTCCTAACCCCCGTTACCTGTGAATGTGACCTTTTTTGGAGATAGGGTCTTTGCAGATGGAATCAAGTTACGACATGGTCACCTTGGATGAGGGTGGACCCTAAATCCAAGGACTAGTGTCTTTATAAGAGAAAGGAGAGAGAGATTTGGACACAGAGACACCCAGAGAAGGCCATGTGTCAATGGAGGCAGAGACAAGAGTGGTGCAGCTCCAAGCCAAGGAAGACAAAGTACCAACACCTGGAACCTCCAGAAGCTAAGAAGAGGCATTCTCCAGTGAAGGTACCCGATTGTTGGCACTTTATGGCCTTAAGACTGTAACTTTGTGACCAAATAAACCCCCTTTATAAAAGCCGATCCATTTCTGGTGTTTTGCATAACGGGCAGCATTAGCAAACTAGAACAGTATATTAATGGTTGTTGAATTGAATAACAAATTCCTTGAAGTCAGAAGCCCAGTGGTCAAAACAGCATAGTGGTAGACAAGAGAGATGCTTAAATACACATTTATTAATTAATTAGCATCTGAGTATAGTAGGCCCACCTCAGCTGAACTAATTCCCCAGACAAGATAAGGGTCCCTGGAATCATCAATTCCTCAGACTTAAGCAATCTTTCCTGAAGGTGGCAGAGTTCTCCTAGAAGGGCCAAAACAAGGAGGGTAAAGAGTGGAAAGAGATTTTACCCTGCCCTCTATGATGCAATCCAGTCTCCCCTCCCATGCCCCATGCTGCCTGCTTCTCACCCAGTTCCCGTGGGAGAAACCTTTTGACTCAGAGACTGTATCTACCTAAAGAAAGACTTCCCCATTCCAACCCATCCTACGGCTTAGTGAGGCCAAGCGTTAGGACTTGGATAAGATGTGAGAGAAATTCTTAACTTATTAACGTTGCCAAGTCCCAAGATACAGCTTCTGCAATCACCATGTCTGGCTGAAATTTCTCTTTGAACTGATACAGTGAGGTTGGGACAGGCACATAGAGTCCCACCCAGGTGGAATGGCTTAGATAGCAGCATAAAAGCTTTTAGTTGCAAAGCCTTCTCATAATCAGGCTTGCCTCAACAATATCCTTTTGTCCCTCCTCAGAAGACTAAGCTCCTTGCATACTGGCAAAGGGAGGCACGAAGGGGAAGTGGCCAGCTTGGAGTTTAGTTTCTAATCTCCAAGACAGAAATTCTTTTAAATTTGCCCAGCACCTGGGCTGACTGCTGAGTCTGAAATGAGAGCAAGTGGGGTGGGGGAAGTGGGGGATGGAGGTGTCTCCCCTCAATTCCCAAGTTTCGTAGCCATCTCTGTCCCCTGAAAGACTCACAATCCTCACAGTTAACCCCACACTAAGAAGTATGAAGTGACTACTTTCAATTTGTGTTCATATTTTCACTTTGATTTCTTTTAGCATTGGCCTTTTCCCCCACCTTAACTTACTGCTACTTTTATGAACCTGCACTAATTTATAGAGCTGTCTTAATGCACACACATTAATGTCTAATGCTTTATGGATGAATTCATATTATCACAGAATTGTGAGTTTTTCATTTTCAGGCTCAAAGTTTTCATGAATACCGCATAGTCCTTATCCATTGCATTTTCTTTTTGATGACTGAAAAAAAGAGAGAGGACATGACTTTTTTTTTTTTTTATGGCTTTTACAAATATTTGTTTATTTTAGTGAAGCTGGTACAATGTCCATTTAAAACCCATATCCCAGGCCAAAAAGTACAAATAAAATAAAAAAGAGCAGTGTTCTGTCATATACACTTCTGCATGAATAACTTCATTAACTGTTAATGAAAATTAGAATTTTTCTGGGATCTTCTGACAAGATTGCTTTTATTTTTAAAATGCTTTGTCTCTTCAGTGAAGCCATCTTTGGAGTTAACCATTACTCACACCATATCTTTCATCCTGATTCCAACCAGATATTCCAGATATTCCTGATTCCAACCAGATTCCAACCAGATATTCCTCTTCTTTTGGTCCAGGCTCAGATTTTAAAAGTAGCTTCAAGTTAAGGAAAGGTCATTTTCCACAGTTCAGTTCTCTGAAAAACTTCCATCTCCCACTGCAAGTCATAGTCCAGGAATGAAGCAATCACATGCTAGAACCTCAGGACCAACTGGAAAGTCATTATGAACACTCTCACATTGGTCGATCTTATTTATCACCACAAGCCTGAAAACGCACAGTCCTGGAAAAGGTGACCTCTCTGTGCACACATGTAATTTTTTAAAAGGAGAGGGCTATATGAAGGGGGCTGAGTCTTGATCACCAAACTCAGCACAATGAAAACAAACAATGATAACTGAGCACTGTAATTCAAAATACCAGACGTTTTAAAGAGATAGGGTGCCAGTTTTCAATTCCATTTTGAACCACATTACAAAAGAACTATTTTTAAAAATAAAAAAGAATTAAGGGAAAAGAAAAAAAAAATTAAAGAATATCTAAACCGTTGAATGATCCCCTATTTGTTCCTGATATACTTCAATCACATCTTCTTCCTCCATACCCAGTTCTTTTGGGGTGTGATTATCAGCAATTCTCTGACCTTCAAAGAGAAACCTGAGTGAAATCATTGCAACTTCTTGTCTTTGACAGTATGATTCTTTGAGTTTCTTGAGATGTGTTGTCATTTTCACCTTGAAGTGAATCTCACTGCTATCCTGTCCAGTGACTTTCAGTTTAACGTATTCACCTTCCTTCTTATCCCCCAAGTCCTCAGTTGAAGGTTTCGCCTCCCACTTGGGAATACTTACTTCTCAGCAAGTATCCTTAGAAAAGCTTTTGGTGCAAGTTAGGTCCACGTGTATGACAGGAGTAGCTGCCACCATCTTCGCTTTGCCCGCGGCGGACTCTCGCTCCCACGCCGCCGCCGCTTTACCCTGCGGTGGGGCTTTGCGGAGGGGCACTAGCCTCTGCAGCGCGGTGGGGGTCACCCCCACCCCCTCGGCCTCGCCCGAGGGCGCGAAGTGGCGCAAAGCCGGCAGAGGCACCTCGAAGGACATGTGGGTGAATCGGACATGACTTTTAAATATCCCCAAAGCAGGAAGACACAAATTATTCTGAGAGCTCTGTGAAAGTACCTATCCCTTTCCCACAAAGACAAATGGATAACAAGCCTGATAAACCTGTGGTCAACTCGACAGTTTCCTGGGGCCAAATGCCTCTTCTTCCTCCACAAGTACCCCTTTCCACCCCGCAGCGGCATATTAGAAACATCCAAGGGCATATTTAATAACCTTGTGCACTTGCTTCCCCTATCACAATTCACCCATTCCTAAGTATAGCCCATAGCCGTGCAAAATCCACAAAAATCTGCCTGTCTCCAGCTCTGTACCTACCCCATTCAGAGAAATGATATTATTTAGCAGTCTCTGCCTCCCTGTCCCAGTACCTCCTGCTGCTTTCTCAAAGCTTACCTGTTTCTTCACTTTTTCTCATAGCAAAACCTTATAGGGACACTGAGTCAAGCATAAATTCCCTATACTGCTTGCTTACCCCATGTGATGGACATTTGCTGTTTGGGGGCTGCTTAGCAGCTATTTCCCTTCCTTTTGGTAACAGCACCTTGGTTTTTCTCTCCCCACTTACCCCTCCCTTGTGATGAGTGGTACTGGTATGGCTGTACCTCAGGGAGTCCTGCCGGACACTTCCCTGACCAAAGGGTGGGTGCATAGCTCAACTTTGGCAAATTTGACTTTCACACTTGAGCAGAAGTGATAAAAAGATTGAAGCTTAGTTGTTTTGGGAGCAGAGCCCTGAGGAGACTTGCATTTTCTTCCCATTACCTGGCTTCCCACCATGCTGGTCCAAGCCTCTCCAAGACTGTTTTGCCAGCATTCCCTTCAAATATGTGAGCAACCTGATCATATCCTTTTAACGAATCCCTTTAGATTTAAGATAGCTAAAATCTGTTTCTGTTGCTTGCAACCAAGGAATCCTGATGATACAGGTTTACATTCCTTCCCTTCGCCTCTGTATGCCCCTTTCCTTCCTATTTAAAAAAAAAAAGAGGCTTTATAAGGAGACTCCCCCATTTTCAAACTCCAGCATCTTACCTTGACTTCTTCTCCTACTGCGAAGACCATGCACACGCACCCCCACCCCTATTTGCCCGGATCTCTCACGTCTGGCTTGTTTTCCTATAAAGCAGGTCCAAATAATTCCAAACTCAATATTGCATTTGATTTCAATGTTTCCTCTGCTTCTACCTCACTTGTCTCTTTCTTATCACAGTAAATGGTACAGACTATACTATACGTGGCCTCCAATTTCCACGCTCCAGCTCCCTCCAGAGCCTCCCTGATCTGGCTGCGAGCCCAGGCCCCCCACTGAAATCACCCTCTTGAGTGTTATCTTTCCTGACTTGTGGTCAGAGGGCAACCCACAGGGAACCAATCCTCTCTAACAAGCATAAAGAAATCTTTCTGATTCCTTTTAAAAGGTCATCAAAAAAAATTACTTAAGGTGGTCAAGAGCAACCTTTTGATGAATGGTTTGTTTTGGGGGAAAGGCAGGGAAGCTCTTTCTTGTCTTTCAGAAAATATATATAAGAAATGAACATGTCAAATCATACTTTGAGGATTATCACTGTTCTACATTAAATTTCACAATAAAAAATGTATTAGGGAAAAAAAGAACCTAACATATTCGATGCTCTTCAGAGACTACAGATACTTGAAAGCCTCCCCTTTTCCCTGTCTGGTGACAGAAAGGGGAAGTAACGAGAAATAACATTAACTTTCTATTGTGTCAGGGATTTGACATGACAGTGCTGAGCTGCTGCCAGTTATTAACTATTTCCTATATATCTGGCATTATGCTAAGCACTTTATATGCATCATCTCCTTTATTCTTATTTATATCAACCCTTGGGGTTGGGTGTTATTGCCATTTCCATTTTGCAGTTGAGAAAAGAGGCTCAAAAGCTTAAGTAAACTGCTTAAAGACATCCAGGTGGGATGTGGAGACTGAACTCAAACCTAGCTCTGCCAGGGACTTACTTTACAGGAAAACAAGCCAGATGTGAGAGATCTCTGTCTTCTGATATATTAATACAGATATGAAAACATTTTCTTTGATCCCAAAGTTTTTTTCCCTCTGATTTTAAATTAAAACATTTTTGCAGGCCTCTAAAGGTATTGTGGGTCTCAGTCACTGCACCTGCTGTGCCTAGTTAGGGAAGTTGGCCCTGAATTCAGTTCTCCTGCCTTCTGAGTCATTATTGAGTGTCTGGCCCAGTCCACTGGGTTGCTCCACCTGCTTTGATAATACAAGAAGGCAAAGGAAGGGCTGGAATCCTTTAGTGTGTGTCAGAGCCGTGGTTTGTCTCACAGCCCGTCCACCTTGAATCTGTACTTGAAACACTAGAACCACTACTACTGCAGCTATCTTCATCCAGGGTCACCCTCCCCACCATTCCCACAGCACCATGTGCATTTCTGTGTTCTTTGGAGGAAAAGCCTGGGGACCCACTCTTTGCTGCAGATGCTATTTTTAGGTCTGCATCTGCAGCAGACTGCTCTGCCCTGTATACACCTGATCTTTTTTGACATCTTCTTGGTGCAGATGGAAAGACCCCTGGATGGAGTGCCAGAAGACCTGAATTTGAACTTCATTTTGCCCTTACTAGCAATATAATCATGACTAAACCATACAGCCTCTCTGAGCTTTGATATCCCCATTTACAAAATGGGGTAAATGGAGCTGCCTTACTCAAAGAGAAAAGATATGTTAATGTAAGACCCTACATAAATTCTAAAAATATTTTTTATTAAAACAATTGTAAGTTTATGAAACATCATGCAGGAAGAACAAAAACCATATAAAATTTTATTAGGACAAAAATGATCCCTAATACAAGAATGAGTAAAACCAGGCTCCCAGACCACAGAGTTAAGTCTTCGGGAGAGCTGGATAGAATAGAGACCTGTTGATGCTAACGATGTGTCTTAGTTCCTGTTCTAGTCTGCTAATGCTGCTGAATGCAAAACACCAGAGGTGGATTGGCTTTTATAAAAGGGGGTTTATTTGGTTACACAGTTACAGTCTTAAGGCCATAAAGCATCCAAGGTAACACATCAGCAATCAGGTACCTTCACTGGAGGATGGCCAATAGTGTCTGGAAAACCTCTGTTAGCTGGGAAGGCACATGGCTGGCGTCTGCTCCAAAGTTCTGGTTTCAAAATGGCTTTCTCCCAGGACGTTCCTCTCTAGGCTGCAGTTCCTCAAAAATGTCCCTCTTAGTTGCACTTGGGATATTTGTCCTCCCTCGGCTTCTCCAGAGCAAGAGTCTGCTTTCAACAGCCATCTTCACACTTTCTCTCATCTGCAGCTCCTGTGCTTTCTTCAAAGTGTCCCTCTTGGCTGTAGCAAGCTTGCTCCTCCTGTCTGATCTTATATACTGCACCAGTAATTTAATTCAGGCCCACCCAATGGGCAGGCCAACACCTCCATGGAAATTATACAATCAGAGTCATCACCCACAGTTGGGTGGGGAGCATCTCCATGGAAACACTCAAAGAATTACAATCTAATTAACACTGATAGTTCTGCCCACACAAGATTACATCAAAGATAACAGCATTTGAGGGGAAATAATACATTCAAACTGCCACAGTTCCTTACTCTTCTTTCTTTTTGAGTCTGCTACTGGCAACTTGGCTTCTATACTATGGCTTAGAGCCGCCCCCTCCCCTAGCAGGATTTTGATTCCTTGAGTATATAGGCCAGAATCCTCAAATTGGGTTTGAGGATTGTGTTCCCAGAGACCCTTGCTCTTAACCTATGACTCTGCTTTGATTCATCCTTAAGGGGCAAGGTTTCCATAGTAACCAGGTTTGATGCCCTGTGGCTGGTCTGAGGACCATAGAACTGTCAAGGACACAGTTCTGTCACCACAGAACTAGCAATTGGAAATGATTCAGGCCACCCTACTCTTTGTACAATTGAGGAAAATGAGGTGGGGGGTGGGAGTGGCAGAGCTGGGGTAGAGCTAGGTTGAGAATTCAGCCAGGGTTGCCTTATGATTTTTCACTTATGCTTTGATGGGCCCCTTCTTCCACTGAAAACAAACAAATACAACGGTTTACTACTGTGTTGCTCTAAGGACAGAGATATTAATATAGATATGAAAACATTTTCTTTGACCTCAAAGTTTCTTTTTTTCCCTCTAATTTTAAATTAAAACATTTTTGCAGGCCTCTAAAGGTATTGTGGGTCCTAAGCACTGCACCGACTGTGCCTAATCAGGGAAATCAGCCCTGAATTCAGCTCTTCTGCCTTCTGAGTCGTTATGCTTTCCTCTGCGCAATGCTGCCTCCCACAGCCTGAGAGAGCCGAGCCAACTGTCAGCCCCAGATGGAGAAAGAGAGAACTGAGCCCCTGCAGCCAGCAGGTGCAGGGGAGGTCCCTCTTCCTCAGGTGGGCTTTGCTGCCAGGCTAACTGAAGCCACAAACTGTCCCTGAGAGGGGACTGTAGGCTGCCTTTCTGACAGTGTCCTAGGGCAACCCAGAGGTCTGCCTGCAACCATCTCCCCTCTCCCTGCCTGGCCACCAGCAGAAAACAGTTTCCTGTTTCGAAAGCCTACTGTGTGTTGGGTACTCTAGATGCATTGGGTCACCACAACAGACTTATCAGTAGGTGATATTATCTCCATTTTACAGAGGAGGAAACTGAAACTCAAGGCAGCTAAGGGCTCTTGCCCCTGATACCACATGCTGTGTACTTCCTCTACCGCTCTGAGGAACCTGGTGTAACTCCCTCTGCTCTAGTCTGAACCCCAGTGCTTTCCTTCTGAGAAGAACGGCTTGACAGTGGGCTTAGAACTCCTTGTCTGCATTTCCCACCCCCAGTTTGGGATGCACCTTTGTTGATCTTTGAATATCCTGGCCAGGAACACAAGTTGATGGGGAGACCCGTGGCCCCATCAGGCAGTTAAAAGAATATAAAAGATCAGATTAAGTTCAGACAGCCAGAAAGCAACCCGGAGGCTTTTGCAGAGTGGGGGCAAGTTCAGCTGGATGAACCTCAGGTTCCTTTTCCTAGAAGGATCCACACTGTTTTGGACCTCTGAGAACTCTTTATCATTGTGACACATTATAAGAGGGAGAGAGGGCTGCAGCCACTCTTGTCTTCTCTCCCACCGTGTCTCCCTCTCTCTTTAGGTCAGGAAACAGCCATCAAATCCCTCAGGTCAGGCCTAGGCACACACAGGGTCTGTGACTATGAGGAAAGGGTGTCCCTTTCTGGTGGATTATTTACAAAAGGACTCACTCAGGGGGGCTATAAATTAAAAAGATGTCCTTTCCTCTCCACTGAGGCTCCTGGTGCCAGGGCCTAGGCTTGGCATAGGTATGGAGGCTGGATTTCATTCCCACTCCATGCTCAGCCTTTCCGCAGGGCCCAGATGTGGGACCCAGCTCAAGTCAGGGGCTCTCTGCCACCAGTACTCCATATCCCAGAATCTCCAGGCTTTCCAGATGACGCCCATTATTTTCCACCTCCCAGTAGAGAAATCTACAGTGACCTCAAAAAGAAGGCATTTTGTGTAATCTTTGCCTTAAAAACCAAAATGGTGGGGCTTGGACGTTTAGGCCTGGCCTCAGGCAAATTCGTTAACTTCCCTAGGCCTCAGTTTCTCTATCTCTAGGACGTGGGGCCAACTAGAAACGCCTTTGCAGAGCTGCTTCAATAAATGGACTGGATGGACTCGATGCTGTACATGGTGGGTCTTCAAACCCACGTGGACCCTGGCTCTTAGGAAGCCCATGCCTCTGCAATACCCGCAGTGGATGTTGTACACGCGGTTCCCACAATGCCCATAAAAAGAGGGGAGGGTCCGGGCTAGTCCTTTCCACCTGGCTCCTGCGGACACTTCAAACGCAGGCGGGAGCGGGCCGGGTCAGGCGGGGGCAGAGGGAGCGGGAAGGGCCAAGGAGTCGAGCATCGCAGCCACGTGCGTCGCGGCCCGGGTGGTAGGCGCATTTCCAGGAGCCCGGGGGGGGGCCGACCCCCGGGCTGCGGGAGGCGGCGGGAGGCGGCGGGGACAGCGGGCCAGACCAGCAAGCGGGCGAGCAAGGAGTTAAGCCGGGCCAGGAGCAGAGCGCCTGTCAGACGCGAGCATGTGCAGTTTCCACCGCATCCGTACTATGGGTGAGTGCCGCCGCCGCCGCCGCCTGGGGCTCGGTTCCTCCGGGGCAGCGGCGGCTGCAGCCCCCCGGCCGCCAGGTCGCCGCGGAGGGAGCCGACACACAATGCGGGATTAAGCGCGGCGCGGGAGGGCCAGGCGGCGCGGGGGAAGCACCGCCGGCAACTCGGCGCGGGGGGAGCCCGAGCGCCGGGGCGTGGGGGCGGGGAGCAAGCGGCGCAGGAGAGCACCCGGAGTCCCGGCGCGGGAGGAGGAGCGGGAGCGAGCCGAGGAGACCGCGCTCCTAGCGGCACCTGCGCCGGGCTGGCTGCCGGCCCTGCCGTGCCCCTGCCCGCAGCCCGGGCCCCGCACGGGTAGGTGCCTCCGATGCCCGCAGAGAGGCCTTTCCGCCGTCTGGAGAGGTGGCCGTGCGGGGCGGGCACCCCCTAGCGCGGAGAAGCGGGTGATGGAGGAGGTGATGGGGAAGATGGGGCGACCCGGCTGGGGGCTCTGCTTGATCCCGCTTCCTCTTTGCTTTCGGTTTCGAAGCGGCGCCCCAGCTCTTGAGCGAGACGCAGATGATATTGTGCTCCCGGACTTGGATTTCCTACGGGGGATGGGCGCACAGGGGGGCGTGTTGGGGAAGGGGTGCGCGTTGGCAACTTTCCCCTCCTGAAACAAAGGGGCATCGGGGAGAGGCGAGGGAAGGGACCAGCCGGAGGCTTCAGGCAGCGGAAGGTTGACACCCCCCCTTCCTTCCTCCGGGCGGAGAGCACCCCGGAGGCCGCTTCGAGAGGGCAGAGACGGAGCGTTAGTCCGGGTTGGAGCTGGGGAGCCAGCGCTTGGGCGTGAGAACCACGGACCCTTCTGAGTTTGAGGCTGAGGACTTTCCAGCAGGGGAGCGAACCGTGCTCAAACGACCCCTGCTACCTCCGCCCCAGAGGGCACGGGAGAACTGGGCGATGATGGACTGTACACCTAGGCGTCCTCCCGTCCCCGGGTCGGCGCTCAGGGGCGCAGCCCAGTTCCCTGGCCGCCGGCTCTTCATCTGCTCTCCTTGAGCTCTAATCCTTTGTGGGAGATGCAGGGCTGGGATGAGGATCGGTGCAAGCCCTGTTCCTGGCAAGGGCAGGGAGACGTTGGCCTCTTTCCCAGGTGTCTTCCTTTCTCTCTTTCTAAGCCTAGTCAGAAACTGATCCCCTTTCCTTCTTTCCTTCTCTTCCTGGACTGTCTCCTTTCTTTCTCCAGGATTTCCTTGGGCATATGTATGGTTGCCTCAGGTACAAGTTTGCAGTGGCGGATTGGTTCTGATGCAGCTTGGGGCCCCCCCAGGAGGAAAAGAGCAGGACCCCAGGGAGTTGTGGTGCCAGTGTAACCTTGGGGGCTCTGCTCTCCAAATCTTGTGTGTTCCCGGTTCCCTAGTAACGAATGAACTCTTACTTTGGCCTTCGGACTTGGGTCATCTGGAGGCCTGGATTCCTCGCTGCTATTCCAAGAAGAGGGGTCAAGGGGAGGGCGGAGCAGCCCATCCTGGGGGTGGTACAGTGCCCTTCTCTCTAGAAAACAAATGGGCCAGGTGCCAGGTTCCCGGTCCCCGGCCTTGTGTTCCAGGAATGTAATGCCTTCAGCTCTGAGCTGGGGGCATGTGACCACTGGCTCCTGTCCTGTGGCAGGACTGCCCCCTTGCCTTGCTTTCTGGTAGAAAGGACAGCCTTTCAGGAGCTCAGGGTTTTTTTTTCCTGACTGCAAGGCAGAGAAGACACTGGGCCCCTGGGTGACTCTTCTTCCTGTTCCTGCAAATGAAGTAATGATGTGAGTGGCTGGGCTACGGGGTAGGCTTGCCAGGACTCTCTGCTCTGGAGACATGGGAGAGGGAGGGTGGATTGGGATGAGGCTTTGTATTTGGGAAACAGAGATGGATAAGTGGGGGAGACAACTGGGCCTGGGCCAGCTTGTCCTCAGAGGGAAATGGCAAGCTGATTCAGCATTGACTTTGGCCACTTAAGGTATAGGAGTGTGTGTGTTTGGGGGGGGTGCGGATTCCAGCACCAGAAAGGGGTAGCAGGACAAAGTGAAGTCTTCTGAGCCATAGCTCTGTGAACCTAGAACTTTTGGCTGAGGTCAGATGTAGGGCCAGACCAGAGAGCACCCCCGACCAGCTTCCAAGGACCTTCCCCTCTACATGGGCCACGCTGATTATGGGCCACGTTGATTATCGCATAATCTCTCATTGGGTTTGTGGGTTTATCTGAAGCTGTTTATTCTGAGCTGAGGATAATGATGTGAAGGCTTGGCCTCCTCACTCCCAATGGCGAGAGAACAGGCTTTTCCGTGGACTGTTCCTCAAATGTACTGACTGTAAGATAGGAAAATGATACTCCCCTGACTCCCTCTTTTAAAGTGATGAGGCGGGAATTTTTGCATTTATAAAGTGCTTTAAGAGCCTCAGGTCCTTGGATGAAAGAAGTTAAATTAGTTAGGATGCCTTATACTGTGTTTATTTCAGTTGTATCAAATTTACATATGGCTTCTAAGGGGATCGGTGTCCTTTTACAGGAAAGGGCCAAATTACAGTTTTTGCGATAGGGAAGCTCAGTGTTGGTTTTAAAAGTGTAGTTATTATCAGAAAGGCACTTGCTGCAGCACATAAGCACCAAGTGTTTCTCCGTCTCTGTTCTTTGGGTGTCTTGGCACTCCCTTCCTGGTAGGATTTTTCCTGGTAGATGGTGTCCAGCCTTGGACATCCGTGGCAGTCACCTTCTCCAAGCTCTCAGGGGGGTCTCCAGGGATCTTGGGGACTCTGATACCACAGATCTGGACCTGGGTAAGGATAGTAAAGTGAGGCAGCTTGGTCTTAGCAGCAGCCGTATCAGATCTGGCTGTCCTTGAGCGAAGGGAAATCTAAGGTGCTCTCAGCCTGGCTGTTTTCAAATTTGTATCCGTTTACTCTCCTCCCTTCCTTCTGAGAATTTACACACAAGGTGGTTTGTGTTTTATTTTTTCTTGGAGGAATATTCCTTTTAAGGCGTGGATAATTTCTGAGTTGGCAGACTCTCAGCTCCTGTTGTGGCAACACCTGGCTGAGGAAGGGATTCTGATATTCTGAGCAGGAAGAAATTCAGCCTTTCTGGTCAGGTCTTCCACTTACTCCACCACCCCTTTTCAGAAACCAGAGGTTTTGTATTTGAAAAGTAAAGATGATTTCTGGGAAGAGGAGGAGGTCGCTTTGGTTATGGTTTCCTCAAGGAAAATGAGTCACATGGAGAGTTAGGACACTGGCTATGGTATGTGTGGATTGTGTGTTGGGGTGTGTGTGTGTCTTCTTTTTGGTGATTTAAAAGCATTAAGAATCAGGTACTGGAGGAGGTCTGTAGGTTATACTTTTTCATTATGAGCTAAAGTTGCTCTGATAAAGTTTAGGTACCCACATGGAGAGGACCAGAGCATGGGTTTGGTTCAAGATGTCCATTGCCTCAGACTTTGAGCTGTGGGATACTCTATGCTGCCATGATTCAAGGAAAAAGAAGTGGTTTTAAAACCTGGCACACACGTTCATATGCAGAACTGAGACTAAGTAACCTGTCACATTACCGAGATAAAAAGGAGGGCCTGTTCCCTTCGCTTTGCATACATTCATCGGGCTGCAGGTTTGGACTTCTGCTCTCCTTCTCTTTAAGGCTGTATGTACTCGATGTTCGTTGTAGCACCAATTCCCCTATGTATAAATTTAGTGCAGCCGAGTTCTCAGCTTGATTTCGGCTCCATGCTCCTTCAAAGGATGGCTCTGAACAGTAACTTTCCATCCTCTTCCTATGTTAGGCCTTCTACCTCTGGGTTGAGTCACTTTCTGATCCAGCAATTTTAGGAGTATCCAAAGTCATCGCCAATTCCAGTTTCTCAGCATCCAGCTCCCTACAATCTTATATCCAGATTCAGAGGCAGTTTGATATCCTTTCAGGGCTCTTGGCTCTCTGGGTAGCTGGTATTGCAGAAAGGGCAGCATCCTTGAAATTAGTGCAAACAGTCTACAAGGGCAGGATCTGGGTCTTCAGATTGTTCCTTCCTGCTGTTCGATCCTCTGGAAGCACGGCAGTTTAAAAATTAAAAAAAAAACATGCACACAGAAAAAAAACAAAAGACCTTGCTCTGTCCATTCCTAACTTACACATGATCCAATAGATATTTGGGGAAAGTCAGAGAGAACCCTTTCTGCTGCTCCTTTCCTCTTCTGAAGCCCAGACATCAGGACATACTGGATTAGCCACTTCTGACCACTTTCACAGTTGGACTCTGTTTCGGTTTGCTAAAGCTGCTGGAATACAATATACCAGAAATGGGTTGGCTTTTTCAGTGGGGATTTTTTAGGTTGCAAATTTACGGTGCTAAGGTCATGAAAATGTCCCAATTAAGGCATCAAGAGGTGGATAACTTCTTTGAGGAAAGGCTGATGGCATCCGGGATTTCTCTGTCCCATAGGAAGGCACATGGCAATGTCTGCTGGCCCTTCTCTTCTGGGTTCTGGTTGAAAAATGGCTTTCTGTCTCCAGAATGCCTCTGAGTGTTTCTCTCTTAGCTTCTCTCAGTTCCGAGCACTCTCCAAAATGTCTTCTCATAAAGGACTCCAGCAAGGGGATTAAGACCCACCTTGAATGGATGGGGACGCACCTCCATGGAAACAACCTAATCAAAAGGTCCCACCCACAATAGGTCTGCTCCCACCAAGAGTGGATTAATATAGTCTTTTCTGGGGTACATAGCAGATCCAAACCAGCACAGACTCCAATGCCTTCTAGCTCCTCCACTCATTCATTGTTTCATTTTAGTTTCCACGAGGCACCCCTATCACATGAGTTTCTAGAATGGTCCATTTCCATCAGAAAGGTCACTCACCCTGAGTTTTAGTAAGGCCTTTGACACCAGCCCCGAGGAGGTAGGGATCGCAGCCAAGAAAGAGATTGAAGGACCACAAAGAAAGGATTCTTTTCTTAACTTCTAAGGGGTGATTCATGCTTCCAGATGAAATGTGCTTCCTGGGACTTCGTGATTTTGTCACTTGTGTAGTCAGCGCAGGGGTGGACCCTCTTGTAGCAGGGAAGCTCACCTTGCGGACCTGTAACTGCCCTTCCTTGGAATACCGATGGGGACCTGTTTGTAGCCCTCTGGCCATCCCATCCCCATCTCCTTTTTCATAGCTGACCTTGGCCAGACCCCCAATAGAAAAGCCTTTCCAAAGCCAGGAAGAAGGTGGGCAGGCATTGGCCTTATTTTCTCTTACCTTGTTAAAACACGTATGGACAAGACATATTGTCACTCACTGGGCAACACAAGAAGCAACTCCAGATTTTTGCCAGTGGCTGTGAAATGACCTTCTTATCTTGAACTGTAGGTGTCTTAAGGCTTTCATATAGCCTGCACAGCTTCTAGCACATGATGAGTGCTTAGTAAATCATCGACAGTGATACTTGGATGTGATCAGATACCCAGATTTCTAGGGCACTGGACAATGATGGTGTTCGTGTGGGAGATGATGGTTGGCAAAGGCTTTAGGAATCAGGAAATCTGGGATCCCTTTCTGATGAACTCACTTACACGACCTTGGACAACCCATTTTAGTCCTCCAAGGCTTAATTCCACAGATGGAGCTTCAGCTGGCTTCAGTGCTAATAGCACTAACAATGGCAGCCACCTTCTATTGAATACTTAACCATATGCCAGACATTAGTCTAAGCACTTTACATATTGTTTCGGTTTGCTAAGGCTGCCAGAATGCAGCATACCAGAAATGGTTGGCTTTTACAATGGGGATTTGTTAACTTACAAGTTTAGAGTTCTGAGGCCATGAAAATGTCCCAATTAAGGCATCAACAGGATGATACCTTCTGTGAAGAAGGGCCACTGGCATCCGGAATTCCTCTGTCAGATAGCAAGGCGCGTGGCCGGCACCTGCTCATCCTTCACTCCTGGATTTCATTGCTTTTAGCTCTTGGTTCCAGTGGCCTCTTCCCTGAGCTTCTGCGGTTCTAGTCCTCTCTTAGCTTTTCCATGACTTTTCTCTGTAAGCTCTGTCTCAGTGTTTCTCTCTGAGCTCTCTTGGCTTTTTCTGCCTTTTATCCTCTCATAGAGGACTCCGGTAAAGGATTAAGACCCACCTTGAACTGGGTGGGTCACATCTCAGTGGAAACAACCTAATCAAAAAGTCCCACCCATAATAGGTCTGCACACACAGGAATGGATTAAAAGAACATGGCCTTTTCTGGGGTACATAACATCTTCAAACCAGCACACATATGTTCTCTTTTTCTTGCAGCAATGAGATAGCCACAATTAGTTATCCCTGTTTTACAGTTGGGAAAACTAAGGCTCTGAAAGATAAAGTGATTGCACATGCCACACAACTTGTGTCAACTGGGATTTGAAGCTGAGATCTGTCTGATTCTATTGTGTTCTGTGGCCTTGGGCCTGGTGATGGAACAGGTGTTGGGGAGAGCATGCAAGTGAAGGTGGTGTTACAGTTACGATGCGAGAAGGAGAGCTGATGTGGATTAGACCCAGCCAATTAAGAGGAGATGGAAGTACAAACTCTTACTTGAAAAACAGCATCCTGGTGAATGTTCTGGAAGGTAAGAGAAGTCTCTACACTGCAGTGGGAAAATAGACCTGGGAGTTACTTTAAGGGTAACAAGCTTTATGCTTAGCATAGGAATGAATCTTATAAACCCCATTTCATTTTTTTTAAATTTTATTTTGAAATAAATTCAAAGTTATAGGAACAGTTGCAAAAACAATACAAACCCCATACACAGAACTCCAGCATACCCTGACCCCCCTCCCCTGATACCCTGATCCACCAACTTTAACGTGCTGTCACACCGCCATTTCTTTCTTTCCCTCCCTCCCTATCTATCATCCATTATCTGTTGCTCTGTCTTCTGAACATGAGAGCAAGCTGCACACATCCTTGAACAAACTATATAATTCACATATACATTTCCCATGAACAAGAACATTCTTTTATGCAATCCCATTAAGCACCGCTAAGAAGTTCAAGAAATTCAACATTGATACAAAACTTCCATTCTATGTTTCCTTTTTTTCCTTTCTTATGTCCCAACTGTGTCCCTTTGAACCTCCTCTCCTCCATCCTCAGATCCCATCCAGGATCATCCTTGGCATTCAGTTGTCATCTATTTAGACTGTCTTTTTTTTTTCAATTGTGGAAAAATATCTACAGCCTAAATCTTCCCATTCCACCCCCTCCCTAGCATTCCATTAGTGGGATTAATCACATTTAGAATGTTGTAATGCTATCACCTTCCCACCATCCTTTACTAGAAATTTCCCTTCACCTCAAACAGCAATCCTACACTCATTTCTTAGCTCCCCATTGCCCCTTCCCCCACTTCTCGTAACCCATACTCTACTTTTCATCTCTGTGGTCATATTCTCTAATAATTTCTTTGTGTTTACTGTGGGGCTTAAAATTAACCTCTTAAATCCATAACAATCTTGGTTTTTTCTTTGATACCAACTTAACTTCAATAGGACACATAAACTATGTTCCTATACTCCTCCATTCCCCCACCTTTATATAGTTCTTGTCAAAAATTACATATTTTACATTGAGTCCAAAACCACTGATTTGTCATTAGAGTTTGTGTATTTTATATCATGTAGGAAGTAAATAGTGGAGTTACAAATAAAAAATTATTGACTTCTATTTGTATTCCATTGTGGTCAGAGAATGTGCTTTGAATATATTCAAATTTTTTTGCTTTTTTTTTTTTTTTTTAGTTTATTGAGGCTTGTTTTATGTCCCAGCATATGGTCAATTCTGGAGAAAGATCCGTGATCACTAGAGAAAAATGTGTGTCCTGGTGATTTGGGATGTAAGGTTCTATATATGTCTGTTAAAATTCTCTATATCTCTCTCTCCTTTCTTTGTTTCTCTGTCAGTAGGGCTCCCTTTAGTATCTGAAGTAGGGCAGGTCTTTTATTGGCAGAATCTCTCAGCATTTGTTTGTCTGTGAAAAATTTAAGCTCTCCCTCAAATTTGAAGGAGAGTTTTGCTGGATACAGTATTCTTGGTTGGAAATTTTTCTCTCTCAGAATTTTAAATATGTCATGCCACTGCCTTCTCGCCTCCATGGTGGCCGCTGAGTAGTCACTAGTTAGTCTTATGTTGTTGCCTTTGTATGTGGTGAATTGCTTTTCTTTTGCTGCTTTCAGAACTTGCTCCTTCTCTTCAGTATTTGACAGTCTGATCAGAAAATGTCTTGGAGTGGGTTTATTTGGATTTATTCTATTTGGAGTTCCCTGGGCATTTATGCCTTGTGTATTTATATTGTGTAGAAGGTTTGGGAAATTTTCCTCAACAATTTCTTTGAATACTCTTTTTAGACCTTTACCCTGCTCTTCCCCTTCTGGGACACCAGTGAGTCTTAAATTTGGATGTTTTATTTTGTCTGTCATATCCCTGAGATCCATTTAGATTTTTTCGATTCTTTTCTCCATTCTTTCTTTTGTTCTTTCATTTTCTGTTCTGTGGTCCCCTAGGATACTGAGTCGTTCAGATTCCTCTGATCTTGTATTATGAGTATCCAGAATCTTTTTAATTTGGACAACAGTTTCTTTTATTTCCATAAGATCTTCTGTTTTTTTATTTACTCTTGCAATTTCTTCTTTATGCCCTTCTAGGGTCTTCTTTATGTCCTTTATATCCTGTGCCATGCTCTTGTTCTTTGATTGTAGTCCTTTGATTAATTGCACCAAGTACTGTGTCTCTTCTGATATTTTGATTTGGGTATTTGGGTTTGGGTTCTCCATATTGTCTGGTTTTATCATATGCTTTAAGATTTTCTGTTGTTTTTGCCTCTTGGCATTTGCTTTGCTTGATAGGGTTTTTTCAAGTTGTAAAAAATACCAGTCTAATTTTTCAGAACTACAACTTGGTGGTGTACACTTTTCTAACTAACCAGCAGATGGCATCTGCGAGTCACCTATTCCCCTCAAGTCAGTTCTCCTCAACTTTTGTCTTTCTGGTGTGTGGGGAAATGATTCTTGTGGGGTTCAACTGGTGAACTCAGTTTGGGTGTGTTTTTGGTGCTGTCCACCCCGAATGTGGGGCGTGTGTCTGGGTGGTTAGGGAGGCAGGGCAGCTTTAATATTCAAACCTCCCAGGTGTTCCCCAAGATTCAAGGCTGTTGCAAGAGTCTAAGCCTTCATTTCGGTTTTGCTCCAGGTTTTCTCTGCCACTGACCCACAAGTTGCCGGCACTGATGTAGCGTCCCTGGGTTTACCAAGCGGGTCCCTTTCTCTGCTGTGATCTTCCAGGACCTCTGCTGAGGGAAGGCTGTGCTACGTCACAAGTGCGTGCTGTCCCTCAAGGGAAGCCCCGGGCCACTGGGCTGTGCAGGGGGTGCTCCCAGCCTGATGCAAAGATGGCTGAATGGGGCGTCTCGACTCCCCCCCTCTTTTGCACAGCTCCGCCTTCCCAGCTCCGGGACAAACTAGCTGTGTATGCACCCAAGGCCACTGTCCACAGCCGATATTGTGGCATGTGCTTCCTGGTGCAGTTTTGGGCTGTGGGTATGACCCTGGGCAGGAGTATCTCCAGCCCACTAGGGAACTGGCTGCAAGCAGCGGGGTTTCTTTCTCCTTTTGGCTCTCCCCTCTGGCCCCCTGGCCCTGAGGGAATCAGCAGTGGTCTATCCTCCACGCCAGACACTGAGAGGTTGGCACAGCCCGCTCCTGCCGTGCTTCACTGCGCGGTTCTCACTGTTGTAACTGCAGCTGCTCCTGGGTTTTTTTTTTGTTTTTTAGTTTTTTTTTAAAGAACTAGTCTGTCTCCAAATGCCAACCCCTGGTTTCCCCACACCACAGTGCGGCCGCAGGACTTTCAGCTGGCTTACTCACTCATTTCAGAATGCAGACTCCCAGTTTCACCAAGTGCATGGTCCCTGTGATTTTAGCAGACCTTGTCCAGCTGGTGCATTGCTGAAACTGGTGTTCTGGGTCACTTTCTGGTTTTTATGTAGTATTTTTCATGGAGGTGTTTTTTTGCCCTGTCTCACCTAGCCGCCATCTTAGGTTCTTCCCCATTTCATTTTGATGTCAAAATATTCCTCTCCCTTAACAGGCTCTTGGACAGCATTTTTCTTTCCTTCGCTCCACTGCCCCTGGTCATAGCAGCTTATCTTTGCAGACTACTGATTCTAGTAGTTGTCCTTCAACCCCTCTCCTAGTTTCTGGTTCTTCCCCTGCTTGTCATTATAGTCCATCTGTTGAGAGCTAATTATGGCTCTGGGGTCCCAGGTAAACTGCAAAGTACAAAAAGTATTACACCATCTTGTTCTTCTGAGTAAGATTTGTGGCAACTGATAACTCTATTCAAACCTGACCAGCCAGTTTCATTCTCTCTTTCATCCTCATTTGTTCCAGGCAAGTTAATGCTAACACCTCTTCTACTGTTTTGAGGTATTGGTGGAGGAAGAATGATGGTTGAGGTGGTGGCTTGGAAGAGGTTAGCTGACCCCTTGTTGAGAGTTGGCTTGATGCTGTATAATGGAGCGTTGGATAAGGGGCCGGGAGGTTCTTGTCTTGGCTCAGTGACTCTGGACAAATGACGTAAGTTTTTTGGCCTTCAGTTTCCTTATCTGTAAAGTAAGAATGTTTGGAGAGTTATTCTCTCACGTCTCTTCCAGCACTAATGTTGGATAATCCTGAGACATGTCCTTTCTCAGGGAATAACTCAACAGCTCTAGAACTCTAGAATGTCAGAGCTGAGAGAACATTGCTGGTTTTGGAGGAGAAAGAAGCCCAATTATTAGTTTTGGGGCAAAGTTTGAGCTGGAATAAGCCCCTCTTGTGAAGGGGGACTGGGTCAGGCCATTCCTTCTTTGCCTGTATAAATGGGGCAGCTGAGAGGTGGCACCTGTTCACCCCTGTCTTCACCATTTCGTTAGCTGTAAGAAGCATCTCTTGCATCCTGTCTTAGAACTTCAACTTCAGTTTATCCCTTCCCACCCCTCCCCAATCCTCTGAGGGTCCTGATGGAAAAGTCCCTAAGTGAAGACCACTGTGAAATTGTGCATTTGGTGTGTGTTTCACTTGGATTTGGCAAACTCCAGGGCCTGGCTCAGCTCAAGATCGCCACCAGGTTTCCACGGCCTGGGGACTTCGATAACTTCTGGGTGAGTCCTCATTGGTGAGAACAGGCCTCCTTCCTGCCATCCTAGCACCACCTGCAAGAGCAAGACCAAACCATAAGCTCAGCCTAGGAACTCGGGGTAGTCACACTGCCCTTTCTGTTTGCGGAATTGGGCCATCTTGATTTCCCTTTGAACAAAGCCATTTGTCCAAAGGCCCTTGGACTCGCCAATCCATAGAGATATCTATTTTCATTGCATTATGTTCCAAGTCGAAGAGCAAATGAGTTCCCACTGATTCCACCAAAGAATACTCAGATCTTTTCTGTTTTTGTCTATCTGAGTTTGCTAGGGATGCCATAACAAAATACCGCAAACTGGATGGCTTAAAACAACAGACATTTATTGTCTCACAGTTTTGGAGGCTAGGAGTCTGAAATTAACCTGTCAGCAGGGCCATGCTTGTAGGGTTCTGGCAGGGCTTGCCTCGATCTGTGTCATAATTCGGTTTCTGCCTCCGTCACATGGCTGTCTTCTCTCTGGTCTGTCTCCTATTCACTATGTCCAAATCTTCTCTCCTTCTAAGGACAGTAGAACCCTAATTTGCTTGGCCTTATCTTAACTAATAATATCTTCAAAGATCCTATTTCCAGATAGGATCACATTCATGGCACCAGGGGTTAGGCCTTCAACATATCTTTTTTTGGAGAGCATAATTCAATCCATAACAATGCCTGCCTTACATTTTTCCTATAGATCTTCATTGCCCAACAACAGTTGTTTCCCATGGTGATTACGATACCATTAAGAGATGATTTTGGATAGTACAGGAACAGACATTTCTTCTTTTTTTTTTTCCCAACAGCTGAATTTTATTGCATCTTTAAATTATCACAAATGTGTCTGGCATCTTGTTGTTTCCATAGCTGGACAACTCTTAGATCTTATTTATCATCTTGCTGAACTGTTCCTTTTTTCAGAGACATAGATACCATCCAAAACTTTTCAGATACCCTTGTTTTTAACTGCGGTGACTTGCTCTATCAGAACAGATTAATTTGATACAAGTTCAATGTCATTTCCTTCAATAATCAACTCATCTTTCTGGGCTTGAATTACTGAACAGGCAATGCCTGGCCTCATCTAAACCCTGAGGATGTGTTTTTCACCCAAGAAACTTCAGATTTCAACAAGAGACCCACTCTCCTGAATAATGACATTGATGGGAAAGTGAGCATACATGGAAGCCTCAGCATAATCCTCTTGATCATGTTCTGTACATTACTGCAGAGAGTGTGAAGTGTAGCCATTTCCTTTCGAGTTCCCCACCATTTATCCACCTGAAGCCTCTTTTCCTTTCCAAGGAGACCGAGTTCCACATTGATGTGATTGAAGTCCCTCTGCAGGGTTCCTGTGGGGCCCTTTGCAATAATTGTGCATCTCTTCAGCAAGATGTAGGTATTTTCTGGACATTTTCTGAGTCTACGTTCTCACGGTAGATGCAGCAAAAAGACTGACATTTCATTTTAATGGCTATGTTTCTAATGAGGGTAAAGAAACCTGATGTAGTTACAAAGCAATCTAATTTTGTCTCCCGCTGTCCCTTTATGTTTATTTGGTGGGACTAGCTTTATTCCCACATGAAAACTCAGTCATGCCTCGAAACTTTTCTTGTCATTCTTAGGCAGAGGAAGGTTGTGTGGTCATGTTAAGTCACAAGCGTGGTCTCAATTTAGTACTCACTTCATCCAGTCCTTTGTAACTGGATCGGAGGGCAGAGAGGTACTCATTTGGCCAGCACCATTATCAGACAACTTCCTGGGCGTGGTAGGTATTTAATGCTGATCCTCTTTTGTGGGCATGTTCATGGTATTCTCAGAGACACACCAGCTCCACCCCCACCCCCCACCCCAGTTGCTAGGATCCCTCACTTCCGGTCGTGTTGATAAGAGCAAATCATTCTCTATTCTAGGTCATTGCTTGGAGCTCCTTCCTCAGCCCCTAAAATCCAGTGATTGTCCTCTAGCTTCTTTCAGCTAAGGTCCTGTAGGCCACCCCCTCTCACATTCGTCCAAGAAAGCAATCATACGTCTTTGGTCCACTGCACCCTGGGAAGGCAGGTCCCCTCTTGGCTCCTCTGACGGCTGACGGCCTGTGTCTCCCCCTCAGATGTCTCAGGTGGTGGCCAGACACCAGTCCACAGCTCCCGGTTGCAGGAGACACAAACACCAAGCCTCCTGGGTGGTCTTGTTGAAGCTCCTCCCAGCAGCTTGGCATGAGCCCCTATGGGCATAGGGTGAGATCATGGCACACCAAAGCTCTCCCAAAATTCCTCTGCAAAGATTCCCCACCAATCTCTGCCCATTCTGACCTGTTTATACCCTCAGTGTGAGGGAGGGGTTCTTGCCTCTGTTTTTTTTTGAAAATGGACATTCTTGTCCAGTGCCACACTTGGGAATGACATGCCTTTTGTATTGGTGCCTTAGTTATGACTTGATTTAACATCTTGTTATATGTACATCATCAAAACCATACCTGTCATAATAAGCCCATGATTTCATGGACATTGTTGCTTAGGATAAGGCTACAGGGCATATTTAACTTAAAAATGGACTTAAATAAAAAGGTTAATAATGGCAACCAACATTTATGGGATATTTATAATGCCAGGTCCTGTCTTCAGTGCAGTAAACCTGCTCTCTCACTTAATCCTCACAGGGTCTGTCCTTGCATTATCTCTGTTTTACAAATGAATAAACTGAGGCAAAGAGGGGCTGAGCAGCTTGTCCGAGGTCACACAGTTGGCGTCAGAGCTGGGATCAGAGGGGAAGGAATCTGACTCCAGAGTCTGCATGTTTAAACCACTCCACTTTGTGGCTTCCCAGAAAGGGTGGTGGGTAGCAGGAAGGCGGGACTCAAATGATTGGGAGACGCCTTGATGGCTCAGGAGATAATCGTGGGTTCTTACCTCTGGCATTCACTCTCTACAGATTGCCTTTACCTGCTTTTCCAGACTTAGTTCCCTTCTCCACCCCAACAACGCCTCTATGTCCTTTGCCAGAGTCTGATGGACCCACAGGCTAACCTACCCTGCTAAGCCCCTGTCTGCAGGACCCTCATCTGCCTTGCTGCTTGCCCAAATTATGGTCCTTTTTAAAAGTTAGAGCCCATCTTTTCTGCAGAGGTGTTCTTGACCAAAACCACTTCTGCTGGGCTTTTTCAGCTCCTCTTGTAATTTCATCACAAAGTTGGCAGTTATGTGCTTTTATGTAAAGAGCCTATGCAAAGGCTGTTGAGAAGTACAGATTTCTTATCTCTCCCTGCCATTAATTGCCTGTTGCTAACTTATGCAAGACTCTTGACTTCTCCAAACCTTGGTGTCACGTTCTTTAAAATGTGGCCCAGCATTTTTCAATATTCTATGATTTTATGTTTACCTTATTGTTCCCACTAAATTTTAAGCTCCTGAAGGTTGGAACTTTGTCTTGTACATCTTAGCATATCTTACGACTCTTTGTGCAAGGTTTTACACACGGAAGGTATTTAGTAATATTAATTGGTTGGTTTTTAGAAATCATCTTGTTAATGGGTGATTACCAGTGGCAGATTTGTAGTTTTTCTCTTTTCAGCATAAGTTTATAACAAAAGTTTTGGGTCCAATCTACTGCCTTTTTCCTTTACGCAGATCTAATGTAATGGTATTAATGCCCCATTTTCCCTTATGTGCAATTTTGAAATCCAAACCACTCTGAAAACTGAAGGCTTTTCTTGAACTCATGTGATGGCAAAACCTGACCTCAACTGATATGAGGCAATCGATGGTCTATTTATGCCACTGTGTGTAAATATTCAGAGATTTCACTGCAGAAATGTTAACATGCTTTCCCTGCCCTGCTAAGGGAATTATGTAATTTATGATATGCTCTGCATTACTTTGTTAAAATCAAAAAATTCTAGATTGTAGGAGTTTTGGAAAAGGGATTGTGGACTGCATGATATTTCTCAGCCCAGGTGCTGGGGGGTGGGACGGGTCTTTAGGTGGGACTGTCCTAATATCACACCTACCTGGTTGCCACCCACTAAATGCCATTGTGACAACCAAACTTTCTCCCCTCATTTGCAGATGTCCCCTAAAGAGGAAGTGGTATCCTCTTTACTTAGAGTGAATTAAACTTTGTATTCTGTTGACATCTTTAAAGGACAACTTTGTATTCTGTTGATGTCTTTAAAGGACAGCTCAGCTGCAGCCTTTTGGAAATTCTGCCCAGTGGCTTCTCAGTGTTGGAATTTGCCTGTCTCTGGGCAGGGACTAGGGTGAGGTGAATGAGGTATTCACAACTAGGGCAAAATTTAAGGGGCACCAAAAAATTCAGTAATCAAGATAAATGATTTTTTTTTTTACATTTTTTTTTATTAAATAAGTTTTAGGTTAACAGAAAAATCATGCAGAAAATACAGAATTCCCATATAATATCCCACACCCCCAATTTTCCCTATTATTAACACCTTGAATTAGCATGGTACCTTTGTTACAATTGATGAAAGAATATTATTATAACTCTATTATTAACTATAGTCAATAATTTACATTAGGGTTCACTGTGTTGTACAGCTATATGGTGTTTGCTTGTTTGTTTTTAATTTTTTTTCCTGGTAATATATATACAATCTAAATTTCCCCCTTTAACCATAGCATTTTGCCTTCCAATCCATGAACATGGAATGTCCTTCCATTTATTTAGGTTTTCTTTAATTTCTTTCAGCATTGTTTTGTAGTTTTCCATGTACAAGTCCTTTATATCCTTGGTTAAACTTATTCCTAGATATTTGATTCTTTGGGTTGCTATTGTAAATGGAATTTTTTTCTTGATATCCTTTTCAGATTGTCATTGCTAGCGTATAGAAGCACCACTGATTTTTGCGTGTTGATCTCTTACCCTGCAGCTTTGCTGAATTTGTTTATTAGCTCTAGTAGCTCTATTGTGAATTTTTCAGTATTTTCTATGTTTAGGATTGTGTCATCTGCAAATGGAGAAAGTTTTACTTCTTCCTTATCAATTTGGATGCCTTTTATTTCTTTTTCTTGCCTACCTGCTCCAGGTAGAACTTCCAGTACAATGTTGAATAACAGTGATGATAGCGGGCATGCTTGTCTTGTCCCTGTTCTTACAGAGAAAGCTTTCAGTCTTTCACCACCGAGTATGATGTTAGCTGTGGGTTTTTTATATGTGCCCCTTTCCATGTTGAGGAAGTTTCCTTCTATTCCTAGTTTTCTGAGTGTTTTTATCAAGATGGGTTGCTGGATTTTGTTAAATTCCTTTTTTACCTCAACTGAGACAATCATGTAGTTTTTTCCCCCTTCGTTCTGTTAATGTGGTGTATTACATTAATTAATTTTATTATGTTGAACAACCCTGCATTCCAGGGTTAAATCCCACTTGATCATGATGTATAAATCTTTTAATGGGCTGTTGGATTAGGTTTGCTAGTAGTTTGTTGGGGATTTTTGCATCTATGTTCGTAAGAGATATCAGTCAGTCTTTCAGGCTGCCCCCTGATAGATTGGCACCGACACACAGACACCTCGGTGTGCACGTAGGGGTTACTCTGCTCCCTTGGGAACGGGGCCAGGGACTCACAATTGGAGCATAGGTTGGCTTCACCCCATGCAGGGTGAGAGACGCTTGCCATTTTTAAAGCTGAGTTTTCTTGATCCGGCACTCGCCCAGTTACTACAACCCTTTAACTGTTTTCTGGGGTTTTGAGGAGGATGGCTCTGCCAGCTTTTGCTAGTTGTTCAAGGATTCTGGGAGGGGTTGGAATGGCACCCTGAAGCATCTTAGGCTGCCATCTTGGTTGAATGAAACTCAAGGTACATATTTTATTGCAATATTTTAAAATATCAAAATGAGTGCAAAAACATCCACATGGAACAAAATATCAAAATTTTAAATAAAGACAGAATCCAATCCTGTACATGCACAACTGCCTCACTGGCCTCACCCTCATCCTGACCCTGGTTTCAATACAACTACCCCATCTGCAGCCATAGTTTGCAGATTTGATTTTTTTTAAATGTTTCATTTCAATACCATTTATCTTGATTACCAAGTTTTTTGGCGTCCCCTTAAATTCTGTGCCCGAGGCACGTGCCTCGTTCATCTCACCCTAGTGATAGATAACCCTGTCTGGTCCACATCCTAATTTCTGCCTGACTCCTAAGCTAAGAAGGCTTTTCTCTTCCCATGGCCATTGTTCAGGGTTGAAGTGGTCTGTCCTCAGGGCCTGAGGTCCCTACCCAGGCTTTGCGTTTCAGTTTAACATGGGTGGGGGGTCAGCTCCTGCAGAGAAGCTTATAAACCTGTTCTTGGAGGCGTTTCCTCTGTCTAGATGTTTCTTTGGAAACTAAGTGAGCCTTTTTCCTCTACCTCCACCTGGAAAGTGATGCAGCTACTAGTTTGAGAGTCAACTTGCTCATTAATTCCTGCAGTTGCTTTTACCTGGCTTTCAGTATTTGCTTTTTATATTTAAAATATATGTAAACACTCACGAGAAAACACAGGAACAATACAAAAATGTGCAATGGCGAAATCTAAAGTGGTCTATTGTGGTCTATTGTGTTTTATTTAGTTTTGAATTGTATCATTTTTTATGAGGAAACTGAGAGGAGAGGTGACTCAGAGTAGCGTTAGTAGAAGAGTCAGTCAGGGAATGTCAAAGCCCTATGTTTTTCCACTTCCCATTAGTACCCTGTGCTCTCTTCCTTTCTCCCCAGGCCCCAGTCGCCAAGTGTTCTCAGACTGTGGGGGACACATATATCAGTTAGCTCTTCCGTCTTGACTAAAGGGGACCTCTCTCTCCTCTCTCCTCTCTCTCTCTCTCTCTCTCTCTCTCTCTCTCTCTCTCTCTCTCTCTCTCTCCACCTTATCCCTGTTTGGCATTGATGGCCATGCCTGTGGGAATTTAGGTGGCCTCCCCCCATCATTAAATAATCAACCCCTTTCGGAGTTGAACCATAGGTATTTCTAGCCCTGTCTTTTTAACCTATTGGAAGTCCTCTGGGATCATTTCTCTATCCCCATTCCTGTCCACAATTCCTCTTGGTGTAGCATTTTCCATAAATATACTTACATATCCTCTTACATACTGTTTACTCATCTTCTCATCCATTAAGGAAGATATTCCCCAGATCAGGCCTGGCACCTATTTCTTTGACTTCTCTAAACACATCTTGGTCTCCAGACATTGAACCGTTTATCATTTCCCTGGCCCTTCAGATGACTTGTAGGCTTTTACCTATTGTCATTACACTGGAAAATGCTGAGCTATAGTATAATGTGAATTAATCAGGGAAATCAAATTTCCCAAAAGTGCCCAATTGGATAGTTCTCTTAAGCCCTGTAGGCTGACCGTGTTGTCTATACCCATCATCCAGGAGCTTCATGTTGGTATCAGTAAAAGACCACTCAGTATATTTGGTGGGTTTGATTGATTGATTGATTCTGCTCACCCCTTCATCCCCACTCAGCATTGCAGTTTCCCTCACTTCTAAGGGCACAGGGTCTGAAATGATGCATCTCCAGTACCCCTCTTTTATTTAACAAATATGTGAAATGCCTCCTAATTATCCTGAATAAAATTCATAGATAATATAACCTACCCTACCCATGCATATAATTTAAAAAATCAATGTAGAGACGCAGCTTTTCTGCTGCGTGGGGGCTGCGGCCCGCGGAAAGGGAGAGGCGGTTGGCTTATTCTCAGGTCCCGAAGTGCTGTGCTTTCGCGGCCGTCCGGCGCGACACACTCTCCAGACCCAGTATGTAGGTGCCGGGCGGCTGCCATGAACTCCGGAGCCATGAGGATTCATAGCAAAGGACATTTCCAGGGTGGAATCCAAGTCAAAAATGAAAAAAGCAGAACATCTTTGAAATCTCTAAAAACCGATAACAAACCAGAAAAATCCAAATATAAGCCACTTTGGGGAAAAGTATTTTACCTGGACATACCTTCTGTCTCAATATCTGAAAGACTGCAAAAAGACATTAAAGATCTTGGAGGGCGGGTTGAAGAATTTCTGAGCAGAGATATCAGTTATCTTATTTCAAATAAAAAGGAAGCTAAATTTGCGCAGTCCTTGGGTAGAATTTCTCCTATACCAAGTCCAGAATCTGTGTATACTGCAGAAACCACTTCACCTCATCCCAGCCATGATGGAAGTTCATTTAAGTCTCCAGACTCAGTGTGTTTAAGCAGAGGAAAATTATTAGTTGAAAAAGCTATCAAGGACCATGAGTTTATTCCTTCAAATAGTATATTATCAAATGCCTTATCATGGGGAGTAAAAATTCTTCATATTGATGACATCAGATACTACATTGAACAAAAGAAAAAAGAATTGCATTTACTCAAGAAATCAAGCACTTCTGTAAGAGATGTGGTGAAAAGAGCTGGTACACAGAAAACAAGAACAGGTAGACTGAAAAAGCCTTTTGTAAAGGTGGAAGATATGAGTCAGTATTTGTCTTTTTATTCTTTCAGACTATATAGGCCATTTTATCTTCAGTTGACCAACATGCCTTTTATAAATTATTCTATTCAGAAGCCCTGTAGTCCATTTGATGCGGATAAACCATCTTTCATCCAAAAGCAAACTCAGGTTAAACTAAGAATCCAAACAGATGGTGATAAATATGGTGGAACCCCAGTTCAACTCCATTTGAAAGAGAAGAAAAAAAAAGGATATTGTGAATGTTGCTTGCAGAAATATGAAGATCTCGAAACTGTAAATGTGGTATTATATCTAGTCGATATTTCTAAAACTATTAATATTGTTTGCTATTTACATTTAACTTATTTTTCTCATTGTGATTTTCAATTTGATAATTATAAGTAGTAATTCTTTTTTATAGAAATATCTTAAATTTTAAAAACTCAAAGGAGGGAATATTTTTATTGAAAAATCAATTTTATTCGTTTACTCGGCAGATATTTACGGAGCACCTACTATGTGCCAGTCACTGTTCTAGGTGAACAGCATTGAACAAGAGACCAATTCCCTGCCTTTGTGTAGGTCACATTCTATTGGGGGAAAGGGGAAGAGTGGGGAGGCAGACAGGTACCTATTCAGGATAAAAACATAATGAAGTATATATAAAGAACATTAGATATGCTACGAAGAAGTATATATGGAGAACATTAGATATGCTATGAAAAAACATAAAGCAGGAATTGGGATGTTGCTATTTATTTAGACTAGATAAAGGTAACCTACATTTGCGAGTGGGCACCCGAATGAAGGGAGGTAACAAGACTTGTGGCTTTCTGGGGAAGCAGCATTCCAGGCAGAGGGAACTAACCACCTGAGTTAACCTAAGTTAACTGTAAGTCCTAAGTTAAAGTGATTGATGGAATTTAAAAGCACATGATATTGGCCTGTACTAAGTAGAAGTGATGAGACGTCAGATTGCGGATATATTAAAGGTGGGGCCAAGAGGATTTGCCAGTGGATTTGATGTGGGGAATGGGAGGTGATGATGAGTCAGGAGATGACACTAATATTCGGGACCTGGGCAAGTCAAAAATGGGTTTGTCATTTACTGATGGGGGGAGAAGAGAAAACGGAGAAAATTCTCTGTGGTAGCAGAAAGAGAAATACCACATTAAAAGGTATATGTGATCAAGAGAAAGTTTTAAAGATGGGAGCTCTTTACAGTTTGTAAGCTGTTGAAAAGAGCAAGATCCAGGATGACTAAGTTTGAATCCTGACTTCCTGTCTGTGTGATCTTGGACAGTGACTGGCACATAGTAAATGGTTAGTAAATGTTAGCTGTTATTTTTATTACTTCAGTTGTTAATTTTTAAAATAATAGAGATATTCATATTGTTGTTTGGTTTTGGTAGAATATGGTGGGAAGGTTAAGGAGAAGGAATACTACTTTAAAATACCTAATTCATAAACTCTGTCTTCAGACTCTTAACTGAAGTTTGATTGTTTTATGACTTAAAATATAATAGTACTTCATGTCAGTTTTTTTATTTATATATAATAAATGAAAATAAATACAGATAGCATTTTACAAGTTTTTAATCACTTGCTAAAGTATCTCAGAAATATTTCCCCTTCCCAGAAATCACTGTGATAATTGAGAATTATATATTTGTCATCAACTGATATTTTTTAATGTTTTTAGTTTTTCATTTATATGTATATTTAGTCATTAAGAATCAATAAAATATTCTTTTGTTTCTTGGGAAAAAAAAAAAAAAATCAATGTAATGCCTTAATGTAATTTGAAAGAGAAATAAAGGGAAATTTAGTTGTAATGCATTAGCATATATCATAATATGGAAATCCTTGGGGACAACCATGCAGAAGACAGAAGGAAGGAGTCAGATGCCTGAACCTGTACATAGAATCACCGAGAATGTAACAGCCACAAATACCCACAGATACAGGTGTATAGTGTGGGTGACTCAAATGCCAGGAGAGGCGCTGCTGGGGTTGACTTGATTTTCCAAAACGGTGAACAGCTCTTGATAAAGTTCCAAAGAACAAAAAGTACTGTATCCCCTCAATTTAGACCCTGATGGCATTCCTGGGAAAATTAGACATGAAAACCATGCAAAAATTTCTTTGTTTATTTCAAAAAAGGGAGTTAGGTTTCTTAAAAGAAAAAAAGTCACCAGTATATTCAAAGCTGCTGTTTCATGGAAGGAGAAACTGCTCTGAGCAGGGAGATCTCAAACTGAGGGAGGTGGAGTTGAGAGTCCCAATAACAAATCTGGGGACAGCTGCTTATAAAGGCATGTAGGGAATTTCTAAGTGGGGGTTGGGTGGGTTGGGGTTTTTCAATGACTACTTAACTTTTAAGCTTCTAATTACACAAGGGAGGGTTAGGTGTCTTTTAAAGCAGGGAGCAGATATAAATTGATTAGTATGGTAGGCTTGTCCATTCTGATGAGCTAGTTCTACTGGACTGAAACTGGCTTATCACCTGGTGTTGCTTATCTGTAATTCTGTAGGTGCATTCCATTGTTCCTTTGTCTTGGAAGGACCCTGCTGGTCAATTGCTTAACAGGTTCTAGAGGCAGATAATTATGAATGGATTTACACTTCTGTGAATGTCCAATAGAGCATTCCAAAGTCACATGGGAGAGTTCTTCCTTCTGTGGGCCCTTGTGAGAATTGCAAGACCTCCAGCATTGTAGGCCCCCACCCATTAAGTGCCTAATACTCCCCACTTCATTGTGCTGACAGAGCTCCCCCTACCCCTCCACCCAGGGATGGGCTTGTTGAGAACTGCTGGTCTAGAAGAAGGGCCCAGGACTCTAGAAACCAGGGGACCTGTGTTCTAACCTGACCCACAGTACTGGATATTTACATGGTCTCGAATAGGTCACACTTAACTTAGTCTCCTCTCTGTAAAGGGGATTTTAATGACCCACATGTCCTGGCTGCCTTCAGGACTGTGGATCACTGGGCCCCCTCCTCTGACCTCGGGACAACCCAGGGTATCCCCACAATGTATATCCTATCCATAAGTTCTCCCTTGCTGTGTTTTTTTCTTGGCATTGAAACATCGTTAGATCTCTCTTATCTTAAAAAAAAAGAAAAAGAAAAAGAAAAAGACAAAGAGGAAGGAGGAGGAAAGACACCCCACTCATGTCTCCTCCTCCCCCAGCAGCTTTTCCCTCTTCTCTCCTTCACAAGCAGATTTCTCAGAAGAATCGTCTGTGCACATGGTCTTCATTAATTCCCTTTGCAGGCATTCTCCATTTTTACGTGGTCACCAGTGACCACTGTGCAGCTAACTATTTTCAGTCTCTGCCTGACTTCCCTCTCTGACGTTGACCATGGCCGCTGACACTCTCCTGCCTCCCCTTCCCTGATGGCTTCTTTCCTAAGATCCCCCTGTCTCCCTGGTACTTCCTCAAGCCCCTTCACAAGTGCCTGGACCTGTGCCAGCCCTGACCACTCCCTGCGGCTTCTACCCAGCAGTCTCCTCTGCGGTGCTCCTGCTGGGGTCCCAAACCTGTCTCCAGCCTAGAGCTGGCATTCCTGCGTGTCCTACAGGCACCTCAAATTAGAGGTGTCCCCTCCTTTATCTTTTCAGGGAATGACCAACATGGCCCAAGTCAGATGTCTGGGGATCATCATCCTCAACTCCTCCGTCTCTTCCCCCGCCACACACCCCCAAACTTGCTTTCGTATTTGTTTGTTTATTATAGCAGCTGTAGGTTCATGGAAAATCACACAGAAAGTACAGAGTTCCCATTCTCTCCCCTACGCCACATATACAGTATTCCCTATTATTAACGTTTTACATTAGTGTAGTACCTTTGTTACAATTGATGAACCAATATTATATTATTAACTAAAATCCATAGTTTTCATTAGGGCTCACCTTTGTGTTGTATGAACATATATGAGCTTTGTGTGTGTGAACATATATACAATATAAAATTTCCCATTTTAACCACTTTCAAGTCTACAGTTCACTGGCACAAATTACTCACGGTGTTGTGCTACCATCACCACCATCCATTACCAAAACTTCTCTGTGGCTCCCAACAGAAACTCTGTACCCATTAAGCATTAACTCCCTGTTCCCCAAGTCCCACTTTCTTCATTGCCCTCAAGTCGTCACTGATTTGTGTTGCCTGCTTGACCCTTGTTGGCTTTTAGGATTCTCACCCCTAAATTACTGTTTGGACCCTTCCCCAGACTCAGGGCCCTTAGATGAGGGTCCCACAAGTAATTAAAAATAAATATAATTCTAAATTATAATTTTTAAAACTATGTTTTTAGAAACAACAAAATTTGCATGTGTGCCGAAGCCCAAATAGCTTCTGTTTGATTCTCTCTCACTTTCTTCTCTTCTTTGAAAGAATTTTTTCTTTTATGCCCCAGCATTGCCGGTGACCTGTTCATGAGTTCAGAGTGCCAGTTGTGCAATCCAGAGCCATCTAGAATGGCAGCTTCCTGTTGCCTGGGCCTCAGTCTTTTATCTCTGGGGAACTACATGTACCTGGTGACACGAGATAGGTGCTTAATGAAGGTGTGAATTAATGCATGACTAATGAGATGAACTTGAAAGGGCACATTTAAGTAAAAAGCACCTCAAGAATGTATGCTATTATTATTAATAGATTTCTGATGTTTGGTGTTACAGTAGAATTTCCAGGATTTTGGATTTCAGTGTTTAGAAACAACCAGCCCTACTATTGTGCTTCAGCTTTCATACTCCACCCTACTTAGCATTCAGCGATCTGCACATACAAGATGCAAATAAGGACTTGTGAATTTATAAATAAATGCATTTGTACAAATGATGGTTTGCTGGATTCCCTTTAGCCCTCAGAGAGACTCTTGCAGCACTGTGGCTGTACACTATCTAAAGTGACAGGCTGGGGTGGACCTGGGGAGGGAGGCTGTGCTGTGTCCAGGGGGCTTGCTTTGGAGTTAGGTGAAGGGTTGGAAATGGGGCATCCACCCTAGCAAGTGGGCATGAGCTCTCAGAAGAGAGGAACATGTCAGGCAGGGTGAAAGCACTAGCAACAGAAGTTTTTTTGGAGATGAAGTACATAAATAATATTAAAACCTGAAGGCTGTGGTTTAACAAATATAACCTGACTCATCACTGTGGGGCTGTGGACAAAACAGATGTCAAAATATCTCCAGAAAATATTAACTACATCTAGGAATAAACCCAAAAGTTTCATCCTGTCCTCTGGCACCAATATGTAGGCCTCCTAGAAGGTTTGGGGAGAGGAAGGAGTAAGTCTCTGGAGAAGCAAAGAAAGTGGTGTGGTGGGTGCAACTGGAAGGGGACATTTTAGCAGACAGAAATCTCCAAACTAGGACTTCCAGAGCTAGTGGAGACATCTGATGACAGATGTGGTGCTCCCTGGACTTACTCTTCATGTCTATTCCACCCCTACCCCACATCCTGTCCTGATGGGAAGATCTCCCTGTTGTTTTTTATCCAAATCTTATATTTGGATAATTTCAAACTTACAGAAAAGTTGCCAGAATAATTCAAAGAACACCCAGACAGACTCTATCCGGATTCACCTGTATTTGACATTGAGCCCCATTTGCTTTATCATTTGTGTTCTTTGTGTCTCTCAAATTTTTTTCTGAACCATTTATCCCTAAATGTTTCAGTATGGATTTCCTGAGAAAAAGGATATTCTTTTACAAAACCTTCTGTAAATTGACATTGACACCATACTTTACCTAATCTTCTAGTTGTATTCCAGTTTTGTCAATTGACCCAATAATGTCCTTTATAGCCTTTTCTCCCCCTCTCCAGTTCAGGATCAGTTTAGGATAACGTACTGCATTAAACTGTCAGGTCTTTTTAGTCTCCTTTAATCTACAGCAGTTCCTCAGCCTTTCTTTTTCTTTTACGACGTTGAAATTTTTGAAGAATACATTCTCTCCTCCCTCCTTTTTCTTAAAAAAAAAAAAAAATAGATTGCTCTTCCTTTTGGATTTGTTTTATTCTGCACCCCCTGTCCTTTGGCTCTTGTTTAGACTCTGGGTTGTGCCTTCCTAGCAGGACTATAATGAGTGATGGTGCATCCTTTTCACTATATCACATCCACAGGCACTCGATGTCCACCTGCCCTCTATATGTGATGTTAAGTTTGATCACCCAGTCAAGTTGTTCACCAGTTTCTTCACTGTTTATTTATTATTTTTTTCCCTTGCTACTGAGAAGCAATCTGTGGGGAGATGTTGTAAGACCACATAAACATCCTACTCCTCATCAAAGTTTCCCCTTAGATTTATCAGCTGTCTCCTCTGGGTTTGCAGGTATTCTGGATCCCAGCCCAAGGAGTGGGAGTTCAGGGCTCTCCAGGATCAGGTAGCCCTTTTTGGGAAGCATCTCCCATGTGGGAGGACCTTGCTGTGTGGGCCCTGCCCTGTTGAGTAACCACGTATCTGCAATCATTCACCTCTTCCCACTTCCACCAGGAACAGAAGCTCATTTGTCATTCACTCAACTGACAGAAACGATATTGCGAAAGCTACTCCACTTTATTTGGGCACAGTTGGGTATAAAAAGAAGTCTGTGCCTTCTCTGTGTCTTTTAGAGCCTGTGACCGAGTTGAAGAGACAAGACTTGGACTCACTGAGAGGTAAAGGACACGTAAGTTGTTAATACTGGGAGCCCACAGGACCGCTCGACAGCCTACAGCCTTGGAGGATTAGGTGCTCTAAGGATTTGGGGAGGAGGGATTGTGGTGGGTTTGTTAGTCAACACGGGTAATCCTTGAGTGGGCATTGGCAGATGGACAAATGTGGGAAAACAGAGGAGAGGTAAGGGTCTTCCAAGTGGGGGAGGGAGGGTTGTGAGCAGAGACCCAGAGGTAGACCCAGAGGTGGGAGCAGGTGTGGCCGATTGGGTGACAGTGAGTCACTGTCCAACCTGGATAGTGCAGGAGACAGAATCTACCTCCTCTACCTCCTTTTGCTTTGCAAAGTGGTTCACTCAGCAAAATTTGATTGAGCATCTACTTTGTGCCAGACATTTGAAAAAATAACTTTACCAATTCTTAAAATTCGCTATAGGAAGTTTAAGAAAATAGAAATATGTAAAGAAACAAAGAAATTTTTAATAATGTCACTCTATTCTTTCGTCCAGAAAAAAACATTGTTAAACGTGGTATATATCCTTCATTTCTAAGATCTTTAACCTGTTTTTGGTAACAACCTTTTTCTGTTTCATGGATTCAGTAGCCCATCTTATCCCTCAGAAGATACTTAATCATACTTTTAAAAACATCTCATTCTGTTGGCTCTGTTAATTTTGTTTTCTACCTAGAACAACTTCTGTTTTTTAATTTGGTGCCTCTTTCTTGGTATTGGTTTTCTTCAAATGTCTGGTGCATCTTGGTTGTGTGCACCTCTCTTTGTATTTTCATGTTCTCCAATCATCTCTCTGTGAATGCTGATTCTGTGTGCCTGAGCCAGCTACCCTTGGTTGTGGACAGGAAAGGGATGTGCCTGTTGGGGACTGTCAGGAGCTGGTCACCAGCCACCTGGGTCTCTGCCTTGCCGCTCTACCCCAGCGTCCACGCTCACAGTTTGGCGTGCAGGCCCGCTGCTTGGCACAAGCATGGGTGGAGAGATGGGGAGGGGTCGACTTGCATGGCTGCTGCAGATCCAATAACCAACCTCTCAGGCCTCCTCCTGGGCCTCAGATCTGCTGGCTCCAAACTTGGGACCCCCAGAGATGTTCCTCTGACAGCACAGAATCTCCGGCCACACAGCTTGGGTTCCAATCCTTGCATTTATTTATGCCATGACTTTGGGGAAGCTATGTAACAACTTTGGGTCTTATTTAAAAAGTGGGCATAATTATCTCTTCTCAATGGATTGTTGTGAGAGTTAAAAGAGATAATATATGCCAAAGTACTTAGACCAGTGTCTGGCATATAATATGCGCTGTATGCGTGTTAGCTAATAGTAGTAGTTTATGATTTTATTATTTTTGGTTGTGGCTTCATCAATTTATTCCCATCTGCCTTCCATCTTCGGGGATGGAATTACTTGACCACTAATGGCATGTCTTCTTGTTTTTGGTACTGTAATGGATTTATTCTTTCTAGAAAATATCTTTTCTGTTATTTCTGGGAACCTGGGGGAGGCAGGTATATGCCCTTGGCCTGCCGTCTTGTTACAATTTTCTGTTTCCTTCAAGTTCTTTTTCTGCACAAATGTATGTCTGTTATTCTCTATTTGTTATCTGTAATACATACAGACATACATTGTGGTGTGCATTAGCTCACCTGCTAGCCTGGCCCAGGGTGAGATGTGCCACCCGTTCTGAGTCACTGGATGCTGTCTCATCGCTTGTAGGACTGGGAGGTGATGAGTTTTCCCGGCCCTCCTCAGGCTGATTTGAAGCTGTCCTAATGAACGTAATGGATCCTCTGTTGCCTTTGTCAAAAGGAATGTTAATTATTTTCAGCAGTCTAATTACGTGGCTAATGAGAGGCTGACTGAGATAACATTTCCTTTAATTACTCTTGCTTAAGTGCTGTTTGGGGCCATATTTTGAGCTGATTGCGAGATTCTGTGCTTTCTCGGTAGCTAGAGCTGTCCACGGAGAGGCAGAAGGAAGGGCCGGGGCGGCTGGGGCTACACGCTCTTGGGGCAAGTGCCTGGGATGGCTGGGGTCAGTGCCCAGCCGAGGTTATGCCGGCCTTTCCTCTGGACTGTTGCTTGAAATAAAAGGACAGACAAGGTTGGGTCAGGCGTAGAGCAGAGAGCAAGTGTCTCCCCTGAACAATTCTCATTCCACAGTCTTTCCCGCAGTAGAGTTGCCCTTTCAGGCTCCTCTTGGCTGGGACCCTCACTCTCGGAAGACCAGTATCCTGCCTTTTTCCCCATTCAATACATGGATATTGAGTCCTTACTGTGTGCCAAGTATTATCCAAGTCATGGGGATGCCAAGATAAAGAACTCAGGGTCCAGAAAGTTTTCTAAAACAAAATCTTGACCATTCCCCTCCCCGTCTTTGCCAGGAAAACTGCCACATGCCTGTGTTCTGACCCCTACTGCCTTCCCAGGTTTATATTCTGTGCCTTCCATGGCTCCAATGCGGTGTCGTTCAAGAACTGGGCCTTGCAGAGCAGGTTCTTGGAAGGCAGCCTGCCCAGGTTGCTTGGTGGATTTGAATAGGCTCTAAGGGGTGACTCACTGCCGTGAGAGTCTCTGCCATGACAAACTGTTTTCAACTGGAGGTGGCCCATTACCGTAGGTAACTCAAGTGCCCCTAGTTCCTGTTTACACATGCCCATCTCATGAGTAGTGTAGGGGAAATGAAGCACCAGTAGAGACTTTGCAACACACGCACGCACACACACACACACACACACACACAGTTTCTAGATGTGGCCTTAGGCAAGTTGCTTAACCTTTTTTGAGCTTCACTTGTGTTCTAAGTAAATCAGGATTAATGCCTGCCTTGTAGACTTGGGGAAGAGACCGAGGAGACAACCCATATGAAAGCTGCTTGGCACATAGAAGGTGCTCAATAAATGGTTTAGAGTTTTTAAGCCCTCCAAGCAGCACCCCTAGTCTAAGTTATAGCCAGAGACCCAGGGGCTGGCCTCATTCCCCAATGGCCAGGGCCCTCCCCTGGCCTCTTGGATCTAAGTCACTCTTCAGACAGTCAGTAGTGCCTTTCATGGAACGGAGGTTAGTCTCCCCCATTTCACAGTGGAGGCCTTGAGCCTGAGGGACAGAGGGAGACAGAGGTATCTGCTCAGAAGGAAAGAATTTGCAAGAGTAAGGAAAGGAGAGCTCAGTACTGTACTTGAAGTAGAGTACTCTGTACTTGGCAGCCTTCTGGTCACCCCTTGATAAGTTCTATATCAGTGCTAGAACTTTCTGTGATGATTTTCACTGTACAATATTGTAGACACTAGCCACATGTAGCTATTAAGTCTTTAAAATGGGCCTAGTGCAACTGAGGGGCTAAATTTTAAATTTTATTCACTTTTAGTTTTAAATTTAAATTTAAATAGCCACAGGTAGTTAGCGTGGTTGTGGAGTTTGTAGAAAAAAGAATCTATTTGTGCACTACCTGTTTTTTTTTTTTTAAATTATTTTTTAAACTAGAGATGTGGGTTTACAGAAAAATTACACATAAAATACAGGGTTCCCCATATCACCCTATTATTAACACCTTGCATTAGGGTGGTATGTTTGTTATAATTGATGATAGCCCATTTTAAATACCTGCGCTATCAACTATGATCCATGGTTTGTCTTGTGCCTGTCCTCATGTGTCCTGTTTGCAAATGATAATCAAGGTATGCCAGATTGTTGGCAAGTTTCAGGACAGTTATCCCTGATCATTCATTCCTTCTGCCAGTCAAGGGGAAGTGACAAAGTCTGGGCGGTGACCAGAAGGGAGATTTGGAGCTTCCCAGGACTACAGCCATCCTGCTGAGCTTGCTCCACCTTGCTAGGAGTCTGACCAACCTTATTCTCAGTTCTTCCCTTTCTCCCCTGCAAGGGGAAGAGCCATTGGTTTTTACAGCAGCAGAGGTGGGCAGGGGATGCTCAGGTATGTGATTCTCGTGCGACCCAAGTATGTTCCAGGTGGGGGGAAATTACCTGTGTTAATCAGGCTTTTCTTGATTGAAAATGACAACCCAACAAACTGGCTTGAAATAAAAGAGATATTTACTTGCTCACGAAACTGAAAATGCCCATTTAGAGATAGTATGTTGGGGCTGTGGTAAAATTTCTCAATTTCTTTTGTTCACAAGCAGATGGAAATTCCAGGCTATCAGTCAAAGGATTTCACTTTCTCTACATTCATTAATAAATGCTGGGCCAAACAACAGATGAATAGAACTCATGCAGTTTTTAGCCCCTACCTGCAGGAGGATCTTCAGCTGATTCACCTCATTCCCTTGGCAACTGGGGGCTTTGCCCTGGCTGAGCTGGTACCGTGGGGGCTACTGGGTGACTTTTTGCAATAAGGGGAAGGGGGTGCCTAAATCCTTAATTACTCTCCCTGGGACAGAAATTTGGGCTCTGTGATAGTATCCAATTATCACTTTCCCTGGACTTCTTTGGGGTGCAAAGGGACAAATGTCTCCCTATTTTAATTATAGAAACATTTATTAAAGGAACAAGCAAGCAGGATTCCTAGACAAAAGGTTTAGCATGTGTTCCTTCCTCACTGCAGGTGTATAGTCCATCTTTTTGGAAGTCAGTTGGCAGTACCTTGATTGAGAATAGCAGCCAATAGTCCCAGTATGTTAACGCCATTTGCTTCCCCTTAGAGGAAATATGCATTTCTTGACAGTGTCAGGGGCCTTCGAGCCCCATCTAGGGGTTTTCCAAGGAGTGTCCCTAACAGCTGGATGCAGTGTTCATATAGATGCGATTGGGACCTGGTCTCTCTCTCTCAGATGCTTCCCCTCGCAGCCTGTCAACGTCAGGCTTACATCCCTGCAGCTCCCAGTCCAGTGAAAGCATCTCTTTCCTGGGCCCTGTAACTGAAGCCCCAGGATTGGCTCTGATTGGAGCATGTGCCCATCGCTGAGCCAATCACTGAGTCAGGGGAATGCGAGGTTCTGATTGGCCAGGCCTAGACCCCTGCTTACCCCCTGGGTGGGTACCAGCTGCATCAGAACCACTGTGAGTCCAGCTTCTCTGGCTTACTTATCTCAAACTTGTTAAGCTTGTTCCTAGCCCAGGGCCTTTTCACTCACTGTTCCCTCTCCCTGAAATGCCTTTCCCAAAGCCCTTTGCATGGCTTCTTCTCATCTTTCTGATCTATGTCCAAACTCCAGCTCCTTAGAGGTGACTCAACCTCCAGGACCCAGTTTCCTTCCACCCCCCATCATGCCTTCCCTTCTTCCTGGCGTAATATCAGAAGTTACAGTGTGTGTTGGCTTGCTGACTCATGGTCTGCTCCCCCACCAGCCTGTGAATTCCATGGGGCAGGAGCATTGTCTTGTTTACACCTAGTACAGTGCCCGGCCTTCAGCAGGTACTCAATAAATATTTGTTAACTTCTGGAATGCAATACTTCAAATAAACAAACCAGCTAGTACAGGACTTCCTGCACTAAGTTGCCTGGGGTGGCTTGACTGCAGAAGGCGGTGGGAAACAGGGTCTCAGGGATCACACTGTTGGGGTGGTCCAGGCTTGTCCTCTGAAAGACCTGCTGGGCTTCCTTCTGCTTCCACTGGTGAGACAAAGGGGCAGTGTCCCTGTTGCTCCTGAAGGCATGGTTTGGTGGGGTAACCTGTGGGTCACCTGAAGGACATGGGCAGTATTGGGGAGAACTGGATAAATTCCTAGTCACCCTGTTGGTAAGGCGTGAGGCCACTCCTGTTCCTTTAAAGCTGTCATGAGGAGCCTCGATGGTCTCAGGTGATGGGGATTCTAGGGCCCCTTGCTGCCGCCTGATGGGATCTGCATAGGGGATTATTGATGAAGGGGAGGAGAGGCAGCTCTTTACAGTAACACATGCCTTGCTCTGGGATGGCAGCCAGGCAGCTAATTAGAGAGTGCAGCAGCTGTCCAGCCTTTTAGACAGAGAGCAGCAGCAACCCCGTGCCAGGGGGTGGGATGGGAGGGAGAGGAAAGGGGCATGGGGTGAGACCACCCTCCGAGGAATAGGGTTGTTCAGAGTGGGACATTGGGAGGGGCATCTAAGGGAAAGTGGGCTAGATGGAGGAGAGGAATGTTGGAGAGGAAGGTGACAGGGCAAGGTAGCCTTCAGGTGAGATAGAGAAAAAAGGTGCGAGACGTCCTGCAGGTTGGACAATCCAGATTCTAAGCCCAGAGGGAGGCCCACACAGAGTGGAATGACAGGGTCACGTAAGTGGAGCAGCAACCCATCTTCCATCTCCACCCACCTTCCCTGTGCAGTAGGGCCTCCTTGCTTCCTCACGGGTGCTAACCAGACATAGCCTCTCACCTGAGAAAATTTGGATTGCAACCTTGGATTGCATTTGTAGTTGAACATAGCAGCCCTTTGATTTAGGAATTTACCAAGTCCACTTGTGTTCAGAGCTGGTCTTACTACAGGATAAGTAAAGGCAGTTGTTCTGGGTCGCGTGGAAAGAACTGGGGGACTTTGAGTAATGAGAGAGCCTCCCAGTGGATTTTTGGAGCATCTTCTCTCTATTTTGGAGGCACCAGGGGCGGGGTGATTTGGGGAGAGTCAAGGAAGAGAAGAGAGGAGAGAAAAGGGGAAGCATTTGCCTGCACCCTCCCTGACTCTGGGGGCCCTGGAGATGGGGAAAGATTTGGTTTTTAGGTTTTCTGTTAGAGAAGTAGAGATTCAATCCTGCAAGCACAGCTTACCCTAAAGAGGTATGGGGGGAGGGAGTATGTTGCAGAAGGAATTTATTGCTAGCACTCAACCTCTTTGGGAAATGAACCTTATGTGTGTGAAACTGGATGTGCCTTTTGAAAGTGCAAGCGCATTGTAGAAATAACAGAAGAGCTCTTCTCTGACCTGAACCCAAGCTTGGCCCCTTGCCCATGTCGGAGCCTGCAGTGTCTCAGGGATGCTGGGACACTGTGTTCCTTCCCCAGTCCTCCTCGTGTGATATTGGACATGTCTTCCATAGCATCCAGACCCAAGCCACCCACCTGTCCATCCCTATTTCCACCTCGCAGTCCATGTGATGGCTCTTGGAGGTGGGAGAAGGGGGAGAGAGCACCCTCCTTTCCTCTCTCATCTGGGTAGACAGCCCTGACTGCTATAAACCAACATTTATGGTGCTTTGTTGGGAGAACCCTTCCTGGATAGAGGCCTAAAAATTAGAGAAGAATTCCAGACCTTACTACTTTGGGGTAACACCAGTGGATGATGCAATCACCCGAGAATTTAAGTGGACCCTTCTCCACCTTGTCCATCCATCCATCCGACAGAAATGCCATGGCCTCAATGAATTTGTGGTGTGGTGGGAGAAACCACCACAGACACAGAAGAAATAATTTTAAGATGGCGCCACGTTTCAGTAGAAGGATGTTCCGAGTCCTGTGGGAACTTCAGTGATGGACTAACTGGGAAGTTGTCACAACAGAGTGAGGGTCTAGAAGGAGGAGTGGGAGTGGGTGGGCTGCAGAGGAGGGAAGGGTCAGGACGTGCCTTTCGAGTGGAGAGGACGGGGCTTGAAACTGTGTGATGGTCCCTGTTCCTTCAGGCTCCAGGAGCACCCCAGGCATGTTGATGGAGAAGCTGGATGAACAAACAGCTATATGTTTACGAAATAAGCAGCTTACATAATGGACTAAGTAGATTACACTGAATGAAAGACACATGCAGGCAGCCGTGAGCCTTAAGAATGAGATTTCGATGGGCAGCAGTGGGGAGGCATGCTGTATGGGGGAGTGGGTTACTCGGAGGACCAGGATTTGAATCTGTGCAAATTTGGCCCAATCCCTTAGTGCCCTGAGCCCTGGCATTTAACTCTGAAATGGGAGTGATAATTCCTGCCCTCCCTGCCTCACAAGATTCCTGGGAGAAGCATGAGAGAGGATATACTTGAAAAAGTGTCAGTCCCAGCCACATGTCAGTAGTTATAAGGGCTCTTCACACGTTTCGATGTCCCTGGAATTTCTGTCCAGCTTCGGGTTATGCAGTCTGCAAGGAGTTCCCTATACCTGGGACCTGCTCTTGGGGGCCAGGGCGTGCCCTGAGGAAGCTTGTGTCCTTGGAGGCAGAGGTGGGAGTGGGCTGTCTTGGGGGGCAGGCCTGCAGCCCGGGAAGCGGGCTGTGTCCAGGGTGAGGCTGGTCCGTGAGAGTTCCTGTTCTCACGCCCAGACAGCACTTCAGCCAGCCATGGGCTGCCAGGGCCAACTGCAGCCACCGGCAGCCTGTGCTGGCAGGATGTGGTCTTCGGTTTCTGTTTCTTGTGCTCTTGAAATGGCCTGCTTAGGGCCCAGGCAAAAGGAAGCACCCTTGGGTGGAATTTCACTCTGTAGGTCCAGGGTCGTGGCAGTGCTGCTGCTTCGGTTGGTGGGTGGTGTCAGGCAGGTCCCATTAAGCCCCCTTCCTGCAGATGATAGTCACATATCGGAGTGTCCCCTGCCCATCATTAGGCTGGCCGGGACCGAGACAGGCCTGCCCCCTGATCTTGGCGGGGTGGGCAGTGTGCATAAGGGAGGAAGGAGGATGGACAGGTCGGGGACCGGGGTGGCTCCTGTTTGTGGAGTTGCTGGGGAGGAGCACACTGCACTTCACACCCTCCACCCTTCACTCCTTTCAGGGCAGAAGTCCTGAGGAGAGCCAGGGGCAGGCACCCAGCTCACAGAGCCAGGGCACCCCCACTGCTCACAAGCACACGTGCACGCAGTGCGTTTGTGTCCCCCAACCCTGCCCTTTCGCTTCTCCTGGGCTCCCCTGGCACCTCACAAGCTGTCAGCCTTAGGAAGCAGTGGCCCGAGTCACCCCTGCTCAGAGCACCTGGGGCAGGTAGGGGGAGGGAGGTGGAGGCGGGCGTTAGCACAGGGGGTGCCTCTGCCCTCCACCCTACTTGGCTGTCCACGGAGTGGAGGTGCCAACCCCCACCCCCAGCCACGTACTGCTCCCAGTTTCAGGGCATCTGGCCTGTCCTTCCGCCGAGCCCTGGAGGGCCTGAGCTCTGTCCTTGCCCACGTGCAGATGGTGCCGTATCCAAGGGCTTCTCAGGGAAGCTTCAGCACCTTCATATTAAAACAAAAAAATGTTGGAATCGCCCTCAAATTTAAAGCCTTACAGATATTATTTAAAATATGTATGTGGCAAAGGGCATCATTAAGTAGGATTGACATCAGCTTGTAGCCAGTCACCCATGTTAATGGGAAGGGCCTCAACGATAATAATACTAGGAATAGTGAAATAAAATGAGTAAGTATTCGGGTGGTGGGATTGGTGGTGGGGGGTTTTAGCACACATCTTGTTTGTGCACTTGTTTCTCTGTGTGTGATTGTGCTTGACTCCCCAAACGGTAAAACAAATGTCTTATGTTCTCTGCTGTCCACAAGGTTCTTGACTGCCCTTGAGAACAGATGTACACACCACAGGGTGAAGGTGAGAGTGTCATCTGTGACTAGAGCTGGATTTGGAAATAATACCCCCTCAGATTCACAAGTGAGCACACATTCATTTGTGGCCCAAGACCCCACATGTGAAACGCCCAGGAACCATGGCAGGCTCTCACCACTGGTGAGAGGACGGCAGAGAGGAGGGGGCAGGAAAGGAGGGGCCCTGGGTGGCCTGGGGGACGAGTGTGTGGTGCTGAGCCCAGGCCCTGGCCGGGTTTGTCCTGGTGGCTCTGAGCTGGGGGCAGTTCAGGTTAACGGAGGCCTCCTCTTTTATTCCCAGGGACTCATGGAAGCCGCCCACCCACCAGCCGAGCATCAGCTGAGCCCTGGGGCTGATGCTTGCCCACACTGCTGAGAATGGCACCAAGGCCCAGTCTGGCACCAGGACAGAAGTTAACCCAGGACACGCCTGGACAGTGATCCTGATGTCTGTTCTGAGCTGCTCACTCAAGGGTGTGATAAGTGAGTATATTATGTCACCCAGGGGATCACTGGCCCTTCTTGCCTGCTCCGAGGCTGGCACCTCACACAGCATGGACACGGGGCCAGAGATTCTAGTTCTGAGCCTGCTTCCGATCCACTGGGCCTGTGGGAGCAGTTCTGGAATGGAGGGGGGTATCCGGCCATCTCAGGCCATTTGCATATTGGAGCTACCCTACAGCCAACACGGCCTCCAAAAAAACAAGGCCGGACCGAGCAAAGGAGCACATGGGAGACATCACCTTCCCAAATCCTCCTTCTTCTCGGTGGGCTCATGGATACCCCCTGGCTTTATACCCATGCAGTGGGATGTACCTCACCTGGGCATTTGGGGCTCAGCCCAGACCCCATGAGTGGTTCAGGTAGTGCTGGCCCAGGCTGTGGGTGGAGCATCCAGGGCACTGGGAGGTGGGATTTGTAGAGCCTCAGCCACCATAAAAGCAGCTCTCAGGGGATCAGGAAGAGCATGTTCTCTGTTGCTTTCACCGCATTTCAGCAGTGTATCCTCGGTCATGATGGCAGCAGGGCCTGGCTCTGGGAACGTCTCCTATCCTCACGTGGCCTTTCCCTCCAGCCCCAGCTTTTAAAAAATGACAGTTGGCTGCTTTCCCAAGCCTAGAGGCCTGTCTATCCTGAGGGTTGTTATGTCTGTACGGGAGCAGACGGTCCAGCTGTGGAATTGGGGAATCAGCAGGAAGAGGTTTCCCCTGGAAAGCAGGCAGGAGAATCTGATATTCTTGCAATCCCTACTGGACAGCTTTTAAGAGCCAACGGGCTGGTCCACAGGAGCCCTGGGCCTCAGATTCCCCGCAGGAGTTGGTAGGGAGGAGAGAAATTGTAACCAGTTCGTTCTCAGCTTTAGGGACAGCTTGACTCTACTCCCTAAGGGTCAGACTCTGTTTTCTACTCAGCCTGGGCTTGCAAAATCAGTTTGTTATTGGAGGGTCTTTCAGGAAGTGCATTCTCGAGTTAAGCAGCCCGGGTGGTATGAGTGGGCCTGGATGGTGGGGAGGGGGCAGGGTACGGAGAGATGTCTGGGGAGGCCACGAGGGTACACGGTGACCCAGGCAAGAGACCTACTCCCCACAGTACACAGAACTCCCCAGAGCAATCTACATCAGCCGTAAAACAGCTGTTCCCTTTGATCCAGTGTTTCACTTCTGGAATTATTCATTAAGAAATCGCTCATTAGGAAATAGTCTCAAACAAGAAAAGGGCTGGATTCTTTTGTTGCACGCATAAAAGATGTTTCTCGTGGTGTCATACATAATAGCAGAAATGGGAGACAACTGTTCTTCCTTTGTTGAATATCTAGGTTAAGTAAATTAGGGTTTTTCACTCAGTGGAATATTACATAGCCATTAAAATAATGAGCACTTGGAAAAATGGTCCTGATATAGTAAGTGAAAATGTCAGGTTACAGAATAAGTACATTAAGGCAACTTGCGAAGTATACATATGAGAAAAGATTGCAAAGGGGGAAATGCTAATAGCTGTTAGTCTGGTGGAGTTATGAATACCTTTTCTTTCGATGATACATGGACTTGCTTCTTTTAAAACTAAATCTAATCTGGATGAACATACAATACACCATTAACAGTAATTTTCTCCAAGAAATAGGATTATGGGGACTTTAGCTTTCTAAAACTTTCCTTTATATAATGTTTAAATTTCCGCTGTGAGCAACTGTTACTTTTGTAATCAGAAAAAAAGAGATGATTTTAAATGCTAAAATTAAAAATATAAAAAAGGCGATACTTACCAGGAAAGAGGAGAGGAGGAAGGCCAGGCTAGCTAGCTGTTTGTATCTGCTCTCCTCCATGTCTGAGGGCCTGGCCTCTTTGCACCTGCCCTTCCCCCCTCCCTCCCTTCTTAGGTATTATTACCAGACAATAAACAAGTAGGAAAATGTCAGATAGTGATAAGTGCTACAAAGAAAATACAGTGGGATGATGTGGGTGAAAGGGAGGCTCTTTTGGATTGTGGGATCAGAGAAGGTCTCTGAGTGGCCGCTGAGCTGAGTCCTCAATGAAGAGCATTCCAGGCTGTGGACCCCACCTGAGGGGTCCTTTGCTTCCTGAGCCTTGGTGGACCTCTTTTCCAGGGCTGATTCCATTCCCCAAGCCCACTGGCCCAGCCAGGCTTTGCCTAGTGTCTGAGACCCCCCAAAACCCTCCCCCGCCTGCCACCGGATGTGGACTGGTTCCCCCTGAACTCTGACTGCCGCTGCTTTGGGCAGATGGCTCCTCTGGGCAGCCTGCACGCTGGCCACTGCTCTTAGCTGGTGTTTCCGTGGCAGGGCCGGGGCACGCAAGATCCCCAGCAGCACTGGGTGGAGGCTGGGAGCCAGGAAGGCTCTGAGTAAAGTGTGTCCTGGAGGGGGAGGTCTTTGAATGGTGCATGCCTCGAGGCCAGGTGGGGCAGCCACTGCCATGCCCCTGTGAGGGTCAGCTTTGACCCTGGAGGACTTTCTTGGGGATCCTGCCTGAGCTTCGCCTGGGGATAGGCTGGGACCCTTCTGTAGCTCTGACACTCAGTTCTGAGCTTCACTGATCATCTACCTGGAAACTCACATCCTTCTCCTTGCTTCCTTTCATCACTCCAGCCTTCTGGAAGCAGAACCAGAAAATGGCCTATTGTCAGCCGCAGGGACACTGCAGTGTGCTGGTTAGGACTGGAACCAGACTTACTAGGTTTGAATCCCAGCTCTGCCTTTTTCTTTTTAGCTCTAAGAATTAGGCTAATTATTTAGCCTCTCTCTGCCTCACTTTGCCTATCCATAAAATGGGCCTGATAACCACAGTACCTCCTCCTAAGTTGGTTGTGAGGATTATCTGAGTTAATGCATGTAAAGCACTGAGAAAAGTGCCTGGTTATTATCATTCCTGTGACTTGGAAAGTGGAGGTCTGCAGAGTCGTTGATCCCAGGGGGTTTTCCTAGGGGATGCTCACAACAAATGGGGGTGGGAATCTTCGGCACAGGTGATTCCCTCCTCTTGCTTCCCTTCTGACCCTGAAACAAGCCCATGTTTCTCACCCTAGCTTGATGACCACACAAAAGCTCAGGACGGTTTCAGACCTTGCATTTTGCACCCAGATGTAAGAGCAACTGCCCTCCCCTCATTGACTCTGCTCCCTTCCAGCACAGAGCCTAGCAGGGGACTGGGCTGAGGGTCTTTGAAGCCATCCCTCCTCTGCCTTGTCCTCAGGGGCCTCCTCCGAGAAGGGCTTTGCATCTCCCCAGAGCGTGGAACTGTAGTGATGTTAGTGGCTGGGGATGGGGAGTGAAACGTGGGAAGCGAAAGAGATGAAGGAGCATGGCTGGCTGCATGGAAGGGGAATCCCAGTTTTCTAGCAAGATGCTCATCTGCTTGGACAAAATTCCCAGAGGACCTTTTCCTGAAATGAGATGGGAGTTTTTGACAAAACCAAGGGCAATCGTTGTATCTGGTTTTACCTCCAGCTGGTCTTGGACTTTTATGATGGTCTCTTCACCCCTCCCAAGGGCTTGCTCTGCCTTCTGCCATGCAGGTGCAGGAGATCCCCAGGCTCTAGGGCATCAAGTGAGATACTCCTGGGGAGCAGGACTCTGAAAGCCAGCTCCCCTCTCCCCACCACCTGTACCCTATGAAGCAGCAGTTCCCCGCCCCAGCAGGACACCTTGAGTGCTGGCCCTCAGCTGGGACTCACGTGTTCCTAGGCCTTTTTGTCAAGTATGAGGGTTCTTATATTGGAATGTTGTTCTCCCAAATCCTGCTTGTGAAGCCACCCACTGCTCTCCAGACCCTTTTCTCCTGCTTTCAGTCTTGCCCACGCTCTCTTCCTCTTTACTTCACCCTGAGTTTTCTTTCCTGGGTTGCCTCATCTTTGTGTCAGCGACCCCAGGATGGTTGTTTGTCACCGGGAGAAAGAGGTCAGTGTCTGGCTAGCTGGTGGTTCTTCCAGATGCAGGTTTTCCCAAGGCTCTGATCCCAGGGCTGAGCAAGGAGGCACCAGAAAGGATCTGAGGTTGAGAGAGCTGGGTAGGGAGAGACCAGGGCAGGAAACAGGGTTCCCTCAGGCCCAGCAGAGGGCAGGTGAGCCTGTTCTAGTTCTAAGTTTAAGCATGGCTCCTGTGATCATTAGTATTGGGTTTGGGGAGTGGAGTTCTAAAACGCCATTTGTTCTAGTTTGCTAATGCTGCAGAATGCAAAACACCAGAGATGGATAGGCTTTTATAAAATGAGGGTTTATTTCACTACACAGTTACAGTCTTAAGGCCACAAAACGTCCAAGGTAACACATCAGTAATCGGGTACCTTCACTGGAGATGGCCAATGGCGTCCGGAAAACCTCTGTTAGCTGGGAAGGCACATGGCTGGCGTCTGCTTCAAAGTTCTGGTTTCAAAATGGCTTTCTCCTGGGATGTTCCTCTCTAGCAAGCTTGCTCCTCTTAAAAACGTCACTCATAGCTGCACTCCATTCAGTCTCTTTGAGTCAGCACATTTACATGGCTCCACTGATCAAGGCCCACCCCAAATGGGCGGGGCCACACCTCCATGGCCCATCAGTTATCATCTGCAGTTGGGTGGGGCGTATCTCCGAATCCAAACATTCCAACTTAATCCCCACTATTATGTCTGCCCCACAAGATTGCATCAAAGAATATGGCTTTTTCTGGGGGACATAATACATTCAAACCGGCACACCATTCAAGCCAATGTTCTGCCTTTGATCTTAGCATCTCTCCCACTGAAGCTGAGCTTCATCCCAGCTGATGACTATTCCTCTCCCCTTTGTCATCCCCACCCTCTGCCCCCAGCCAGGTCTTTCTTTCCATTTCCCTGTTCACCTTGCCTGGACCAGATCTCCTGGAGCAACCCCTCGGGTATGGTCTGAGCTTGTCTAGGTAGACTTCACCTCTACCTCCCCAAGTTCATCCTGCTGCCCAGAAAGGGAATCCGGGCTCTGGGCTCACCCTGTTCTCCTTTCTCCCATCCCTCTCTCCTGCTCAGTAGCTTTTCTTCTTTTGCCATAGGTTCTTCTCTACCTTTGAGAGCTACTCCTTTAATCTCTCTTCTGCTAATAGGGTTTTAGGCTCCAGCTTTTCTGAGTCACCTGCTCCAGGGTACTGTGGCCTCTGAGTTGTTACCATCTAGGAAGCCATTGTTGGCCATCCAGAAAGAGGAGATCAGAAGCAAGGCAAGCAGGGGTGTTGAAATCAGCGGCAAGGTGGGGAGCTGACCTGAGTTATGAAATCCACTCCAAAAGCCAGGCTGCTGCAGATCAGCACCCCTGAACAGGAAGCTCCTTTCCCTGGGTTCTGTGGATTGGCTGGAGTCAAGGGGGAAGGTGCAGATCAGAAGGTGCAGGCCTGGGTGTGTTCTCTCCTTGCCTCCTAACCTGTCTGGGTGGCTGGGTGGTTGGGTTTCAGGGTAAAATGAGGCAGGAGAAGCTATGCCAGAAATGCTCACCCTTTAATCCCCCCCTTCTTTTCAAGCCTGGCCCCCAGAGGGCTGGTTCTAAGACCACTCCCTTTAATTAAAATATCCTTAGCTGAAGGAAGCTTTTGAAGCTCATGTTCACTCTTCCTGGCTGAGCTTCCTCTCTCCCACGGGCTGTATGTGGGATTATTGTTTTCATAGGGTTTCTTGGCAATCTGGGTTGTTACTCTGGCTGGACAAAGACCTAACTTGCTTGGCAGGGAGGGCTATCCGCAGCTGGCGAGCACAGGGGCAGGGGCAGACCCTGCCTCAGAAGGGAGGTGGCACTAAAAATGGGAGGAACTATCCAGAAAGCCTGGCTCCATGCCAAAACAACAGCTACCATTTCTTGAGTTCTGTCATATTCTAAGTAGCTTATATATATTCATCCATTCATCCTTACCACAACCCTCTGAGGCAGATACTCTTATTATCCTCACTTCACCTGTGAGTAACTGGTAACTGGATTACTGAGGCACAGAAAGGTTAGCTAACTTGTCATAGATCCTATAAGTAGACAGTAGCAGCCAGAACTCAAATCCAGACAGTTAAGTGTCTAGAGCCCCTGCACTTAACCATTGCACCATGTTGGAAACTATGAGTTGTGGCTTCTTGTTGAGGATGGCTTAGGAGGGAGGAAACTGCATTAATTTGACATGACTTCAGGTTTCCTTAGGTTCATTTGTCTAGCAAATTTATTGATCATCTTCTATATACAAGGTACAAAGGCGATTAATACATATTCAACAAACCTTTTTAAGATAAAACTGTATTTTATAAAAGTTATATATGTTTGTTAGAAAAAATATACTGAAAAGTATAAAGAAATAAAAATCACTTATGACATCACCATTCAGAGAAGACTGTTGCTAATTTTTATGTATTTACATATATGTACATGTTTGCAAAATCAAAATCATATTAAAAATTCAGTTTTGAATGCTGCTTTTTTCTCTTGTTGTATTAAACAAACACTCATCAAGTGACTATGAGTGCCAGTCTTCAGATAAATCATGGCAAAGCAGAGAGCTGTCATCACAGGAGTGAATGAGGGACAAGGTGGCAGAAGGCTCTGGATTTGAGGGTGTTCTGGGATGTCTTCATAGAGGAGGAAGCATGAACTGGATCTTGAAGGAGAATTGTGGGTTCATGGAAAAGTGACAGCAAGTCAGAAGGGTTCCCCAGGAAACAAAACACAGCAAAATAAAGGTCTGGGGGGTAAGATCTGAAGGAGGGGTGAGTTGTGAAGGGCTTTGCCAGCCATCCCCCGGGGGTTTTAGCTTTCCTCTGTAGGTGTTGAAGATCTACTGAAGCAATCTAAGAGGGGAGAATCATCAGGTTTGCTTTTTAGAAGGACAGCTCTTTATACGTACTCTCTTATAGTGTGATGAGTTAATTGGAAGGGAACAGGGCAAGGCAGGGAGAACAGCTAGGAAACTATTGGGGTCATCCAGGAGAGAGGTGATAAGGGCTTGAACCAGAGCAGTAGCAATGGGAAGAGAGGACTGAAGAAGAAATGGATTTCAAAGATATTTAAGAGGTATAAAGGACAGGGTCAACTTGGTGCTTTGTCATGTGACTTGTTTTGGCCAACAGGATATTTGTAAGTGGGCGTGGCTTAACCAGGGTCATGAAAAACTCAGGTGCAGTTGTGCTTGCTCATTCTTGTGCCTCTGCCCAGCCAAGCACAGAACAGAACCTGCAGATAACCCACAGTTCCCTGATCAAGGCCAGCCAAGATCTGCCAACTCCAGCCAACCCAAGACATGTGAGCTGTAATAGTGAATGATAGTTGACTTAAGCTGCTGAGTTTGGGGATGATTTGTTACGCAGCAATTGTTATCTGATTAAGGAATGTCTTCGTTCTTTTATTGAATGTTTACTGTGTGCCGGACACCGTTCCGGACCCTGGGATACTGGGATACAGAGCTGAACCAGGCAGACAAAATCCTTATTCTCAAGGAACTCACATTAGAGTGGGGATGTAGTACAGGAAGCAAGAATGACCCCAGGGTCTCTGGCTTCCAACTGGGTGCATGCTGGTGCTATTAACCAGAATGGAGACATAAAAGAAAAACAGTTTTGGGGGAAAAGATTATGAGTTTGATTTTAGAAAAGAGTTTGAGATGCCTGTGGGATATTTAGGTGGAGGAGTCCAGAAAGGAGTAGGATATATACAAGGAGAACACATGAAAGAGGCCTGACTAGACACTGAATGTGATCAACATAATATAACAGAAAATAATCTGTACCAAAGAGAGACAGAATAAGTGCTGCGGAAATTCAGAGGAGGGAGGGAGGACTTATGGTTACGGAGCTGAGAAAAGATTTTGATCTGCAGGTAACCTGTAAAAACTGCAGAGTTTGTACTTGTGGAGGTGAGAGGAGAAGGGCATATCAGACAGAATGGATACGATCAACAAAGGCATGGAGGTCAGACAGGAAAAGCAGGACTGAGAATAAGGCCGAAATGAAAAAGTAGATTGGGGCAAGACCATGAAGACTCTTGGATGGCAAACCAAGGATATTGTCGTTTTTCATTAAGAAATGGGCAGCCATAAATGTTTTTGAGCCGGGGACTGACCTGAGGCATGTATGTGCAGGAGACAGGCAATATTATGCAGTAGGATGAGCTTTGACATAGTAATCAAGGGATATGAATTCTAGTCTCAGCTCTGCCATTTTACTAGCCCTGGGATTTGGGGCAAGTGACTTCCCCTCTCTAAGCCCCAACTGCCTCACCTAAAGCCATGGAAGTAACACTGCCTGCCCCTCACAGGAGTTTTACTTTTGCAAGAACCAATGACAAAAATGGGAAACATGAGCGCCCGGAAGACGGCAGAACAATGCATGAGGGTGGGAATTATTCTGACTAGATCTGCTTTAGCTGATTGGTGAGAGTGGGATACCCTGACAGGTGGGTAGACTGCAGATGTCACCTCGATAACTTCGGGCCTCTCTCTCACCTTGGAGAGGGCTTGGCAGAGATGTCCACTGGCAACTGGCGGTTCATGTTCTCCTGCCTTGCCTTCCTGTTCTTGATACAGGCCGAAACTCTCCACCCCATTGTCGGCATAAACGACACGAGTCATTTAGAGTGCCTGCTTGGTAGAGGCCTCGTGCCAACACCGCAGAACAGAGGATTGTAAAACACCCCTGCCCTCAAGGACTTCATGGGCTAGTTGGATCATGAAGGCATGTACCTCAAAATAGCAAATAGGGTGGCATTTGATAAAGGACCAAATGTGTGGTCCAGACAGTGAGTCGCTGGTGGAGGGCTAGGAGAAAGCAGAGCCTGTGGGCTGGGCCAGTCTTCAGGGGAACAAGATGGGAGCTGGACTTTGAGGTTTGGGTGGGATTTGAAAATGAAGAGGGGGAAGGGAATAAGAATTGAGGGGAGGGCTCTCTCCTCTGCCCACCCACTTAATTTCTTCTCAATATTGAAAATAAACAAACAAAAACATTTAAAGTAGCAATTAAAGACGTGTTACTTAGAAAGATCTCAGAAATGTAAGTGAGGTGGAACTGCCTTGAGAAGAAGTAGGGGAAGAGATGGGGTCCCCAGTGGATGGGCCTAGCGAGGAATCAGCTAGTAGCCCAGAGCTGGGAGTAATCAGTGGGCTAGGGCAGCCAATCCTTCAGCTGGTCATGGATAATCCAAAAAAGTTATTATTGGGCATTGTGCTGGTTTGGATGTATTATATCTCCCAAAACAACATGTTCTTTGATGCACTCTTATGGGTTGTTGATTAGGTTGGAATCCTTTGACTGAGTGTTTCCATGGAGATGTGACTCAATCAGCTGTGAGTGAAATGTTTGATTGGATAGTTTCCATGGAGATATGGACCCTGCCCATTCAGGGTGGGTCTTGATTTAATCACTGGAGTCGTCTAAAAAAATTCACAAAAAGAAGAACCTCAGAGCAGCTGAGAGTGACATTTTGGAGAGCAGCTGAGAGAGACATTTTGGAGATGGCCACTGAAAGCAGACTTTTGCTGACACTTTAGAGATGCTAGCCCAGAGCTTGCTCCAGAGAAGCTAAGAGAGGACAAAACACCCCGAGAGCAGCAATTTGAAGAATGCCCAGCAGCTGAGAGAGGAGCTGGAACACAACCTGGGATCAGCAGACGCCAGCCACATGACTTCCCAGCTAACAGAGGTTTTCCGGATGCTGTTGGCCTTCCTTCGGTGAGGGTATAATCGTGTTGATGCCTTCATCTGGACATTTTCATGACCTTCAGACTGTAAATTTGTAACCAAATAAACTCCCTTTATAAAAGCCAATCCATTTCTGGTATATTGCATGATGGCAGCATTAGCAAACTGGAATAGGCATGCAGTATTTGAGGAGCGTTGCTTGGAAAAAGCCAGTGGAATTGTTTATTATCTTCCTTTTATTTCTCATGCCTGCCTGGCTAAAGTATAAACAAAATACTTTATTTTCGGAATAAAGTATGAACCTGAAATAAGGTAAAGAAGATGTTTGGTAACCAGAGAGGAAGGAGAAAGGTAGAGACTGGCAGGTTTGAAACCCCAGAGACTGGGGCTGGGTGGTGGGAAGGCAGAAGTGGGGGCTCCCTCCGTGTCCCTCATCTGTCTCCTTTGTGTCCCCTGCAGCTGGCCCCGGTGGGCACCATGGCTTCTGCCGAGCCCCTGACGGCGCTGTCCCGCTGGTACTTGTACGCCATCCACGGCTACTTCTGCGAAGTGATGTTCACGGCGGCCTGGGAGTTCGTGGTGAACTTTAACTGGAAGTTCCCAGGGGTCACGAGCGTGTGGGCCCTCTTCATCTACGGCACCTCCATCCTCATCGTGGAGCGCATGTACCTGCGCCTTCGGGCACGCTGCCCCCTGCTGGTGCGCTGCCTCATCTACACACTCTGGACCTACCTGTGGGAGTTCACCACCGGCCTCATCCTGCGCCAGTTCAACGCCTGCCCCTGGGACTACTCCCAGTTCGACTTTGACTTCATGGGCCTCATCACCCTGGAGTACGCCGTGCCCTGGTTCTGCGGGGCCCTCATCATGGAGCAGTTCATCATCCGCAACACCCTCCGCCTCCGCTTTGACAAGAACGCTGAGCCGGGGGAGCCCGGGGGCCCCCTCGCCCTGGCCAACGGCCACGTCAAGACTGACTGAGTCATGGGGGGAGCTGGTGGGTGGGGCCCGGGGGTCTCCCATGGAATCCATGGTCAATGGCCAAGCCCCCCCTGTACAGCACAAGCCCTGCCCCCCTGCCTCCATAGCCTCCACTGTGGGCTGGTGTTGGGGTCAAGGGTTGGGGTCTGGGGGATGTTGGGGCAGCAGAGGGACACTGGGGAGGGTCCATGAACTTTGGCCTAGCTCGGAAGATGGCGGCCTGCGGCTGGGCAGTGATGGGGCTACGTGGTTGACTTGGGAAGCAGCAGGCCCTGTCCTTGCTAAGGGTTGTTGAGAAGGGGGTAGAAGTTGAGAGGCAAGGCCTGAACAGGCTTTGGGCTCTGATGTGAGTGTAGCTGGGCTTTGGCTGGTTCCATTAGGCAATATTCAGGTGCTTGCTTGCAACCAATACCTCCCTGGGGGCCTGCTGAGCTGTAGCCTAAGGAGAGACTGGGCAGCAGTGCTGGTCTGCAAGGGCTGGGAGGCCTTCCCTTGGCTCCTCTCCCCTCCCCCAGGGCCCCACACTGCTCCCTCTCCCTTCTGGGGCCCCCCTGGTGCTGGATTCCCACCAACCTTGGGCTTTTGCAGGTTTCAATCCATCCCCGTGTGTTCGGTGGCGTTTCCCCCTTTTCTCTCTTACGTTCAAGGCCTTTACCAGTAAGCAGTGCTTTTATTCTTGTCAGTCACCCCACCCGCCCCCAGCCCCATCCCCAGCTCCCTCACCAACACAGCAGCTGCCAGTTAAACCCTGAGAGACCCCACCCTTGCCCTCTTGCAGCCTCTCCTCCACTACGCTGGCCTGATGCCTGGGGAGTTCCCACTCTACGCCTCCCCACCCAGGTCTCCTGGGCTCTGTCATTGCCCCTGGTGCTTTTCTCCGTGCCCCCTCCCCACAGTGGCCCAGCTGAAAACAAATGCTACCCTCCAATGCATAGTCAGGCCAAGAAAAGTTCTGCAGACCCATAATGGGGGACTTAGAGACAGGTCTGTCTGGTGGGGGTAAAGGCAGTTTTCAGTCACCTCTGCCCTGGCTGGATTATTTTTACGTCAATCAGGAGCAATCAAACTTTCCAGGGGTGGAGGAGCAGGTTGCCGGTGTTAGAGACCCATGGAGTATTGAGTGAGCATTGAATTCAGCCTTGGAAGGTTCTTTGGAGCATACATAGTGGGAAGGGAGCAGTTCTGGTTCTGTTGCCAAACCTGCTTAGGGCTGTCCCCTCTCCCCCCACCTCAGCAAGGCTGCCCCTGTGTGCTTACTCCTGAAACAGTGTTAGCCCTGCCACATCTTGAGCATCACCACCGTGGTTGCTCCCCTCCCTGTGACAGGTCCATTGCTGGCAGTGGACAGGTGAAATCCTCACTCCAGCCCACCTCTGGCGCTACCCCTACTGCCTGAGAACGCAGCCCATCCCCTGGTACATGGTCTCTCGACTATACTAGAACTCTCTTAGTAGAAATTAACATTTCCCTTCAGATCATTAAAGAGTATTGATATGATAATACACCTATGGAGAGAATCTCCTGTTGCTTGCTGTGCAGCTAGAGCTTGCAGACAGCACAGGCCCGGGCAAGTGGGGACGGGAGTGGAGTCCTGGGTCGGGAGAGGCTGGAGAGCCTGACTTGGGCAGGATTATTTCCTGCAGTTGGTCCTGCCCAGGCCAGGATGAAGGGCATTTCCCAGCCTCTCTTTCCTCAAATCCAGGGATTAACTCCATTCTGCAGGAGCCAGCCCTGCCTTTGAGTTTACTGTGGCTCCACTTCCAGGGCCTTAGGGGTTATAAGGGGGAAGGGAGGGTAGATTGCTTTCCTTCTACAGGTAGAGGAGATTTCAGAGAATATCGTTTGGCTCCTCTGTTCCCTCCAGATCTCTCCCTTTACTCCACGTTATCTCAGTCTCCTGGTCCCCAGCACCCCTCCAGGCCCCCCACGTGGGCCCCTAGACCACACCATCCACCTTCACTCCCCCTTCCATGACTGAGTCTGGTCAGCTTGCCAGTGTCTCCCAGCTTAGGGCCTCCATGATTCTCAGCCAGAGCAAGACCTTGGATGCCCCATGGGCGTTCACCACTCCAGCTGTGGCCCCGTGGACATTCCCTGGCACCATCTCTTCGGGCCCAATATGGTCCCAAGTGTAAGAGCTCCTGGAGCAAACCTGCCTGCCAGGAAACTCAGAGTTTCATCTAGGTGCCCCATTGCGCCTACTGCCCCTCGTAGGGCATGGAGACCCCAGCAAAGAGAGGCAGCAACCCACGGCCTGGCCACGGGGTCTGTAGGTTCAGCTCTCACCAGGGGTAGCCCACACTTCAGTTCTTGCTTTTTTTTGGGGGGGGGGGGGATCTGCAGGGCCCTAATTCCTTAGTACCCAGGGACTCAAAATGTGGTGTCATCCCAGCCCTGCCAAAGCAGCGGGGTACTGGTGGGGAGAGTCTGCTCACTGCTTATGAACCTCTGGGCCTCTCCACTGGACACAGCAGAATCTCTGCCTTACAGATAGCGATACGCTGCCCTGCATGGTAGAACTGCTTCTGATGCCCCCCTCCCCTCCCTGGATCCTGTCCCCTCTCTGATGCCAGTGAGGCACAATGGCCTATGCTTATTCACAGCAATAATACCCAGGGGGTGCCCGTGATGTCCTTTTGTCCCTCGCTCTGTATGGGTCTCTTGGGGAGGCAGCCACTGAGTGGGTCAGTTCATGAAAACCTGTCTTTATGAAGCTTTGGACTGTGCAGCCACCATCATCACAGGATGCAGAAAGGAGAGAGGCTCCCAGCCTTGAGAAGCTTGTGGCCAAGGCAGGGAGAGTGAGTGCCTTCCACCCTGAGGCCACCCAGACCTGGAGAAGCTGCAGGCCCCGACTCTGCACAAGGGCCTTTGAAGTGGGTGGGACTGTCTGCGGGCAGCGCTTCAGAAGGACACGTGCTTGGTGTGTGCACCCATCGCCTGCTCTGTATCTCCCTCCGTTGGTCTCTATGTCTCTTCCTTTTCACATCCGTGCACATAAAATATACTGGTGTTTGTGTTCCAGGGTTGCCTCCGATCTCTCTCTGTGTTTCCTATTTTGGAGCCCCTTTGCCAGCAGCTGCTGGAGGCTGACAGCCTGACGTCACGGGGTCCTGCACCAAAATGGTGGCCAGTGGAGCCCCTCCCCCACTGTGGGGAAGACAGGTGGCAGTGCCTGGCAGTCCTCACTTTCTCTTCTCTGACCCTCTCTGGTAACCTGAATCACCCCCAGGAGGTGAACTCTGATAAGGCCTTTGCCCCAGGCTGCGTGGAGATGGGGAAGGCCTGGGCAGGATCTAGTTTGGCTATGTTTGTGCATGAGATGAGCCCCTCTTGAGTACCCTGGCCATGGGGTCTGATGGAGGAGGCTGAAGTTACCCTAAAGAGCTGGAAGGCTAGAGCCCCTTACTTTACATAACTTTGAAAGTCATGCCTTGATAAAAATGTGAGGTCTGAGAGGAAGTAATCCCTCCCTCCTACCCGTGCTCTATCTGGAGTCCCCTTTCCTCCCTTCCCAACCAGCTCCTTCCAGGAGGAGGATGGAAGGCTCAGAAGTTGCTCAATCAGTTTAGCTGGGCCCAAATGGTCTGGACCCCTGCCCCAGCTGGCTGGCTTTCGTGATGGAGGAGACAATATGATTTCTGAATCCCTGGAAAGGCCCTCTGTCTCCCCCACTAACATGAAAACATTCATGCTTTGACTGAAAGCTTTTCCCCTTATAAAAGTGAGCTAGCCTAAAACCCCAATAGTCATTTACATGTTAGTATAAACAAGTCTATAAGACTGTTCCTTAGAGCAGCTTATTAGAGAAGGAAAGTGGCAAGCATAATGAAATAGCATCTACCTTATGGAGCTTCAGAGAAAAGGCAAGGGGCAGGGCCCAGAGCAAGAAGGCTGAGGAGCCCTAAAACCCTTCCTAACTGACTGGCTCCTTTTGTGCTCTACTCAATAGATTCCTTCCTTTTTTGATGTTTTTCCTTTCTCACCTCCCCTGTCCACCCTCACCTAATCCAAAGAAACCTTCTGATCAGACTGCGTTGAGATGAAACGACCCAGGAGAAATGGCCCCGAATTCTGCCCAGTCTTTGCTAAAGCCTCACGCTTAATTATTAACCTTGTTTTGTCTGCGCGGTGTGCCTATCTCACAAGGGTGCATTGTCCATACTGTCCTCAGCTGCAGCTAAGAGACAGGAGGACTGCCTGCCTTTGAAGGGCACCCCAACGGGCACAGGAAAGGGAGCCCGGGTCTTAATCATTTTAATAGTGACTGCCTGGGCCCTCCACCAGCCTGCGGCTGGGAGCTGTGCTGAGTGCTTTACGTGTGTTCTCTTACTTTCTCCCGCTGACTACCGACACCTTTATTTCCCTATTTTACAGAGGTGGTCTGTTGTCAACTAATCTGGAACCCAGGATTTATCATATTTCTCTGCAACTCATTCTTTTGCTTCAATATAAGCAAAAGACCCTTTGCAAGGGGAGGGGGGAGGGGATGTGATGAGGCAGGGGCCCCTTTGTGTTCTGACAAGCTCCCCTAGGCCTTAAACCCAGTCCATGAGAACACTCTTCACAGAACCAGTATTCATGGGAGTGGTCAGTTCTTGGAATCAAAGAGAAACGAAAATGTTTGGGAGTGGGTGGCAGGGAGGAGAGATGGGGTTATGAGGTAGGAGGTATGGGATGCCGTTTTAGTCAAGACTTACAGCGATTGGAACAGGGATTCCTTCCAGTGGTGGGAGGGTTGTGAAATTTTGACCTCCGGCAATCCTGGGTTTGGTGTTGTCACCTCAGTCCCCTTCTCCCCCTCCCACACGCAGCCTTATTTTTGCCCTAGGCCTTTTCTCTTTGCTCCTACTTCCTCCTCTTAGGATTAGGCCATGGGCCCCTGGCTTTAGGTGCTCTCAGAGGGTTTGAAACGACTGCCCCACACCAGATGAGGCCTTTTTCCTCATAGCAAGATAAGAACCTCTGTCAGGTGCCTTCGAAAGCCCAGCTGGGCCTGAAAATTGACCAGCTTAGTTTATCAACTCCTTATCAGACATTCACAGTAAGCCGGGGCCTGGCTAGTTTCCATGGGGTTAACCATCAGGATAGTCGGGGAGAAAGCCATTGAAGGGGTGCTGGCAGGAAGAGTTAGAGCATTTCTGCCAATCAGTCCTCCCAAGGATGCTTACAGAGTCCTGAAGGCTGATCACGGACGCTTTCAGAGAGGGACTAGAGTCTCACTGTCTAGAAGCATTTACTGTGCCGAGTGGTGCCTGGACAGGGCAGTGCAGAACAAAGCCAGCACACAGTGGGTGCTTTAAGGATCTCTCCATGAACGAAGTCTTACAGCCCGTCAGCCCCAGTGATCCCACCCTAAAGGCCAGGCTGAATGGTTCCAGAACACCACTGGCTCCTTTGGGAATTTGGAGCTAGGAATCCTGTTTAGGTAACAGCCATCTCTGCCACATCTGTGCCACCACCATAGAGCAGCTTGCTGTCCTACTCCCTCCTTCCAAAGCATTTGTTCCTACTGAACCCTGCCAGCAACACGACTTCACCCTCAGAGCTTTTGGGCCTTGGCCAAAGACCCAGCTCTTTGAAACTGATGTGTCCATTGTTTCATTCTGGTGATATGCTTTCTTGGTTTGGGCAAAGGTGACCTTTCAGTGCCAAACAGTACAGAGAAGAGGAATCTACTGATGGTCAGGTCCAGCCCCTTGTCTCTTTCACAAGCACACTCTCCCACCAAAGAGGAAGTTTTCTAGTTTATAAGGGTCCCCCAGATAGTGAAGAGTCCCGATCTGTCTCTTCTTAGACTATGAGGGTGGGGGTTAAGGAAGGCAATTTCTACAAAAGCTGTTGTATCCTGTACCCACTTAGGAATTCCATTACAAGTGAGAGCTGGAAGTGCAGTGGTGGGGTCACCCAGGAGAGAACTCAAGTATTTGGGTGAAGGATGGAGCTCTCCCTCCCAAGCTGCCTCCTGTAGCCGTTGTGCTATTTCTGTTTAGAGGCAGATCCGACCATCTCACTTGCTACTTAAAGCTCTAATGTTTTCCTACTACTCTTGGGCTCAAGCTCACTGCCTTAGCACTTTAGTGATGCCTCATCTCTCACCACCCCTTCAGCCTTGCACACGCAAGAGAGACTGACTCGTATGTCGTGGCTCCAACTCCGTTCGTCTGGGCCTTCACCCACCGCAGTCCCTCTCCCTGGAACACTCTTATTCCTTCTCTTAGTCCAACTAGAGATGGATAAGCTCATTTAAAGCCAGTAACATTGGTCTCTGTTTACTCCCATTTCTCCCTAGCCCCAGACCTCAATTTACTTCTGGAAAGGTCAGGATGGGGGCTGTGTCCCTGGAGACTCTCAATGTGACAGCCACCAGCAGCAGTAGCCAAGTTCTGCTGCTGTCCCGGCAGCAGACTTTGGTCTGTCCGTTCATCTACTACGTGCCAGGCCTGAAGCACCGCAATGAACAAGAGAGACTCAGTCTCTGCCCTCACTGTGTGCACAGTCAAGTGGGAGAGGCCTTCCCCTGAATTATGGGGTGCTAAGTACTCTGATGGGCTGACTGTCACAGGAAGAGGCATTAACCCAGGGTTGAGGGGGTCAGGAAATAGTTCTCTGTCTGATTGAGCCAGGAGAGGAGGGTGAAATCAGAGGTGAAGAGCAGGCACTCGAGGTAGAAAGAACAGTATGTGCAAAGGCCAGGAATTCAGAGCCAATAAGTGCCCTTGTGGGACTAGAGTGGCTCAGAGTAGCGAATGGCGGAGCGATAGAAGTCAGGCCCAGATCATGAAATGTCTGGCAAACCGAGTCAATGAGAGACAGATGATAAGAAACAAGTCAACAAACAAGAAAATAGCAGATCATACTACATTGAAACAGGAGATGTGCAAATGAATTGGAATCTCCTTTATATTGGGTGGCCCCAAATTGGGTCTGTGGGAAGAGGTGTTCTTTGGACTGAAACCTGGGTAATGAAGACGGTCAGCCATGTGAAGACAGGGAAACAGAATTTCATGTAGAGGAAATAGCAAGTACCAAAGCCTGAAAATGAGAATGAACTTGGAAAGTTTGAGGATCAGGAAAAAGACCAGTGTGGCTGGAGCTCAGCAAGAAAGGGAATGAGGAGGAGTATAGGTTGTGGGTTAGTAACAGAGCTAGGGATGAAGGGTGATGGGGAGGAGAGATGGATGTGAGAGCTCTTAGGGAAGGTGAATTAGGGGCCAGCCCAGCCCCAGTCTCCTTACAACAATGAGAACCTTCTGTATGTTGACAATCCAGATCTCTGCTATACACCTGACTTCTTTTTAAACATCTGTCAACTGTGGACCACATCTTTAGTCCTCAAGCTACACCTCTCTAACCTGCATGAGATGATGCTCACACCTTGAACTAACACCCTCTGTCTAATCCCCACCCCACCCCTAGGAGACCTAGCCTGTTCAAGTGTATGCTTACCATCCCAACTGTTAAGCTGACTCTGCTGAAAGCTGAAGGAGGCCCCAACATAGGGGTGTCCCATACTAGTTCCTGTTTTACAAACTGCAAAGCTCCTAGAAATGCAAATCATGACCTGTCAAATTTTGCATATTCCTCAGGGTTCAGACCTGATCCAACTGGGATGAATCTGACTGAGGAGTTGTCCTTTTCTACACTAGGGTCCCCAGGAGTCCTTTAGAGGCAGGCAGACTGCCAAACCTCTCTAGGTGAACAGTCAAGGACAACCAGTGCCCAGGACCTCCCTGGCTTGCTCACCTGCAGCTCCTGGGCCAGTTTGACCTCCTGAACCAAAGCCAAGGGCCAAGGCAAGAGGCAAAGCCTTGCCTGGACATTCTCAACACCAAATGGCATGCCTCTTCCTTGAACCCCTTTAGAAATGGAAACAAAATTACATTAGGTGTTATTTTGCTGACTTTCACTCAGTCTGTTCCCCCAGGGTCTCAGAACTGCCTACCAGCAGGACCAGATGGCACCTCTTGCAGGAACATCTCATCTTTTCTGCCTTTGCATGGGCCCTGAGCATCCTAAGAAACAAATTGTCTTCTCCTTCTATTGATATATATGCTCATTCATCCCTTCTAGTTATTCATATATATTTTTTCTTTCCTATGACTCTGCTGAAGGCACTTGACACACCACCTAGCTTATATTTCATCTTTTTGAGATGACAGTTAACCTTATCATCCAGAAGGAGAAAGGGTGAGGGGAAAGCAGTGGGAGGTCCAGGAAATGGAAGGAACCAGATTGCTCCACATTCATAACTCTGTTTGTAACCAGCCCCTTTCCCAGTCTTCACAGAATGTGGCCAACTACACTTAATGATCTGCTGGGAACTTCTTGATTGCCCAACAAAAGATTCAAAACCCCAGACTTTAGAGTCATGAGACCTGAGCTTGAATCCCAAGTCCCTGACTCACTTGAACGTGTTATGTAACCTGCCCAAGCTTCAGTTTCCTCATCCGAAAATGAGGCCAATAATTGTACTTACCTCCCAGGGTAGTGGAGATTAGATAAGACAAGTGCCTGTCAAGTGTTTGGCATGGTATTGATGCCAGATATTAAAGAAAATATTTTCCATCATTAGTCTCACAGGTCAAAAGCAAGCAGATGCCAGCCAGCAAGCATTTTTGGACTCCTTCTGGTGCAGTCATGGTGGCCAAAACCATGGGCTTTGGAATACTTCTAATCTGACCTTAGCCACTTATTATTAATAGGAAGGCAAATCATTTAACCCCTATACACACACACACACCTACTCTATAGGATTATTGTGAGGGTTAAGTTAAGTGAAATAGGTCTGCTATATTTGGTATAGATCCATGATCCCTTTTTTTTTATTTTTTATTTATTTATTTATTTTGAAATAAATTCAAAGTTACAGGAACAGTTGCAAAAACAATACTAACCCCATACACAGAATTTCATCATACCCTGACCCCCCTCCCCCGATAGCCCAATCCACCAACTCTAACATGCTGTCACATCGCTATTTCTTTCCCTCCCTCCCTCCCTCCCTATCTATCATCCATTATCTATTGCTCTGTCTTCTGAACATATGAGAGTTAGCTGCACACACCCTTGAACAAACACTATAATTCACATATACAATTCCCATGAACAAGAACATTCTTTTATGCAATCCCATTAAGTGCAGCTAAGAAGTACAAGAGATTCAACAATGATATAAAACTTACGTTCCGTATCTCCCTTTCTTTATGTCTCAACTGTGTCCCTTTGAGCCTCCTGTCCTCCATCCTCAGATCCCATCCAGGTTCATCCTTGGCATTCAATTGTCATCTATTTAGACTGTCTTTTTCTTTTCAATTGTGGAAACATATATACAGCCTAAATCTTCCCACTCCACCCCCTCCCTAGACTTCCATCAGTGGGACCAATCACATTTAGAATGTTGTAATGCTCTTTCCCACCATCCATTACTGGAAATTTCCCTTCACCTCAAACAGCAACCCTACACTCATTTCTTAACTCCCCATTGCCCCTTCCCCCATTTCTCTTAACCCATACTCTACTTTTCATCTCTATGGTTATATTCCCTAATAATTTAATTTCATAACATAATTTCTTTGTGTTTACTGTGGGGCTTAAAATTAACCTCTTAAATCCATAACAATCTTGTTTTTCTTTGATACGCCCTTCATTTCGATAGGACACATAAACTGTGTTCCTATACTCCTCCATTCCCCCACCTTTGTATAGTTGTCTAAAATTACATATTTTACGTTGAGTTCAAAACCACTGATTTGTCATTAGAGTTTGTGTATTTTATATCATGTAGGAAGTAAATAGTGGAGTTACAAATAAAAAATTATTGACTTCTATTTGTATTCCATTGTGGTTGGAGAATGTGCTTTGAATATATTCAATTTTTTTTTTAATTTATTGAGGCTTGTTTTATGTCCCAGCTTATGGTCCCTTCTGGAGAAAGATCCGTGATCACTAGAGAAAATGAGTGTCCTGGTGATTTGGGATGTAAGGTACTATATATGTCTGTTAAAATTCTCTATATCTCTCTCTCCTTTCTTTGTTTCTCTGTCGGTAGGGCTCCCTTTAGTATCTGAAGTAGGGCAGGTCTTTTATTGGCAGAATCTCTCAGCATTTGTTTGTCTGTGAAAAATTTAAGCTCTCCCTCAAATTTGAAGGAGAGTTTTGCTGGATACAGTATTCTTGGTTGGAAATTTTTCTCTCTCAGAATTTTAAATATGTCATGCCACTGCCTTCTCGCCTCCATGGTGGCCGCTGAGTAGTCACAACTTAGTCTTATGTTGTTTCATTTGTATGTGGTGAATTGCTTTTCTCTTGCTGCTTTCAGAACTTGCTCCTTCTCTTCAGTATGTGACAGTCTGATCATAATATGTCTCGGAGTGGGTTTATTTGGATTTATTCTATTTGGAGTTCGCTGGGCATTTATGCTTTGTGTATTTATATTGTGTAGAAGGTTTGGGAAGTTTTCCCCAACAATTTCTTTGAATACTCTTTCTAGACCTTTACCCTTCTCTTCCCCTTCTGGGACACCAATGAGTCTTAGGTTTGGTCGAGATCCATTTCGATTTTTTTTATTTTTTTCTCCATTCTTTCTTTTGTTCTTTCATTTTCTGTTCTGTGGACTTCTAGGACACTGAGACATTATTCAACTTTCTCTAATCTTGTATTGTGAATATCCAGAGTCTTTTTAATTTGGCCAACAGTTTCTTTTATTTCCATAAGATCTTCTATTTTTTTATTTACTCTTGCAATTTCTTCTTTATGCTCTTCTAGGGTCTTCTTTATGTCGCTTATATCCTGGGCCATGGTCTTCTTGATGTCCTTTAAATCCTTTGCCATGTTTTTGTTCCTCGATTGTAGTTCTTTGATTAATTCTGCCAAGTCCTGAGTCTCTTCTGATATCTTGATTTGTGTGTTTGGAGTTGGATTCTCCATATTGTCTAGTTTTATCATATGCATTAAGATTTTCTTTTGTTTTTGGCCTCTTGGTATTTGCTTTGCTTGATAGGGTTCTTTCAAGTTGTTAAAAAAAGATAACAATCTAATTTTTCAGAAACACAGTTTGGTGACATACACTTTCTCTAACTAACCAGCAGATGGCATCTGTGAGTCACCTATACCCCTCAAGTCAGTTCTCAACCTTGCTCCCGCAGTGTGTGGGGAAATGATTCTTGTGGGGTTCAGTTGGAGAACCCAGTTTGCGTGTGTTGCTTGAGCCATCCACCCTGAATGTGGGGCGTGTGTCCGGGTGGCCAGGGAGGAAGGGCAGCTTTAATATTCAAATCCCCCAGGTTCCCGGAGATTCAAGGCCACCGCAAGAGTCTAAACCTTCATTTCATTTCAGCCCCAGACCCTCTCTCTCGCTGTCCCACAAACCACCGGACTTGGCGTAGTGTCCCTGGGTTCTCCAAGCGGGTCCCCCCTCCCAGCCGCGATCCTCCAGGAGCTCTGTGGAGGGAATGCCATGCTACCTCACAAGTGCGCACCGTCCCTCAAGGGAAGCCCCAGGCCACTGGGCTGTGCAGCAGCGCTCTCAGCCTGATGCAAAGATGGACAAACGGGGCGTCTCAACCCCCCCCTCCTCGCACAGTTCCTTCTTCCCAGCTCCGGGACAACTGGCAGGGCTCTGGGCTGTTGGCACGGCCCCGGGCAGAAGTTTATCCAGCCCTCTGGGGAGCCGGCTGTGAGCCACAGGGTTTCTTTCAGCTTCCAGCTCTCCCCTCCATTCCCCCAGCCCCGAGGGTATCTGCAGCGGACTATCCTCCAAGCCAGACACCGAGAGGCTGGCCCAGCCCCCTCTTGCTGCATTTTACTGCGTGGTTCCCACTCTTGCAACTGCAGCCACTCCTGGGTTTTTCCCCCTTTTTATTTTTTTAAAGAGCCAGTCGGTCTCCAAATGCCAAGCCCTGGCTTCCCCACAACGCCGCGCGGCTGTGGGTCTTCCAGCCAGCTTACTCACTCGTTTCAGAATGCAGACTCCCAGTTTCACCAAGTATACGGCCCCTGTGATACTAGCAGACCTTGTCCAGCTGGCACATCGCTGTAACCGGTATTCTGCATCACGTTCTGGTTTTTATCTAGTGTTTTTCACGGAGGTGTTTTTTTGCCCTGTCTCACCTAGCCGCCATCTTAGTTTCTCCCCATGATCCCTTTTGAGACTTTGCAAGCTTTTCTGAATTTCACAAGGGTAATAATGTTTATATGATATTTATGATATTTGTTTTGCAACTCCCAAGTCAGATGTTGGTCACACTCAATAGTCAAACATATTATTTTTTCTACAATGAAACTATGAATATTCATACCAAGTGGGGTAAGTAAAGACTCTAAATGACCTAATCTCAAGTCAGGTTGAAGTCAGGTTTTATAGCCCAGTGAATTTTGTCTCCAAACCTCTGCCATCCCCCCACCCCGCCCCGACACACACACAGTTTGGTTTTAGGGCCTTGGATCTTGGAATGGTCTTGGATCTCTGTAGCTTAGAGAGAATCCCTTGGGAAATGGCAGCTTTTGCATTGTGGGGTAAGAAGTATAGAAATTACCCCACCACCACCACCAAATTCCCCATGGTTTATAAAGAATTCCCATTCATCATCTCATTTGATCCATACTTTGTAAGACAGGCAGGGCAAGTATTTTGATTCCTACTTCACAGATAACAAAACTGAGGATCTGTATAGTAATTTGTTTGAGATCATATTGTCCATAATTGGCAGCACCAGGATTCCTGTGTCATCTAGCCCAGGGACTCTTCAATCACACCACACAAGGTGACCGGATGACCCTGTGACAATCATTCCCTTTGCTTTGAACTTTACCAAAAACAAAAACAAAACCAAATTAAAAAGGAGCAATTAAATAGTCAACTTAAGTTTTCTTTTCATCTTTCTAAGTTTATATATGTACAATTCTAACTTCCTTTCAGAGTCTGCTTTTCCTACTTTGGTATCTGGTAGCATTTCTCCATATTGAAATAGACAACATACCTGTCATTTTAAATAACTGTAGAGTCTTCCAGAATCTTAATATAACCCAGTTAGCTTAGCTATTTCCCTTCTGCTGGGTATTTGTGTGTTTCCAATTGTGCACTATTCTAAAATAATCCTTAAAAAAAAATAATGCTTCAGTTATTCACTTTAAAATATGCCTTGGGGATGAGTAAGCACATTGATCTGAAATCACCTATCCCTTGGGCCCCCAGCTGGCTGGCGGCCTCTGGAAGATTGTCTTTTCCAGGCACTTTGATTACGTATTTGTTGTTTCCAATCAATGAGTCAATTAGGGTTTATTGTATGCCTGTGTGGAGAACAGGGTACTCCTTGGTGCTTGGAGAAGACCTAGAAGCATAAGCTGTGTCCCTGACCCTCAAGAAGCTTCTGTGTAAACAGGAAGGCTTTTAAATTTTAAACCAAGCTGGGTTTGCATCCAGCCAGTAAGACCTTCTAAGCAGGACTTGTCAAGATGTGCACAGGTTATGACATGAGTGGCGAAAGCAAAAACTTTAAGTAGGTCTCTGATCTGTCCTATTGCCTGTCAGGGGCATTGGTTCTGTTAAAGAAGGTGCTAAAAATGAAATAGTGAGTTGGGAATACAAGGTTGGGAGTCCCATGAAACCTTCCCTAATTCATCCACGTTTTGCTATTGACTAATGGTCAGGGTGAGCCATTAATAATCAGTATAAAATACCACTTCCCTAACTCCCCTTGGTGGAGGGTCAGCAAAAGGACTGAACAAGACCTGGATACTGGCTCTATCCAGCTCTCTCTTAAGCAAATTTCTTAACCTCCCTCTGTTTCTGCTTGCCCCTCCAATAAATGGGAACAATTAAAGTTCTCATGGGACTTGTAGGATTGTAGGGAGGATCGGTTGACATCCTGACAGTGCTTTAGAAAGAATAAAATATTGTCCAAATAATCTTGGGCGTGAGTCCATCCATAAAGGGGCATGAACTGTGCATCATCCCATCAAATCCAATCCTGGGAGGAGGCTCTTCACCCCCCAACCCAGCTCCACCCCACACATCCATACTTCCCAGGGCTGTCCCCATCCTGACTCCATCTCCCCTTATCCACTCTACCAGGTCCCTCAAACATCCAAAGCCAAAAGTCCACCCTGGCTTGGGAAGCAGAGGCAAGTGCTGACCTCAGCCCATCTCCTCGGATTTCAAGGGCTGCAGGGCTCGCTGTCACAGCAGACTGGCCAGTGCCATCCTCATTCCCAGCTCCTGGCTGCTGAGTCAGGAATGTCAGACCCCAGGGGTTCATCAGCCAGCAGTATCAGTCTGCCTTGCTGAGAGGGACACCTGGCACCAGGGAGCCATCACCTCCTCTCCAAGGGCAGTTTGAAATAATTCCAAACTTACAGGGCTGTTGCAAGAATAATACAAAGCAGATACAAAGAAGGTCAACATACCCACCCCACCCCCTAGATATCCAGATCCACCTTTTAACATTTTGTCACCTTTCTGTATCGTACTATCCTCTATCTATCTATCTATCTCTCTATCTATGCTGGTTTGGTTGTATTATGTACCCCAAAAGGCCATGTTCTTTGATGCAGTCTTGTAGGGGCAGATGTATTAGAGTTGATTAGACTGGAATTCTTTGATGAAGTGTTTCCATGGAGATGTGACTTAATCAACTGTGAGTGAAAGGTTTGATTGGATAATTTCCATGGAGGTATTTTCCCGCCCTTTCAGCGTGGGTGTTAATTAAATCGCTGGAGCCATATAAAACAGCTGGCAGACAGAAGGAGCTCAGAGCAACTGAGAGTGACATTTTGGAGGAGCTGCAGCTGAGACAGACATTTTGAAGACGTCTGCTGAAAGACAATGCTTTGAAGCACGCCATGTTGAAACACAACCTGGGAGCAAGCAAACGCCAGCTATGTGCCTTCCCAGCCAACAGAGGTTTTCTGGATGCCAGTGGCTTTCTCCAGTGAAGGAACCTGATTGTTGAGGCCTTACCTTGGATGTTTTATGGCCTTAAGACTGTAACTTCGTAACTAAATAAATCCCCTTTTATAAAAGCCAGTCCATTTCTGGTGTTTTGCAAAATGGCAGCATTAGCAAACTGGAACACTATCTGTCTATCTATCTATCTATCTATCCATCTATCTATATATGTAGTCTTTCTTCTGAACATTTGAGAGCAGTTTGCACATGTTACAATCCTTGAATACATAATGCTTCCATGTACATTTTCTACGAACAAGAATATTCACTTATGTATCACCTTATGTGCAATTAGCAAGTTCAAGAAATTTGATATTGATATAGAGATTACATTCTATATTCCAACTTTTTCTTGTGTCCTTTTGAGACTTCTCTCTTCCATTTCTAAACCCCTCCAGTAGCATGTTCTGCATTTAATTGTCATTATCTCTTAAGTGTATTTTTCTTTTTTTCCTTTTTTAAATTCTGGAAATATAATTACAACATAAATCTTCCCATTCCATTCAGTGGGATTAATCACATTCACAATGTTGCAATACCCTCACCACCATCCATTACTAGAACTTTCCCTTCACCCCAAACAGAAACCGTTTACTCATTTTGTATGAAGTCCTTATTGCCCCTGTTCCTCACCCCTAGTAACCTGCATTCTACTTTCTGTCTCTATGAGATTGCATATTAGCTGATATTTTCTTTGTATCTACCACATGGCTTAAATCTAACATTGTAAATCAATCACAATCTCATTTGCTTTGACACCAACTTAACTCTTAATAGCACACATAAACTATGTTCCTATATCCCTCTGTCCCCCCACCTTTAACTAGTTTTTGTCACAAATTGCTTATTTATACATTGAGTCCAAAACCACTGATTTTTCATTACATTTTCTGCATTTGCCTTTTAGATACTACAGGAAGTAAAAAGTGGAGTTAAAAAGTAAAATACAATAGTACTAGCATTTATGTCTAGCCATCTTTTTACCAGAGACCTTTATTTCTTCATGTGGCTCCAGTCTATTGCTTAGTGTCCTTTGCTTTCAACCTGCAGAATGCCCCTTAGCTGCTCTAATGCTGATGAATCTCTAGGCACTTTTTTTTTTTTTAATCTGGGAATGTCTTAATCCCTCCCTCATTTTTGAAAGATAGTTTTGCCAGATATAGAATTCTTGGTTGGCTTTTTTTTTTTTTTTTTCCTTTCAGTGCTTTAAGTGACTCTTCCTGCTGCCCTCTTGCCTCTGTGGTTTCTGATGAGGAATTGACACTATCTTATTGAGGCTCCCTTTTATGTGACATATTGCTTCTCTCTTGTGAGTTTCAGAATTCTCTCTTTGACATTTATCAGTTTGATTACAACATAGAACAGTGTTGGGTCTATTTGGGTTTATCCTGTTTGGAGTGCATTGAGCATCTTGTACATGTACATTCCTGTCTTTTGTTAAAGTTGGGAAGTTTTCAGCCATTATTTCTTTGAATTTTCTCTCTGCCCTATCCTCTCTTTCTTCTCCCGCTGGGGTCCCAATAATGCATATATTGGTACAGTTGATGTCCCACAGTCTCCTCAGGCTCTGTTCACTTTTCTTCATTCTCTCTTCTTTCTGCTCCTCAGCCTGGATGATTTGAATTGTATTATCTTCAAGTTCACTGATTCTTTCTTCTGTCAGCTCCAATCTACTGTTGAACCCACCAGGGAATTTTGATTTCTATTACTGTGGTCTTCAGCTCTGTTTGGTTCCTTTGCATAATTTCCACCTCTCTACTGATATTCTCTTTGTTTTCATCTATTGTTTCCCTGATTTCCTTTAGTTCTTTGTCCCTGTTTTCCTTTAGCTCTTTGAACATTTTAAAAAAAAGTGTTTGTCTGGAATGTCCCAGGTTTGATCCTCTTCATCGATAGTTTCTAATGATTTAACCCTCTGTTTTGCCTGGGCCATCACTTCCTGTTTCTTTGTAGGTTTTGTAATCTTTTATTGAAACCTGGACATTTTGATATTTTAGTACGTTATCACTAGAATTTAGACTTTGAAGCATCTGTCCCTCAAGCTTGTACCCAGTTAGTGTTATGACAGAGTTTTCCTTGAATGCCAGAAGCTAACAAAAAGAAGAAAAGAAAAAAGAAAAAAAAGAAAACACTAAGCGCCTTTCCCAGTCTTTGCAGATTTACCTGTGCAAGTGCTCTTCTTCAGAGCTTATCCATACAATAAATTTAGAGAATAGCTTCAGACTAAAGTGAAGGGGCCTCCCTGGTCCTTTCTACACATGCGTGATCGGCCCTGGGAATTCTCCCATTTACAAGGGTATGAATGTCGCCTTTTCCTAGGAAACTGTTTCCTCACAGTCTCAGGCACTGCACTGTATATCCTACAGCCAGCAATCCCTTGCACCAGGCAGCTATTGACTGCTCTCCCACAGCATTCTGTAGGAGAGCTCTGTGGAGCTGCCTTCTACACGAGGACAAGTTCTGGGACAGTGTGTCCCTCAAGCCACCATCAGACTGATTGGGTCAGTCATACACACTCCCCTAGGTATTTGGGAACTGGGACCAGGGACCCACTTTAGAAGTATGGGCTGCCTCCATCCTGAGTCAGTGAGGGGTGGGGAAGGGCCAGCCAGGGCACCACAAGATCCTACTGCTTCTAAGTAGCCTTTTTCTTGATTTGGCACTCAACCTGTTACTGCAGTCCTTATCTGTTTTTTGGAGCATTGAGAAAGATGTCTCTGCAAGTTGTGTTGCTTGCTCAAAGCTTCTGGAGGGATGGAGCTCTAAAGCTTCTCTCTCTACCATCTTGATCAGTCAACCCCATTTTTGATCTGTAGGACAGATGAGAATTAAGTAATCATGTAATGAATATGTCAAGACTACAAAATAGAGAGTCTGTAATTGGGCATTTAACCTAGTCAGTGGGGGAGGGGGTGTCAGGGAAGGCTTCTAGGAGGAAGTCACAACTGAGTCAAGATCTAAAAGAAAAGAGTTATTAAATTCTATCTGAAGTGGGAAGGGAAGAAAACTGCAGATAGAGGGCAAGGCCAGCAGCGGGAGGGAGCACGATGGGGTGGGTTACTGAGGGGCAGCCAGAGTGGTGGAGTGAGGAAGGTGAAGAGGAAAGTGGGTAGGATGAGGCTGGGCTGGGGAGCAGCAGACAAACCTAAGGCAGCCTCCCTGGGGAGGCCAGAGCTTGATGGGCCAGTGGCATCTAGGTGTGTCCACAAGTGGTGTCCCGCGCCAGGGCAGGGTGCCCTGCAGGACTCTGCCGAGATGTCCCCTGCCCCAGGAGACTTCTCCCAACCCCTTAGCCTGAGTTAGGGCCTGTCTTAGTCAGGGTTCTCCAGAGAAATAGCACCAACAGGAGATACATATATATATTCATATATTTGAATAGTCAGAGATTTATTATAGGAATTGGCTCACGTGACTGTGGGGATTGGCAAGCCTGAATTCCATAGGGCAGAGTTGCAAGTTGGAAACTCAATGAGGTGACGTTGAATTCCCCAGGAGAAGCTGGCTATCTGGATCAGGGATAGAAATTCTTTCTGACTGCTGAAATCATTGGTTCTCCCTTTAAAGCCGTCAGCAATTGATTGAGGAGACTCCTCTCACTGCTGGAGGCAGTCTCCTTTGTTGATTATAGACATAATCAGTCATAGATTCAATCAACTGACTAATGATTTAAATCCACAACTTATCCTCAGAGTAACAATCAGGCAAGTGCTTTCTTGAGCAAACAACTGGACACCATGACCTAGTCAAATTGACCTGTGAACTTAACCATCACAAGAAACCCCCCCTCCCCTTTGTGTTCCCTTGGGACCTTGGGCTTCCCCTTATTGTTGCACTGATTAACGTCTGTTTTGATGCTCTGTTCTCTTACTTTTTGGTCTCCCCACCCCTGGGTTCTGAGAGGGCAGAGACCTTGACTACTCATCCTTATTGCCGCCAGTGCCTAATGCAGTGTCCAGGATATAATGGGATCCCCATTAGTGTTTGATGAATGAATGAATGAATGCCCTCAGATCAGAGAGTGCACTGGACAGATGTTTGGAGCCCTACACACTCAGGAAGTCCCAGCTGTGCCTTGGGCTGCAAACAGGAGTGTGGATGGACTCTGCTGACATTTGGAGAAGGGAGCCTGAGGCTGGAGAGAGAAAAGGTCAGGGGAGCCTGTGCATTTACTGCCACGTGAATAAAAGTAGATTTAAGGTGCTATCCTTAGCAGGAAGGAGGGATGACAATTTCAAAGAGGATTTGTTTACCAGAAGCTGAAAAGAAACTTGGGCAGGTAAAACTGCATGGGTTTATAAGGATGAATAAGAATGTCAGCTGTGTATTTAAGAGATGCTCCTGTGTTGTGTGCTAAGCTCCATTCTAAGTACTTTGCAAGTATTAAGCCATTTCAATCCTCATAACTGCAGGAAGCATTTAACTAATCCTATTTCTATTTTACAAACGAGGAAACTGGGAACCACAAAGGTTGCATATATCCCCAGCATCATGAAGCAGTGACAGAGCCAGGCTTTGAACCCAAGCAGTTGGGCCCTAGAAATCAGCCTCTTACCCTCACCCCGTGTTACCCTCCAGCCAGCCCTTGCTCTGCTGCTATCACTAAGAGGGAAGTCTGACTTTCCTCCATCTTGCAAACGAGGAAACTGAGGCTCAAAGAGGTCAGCTTGCTGGAGGTCAGCCAGCTGGTAGATGGAGCCAGAATCAACAATCATAGTCACCTTTACTGCCACCCATGAGGCCCTGCTGCTCCTGGCTGAGCTCTAAGTCCAGGCTGCCCGGGTTGCCTTCCACTTTACTCCCCACGGGGACCCTCTGCCAAGTCCCCACAGATGGCTGTACCTTGTGCACATTTCTGACTCAGCAGTTCCCCTCCACCCCCCAGCTGCCCACCTCATCTCTGAACATGTAACCCACCACAACTGGAGGCAGGGACACCGCCCTGACCTGGCACGGGACTAGGAACACCTCAGTCCATCAGCAACCTTGGGGAGAAAAAACAGGTGCAGCTAAAATCCATTTATACATCCCGGATGGGCAGGAAGGTGACAGCCAACCTAGGGGGAAGGTTGTTCAAGGATTCAGCAAGTCGGCAAGGTATGCCAAGCAAGGTCACTGCTTGGTGCCAGGATGGTTTCCTCGTTCTGCCCCATCCCTGCCCTCCTGCTCCATCCCTCAGGGGCTTCCTTGCACAATGGCTGACAGGCTCAAGAGATACCTAAGAGCAAGGAAACGGGGAGCTTGACCAGCCCTCCAGCCTCCTTGACACAGAGCCCTCAGTCCATCAGGGTAATAAAAGCAGCTTTTGAGCACACTGTTTGGTTACTTTCACCAAATGTAATTATGAGATGAATCCAAAGACATTTGGCACAGGCTTCAGCTACTGAGTTCTCCTTCCTGGGTAGTGACATGTCACCATGACTCAATTTCCCCATGTGCGAGGAAGGAAGCTTCTCAAACTTCTAGTATGCACAGGCTTGACCGAGGGAGCCCTCCCTGAGAGGGTGACAGAAAGATTTCCATTTGTGGACCAAGGTGGGCAGTGTGGTGAGGGTGAGGGCAGGAGAAGCTTGGGTTTCTGGATCGGGCAGTTCTGGGTTCAAATTCCGACTCTGTCCCTTCCTGGCTTTGTCATCTTGGGCACATTACTTACTATCTCTGAGCCTTACGAATATTGACTGATCCAATCCTCAAAACAACCCTCTGAGTTAGGTGCTATCTCCAGTCACATCTTATATTTGAGAAACTGGGGCACAGAGAAGTAAATTAACTTGCCCAAGTCACACGACAGTAATAGCAGAGTCAGAATCTAAATGTAGATGTCCTGGCTCCGGTCTTTGATCCTAACCACTACCCCCACACTGCCCCACTTCCTGTAAGATCCAGAATAGCACAACTCTAATCCTGCTCCTGTCAGTAACTCAAGTTGCACCTACCACTTTGGTCTCAGTTTCCCCATCTGTAAAATGAGAGGAAGGGACCCCTGATTCTATACCACATAGAATACTAGCCTCTAAGTTGTTTCTGAGAGTGTGTTATCCCTGTCCATCAGCCCAAAAAGCATTGGGAACTGTCCCTACTCCTAACCACACCCTCCCCCTGCCCATACACACACATACCACCATGCCCTGTCTCCTGGTCTCGTGTTCAAGGATCAGCAGCAGGAGAGCAATGAGAGAGAACATCTTTCCCAGGGTCTTCTGAGCCTTTACAACAACCCTCTCCTAAAGCCCATGGTCCCTCCCACAGGGCTTTAAGGGGCAGAGACTGGTTTCTGGATGATGTGACCACACCCAAGGCAGGTCGTATCCTCCACATTAGGGTTTCCTTGGTCTGTGCTGCAGTTAGCTCCTCCTGGATCCTCTCGGCCAAACTGGGTGACCAAGTTAAGGTAATGCTTAACACGTTGGTACTGGAGTCTGGAAATGCAGTCATCTCGTCTTGAGCCATCCTTATAGTGTGCAGGCATGTCCTCATGGCGGCCAGCTCAACCCTTCCTAAGACAGTCTGAGCCTTTCCTGCTTGGCTGAAACAGTTAGTTGCTCTTCCTGAAATTGGGCCACAATCTGTCTTCTCTGTCATGCCCATTTTGGGGGCCTAATTTGGTCCTTTGGAGTGTCACAGGGCCTCTCTCGGGTGAGTGCTTCACGCACTTGAAGGGAGCCACTGTGTCCCTGCCATGTCTTCTATTTTTCTATATTTAATATCTCCACTTCTTTCGATTTTACCTCTTGGGTCAAGGGTTTTTAAAGCCCCTTTCTCACCACTCTGCTCCCCCTCTTCATGATATGTCCTAAAAGTTTGCCAGGAATCCTGACCCAGGATCTCTTTCAAAATACTAGGCGCAGAGCACCACATTCTCAGGCTCCGAAGGCCAACATTACCATTTCCCTTTGCCACCCCAATCTCTTCCCCCAATCTCCCACTACCTCTCCACACTTTCTTTTGGAAACTAGTCCTCTCGTAAATTCCATCCACGTGATTCTTGTTTTTTTTTTTTTTTTTTAGGTTCACTCACTTTAATAACAATATGTTTAACATGTTATCACCATGGAATGTAAAGTCAGACAAGAGAATTTCACAAGTGCAACAAAGCATTCTGTAGTATGTCAAGTTTCTGTATAATGCCTGGCCAAACCAAGTTGCTCATAAATACAAAACACAGGTGATATATTTTGTTTAACATTTATGAATCTTACAGAACTAAACTGGAATCCATAATTACATTATCCTCGTGTTTATTTATAAGTATGATTCTAAAACAAATACTACTTGTAAGCAGCTCTGTTACCAGGTTTTTACATTTAGCTTAAACACATACACACATACACATTTTCAGTTGTGGGAGGCATTATGATGGTATATTCCATGCACCTTTCTGAGTTCTTTAAGAGTAAACCAGCCCTAGAAACCAAAACACTAGACAAGTTTAGAAGGTGGGCAGAAAAAATTAATTGGGGTAAATAGCACATAACAACCAGACAATGTGATACTCTGCAGCAACTCAAAGTGCTTCAGGGTTGGTCTGCTGTCCTTTTTAGAACTAATTTCAACATGAGAGTTTAAGAATGTGGACATTTTATGCTTATCAAGAGAATTTGGATGACATGTTTCTTTTGTTCTAACTTGACTGCCCTGAATGACCTAGTTAGTGAATTTGTCACCAATAATTTGGTCACCAGGCAAATCAAGCCTGAAACAAAGGAAGCCACTATTCAAAATACCATGTTGTTATCTGAACCTATTCAAATGATTTATTTTCAGCATATATGTGTAACCTTAATTTGAGGTGTTTAACTAAAGCAAATACCATCAACACCAAGATAGCACGACAGCACCTCTTCTTCTAAAGTTTAGGTTTTGCCCAGTATTCCCAATACAAGGAATAACCCAAGAGTCATTGCTCCCACAACAAAGCCTTGGGCCGCGACACACATGTGAATCAGGTGACCGGACATTTTAGTATTTCCCCTGCTCTTCAGTTTGTATGATCCATATTCAACAATTGCTGCAAAACCTGCCATCCCAGTCAGGACAAATGGTGCCTCTCTAGCTTTTCAGGTAAGTTTAGATTCCTGATCTTCATCATATGAAGATAGAGAAACATCTGTATCAGTTGACATGATTGGTTGAAGAATATGCCACTACCGACGACACCTTTTGAGCTTTCCCCATGTGATTCTTGCAGGAGCTGCCATGCTCAGCCATGACTCTTCTCCCAAGGCCAGTTGATTGGCTGAGAGGTTGGCACTAAACTTAAGCTGGTCCAATCAACTCACTTCCTGGGATTTTGGCAACTGAGTGCCTGTCTGAAACTAAAAAACTCAGCGGCTATTGGCAACTATACTGATCAGGATAGAATTGCCATTCCATGGAAATGAATAAATCCTGAAATGTTAGTTAAATGAAAATTTACTTCTTTTTCAGGAAAGTTTGATGGGATTGGGCTCTTCTCCTGGGAAGCTCTCCTCCAAGTGGTGATTCAGGGATCTAAGTTCCCTCTATCATCCAATGGCAAAGACAGGAGAGAGGGGGCATGAATCACCTCTGCCTGAGAGTGAGTCAATTCACATCCCTTCCACCCGCATTTCACCAGTTGGACTTCCTTCCATAGACTCTCTTAACTACAGAAGAGGCTGGGAGATGTCATCTCTCTATGGGCTCAGGAAGGAGAGAAAAAACAAAGATTGGTGAAAACTAGCAAACAAGTATGGGACTCTTGCTTCAGCCAGGTTTCCTGCCCTGCAGTAAAAGCTGTTCTGCATCAGAGAGAGGCAACCATTGGCAGGAGTAGAGGTGAGTCTGGGAGAAAGGTTTGGACTGGTCCTGAGGCTCAGCGGCCTTCCCTGGCCTTGCTTATTCTGTGAGATACCCAACATCCTAATGCAGACTTAGTTACTACACGCTTAAAAAACAAAACAATACAAAAAAAAACTTTGTTCACTGTCATTGCTATAAATTCAAGTCTTCTAATCTGGAATTCCTTATCTAATTTAAGGGTTGGACAGATAGTAAATATTTTTGGTTTCATGGACCATACAGCCTCGCTGTGACTATTCCACTCTGCCGCTATAGAGCAAAAGCAGCCTTAGTTAGTATATAAATGTAGAAAGAACATGGCTGTGTTCCAGTAAAGCTTTATTTTACAAAAAAACAGGCAGCCAGCTGGATTGGGTGCATGGGCCATAGGGTGCCAACCACTGGTCTAGTTGGTCTTTTGGATCTGAGCTTGGGTTTCTCATTTCTCCCTATTAAATACAATCTTGTTAGCGCCAACCCCCCTTTCAAGGCAGCGGGCCTACCATGCATCCTGATTCTACCCCCTCCTTCCCTGCTCTGTGCCAACTGCACACTGAATGAACTGTCAGTGTCTACATGGCTCACCAGGGGAGCAGGCCCTTGAAAATGTGGTAGGTGGCGACTGGGTGGCCCCTCCTGGGAAATGACGAACTGGGGAGAAGCCAGGCCTGCGGTGGGTGGGATACTTGATCAGCACATCCTTCCAGGAGCCAGGACCACAGCTTCTGCCAACCTGGGAGCCAACACTCATCTCTCTGTTCTACTGATTTCAGCAGTTTCATGGAGGGATCTGGCTCAGGGCCGGGATAGGAATAACTTGGGGGCTCTTGTCCTCCCTGAAGAATTTCTTACTCAACGCTCATTGTTATTCATTGCAATGAACCCCACTCCCACAACCCACCCCCAGCCCCCATTTTACTGCACCCTCTAGAAATCTCTGGGGGTGCCCTCCTTGAGTTTAGAGACACTGAATCTGGCTCGTAGGTCTGGGAGGACTTTAGCAATTACTGAGTCCAGTTCCCCTCATTTTACAAATGAGAAAACTGAAGCCAAGTGGAGAACCACTTGTGCAAAGGCACAGAGGGCATCTGTAGAAGAACGAGGCTAGACCCCAGGTCTGCTGCTTCTTTCCCACATCCTCCCCAGGAAAACCTGCCTTCCTGTGAGCTTCCAGACCATGGCGTCCCCGATTCATCCTCCTACGCCAGCCTGGGGGCAAGAGGACAGGGAGCTGTGGAGCTTGTGTATTCCAGTGCCTCTATCTGGGGCTTCTAGCTTGCCATTAAATGAATGGAAGACCTAATTTTTCCTGGGAATCCCCGTTTTTGGGGACTATCACAGACTTGGCTTCCAGGCCAGAAGAACTTTATCTTAGCTATAAACAAACTGTGAAGTGCATGGGCTTCCTTGTGAATTGTCCTCTTTAAACTAGGTTGATGAGGGCTCGTCCTGAATTGCTACTGCTATACTATTTAATTCCTGAATCAGTTCAGATGTTTGTAGCCTAGAGCCCTGCAAACAGACTCTGCCACATACTTTACTGCAGTCACCATAAGGGGCCATCCCCTCCCCTGAAGGGCAAGGAAACTCTTTTTCCAAGTCCTGTTTCCTTATCCAGATAAGGGGCTTGATCGTGGGCTATGCTAGCCATACATCCCCTTTTCTGACCATACAGGACTCCCTGCCATTTCCAGAACACTGGCCCTCCTCACCTTTGTTCATGCCATGTCCTCTGAATGGTAGGCCTTTCTTCCCCTTGTTTTCTGTCAAAATTTCCAGAGTTTAGTGCTTAAAAAGCTTGTAGGGCCCAGAACCCTTGTGGTGATGGGGGGGGGGTGAGGGGGGAGGTCTTCTATGACATGCTACTCTTAGTACACTTTTTTAAAATTTTTGGCTGGAAGGAATAGTTTTACACTGTCACAAAACAAATTGATTTGTAATTTTTGGATCACAATTTAATGTAACTTTTGTTGGTTCTGTCACATTTCTGATAACTACAAAGAAATTCTTCCCTATGGGAGGTTGGAAGGAGACATGCCCACTCTGCCCTTCCCCAAGGCTACACTCATGGCCAAAATCACATTCATCCCTCTGGCCCTTCTCAGGTGCTGTCTCCTCTGGGAAGCCTTCACGGTTCTAGTGGACACAATGAAAATGGGTCCTCCTGCAGCCGTGGCGCGTTGTAGTCTGTGCTCTGATTGCTTACGAAGCTGTTTGCTGGCGAAGGCTGCAAGCATTTGGTTCTTTATTCCTGCTCTGAACAGTGCCCGGGACATTAGGCATGCCCACTAGATATTTGGTCCTGGCCTGTAGGAGAGGACGAGAATCAGGGCAGGACACCGAGGGAGACTGGTGGTGGGAGCCGGGAGAGGGGACTGTTCAACAGTCACCCTATTTCAAAGGAGACCTACTAGTCATCCCATCCCTGGTTCTAGTTTCTTTTGTCTTCTGCTTTGCCAGACCTATCCCCCACTGGACACACACATATTTCTTCTATTAATAGATAGAAATCTAGTAATAGACAGAAGATCAACTCAAGATGACAGCTCTAGAAATAACTTCTACTTCAAAGTCAATAGAAATCCATAGAAACACCATCCTGGTCAACCCACTGAACCAATGTGGGCCATTGGCTCCCAGGTGAAGAGACCCCTGCCCTCAGGCTGGGCCACCATGGGGTGTTAGCAGAGGCACATGGTGACTTTCATGGGACTTAGCTGCTGGGGCCCTCATGGACAACCTCCTCCCTAAAAAAAAATTAGAAATTATATTCCACGACTAGTTAGGCATAAAGACAAGTATTATCTAGCCTCGATGCATTATTATATATTCATTATTACTATATTCATTTTCCCCATCTGATTTTATAAGGGATTAAAAAGGAAACCATTTCATGGGCCCTGAAAATTACCGTGGGCCCCGGGTACTGTGTCTTCTGTGCCTGCTGGAGAAATCAACCCCAAGTGTTAGGGAGTAGATTACATGTGGTCCTTTCCTTGGGGTCACTGCCTTGTAAGTGGGACCAAAAAGAGGCATTGCTCTGCACACACGGTGGGTGCCTGGGATCACCACGACGGTTCTTAAGCTCAGAGGCATTTGATCTTTAGTGGGGAGGAATGGGGAAAGAGGGTGCCAGGGCCTCGCAGGACCGACGTTCCATCTGCCACTGTCACAACCATCCCTCGCCAGGTATCTCAGGTCTCTGCTGGGCCCCTGGAGCTGGAGTTTGCCTGGCAGCATTTGGAGGAGCAGAGCTTCCTCTAAGTCAGAGAAGCATGAACTCAGCCCCCAGGTCTGAGCACAACTGGGGAATTTTTTTAAATCTTATTTATTTAAATTTATTATTTAGAGCAGTTGTAGGTTTACAGAAAACTCATGCAGAAAGTACAGCGTTCCCATACACCCTCTTTAACTACACACACAGTTTTTCCCTTTATTAACATTTTACATAGTGTGGTACATTTTTTTACAATTGATGAACTAATATTACATTATTAACTAATGCCCATAGTTCCATTAAGGTTCACCCTGTGTGTTTCAGAGTGCTATGGGTATTTTAAAAAAGTTATTGTGGTAACATATATATATAACACAAAATTTCCCATTTTAAGCACTTTCACTAGAGCCCTTGCAGACGCTGCCACATATTTTACCAGTCACCATAAGGGGCCGTCTCCTTCCCCGAAGGGCAAGGATGCCCTTTTTCTTAGTCCTTGTTTCCTCATCCACATAAGGGGCTTGTGTACCAGTCAGTGGTGTTAATGACATGCAATGTTGTGCTACCATCACCGTCAACCATTACCAAAACTTTCTCATCAACCCAAACAGAAAGTCTGTACCCATTAAGCAATATCTCTCCATTCCTCCTATCCCAGCCCCTGGTAACCTCTAATCTACTTTCTGTCTCTATGAATTTGTATATTCTAATTCTTCCACATAAGTGAGATCATAACAATATTTATCCTTTGTGTCTGGCTAATTTCACTCAACACAATGACTTCAAGGTTCATCCATGTTGTCACTATATATATCAGAACTTCATTCCTTTTATGGTGAATAGTACTCCATTGTATGTATACACCACTTTTTTTTTATCCATTCGTGTATTGATGAACATCGGTTGCTTCCTCCTTTTGGCAATTGTGACTAATGCTGCCGTGAATGTTGGTGTACAAATGTCTGCTCAAAGCTTGGCTTTCAAATGGGGGGTAGGTATATACCTAGATGTTAGGAACTTCTTTTAAGTTTAAATTTTTATTTTAAAAATTCATCTAAATTTTGCATTCTACTCCATAATATATTCATATCTATTTCCCCCCAAAATATTTGCGCAAATGTTGCTCTATTTTTATCCTGTGGCTTCAATATTCCTGGAACACTGGGCCTCTGTTGGAGAAGAGTGGGTTAGAGAGACGGGCGTGTTCTGAGGCTCTTTCACGGGTGGATGACACTAAACACTTAGGATCAGTATTCTGCCCTCTTTCCTTCCCTTTCCTTCCACCTGCCCATTTGCCACATGGAGAAAGTAGGACCCATTTGCTCAGTGTGAAGAGTAGGAGGTGAAAATAGAGTCAGGGCAGCACTAGGGCAAAGTGGGAAACCCCCTGGGGTCGTCCTCCATGCCCTGGGAATGCTCCAGCCGTGGGGCAAGGCGAGTTGGACAGAAATTATATGGCTAAGATTTTTGGTGCAAATCAATACCCATCTGTATATTTGAGCCACAGACCACAGTCCATGGATCTAAGGCCCATTTCATATAACTCTGCATCTATATTAAGAAGATTCAATCGTTGAAAAAATTAACATTTACCCAGCTTCAAACAAGTCAGACTTCTTGCTGTTTATTTTTCATTCTTTGGATGTGTGTAGATCATCAGCAACACACTAAAGAAAATGCAGATGCTTTTCATAAATACCCAGCTAATAAATTGCAGCTGAAATTCTGTTGGGGACATTATGTTCTGATGACCTTTGCTAGGAAAGTGGCTCTGTCCCCAAGGAACGGGAGAGATTGGTTGGATTGGGGGTTGATTAGATACTCCTTGTTTTCGTTTCCTAGGCTGCTGAAAGCAGATATCATGAAATGGATTGACTTAACAATGGAAATTTATTAGCTTACAGTTTTGAGACTAAGAAAAATGTCCAAATCAAGGCATCATGAAGGAAATGCTTTCTTCACAAAGTCTGCCTGCTGGAGCTCCTTGACTCTTCTGCTACATGGCAAGGCACATGGTGGAGTCTGCTGGTCTCTTCCATATTTCGTTGCTTTCAGCTTCTTGCTTCTGTGGTTCAGTCTCTTTCTCTCTCTCTCTCTCTCTCATTTATAAAGAACTCTAATAAGAAGATTAAGACCCACCATGGGCCATGCCTGAACTGAAGTAACATCATGAAAATCTACTTACAATAGGTTTATACTCACAGAAACGGATTAGCTTTAAGAACATGATTTTCTGGGGTACATACAGTTCCAAACAACCCCACTGATGAAAACCAACAATGACTACTACTATTCTACTACTACCATTTCTACTGATATATGAACAAGAGCCTGTTCCTGGTACTCCCTAAGCACTTCACGTGTGCTAACTCATTTAAGCTTCACAACAACCCCATTGTTGCACTGTTATTATCCCCACTTTACAGATGAGAACACTGAGGTACAGAAATAAAATAATGAAGTCACAGCATATTCCATTTACCTTGGACTTTCCTAACTCTGCAGAAGCCAACCTAAAGTGTGTGTATAAGGCTTGGGGCATGTCAACCAAGGTTCATTCTCTGTTCCCGTAATTTACCAGCTGCTTTAGAAACTGGTGCCTGTCACCTGTCTCCCAATGGAGGGTTCATTTAAGGGTCCAACAAAAGCCACAATATCACTAGCTGCCATTTGTCTTGATGCTCTTGGTATGAAACACTTGGCCTCCAAAATCTTGCTTCCTGCGCACAAGAATCTCACAGGGAAGGTGTTTCTTATTTCTATTTCACAGGTGAGGTAACTGCCGCTGAGAAGGGTGACCTGCCCAAGATTATGTAGCTGGCTGGGATTTGAACTGACATCTTCCTATCTCTAAAGCACCTACTCCTGTCTCCATCACTGCCACCCACACCCATCAAGAAAGGAGGGATTGTGTCCTGTTTTGTATTCAAAAATAGGAAGCTCCCAGAGAAGGGAAAATAACAGGCCCACTCAAGCTAGAAGCCAAAACCAGCGCCAGGCCCAAATCTCCTTGTTTCCTAGATTCCAGCCCCAGTCTGCTACTGCCCCACCTCCTAGGAGTTGACCCAGGAGGGGCCACTGGAGAAGACATCTTGAGAAAAAGAGGGAGGTTCAAGGAGAGATTAGGAGCAAGACAAAACATCTTGGGTAAGAGCACGCTGTCCTAGAAGCTGTTGCCAAGTTGGTTGGAGATGGCCTTGATCAAATGTTTGGGAGGGGGGTTGACAGGTGGGCTGGGAAAGAGAGCACTGGGCCTGGAGGGTCACCGCCCCTGGAAGAAGTCCCCAGATGGCAAACTGGCTCACTGGTTTTGTCCTCAGCCCTGACTCTTGACTCACTGGGTCCAACTGTAGTCTTCCAGTCTGTGAAATGGCCTTATCTGAGAGGCTTGGAAGGAACCTGAGGTAACTACTTCCTTGACTTTGAAATCAGGACAAGCCTGAAGACCAAAAAAACCTGTTCTCAACTCTCCACCTACCCACCCCCCTCCTTCCCACCTGTCTCCCCTACCTTGGTCAATGACACTACCAGTCATCTAATTGCTCAAGACCAAAACCGGGCATTCAGCCCAATTCCTTCCTCACTCCAGTCCATCAGCAAGTCCTGTAGGTCCAACCCCCCAAATATGTCTCAAATCCCCCCACCTCTCTTGCTCTTCTCCACTAGCAAGGCCAAGCCAGTGTCCCCTTTCACCTGGACATTGCAATGGTCTCCTCAATGCCCTCCTTTCTCCCACTCCTGCCCTACCACCTATTCTCAGACCTACAGCCAGAGTGGAGTTTGAAAATTTAAATCATGTCAGGGCACTTGCTGAAGAGCCTTCAACGATTTCCCATTACACTCAGACAGAAATCAAAATCCCTCACCCAGGCCTGCCTGGTCTGCCCTCTGCCCACCAATCCAACCATCCTGTGGCACAGTTTGAACCTCAACCCCAATGAACATAGCTCCTAAAACACTCCAAACTCTTTTCCTCCTCAGGGCCTGTGCACCTGCTGCCTTCTGTCACCCAGGCTTGGCTCACAGCTACCTTCCCTGATCATCTTATCTGAAGTAGAATCCCCAGTTTCTGTGTTTTCTATCACAGCACCCTGTTTATTTCCTTCTTGGCATGCATTATGATCTTTAATTATGTCACTTCGTGGCTTTGCTTTGTTTTTTGTCTCCTCCACTTCTGTGCAGACAGGATCATATCTGTCTGTTCACAGGTACAGCTTCCTAGCACAGTGTTTGGGAAATGGGTTGTGCCAGAAATATTTTGGGTGAATGATGAAAGGTCCCTTTTGCCAAGTCACAGTAGCATCCCAGCCAGCCATCTGCCCGGTGTCTTCTCTGCCTTTCCTCTCCTGCTTCTGCCTCTCCTCCTGCTCCCCTGCTCCCTTCCCCCAGAGAGAAGGTCCCTGCACAGGAGGCTGGGAAAATGTTGAATCTGCTCTCTGGGCTGGTGTCCAACCCTGTGGTAAGGGCTGAAGGTGGCAGAGAGTCAAGGCGAGGTCAGAGGTTATGGGGTGCCGGGTGGAGGCTGGGAGCAGAGGGACAATTCCCAAGTGCCAATTCTGGCATCCTGAGGGAACTCTTTTCCCAGCCCGGTCTCCCATATGGAAGAGGGGTTCCCTCTGCGGGACCACGCAAGGTTTCCGGAGACTGGGTCACACAGAGGGGCAGCTGTGAGACAGCCAGGAAGGGGTGTGATGAGGCATTTCATTGCTGGCCGGGGAACAGATGTTCTCTTTTGAAAGGAATTCTCCCTCAGGGCTGCAGGGCACCGAGAATGAAATCTTGGGGATGTTGCTGGGCTAAGCTGGCCACCCCAATAACCCCTGGAGACTCAGTGGTGGAGACTGGACTCTTCCCTGCCATGCAGGTGCCCACTGGCCTGGCATCCTGGGCATTTGCCCAGCCTTCTTGGGGGAGGTTGACCAACCTTGGCTGGACAGTAAAATCTTGTGACAGCCACAGATCCTGGCACAAAGCCCCAAGGCTCCGGGCAAGAATGGATCTGTAGGTTCCAGGAAAGAGGCTTCTGTGGGAAGTGGATCTACCCTGGCATCTCAGGGATCAGTCCTCAAGGAAGTCAGTCCTCTGGGAGCCAAGGAATCTCCCAACTGCATTAGCAACACACCCCATCAGCACCAGCTCCCCTGCCCATCCTGAAAAGGAAAGCACTCAATCGTCTCCAGCAGGCTGCTTGCCAGGCTCACCTCCCACCCACCCCCACTTACTCAGTGCAAAAACGTGTGGTCAGCGAACTGTCATGAGGACAATTCCACCACGAGGCCACCAGACGTGGCCAAGGATGCTGTGGTGGGAATGCGAGGCCTTGGACCAAGTCTAAGGCAGAAAGGGCCTGGTGCCGCGCAGGGACTGGGGACCCCAGGGAGGGAAAGGGAAGGGGGTGGCATCCAGGCAGATGGGGCTTGGGGCAGGAATCCTGGGGAAGCCTCGTGGGTGTTTAGTTAACTCTTCAAGTGACCTTTCTGGGAGTTTGACAAACAAGTGAAAACTTGTATGACCACAATGAATTTTTAAAAGAAATTTATAGAACAAAGTACAAAATACAAAGAACATCCAGTGATTTCAGTCCTTGTATTCTGATGCACCTGTTGCCCTATGGGCATTTACGCAAGTACAGTTGCTGCCCATGAGTGTTTGGTGCTCTCTTTGAAGTCGTCCTTCTTCCCTCTTCTCATTTCTATGCATGTACAGGGACTCATACTTGAAACCCTGTTTATTTTCCAAATGGTCTCATGGTCTGTGATTTGCTTAGTCTAGTGGCTCTCAAACTTTAGTGCAGTTATGAATCATCTGGCCTGCTTGATAAAATGAATATTCCCAGGCCCCCTTCAGATATTCTGACTTAGTAAGTATGAAGTGTGGCCTCCTACTCTGCATTTCTGCAAACATCACAGTTGATTCTGGTGTAGGGGGTACTTAGAGCCAACTTTGAGAGACACTGACCTAGAAACCATTGGGCAAGTGGGTAGTTTCTACTTTTTTTCTTTTTTTCAACTTAAATAATATTGCGATAAACGCTTTGTACAAATGATTTTTTTTCTTTTACGTTATTTTCTTTACACATTTCCCTAAAAGTGGGATAACGGAACCAAAGGATAGGAATAGTTTTGTAATTTCTGCCAAATTAAGTCTCCAGGGAATTTGAGCAATTGAACATGAAGTTCTACCATCTCAACTGACTTTTATAATTTAATATAAAATTGTTCAAAATTGCAAGTTCAAGATTCATAGTGGGCTGCTCATTTTTCCATGTAATGCTTTGTGTGTGAGCTACCAGTTCATTTCCTTTGACTACTTATCAAAAAGGAGCAGAACATTGGCTTTTATAGTACATAACTCTACAGCTTTTTTGGATAGAAAGCTTAGTTTGTCACATCTATTTCTCCCCATCCTGTGACTTTCATTTTTGCCTGTTTGCTTTATTACATTATATGACACAAAGAGCTTTTAAAGACACATTTGGACCCCTCCATCTTTTCTCTGACTCTGTTTCATCAATGGTTAAAATGTTTTCTCCTTGTTATGGTTGAAACACATTTGCTTTTCCATTTCCTTCTCTGGCTTTTTATGACCCGTTTGAAATGTATTGTAGTTCATGGTGAAAAATACAGATGCATGTTCATTCTGACCTGTGCCAATATCTCATGATTTAGAGATATTTGTTAAATAGTGACTCTGTCCTGTAGCATTGAGTTGATGCTTATTCATTTGTAACAAGTCCTTAAATAACTTGAAGCTTTTTCTAAAGATTCTATTCCCCCAGCCAATTTTTCTTGCCTTTATCTGGATAAAACATAGTGATGGCTGCCTGGTTATTTTAAGTTTCCCATCAAGTTCCTTTATTCCCCCCAAACATTTTTTTTCAAATTCTGCTCACTCATATTCCAGATGAATTTTACTATTTGCATAATTTTTTACATTGCATCTTACTATGACTTTTAATTTATATTCCATTGAAATCTTAACTATAGTTCTATTTCATAATCATGATCAGTATATTCTTCATTCATTCAACTTTTCCTTCCTCTTCTCACTTTAAAATTCTCTTTGAAAAAATATCATTGATTCTAAGTTAAATTAATTCCCAAGTATGTTTGTTTCTTAGCTGCCATAGTGAAGTGCACAAACTGGGTGGCTTAATAATAAATAAATAAATAAATAATAAATAGACATTTATTCTCTCGCAGTCCTGGAGGTTAGAAGTCTGAAAGCAGGTGTTGGCGGGGCCCTGCTCCCTCGAAACCTCTAAGGTGGATTCTTCTTCACCTCTCCCAGCTCTCCGTGGCCCCAGGCATCCCCTGGCTGGTGGCAGCAAAATGCCGACGTCTGCCTCTGTCTTCTCCCTGCACGCTGGGTCTGTGCTTCTCCTCCTCTTGTGAGGACACCGGTCATGTTGGATCAGGGCCCAGCCTACTGCAGTTCGACCTCATCTTTACTTGATTCCAGTTGCCAAGACCCTATTTCCAAGTAGGTTCACATCCACAGGTACCAAGGCTGGGACTTCAGCATATCTTTTGGGGGCGACATGAGCTCTCTCCCTCTGAGGCTTCCTTCTGCCCCCATCTCACTTTACTCTCATTCTCATTCACTAAAGTAAGAGCATTTTGGCCCAGAAGACATGCAGATGAAATGACACAGTTTCTCTCTTCGGCTTGGCCTGACTCCCTTTTCTCCCCCCGCCCCCTCCACTGTGAACAGGACAGAACTGTCCCTGGGCCGCCTTCCTGGGTTAGGACCCCGCTGCTTAAGGAAGCCTTGGAGCATGATAGAAGGGCCAGCCTATTTACTGAACAAGGCAGGAAGACACACTGTGCTGGATTGAATCGTGTCCCCAAAACTCATGTCCACCCAGAACTCCACAATGTGACTTGATTTGGAAACAGGGTCTTTGCAGATATAATTAGTTAAGATGATCTCGAGCTCACTTAGGGTGGGCCCTGAACCCAAAGACTAGTGCCTAAGAGAAAAGAGAGGAAGGTTCAGATGCAGACATGCAGAAACCCAGAGGAGACACCGGGAGGAAGGTCATGTGGCGACAGGGGCCGAGACGAGGGTGAGGCAGCTACAAGCTACAGAAACTCAAGGCCTGCCGGGAACCACCAGACACAGGGAGAGCTGCATGGAGCAGAATCTCCCTCAGATTCTCCAGAAGGAACCAACCCGCTGACACCTTGCCTGCAGGCTCTGGCCTTCTGAACTGGGAGAGAATAAGTCTCTTGTTTTAAGCCACGTAGTTTGTGGTAATTTGTTACGGCAGCCCCAGGTCTGCTGTTACACAGGATCCTAGGTCTTGCCTGAAAGCTTCTCCACTGTTGGCTTTTTCTGGGTTGTTCTTTACTTTTCTCTCTTTTTTTTAATGCCATTTTATTGAGATATATTCACATACCATACAGTCCTTCCAAAGTATACCATCAATGGCTCCCCGTGTCATCACAGAGTATTGCAATCACACTGTTGACTTCTAATTGTAGAATTATCTAAAGCACAGAGGAGAGGGGTCCTTGTAAACCTGCTCCGAATCAGAGAATGAACAGTCTGCTCCGGAATGTAAATACTCAAGAAATGATGAGATTTTTCCTATTTCCTGACTAACCACAAGGCTCTCTTTGTGGAAGGCAAACTATTTATGGCACATTCCAGGTTCTGAGAACCCGGGGCTCTTTCGCCAACAGTGGCAGTGTGATGGCATCCAACGGGCTCAGGAGTTTTGGGCTCAGACCATCAGGGTCTAAATCTTGGCTCAGTCACTTACTGGATGCACAACTCTGGGCAGGTCACTTAACTTCTTTGAACTGGATTCCCAGTCTGCAAACGGAGACAATAATAATTTATGTACAACATCTTAGGGAGTTGTTGCTGGAATCCAGTGAGATAACTTATGGGAAAACATGGTTTAAACTGTAAAGCCCTGGGCAACTTCAGTTGACTGTGGGGCGAACTGGGTGGCAAAAGAGGTGGGAGGGAAAGTGTTTTTCACTATGCCCCTTGCTGTTCCAATTTTCAGCTCCATATATGTGTTGTTAATAATATGTTTCAAAAAAAATACAGTTTAATGTGCAACAAAGGGAAAAAATAAAATAAATGAAAACTGTGCCCCAGTTCCAGATGCCAAAGATGGCATCCAGAGTGTGGGCACTGAACGCCCTCTAGTGGGAACCTCCATCGCTCCCTGAAATCTAGAGAGAATAGGGACCTTGCCAAGTGCTTGGGACAACCTATAAGATTGCGTGTAAAGACAAAGGCACATTTGGGAAGTCATTTTCCCAGAGTACATTGAGACCTTATGCTCACATTAAGACACAGCAAGAAGTGATTGCTTTGATCATAGAGACCCCAAGGGATCGGAATGCTAAGTTGAGCTTTGTGGCCCACTGAATGAGGCTCTCTCTGACCCCTGAGGGTGAGCAAACTTCTGCCGACAGAGAAGGGCCTCCCCTTCTTCCTTTGTTGGAGTAGAGGGCTTACAGCAAAGTCCCTTGAGCCTCCAGTGGGAAATCTTCAGCTTTCCAGACAGCTCTCTCCCTCAGAGCACCTGGGCACTCCAGGGGCCGGGCACGGGGCCAGCACAGACTTGCCCCAGAACCAGAGCCATGAAGAGCTTTGCTTTTGCATCTGAGCCACCAGTCCAGGTTCCTCCCTCGCTTACAGCAGTTTCCTTTCCTCCCGGTGCCCTGATGTTTCTCCCTGTAAACTCCTTTTCCCCAGGCATGACTGTATGTTGTACACAGGGTTCAGGTGTGGGCCCGGGCCAGCCAAGGTGTGTGGCTTTATCGAGGATGGGGACTGGAATGCAGGACGGTGGCCTTTCTGTATGAGGTGTCCCTGCATTGAGCCTCAACTCCAACCAGGACACACGCGGGCTTGCTCTCCTCCTGAAAGTTTTTATAAGGATGCTTGTGGTTCCCCTTATTTACCATAGTAGTTATGAGCAGGAACTTGGGAGTCAAAGACATACCTGGGTTCCAGTCTTAGCTCCACAGCTTACAAGCTGTGCGATCTTGAGCAAGTTACTTAATCTTTTGGAATCTCAGTTTCCTCATCTGTAAAATGAGGATAGTCAGAGAGCTAAGTTGTAGGGCTGTTAGGATTAAAAGAATTAAATGAGATAATGCATATAAGGGCTCAGTGCCTGTGCCTGGCATAGAGTAAATGTTTAATAAATGTTAGATAGAACTATTGTTATTATCTTTACTATTATTATTAGCAGAAAAATGTAATTTCTACATGGCTTCAGCCCAACTCTGCTTTGTGAATTTGAATTATTTCACCTTTTTCAGCTCTTATTTTATATAAAACAAGAGGCTGGGTCTTGAGCCATACCGTTCCTTTCAACTTGAAGATCCTATGATCCCTTTGATCCCAATGGAGAATTCCAGTTGCCACGGGGCCCAAAATGAGGATAATGGGATGAGGTGGTGGCCTTCAGGGCGCCTTCTCCAAGCTGCTCAGGCAGCCTTTTGCAACCCAGACGTGGCTGAGTGGTGGTAGAAGTGGGAGGGGCTGCAGGGAGCTTGTCTGCAGGTGCAGCCTTGTAGATAACCCACAGAAAGGAAAGTACGCCAGGCCCTCAGACCCGACCTAAAAAAACAGATTCCAAGGTAGGAAGGAAGGAGCAATGCCAAGGAGGGTAGAGGTTTGCTCCCAACTGAGTCCTGGTGAGAGAAGAGATTGTGAGGAAAGGCTGAAAATGCAGCTTCACTAGTTCTCTGAAAAGGTGGTGTGTGTACTGGTTAGAAGTCTGCAGAGCCAGATTGCCTGGGTTTGAACCTTGGCTCTTCTGTTTATCAGCTATGTGACCTTGGTCAAAGCACTTAACCTCTCTGTGCCTCAAATTCCTCATTTGAGAAAAAGAGGTAATAACAGGTCTTCCCTATCAGGTTGTTGTGAAGATTAAATGTATAGAAATACTTAGAAAAGCACCAGCATATGATAAGGGCTATATAAGTGTTGGCTATGATATTGTGACATTGGGAAGCAAGATACAGCTTTGGGTTTGGAGCACTGAAGGTATCCTTGTGGAGGTGGGAGGGTGGTGTAGAGGGCAGGGGAGGATTCTCTAATGTTACCACCAGAAGCAGTCAGAAGCATCCCCTTGCTGACTATGGAGGTCTGGGGTAGGTGGAGGCTGGAAAGATATTTCTGAGCTCCTATAAGACACCCCCTGATGAGTCTCAGAAATGTGTGCAAAAGTCTTTTAGGGATGGTCTCACAATAGTGGCAGAATATGGCCAGGAAAATGTGGTGTCTTATAGTAATAACCCCTGAATGTAGGGGCCTGGGGTTACATACTATTATTAAATTATTAGGGATCAAATACCCTCAGGTATGAATGAGTATCACTGGGAGGGCTAAATATTGGATTGTTATCTGTCATTGGCTACTCAGCATAAGTTAGTTTCTCCGATTACCCAACGTTTCAGTAGACCCCCAAGGGAATGAGGGAATAAGAACTAAAAACAGATGGTTAAGAGAGGTCCCAGAACCGGAACCCACCTCTGTGTGGGACAGCAGGGGCGGGCAGCAGACAGGAAGCTCTGGTGGGTATGATGGGGATCCCAGAGAGGAAAAAGGAAGCACCAGACAAAGATGGTCTGCTTCAGCTTTGCCTCAGAGCCCCTGGGTCAGCCGTTGGCAGAGTTTCAAGAGCCACAGCCCCCTGCTGTCCCTCTTGCCTTCCTCTTTGTAGACCACGGTAGCCATCCTCTCAAGCATGTGAGGCTTGGCTGCCCTCTAGTGGCCACTAGGCAGAAGTTCTTCTCTTAAACTTGGTGACATCATCATAATTTTATAATAACGTGGACAGTGATTTACTGCCACAAATAATAAAGTGTAGCTTTCCTACTTCTACTTTTGGAGTATGCCTCCCACCTCCCATTGTCATCAGCCACCTTCAACGTCCCATCCTCCCACACCCCACAACTCAATTCACCCCAGCCCCTTCCCCTGCCACCTCCTCCAGATTCCTTTGGCTCACCTAGTTTCTCCTAATGGGTCAAGGAAAGGGTTCTGGGGCCTGGAGAAGCCTGGGGAAGGCTGGGTGAGCTCTGACTCCTCCAGGTCAGAATGTGAAAGCCCCCTCCTCTCAGCTGGCTTGCTCTCTCCCTCTGTACACACCGTATCCCTGGCTCTAGACACTTCTCGAGCCTAAAACTGCTCAGAGCTGCCTTTGCTTATGTGCTTCCAGCTCCAGGAGTCACAGAATTTCAGTCCCTCTTAAAACCTCACATTATCCACACTATCCCCCCAAAGGGATAGCTGCTGCTGAGGGTGAACACAGTTTACCATTTGTGTTTTAAGAGGTTTACTGATTGTCCCTGTCATGCAGGTGGTGTGGAAATGAGACCTCCAACTGGACGAGTTGCAGAAGTTCCCATATTCTCAAAGGGCTCACAGCCATGGTCTCTGATTCCTAATTCCCTCACTGAGACCATCATCAAAACAAAAAGGGCTCAATTCCTCCCTGCTCTGCAGCAGCTCAACCCAGAGATCCTATCACACCCAACAGTGTACTCCCTTGTGTGTAGAAATTGCCTAAAGACTACTGTTCTGATTCTCTCTCCTCTGGAAAAGATAATCTGAGAATATACTGAATATTTTAAATGTGAGATTGTGTTTTGGTTTATAATGTGTAATTTTGAGTAAACCACTTAGAGGCATTTTGTTTCAGGCAGCATAAACTGGCCATTAAAGATCTTTTCATTCCTGGTGTTAGTTAAACTTTGTTCCCCCAGGCAAGACAAAGCCGTTGAGCCAGCTGTGATGATTTTCCAAGAGGGATGTGGGAAGAATTAAGGCAATGAGAGGGAACACTGCTTCTCGGGCACCAGCCTTGGAAAGGATGGAAAGACCACTCTGGGCCTGTCTGATGGACACGAGCTGAGGGCAACACTGGAGACCCAACTTCTGAGCACAAGGTAGGAGGGCAGCAGGGGCGTGACCTTCCTGACCCCGGGGCACCCTGAGCCAGCCCCACCCCACTGGCTTTTCCCCCATGGAAGGACCCTGCTCAGGCAGGTCCAAGACTCCCTGTACAGGAGAATGTCCAATGCTGAGACCCAGACAGCCAGAAGGAAGTTGGGCAATCACATCCACTTCCTTCTTTAATCATCCCCTAATATTTTAGCTCCTCCCACACCCACCTCTTTAAAAGTGCCTGGTATTAGGCATTCACTTCTATCAGACCAAGTGGGTGGGCAGTGGGAGGTAGATTTAGAATCCTTTAATCCCCCAACTATTTTAGGAGCTATCAGCAATACCCACCCAAGTGCTCGTTTGCACTCGGAGGCTTCTGGGTAGCGTGGTAGTCACCCATTCACCCTCAATGGGAAGAAGCAATGCCCACTGAGCTGGAAGAAATATTACAGGGCCTAAAGGAAGCCATGTTGGCACAAGATTCGGGGTCCCCACCCTTCCCTTCTCTGCTGCTCCCTCTAGACTATGCCAACATTTGCCACAACTTTCCCAGTCTTTTCTCAAACTTCCCACTTCCTCTTTCCTGCGCTCCTGGCATCCTGAGGCCCACTTCGCCTCTGATTCCCCAGTTCTGGCTGTGGACACAGCCCCTCCCCTGCCTGCAGCCCCTCCCCACCTCTCACTCTTGGCTGCATGGCCTGGGGCTGTCATTTAGCTTCTCTCAGCCTCATCTGCTAACAAGGTTGCTTTGAGGACTAGAAACAAAAATATGTAAGAGAGAGAAAGAGATGAATTTCTTAAACCTGAAGCTAGAGCTCAAGCACAGGTCTAGCATCTAGTAATTATCAGTCTGGTCTCAGTTTTGCTTATTTTACCCTACACAACCACTCCCATCTATCAAACCAGGGGCCTTGATTTTTTATTTGGAAAGCATGATGGCTCCTACAGGGCTTGATCTGTGTGTATGACATGGTAGTCACTAGCCACAGGTGGCTACTTGAATTTTAATGAAAATGAAACAAATTTTAAACTACAGTTCCTCACACTAGCCACATTCTAAAGTGCTCAACAGCTCTTAGTGGTATTGGACAGAGAAAATACAGAATATTTTCATCAGCAAAGCAAGTGTTATTGGACAGTGCTGGTCTAGAGAAATCTGATTGTTTTACTTGTCACATCCCAAATGGACCAAGGCACAGATTGGGACCAACTGGCAATTAGAGAAGCACAGTTCAGGGTGTGCGCGTTTGGTGTTTGTTGCATGCATGTGTGCACATGTGTATGTGCATGGGTGGTGGACAGGCCAGGGATCCAGCCATCAAGCCTTCTAGATGAGCTCAGCAACGCTTGCCACTTACGGAGGGGTGGACCTGGTGGGTAAAGTCATAGACCGAGAACCCACCACAGAGGTCCTGAACATGCCCCATCCGTGAGAGAGAGGGGCTGGGGGCTGGGAGGAGGCCCACCACCCTGGAAATACAGCCCTGGCTCAGGATCCCAGGAGGAAAAGACTTCCTGGTGTTGCTTGGAAGAAGATGAGATGCTACAAGAGTCAAGGGTGCAAGCCCTTGGGACAGAAGGATATGCAACCCCGATTTGCTACCTTCACTCAAGGGCTAAGGCAAGGACTCAGTGGGTTAATAAATGGGCTTCCCAGGGAGTTGGCTCTACAAAATCTATGCATGTAGAAGGGGACCATGCAGTCCCGGGGCCTGAGACCTACCCCAAGTCTGTCCTCACTGTGCGCCTCTGGGCATCTCACTCACAGACATTTCATTTCTCAAAAGTTGTTCCTGCTTATAAGGGAACTATGGGCTCTTCTTTTCCACCAGCCCTGTTTCCCAGACATCTAGGCACTGTAGGGGACAGACTTCCTACCCAGGCCCACTTCCAAACACCAGCAATATCCTGGGCAGGCTGAGGCCATAAGGAGAAGGATCCCAGGGCATACCCAAAGCATGTCAGCCCTACAGACCCAGGCAGGCTCCCTGGGATTGTGCTGCAGAGATGCCTGCCCTCAAAATGCCTCCATCTCCTCCCATGCATGCATGCACTTAGCCAGGCTGTCCATCAGTCCATTAGTCCATCCTTCATTCCATTCAGAAGTCACTGGAGCACCCAGCCTCTGGGCTAGTCTGTTCCCTGGGTGGCCATCTCCATAGAATATAATACACCAAGCCAGTGCACTTCAGAAATCAAGAGCCCAAAATTTAGTCAAACCATGTAACCTGCAAATTGCTTAGCCTGTTTCATCACCTGCAAAATGGAAAGAATAATAGCATCTATCTCATGTGACCACTGTGTGAGGATCAACTAAAGACTTAGCACAGTACCCCAAATATAGTAGCTATTATTATTATTATTAAGGTGTAATGACTGGGGGTGCTGGAAAGGGGGCTGCTGAGGTGGGCCTGAGGAACAGAAGGATTTTGCTGGACTGGGGAGTGGCCATTGGAGAGGAGACAGTTACCTTGCTTATGGGGCTACCTGACTGGACTGGACACCCCTTGGCTCCCCCAGTTCTCCCTTCCTAAGTCAATCATGAGACACAGTGTGGGGCCAGAACAGGGGTGAGAGGAGGTGTCCGTGATCCCTGCTCTGGTCTGGAGTGAATGCAAACCTGAGGGTTGCCCAGCACCCCATTTCACATGCCTGGCCGCAGTGCCCCCATCCCTAGGAAAGGGCAATTAGGGGTGGCCTCTGGAAAGAGAGACCCCTGTAGCACAGATTCCCCCCACTTGCAACAGGAAGTGAGGGACTGGTCTGGTTCTCAGAATGGCCTCAGAAATTCACTGTCATTCTTACCATAATAATAGGAACTGAAATAGTAATAATGGTAATGTTTTTTAAACCCTGCAAATTTTCTGTTATCAGTTTTCTTATTGCTATAGGGATAACTTGTTCACCCAGAATTCAATACCTGGCAACTGTGCTCATGTGCAAAACAAAGCACAGAAATAAGATGAAAAAAGAAAAGAAAAGCTGAAATAAGCATCATGAGGAGGCTCTGATGCTCCTGCAGGGGTTCGTGGGAGGGTCTCAGGCAAATGCCATTTATTTTAATTTGGGGCACCATTCTAATACCTGGGTTATCTGTCTGAATCTCATCAGATTGTGAGCAATTACAGAGTAGTGCTGGAGGTGGGCATGATGACAGCCCATCTCATCAGCAGCATCAGAAGTGGCTGCTGGCAATAAGGGAAGAGAGAGAGAGAGAGAGATTATGGAAAGCAGACCACAAACCCATCAAGCACAGTAACCGGGTCTATTTCAGAGGCCAAAGCATTTGAGGGCGTCTCTGCAGTTCCTGCACAATTCCATGCCCTTATTGATGGGCTTAGGGCGCACATCTCCAATTTAGAAAGATTCCTGCTCAAAATGATTAGGAATGTTGTTTCACAGGTCAGCCTTTGTCCATCCCGAAAGTTTCATGCCCTACTCATTATTTCTGAGGGCTCCCAGCTGTCATCACCTTTTCTTTTTGCCCAGTGAGGAGACAGCCCAGAAGGAAGAGCCCTGGCCTGGGGGCCTGGAGACCTGAGCATGTGACCCCAACAAGTCAACCCATTCGTCCAACATTGATTCTCAGAGCCCTTACTATGTACCAGAGGCTGGGCCTGTTTCCTCCTGTGTGAAATGAACGTTGCTCTACGTAAGCTCGCGGTCTGGCAGTCCACGTGTCCAGGGTGATGCCGCTTGAGGCTGGGCAATTGTGACCACATGCGTCATCATCAGGGCTTACCATGCACCAGGCGCTTTCTAAGAGCTTTATGTGGTTGACCTTGTTTAATCTTCTCAACAGCCCGTGAGGCTCAGGCTCTCTGGGGGGTGCCTCCTGGGCAGTCACGCAGGGCCCCACACTTAGAAGGGCCTGTGATTGGTTTGAGGCTCCACTGTTGCCATCTGAAACTTTGAGTAGTTTTGAACAGGAGACCCTGCCTTTTCCTTCTGCACTGGATCCCACAAGTAATGTGAAGTGGTGCTGGGTTCCAGGTAGCCCCTTCAGATGCAACTTGCCCAAGGTCCTCTAACTCCTTGCTGACCAGTGGCATCAGCATAATCACCATCACCCAGAGCTTGTTAGAAATGCAGAATCCCAGGCACAGATCTCCAGAATCAGATCTGCATTTTAACAAGATGCCCAGTGAATCTCATGCACATTGAAACTCAAGAAGCAATGCCATGTACGGCAGGCAAGATGCAGGAATTCCAGCGTCAGAGCCTGCCCTCTCAGTCAGCCTTGTCTGCTATTTTCTTCCATTTCTGCATTTACTGGAAGCTTATCCTTAATTCCAAAAGGAAGACCTCAATTCCTGGCCTTCAAGTGAGGAGACTCCTCTGCTAGTGGGAGGTGGGATGCTGGTGAGACCAGCAAGGAGCCTAGTATGCAAATTTTAAGGAGACACACCCTCTCAGGGGCTGACCCTGCACTTGCACAATTCTGAGATTGAGTGCCTCCTTAAATTTTTGGCTCACTCTAGTCCCGGCCTAGGTGGGATGTTCCAGTTATCAGGTGGGGGGCCCACACACCTCTTAGAGATTTGGGCCCTTAGAAGTGCCAGTCTCCAGTCCTGAGAATTCCTGGTCAAGGCAGCTCCTGCTCAGGACACTCCAAAAAGGGGCGTGATTGCTCAGAATCAGAGTTCAACACACCCACCATCTCTGCCCATACCACCAGGAAGCCAGCAGCGACCATCTGAAGTTCACAGCTCTTACCTTGGAGATTGTAGGGACTGGCTTCTTCTCTCTTTTAATCAGCTCAGCAAACTGCTCCACCTAGCAACCGATTGCCTCTCCCATGAGTGGAACTGGGTGCCTGGGGACCGAGGTGCTTCCATGCCAGTCTCAGTGCAGTTGGGAAGCCAGGCTAGAGACCCTCTACTCAACCGCATGCAGCCCCAGGGCCAGCCACAGCACCAGGGAAGGGTAGAGATTCCCAGGGCAGTGCCCAGTTGGGGCTCTGCATCAGCAAAGAGGCTCTTCTTCAGCTGGCAAACTGGTTGCTGGAGTTGAGGAGGCCCTTCCCTGAGGAGGGCTGAGAGGCTCAGAGATTTTCCAGTGCCAGAATTCTCAGAACAGACTCCCCATCAGAACCACCTAGAGAGATCCACTAGGATCAGCCCTAGTCCATACCCAGACGCAGAATTTCCTGGATATGCACCATGGTCCCTGAAATAGAAAAAGTGTTCACACCGGGCAGATGCAGTCCTGGTATGAGGCATGACATGCAAAAAGAACCTTTATGTGAAGAAGAATCACTGCTTTCTTTGGGGAAACCAGCCCCATGCCAGATCCAAGGCGTGGATTGTGGAGCATGGACTGCACTTCAGCCCCCATTCGCCTTCCCGGCTGGGTCCCTTTGTGCAGTGTGCACCCTGCACTGCATGGCAGGTGGTTCTGATGATCAGCCAGGTAGGAGCCTCTGGCACTTGGAGAGCAGACGTGACCAGATGTGACATTAGGTGGTCAACACGCAATACCACAGCCACTCCATCCTGTGCTGGGGTTCCTCAGACGTTCCCAGGTTGACTTTCTGCCCCTTTCTTTTTTACCCATCCAAGATAAATGAAAAAGGAAATCTAACCTCCAGGAATAATATTCAGGTAAGGGAAGGAAAGGGGAAGGGTGGGAGAGAAAGAAAGGGGAAAGGGAAAGAGGGAGGGGCCCTTATCTATATCAAACAGGTTCAGCCCTGCCTGCTCATGCGGCTGAGTCACTAATGCATCCTGCCCCACCCCCACCCCACCCGGTGGAGAGGCATCTGCCAATGGGCGTTGCTCCCTCAGGGCTGGGTTCTGGAGGGTAGGCCCTGGAGGGGAGGTAGGGAGACTGGGGCTCTCACCCCCACCAAAGGCTTGCTGAGCACCCTGACAAGAGTGACAGCTCTCTCAGAGCTCCCAAGACTTTTCTGTGAATCAGGAGGTGGGGTTAGTGTTAATGAGAAGGCAACGGTCCACCTCACGGAGAGGTTCAAGCACTGTAGTCCTGGCATTTCCCTGGAGAATCATGGTGCAAGGGAAGAGCTGGGATGGAGCGGTCAGTGTATCAGTCAGTGTTTGCTAAGTTACACTGTGGTAACAAACAATCCCCACAATCTAGTGGTTTTAAGCAACGAAGGCTTACATCTCGCTCATATTGGCTGCAGCTCTGGAACCAGGCATTAGGGGCTGCCCCTATCTGGGCAATGCTGGTCTTGTGGCCCAGGGAAAGGAGCAATGGTGGACCCAAGTGATGGTGCTTAAAGCTTCCACTAGATGTGTTGCTGATGTTCCATTGTCATATGGCCAAGTCACATGGCCAAGCCTGAGTCAACGACGGGAGAAGCATGATTTTATCACAGGGATAGAGCAGTGAATACTGGGGAACAATAATGCAATCTACCACAGTGGCCCACTGGCTTAGGCTGAGGGGATTCCTTCTCCTGCAGAGAGAAAACGATTTGTCCAACAAATGGCCAGAGTGTAGAGCAGTGGAAAGAGCAAGGCTTGGAATCAAATAGGTGTAGATTTTAACCTGAATCCTGCCACATACTGAGTGATGCTGGGAAGTTATTTAACCTCTCTTAGTCTTCATTTCCTTCTAAAAAGTGGGAATATACTGAACTCACAGGGCAATTTTGAGGACTAAATAAGAGAGTATATGCTAAGTCTTTGGCACATAACAGAAACACAGCAAATATCACTTCATCCTCCTTTACTTTAGTATTTTATCCAGTACTCTCTGGGAGTACAATTACCAACACTCCTTCCACTAATCTGACAAGGTTGGAATTGAGAGGATTTATTACGCATTCAGCGTGTGCCATGCACTGCACTACACAATCTACTTCCATTATCTCATTTACTTTGTCCAAGTACCCTAAGAGGCAGGTACTAATATTACCCCCATTTTACAGATGAGGAAAATAAGGATCAGAGAGGTTAAGTAACTCATCAAGCATTACACAGTAGCAGAAGTAGGATATGAACTCATGTTCCATATTCCAGAACCAACACTCTAGAGCAGAGCTCTTCAGGAGTGTTCTGTTAGGTAACGCTCTATGATGAGATAAGAACAGAAATCGAGAGTAAGTATCTAGAAACTTTCATAGCAGCCAAGCAGTGCCACAACATTCAAGTGTCTGATCAATGGCCTTATTTCATTGCACAGGAGGCATAGAACTCTCGAGTAAGTTGCAGGTAATGGGGGCTCGTTCAATGTGTTTGATGGTCTGTGACTGAGGGGAAATTAAAAACCCTGGTCCTCACCCCAGATCGTATGAGCAGCACTGCTTTGGAACACTGCAGTGTGTGTTGGTGGATCTGCCCTGTAAACTGCAGCATTCCGGGGTTATGCTTACTGTTAAATAAAATAATACCTTGTTTACATTGGTGTGTGAGGCTGGGGGCAAGCTTGGTGTATTGTGCATGGCACCTGATTTGTGCTTTGGGCCCAGGACACACTCAATAGAAGTCTCTTGCTCCAGTGAATGGAGGGATGGATGGAGGGATGGATGGATCAATGAATGAATATCAGTTTCTGGCTGTAACAGGGCAACTGGATGGATGGCCTTGGGAAAAGCCAGGAATTAAACCAAATTTCTCTTCAGGTCTTTCCTGTTTGTACTTCTGGCTCCCCTTCTTGGCTCTTTTTGTCCCTGCCCAAACTTTGAAATGCCCTCAGGTTGTTACTGGACAAATTCAGATTCACTGCCTGATGCACCCAATGACCAATTCTGAGACACCGGGATTTCAAAGAGAGAAAGAGCTTTAATTGTGGTGTGCAGCACAAGGAGAACAGGAGGTAAAACAAAACAAACAAAAAACAGTCAGATCTGTCTCTCCGAACTTCAGAAACTTGGATAGTTTCATAATGTTCAACAAAGGCAGGCAGGCTTAGGGTAATTAGCAAGGTATTTAATTCTGGGCTGACACATGCCACTTTAATAATTATTAGGGGTTCTGTGAAGGGGTACCAGGACTTCAGGGTTGGAAACTACGATAGGAGGCTCTTGTTGCTGTCCGGTTATAAACTGAGACGGGGAGTCTTGGAAGCCTGAATTACAAAGTCCAAACATTCAGTCTGGGCAGAGCTAGTCATGAGTTACAATGTAAGATGTCACTATCCAAACATTCAGGTGTCTGGGTTACAAGTAGTTACTACTTTAAAGATGAACAGACACTAAAACCAGATAAGAGTTTGCTGAGTTTGCTGGCAGAACCAGTTACAAGTTCTAAGAAGTGTTACAGTTTTTCAAGAAGCCTACATTTACAGATAAGATCTACTTAGCTACTTAATAAGGCATTATTACTGAAACATGCAGGCATCTGGGGTGCAGACCAAAGCCTCACGGTAGTTACAGGCATTTACTTCTGGTTACTTCAAAAGTTACAGACTTTTCAGTGAGGCTTTTAATATTTTAAGTGTTTGCCATTGGCTACATCAAAGGTTCACACACTTTTGGATTATAGTTCATTTAAGGGTTGACTATTCTAGTACATATATACATGATATAACAGGAATAAAAGCTAGTTTTATAAAATAATTCAGTTGCTAATAAGATGAGAAGCGATTGTGGGTTTGCTGGTTCCAAGGGTGCTCTCCCGCCTGCCCAGAGCCTCACACACTACCTCCTTCTCCCGTGAGTGGTGCCCTCCTCTGGGTCCCCTTCGCCAGCAACTTCCCCACTCGAAGTCCCTTCCCTGGGTGCTCCTCCAGCTACTGTTCCCGACAGTGCTGACTCTCGGGAGCTGGGGCCAACTCTGACAGTTAGAGATAACACAGAGACTACACAACTGGGGAATATCTCTGCTAGTTCTGATCTTCTGATAAAATCAGCCAAATTTCCTAAAAAGACTACACTTAATGCTGGTGTGGACACTGTGAGACTGGCATTCTCCTGCACTGCTGGACAGGGTATCGCACGGCACATTTCTAGAAAGCAGTTTAACAATGTGTAAAAAAGTTTTAAATTTGTACACTTTAACCTAAAATTATAATCTAGACATTTCTCCAAAAATAATCAGAGATGTGGCAGAATCTTTATGCACAGAGATATTTATCATAATGCCATTTATACAGTGAAATAGAAGACTCAACCTAAATGGAAATGGTTAAATACATTATGATACAAATATGATGAAATATTATGCAGCCACTAAAATGATATATACATAAAAATAATAGTCACCAGTCTGGGTAACAGGATTTGGGTAGTTTTATCCTTTTCTTGGACTTTTTGGTATTTTCTAAAATTTCTATATTGAGAACAATTTATTTTTATAGTCAGAAAAAATATGCAAAACATATTTTAAAGTCTGCTCTGGTTCTGTAGCTAGAACCCTTCTCAGCCTTGCCAGTCCACTCCTACATTGCAGTCCCACCCTGATCAGAGAGCTGCTGAGGGACGTACCCCCTTGTTTGCCAGGAGCAAGCCTTGAAGTAAGTACACAGCTGTGTTTTCTGGTCCTGGCTGTGGAACCTTAGACAAGTCATTTTGCTTCTCTGGGCCTTGGGGAGAGGGGTGGGGAGGAGTGTCCTTATTTGTAAAATGAAGTGTCTAGATTGGATAATCTTTTGGGATTAGAATCTTATTTTATGATTCTGATAAACTCATTGATTCAAAGTATTCATTGTAAGTAATTCTCCATGATTCACCCTTCTCTGAAAAAGGGGAATTTTATCTAAAGGAATGACTCTCTTATGGTGGAATTTTACATCAGACTGTGAATCACCTACACACAAACACTGACCTTATAGCTGTCTACAGTTCACATCCCTTGGCATTAATTGACCCTTCATGACAAAAGAAAGAGGAGGGCTGAGAAGGACTGAGATCCTTCTGCTTCAACCTCCTCCCCTGAGAAGGACAGGGAAAGTATTTGTCTGGAAGATCAAGACAAGTTCCTGGGTCCAGGACTTCCTTTTATTCCTGGTCCGTTTTCCCCAGTCTCAGCTGTTTTGTCGGCTTCCTTCTGTCGCCATCATCCTGCCCGCAGTTGAGCTGGGCTTATGTCAGTGTGGTCCCCTGGTGGTGGGTGGTTCAGCCACGACAGCCAAGGGATGGAGGAAGTGTAACTCATGCCCTGGGTCCAGTGAGTCAGACTGAGGGGCTGGGCATAGGCTGGACCAGGGGTTTTCCTAGGAGGGAAGACAGATTTAACTCCCTCTCAGTAGGAGCACCGGTCAGGATAGAGAACCAATATTTCTCTCATTCCCATTTCTATTAACTCATTCAGGAAGCCCTCTTGCCAAAGAAAATGCTCTCTCTTCTAGAGCTTGGAAGGTTGTGTCTGGGTAGGGCCAAATCAGCCTCGGTGCCAACTTGCCTGCTCCGTGGCATCTGGGAGAAAGAAGTTAATGAACAGAAACAGATTGTAGTTAGAGCCAAAGAAGATAAGGACTTCCCAGCTCAACCTTTCATGCCCTGGGTTTGAGCTCAGGAAGGTTTCATAGTTGGGACAATGACCATCTCCTCTTCCTAGCTTGTGAACCTAGAAGCAAGCAAGTGCACTCGCATTACCCTAGATTTAAAAGCTGAGTGCCATCACTTTTAGTTGCGTGACCTTGGGCAAGTTATTTAACTGCTTCGAGTTTTAGTTTCCTAGGCTGGAAAAATAGGATGGTAAATTCAGTCTGTGGGGCTGCTATGCATTCAGTAAAGCATGGCACCCACCACAGGCCTGGCTTCAGAAGGTGCCAAACCAGTGTCCCAAAATGTAGTGGAAGCCCATTGTATTTGCACCAGTTGGAAAGTCCTAAGGTCAGTGGATGCAGAAGGCTGAAGTGAGCCATTAATCGGCAGCCCAGTGCCCCTGCCTCTGTGAGGTTTCCTGGGGTGGGGGGCTGAGGGGACATGCTGGAGCAGCAGTGTGGCTGGAGCCCAGTGCAGCGGCCCTGCTCCCTGCAGCCCTGGTACCCTGTGGGGTTTGGACTTCAGCTCCAGTCTGGTTCTGAAAGGCACAGCTGGCCTGGGCACCTTTTCCCACTCTAGAGCCTTCTCTTCCCTTTCCTCTTCCTGGTGACAGGAACAGGCCCCTTCACAGTGGGGTACACATAAAGAATAAGGGTGACAAGATCCTAAAGTTTGCTAGACAGGATCAGTATTATTGATTTTTCCTTTTGTCCCAGGCTCCAATTGGCCTGGCAAGAATTGTTGCTATCCTGTCTTTATTTACAATTTTGATATTTTATTCACCATGGATTTTGTGTGTGTGTGGCATTAATTTAGACTAAAAAAATCCTGCATTAAAACATTACTTATCTAAATTACTAAACTTCTTAGCACCTCTTTAACTTTTGCTCCTAATGTTGGAATCTTAGGCTCTAACTTTGTTTTGATGGAGATGGGGGTGTATTTGGGGTCAGAGGAACCCTGCAGACCCTGCCTGCCTCCTTAAACCGGAGACCTTCCCGCTAGTAGGAACTTTTCTCTGCCTTTCGGAGCCCAAGATAAATTTCCACCCTGGGCATCCCTAAAACTCTCCCAGCTCCAGATCCATTGACCCATGGAAGGCTCTAAATCCGTGCAATGCCCTCAGCTCAGTTGAGAAAGACAGGTACTCATCAAGGCCTACTAAGTGCCAGGCAAGCCCCAGATGACCGCGGGGTGGAGGAAGGGCGCCGGGCGGGCGCAGGGCAGACCGGTCAGGGGCGCACAGGTTGGTGGGGGCACCGGGATGGGGCTCCCTGCCCAGTCGGACCCAGCCCGGGGCGGGGAAGGGTCCAGGGGAGAAACACCAGGGCCGCCCTCTTCTCAGAGCCCCGGGCTCTGGACCCGGAGGAGCATCCACCAGCCTCGGGGCACCTTCCGTGGGGGAAGCGCGCGTCGCCAAGTCCCGGACCTGGTCCGACTTCCTGCCCGGGCGGCCCCGCGGCTCCGGGCTCTGGCCCCGGGCCAGGGAGGCGTCGCCGGGTCCCGCGGGAGCCGCTTCCTGGGCGCCGCAGAGGCCGCGCGGAGCAGCGGGCGGCGGGAGTGAGACGCGCCCGCGGCATGGAGGACGGCGGCGGCGGCGTGCTCAAGGAGGGGTTCCTGGTCAAGAGGGTGAGTGCGGCCCGGCGGGTCTCATCGGAGTGAGTGTCGGAGGCGAGGTGGGTGGCGGTGGAGCCGGCATGGCCCCTTGCCCAGCCCCAACCCCGAGGGTGGGGTCCGGCTGCCTGGGGGGCTGCTGGGCAGGGGAGCCTGGTGCTAGGCGCAGCGGGGTGGGCGGGGGATGGAAGGAGCCCCGTGGAGGCCTAGGTCAGCTTCATGCTTACCGAGATCTAAATCTGGGGGTTGAGACCTTTGGATCCTCCTCGGAGTTTACAGTTTTTTTTGGGGGGGTGGGGGTTGGGGTTTGAGGTGGTGGGGAGATGAGGGAGGCGGGGGCTGTCCCTCCCACCACCTCCCTTGCCATCCAGAGCAGCCCAGCAGCCCTGGTGTCCTAACTCACTTTCCCGCTCCCTGCATCTATGTTACGCTGCACATTCATTGGTATAGGAAAGCAGGTGTGTTTGTTCAAAACTGTGTAAGTAGAAGGAGCAGTCAGAAGCCGCTGGCAGGATCAAGGGTCGGACTGGATATGAGCTAGAGATATCAAATTCCACTCCTGCTGTGGGGACAGGCCTGGCCCCTCCCTTCCCTGTACAGGAAGCACCTGCACCCCAGAGAAGGGAGCTTCTGAGGGCTCCTCCTTGACTGCCACTTGGGAGAGGAGAGGGAGAGTATGAGTTGGGAAAGGAGTTTTGGTCAGCGTGGCATGGGGTCAGCATCTGCATGGGGGGTTTTGGTCAGAATCTGCATGGGGGCCTGTGGAGGAATGGCATTACCACGAGGACAAAACCCCTCAGGGGAACAAAGGGCTCACCAGCCAATGCCGGGAGAAGGACAAGTTCCGTTCTGGATGTGCCCTGGGGTGGGGGCTGGATTAGGGTGTGGGGCTGGCCAAGGTGCGGGGCGCGGGGAAGAGAACCAACTGGTCTGGCCACAAAAGCCCATGGAGGGGGCTTGACTGAAATACCCAGTGCTCATTCCAGCCAAACACAAAGAGAGGGGTTTGGAGCCCATCCTGAGGCAAGCGGAAGCCACACTCCTGCACAGTGAGGGCTGTGGCCCCAAGTCACACTCCCCCAGCTGGTCCCTCCTGCCTCTTCTCTCCCCCATATCCTCTCCTCCTGGGTGGCATGAGCAGCCCCTATATCCACTGGAAAGAGGCCGTGAGATTTTGTAGATTTAGGAGGTTTTATGGCCCAGGGACGGGACAGGGCAGGAGCTGGAAGCCAGAGTGCAGCGCACTCATCACGGGTGAGAGGGAAGGCGGGAAACAGGCTGGGGCATGACAGACTTGGCCCTTAGTTCAGCCCAGACAGGAAAGAAGCAAAGCTCCAGGGGGAGATCCAGCTTGTTCACTGGGCCTGGCTTTAAGGAGAGTGAGGGTGAAGGAAGCATGGGGTCTGCAGAGGGTGGGATTGCTTTTCCTTTAAAAAGAGGTAGAGGCACTTTCAGACATTCAGTGTTGCTGGGTGGGTACACTGGAACAAAACTCTTAGAAAATAGCATTGCAATTTTTAATATGCTTTGGCATATTTTTGTCGTGAAAAACTGGAAACCACCTAGATATCCCCCAAATAAACAAATGATTAAGTAGATTATGGTTATGCAGATGTTAAAAATATCTGTGGTAAAAGATGAAAGGAATGAGGAAAGAAAAAATAAGCATGGAAGAAAACATTAGAAGGAAGCACATGGAAATGGTAAGAGCTTGTCTTTGGAGGTTGGAATCTGAAAGACACTTTCCCTTTTACTTTTTTATTTTCTTAAGTTATCTGTGTTGAACACATATTCATTTTATAATAATATCCACAGCATACTTGTTTTTAGAAAGAACAAGTGCGATCCAGTGATAAGAATGGAAGTCTTGGATTTGGAGTAGGTTTCCTCTACGGCCCCTCCAGCTGTAAGGTTCAGTGTCTCTTAAGCCTGGCCCTGGGGTTGGTGGACCCTTCTCCTTCCCCTTAAAGGGGCTCTAGGATCTCCCAGCCACTCCCTGGTCTAGCTGGCCCTCTCGGCCCCAGCCAGCTGCCTGCAGATAAGAAGCCCAGAGAGGAGGGAAAGTGTCTGCAGACAAGTGCCTGGGTAAAGGGGGGCCTGGGTTCTTTTTTAGTTTATGCCACTGATTTTGGCCTCTGACCTGCTTTGCCTTGCAACTTTGGACCATTTACTTATGCCCTCTGAGCATCGTTTGTCTTATCTGTAGAGCAGGGGTAATGGTGCTCTCCTGCCAGTTCTATGGATTATCACAGCAGCCTCCATCTGAGCTCCCTGCTCCAGTCTTGCCTACTTCATTTGGCGATTCTGCCACACTCTAGTCATAGAGATCTTCTTAAAGACAAGAACCTAATCTTGTCACTCTTCAGCTTAAAATTCTTCAAGTTCTCCCCTCTAGCCACAGAATAAAGTTCAAATTCTGCAATGTGGCAAATCCCTTGCGGACTTGGCCCCCATCCCTTCCCCACAGGCCTCTGAACCCAAGCCACATGGAACTACTTGGAGTTCCCCAAAAGTGGCAGCAGTTTTATGCTCACCCCTTCCCTGCCTTCCCGACTCTGCTAACTTTCAGGAGTTTGCAGTCGAGATGTTGCCCAGGACTGCAGTCATCTGGAGGCTCGTCTGGCCAGAGGATCTATGGCCAGCCTACTCACGTGGCTGTTGGCTGGAGGCCTCAGTTCCTCAGCTTTCCATAGGGTGGCTCATGACATGGCAGCCAGCTTCTCCCAGAGCGAATGATCCCAGAGAGACAGAGAGTGCCAGGACGGGAGCTGTGGTCTTCTATAATCTAGTCTCAGAAGTGCTATGCTGTCATTTCTGCTGTATTCTTCTGGTGTGGGAGGAGACAGCACAGGGTGTGAACATGGAAGGCATCATGGGGGCCATCTCGGAGGCTGGCTGCCACGCATCCCATCCAGTCATCTGTCCTGGAACTTCTCACACTGGGTGGTTGTATTTCTCCCCCCAACACCCACTGGCTTGGGGTGGTGTCTTGTTCATCTTTGTCCCCCTGGTACCAGCACAGTGCTTGGTGTAGTATTTAGTCATTGATTGTTGAATGAATAGATGAACGAATGAATAATTTCCCTTATCATTTCATCAGGATTTTAATTCAAATCTAAACTTGTTTTTCCATTTAAAAAATGATACATGCCTATTAAACTAGAACAGTTCTCAAGGGAGTGAAATGAAAAGTACATTTCCATTCTTACCCCATGTACTCAGCCTTATTCCCTAGAGGTGATGACCACTGTTAACATTTCTAGGGTCTCCTTCCAGAAATTTCTAAAACAGCTACTACAGTTACTTCAGGTATCACATAAAGTAATGTGAGCAAAAGTGCTTTGCCTATGTCAAAGACCACTGTCACTGCAGTTTGGTGGCCCAGGCTCCTGCGTCTGACTTTGCAGGCTCCGTCAGTGGCCTCTCCCAACCTCCCAACCTCTGTTGGGATTGGAATCCCTCCACTGCAGCCACATCGGGCACTATATTTTTCTGCATTTGGATTATTTTCCTTTTCCTTTTTTTTTTTCTACTATTATAAGCATTGATGCTTTAATTGCCTCAATACATAAAATCCTTTTCTTATTCTAGATTATTTAATTCGCACAGATCCCTGGAAGTGGAATCATTGGGTTAAAGGATATGAACATTTTTATGAGAGTCCCCAGCTTCTTTGAGTTTTCTACCTGCATAAGCAAGCCCTTTCTCATCAGCCTTTCTCCTCGGAACCTCTCTCCCTTGCTATCAGTTAGGATTCTCAGTTACCTGTAACACATTCCACTGTAGCAAGTTTAAACAGAAAAGATTTCATGGAGGATATTGGATATAAACTAACTCAGTATTTGGAAGGACCAGAGGACCAGGCTGGGATGCTAAAGGACAATGTGGCCAGACAAAACACCCCTCACCACTGCAGACTGTTCCAGCGAAACATCACTGCCATCACCATTCACCGCTTGTCCTCGATAACACTAGGGCCTGGGTGCCAGAAGAACCTGTTCTTCCACCACTGTCCTGGCCAGCAGTTCCCATTTCCCCATGTTTGGCTGTTGCCTCGCATCGTTCACTCCCATGCATGGGATTGACGGAGACTGTCACCCACCCACTCACTAAGTGCAAGGGGCTCTGGGAAGTGTCATGTTTTGCCCGGGAAAGTAGGCCGGAAGGAGTCTGGAATGGGTATTGAGTGAACCAACTTAACTACACTCTGTATTTGTTTTTCTCTGCTCGAAGTCTGCTGGTTACACTGTTCTCCCTAAACTCTCCTCCAGCCGCCTTCCTCCTTGTCCTGTGTTTTAAAGTTTAAGATTATTTTGCCCCCTCCCCTTCCCCACGGCACACCTGCCCCACACCATCAGCTTAAGCCGCGCTGTCCTTACCCCACACGAGCTGCAGCTCTGTGTGCCACCAGTTCACTGCCTTGAATTCTTCTGCACCAACACGCCCCAGGTCAGCCTTGCTAGGCTGGGAGAAGGAGGCCCTGGAGGTGCTGCCAAGGACCCCCTCAGTAGGGGAGGGGGTGTCATGGAGAAGGGGGCCTGAGGCTGGGAAGGCAGAGAACTCCAATAGACGAGGAATGAGATGCAAGTCCTTTTCGTCTCTTTAAGCATGTCTGCCTGGGTTGGGGAAAACTGTCCACCCTGATGCTACATGTAGATTCTAAGTAAGGAGCAACATGAAGAGAGCAAAAGTGTAAACTTCAATTTGCTGTACAAGTTGCTGTACAAGTCATCTCAAGTGAATAGCTCGATCCTCATGTAGCTTGGAAACACTTAGACACATTAACAAACTCTTATCAGATTAGCTTTGCTTTGAGTATTATTTAGTTGCCACAATAAATTCTGTTTGTGCACAGGTCAGGGCTCAGGAAGCACAGCTGGATGCACAGGTAACATTGGTGCACACGATTCCTTCTACAACTTTTGGTTCCCTAACAGCTCTCAGTACATGTTAAATATGGAATGGAAGTATAGCATCTCAGATGCAAGACCCGGAAGGGGCCTTTGCTGTAACACTTGCTAGGTAAGGAGATGAGCAAATTAGGAAAAGGGTCTCTGATTCAGACAAAGCACATCCATCCTGGTTAGAACCTAACCCTAGCAGAGCGCCCTAAATGGGCTCTGCTCCGATATGCTAAGAGGTTGCTTTCATGAGTGAGTTCTCCTTCCTTCTGGCCCCTCAGCAGACATTCCTTGATCCATTGGTCTGTTCTAGAAGCAGGCTGTCTGCCTCCACCTGGCTCTCCTGCCCAGGGCTCTAAGATCCATCTGAAAGCCTCAAGGACTACCCTGCCCTCCAGGCTGTGCCTCCTGGCTGGGTTAGTCCATTAGGGTCCTTAGCACAGGGAGACTATTTGTGGCCTTGACTTTAAAAATTACCCACATCCTTCAGCTAGAAATATTCTTCCTAGGAATCTATCCTAAGGAAAAAAATCAGAGATGCAGATCAAAATTTATGTGCAAGGATATTTATTGCAGAATTGTTTGTGATAGTGAAAATGGAAACAAGCTTGCTTACAAGTAGTAGGAGATTGGCAAGTAAATAGTGCATCCACATAATGTCATTAAAAAACATGTTTTTAAGAAATTTAACGGTGTGAGAAGATATTCAGCAAAAGTAAACAAAACAAGAACTGGAAAATAAAACTGTATGTAGTATGAGCCTGATTTACTAAACAAATAAACAAATGAAAAACCTAGGAAGAAAAATATTAAAAGGAGAAAAGACTGGAAAGAAATGCAAAATGTTAACAATGGTTGAAACTAGTGGTAGGATTACAGGTGAGTGATTTTTCTCATCTTCATACTTTGCAGATTCTTTCAAGATGTATTTCCAGGAAAGGGCCAAGTAGGTACTAGAAGGTCAATTCCAAAGGTCTCTTTTACGCACTCAAAAGAGATGACAAAAAGATCCAACAACTCCCTCATTGGAGAGTTGTTTCCATGCACAGTCTGGTTACCTACACCCCGACGCTCCGTTCCTGGAAGACAACACCCTGCCCTTCACCAGCTCTCCACAGGGCTGGCTGACTCCTGTTTGTCCCTAGGGTCATATTGTCCACAACTGGAAGGTGCGATGGTTCGTCCTTCGGCAGAACACGCTGCTGTACTACAAGCTTGAGGGGGGCCGGAAAGCGACCCCTCCTAGGGGCCGGATCCTCCTCGATGGTTGTGCTATCACCTGCCCCTGCCTGGAGTACGAAAACCGACCGGTGAGTGAGAGCCCTGCTCCCCCGCGCCTGCCTACCCCACACCCTTCCCACCTTTGGCCTCATTGGTGAAGGTGGTGTGGATGATGGAAAGAGTTTCAGAGTTATAAGTGAAAATGCTGGTTTCAAATCCTGGCTCCACCACTTACCATGTATATGACCTTGGGTAAGTGGTTTAACCTCTCTGAGTTTAGTTGCTCATCCATAAAATGCAATAAAATAATTATTCCTGAATGTGGGTAATTTTTAAAGTCAAAGCCACAAATAGTCTCCCTGTGCTAAGGACCCTAATGGACTAACCCAGCCAGGAGGCGCAGCCCGGAGGGCAGGGTAGTCCTTGAGGCTTTCAGATGGATCTTAGAGCCCTGGGCAGGAGAGCCAGGTGGAGGCAGACAGCCTGCTTCTAGATGGTTGAGATGAGGATAATGAAGGTAATGATTTGTGAGAGCACTTTGTACCAAACACGATATATAGATGGCCAATAAGCACATGAAAAGATGCTCAGCTTTGTTAGTCATTAGAGAAATGCAAATCAAAATCTCAATGAGATACCACTTCATATCCACTAGGATGCCTGTTATAAAAAAACAAAACAAACAAACAATCCCCTCCCCCCCACAAACACACAAACGAACTGGAAAATTACAAGTATTGGTGAGGATGTGGAAAATTTGGAACCATCATGCATTGCTGGTGGGAATGTAAAATGGTGCAGCCACTGTGGAAAACAGTTTGGTTGTTCCTCAAAAAAATTAAATGTAGATTTACTATATGGCCCAGCAATTCCACTCGCAAGTATATATCACAAATAACTGAAAACAGGCACTCAAACAGATATTTATACACCAACATTCAAAGCAGCATTACTCACAATAGCCAAAAGGTGGAAACAACACAACTGATGTATGGATAAGCCATATTAGTCTCTTATTAGTCTTTAAGCAACAGTGGAGAGCAGAAGTGCTGGTAGATTGGGCTACAGACAGGAAAACTTTGTTCTAAGTTTCAAAGAAGGAAGAAGCAGGTTAAATTTGATGACTAGAGTCATGAGTTTCATCAGTTGCACATAAAATTCTCAGATTGTCATCTGCCTGGTTTGTGAGTACCTGAGCTAGAAGAGATCAAGAGGAGCCAACACTGGTTCACTAAGAATAAGCTATAAGGTATATGAAAATATTTTTTTAATTAGAGAAGCTATAATGACTATAGACTATTTTATAGTTTCCCCTGAAAATCTTTTCAATAAAATGGCGAACTGCAGACTGACAGTGCAGGTACTGGGAGCTGGTTGAGCTCTTTGTTCTTCTGTGATGTTGATGAGTGAATCGATGATAACTTGGAGGAACATCATGTTATTCTTTGAGATGATGGGTCACCATTTTTACTATTAGAGGACATACAAGGGACATTGATTAACGTTGCATGTGAAGCAAGTTGGGAGCTAACATATTGGAAAATAGACTCAAAATGACACAGAATACTTCTCTTTTTCAACAGAAGTGACAGACCTGGTCTTCTCAGGTGACATTTAAGACAGTTAGGGTGCAGATTCTCACAATTGGTCAAAAAATTCCTAACTGCATGTTTAGAGGATGGAGGAGATGTGGCCTGCCCGGAAAAGACTTGGAGGCCCATCTCTGCTGACTTCGCTGAGCGTGAGTCGGTTAGTAGCCTGTAGCTGCCCCACAGCTAATGAGATCTTAGGCTGGGTCGGCCCATGTTATGCTTCACCCCTTTTCCTGAAGCAATGTCTTCCTTTCCCTGGGTCCTATTTTATAGGAATCTTGATCAAATGCAGAACATTTAGCAGAGAGTGAACTGGCTGAGAAAGAGCTTAAATCATATCATATGAGGAGTGTGTGAAAAATTCAGGGATGCTTAGACCCAAGGAGAGAGGATCAAAGGCAGTGTAACTAACAGTTACCAGGAGCTTGCTTTGTACTTTATGTATGTGATTTTATTGACTCCTCAAAACAGTCCTTTGAAGTAGGTATTAATAACCTCTATTACAGATGAAGAAACTGAGGCTCGGTGAGGTTTGGTAATGGGCTCAAGCATTGGTAGCTAATAAGTGGCAGAGCTGGGCTCCACATCCAGATCAGTCTGACTTTAAAAACTGTGCATTTCCCACTTCAGCACAGGGGCTGTCATAGGAGGTGAGACTTAATCTATGGGTTCTAGAAGATAGAATCAGAACCAAGGAGGTAAAGTGCCTGGGAAGCAGCCCCTCTGCTAATAATTGGTCCAAAAGGAAAAGGCTGCCTGTGAGGCCATGGGCTCCCTGTCCCTGGAGGGTTCCAAGTGACTCTCCAAAGACCACCTGCTGGGATGTGGTCAAGGAATGGGGCGTTACGCAGTCACAGGATTACACAGTCTCTTAGATTTGGTGTGGCCCCAGCATTTTTGTTTTCCAAGTCAATTTATTAAATCTTATTATCCTGCCAGCTGGCATTATTAATACCTTGTTTAACAAAACCACTTAAAATTAGCCAAATATCTGAGATAGTTACACATACAAAAGACACACAAAATAAAGCCATTTAAAAAGTAATAGATATAATTTATAATTGACCATAACATCTGTATTCAGAAATGATTGTAAAATTAAAACCTAAGATCAAAACTATACACCATAGACTTTGAATGATTTACATTTTAGAAGACAAAGGCAGTCTCTTCACTGTTAGCTATTTAGTGCCTTTGGTGGGCTGAGGAGAGAAGCACCATGATGTTTTGAACGTTTGCACTTCTCTCTTATTGACTGCTGTGCACGCTGTGGTGCTCTGCGGTATGTCTGATGAAGGTCTCTGAGACAAGGCTTAAGACTTCTTAGGGTGCATCCAACCTTTTGTACCACTCACTCAGGCCAGCTGTGTCCATGGCTGTGTGGAGTACCATATGAGAGGCTGCTCCAGCCATAACTGATGGCAAATACAGGTTGGCATCTACCAAACGTAACTCTCCCCATAACATCGCTAAACTTTCAGCTTTGCAGTTTGCAGGCTGCTGATGCAGAAAGCATTGGGTAAGACATTGATTTATTGTTGGTGCTGCTAAGGCAATAAATAGCAAGGACTTTCAAAACTCAATGCTCCATTCTTAGAACTTGTTTCTTGGTATAGGTATCACATAATGTACACAAACCCTGCTACTTCTAGGAGGTGTATTTCTTCAAACTTTGAAGCTAAGAGCATGGCAGCAGTGCCCACAGCTGAAATTGTCCCCTCAACATAGACATCAATGGAAGGAACCTATCTGTGTAGTTTACAGCCAAGTGCAGGGTCTCATGCTGTAGTTTATATTCTTCTATTTCAACCAACCTGTCAAAAGGAGAGCCCTCAGACTGTTAGTGATTTCTGGCTGTTTCTTCATGTAACCCACTTTAGGCTTACATTTAGCCTCCATTTCCTTAAGGTGTGTGTGAGTGTCCTCCTGGTAGTCTGATTCTTTGTTAATGCTCACTGGTTTTTCACCTTCTAATACAATTTACATGTCCATAGTACATGGCAACTCAAAACCACCATCCATTGGATAATCACAGGGTACCAGCAGTTTTCATGGTCCAGTTAAAGTAACAGCTGAAGTAAAAGCCAGGACATCTTCACATTCCATTAATTTAGATTCCACTGGCCTCTTTTTTTTTTTAATGCAATTTTATTGAGATATAATCACATAACATACAATCATTCAAAGTGTACATTCATTGTTCACAGTATCATCATATGGTTGTGCTTTCATCACCACAATCCAACTTTGAAAATTTTCATTACTCCAAAAATAAAATAAAAAAGAACATCTGAAACATCCCATTCCCCTCCTCCCTGCATTGTTCATTTACTTTTTAAAATACAGTTTAACTGAGATATATTCCCACACCCTGCAGTCATCCACAGTGTACAATTATTCACAGCACCATCATACAATTGTGCATTCATCACCAGAATCAATTTTTGAAACTTTTCCTTATTCCAAAATAAAAATAAAAGCAAAAAGAACACCTAAATCTCTCCACGCCTTCCATCCCACTCTATTCTTCATCTAATTTTTGTCCCCATTTTCCCACTTATCTCTCTCTATACTGGATAAAGGGAGTGTGAGCCACAAGGTTTTCACAGTCACACTATACAATCTACATAGTTATTACAATTGTCTTCAAGAATCAAGGTCACTGGGTTGCAGTTTGACAGCTTCAGGTGTTTCCCTCTAGCCAATCCAACACACTAAAGACTAAAAGGGATATCTATATAGCACTAGGAATACCCTCCAGAGTGACCTCTTGACTCCATTTGAAATCGCTCAGCCACTGGAACCCTACTTTACTTCATCACTCTTCCCCCTTTTGGTCAAGATCCTCTCAATCCCACAGTGCTGGGTCCAGGCTCATCTCCAGAAGTCATTTCCCGCGTTGCCAGGGGGATTCACACCCCTGGGAGTCATGTCCCACGTAGAGGGGAGGGCAGTGAGTTCACCTGCCCAGTGGGCTTAGAGAAAGGGGGAGTAACTGGCCTCTTTTGAGTCTCTTCTGCTTCATCCACATGAATGGTGAGTGCTGGCTGCTTAGCATTTGCTTTCCAGGGAGGAACACTGACACGCTCATCATCTGCAGGAAGACCCTTAAGACATGCAAGCCCTCGCGTCTTGGGTCTCTGCTGCGGCGCTGGACCTCGCCCGTCCCGGCTTTAACACCGCCAGTCCGCGCTGCTGGGGGGCGCCGCCTTCTCGGGGTGGATGCTCTCCTGGTCCTCGTGGAGAGCCCACTGCCTCCAGGTCAGCAGCGCCGAGCCCGTGGAGATGCCCAACGTCACCGCTCCCGGGAGCGGCCTGCGGCGCCCAGCAGCGTGCGCTCCGCCCCACCGACCCGCCTGAGGCAGGGATCGCGTTGGACCCCGAGGCTGCGAAAGGCGCGGGCAGGCGCTGCCCGGCGGGGAGCACCAAGAACGCCTGCGAAATGAAGCCAACATCCCGCCCCCAACACTTTTGCTGCCCGGCGTTCTCTTGTTTGCTCTGCTTTCGCGATGCCGGTCTAACTGGTTGTCTCTCCCCCCAGCTCGTCATCAAGCTGAAGACTCGAACATCCACCGAGTACTTCCTGGAGGCCTGTTCTCGAGAGGAGAGGGATGCGTGGGCCTTTGAGATAACAGGGGCTATTCATGCCGGGCAGCCGGGGAAGGTCCAGCAACTCCACATATTGAAAAACTCCTTCAAGCTGCCCCCTCACATCAGCCTGCAGTGAGTGCCCTGCTGGCCCCATCTTTTCACCCTGCCTGGCTTTGCTGCAGCCTCTCCTGGCCATGTGACGCTAGGAGGAGGCCAGGGCCCTTTTGGGGGTCTCTGCTGGAGCTGCACTGGCCTGACTGGCACCACCGTTGTGCCTCTGGGCCTTTCAGTGGTAATTGCCCTGTTTATATTGCTTCCTCTGCCTGGGAATGGCCCTGCCTAACCATCCCGCTCCTGTGCAACCTCATGAGGCTTCTGCTGCTTCTGCCCAGCTGGGTGACTTGAGACCCTCCTTCAGCTTCAGCCAGGGGGCTCAGGGCTGCATCACAGCTCCCCAGACATCATCAGCCACGACACTGGTATTGTTTGCTGCCTGGTGGCAAGAATGATGTGATCTAGGAGCAGTTGCCTTTTTGCTCTGTGGGGTTCCTCATTCATTCATTCATTAATTCATTCAAGAAACAGTTAAAAAAAAAACAAAAAACAACAACTTACCTGGCAAGGGAGACGCCATGATCATGAAGGTGGTTTTCCCAGGGCGAGGCTTATCCATTGCACTCTGGATGTGCTGACCTCTGCGATTTCCCCAAATGTGGTATCTCAACTGCATAATTTGTGGTAGTAGGGGACTGAATTCGTGCTCTCCCCTAAAAAAACAAAAACAAAAACAAACAAACAAAAAAATTCAAGAGAGAAAAAATAAAAGAAGAAAAGAAACAGTTACTGAGTGCCTGTTACATGCCCTGCACTGTGCTAGAGATGCAAATAGAAATAAGCAAGCTCTCACCTCAGGGGCCTTCCAGCCTAAGTGTATAAATAGAGAAAGAGAAAAAAATCTTCCACTGGTGGCAGTAATTGTCCCGTAGAACATCAGGAAAGCAGGTCAGTGGTGTAGGCAGGGCTAGAAAGTAGGGATGTATGAAAGGAATCCACGTCATGGAAACAATCCCAACAGTCCTTCTGCAGGAAACACCCCCTACCCTTGCAGCCAGCGGAACTGTTATACTCATCGAAGAGGTGGTTTGAGTTCATTCCTGGGCTCACAAAAAATTCCAAAGTAGGCACCGGAATTTTGGAGGTTTTTATTGTGCTCTTTCTGGGTGTTGAGGGCCCTGCAGAACCTTGGAGAGTAGAGGGAGGAGCAGCAAATAAGGGGAAATTGGAATGATGGATGACAGAACTTGCTGGAGGAGTTTGGACTTAATGCAGTAGATAGTGGAAAATCATTGTGGGTAACTGTGCACTCTTGTGTTTAAGGTAAAATATATAGCTCTTTGGTCTGATTACAGATGGCATTTAGATGAGCACAAAGAAGAAAAGGAGCCTCCTAAACTCCTACCTCTTAAATTCTGATGCATACACCTCTTTTTTTGCTGCCATTAGCCACTTGCTATATACCCTTAGTGGTGACTTTTGGCCTCTCCATACCTGTTAGTGTGATGAGGGTCCCTTCTCCTTTGCCTTCCTTCCATGTAGCCACATTGTGGACAAGATGCATGACAACAGCAGTGGAATCCGGCCAAGCCCCAACATGGAGCAGGGAAGCACCTACAAAAAGACTTTCATAGGTGAGCATGCCCCACTCTGGGCCAGGGTTGGGCAGCAGAGACTGGGACATCGTGATCTGGGACTCAGCCATGTGCTTGACCTACCTATATGGAGGCCACAGTTGCCTGCTATTCAGCAGGCTGGTCTGTGGTGGCACTGGGGGCTGCCACAGCTCTGTGCAGCAGGTGTGGCCCTTGGTCTGCTCTTGGGTAGAGCCCTGAGGCTGCCCATGAGGTCAAGGTCAATGAGGTCATGGCTAACCACCCCCGAAGAGACCAGGCTGAATCCTGTTGTCTGACCCCGCTGCCCTCGCCCTGGTGCAGGCTCCTCCCTGGTGGACTGGCTCATCTCCAACAGCTTTGCAGCCAGCCGTCTGGAGGCAGTGACCCTGGCCTCCATGCTCATGGAGGAGAACTTCCTCAAGCCAGTAGGTGCCCGAAGCATGGGAGCCATTCGCTCTGGGGATCTGGTCGAGCAGTTCCTGGATGACTCCACAGCCCTGTATACTTTTGTAAGTTAGGCAGTGGATTCCTCTTGTGGTTGCCGCCAGAGCCTGGGTCTGGGTCTTTTTGTAACAGAGGCCTTGCCCTCTACTTCCCACCAGGCTGAGAGCTACAAGAAGAAGATAAGCTCCAAGGAAGAAATCAGTCTCAGCACCATGGAGTTAAGTGGCACAGTGGTAAAACAAGGCTATCTGGCCAAGCAGGTATGGCTGCCTGTGAGCAGGGAGGAGACGGGTGGTTCTCACACCCAGGAGAGGCAGCAGTGACTCCAAAGAGAGGGAAGGGCAGAGGCTTCTTAGAGTGCATAGATTCCAGCAGTGTCTGTTAAAGCAGGAGCCTGGCACTAGCCACAGGAAGCAAGTTAAGCCCACACTCACACATACGTGCGCCAGAACAAGGGCTAATCAGGGGAAATGTACATGCAAGTCAAGATCTCAGCATTAGAAACAATTTCTACACAACTACCCAGTTTCAAATATTTGTCCTGAAGGTTATTGCTGACTAGTTAGATGTTTTGTATTTGCTGGCCTTCTGCTCCCTGAGGCTTCCTGCTGTCTTCTGCCTTCCTTTGTGGGATGCTGCACAACACCTTGATACCCTCTTTCAACCAGAGATTGTTTTCTCCAGTTATGTCAGTGGATGAAGATCAAATCCTGCAGTGTAAGCTCAGTGTTTAAAAAGTGGCTGTGGCCGTCTCTCCAACCCACATTAAATCAGAGGTATAGCCAGGTTGCAGTCACACTTGCAGCTTTTCTGCCTGTGCCTATGAACAGAAAGTATTCTAGGACAAAATCACTGTCCTGATACAGGAATGTGCCATTGGGCCTTTTGCACAACTCGTGTCTGTGCGCTTATGCACTATGTTAAAGTGTGCTGCTCGGCTCCCTTCCCACCATGACTCTGAGCATGTGCTGTGGTTGCCACCTGCTTCTTGCATACCAGGATCCCCATCTGCTCTTAGCTTGTTGACCATTCCTGCAGCTGCCTGTCTACCCCATGGGCCCTGCTCCTACTGGGCTTGACAGGAGTCCTTAATTGGGGAGACAGCAGGGCACCTGAAGAGTGTGAGGAGGGTCTGAGGGTGTTCCAGACTGTGATTTAGGGTCTAAGCCAAAGAAAGTGACACACACACACACACACAAATATCTTCTTACACATTTATATTTGAACATACAGTGTTGATCATTTCTCACTCTTTTTCTGATGGAGGACATTAAAGTGGTTTTATTGTATCTGTGTTTGCTTGTGTGCACATACGTACTTGGAGCTGTGGGTTTGCTTTTGGACTAGGTTGACCCTTAGTTTGTGCCCTTGAGTTAAAGTTTGCCTGTGAGCTGCCAATCCAGTTGCCACCTCTTGCCTCCCCATCCTCCTTTATGCCTTCAGTGGTGTCTGGGTAATGCTCCCCTTTCCTTCAGTGCTGACTCTCCTTGGCTCTGTCAACTCTACTAAACATGATGGTTTTTGCTAAAGTGTCAGTGAACAGGGGATGATACAGGGGAGTCTGTGATGTGTCATGGCAATCCTCGGGTCTTCTGCGGACTGTCTTTAGAATGTACCACTGGAGCAGGCTGGCTCGTTGGACGTTTGGCATGAGATGCATGGAAGTGGAAGAAAGGGACTTAACGCCAATGAGCCTCAACTTTTTTCTTGGCCTCAGGGGCACAAGAGGAAAAACTGGAAGGTACGGCGCTTTGTTCTGAGGAAGGACCCGGCTTTCCTGCATTACTACGATCCTTCCAAAGTGAGTGTGCATCATGCTTGCTCGGAACTGGTGCTGGTGGGCTTCCAGCCACTTCCCTCCTAGCACAGTGGGCAGCTGGCTGTACTGCTTTTCTCTCTGCATCCCTGCTGTAACTTCTGCTGCTCTGTGCCTTTCCTTCTGCAATCCAAACTACTTGTGGGTCTGATCACTCTTTTCTTTCACCACATAGTTGCTTGCTCTGTGCTTTATTCTATTCCTCTGCCCTGCCCCCCTCCTATGGAAGGGGATTGTCACTATTCTGAGAGGAAAGCATCTTTTGGTTTCCCCAAAGCCTGCCCTGTGACTAGGGAGAGTGAGGTGGGTGGCTAATGAAACTCCTGTGCTTTCCAGCTTCTTCACCCCTTTCTATCCAGAGATGCCATTCATTCTGTTCCCCTCAACTTCTTGTTTTGAAGTTTCTTTTGCCATATAATGTTTAAGCCATGTTATTTTTTTTTAATTTGATCAAACAATTGCATTATTGCATCCTGACTTCATCTAAATCCAGTCAAAAGTAAAAAAAAAAAAAAAGTGACCTTTTAGCTAGTCATGCTGTTCAGCCTTGCCTAGGTAGATGTATACTTTTTATTAGGTTTTTGAAATAGTGAAGATAGTTTGCAGTTCCTCCCTCATTGGGTTCCAGCCAGGAGCCACTGTCCTAAGCAGAGAGCCGGTGGCCTTTTGGGGTCCCCCAGGACCCGGCCAGGCCACGAGAAGGGCTGAGTGCCCAGTGGGGGTGGGGTGGGGTGGGGTGGCAGGGGGGCGCCTGTGGTGTCAACCCCATGGGCCGCCAGAGAACACTGGCTGATCTCTCCACGGGTCATGGCGGCCTGGCTCCAGGGTGGAGTTCACACTCCTTTGTGGCCACCTCAAGTCCTTTTAAAAGTAAGGAATACATAATAAAATAAAACTCCTTAGCGTCACATATAATCCTTGCCACACTTCAGTCCTTCCACTCCTCAGTCTGGTCACCATCCTATAGATCTTGGGCACTTGATTTGCTCCCTGGCTTTGCCTTACTCTGCCTCCTCCCTGGGGTGGATGTCCCAGCTCTGCCCCCAGGATTTACTCACCTCTCAAGGCCCAATTCAGGTCCGTGTCCTCTGCCACAGCCGCCCTTGAACCCCCGAGGCTGTGGTGGGTCTCCTCCTACTCCAAACTTTGTTTCTCTCATTTGGCATTTAATCGTGTAAACATCTCCCATATTGTTATTTAACTGCTTTGTTTTTTGCCCTACCTAGTGCTGGGCCCATCATGCAGTATGAAGTTCATTAATTGGAGGGATCCTGGGGCATTAGGCACTGTTTAATTCCTAGTGTGTAAAATTGCTTCAAATCATCACAGAGAAATCATGAACCAGAATTTTGTTTCACACAGTTTTGTGCCAGGCATATACTGGAGACTTGTATAACAGTGTCCAATGTGTAGGAATCTCTACTAATTTTGCAGACATGATAACCATGAGTATGTATTTTTTCTGACTGGTTGATGAGGTGCACACAAAGGTTAAGAACACCAGTTTGCTTCTCTCAGTAGAGTGTTGGACCAGAGGCTCTGTTTGCTGCATCTCCAGGAGTGAAAAGCAAATCAATTTCATTTGCACCAGACTTGGTAACAGCAGCACTGATGGGCACTGTGGTTGCTGACTAGGAAATGAAGCCAAACTTCTTTAGTGGTGCATATAACTTGGCCACACAATATCCAATTTCAGCCTCATCTTCTATTATAAATGACTTACGCTGGCATCTTTCGCTGGTTGGTTGTAAGGGAGAGTGTGACTCTTCCCTTTTGTGTATTCAGGAATTCCTAATTAGGTCTCTTTGACTCTGCAGGAAGAGAACAGGCCAGTGGGTGGGTTTTCCCTTCGTGGTTCACTCGTGTCTGCTCTGGAGGATAATGGTGTTCCTACCGGTAAGGTGCAACTTCTGCTCCAGCCTGAATCTCAGGGGCCTCCGTCCTCCTCTCTCAACAGTGCTCCACTGATGAGCTTTGGGAGCTGAGTAGGGCTTTCTCAGTGAGGCAATGAATGGTGTGAGCTTTGAAGCCAATTTCAGAACTGGAGAAAAGGGCATGCGACTTGTTCTTAGTGTTTTAACAATACAACTAAATAATCCTTGTCTTTCCTCTCAGTTTCTGTACTTACTGGCCCATAAAATAATAGCTAATTATAAAATAATAGTGCTTTAGGGTTTACAATATGTTACCTCACCTGATTTCACAATTACTAGTTAAGGTAGTAGATAGTATTGTGCCCCTTTTATGGATGTGGAAATTGAAATTCAAAGAAGTTAAACGATTTAAAGTTAAACCCTAAATTCTGTGCCTGCTTTTAATGAAAACATACATTCAACTCATGGTTCTTTTTTCTGCCTAGGGGTTAAAGGGAATGTCCAAGGAAATCTCTTCAAAGTGATTACTAAGGATGACACACATTACTACATCCAGGCCAGCAGCAAGGCTGAGCGAGCTGAGTGGATTGAAGCTATCAAACGGCTCACATAATTTCGGCAAGGACTTGGCAAAGGACCTGAGGGAATGGGAGCAGGATTCCTCCCTCTTGCCAGAGGCTCTAGATGGGATTTCCTGGAGAATGGGTGTGTTAAGACTTTCAACAAGTTTACCCCCAGTGAACTTTTTTGTACATTTTGTGCCACTAGGGAGTAGAATTCCTAGGTTACAGAAGGCAGTGGTACCATTTCCTTCCCCATCTTCATGTTACCAACCTGGAAAGGTTAGAATAGCCATTAGGAGTCAGCATGTTGGCATTTGCCCATCATCACAGACCACCTTTCCATGGGCACTGAAGTTGGTTCCTTGTTGTAACACTAATGTCGGACTGTTGTAACACAATGGAATTCTAGTCTCATGGCGCCTCTCTGAAATGGTATCAATGACTCTTAACTCTTTCTTCAGAATTAATAAAAATTGGCATTTGTTTCTAACTATCATTAGAATTCCCATCCAAGACTTGGTAGTTTTCAAAGGTTTATCATGCTTGAGGTTATATGGATTATTATGCAGGCTGATTGTGTAAACACCTCAAGTGATCTCCCTAAAACATGCTTAAACGTAAAATGGAGATGGTGGCAAAACTTTGGTTGAACAGAGAATATTGTTTTGCTTTGAAAAATAAAACTGCCTAAGTATTATGCATTGCAGAAAAGAAGTCATGGACTCACTTGGAGACGAGTCACACACACAAAGGTTGTAAAATTACAGCTTTTCCATGAAACATGGGCATTCAGAAAGAGATACAGAGCAGGAACTGCTAAATTTAGATGAATGGACAGAAAAAGATGTAAATGGGAAAAGAATTACATCAAAGCATGAAATTTTGGTTTAAAAATGAACACTGAGACAAACAGGTACAAAGAAACTTCAATTGGGAGGGTAATCTGAAGTAGTGAAAAGTCTGTGACATACAATATTTTAAAGGAACATTTTTATTACTTTCAAGTTTATACAGTAATCTGGCACAAATGATTGCCAGCATTTTTGCCAAGAACAAGCGCTTGGACTTGATTTAATGAAGAATATACAGAACTTACATTTAAGGAGAGTGGATGCTTCTAAAGTGCTTAAGTTAAAATTTGTCCTCTTAAATAGTCTGAACTTTCTCTTTTTAAATCTTGTTTAGAATACCTGACCTGAATGATCAGGAATCCCAAGCTAATGATTAGGTTTTATTTTATTCCTTACATTGTAAGATTCGATCGTTAAAGCACCGTTTTCCATTTGGCATTTCACCAAGTTCTAATGTCCCTGGAAGGTATAATGTCATTTCTTTATTGCTTTTTGAATTTCAACAGGTGCTTATCTGAATTGAAAAAAACAAAAAACAAACAACAACTGCATTTGGTTTCATGCCTTCCTGGCTCCAAAATGGCACAACTGCTTTGTACAGGAGATATCAGGATCTTTCTGTGTTGAAAGGTAGATGACACTCATCTTGAGGCAAATCAGTAAAGAAGTCTTGGCAAGATACTGATACTTGAATTTAAAAAAATCCCTGTTAATTGTTCTTGGTTTAACAGTAGCTAGGTCAAGAATGTTTGTAAGTATGACAACTGAGGAATAACTGTACTGCTTAGCATGATACAGTGCTTAGCATGTCTCTGTAGGCTCCTACTTCTTGTACATTATCCACATAAGTATTGGTTTGCCTTCTTTGCTACAAAACTGATATGAAAATGGTTTGAATGGTAAAATTTTCTTCTGCTTATTTTAAATTTTCATTTGTTTATGCATAAATAGGACCCAAACTATAACTTAAATTTACAGTTATGAGTTGATAACCATTTGACCTCAATCAAGGACAAAGCTGGGAGTACATGAAACTGTCAACATTTTTAATGAAGAGGCTTTTTACAGGGAAGAGCTCCAAAATTTGATTAAGCTGTTCAAATTGTCTTATCAATCTTGTTCTTCAAGTTACTCAGAGCTTAATGTTTATCCTGTACAAACATTTGAAAGTGATACTTTTAGGTCAGCAGCGTATATGTATGCTTTAAGTTTAGTTTGTTTTCTTGCCATGATCTCAATAAAGTATTGATCTTTCTCTGGCAAGGGTCATACATCTGCAAAATTGTGGAACTGAGCAAAAAGGATGCATGGGACAAAAATCACTCACCATGGAGGCCACTAGTATTTTTCAAAGGCTTCCTACCGCTAATATTTAAGAAGCACCTATTGTATTTTGTTGACATTCTTGATGCTGTGAGCTTTATAAAGTTGTTTTTTGATGCCTAGGAAGACAGAAATTAAAATTATATATTCAAATTAAAGATCACATCTTGCCTACATCCAGACTGTCTTCAATATTTCTGACGTGACATACCAGCTGGCAATTTAGGGACCGCCCCCCCCCTTGGAAACCAGCCACCTGAAGTTAGACTTCTGGATTTAAAAAGGTACTATGGGCCACTAAACTAAACAAAGGGACAAACCTTCATAAATGGCAAACTGCCTCCCAACACACTCTTAAATTTTCCCTCTAATATTGAGTTAAATCTAGACCTGGATTCACTAGGGTAGGTTAGGTTTAATCTTCTAAGCATTTTCACAGCCATTCCTAAGGATAATTAATAAAATTAAATATATCTAGCATCTCACAAGTATCCTAAGAGATTAAATCCATAAAAGCAAGCAGCCCAGAGTAACAAGATTTTCGGTGCCCTTACTGTAGCTGTAACTTTAAACAATGTGTTATCCATAAAACTTACTTTGCACACATACCTAAAAAATAATTAGCTCTTTTATCTTGAAGATAAAAGTGATAAAAACAGGTAGAAAAATTGCTGTAACTGTGCTTACACGGTTATCTCTTCTGTTATAAGAGAAATGAAACTCTAGATGGCACCTAGTGGATATTTTAACGGGAAAAAAAATTCAAAAGTTGGGTGATGAGACTCAAAATAATAAAGAAGGAGTTTTTTTTTTTTTTTTTTTTACACATAGGCTACCACTGACTTACAAAATCAAGGCAAGTATACCGATGAGAACCAGTGTGATAAATTCTCCTTCATTCTGCGTCATCAAATAGGTAAAAGGCACACAGTATAATTCTTTAATTGCATTAAGAATTTTTTCCCCTAAGTGTCAACTTTCACTGCTACTATAATTAAAATTACTTTCTCTAAGCTCTCTTTTTGAAAGGATCTGCTGAATAGATCCTTTCATATGCCCTTATGTTTCTACCTGTAGCCTAAAATGAAGATAATTAGGGTTTAATATTTAGGATGCTTTTAAACTGGTGACGACAAGGAAGAAGCCTATAGTTAAATATCCCAGAAATTTATTTAATTTTTGCTTGAATACATTTTATATAGAAAGATTGGGATTGTTTGCTGTGGGTGCCCCTGGTAAATGGCACAGAGGCACTGAACTACAAACGGGTGCCAGTCTGCAGACATCAGAAATGGAAATCACAGGCCAGATTTTATTACTGTTTTACCTTAAAGATTTGTCTCCAGTGAAATTAGGCCACTCCCTTAAAAAATGCTCAATCTGTTGGAGCTACTGTGTGAAACAGCTGACAATTAGGAGGGCATTTCATGTTATGGTCTGTTGAACATTTAAATACTTGGAAATAAAAAATATTTGCTTTGAAGTTTTCAATACTGGAAAACTTTCAAGTCTAGGATTATACAGCCGGAAGGGCTGCTTTATGTTCCTTAAATTGGACTCTTTTCCACAAAGTTAATCTTCAGCTTTGGCTTCCATTTCTTCAGCATCATCATCTCCATCCACTTCTGCATTTTCTCTCTCAAGCCTCTCCAGCTGCCTTGCAAGTTCAGTTTCATCTGTATCTGTAACCACTTTGGGCTGTGGAAGCAGAGGCATAATTTCAAAGTGTAGTGGTTAAACAGTAAACAAATTTAATTTCAATACCATTATTGCCAAGTATTTTAACTCTTAAAAAAACATTTCTCTTCCTAACAACACTTTTGAGTGCTGACAGATCTCTAGTAACTTCCATTAGTTAATAATGGAGGCAATGTCTCAGAAGACAATATAGAAAAAAAGAAATATGTTTGAACTAAAATAGAATACTATTTTCTGTCATCTTTACATGTTGAAACTGAAAATATATGAAAATAATCTCAATGGCTATACCTTTCAAACTTACAGGGAGATGTCCTGTAAAAAAAAATGCATCTTCCTTATTTACCTTTCCAAAGAGGGAATAATTTTACACACAAACACATAGGAATTAGGTTTCTTTCTTGCTGAGATAAGGAAGAGACAGGAGACCCTTCTTGTTTGTAATCTGAGATCAAATTTTAAGCATTCCACGTTCAAATTCAAGCAGTAATTAATTTTATGGTCTATTTTTTCCCTTAGGAAAAAAACACCCAATATATCAGCGACCATTGTTTTGAATAACCATCCCATGATGACATTCCAGTGCTGATAGTTCTTAATTACCTATAGAAAACCCTTTTGGGAACTCTCTGGATCAGTGATTGTTTTATGTTTAGCAGAACTGTAATACTAAAGGTATTTAAAAGGCAGTTATTAGGTAATTCAGAATGCAAATCATTTAGATGACTTAAGATTCTTAAAAACTTGAAGAACAAAGCAAAAAAGAAGGTACTGATCATACCTCCATCTGAACATTGAAGACACCTCTCTTTTCCTCAATCTTTTCTTTGATAACAGCCATAGCTTGATTGAGGACAGAGAGACCTTCTGTTCTCTCCAGGGTTGTTGTAGTCATCACATACCGAGGGGGAGCTATTAGATTAATCTAAGAAAGAAAAAAAAATTCAATTATGAGTAACTACAGTAGTTATCAGCATAACAGAAAATTTTTCTCTAAAACAAACAAAATTCCTATTTTGTTCTAAACTAAATTAATGGAAGAAATCCTTCTAAGAGATTCTGAACAGAAACCATCCAGCTTATTTTATCACCAATGAAATTTTCAGACTAAACTCCTAAAAGTTGTATGTGGGGGTGAAAGACTGTATTACCTGCTTCACGGTGCCATAAGCATTTTAGGCATAGCAGCTCTACTGTATAGGAGGTTTAACATTGCTGGGCCCTCTGGCGCAAAATAGTACTGGGAATCCTCATCCACTGCGACTGCAGCAGTATCAAGCCCACACATAATCTCAAATATCCCCTAAGCCTACACATAATCTCAGACATCCCCTAGAAATATCACAAAGAACCAATGTTCCATTTTAAGAGCAAAAACCACTTTTATTTTGAAACATGATCATTAAAAAAATAAAAAAAAGTTTCTGATTAGGTTTGGGTGGATACTTGAGCAGGGAGTGAGAAAATTGACTACATACCTTGATGGGCATAGTTTCTGTGGAACAATTCAAACCTGCTCTCAGGGCTTCTTTTACAGCATCAATGCCTTCATAACCATAACAAGCCACTTCAATATCTAAAATTATTGAAATCCAAAAGCTGACATCAGAAAGTATAAAAAAAATTTTAAAGTTTAAGATAAATCAGAGATGTGGTAGATACACTAGTATTAACACATATGAAAGCTTTCATCACCCTTTCAATTAGAAAACAATCCCAACTATTTACTTTCAGAATTTAAAAATTTTGAATATGTCGTAAAATTATATCTTTTCTTCACCTACATCAAGCCACATAAGGATAAAACTATAAAAGAGACGGAGGCGGGGCAAGATGGCGGACTGGTGAGCTGTATGTTTTAGTTACTCCTCCAGGAAAGTAGATAGAAAGACAGGAACTGCGTGGACTGGACACCACAGAGCAATCTGACTTTCGGCATACTTCATACAACACTCATGAAAATGTGGAACTGCTGAGATCAACGAAATCTGTAAGTTTTTGCGGCCAGGGGACCCGCGCCCCTCCCTGCCAGGATCAGTCCCGGGGGAGGAGGGGCTGTCAGCTACGGGAAGGAGAAGGGAGAACTGCAGTGGCAGCCCTTATCGGAAACTCATTCTACTGATCCAAACTCCAACCACAGATAGACTGAGACCAGACACCAGAGAATCTGAGAGCAGCCAGCCCAGCAGAGAGGAGACAGGCATAGAGAAAAAAAACAACACGAAAAACTCCAAAATAAAAGCGGAGGATTTTTGGAGTTCTGGTGAACATAGAAAGGGGAAGGGCAGAGCTCAGGCCCTGAGGCGCATATGTAAATCCCGAAGAAAAGCTGATCTCTCTGCCCTGTGGACCTTTCCTTAATGGCCCTGGTTGCTTTGTCTCTTAGCATTTCAATAACCCATTAGATCTCTGAGGAGGGCCCTTTTTTTTTTTTTTTTTTTTAATCCTTTTTTCTTTTTCTAAAACAATTACTCTAAGAAGCCCAATACAGAAAGCTTCAAAGACTTGCAATTTGGGCAGGTCAAGACAAGAGCAGAACTAAGAGAGCTCTGAGACAAAAGGCAATAATCCAGTGGCTGAGAAAATTCACTAAACACCACAACTTCCCAAGAAAAGGGGGGTGTCCACTCACAGCCATCATCCTGGTGGACAGGAAACAACTCCTGCCCATCGCCAGCCCCATAGCCCAGAGCTGCCCCACACAACCCAGTGTGACAGAAGTGCTTCAAATAACAGGCACACTCCACAAAACTGGGCACGGACATTAGCCTTCCCTGCAACCTCAGCTGATTGTCCCAGAGTTGGGAAGGTGGAGCAGTGTGAATTAACAAAGCCCCATTCAGCCATCATTTCAGCAGACTGGGAGCCTCCCTACACAGCCCAGCAGCACAGAACCGCCCTGGGGGGACGGCACTCACCTGTGACATAGCACAGTCATCCCTCAACAGAGGACCAGGGGGTGCACGGCCTGGAAGAGGGACCCACTTGCAAGTCTCAGGAGCCATACGCCAATACCAAGAACTTGTGGGTCAGTGGCAGAGACAAACTGAGGCAGGACTGAACTGAAGGATTAGACTATTGCAGCAGCTTTAAAACTCTAGGATCACCAGGGAGATTTGATTGTTAGGGCCACCCCCCCCTCCCTGACTGCCCAGAAACACACCCCATATACAGAGCAGGCAACACCAACTACACACGCAAGCTTGGTACACCAATTGGACCCCACAAGACTCACTCCCCCACTCACCAAAAAGGCTAAGCAGGGGAGAACTGGCTTGTGGAGAACAGGTGGCTCGTGGACGCCACCTGCTGGTTAGTTAGAGAAAGTGTAATCCACGAAGCTGTAGGTCTGATGAATTAGAGATAAGGACTTCAATTGGTCTACAAATCCTAAAAGAACCCTATCAAGTTCAGCAAATGCCACGAGGCCAAAAACAACAGAAAATTATAAAGCATATGAAAAAACCAGACGATATGGATAACCCAAGCCCAAGCACCCAAATCAAAAGTTCAGAAGAGACACAGCACCTAAAGCAGCTACTCAAAGAACTAAAGATGAACAATGAGACCCTAGTACGGGATACAAAGGAAATCAAGAAGACCCTAGAAGAGCATAAAGAAGACATTGCAAGACTAAATAAAAAAATGGATGATCTTACGGAAATTAAAGAAACTGTTGACCAAATTAAAAAGATTCTGGACACTCATAGTACAAGACTAGAGGAAGGTGAACAACGAATCAGTGACCTGGAAGATGATAGAATGGAAAATGAAAGCATAAAAGAAAGAATGGGGAAAAAAATTGAAAAAATCGAAATGGACCTCAGGGATATGATAGATAATATGAAACGTCCGAATATAAGACTCATTGGTGTCCCAGAAGGGGAAGAAAAGGGTAAAGGTCTAGGAAGAGTATTCAAAGAAATTGTTGGGGAAAACTTCCCAAATCTTCTAAACAACATAAATACACAAATCATAAATGCTCAGCGAACTCCAAATAGAATAAATCCAAATAAACCCACTCCGAGACATACACTGATCACACTGTCAAACACAGAAAAGAAGGAGAAAGTTCTGAAAGCAGCAAGAGAAAAGCAATTCACCACATACAAAGGAAACAGCATAAGACTAAGTAGTGACTACTCAGCAGCCACCATGGAGGCAAGAAAAAGTGGCACGATATATTTAAAATTCTGAGTGAGAAAAATTTCCAGCCAAGAATACTTTATCCAGCAAAGCTCTCCTTCAAATTTGAGGGAGAGCTTAAATTTTTCACAGACAAACAAATGCTGGGAGACTTTGCTAACAAGAGACCTGCCCTACTGGAGATACTAAAGGGAGCCCTACAGACAGAGAAACAAAGAAAGGACAGAGAGACTTGGAGAAAGGTTCAGTACTAAAGAGATTCGGTATGGGTATAATAAAGGATATTAATAGACAGAGGGGAAAAATATGACAAACATAAACCAAAGGATAAGATGGCCGATTCAAGAAATGCCTTCATGGTTATAACGTTGAATGTAAATGGATTAAACTCCCCAATTAAAAGATATAGATTCGCAGAATGGATCAAAAAAAATGAACCATCAATATGTTGCATACAAGAGACTCATCTTAGACACAGGGACACAAAGAAACTGAAAGTGAAAGGATGGAAAAAAATATTTCATGCAAGCTACAGCCAAAAGAAAGCAGGTGTAGCAATATTAATCTCAGATAAAATAGACTTTAAATGCAGGGATGTTTTGAGAGACAAAGAAGGCCACTACATACTAATAAAAGGAGCAATTCAGCAAGAAGAAATAACAATCATAAATGTCTATGCACCCAATCAAGGTGCCACAAAATACATGAGAGAAACACTGGCAAAACTAAAGGAAGCAATTGATGTTTCCACAATAATTGTGGGAGACTTCAACACATCACTCTCTCCTATAGATAGATCAACCAGACAGAAGACCAATAAGGAAACTGAAAACCTAAACAATCTGATAAATGAATTAGATTTAACAGACATATACAGGACATTACATCCCAAATCACCAGGATACACATACTTTTCTAGTGCTCACGGAACTTTCTCCAGAATAGATCATATGCTGGGACATAAAACAAGCCTCAATAAATTTAAAAAGATTGAAATTATTCAAAGCACATTCTCTGACCACAATGGAATACAATTAGAAGTCAATAACCATCAGAGACTTAGAAAATTCACAAATACCTGGAGGTTAACCACGCTGCTAAACAATCAGTGGGTTAAAGAAGAAATAGCAAGAGAAATTGCTAAATATATAGAGACGAATGAAAATGAGAACACAACATACCAAAACCTATGGGATGCAGCAAAAGCAGTGCTAAGGGGGAAATTTATAGCACTAAACGCATATATTAAAAAGGAAGAAAGAGCCAAAATCAAAGAACTAATGGATCAACTGAAGAAGCTAGAAAATGAATAGCAAACCAATCCTAAACCAAGTAGAAGAAAAGAAATAACAAGGATTAAAGCGGAAATAAATGACATAGAGAACCATAAAACAATAGAGAGGATAAATATCACCAAAAGTTGGTTCTTTGAGAAGATCAACAAGATTGACAAGCCCCTAGCTAGACTGACAAAATCAAAAAGAGAGAAGACCCATATAAACAAAATAATGAATGAAAAAGGTGACATAACTGCAGATCCTGAAGAAATTAAAAAAATTATAAGAGGATATTATGAACAACTGTATGGCAACAAACTGGATAATGTAGAAGAAATGGACAATTTCCTGGAAACATATGAACAACCTAGACTGACCAGAGAAGAAATAGAAGACCTCAACCAACCCATCACAAGCAAAGAGATCCAATCAGTCATCAAAAATCTTCCCACAAATAAATGCCCAGGGCCAGATGGCTTCACAGGGGAATTCTACCAAACTTTCCAGAAAGAACTGACACCAATCTTACTCAAACTCTTTCAAAACATTGAAGAAAACGGAACACTACCTAACTCATTTTATGAAGCTAACATCAATCTAATACCAAAACCAGGCAAAGATGCTACAAAAAAGGAAAACTACCGGCCAATCTCCCTAATGAATATAGATGCAAAAATCCTCAACAAAATACTTGCAAATTGAATCCAAAGATACATTAAAAAAATCATACACCATGACCAAGTGGGGTTCATTCCAGGCATGCAAGGATGGTTCAACATAAGAAAATCAATCAATGTATTACAACACATTAACAAGTCAAAAGGGAAAAATCAATTGATCATCTCAATAGATGCTGAAAAAGCATTTGACAAAATCCAACATCCCTTTTTGATAAAAACACTTCAAAAGGTAGGAATTGAAGGAAACTTCCTCAACATGATAAAGAGCATATATGAAAAACCCACAGCCAGCATAGTACTCAATGGTGAGAGACTGAAAGCCTTCCCTCTAAGATCAGGAACAAGACAAGGATGCCCGCTGTCACCACTGTTATTCAACATTGTGCTGGAAGTGCTAGCCAGGGCAATCAGGCAAGACAAAGAAATAAAAGGCATCCAAATTGGAAAAGAAGAAGTAAAACTGTCATTGTTTGCAGATGATATGATCTTATATCTAGAAAACCCTGAGAAATCGATGATACAGCTACTAGAGCTAATAAACAAATTTAGCAAAGTAGTGGGATACAAGATTAATGCACATAAGTTAGTAATGTTTCTATATGCTAGAAATGAACAAACTGAAGAGACACTCAAGAAAAAGATACCATTTTCAATAGCAACTAAAAAAATCAAGTACCTAGGAATAAACTTAACCAAAGATGTAAAAGACCTATACAAAGAAAACTACATAACTCTACTAAAAGAAATAGAAGGGGACCTTAAAAGATGGAAAAATATTCCATGTTCATGGATAGGAAGACTAAATGTCATTAAGATGTCAATTCTACCCAAACTCATCTACAGATTCAATGCAATCCCAATCAAAAGTCCAACAACCTACTTTGCAGACTTGGAAAAGCTAGTTATCAAATTTATTTGGAAAGGGAAGATGCCTCGAATTGCTAAAGACACTCTAAAAAAGAAAAACGAAGTGGGAGGACTTACACTCCCTGACTTTGAAGCTTATTATAAAGCCACAGTTGTCAAAACAGCATGGTACTGGCACAAAGACAGACATATAGATCAATGGAATCAAATTGAGAATTCAGAGACAGACCCTCAGATCTATAGCCGACTGATCTTTGATAAGGCCCCCAAAGTCACTGAACTGAGTCATAATGGTCTTTTCAACAAATGGGGCTGGGAGAGTTGGATATCCATATCCAAAAGAATGAAAGAGGACCCCTACCTCACCCCCTACACAAAAATTAACTCAAAATGGACCAAAGATCTCAATATAAAAGAAAGTACCATAAAACTCCTAGAAGATAATGTAGGAAAACATCTTCAAGACCTTGTATTAGGCGGCCACTTCCTAGACTTTACACCCAAAGCACAAGCAACAAAAGAGAAAATAGATAAATGGGAACTCCTCAAGCTTAGAAGTTTCTGCACCTCAAAGAAATTTCTCAAAAAGGTAAAGAGGCAGCCAACTCAATGGGAAAAAATTTTTGGAAACCATGTATCTGACAAAAGACTGATATCTTGCATATATAAAGAAATTCTACAACTCAATGACAATAGTACAGACAGCCCAATTATAAAATGGGCAAAAGATATGAAAAGACAGTTCTCTGAAGAGTAAGTACAAATGGCCAAGAAACACATGAAAAAAATGTTCAGCTTCACTAGCTATTAGAGAGATGCAAATTAAAACCACAATGAGATACCATCTAACACCAATTAGAATGGCTGCCATTAAACAAACAGGAAACTACAAATGCTGGAGGGGATGTGGAGAAATTGGAACTCTTATTCAATGTTGGTGGGACTGTATAATGGTTCAGCCACTCTGGAAGTCAGTCTGGCAGTTCCTTAGAAAACTAGATATAGAGTTACCATTCGATCCAGCGATTGCACTTCTCGGTATATACCCGGAAGATCAGAAAGCAGTGACACGAACAGATATCTGCACACCAATGTTCATAGCAGCATTATTCACAATTGCCAAGAGATGGAAACAACCCAAATGTCCTTCAACAGATGAGTAGATAAATAAAATGTGGTATATACTCACGATGGAATACTACGCGGCAGTAAGAAGGAATGATCTGGTGAAACATATGACAACATGGATGAACCCTGAAGACATAATGCTGAGCGAAATAAGCCAGGCACAAAAAGAGAAATATTATATGCTACCACTAATGTGAACTTTGAACAATGTAAAACAAATGGTTTATAATGTAGAATGTAGGGGAACTAGCAGTAGAGAGCAATTAAAGAAGGGGGATCAATAATCCAAGAAGAACAGATAAGCTATTTAACGTTCTGGGGATGCCCAGGAATGACTATGGTCTGTTAATTTCTGATGGATATAGTAGGAACAAGTTCACAGAAATGATGCTATATTATGTAACTTTCTTGGGGTAAAGTAGGAACATGTTGGAAGTTAAGCAGTTATCTTAGGTTAGTTGTCTTTTTCTTACTCCCTTGTTATGGTCTCTTTGAAATGTTCTTTTATTGTATGTTTGTTTTCTTTTTAACTTTTTTTTCATACAGTTGATTTAAAAAAGAAGGGAAAGTTAAAAAAAAAAAAAAGAAAAACAAGGGAAAAAAAAGATGTAGTGCCCCCTTGAGGAGCCTGTGGAGAATGCAGGGGTATTTGCCTACCCCACCTCCATGGTTGCTAACATGACCACAGACATGGGGGACTGGTGGTTTGATGGGTTGAGCCCTCTACCATAAGTTTTGCCCTTGGGAAGACAGTTGCTGCAAAGGAGAGGCTAGGCCTCCCTATGGTTGTGCCTAAGAGCCTCCTCCCGAATGCCTCTTTGTTGCTCAGATGTGGCCCTCTCTGTCTGGGTAAGCCAACTTGAAAGGTGAAATCACTGCCCTCCCCCCTACGTGGGATCAGACACCCAGGGGAGTGAATCTCCCTGGCAACGTGGAATATGACTCCTGGGGAGGAATGTAGACCTGGCATCGTGGGACGGAGAACATCTTCTTGACCAAAAGGGGGATGTGAAAGGAAATGAAATAAGCTTCAGTGGCAGAGAGATTCCAAAAGGAGCCGAGAGGTCACTCTGGTGGGCACTCTTATGCACACTTTAGACAACCCTTTTTAGGTTCTAAAGAATTGGGGTAGCTGGTGGTGGATACCTGAAACTATCAAACTACAACCCAGAACCCATGAATCTCGAAGACAGTTGTATAAAAATGTAGCTTATGAGGGGTGACAATGGGATTGGGAAAGCCATAAGGACCACACTCCACTTTGTCTAGTTTATGGATGGATGAGTAGAAAAATAGGGGAAGGAAACAAACAGACAAAGGTACCCAGTGTTCTTTTTTACTTCAATTGCTCTTTTTCACTCTAATTATTATTCTTGTTATTTTTGTGTGTGTGCTAATGAAGGTGTCAGGGATTGATTTAGGTGATGAATGTACAGCTATGTGATGGTACTGTAAACAATCGAAAGTACGATTTGTTTTGTATGACTGCGTGGTATGTGAATATATCTCAATAAACTGAAGATAAAAAAAAAAAAACTATAAAAGAAAGAAATTTAACAAACTCCTTAAATTCCGGCTATGAAACTCAGCAAAAAGACCCTGGGTTTAGATGGTCAGGGTTAAAATCCCAATTCCAATCTCTCTGTGCCTCAGGTTCCTTATCTGTAAAGAGATAAGCAGGACCGTGGTGATGACTTAATGAAACAATAACTGCAAATTGTTTAGAATAGTCGCCCGACCATCTAGCCAATCTATATGCATATCCTGTGACCCAGCAATTCAATTCTACTTTTAGAAATTTACCTCATAGAACACCTGTATAAATGGGTTAAGCATATGCATACAAGGGTTTTATGTTGCAGTTTATTGGTAATAGTGAAAAATGTGACACAATATAAATGCTCATCAAGAGGGGACTGGTTTATATTAAGGCTTATCTGTTCTATGGAATACTACCCAGCTACTGAATAGAATAACAGATTCCTGGGTTCTGCATGGGAGGGCACCCATTATATACTAAATTAGGACAAACTAGCTGGTGAAAATTCTGCATGGTATGGTCTCATCTTTGTAAAAACAAAAAATTTACATGTCAATGTATTTATCCATATATCCAGCTACAGCATATGTGTATAGGAAAAATGTCTGAAAGAATGTATTTTAAATTATTAATAGTGAGATATTGTAGAGACAGGGGAGCATACTGCTGTACCACTAGAGTATTTTATATATATATATATATATTTTTTTTTTATTGAGATAAAGTGTACAATCAGTTGCCCATGGTACCATCATACAGCTGTGCATCCATCAACACAATTTTTTTTTCAATTTTTAGAATATTTTCATTATTCCAGAAAAGAAAAAAGACAAAAAAAAAGGAAACTGAGCTCTTCCAATACCCCTAACCATGCCCCCCCTCCATTACTGATTCAGTTTTGGTCGAGTACATTTGTTACTGTTGATGAAAGAATGTTAAAATACTACTAACTGTAGTATACAGTTTGCAATAGGTATCTACTTTTTCCCTATATGCCTCTCTATTATTAACTTCTAGTTATAGTGTCATACATTTGTTCTATTTCTTGAGAGAGATTTCTAATATTTGTATAGTTAATCAAGGACATTGTCCACCAGAAGATTCACTGTTTTATACATTCCCATCTTTTAACCTCCAACTTTCCTTCTGGTGACATGCGTGACTTTGCGCTTACCCTTTCCACCACCTTCACACACCTTTCAGCACTGTTAATTATTCTCACAACATGCTACCATCACCCCTGTCCATTTCCAAACATTTAAGTTCACCCTAGTTGAACACTCTGCTCGTCATAAGCAACTGCTCCCCATTCTTTAGCCTCAATCAATATCCTGGTAACTTATATTTCATGTCTATGAGTTTACATATTATAATTAGTTTGCATCAGTGAGACCCTGCAATATTTACCTTTATGTGTCTGTCTCATTTCACTCAATATAATGCCCTCAAGGTTTCTTCAACAACCGATTTAAGATGGTTTTGTTCACACACCATACATTCCATCCTAAGTAAACAACTGTTGGTTCCCTGTATAGTCACATATTTATGTATTCACCACCATCGCCACTCTCTGTATAAGGATATCTCCATTTCTTCCACAAAGACAGAGGAAGAGTCAAAGAAGGCAGAGAGGCAAAAGAAAAAGAAAAAAGCAAGAGAGAAAAAACAAACAAAAAACAAAACTTGATAGCTAGAAAGCGACAAAAAGAAAGCATTAACCTAAAGTAGAATAAAGAGTCAGACAACATCACCAATGCCAGGAGTCCCCTATCCTTTTCCTTCCCCCCTCCCCTGTATGCATTTAGCTTTCGTATATTGCCTTTGTTATATTAAAGGAAGCATAATACAGTGTTTCTGTTAATTATAGTCTCTAGTTTACATTGATTCTATTCCCCCCCAATCTCACCCTATTTTTAACACCTTGCAATGTTAACATTCATTTGTTCTACCTCATATAAAAACACATTTGTACCTTTCATTACAATCGCTGAGCACCCTAGGTTTCCCTGAGTTACACAGTCCCAGTCTTTATCCTTCATCTTTTGTTCTGGTGTCCCACACAGTCCCAGCCTTCCTCTTTCAACCATATTCACAGTCATCTTTGTTCAGTGTACTTACATTGCTGTGCTATCTCCCAAAATTGCTTTCCAAACCTCTCACTCCTGTCTTTTCCTTTCTGTCTGCAGTGCTTCCTTTAGTGTTTCATGTAGAGCAGGTATCTTGTTCACAAACTCTGTCATTGTCTGTTCATCAGAGAATATCTTAAGCTCTCCTTCATATTTGAAGGACAGTTTTGCTGGATATAGGATTCTTGGTTGGTGGTTTTTCTCTTTCAGTATCTTAAATGTATCACCCCACTTCCTTCTTGCCTCCATTGTTTCTATCGAGAAATGTGCACATAGGCTTATCAAGCTTTCTTTGTATGTGATGGATTGCTTTTCTCTTGCTGCTTTCAGGATTCTCTCTTTATCTTTGACGTTTCATAATCTGATTATTAGGTGTCTTAGCGTAGGCCTAGTCATATCTATTCTGTTTGGGGTACGCTGTGCTTCTTGGATCTGTAATTTTATGTCTTTCATAAGAGATGGGAAATTTTCATTGATTATTTCCTCTACTATTGCTTCTGCCCCTTTTCCCTTCTCTTCTCCTTCTGGGACACCAATGACATGTACATTCTTGCTTTTTGTTTTGTCCTCAAGTTCTCAGACATGCTGCTTTTTTTCCCCCATTCTCTTCTCTATCTGTTCCTTTGTGTGTAGGCTTTCAGGTGCCTTGTTCTCCAGTTCCTGATTTTCTTCTGCCTCTTGAGATCTGTTGTATGTTTCCATTGTGTCTTTCATCTCTTGTGTTGTGCCTTTCATTTCCATAGATTCTGCCAGTTGGTTTTTCAAACTTTCAATTTCTACCTTATGTATGCCCAGTGTTTTCATTATATGGTTCACCTCTTTCGCCTTATCTTCCCTAAACTTTTTGAATTGACTTATTATTAGTTGTCTCAATTCCTATATCTCAGTTGAAGTGTAAGTTTGTTCCTTTGACTGGGCCATAACTTCATTTTTCTTAGTGTAGGTTGTAGTTTTCTGTTGTCTAGGCATGGTTTCCTTGGTTACCCCAATCAGGTTTTCCCAGACCACAACGGGTTCAGGTCCCAGAAGGAAGAAATATTCAGTATCCGGTTTCTCTGAGGGTGTGTCTTAGAAAACTGGTACACCTTGTGATGCCTCAGGTCACTGTGCTTTTCTGCCCAGCAGGTGGCGCCTGTCAGCCTGTAATTCCAGACTGGTGTAAGGAGGTGTGGCCCTTGGCTGTTTTCTCCCAGGCTCTAGGGTCTGGTTCTGAATGGAAGGCAGGTAGTAGAGCTGGGCCCCACCCCTTTCCTCTTAGAAAAGATTGACCTTCCCAGGGAGAGGTCATTAGCATTTCAATGGTCTCTCTCTGCCTGTGCTATCTCCATCCTTGTTTGGGTCAGAGCACTGGGAACTGAAAATGGCTGAGGCTTTCTCCACTGAGCTGAAAAAGGGACAGAAAATTCCCTTCACGGCTAGCCCGCAGCAACCTGCTGGCTCTCCAAGGTCAGTTGTCACCCAAAGCCTCTCTCTGCTCGCTGAGGATTTGCAGCTCATAGTGAGTAGTTCACACTTGCTAATTAAAACCCCAATTGGAGCTCAGCTGAGCTATATTCGCTTGCTGGGAGAGAGCTTCTCTCTAGCACCACAAGGTTTTGTAGCTTGGGCTGTAGGGGGAGGGGTCTCCTGGTTTGGATCCGCAGTTTTTACCTACAGATTTTATGCTGTGATCTCGGGCATTCCTCCCAATTCAGGTTGGTGTATGATGAGTAGATGGTCACGTTTTTCACCCCACAGTTATTCCGCATTATTTACTATTGTTCCTGTTTTTCTTTAGTTGTTCCAGGGGGACTAACTAGCTTCCACTCCACTCTATGCCACCACCTTAGATCCTCCGAGTTGCTAAAGTATTTTAAAGTATGCAGTGAAACAAAACAATAATCCCTTTATTTTATTTATTTTTTTAATATGCCACAATTTTTACTGCAACGTGGCCATTTTTGTGAGGGTGGGGAGAGTCTGATCTCAAAAACAATGTTCCATTTAAGGCTGTTTTATAAAGACATTGCCATCATGACTGATATTCAAAATATCTTTAGTGTTGCAAAACTCATACGGCAAACATAAAACTCCTACATTTATAAAGTACCATACCCTCAATGGAAAAAGAGGCATTTAAAGCAGCTATTTCTTTTGAGAAAACATGCAAGCAATAAGAATGAACATGGAAGTACTAGGATTAAGTTGATGACACAGTTAATGCAACTTAATTGGCATTTGTTTTTGGGGTGGGGATTTAAACTCATTACAAAAAGTGCTTTCAATGCATAGTGTTATATCCGTGCTGCCATGTCACAAAATTAGGTTTGCCAAGGCAGGTGAGGTGTATGAATGCTCAGAGCATCACAGAACTGCAATCAAGTGCAACTATAAATAAGACTGAAAAAAGGTTACCATCTGACCAGTGGATAATACTTTCAAGACATTCAATTAGCTTACCTTTTGCAGTATTCTAGGCTATTCAGATTGACATTCACATTCATTATACTGCTTGCTACAAGGCAGACATATAACCCACTGTTTTCGCTAAAGTACAAGGGGAAGGCATTCCTTGGGTTTTTCATAAAAGTAACTAACAGTTTAATCAGTCTAATGCCCACTACTGATAGGATGCTTAAATAAATGGTATCTACTTCATTCATTGTGTTGGAAGGGAGAGAAAAAAAACAAAACAAATACTATTCTAATTGACTGGAGAAATGGAAGCTCATTAAGATCCAGATGGCACCTGACTGTCATTTTATTAAGGTTTTCCTTCCAGTGAAACTAGTACATTGCCTTCCAATTTCTCTCAAGTGTTGAGCAGTCCTTAATATCATCCAAGCCATTTACTTGCCACTCATGTTTAATACCTGTAAATTTCTTTTTAATGGCATCTTTACTAGCATAAATCATCTTGCTTTTTAAAGGTACACTTTGAGGAGCCCAGAATATAAATACTAGGTCTTCTTTCTTAAGACTCTTTTGTTTCATATTTGGCACTGTACAAAGCATATCAGCAGTCATTCAGAGGTAGCAACTTCACAAAAAGATGTGTAGGGGTCCTCTACAGTATCACCAACGTCACCCACCAAGATCTGCTTTACTTCCACTATAGTTATTTGCCTTCTGTCATCACTTAAACAGAAAAGAATTGCTTTTTTTCTTTTTTTGATCTCCTCTTGTGTAGATTTCCTTACTTTCATATTATTAAAAAAACTTTGATGACTTCATTAGTCACTGTTACTCCAGAAGCCATCCAAGAAGTCCAATCAGATCTGTTACATTTTAAGTATCAGTATATGACACACTGAAGGACTCTTAATCCCCCTTTTAAAAAAGGGCAAATTTAAGGTTAGTTGAATTCATATATGACTGTGTCACTTGTGTTAACATATACATTGTGCTGGTTCAGCAGAAGCAAAAGAATTTACACTTGCTATGAAAAATAAACATTTGGAAAAATGTAGATGTTGACGCAACAATATATTCTTCAGCAAGGCTCATTATATGACAGCTTTTTTGGTGCATGCAAAATATTTTAAAAATCATTAATATTTACCTGCTCGAATTTTGACAGCTTGTGGGGTCAAACGCCTATTAATATTGCTAATGAGTACTTCCCGTTCATCTTCATTCAAATCTAAACTATCCAAAATAGATGGGTCTCTGATTTAAAAGAAAAGAAACAAACCAACAAAAGATCAAGGTTATATCACCAATAAGTGTGAAACCAAACATACTACCACAAAATAATGCCTAAGAATATAGGCTTTAGTATCAGAATGAAAGATTTTAGCTTTGCCCTTTAATAACTGTGTGTCTTTGGACCTTTCCAAACCTTGGTTTCCAAATGTGTAAAATAAGGACTGCAGTGAGCATTAAATGAGCTAATACAAGTAAAGCACTTAGCAGTGAATGGCAAATAGAAAGCAGCCAATTGATTACTAAAAAAATTTTTTTAGAGATCTGGCTAAAATGAGCAATTTAAGATGCCCTCTAATACTTCTGACATTCCATTACAAGTAAGCATTTCCATGAAATTAGCAGTCTCTGCTTCAAGGAGCTTATAATCTAGTTGGGAAAGAACAAAAGCACTGAAAAATTTATAAAAATAAAGTGTGCCCATGGGAGTCAGAACATGAAAGGATCACTTCCAGTTAGCGGATTCAGGAAGGGCTTCATGGAGCAAGTGGTATTTCAGCTGACTCTCCTCCTCCTAAGGGTCTTAATATTCCCAGCACAGTACAACTGATGATGGCATGCTTGCTGAACAAATAAACAAAAAAATCAAATAGTGACTAAAAGAATGGTAGAACTCTAACAAGCAAAGGAAGAACAGTGGTAAGAAAGTTATGATGTGTAAAACAGGAATGGCATGAACAAGTACCGGGCTTAAAGAGCATGGGGTCTCGTTAAGGAATGAAGGGGGAACGAATCTGGGTGGAGGGAACATTCATACAACTAATACTACCTACAAAGCAACAAGAAGACAACCAGTAGAAATTGAGCATATTAGATGAACAGACATTTTGTAGAAGTACAGTCAATAAACACATAAAAAGATGTTAACCTCACCAATAATCAGAAAAATGCAAATCAAAAGATAACATTTCACATCCATCAGACTGGCAAAAGGAAAAAATCTGAGCTATATCCAAATGTTAGTGAGGATGTAGGGAATTAGGAACAATCATAAAATTGCTAGAGGGAGTGAAACTGTACTACCAATTTGGAGACTAATTTGACAAAACCAAGTAGATATAAAGATGCATATAATCCTATGATCCAACAATTCTACTCCTAGGTGTATGTGTATCTTAGATATTCTCAAACATAACACACATGGAGACATACATGTGGATAGTCTTCACAGCATTGCTGAGAAATGGAAAAAAAGGGAGAAGTTACCTAAATATCTACCAACAGGGAAACTTAATTAAGCATATCTCACAGTGAAACGCCATATAGAAGTTAATACGGATCAAGTGGGTATACATCTATCAATGTGGAGAAAGTCTGCTCAACAAGAGTGGAGTAAAAATGCAAGCTACAGGAAGAAAGATACAATGACAATGTATTGCAAATACAAAAAGTGATTTGAATATATATAGTACGGATACATTTATGTAATAAAGCCACAAAAACGTAAATGATAATGATACATATTAACTTCAGAACAGTGGTTACCACTGATGAGAAAGAGTTGTGAGGAGTAGAACATTATTTTCAACTATCTCAGAAATTTTATTTACTTAAAAGAGAAATGCATATGAAGTAAATGTGGTAAAGAATTGACATTAGTTAAATCTAGATAGTGGCTACGAGTGATGAGCCAAGAGAATAAGTTTACAAGGAAAGGGAATAATACATGCCAAAGCTTAGCAGTGATCAAGGGGAAGCTAGCAAGGTAGGCCAGGGCCAGATGATGGAAGTAAGCAAGTTAAGAAATGTACTGACTGAGGAGTACAGGATTGAAGTCAGGGAGGGCAGTTACAAATTTAAGCAGTGCTTAACAGTTACCAGCATATCCTCTGGATGGAGCCAGAATGCCTGAGTTTGAAATCTGGCCCTACAATTTGCTAGCTGTGTGACCTTGAACATTATTTTACCTCTCTCTGCCTCAATTTCCACATCTCTAAGGTCGGGCTAATAAAAGCACTCATACCATAGGGTTGTGAGAATTATATAAATGCTAGCTATTATTATTATTACTGTTCCCACCTTTCCACCAAGAAAAATAAAAAGAAAAAAGAAAACATTAATCACACAGGAATAAGCATTTGAGGCTCTTGCTGGGGGCTCTGAAAGTGCCAGGTCACAACTAGCCACCATGAGGGCTGAGGGGATCAATTATCTTATGGCAGCCCAAGGGTTGGGGAGGTAATCTCAATGCAGTGGTGAGAACACTTGTAGGGCATTAACCTTAGGAGAGAATGGGAGGTGAAAAGGACACAGCAAGTACAGGGAAAAGGAGGAGTCTGACTGTTACAGGGGAAAGTAGAGGGAGGACTGAGGAATTTGTTTTTTAGTATAACGGAGAGAAAGTAGACATATTTTTATATCAATGGTACAAAACCCAACAAAGGGAAAAGCTGAAGACCCCAAAGAAGGAATAATGGATGGAAAGAGATCTCTGAGAAGTAGCTGGGCACAGGTGGTAATATTAGTTTTAGAGCAGAAAAGATCAAGGATTCCATTGTGATGGGACTGCAAGAGGAAATGGCAGGTGGGATGGAGACAAGTTTGCTGAGATAGTGGAAGGAAGCAGAGGAATTCTTGTGCAATGGTTTCTATTTTCTCTAGTACAGCAGCTGAGAGTGAAAGAAGAGGGGAAGAGCATATATTTCAGGAGAGCATGGAGAAGCTCTAAATAGCCACAAGAAGAAAGTGGGGAAGAACTGATCAGGAGCAGAGTAAAGGCCCAGGTGAATAAGCAGTGGCACCAACCTGCAATACTGTTATGTTTCCTAGCAGCATCTAGTAGTCTACAAGTGTAGAGAAAGCAGGAACACTGATCCAAAGCAGAATGTAACAGAAGGAAAAATAGGGCAAAAATCTCATGATATTGTCAAGAAAGTTGTTGAAATGATGGACTGCAGTCCATCTATGCTGGATAAGAAAAGAAGGCAGGAGGGCAAAAAGGGAGAAAAAAGAGGTTTGAAGTAAGAATTAAGATACAGAGTAGGACTATGTGGGAGCCAGAAGGAGAGGAGTTTATGGTAAAAGAATAGAATGTGTGAATTTAGGATTTTAGAGGCAGAGAAAATCCTGGTGATGGTAAGGCCCAGGATGAGGTCATGGGAAAGACTGACTGAAGTGGTCAAAAGAATTAAAGTAAGAGATTATGGTTTGGATGAGACATCTACATTGGGCCTGAAGTTTCAAAGAGCAATATTAAAACTAGGAAAGAAGGGAAATGTGTAAGAGAGTAGTGTGAGATGAAACTACATAGGTTTGGCCACATAGGACTGGCCCAGCTCATGGCTTTTATAATGAAATATTCTAATCAACATTTGGCAAGAATTTATTCGATGGAAGTTGTGCTACTGTCCAGCTCTCAACCTGTATGCTAGATCCAGCAGCTGTGATATCAAGGTAGAAGCAGAGTCAACAAGGTGTTCTTACGAGACTGCATGCTTAAATGCATCATAGGCACCATATCCGGGTCTCTTGTACTTGTCATCGAAGACCCAGGCAGTCCTCTGGAACAGGCTCTCCAGCTGCTCATCCTTGGTATATTCTAACACCTCTGCAACATGACGAAGAATGCTGTAAACCTAGAAAAAAAATGAATTCAAAGATAAGCGGTCTATAAAAAAGAGTTTACTTTTAGTGGACAGTATATAAAATGAAAACTTCAGTTGATCTGACTAGAATAATTTCTTTACAATGAAAGATTCCATACAACAAATTCTGTCTCCATAGAGGAATATTCGCTTTCCCATAATAGTTAAGACGAGTGGGTAAAACAAGTAGAAATAGTGCTCAGTTTAGAGTCCTAAGATTACCTGGGTCAAGTTCTGACTCTGGGACAAATGAACCTCTTTGCAGTTTCCTCATCTGAAAAATGATACCAGTATCTCTTCCTACTGCTGGCAACTTTTGCGAAGATCGAATACATATATACAAATGCACATTATAGATATGTATATATTTACACATACACATAAATGTAAACAATTCTAATTACTCCATATGAGAGAACAAAATTGAGATTTTAACATTTCTTTTGCTCTATTATCGTCTAACAATTATCCTTCAATCCTTACCCCCACCACTCTTTTCCTAACACCGTAAAAATAATCAAGGGCTTAGAGAAGAAAAGGAGTATAGAGAGGTTTTCATGTTAGTTATACATGAAAACTGAGTGAGGAAAGGTACTAACATTAGCTATTTCATTTTAAAGTCTCTTTTCCTAAAACTGTGAGTAGCAAGGTCCTAAAATTTATTAAAAAGGGATTTTACTGACAGTGTTTCAAATGTGTAAACCACACTACAGTGACAAGCCAATAAAGCAAAGGAACAGATTTGAGTAATGGTCTGATGGCCTTTAGATCTTCATTCTCTTTTACCAGAGTTTAGCTAGATTATTTTAAACATCTCATCATGTCAATATTGTTTCCTTGGCATTTAACTTGAGAACAGAAATACACATAGCAGTAGAAAAGAAAAGACAACAGAAAAGGACAAAGAAAACAGAAACAATATAATTAATGCAATTAAGAATGAGGATTTAGGGAGTGAGGAATGATTTAAATGGGACCTAAGAACAGAGAAATGCAGACAGAAGATGAAGAAATGGCTGTTATTGCTTTATTAGTGCTTACTGTGGATGATAAATAGGTAGGAAAGTATAGCAAAAATAATTAGAAAAAGAAATAGCTCTTTAGGGGGAAAAACTAATAACCTGCCACTGTCTTGTTTTCCTGGATTCAAAGACATTTTACATTCACTCACTCAATACTTGCTTATTCTTAACATGCAACAGCTGGTTATCTATGAGGCCCTTAGCCCAGAGCAGGGCTGGAAGGCAAAAACTAGTGTTACGATAGCCCACTCAGACCTAACCAAATCAGCTGAAATCAGTGATAATTAATCTAACCTAAAATGGCTTCAAAACACTAACTTTAATACTGATTTGGGAGAATCAATATTTCCCCCTCACTTTACATAAGGAGAATATTAGATCATAAGTGATGCTTCAAGGTAGTAGCACTATAGTCAGACTCCTTTGAAATTAAGTCTTCAAATTTTCTGTATAACACATAATTGGAAATATTTCTAAGAGTTAAAGAAAACAAAGGTGTTTTTTAATTTTTTTTTGCACACCTATTTATGTACTAATTTGACTCAAAAAAATCAACTTACAGTTTTGGATTTGGTGAATTTGTCTTCACATTTGATTGCTTCCTCTGGAGAAACTCTTCTTTTTGACAAATCAATATAGCCTGTCATGAGAAAATTTTGAAAAAAATTTAGCATTTTTAAGCAGTAACTGTCCAGGTGCCAGCTACTACTGTGACCAATTTTCAGAAACAAATTAAGTGGTTGGCATAACTACAATTATTTCCCAGTAAAATTCCAGTGACAAAGTACCGCATGAAAAAGCATACATGATATTTTAAAAATGATTTTTAAAAATTTATTTTTTGAGAGCAGTTGTAGGTTTAGAGAAAAGTCATGCAGAAAGTACAGAGTAGCCATATACCACCCCACCTCCCACCCCCAGTTTTCCCTACTATTAGATTTTGCATTAGTATGGCACATTTGTTACAAGTGATGAACCAATGTTGTTATAATTACACTATTAACTATAGACCATAGTTAATACATACATTAGGGTTCATTTTTTTGTGTAGAACAGTTCTATGGGTTTTAAAAAGTTTTGTGGTAACATATACACAACATAAAATTTCCCATTTTAACCACTTTCAAGTATACAAGTCAGTGGTGTTAATTACATTCACAATGTTGTGCTACAATCAACATCAACCACTGCCTAATCTTTTCCATCACTCCAAACAGAAACTCTACCCAATTAAGCATTAACTCCGTTACTCACCCTGCCCCTGGTAACCCATATTCTAATTTCTAATTATGAATTTGTGTATTTTAACTATTTCATATAAGTGAGCTCATACAAATTTGTCCTTTTGTATCTGGCTTATTTCTTTCAATAAGATATTGTCAAGGTCCATCCACGTTGTAGCACGCATCAGAACTTCATTCTTCTTTTACAACTGAATACTATTCCATCATATGTATATATCACACTTAGTTTATCTATTTATCCACTGGTGGACATTTGGGTTGCTTCCACTTTTTGTCAATTGCGGATAATACAGCGATGCGCATCGGTGTGGAAATAAGATGAGAGATTCTGCTTTGTTTTCAGAAATGTGTTCGGTGAAGGGAGTGAACAGTTTTTGATGATCCAACTGAAAACTAATCAAATGCCTCTCCTTTCCCTACTTCTTCCTTTCATGTGCGTTGCAGAATAGAAATGCACTCTGCTCTTGACCTAGTTTAAGGCAAAAGGTTACCCTGAGTCAACATAAAAACTGGAACAAATTTTAAAAATATGAATGACTTCCATATTCAAGTTACTGTGCCAGGTGCTTTACTTAAGTATCTCACTGAACTCTCACAATAATCCTGTATGGTAGATTATCATCCCTCTTCCTACCCTTTTTTTTTTGTTAATGGAGAAAGTAAACCGCAAAAGTTAAATAACTTGCCCAAGTCAAATAGTCAGAAAATGTCCGAAACCTATGAATCTGTGCCTGGTTAGGATTTCTAACATGCTGAATAAAAGTGGTGAGAATGAATATCCTTGCCTTGTTCCCAGTATTGGAGTACACCATGTTTGGAGGTTTTTCCTAGACACCGTTTATCAGATGTTCCAGTTTGCTAATGCTGTCACAATGCAAAACACCAGAAATGGATCAGCTTTTATACAAGGGGGTTTATTTGGTTACACAGTTACAGTCTTAAGGCCATAAAGTGTCCAAGGTAAGTCATCGACAATCGGGTACCTTCACTGGAGGATAGCCAATGGTGTCCAGAAAACCTCTGTTAAACAGGAAGGCATGTGGCTGGCGTCTGCTCCAGAGTTCTGGTTTCAAAATGGCTTTCTCCCAGGACGTTCCTCTCTAGGCCACAGCTCCTCTTCAAAATGTCACTCTCAGTTGCTCTTGGGGCATTTGTCCTCTCTTAGCTTCTCTGGAGTAAGGATCTGCTTTCAAAGGCCGTCTCCAAAATATCTCTCATCTGCAGCTACTTCTCTGTGCGTTCTTCAAAGTGTCTCTCTTGGCTGTAGCAAGCTCGCTCCTTCTGTCTGAGCTTATATAGTACTCCAGTAAACTAATCAAGGCCCATGCTGAATGGGTGGGGCCGCAACTCCATGGAAATTATCCAATCAGAGTTATCACCCACAGCAGGATGGGCGCATTTCCATGGAAACAACCTGATCCAAACTTAATCCCCACTAATATGTCTGCCCCCACAAGATTACATCAAAGATGATGGCGTTTTGGGGGACACAACACATCCACATCAGATTAATCTAAGGAAATTCCCATCTATTTCTAGTTTACTGACTTTTTATTATTAATGGATGCTGAATTTTGTCAAATGCTTTTTCTGCATCCACTGAAATGATTTTATGTTTTTTCCTCCTATATCGTTAAAGTACACTGATTTTATTTCAGATTCTGAGCTTTTAAAAATTAAGGTGAAATTCATGTAACACAAAATTAACCATTTTAAAGTGTACAATTCAGCAGTATCTTGTGTATCCACAATTTTGCGCAACTACTAGTTCTCTTTAGTTTCAAAACTTTTTAACTACCCCAATACTCATTAAGTAATCACTCCCCACCCCATGCCCTGATAAACTCAATCTGCTGTCTCCATGGATTTGCTTATTCTGTATATATCATATAAAAAGAATCATAATATGTGACCTTTTGTGTCTGGCTTCTTTCACTCAGCATGTTTTCAAGGCTCATCCAAGTCGTAGCAAATATCAATTCTTTGTTCCTTTTTATGGCCGAATAATACGTCACTGGATGTTTTACCACAATTTCTTTATTCATTCATCTGTTGACGGACATTTAGGTTGTTTCCACCTTTTGCCTAATATTTAAATAATGCTGCTGTAAACATTTATGTACAGGTTTCTGTGTGGGCATATGTTTTAATTTCTCTTGGGCATATACCTAGGAGTCAAACTGCTGGGTAATATGGTAATTGTGTTTAGCTTTGTGAGACACCACCAAACTTTTCCACAGTGGCTACACCATTTTACATTACCACAAGCAATGTCCAAGGGTTCCTATTTCTTCACATCCTTACCAATACTTGTTATTATCTGTCTTTTTATTATAGTCATCCTAGTTGGCTATATCGTGTCTCATTGTGGTTTTGATATGCAATGACCAATGATGTTGAACAGCTTTTCATATACTTATTGGTCATTTATAGATCTTCTCTGAAGAAATGTCTATTCAAATCTTTTGCACATTTTTTTATTTGGACTTTCTGTCTTTTGGTTGTTGAATTCTTTATATATTCTGGATATTAAACCCTTATCGGATTACGATTTGCAAATATTCTCTCTCATTCGGTAGGTTTTCTTCTCATATTTTGATTTAAAAAAAAGATTATGATTTACATACAGTAAAATTCACCAATTTGATGCTGTTCTTTTGGGTTTTAACAACTGAATACAGTCATGTAACAACCATTACAATCAAAATATAGAACAATTCCCTTATCCCTCCAAACCACTATAAACAACTGTGTAGATTTGTGGACATAAATTTTCATTTCACTTGAGTAAATACCTAGGAATGGCATTCCTGGGTCATATGTTAACTTTTTAAGAAACCGCCAAACTGCCTATACCATTTTGCATTTCCACCAGCAATGTATGAGTTTCAAATGTGCTACATCCATCAGTGGCATGCACACACACACACACACACACACACACACACACACACACACACACACAATCTAGTACGAATGTAGTGGATTCTCTCATTGTGGCTTTAATTTGCATTTTCCTAATGACTAGTGTTGTGCATCTTTGCATGGACATATTTGCCATCCATTTATCTTCTTTGGTAAAGCATCTGTTCAAATCTTTCACTCATTTTTCTGATGGGTGGTTTAAATATAGGTTTTTTAGGTTGTTGACTAGTCCTTTAAGTATTCTGAATATAAGCTCTTTATCAGATGTTTTTTTGCAAATATCTTCTCCCAATCTGTGGCTTGTCTTTTTATTCTCTTAACAGTGCCTTCCAAAGAACAAAAGTTCTTAGTTTTCATCAAGTTCAATTTATCTATTTTCTTTTATGGATTACACTTTTGGGGTTGGTCTAAGAAATCTTTTCCTAACCCAAAGCCACAAAGATGTACTCCTTTGTCGTCTTCTAGAGGTACTATAGTTTTAGATTTTACATTTAGGTCTATGGGTTCATTTTAAGTTAATTTTTGTATAAGATGAAATGTATGAATGAGGTTTTTTTCTTGCAGATGGACATCCAATTGTCCCAGCACCATTTGTTAAAAAGATAAAATTCTCCATTCACCTGCCTTTGTACCTTTGTTGATAATCAATTGACCATATAGGTGGGGGTCATATATGATGATTCTTAAACCAACCTGACATTCCATACACCCCACTTGGTCATGCTTTACTATTTTTTTTAAACATCACTGGATTTGTTATGCTTTTATCTTGGGAAGAACTTCTGTTATCTATGCTCATCACAGATTTGGTTAGTAATTTTTGTTTTTTAAAAACAATTGTCTTCGTCAGTTTTCTTATCAGGTTTATGCTGCTTCATAGAACTATCTGGGAAGTGTTCCCATATCCTCACTATTTAAAAATTTTAGGTAAGACTCAAAAAAATTTCTGTCTTAAATGTTTGATATAATTTACCAACGAAACCACCTGGACTTAGACTTTGCTTGATGGGAAGGTTTTTGACAATAAATTCAATTTATCTACCAGGTACAGGGCTATTCAAAACTTCTATTTCATCTTGTGTCAGTTTTGGTAAGTTGTATTTTTCAAGGAATTTGTCCATTTCCTCTAACTTGTTGACATTGGCATAATGTTGGTAATAACATTCCCTTACTGATCCGTTAATGTCCATTGTATCTGTAGTGATATCTCCCTCTTTCATTGCTGAGGTTGGTAATTTGTGTTTTTTTCCCTCATCAGTCTAGCTATGAGTTTATTAATTTTGTTGATCTTTTCAAAAAACCAACTTCTGATTTTAACTTTTTCCTAATTTTCTATTTCACTGATTTATTCTCTTATCTTTAAAATTTCTTTACCTTTACTTTTAATTTACCTTCCTCTTCTTTTTCTATCTTCTTAAAGTAAAAGCTTAGATAATTGTTTTTAGACCTTTATTCTTTTCTACTGTAAGAATTTAAACCTATAAATTTCACTCTAAGTCCTTTTCTAATACATCCATTATTTGGAATAAATTGTTCAATTTTGCAAATCTTTGTTTTTTTCCAAGGTGTACTGACAGTGACTTCAAATTCGGTTCCAATGTGTACAGTTTTAATTCTTTTAAATGTATTGAGTGTTATATCATGGCCCCATTTATGGTCTATTGTAGTGAATATGCCATGCACACTTGAAAAGGGCCAATTATTAAGAGGTTGTTCAGACCTCCAACTATGAATGTGGATTTGTCTACTTCTTTCTTTAATTTGATTTTTACTTCATACATTTTGAAATTTTATTAGGCTTGCATACACTGATGACTGTTGTGTCCTTCTAACAAACTGATCTTTTATAAAATGTCCCTATTTAACTCTGGTAATAGATGTTAAGTTTATTTTATGTGATAGTAACACAGACACTCTAGTCTCATGTTATTGCTTGCATGGTACACCTTTTATATCTGTTTTTTTTTTTTTTTCTTGCTGGCACCCTTGGGGTTCCTTGGATTGCATCTCTGCTTCACCATGCGGTGATCTGCCTTTATTCTCTGGCTTATTCTGGTGTCTGGCTTCTACTGACCCTGTCCAAATTTCCTCCACGTCTAAGGACTTCAGCCATATTGGATTGAGGCCCACTCTCACCCAATTTGGCCTTATCCAAATAGGATCTTTGAAGGTCCTATTTACAAATGAGTTGACACCCAGGGGACCAGCAGTTAGGACTTGAACATGCTTTTGTGGGAGACATGATTCAATCCATAACAATCATCATGCCAGACTTTTGCTACATAACAAACCACTCTAAAACTAAGTGGTTTAAAACAACGAGCTCCCTTCCTTCCTTCCTTCCTTCCTCCCTCCCTCCCTCCCTCCTTCCCTCTCACAATTCTGTCGGTTGGCAATTTGGGCTGTGGTCAGATGGGCCATTCTGTCGGTTGCCTAGCATCTCTCATTGGCTCAGTCATTTGGTGGCTCAACTGGGGCTAGATGGTCTAAGATGATTTCACTTTCATGTTTGGGAGTTGGTTCTATCTTTTGGCAGGGCCTCTTCCTATTACATCTATTTATTTTCAACCAAATGTCTCCTGTAGAGAGCATATTGTCAGGTCTTGCTTTTTAATCCATTCTAACAAGCTCTGCCTTTTAGTTGAAGTATTTAAGTCCATTTACATTTAATGTTAATTATTGCTATAATTGGATTCATTTTACTATTTTTTGTTTGTTCATTCTGTGTTTTATTTCTCTTTCCTGTCTTCTTTTAGGTTAATTCAATATATTTAAAACTCCATTTTAATTTATCTTTGGCTTTTTTGGTTAGTCTTCTTCGTATTTCTTTTTTTTTTTTTTTTAAATTTTATTTTTTATTTATTTATTTTTTAATCATCATTTTATTGAGATATATTCACATACCACGCAGTCATACTAAACAAATCGTACTTTCGATTGTTTACAGTACCATTACATAGTTGTACATTCATCACCTAAATCAATCCCTGACACCTTCATTAGCACACACACAAAAATAACAATAATAATTAGAGTGAAAAAGAGCAATTGAAGTAAAAAAGAACACTGGGTACCTTTGTCTGTTTGTTTCCTTCCCCTATTTTTCTACTCATCCATCCATAAACTAGACAAAGTGGAGTGTGGTCCTTATGGCTTTCCCAATCCCACTGTCACCCCTCATAAGCTACATTTTTATACAACTGTCTTCGAGATTCATGGGTTCTGGGTTGTAGTTTGATAGTTTCAGGTATCCACCACCAGCTACCCCAATTCTTTAGAACCTAAAAAGGGTTGTCTAAAGTGTGCGTAAGAGTGCCCCCCAGAGTGACCTCCAGAGTGACCTCTCGGCTCGTTTTGGAATCTCTCTGCCACTGAAGCCTATTTCATTTCCTTTCACATCCCCCTTTTGGTCAAGAAGATGTTCTCCGTCCCACGATGCCGGGTCTACATTCCTCCCCGGGAGTCATATTCTATGTTGCCAGGGAGATTCACTCCCCTGGGTGTCTGATCCCACGTAGTGGGGAGGGCAGTGATTTCACCTTTCAAGTTGGCTTAGCCAGAGAGAGAGGGCCACATCTGAGCAACAAAGAGGCATTCAGGAGGAGACTCTTAGGCACAAATATAGGGAGGCCTAGCCTCTCCCTTCGTATTTCTTTAGTAGCAGTTTCAGAGATTACAATATATACCCTTCATTTTTTAGTTAATATTGTTCCACTTCATATAAATTGTAAGACCTGCATAGACCTATTCAGCTCCCCACTTCCTGCCTTTCTGCTTTAGTTGTCAAATGTATATTTATGTATTTTTTTTGCTTTAAATAGTTAAATGTATCTTAAAGCAATTAAGAGAGAAAAAGTCTTCTACATGGGTAAATGTATTTTCTATTTCTGGCATATCTCCTCAGCCTGAAGAACTTTTCTTTATCATTTCTTATAGTGCAGTTCTATTTGGCAATAAATTTTCTTAGTTCCTATTTGAAAATGTCTTCATTTCTTCTTTATTGTTGAAGGAAATTTTCTTTAGATACAGAATCCTGGTTTACAGTATTTTTCTTTTAGTACTTTACTGATGTCCTTCCATGTTTGGGCCTCCATTATTTCCAATAAGAAGCCACAGTAATTTACATCCCTGTTCTCCTATATGTATTGTTTATTTACTCTGGCTACTTTCAAGATTTTCTCTGTATCTGTTTTTCAGGAGTCTGATGTGGTCTTATTAGCATTTATTTTGCTTGAGTTTTGCTGAACAACTCCAATTAGTGGTTTGACAACCACAACAGCTAGAAAGTGCTGACTGCAGTGGGGATTAGAAAAAGGAGAGCCACAGACAACTCCTGAATCTATATATAAACTCTGCTCAAATCTCTGCCTGATCCCCAAACTACAAATGCACAGGGTGGGCTTCAAATAGCACAACAGGTTAAAAAATGGAAAAGACTTCCCACTTAGGGAAACAGAACTTGTAGTATGAGTTCAGACAAGTTAACTGTCTGATCAGTCAGTATTCTTAAGATGACCATAAAGGGATCGAGAATTTGTGTCACATATCATTCTTAATGTCCAGAACACAATAGAAAACTGTAAAACATATGAAAAAACAGGAAAATGACTCACACACACCAAGAAATAGATGTCAATAGAGATTGACCCAGAGAAGAACCAGATTTGGAAGTAGGAGACAAGGATTTTAAAGCAGATGTTAAATGTGTTTGTAATGGATGAACAAAATGAAATCTGAATAGAGACCTTAGAAACTATTATAAAGAACCAAATATTAATTCTAGAACTGTAAACTATATACTATCTAACGAATTTACTGGTTGGGCTAACAATAGAGTGAAGATAACAGAAAGGTCAGTGAAACCGGATTCTCCAGTCAGTAAGACTGCAGGTTTTCCTACTAGAGTTTTAGTTGCCTGGCTTAAAGCTTTCCGCAGAACACAGTAAAGCAAAAAGCTGTATAAACAGAAAACTTAGCCAGTACAATTCCCTTCTTCCAAATGTTGACTTGCTTTTGTTTGTTCTTCATTGACTTAAGGCAGATGGTCTTTAATTTGTCCAGAATTCATAGCTGTTATGTTGAAGGGTTTGTCCAACAGGAGTCATTCCTCTATTATCAGAAATGGATCCCTTCTACATGATCATTTTCATACTTTGCTTTTTCCTTATTCTACCTTGTGGATCTTTCCATATCAAAATATTCAGACCTTATTTGCGCATAAAATTACACTGCATGGATATATCATGATTTATTTAACCAATCCCAATTTTGATTATTGTTTCCTGTTTTTAATTAACACTGTATAAATAATGCTGCCATGGCCATATTTTTACATTGATCTACTGTACTTATGCAAATATACCCTTCCATTTCTTTCTGAGCTCAGTTGAAAATACATTTGATCCTTTCTTTTGTATAGATTTTATGTAACAGAAAGAGAAATTTAAGAAAATGTCTTGTAATCTATAAAGATTTTAAAAGAAGTGACCAAATATTCTGTTAGTTAAAAACATTTACACGTCAACCAGTGCCCCAAACCATACATCATTCTAGGTCCTACTGAGGGAGTGATATGAAGGACTTACACAAGTTTAAGGAATAGTTCCAGACTCATCAAGGAGTTTTAAAATTTTTGGGGGGATAGAGGGAGCTACAAGTAAGTAATATAAAACATTTAGAACAATCAATGTGCTATATGGAGCCACTAACCTAACAGATAATATAAGACATTCCGAAGTTTATCATCTAAGATTATAATCAGAAAAAAATTTTAAATGTCATACATGTATAAATTAATTATTTGAAGGAGTGAAAGAGTATCAGTAAACTGGATGTCTAAGGAGATTCAGAAAGACAAGTCCAACCAAGGTGACTGATATGCAGTCTTTCAAGCACGATGGTGACTAACATGTATTAAATACAGTGAGATGGCTGAAAACAATTATAATTATCTCAAGCTGAAGCCAAGTCCTATTTAATGGCATTACACACTGTGTTTAGAAAAATCTGGTCACAAAGGTGATGCTTTATATAGGGTCCAGAAAAAAGGCACCCTATAAGTCAAAATTAATACTCATTCAGCACTTTCTGAAAGATTCATACAGGATCTGGGAAATAGAAACATTCTAATTAACAGAGAGACATATAATTTTGGATTTGAGATGGGGGGTGTGCTTTCTCAAAGGTTATATAAAATATTCCCACAATCAATTCTTAAAACCAATGCGACTTTGACCCATTTCTTACTCACCCAATAACCTGGTAACTATTTTAGCTTTAAATCAAGGAAGGGGCGTCCAGCATATTCAGGCCTACCAACGTATATGAATGAACCAGTACTCTGGTTTTCTTGTCTGTCTCATCTGAGTTTGGCCAACATGAGTTAGTCACCAAAGTTGTGATAAGCTGTTGGAATAAAATTTAAGTTTTTTGACCCATAAGACTAGCATCTAGATGAATGAATTGAATCACTACTAATAAAGGAGATCTTGCTTAGATGGCTAATTGGCATCCTTCTCTAACAACTTTGCATGTAAAAGAGTTTAAATACAAAAGTTCTACTTTTTTTCATGTAGTAGACAATTGACCAAAACAAAACAATTTTTTAAATCAATTCTTTTAAACACCAGAAACTGGAATTATATTTTGCATATTTTTCTCACCTTTTTCTTTGTCCACTCTAATGACAACCACACATTCATTCCTTCCAATTCGGATAAGTTTGTTTATAGAACGGATACGCCTTCTGGACAACTCACTAAGAAGAATCATGCCTTCGATGTTGTTGTATTCCAGCAAGCTGACATAAGCCCCCATTTCAGCAATGGACCTTACATTCACCATCACTACATCTTCCACCTCAGGAAACTTGTGTTGATAAAATCTACAACTTAAACCTGGCATTCTGTAATTTAAACAAAAGATTCAAATAAATGTTCAGTTAAGGCCAAAATAAAGAAAAATCAATTTTCCACATCTTGCCCCTGAAAGAAAATAAAAGATAAAGGAAAATATAACTTACCAGTCTTCTCACATCTTTAAACTTTTTAAATGATACCAGAAAACAGACAGATGTTCAAATACAGAATTCAGGAAAACTTTATCAGTTTTGTACAATCTTAGAATAAAGACTGGATGTTAACAACGGAGGTTATCAGAATAAAACTGGAGGTTACTCAGAATAAACATCCAATAGGCCTTGTCAAGAACCAGGCTTTAATTTTTATTTTGCTCCACATTTAAGTGAAGCTTGGGTGATTTTCTGCCATTAGTTTCAGAGGAATCATAAAAAAATAATGACCATCTATAAAATACCCTGAGATCTAAGGATTAAAGGTACACCTCAAAGGTAAAATATTATTTTAATATCACCACTTTAAGGAATGCCAAATGATGGGAAGCATCACTACTATTTTAAACCTGTCAGCAAAACTAAAGCTATTCTTCTCTAAGTCAGCTAAGACTGTATATGCTATCACCCTCTCTATGAAGGGAAAAATGTTCTGACTATCTAAACCCTGGCCTAATCAATGTGGCGAGAAAATCCAATCATTTCTTACTGCCAATTATGGTATCACATGTCAAGGAGACAGAAAATAAAAATTTATTAATCACTAAAGTTATTAAACTTAACTAAAATGCATCCTCCTCTCTTAATTTTTTTCTTTTAAAATGAGCTTGAGTTTAATTCACAATTACCATACTTTCCAGCTTCTACTTTTCACATTATTCCCAAATTACTTTTCATTTGTTGAACAGGTATACTTATTCTTGAGAATAGCCTTACAGATCTCCATTACTATAAAGTTCAAGTTTCTCTCAACCTCCAAGCATTAAATATATTTAAAACTATTCCCTCTGATTCACCCAAGCTATTTTCAGCACCACTCCTTTATTCTACAAGTGGTTCTCAAATTTACTTGGTAGAGAACCTGAAAGTCATTATTCTTTAGCCAACATGAAATATCCCCTATTAATTCTACTGATATGACCCACAAGCTTGAAATCACACCATGGGCAGATGTATATTTTAAATAAGGAAGAGCTCAAACCAATCATGGTTGACTGTTTTCATGCTTTTCTGTTTACCCTAACCTATTTACTGTTGTCAGAGTTCAGAAGATAAGCAGCAGAAAGACCTAAAAGTATAAGGAAAAACTGAAAATTTATTTAACTTATTATTATTATTATTACTGTTAATTGGGAAATAAGGTTGAGATCTTACTGACAGAGCATCCACACCCAGCTCATGGAACACCAGAGTCCTGCTGCAATGCCAAACGGCACACATGTATCTTCCTGGTGGGGTACCAGTGACTTTTTTTTTTTTTTTTTTTTGAAACAGGATTTTTTTTAATTCTCTTGTTCTTGCTGTATTAAAATTAGGGTGTAATATACAGAAGGATCTAATTTTAGTAAATATAGGCTTATTAGTTGAGAATTTTACAGAAATTATTCACAATCAAGTCTAATGAAGTTGTTCTGGCTTTCATGTATTATTACTAATCACACATATTTTGCCAAACTAATAATTGAACTAATCACTGAACTCATTTTGCCTCAAGTAACAGTCAGGGAACTCAGACTTTTGCTTGATTTCTCACTATTGTAGAATAGGTGCTTTATATAAAACCTGTAGACTAAAGCCTGAAAAAGTTGTTTCAAATTAGTTTATTTCATCAACATTTTTTAACTGTGTTTCATGATGGGATTAGTGACACATGAATAAATATATTTTCACAGAGATTTTTCTTCACCTTACTATCTTTTTTTTTTTAATCTTCATTTTATTGAGATATATTCACATACCACGCAGTCATACAAAACAAATCATACATTCGATTGTTCACAGTGGGGTACCACTGACTTTTACATCTTTCTACTACCTACAAAGTCCTCTATAATCTGGCCACTGCTTATCTCTCTGAGGTACCACTTTCCCCTAGTTCTCCATATTTTACAGATGAAGAAACTGAAGCACAGGTTAAGCATCTTGACCCTTCATACTGTTACGTGATAGAGTCAGAATATGAACCTATGCAGTTTGGATCCAGAGTCTGGGTCCTTATCCACCCAGCTAAACTTCTCAATATTATCAACAAAATATTACAATTAAACAAAAAGCAGCATCAATGTACATATGTGACACTGGAGCATATACCACAGATTAGTGCAAACTATTAGTACTAACCTATCCTGTTAACCGCAAAAAAAGCAGCATATCAGTAACAGTGGCAGAGATGTATTTCTTTTGTAGCAATTTACAATATGGATCTAGCAAATGATGGGAACTAGACATTCAATGGCCAGAATTATCCACCAAGAAACAGCTGAGCTAGTTGTTTTGCTTTTTAAACAGGGTATTTTTGGGGAGGCAGAGGAGAAACAACTGTTGTCAACTGTCTTTATGTCAAGCTCTCAAATTTGAGAGCTAAAAAGTTTCAAATTGGTGTCAAATATAATGAAAACGCATTAAAGTTCTAAAAGATTTAACAGGTGATGTTAACCACATTTACCTACCAACTTTCTCCAAATAGCAAAGTTGATAATTTGGGGGGAAGCAAGGCTTAATTTGAAGGTTAAAGAACACAGGCAATAGTGTAAAAGACTCCTGAAGGGAAATACGACTGATAGTTCTTTAGGAGGTATGTCTCTTTGCAATATATGGGCTAAAAGGATGATTTCTGTATGGTATTAACACTGAAGAAAAAAAGTAGCTAGTAAGAAAGAAAGAATTCATTTCACAAAGAATCTACATTTTGATTGAGAGATTTTGAATATATTTTCTTATGAAATAATAATAACATCACTTTTTGTATCAGTCAGGAAAACAAACCACATTATGTATCCATTCAGCCCTTTATCATTTTTCAAAGCACTACTATTTAACATTATTTTATTTTGTCCTCAACAACAAGCCTCAAGTCAGGCAAGTAGTACTTTGGGAACAGTCTTAGATCTAGGTTCCAGTGCTTGCTTGCTCTCCTACCTACCAGTTGTGATTGCTTGAGAAAGGTACCCTCTTTGAACTCCAATTGTCTTATTTGTGCTATGTATTTCCCAGGTTTGTTGAGGATCAAATAACATTAAGAATAGGCAAAAACATTTTGAAAACTGTAATGTGCTACAAAACATAAGCTATTAAAAGGCAAAGGAAGTCTTATTTCCATGTGATAATTTAATTCATTAAACAATTATTTTTACATTATCTACTATGTACTAAACACTGTTGATACAAGAAAGGCTCCTAAGAAATTAAATATGAAGTGGGAAACAAACTAATAAGCAAATTAATTACAGTATAAGATACTATGAAAGGAACACAGTACAGCAATCTATTAACAGGAAACCCAGGCGTGAAAATATTAAAAGACTTCCTCAAGGACAACCACTTAACAAGTACATGAGCAAGAGCTAAACCTAAGTCTTCTAACATCAAATCCAGACCATTATCCACCTCTCAAAATATATCAACTGCACTCCAACCTAATTTCAAACACCCTGCATCGTCAATAATTTTGCCTGGTCAAATGGTAGGTAGAACTTCTTTCTTAAACCAGTGCATATTCACTACAATCAAGGCAGAAGTCCACCTTTTCCAAAGTAAAACATATTACATAATGGGGAAAACTCATGACAATTTTAATTCAGCTCTAACACCAGTTATGTTATCTGAATGCTAGATTTTAGTATATGAATGTTACACAAAACTATTTCACTGTAGTTGAATATCATCAAAATTGCAAACATTACTGTGCAGCAGGCAGCTACATCGTTTGATAATAACTGTGACTTGGCATCAAATGAACTGAGAATAGGCAGCAAAGTTATGTATAAGAAATGCCCAAACTTCTGAAAGACACAGAGTTACAATTTTTTTTTTAAATAACAATTCAGTCTGGAAAAAATTTAACACTTCTCGGCTACATCTTTTCTCCAAGAAACAATGTTTCCTGTTTAATGAAAATTAAAGCAGCATTAAGTTTGGGGGGTACTTAAAGCGAGTCTGTCGGAGTATTTAACCTCGAAGCATTCTCTTATCTTATGCTTTCAGTTAGGCTTAACCTCAGCGTGTGTAATTCTACAGTTGTAGTCTTATCATAGCCAAAATATGGCAAAATGACTTTACTAAGAATAGTATCCTCCTCACTAGTATGATTTAGTTTCAATTCAAGCCGTGACGCCTGCTACAGAAAGGCAGAAATAGAGCGATATAATAATTAAACTTCAATTTTAAAAATCAATTATCAGATGAGTAAACAATTCTTGGACCTTCCTTTACCTAGATCATTTCCACACGGTGGCCCTTCCCACTGGTTCGTCGGAGAAGTGTCCTATATGGATTCCACTGAAAAGCTGGATAAATTTTTGGTAGTATTACTGGGGCGGAAGGAAAGAAGATGGAATTCTCAGACCCGGAAAAAGCAAATCACCCAGCGTCCTGGGGCGGGAAGGTGTCAGAGAGTCCTCCTGAGGCCGCCCCACCTCAAGTCACCCTTAGTTTAAGCACACTGAGGAGGCTGTACTGTTCACTTGACCAACTTTCCTTCACCAGATTCCTCCGCTCGTACAATGACGCCTCTGGAACACTGAAAGACAGACACACGGAGCCGGCGAGGAAGGACGCTTGCTACACAGCCGGCGGACGGTGGCGGTAATGTCCAGATACTTCCCGCGCAAGGACGGGAAAGGGAGGAGGTGTTAGCCCGGGGCCTACCCTCTCTCAACCACCCGGGTCACCGAACAAAACCAAAGTGAATTCTTGGAGAAACCGAGATGGCGAACTAGTCACCTGAGGTATGTGTCCGACTTCCGCACTAGGGTCCCTGCGATCTGTAACCGGGGAGATCAGACTCTCTTCCACCCGCACCAGACACGGATTCTCTTTGGCGTGCGCTTCGCTCGACCCCACTGCGCATGCGGAACCACCTCGCACCACGCAAGCGCTAACAGAAGAGAGGCCCTTCTTCACTGATCATAGAGGCGAGGTCCTCCGAGAACTAGGAAGACTGTGGGTCATGGGAGGACCTGAATAGTATTCCTTCTCGATATCTTTACTGTTCACTGAGAAACTTTCAAGGCGCGGGAGAGAGGTAGGACTCTGACTCTTTGTCCCTGAACAATGAATCCCTTCGCAAAGCTTTAGTCAACCATTAGGTGGCGCTGTGGCCAAAGACGGAAGGTGAAGGAAGAAAAGGAGTGTTCTCTTTCCTCTCATTCGTTCGACCGGCGCACGGAGCGCAATGCGCAGCCGCCGGGGTGGAGCGGGTGGAGGGGCTGGGAGTCGAACCGGAATTGAGGAACAGTTCTGGGTGCGAGAACTTCAACATCCGGGCATTACCTCTTTCCCGGCCCTCCTCCTCGCCTGCCTTGCCAACAGGAAGCGGAAGTGAAGAGTGCGTGGCCCGGTGCCTCTTAGCAACGCGAGGGGTCAAGTGACCCAATCAGCTGACTCCGGTAGTGGCGTGGGGGTACTGGAATTATTGCAACCACGATTGCCCGGCCGAGACCGGAGCTGAACAGTCATCGTCAGAATGTCGGGCAAAGACCGAATTGAGATCTTTCCCTCGCGAATGTAAGTAAAGGAATGAGTTGAGCCGCACTCATAGGTTCAGGAACTCCTGCCTTGAGCACGGTTCCTCCATACCCTGAACCAGCAGCTAGGTTCCTTGTTTCTTGCGCTCATCTTCCCCTAGCTTCGTACTTCGTGAGTCCGTGGTGAGGCTTCCCAACAGCTTCCACACCCATTCCTTCTGAGTGTACCATACCGGATAGAGTGATCCCAGACTATAGGAACAGGCGCCCTGGCTTTTGTGGCGGCCCGCTGTCTCCACTCATTAACCGAGTCACTCATTCTGGTTCCCTTTTTATGTGCCAGGCCCTGAACAGGGCACTGGATTTATATTACTGAACCTTCGCACTCCTCCCTCACAGAGCTTACAATTTAGTGGAGAGAAAGACAAGCAAACGAGGTTTGATAAATTCTCTGAGAAGGAAGTTTAGTGCAGTGGGGAGCATATAGAAGGGACACGAAAGCCAGATTGGGGATAGAATCGAATCGTCCTCTTATGGACGTCAGATAAGACTCCACCTGCGCTGGAAAGACATCCCTTGAGTGTATGAGGCACACTTTTTTATCACCACTGCACCTTGTTCAGACCTCTGTTAATACCATCCGTCACAAAGTTAGTATTTGTTTACATACCTTTGTCTTTCACTAGAATGGTAGCGCTTTCCAGGTTGAAAGAGTGTTTTATTTACCCAAAAAAGTACCTAAAAAATATTCCTTGAACAAATCCTTGCTTTGGAGTTTGCTTAGCTGTAGAGATGCCTTTCTCTTTTGGCCTGAACTCTTAGGCCCGAGAAATAACATGGCATCCCAGGTTTTTTGGCTAGTTTGTAAAGAAAATTTTTCTCAAATATCCCCAACAGATTGTGGAGTTGTAGAGAGTAAAAATTGTTCTTATTTGTGTCCTCCTCCTTCTCCTCCACCTTTTTTTAAACGAGGAAGCAGAAAATCAGATTTGCCTATGACGTTTAGATTGATTGTGGTTCCATCTCTTAAGAATCTGGGGATACAATAAAACAGTGTCAAACTACAACCCAGAGTTCTCTCTCTGCTAGGGGGTTACAACTCTTAACAAAATGAATGTTTGGTTTGTTCTTGACCTTTACCTGCTGGCTTTCTAGTAGAAACTATGTACTAGGTAGGAACCAAGCTAGTTGTGGAGAATGGCAATGGATTGGATGTGAAATATACAAATATTAACATTTCTTGCTTTTATTTTGGGACTTTTACTTTGGGACTAAGAGGTGAGAAAACGGTGAAAGCGAAAATTGCAGTTTGAGAGTGCTCAGCTTGCAGTTTGAGAGGAAAATCAGGTGCAGAAAGTCAATCCTTTCTGTAAATATTTTCCCAAGTCCCATCAGTAAGTACTTTGTCATGTAGTCAGATGTCTTTGATTCATCTGGAAACAAAGCCATCATCCTAGCTGAAGGCCAAATTTTTTTTTGTAGGGCTGAGCAGCTCTGAAACATGTAACAGAACAAATTTTTTAAGACCTGGGCTAGAAAACATACTGGTGGTTACTGTTATACAGACAGTTCCAATACTGTAAGGATAAGACACTATTATCTTGTGAAATGTTGCTTTGCTTAGACCCACTTATGCACATGAGAAATAAGTTTATTTCTTATTTCTTATTAAACTCAAAACAAGTTTAGAGTGAAAGCAAAAGAGACATGAAGGATTTGGAGTCAACAGAGGTCAGTCAAATCCAGGTTCTACACATACTAGCTGTAAGCCCCGGTGGGGTAAGAGTAAGAGTGTAAGTCATTCTTAAAATTCAAGAACTAAAATTTGCCCATTTCTCAGACATGCTATTACCTAGGAGGAAATTAAAATTAAGCATGGAGAATTTAATCTTAATCTATTCACCTTTATACTGTAAACTTGATGGAACCTGCAGTACTAGGGTTTGACTTAAATTTGATCCAAGTCATGGTTAGTGTCAACAATACAGTCTGTTGCATGTACACAGTGGGGTGTATAGCTCCTGCTCAGGCTGGAAGCTGAACCAGCTTTAGTTGGTTAGACTTCTGATGAGGTCAGTGCAAAGTTAGCTACTCATAGCCCTTTCAAAGAGAGAGCTGTCACTGAAGCTACTTGTAATCTTTAAGGGAGGTAGCGGGGCATGTGGTTGGGTACAGTAGACCTAGGTTTGAGCCTTAGTTTGAGCCTTGGGCAGATCACCAGAGTCAGAAATCTATGATTCAGGTTACTGCCCTGCTTTTTCATCACTGAGTGATTGTGGAAAAGTCACTTCACCTTTCTGAGCGTCATTTTCCTGATCTTTAATACAATATTTGAAGTCACTTCCAGCTACAAAATTGTCTCAGTAACTTTAACTCTATTGTAAAGAATTTCAGTATAATCTGAGAATTTAGCTAAAAGGTATAATAATTGCTGTTTCCTTTGATTATACCACGAGAGCTATGAAATTATATCCTCTTTAACAAATTACTTTAATTGCTTTGGTCATCTGATCTGTTGAATTTTATTGTCCAACACTTGTACTTCATTATTAAATTTTATCTAGCATAAGGCAGCAAGAATAGAAATTTTTTTCTGTTATAAAATTTCTGCTGTTGCTTTCTTGACTATGGTATTGGGGTTTCTGATGGGAAAATATTCAAATGAAGTGAAGAGACTTCAGTGTAAGTGTAGCTTGTCACTCACAGGAGTCTTATATATGCCATTTATTACCCAGAGTCACTTACAGATTAATAAAATTATTAGTATTTGAGTCTTGATTGGTAACATCAAAACAATTTAATGCCACATTTTTAATAGAAAAAGTAAAATATGGTTGTGGTATAAGATTCAAAAGATACAAAAGAGTACTATAGTAAAAAGTAAATCCATTTTTTCCCCTAGCCCCATTTCCCAAAGGTAACCAGTTACCAGTTTCTGTGCATCCTGTCTAGCACTATTCTCTGCAGCTATATAAGCATATTTATCCTTTACTTTGCATAACTGAGCGCACTTTCTAGATGCTATTCTCCTTGTAATACAATATAGGGAAATTGTTCCATATGCACATGTTTATATCTACCTTTTTTTTTTAATGACTGCTTATCGTTCCATTGTATGATATACCATAATTTATTTAACATTAGCATGTTTTCACCCTTTTGCTATTACAAATAAGACTGGAGTACTCATCTGTATCCTTGTACGTTTTCGTACATATGTGGGAATAAATCTGTAGGATGCATTTTTCAAAGTGATATTGCTGGTCCTGAAGGTAAGTGCATTTCAAATTTTGACATACATTAATGGACAGATTTCTTAAAAACCCTTAACACACATTGGATGGAAACTGAAGCATTATTTTAACTTATAAATCAAATTAAGTATTTATGCTGGCATCATAAAGTAGGGCTCTTGATAACTAATTTATGATTTAACAAATATTTACTCCAGAGATAGATTAAAGAAATGTTTCTATTTTAAATAAACTTCTCATTTATGGAACACTCGGGGTGGAAAACTGAAGAATTGAGAAACAGTTAAACTTGTCAGCTGTTTATTCTCACTCATGGCATAAAAGAATAAAGCATCATATTAACAGTATGCTTGGGAGGTATTTTTGCTTCTTTTAGACAATGGTAAGAAATGTTTTTGAATCTGTTATATAGGGCACAGACCATCATGAAGGCTCGATTAAAAGGAGCACAGACAGGTCGAAACCTCCTGAAGAAAAAATCTGATGCCTTGACTCTTCGATTTCGACAGATCCTAAAGAAGATAATAGAGGTAGAATGAACTTTGCTTGGAGCAGTACTGATTTTAGAAATACCTAAAGACAATCCAGCCTGGCCCTTGGTATTTTTAATTCTTAAGTTATTTTAAGTAAAACAATTTTTCCTTCAAAAGTAAAAATGCCATTGTAACTATAACAAATTTCAGATAGTTCATTTAATACAATCCCCATTCCTTACCCCTTGCCCACAAAAGGCCTGCTTTTCTGATCTTCCGCTGCCTGCCTTGTTGCTCTTGTTTTGACCATTCTTTCCAATATTCTCCTCTATAGTTTTTGCATTACCTGTTCCTTCTGCCTGGAATGCCCTTTCTCTAGATCTTCTCATGACTAGCTCTTCTTGTCATTCTGGTCTCTTCACAGAGGCTTTCACCCCTGATCACCCAAATCTGAGGTGACCACCATATTTACTTCTGTCATTTCTGCTTGTTTTGTTTTTATCACAGCACTTAACTACCACTTGATATTTTCTAGATTTAAGGCTTCCTTCTACTAGAATGTAAGCTCCATGAGAGCAGAGACTTTGTCTTTTCAACACTGTATTTCCAGTGCCTAGAATAGTGCTGGCACATAGTAGGTTTTATTTCAGTCCTTTTTGGGAAAATACATGAGTACAGAAGTGTATATATTAAAAAAGTGAAGATTTTCTCCCATACTCTGCCCCCACCCCCATTCCATTCCTTCTTTCGTTTCCCAGTGGTAGTTCCTCTTGATACTTTGGATTATAACCTTGCAGTCTTTTTTTTTTTTTAATAGCATATACCAAAAGTATTGCTTTTGTAAAGCACACACCAAGAGCATTATGTGTGGATATGTGTGTATGTATGAAGGCTAGCGTTTCACTAGAGAAGCATCTTAGAATCTGGATCCAAGGACATAGTCATGTAAACTTTCATAGATAACTACCAAATTGTATAATAATTTGGGTTATACTGATGTATATTCTTATCAAATGGTGTGTGAGAGGGCCTATTTTCTTAAGTTCTTCCTAACTGGGTATTAATCTTTTTTTATTTGTTGCCAATTTATTGTGTTAAAATTGATATCTTAAGTCAGTTTGCACTACTTTGATTATTTGTGAGGGTGAGCATCTTTTCACATTTATTGGTAATTTGATTTGGTGGATTTCTTCTCTTTCTTACTTGTGAGAGTTCTATGTATAGTCTGGCTGTGTGTAAAATGCTAGAAATATTTGCTCCAAGTCTTTTGCTTATCTTGTAACTTTTTTTTTTTTTTAAATGTTATTTTAATTATAGTTTGGTTAAGTCTATTAGTCTTTTCCTTTGCATAATTCTGGGTTACATATGACACTACACCTAAAAAGATTAGGAAAATATTCTGATATATTTTCTTTAATTATAGTTTTTACTTAACCTTTAATATGTCTGGAAATTTTTTTTTTTGGTATAATGTCAGGTGAGAATTTATATCATTTTACAAATGGATATGGTGCCTTTACTGTACTGAAGTCTCATATAGACCTGGGGTTGTGGAACCCTCTATTCCATTTCATTGGCTTATCTAAATTAGAGCCAGATGTATTTCCTTATTGTAGCTGTATATTTTTAATACCTAGAAAGGTAACTCTGCATCCACCTGCCCTAGTTTTTGTTCACTTTAAAAAAAATTATTGGGTATTTTCAAGCATGAGCTTTAGAATCAGTATGCCATTAGGATTTTTATTTCACCTGCAGGTGAATTAGAGATTAATTGGAGCAAATCACTGTGTATCATTCAGGAGTAAGATAGGTCCTTTGTTAAAGCATCATAGTTTTCTGTTTCTTAATATTTTTATTCTGATGTTTTAATTATAAAAATCATGGTTTTGCAACCTTGATAATGACTGTAACCAAAACTTCAAGCAAAACTGGAAATTTTTGTTTTGCCATTATCATTATCAAATTAATATTTACATTCACACCAAACATAAAATATTGATGGTTATTAAAGGAACATAGTGATATGATTTTTCCTTGCATTTGATTGAATATGCTGCTGTTTATGCTTTTCCAGACTAAAATGTTGATGGGCGAAGTGATGAGAGAAGCTGCCTTTTCACTTGCTGAGGCCAAGTTCACAGCTGGGGACTTCAGGTAAGAATTAAAAATGGAGTGTTTTGAAAAAAAAAAAGTACTTTCTTGTTCATAATTTCATATAGAAACCACTTTTAGCTTTAAAAATATTAACATTAAAGACATTTTATAGTAATAATAAAAAAGAACACCTTTAACTCTGTCACCTCAACCACCACTGTTTTTATCCCTTTCCACATGTATCTTTTACATAGTTGCAGGCCCGGGATACTTAACATCTTATGATCCATTTTCTTTTAACTTTATATCATAAACATTTTTCCATGTTTTCACATGGTTGCATAGTTTTTCTTTAGATGTACCATAATTTATTAAATGTTCCTCTTAATGCTGATTTTTAGGTTTTTGAAATATTAGAGTATGTGCAGCGAACATCTTCATGCGTATATATTTTTGTTTCTATTTAATTATTTACTTAGGATAAATTTCTAAAAATGGAATTGGTTATTTAAAGTACATGAACTTTATGACTTTTGTCAAATCAGTGTATGCTTTACAAGCCTACAAAATAGTTTACATTACTGCTTTACAAAAGGATTGTGCCAGTTAACATAGATAAGTGATTCTCCAAGTAACCTTGTAAGGTAGATAAGACAAGCATTGTCTTAGTTTTATTATCTAAGAACTTTACCTGGTGGCAGGTCTTCTAGTCCGAGGGGCCCTGAACCTTTGAAGTGGTAGACTTTAATTTTGGGCATACTGGTAGGATAACAACTTGAATTGACATCTAGTAGAAGGAGGGAATCAATAGTGTGGTTTCAGGTTAACCACCTGAAAAACATCTTACTGGGAAAAACACCTTACTTATGTGTGTGTGTGTGTGTGTGTGTGTGTGTATTTTCTTCTTTTATTTTTTATTGTGAACTTGAACATATATACATAACAGTGATAACTTTCAAAGTATGATTTCACAAATTGTTAGCAAATTTCAAAGAATGTCATGGGTCACAGTTCCACAACTTCAGCCATTTCAATTATTGTAAAATATAACATACATACAGAAAGAACACCTTACTTTTTGACAGTAACTGATGGTGAGTCAGACATGGCCAGATGAAAGTCAGATAGATTCCAGGGTAAAGGAATTGAACTTCTGTTTAACCATTTGAGCAGCAAACCTAGAAAGAGGGAAAGTTTCCTCTAAATTACATTAGGTGAATAAGAAATCCCAGTCATATTCATGCACTACATGTATGACTGAAAACTCAAGCATTTTGTGACTTTCAGAATCATTCTCTGTTGTTATCTTATGATTAATGTTTTGAATATTGTCCATTTTCTCCTCTTTGAGGCCCTCCTCTGGCCCCAGAGATTTTTCTCCTTTCATGGAAAAGACAATTATCAAAACTTAATTGTGGCATCACACTCTTTCTGATTTAATGTTGAAAGTATTCAGTGGATCCCTTTAGACTTATTTCTTGCTCTAAAAACACAACTAAATAAAGGCTCTTTGTTTTCTACAGCACCACAGTTATCCAAAATGTGAATAAAGCCCAAGTGAAGATTCGTGCAAAGAAAGATAATGTAGCAGGTAACTTTTCAAATCATTAGAAGTCTTGGGGGAGAAAAGAGGACTCTTAAATTAACCTGTTTATACAGCAAGGTCTTGATGTCTCAGTTTCTCTCTTTTATTCAGAATAGGTTGATTTGCTTCACATGTTAAAACCATTGCAACAATCAGATCCCTTATCACTCAGGAAAATTTGACTTTTGAATAAAATGAACACTTAAGAAGGCAGGTTCCTAAATTTATTAATTGCAACCAGTAACAATTCCAGTCTTAATGTCTTGACTTGATTATTTGATGAACAAGAAACATGGGAAATAGTAATTAAGAAACTGTACTTTAGGGATATTTTTGTGAATCCATATATGCTTATGTGTTTCACAGGAGTTACATTGCCAGTGTTTGAACATTACCATGAAGGAACTGACAGTAAGTGTAAAACGTTTTATGTTAGTGTCTCTGGATCTCTTCCTGATTCCTCTTAAAATGAACCTTGTCCAGAAAATGGGTTAGGTAGACCTTCCTAGAATTCAGCGGTTCCAGTGTGAGAACTCCTCTTACCTGATGCAGTCAGGACAATATTTATGAGTTAATCAAAGAGTTTGTAATGGCAGGGAGTCATAAAAATTCTACGTATCTTAAAAAATTTCAACCTAGAAGTATATGAATGTACAGTCATTTGTCATTTTAAAAATATGAAGCTATGATCTTTTCTTTGAGTATGAATCCACTGATTAGATTTCTGTGTTCTTTCTGCATATACCACATGCATAATGCATTGTTTATAATTTTCAGTTTGGGTTTCTTTAAAGTAGAATAAAATCTTAAACACTGATACAATCTGAATGCTAAATCATTCTACATTTTTGTAGCCCCCTTCCAATTTTTTATAATTCTCTCACCCATTCCTAATTTGACAGCATTTTTGGGGGTAGCAGCACATCCTTATTGACTCTCCAAAGTAATCAACTTATTTTTCTCATAGACACAATACTCTTTCTTTTGGCACTCATATTTTATTGGTTTATGTAATAATTAAATCACATGGAATAATACGTACAGTTTGAATAGAGTAGAGCATTCTAGAGAGCTGCCCGTTAACAGAGTGTCATTGTACTGTGGGCCTTGGGCAGTATGATTTACCAAGGGAATGGAGGTATTGGTTAATCCAGCAAGGTAGTGATGTGAAAGCTGGTTAAAAGCTTCTCCTATCCTTTGTTATTTAGAATAGGGTCTTCGTGGAAAACTTTATTCAGCAGCATGCTTCTCTAGTGTTGAGGGAGTGAGTTGGACACTTCATGTCTTCATATATATAACGGGTTAGTGAATTTATCTTTACATGTTCAGTATTATTCTGAATTATCTTCTTTCTGGGAAATTTTAGGGAAAGATTATTTATTCTATTTACAAATGTTGTCTGACTGGCTTTTTCAGGTTATGAACTGACTGGTTTAGCCAGAGGTGGGGAACAGCTGGCTAAGTTAAAAAGAAATTATGCCAAAGCAGTGGAACTACTGGTGGAACTGGCTTCGCTGCAGGTAAGTAGCAGAAGAGCTAGAGAACTGCAGTTTTATTTTGAATGGAGAAGATTCAGGTCTTGAGTCAGAGCATACTGCAGTTAGTATTTTTAACTGTTTCTATGAACCTATCCTTAGATCCTTTGATTTCTGAAATAGTGGCTTCTGCATCATTGTCCTTATTTTTTTTTTTTTTTACTAACAAAATGTTTGGGCATTTTCACTCTTTGCTAGGTGAGAAAATCAAGAATTGACACTGGACTTAAATACATGAAGTCTATTTTTAGGGAGGTCCTTTGTGACCAGTTGGTATAGGTCTGATTAACAGAGCCTGTTTTCGCTCTTCTTGCCATCTTTATGTCTTTATTGAGGTCAGTCTGATGTAAACAGTTACAATAGTATGGAAATAATCTGAGCTCAATGGAAATCTCACAAGAATTTTGTTTGTTTTTTTTTTTTTTTCCTTTTCTTTTTTTTAAAAAGCATGCTGAAAAGAAGTAGTCTTGATTCCCAAACATTTTCTACAAGTGTATTGTGAGTGTAGTCAAGTGAAGAGGGCATGATTAGGAAGACTGTGCTTACATTATTAATTTGTCCTCTTATTTTAGACTTCCTTTGTTACTTTGGATGAAGCTATTAAGATAACCAACAGGCGTGTAAATGCCATTGAACATGGTGAGTATAAGCAGCTGTGGAAGTGCTGTCTTCATTTGCTTGAACATTCCATCAAACTTAATGCTGCTACCAGGAAGCAGGCAGTGTACAAAGCATTGAAGTTTCAAAGTAGGTAGACACTGCCTCTGTACTCGGGAAAGAGAGAAGTGTGTCATTAAAAACGATGGAATGTTTTATTTGTTTCTGGTTAGTCATGCAGTTAGTAATAGGTACAGACTCTATTTGTCATGATCTACTGTTTTCTTTAGTTCTTTCCAGTGATTGAGATAGCTTTTGAATTCATTAAGTATTTAACTTTAAATCTCCTTCCTTAGCTCTTATGTCCTAACTTGTCTATTCTCCTTGATTTCTAAAAATAAATTTTCCTGTTGTGATTAATTTTTGTTCTCTCTCTTTTTTTTTTCTTTTTTTCTTTTTTTTTTTATTGTGGAATACAGTGTATTTACATAGAAGTAATAACTTTCCAGGTGTGATTTAACAAGTAGGTAGAAAATTTCAAAGAATGTTATGGGTTACAGTTCCACAGTTTATTTTTTCCTTATTGTAAAATATAACATATATACATACATATATATATATATATATATATATATACACATACCCAAAAAGGTGATAATTTTCAGATTACAATTTAGCAAGTAACTAGCAAATTTCAAAGAATGTTATGGGTTACATTTCCACCATTTCAGGTCTAGCAACTAAGAAAAAGAAAGTTATATAAAGATTCATTATTGATAATCTTTTGTTAAATTTTTTCTTGTCTGTTGCTACCCCTTCCTCTAGTTTAATCACTTTCCCTAGCTTCAGGAATGTTTAGGCAGTGACCACCCTAACTTGTTCATGTTGAAAAGGGGTGTCAACATTATGGGAAAAGGGGACGCAACTGGTTGATATTCTTGAAGAGGATATTGCATCTGGGTTTTGGGAATTAGCTGGCATAGGAGCTCTCTGAAGGATTTAAGATTCTGAAGAATAAATTTAGTGAGTGACACTTTATGGAGTCTCAGATAGGTACCCAGGTATTCTTTAGGGTTTTGGGGGCTACTGTTGACTAGGGCTTATCATACTGTGGCCATTTGGGATACCTAGCTGAAGCCTTGCATAGGAATAACTTCCAGGACAGCCTCTTGATTCTACTTGAAATCTCTGTCAATTAAATCTTATTTTGTTACCTTTCTTTTCCCCCTTTAGGATAAAAAGGCATTTTCAACCCCTCAATGCCAGGGTCAGGCTCCTTTCCTGAATCAGTGTCCCACGTTGCCGGGGAGACTCACTCACCTGGGGGGTCCTGTCCCATGTCTCGGGGGAGGTTGATCAGTTTATTTGCAGAGATGGGCTTAAAGAGAGAAAGTCCACATGTGAGCAACAAAAGAGGTTCTTTGGAGGAAAGATATTCCCAGGCATAATTATAGGTGAGCTTAGCTTCCTCTTTACAACCATAAGTTTCACAAGAGCAGGCCTCACGATCTAGAGCCTGACCTATAAAGCATGGGATTCCTAATTTCACATAGTATGTGTTCTGTCCATGACAATCAGTATCTTACATTATCATCACTTAGTTCTGCAGTCCTCATCACTCTCCATTTTAAACAATTTTCGTGACCTAAAACACCCCATAGGTCTTTTCAGCCCTTAATTTGTCCCTAGTATTTGTGTGGTGTACTATTAAGGTATTCCTATTAATTATAGTCCCTAGTATGCAATAAATAGATTTTTCTGATATACCACTCATACCTAAGAAGTATATAATGCAAGCAACTATCTGTATTTGTAGTACTGATCTGTGGGATACATGCCTTTAAACAACCCCTTGCAATCCTGTTCACCTTCAATGCAGCTCTGATACTTATAATCCCATTAACAAACAATCATCACTCCTATCCATTCCCATACCTTTAAATTCGCCCTCATTAACATATCTGAACATATTATTATTCCCCCTTCATTTGCTTCTGTTTAGCACTAGGTCCCCAATAGTTGACATTATAAGGAATGATTTTACATTGATCAGGGAGTTCATAGTAGTGGTATATCTATCCTTTTGTGTCTGACCTGTTTCACCAGCATTATCTTCAAGGTTCATCCATGTTGCCATATGTTTAGGATCTTGTTCCTTCTTACTGCTGCATAATATTCCATCATATGTATATACCACATTTTGTTTATCCACTTGTCTGTTGAAGGACACTTGGATTGTTTCCATTTCTTGGCACTTGTGAACAATGCTGCTGTGAACATTGGTGTACAAATGTCTGTTCGTGTCACTGCTTTCAGGTCTTCTGGGTATATACCAAAAAGTAGAATTGCCAGTTGTTAATTCAATATCTAGTTTTCTGAGAAACTGCCAAACTGTCTTCCACAGCAACTGTACCATTATACATTCCGACCAGCAATGAATAAGAATACCAATTTCTCCAGACCCTCTCCAGCATTTATTGTTTCCTCATTGCTTAATGGCAGCCATTCTTATTGGTGTGAGATGGTATCTCATTGTGGTTTTGATTTGCATTTCCCTAATAGCTAGTGAAGATTAACATTTTTTTCATGGGGTTTTTAGCCATTTGTATTTCCTCTTCAGAAAAGTACCTTTTCATATCTTTTGCTCATTTTAAATTGGGCTGTTTATACTATTGTTGAGTTGTAGGATTTCTTTATATATGCAGGATATCAGTCTCATCGGATACATGGTTTCCAAGTATTTTCTCCCATTGAGTTGGATGCCTCATCTTTTTGACAAAATCTTTTGAAGCACAGAAGCTTTTGATTTTGAGGCATTCCCATTTATCTGTTTTTTTCTTTTGTTGCTTGTGCTTTGGGTTTAAGGTCTAAGAAGCTACCTCCTATTACTAGGTCTCGCAGATGTTTCTGTATATTATCTTCTAAGAGTTTTATTATGCTGTCTCTTATATTGAGGTCTTTGATCCACTTTGAGTTAATTTTTGTATAGAGTGTGAAGTAGGGGTCTTCTTTCATTCTTTTGGATATGGCTATCCAAATTTCCCAACCCCATTTGTTGACTAGACTGTTCTGTCCCAGTTCAGTGGATTTGGGAGACTTATCAAAAACAGTTGGTTCAGTCGGATCTCGGCAGCAGCTGCAGTGGCTCTTGTCTTTTTTGGCCCTCTTTGTTGTCTCCCTTTCGCTTCCAGAAACACGGCCTCTGGTGTGGCTGTTTCTGATGGCGTTATCAAGGTGTTCAATGATATGAAGGTACACAAGTCGTCAACACCAGAGGAAGTGAAGAAGTGCAAGAAGGCTGTGCTTTTCTGCCTGAGCGAGGACAAAAAGAACATCATCCTGGAAGAGGGCAAGGAGATCCTGGTAGGTGATGTGGGCCATACTGTCGATGACCCCTACACCACCTTTGTCAAGATGCTGCCACTATGCCCTTTATGACGTAACCTATGAGACCAAGGAGAGCAAGAAGGAGGACCTGGTGTTTATTTTCTGGGCCCCTGAGTGTGCACCCCTCAAGAGCAAAATGATCTATGCTACCTCTAAGGATGCCATCAAGAGGAAACTGACAGGGATCAAGCATGAATTACAAGCAAACTGCTATGAGGAGGTCAAGGACTGTTGTACCCTGGCAGAGAAGCTGGGGGGCAGCGCTGTCATCTCCCTGGAGGGCAAGCCCTAGTGAGCCCCTTCGGCCCCCTGCCTGGAGCATCCAGCAGCCCCAGACCTGCCCATGGGGGTTGCAGGCTGCCCCCTTCCTGCCAGACCGGAGGGGCTGGGGGGATCCCAGCAGGGGGAGGGCAGTCCCTTCACCCCAGTTGCCAAACAGCCCCACCCCCACCCCCTGGACCTTCCTTCTTCCTCCATCCCTGATGGTTCTGGCCTCCCCAAACTGCTTTTGATCTTCTGATTCCTCTTGGGTTGAAGCAGACCAAGTCTCCCCCCAGGCATCCCAGTTTGGGAGGGGGGCTGTATTTTTTTTTAATGATACCCCCTACTTCCCATCTGTTCCCCTCCCCTTTCCATGCTGCCGACTTCTAACCACAATACTGACTCTGTGTTTGTCTGTTTAATTCTGTGTATAAATGGAATGTTGTGGAGATGAACCCTCCTTGTGCCCACCAGTCCTTTTCCCCCTTTCCCCTGGTCCTGGCGGAAGCAGGACTAGTAAGGAACCCTCAATTAAAAACAAAAGTCAACAACAACAACAAAAAACAGTCGGCCTTATATCCAGGGGTCTATTTCCAAACTCTCAATTTGATCCCGTTGATCAATATGTCTGTCTTTATGCCAATACCATGCTGTTTTGACCACTGTGGCTTTATAGTAGGCTTCAAAGTCTGGAAATTTAAGTCCACCCACTTTGTTCTTTTTTAGAAAGTTTTTGGCAATTCCAGGCCCATTTCCCTTCCAAATTAAATTTAATAACTAGCTTTTCCAAGTCTGCAAAGTAGGTTGTTGGAATTTTGTTTGGAATTGCTTGAATCTGTAGATCAGTTTGGGTAGAAGTGACATCTTAACGACGTTTAGCCTTCCTATCCATGAGCATGGAATATTTTTATACATATTTAGGTCCTTCTGTTTCTTTTAGTAATGTTTTGTAATTTTCTGTGTAGTGGTCTTTTACGTCCTTGATTAAGTTTATTCCTACGTACATGATTTTTTTAGTTGCTATTGTGTGAATGGAATTTTTTTTTTGATTGCCTCTTCAGTTAGGTCATTACTAGTATATAGGAACATTGCTGACTTATGTGCATTAATCTTGCATCCCACCACTCTACTGAATTTATTAGCTCAAGTAGCTTTGTCATCAATTTCCCAGGATTTTTCAAGTATAAGATCATATCATCTGCAAATAATGACAGTTTTATTTCTTCCTTTCCTGTTTGGTTACCCTTTATTTCTTTGTATGGTGAATTGCTCTGGTTAGAACTTCTAGCACAATGTTTAATAATAGAGGTGACAGTGGGCATCCTTGTCTCGTTCCAATCTCAGGGGAAAGACTCAGTCTCTCACCATTGAGTACTGTGCTGGCTGTGGGTTTTTCATATATGCCCATTATTTTATTGAGGAAGTTTCTTTCAATTCCTACCTGTTAAAGGGTTTTTATCAAAAAGGGATGCTGCATTTTGTCAAATGCTTTTTTAATGTCTACTGAGATGATCATTTGATGTTTCCTTTTTGATTTGTGAATGTATTGTTTTACATTGATTGATTTTCTTATATTGAACCATCATTGCATGCCAGGAATGAACCCCACTTGGTCATGGTGTATAATTCTTTTAATGTGCCTTTGGACTCAATTTGCAAGTATTTTGTTGAGGATTTTTGTAACTGTGTTTGTTTGGGAGATTGGCCTCTAGTTTTCCTTTTTTGTAGTATCTTTATTGGTTTTGGTATTAGAATGATGTCAGCTTCATAAAATGAGTTAGGTAGTGTTCCTTTTTCTTCAATTTTTTGAAAGAGTTTGAGCAGGAATGGTGTCAATTCTTTTTTGGAGAGTTTGGTAAAATTCCCCGTTGAAGCCATCTGGCCCTGGGCTTTTATTTGTAGGTAGATTTTTTTGATGACTGATTGACTCTTTTTGTTTGTGATTAGTTAAGGTCTTCTGTTTCTTCTTAGGTCAGTCTAGGTTTTTCATGTGTTTCCAGGAAACTGTCCGTTTCTTCTAAATTGTCTGGCTTGTTGGCGTACAGTTGTTCATAGTGTCTTCTTTGATTTTTTTTTTTATTTTGTCAAGATCCATAGTAATTACTCCACTCTCATTTCTGATTCTGTTTCTTTTGGTCTTCTCTTTTTGACTTTGTCAGCCTAGCTAAGGTCTGTCAATCTTGTTGATCTTCTCAAAGAACCAACTTCTGGTTTTATTTATACTCTTTTGTTTTTTGTTCTCCAGCTTATTTATTTCTGCTTTAATCCTTATTTCTTTTACTTACTTTAGGGTTAGTTTGCTGATCATTCTCTAGCCTCTTCAGTTGTTCAGTTAGGTCTTTGATTTTAGTTCTTTCTTCCTTTGTGATGAATGTGTTCAGAGCTATAAATTTCCCTTTTAGCACTACCTTCGCTGCATCCCATAGGTTTTGATTCGTCTCTAGTTATTTACCCATTTCTCTTACAATTTGTTCTTTGACCCACTGGTTGTTTAGGAATTGTATCATTTAACCTCCGTGTATTTGTGAGAGATCTGGTTCTTTGGTGGTTGTTGATTTCTCATTGCATTCCATTATGGTCAGAGAAGGTGCTTTGAATAAATTCATTCTTTTAAAAATTATTAAGTGTTGTTTTGTGCCCCAGTATACAATCTATCCTGGAGAACATTCCATGCACACTAGAGAGGAATGTGTATCCTGGTACTTTGGGATGTAACGATCTATATATGTCTGCTAAGTCTAATTCATTTATCATATTGTTTAGGTTCTCAGTTTCCTTACTGGTCCTCTTGTCTAGTTCTATTTATAAAAGAGAGTGGTGTGTTGAAGTTGCCCACCATTATTGTAGAAATGTCTATTGCTCCTTTCAGTTTAGCCAGTGTTTGTCTCATGTACTCTGGAGCTCCTTGATTGGGTACATAAACATTTATGATTATTTCTTCTTGATGAATTGTCCCTTTTATTAATATATTGTGTCCTTCTTTGTCTCTTATGACATACTTGCATTTAAAGTCTATTTTGTCTGATATTATAGCTACCCCTGCTTTCTTTTGGTTGCAACTTGCGTAGAATATTTTTTTTCTCCATCATTTCACATTCATTCTCTTTGTATTGCAGGGTCTAAGGTGAGTCTCTTGTAAACAGCATATTGGTGGGTCATACTTTTTAACCCATTCTACCAGTCTGTATCTTTTAATTGTAGAGTTTAATCCATCCACATGCAAAGTTATTACTGTGAAGGGAGTTCTTGAATCAGCCACCTTATTCTTTGCTTTGTCAGATTTATTTTTTCCCTCCTATTTTTTCCTTTAAGATACCTGTTCTAGTTTGCTAATGCTGCCAGAATGCAAAACACCAGAGATGGATTGGCTTTTATGAAAGGGGGTTTGTTTGGTTACACAGTTACAGTCTTAAGGCCCTGAAGTGTCCAAGGTAACACATCAGCAATCAGGTACCTTCACTGGAGGATGGCCAATGGTGTCTGGAAAACCTCTGTTATCTGGGAAGGCACATGGCTGGTGTCTGCTCCAAAGTTCTGGGTTCAAAATGGCTTTCTTCCAGGATGTATCTCTCTAGTTGCAGTTCCTCAAAAATGTCTCTCTCAGTTGCTCTTGGGGCATTTGTCCTCTCTTAGCTTCTCTGGAGCAAAAGTCTGCTTTCAATGGCTGACTTCAAACTGTCTCTCATCTACAGCTACTTTCAGCTTCTGTGCATTCTTCAAAGTGTCCCTCTTGGCTGTAGCAAGCTCACTCCTTCTGTCTGAGCTTATATAGTTCTCCAGTAAACTAATCAGGGCCCATGCTGAATGGGCGGGGCCACACCTCCATGGAAATTATCCCGAGTTATCACCCACAGTTGGGTGGGGTGCATTTCCTTGGAAACAACCTAATCCAAACGTTCCAACTTAATCCCCACTAATATGTCTGCCCCACAAGATAACATCAAAGATAAATGGTGTTTTGGGGGACATAATATATTCAAACTGGCACATTACCCTTACTAATACTTTTCAGTTGTGTGCCTTCTCCAGACTTTTTGTTCCTTTTTTTCTCAGCCAGTAAAGCTCCCTTTAATATTTCTTGCAGGGCAGGTCTCTTGTTAATAAATTCTGTTAGCATTTGTTTGTGAAAATTTTAAACTCCCTCAATTTTGAAAGGAGAGCTTTGCTGGATAAAGAATTCTTGGCTGGCAATTTTTCCCTTTCAGAATCTTAAATATATCATACCACTGCCTTCTTGACTCCATGGTGCCCGCTGAGTAGACAGTACTTCGTCTTATGTTGTTTCCCTTGTGTGTGCTTCTTTCACTGCTTACAGAATTTTTTTCTTCTTTCAGCATCTGACAACATATCTCGGAGTGGGTTTATTTGGAGTTCGTCATGCATCTTTGATTTGCACACTTACGTCATTTAGTAGGGTTGGGAAGTTTTCCCCACCTATGTCTTGAAACATTCTTCCTAGCCCTTTTTTCTCTTCCTTCTGGGACACCAATGATTCTTATATTTGCGTGCTTCATGTTGTCCATCATTCACCTGAGATCCATTTTAAATTTTTTTATTTTTTTCACCATTTGTTCTTTTGTGTGTTTGCATTCAGTTGTTTGTCCTCTAGTTCACTTATCCTTTCTGCTGCCTCTTCAAATCTGCTGTTGTATGTCTCTAATGGGTTTTTAATTTGATCAGCAGTGTCTTTCATTTCCATAAGGTCTGCTTTTTATTTACTCTTTCAGATTCTTTCTTATGCTCTTCAAAAGTCTTTTTTTATGTTTTTTTTAAACTGTATTTATTGAAAAATTAAAACAAAAAAACCACATTTCAAAAAAGCAAAGGATTAAGAAAAGCAAATAACCTAAGATGACTATTTTGCTTCCAATATGTTCCTACCATACCCCAAGAAAATTAACAAGCCGTAATCAAAGGAAGGCATAAGAAAACCAAATAACCTAAAATAACTGCATTGAAGCTAATTTTTTTAATGAAATAGCTTTATCAAAAAATTAAAAACAAAACAAAAAAAGCAATTCAAACCAAAACAAAGGAATAAAAACAACCTAAAATAGCTGCATTGCTTCCAGTATCGGGTATGGTAGGGACATATTCGAGAGTCTTCTTGATGTCCTTTATGTCTTTAGCCATGTTGTTGAAGTTGTTTTGGATATTTGTGTGTACTACTTTAATTAATTGCTCCAACATTTTTTCTCTCTTCTGGCTTTTTAATTTGTTCATTTGGCTTGTTCATATCTTCTTGTTTCTTCACGTGCTTTATAATTTTCTGTTGGTTTTTGGGGGGCATTTGTTTATGTTGGTAAGATAATTTTGGGAAATGTAGGATTATTTGAGCATTTATATATAATTTGGCAGATCTACAGCTTGCTGGAGTGTACTTTCCCTGCCCTACTAGTAGGTGATGCTCTTGAGCCATCTCTTATCTTGGGCCAGCCTTCCCTGAACCTGTGTGCTAGGCAACGTCCAAACTGGGTGGGGATCCAATCTTTGCACCAGTTCTCTGTGTGCAAGGAGGACTGCCTGCCCTGTGCATGTGATGTGGGCCCTGTGCAGTTCAGGGAATCCGCTGAAGGGCACCGTCCAGCCCAAACATGTCCTGCTCCCTACCTGCCATGCACCCAGAAGCCTTGGGTGTGGAAGGAGTTCCTGATGCTTCTCTGTGGCACCTTCTCCTATCCCCGCTTCTTGCCTGTGCACCACCCGGACTTCCGTAGGGGGAGAGTAAATGTTGTCAATGCTTTTCTACTACCTCCCGGCTTCCCTGATGGGAGCTCCCCCTCCCATGTGGCTTTGGAGGATTATCTCCTCTGTCAGCTGTCTAGGTGGGTGCATGGGAGTGGAGAGCCACTGCTCACTCCTTGCTTGGCAGCCGTCTCACTGCTGCCAGTCCCAGGGGGCTGTCCCGGCTGAACAAACTCACCCCGTCCCTTGGTGCATAGTCTCTCTGCCTTTCCATCCATGTCCCCACGATGTACTACAGGAATTCCTCTATGGCCGCTCTTACCCCAAATCTGCGGTACTGGGCCTCCTCCGGCCCCTCTCTATAGTTTCCTTCCTGCTGTGCCTCCGGTTCTCTTTTATTTCATTATTTTAAAACTGTCTGCTTAGTGTTGATGTAATGTTTTTTTGCACAAGAAACTGTTTTCATTAAAAAAAGCAATTTTAAGGTAAGAAAGCAAAATCTGAATAGGAAAGGAATTATTTTGATTTGGGCTCTATTAGTGTTAGAAAGGAACTTCTCATTTTTCAAAAACTCAAAACAGGTTTTTTTATTTCTTATTAGTGCCAGGCCTTGTACATGGAACTTCAAGCATAACAAAATACTTTGCATTAATGTGGAATTGCAAGCAAAACAAAATACAATTTGCATTAGTGTTACCATTGTTACAATGGATGAAACAATATTATAATAATTATACTATTAGCTATAGTCCAAAGTTTACATTAGAGTTCAATATTTGTGTTGCAATCTCTGCTCCTTTTTAACAGTGAATTGCTATTATGTTTAAAATAACATCTCGTTCAATGTTAAAGTATTCATGCATATTCAAAAAATATTCATACATATTCAGTGTATTCAATATGTTATATAAATTCTGGTCCTATATGTTATGTACATAGAAGACAGGGCATGTACCATAGTATTTACAGTGGTTGCTTTTCGATGGTTGCTTTATACTTTTTTCCTTTGTGCTTTTGTGTTTTTATTTTCCAAGTTTTCTACTTTAATTTTAACAAATAGAAAAAAATAAGTAACCATTATACACATGAGCACCAGCAATTTGAAAAAAAATGGGGGGTAGTTTGAAGTTCTCATATCTGTATTTTTTTAACTCTAGTCATCATTCCTCGGATTGAACGTACCCTTGCTTATATCATCACAGAGCTGGATGAGAGAGAGCGAGAAGAGTTCTATAGGTTTGTTGTGATTGGCAGTTATTTGCCACTTTTTGTTTTTCATGTTCTAAAGGCTCAGTTTGCTGAGAGACTAGTTGACTCATGTTGTTTAGAATTAGCACACCTGATTCTGATAAATAAGAGATAATATTGCCAAACACTGTGGAGGCAGATCTATGCAAAGTTTTGCACACATCTAAAACATGGCACCTCCAACAACTTAGGCCTTTCAGAAAAATTAATAATAATATATTATTTTTTTAAATGGAACCATAGTTTAGACTGGTTGTCTGCTACATAAAAACAGGGAAGAAAGAGAAATGATTAGTCAACAAATATGTATCTTATGTTGAATATGTTTGAGGAGAAAGTATAATGTATTTATGGGGGAGAATTAAGTAATAGTATAAATCATAATTTCTACCATTTAAAGATTCAGCACAGTATTTGGAGAGAAATGATGCATGTGCATGAATGGGTTATGAACACTTAAGAGACCATAGGGGTGAATAAATATTGAATAGTTGGGACAGGGCTCAGAATGCCAGGTTCAGAGAAGTGGGAGATGATGAAGTCAGGAGTAGTCAAGGAAGATATGGTGGTCTTAGACCTTGAAAAGTAGTATCTGAGTATGAGTTATACTTTAACTTATCAGAGGTTTAGTTTTTGTCCTTTAATGACTTCTGGCATTGTGGTATTAGAGGATGCTCAAATTGAGTAATCCAAAATTTAAATAAATGTCTGAGTGGTCAAAATCTGAAATTAAAATTAATAGAGGTAAAATTTTGTTCTAGCTTTGATTATTTTCGTTATTAAAAAATGAGAAATTAGTTGCACTTAGTACTGAAAGAAATAACACAACCTTCAGAAAATTCCTCCCTTTATTTTACAGGTTAAAGAAAATACAGGAGAAGAAAAAGATTCTCAAGGAAAAATCTGAGAAGGACTTGGAACAGCGGCGAGCAGCTGGGGAGGTGATGGAGCCAGCTAATCTTCTGGCTGAAGAGAAGGATGAGGATCTTCTTTTTGAATAGTCCTTCCTGCTCGGGTCCTTTCAGAAGCCCTAATACTGGCTCCATTTTAATTCACGGTGTATAAGTGTGGTATGTGTGGCTATGTATTTTTTGGCTTAAGAGTTTCACTAGTGGTAAAATTTTCCTGGGCATCAGTTTATTGGATTACTTTTGCAGAATCACATTTCAGTAAACATTTATCACAGATACAAGATTTGTAGAACCTGCCCAGGAACTCATAGAATTTGCTAAGCAGTAGTGTCACCCTGCTCCATTTACATCCGTGTTACAGTTGGTCTGCTTAACAAGCATATTAAGAAATAATCCTTAGGAAACCTCAGTGGTCTCAGGCCAGCAACTGCATATGTACCCTTTGTAGCTACTCACTTGCAAACCTTGATGCTGTTGGCTGATTTGTGGCAGTCATCTGTTTTTACCGTGGTACTTCTCTCCTCAAGCTTTATGAATACCTTCACTTATTTTTCCTTGCATGACAGGTCTCTATCCTCATCTGTCATGAGAATTCTGCCAATTTAATGGGACTGTGGTATAAACAGTAAAATGATGGATTTAAAAATAAGCAGTTCTTATTAGTTATTAATTTACTACTAAGAATAACAGTCTTGTTCTTATGCTCAGATCAGCACATCGTGCTGTCATCCAGTTTTCTCAGCAGAAATGTAGGAAATTGTGGGTAACCTCTTTTTTTTCTATGAGTTTTACTAGTAGGCTTACTCTGAAATGATTTATTGCATTTTAGGGTACTAATATGGTTCCCAATGAGTTAAGGGAGTCATAATACTTATTTCTTTCCTAATCTATGAAAAATACTAATTCCAATTTTGGAGTGTATGACAAGGTAGCTTTTTATTGTTTTACAAGCAGTAGAAATGTGCTTTCTTTCACAGATGAAAAGTCATTTGTGCGGCCACATGAAGAGGTTACTTTGAGCTTTTTATTACTGTTTGATTTGACATGAGCCGTCCATGATTACTCAGGCTTTCTTGCAGCCAGTTCCAGGCGTTTTTGACATTATGGGTGATAGGACAGGTTTTTAGTTAGTGAAATTGTGACACCAGCCTTATTAGTATCATAATCAATTGATACCATAGACTTTTTAAAGCATTAAATGATTTACATTTAACACCTGTACAAAATAATGAAGCTTAGTTTTTTATTTAAATGCAATTCCACTGAGATACATTCACACACCATACAATCATCCAAAAAGTGCACAATCAACTCTCCACAGCACCACCACATAGCTGTGCACCCATCACCAGTCAACCTATCGAACAGCCTCATCACTCCAAACAATAAAGCTAAAAATAAGACCCAAAATAAAAATAAAGAACACCCAAAACATCCCACACTCCTTCCCCACCCCCACCTCCACTCTTCATCCATGCCCCCATCCCCCCTTTCTCTACTTATCTAGCCACACACCGGACAAAGGGAGTGTGAGCCGCAAGGTCCCCACAACCACACAGCCACACCACACAAGCTACATAGTCATACAATCATCCCCAAGAATCAAGGCCATGAGATCGCAGTTCAGTAGCTCTAGGTATTTCCTTCTAGCTATTCTAATACACTAAAAAATAAAAAGGGGGATGTATATAATGCATAAGAATGACCTCCAGAATGACCTCTTTTTCTTTTAATCTTCATTTTATTGAGATACGTTCACATACCAGTCATACAAATCGTATTCGATTGTTCACCGTACCATTACAGAGTTGTACATTCATCACCTAAATCAATCCCTGACATCTTCATTAGCACACACACAAAAATAACAATAATAATAATTAAAATGAAAAAGAGTAATTGAAGTAAAAAAGAACACTGGGCACCTTTGTCTGTTTGTTTGTTTGTTTCCTTCCCCTGTTTTTCTACTCATCCATCCATAAACTAGACAAAGTGGAGTGTGGTCCTTATGGCTTTCCCAATCCCACTGTCACCCCTCATAAGCTACATTTTTATACAGTTGTCTTCGAGATTCATGGGTTCTGGGTTGTAGTTTGATAGTTTCAGGTATCTATCACCAGCTACCCCAATTCTTTAGAACCTAAAAAGGGTTGTCTAAATTGTGCATAAGAGTGCCCACCAGAGTGACCTCTTGGCTCCTTTGGAATCTCTCTGCCACTGAAGCTTATTTCATTTCCTTTCACATCCCCCTTTTGGTCAAGATGTTCTCCATCCCACGATGCTGGGTCTACATTCCTCCCTGGGAGTCATATTCCACGTTGCCAGGGAGATTCACTCCCCTGGGTGTCTGATCCCACGTAGTGGGGAGGACAGTGATTTCACCTTTCAAGTTGGCTTAGCTAGAGAGAGAGGGCCACATCTGAGCAACAAAGAGGCATTTGGGAGGAGGCTCTTATGCACAATTATATGGAGGCCTAGCCTCTCCTTTGCAGCAACAGTCTTCCCAAGGGTAAATCCTGTGGTAGAGGGCTCAACCCATCAAACCAGCAGTCCCCTATGTCTGTGGTCATGTTAGCAACCATTGAGGTGGGGTAGGCCAATACCCCTGCATTCTCCACAGGCTCCTCAAGGGGGCTCTACATTTTTTTTTCCTTTTTTTTTTTAAAATCAACTGTATGAAAAATAAAATAATAATAAAAAAAATACAATAAAAGAACATTTCAAAGAGACCATAACAAGGGAGTAAGAAAAAGACAACTAACCTAACTGCTTTACTTCCAACATGTTCCTACTCTATCCCAAGAAAGTTACCTAATATAGCAACATTCTGTGAACCTGTTCCTACTATATGCATCAGAAATTAACAAACCATAGTCATTCCTGGGCATTCCCAGAACATTAAATAGCTTATCTGTTCTTGGATTATTGTTCCCCCTTCCTTAATTGCTCTCTATTGCTAGTTCCCCTACATTCTACATTATAAACCATTTGTTTTACATTTTTCAAAGTTCACATTAGTGGTAGCATATAATATTTCTCTTTTTGTGCCTGGCTTATTTCGCTCAGCATTATGTCTTCAAGGTTCATCCATGTTGTCATATGTTTCACGAGATCGTTCCTTCTTACTGCTGTGTAGTATTCCATCGTGTGTATATACCACATTTTATTTATCCACTCATCTGTTGAAGGACATTTGGGTGGTTTCCATCTCTTGGCAATTGTGAATAATGCTGCTATGAACATTGGTGTGCAGATATCTGTTCGTGTCACTGCTTTCCGATCTTCCGGGTATATACCAAGAAGTGCGATCGCTGGATTGAATGGTAACTCTCTATCTAGTTTTCTAAGGAACTGCCAGACTGACTTCCAGAGTCATGCATAAGAATGACCTCCAGAATGACCTCTTGACTCCATTTGAGACCTCTCAGCCATTGAAACTTTAATTTTTCTTAAATTTATCTTCCTCTTTTTGGTCAGGAAGGCTTTCTCAATCCCACAATATCAGGTCTAGGCTCATCCCCAGGAGTCAGGACCCACCACACCAGGGAGATTTACACCACTGGGAGTCATGTCCCACATGGTGGTGGTGGTGGTGGTGGTGGTGGTGGCAGTGAGTTTAACTGCTGAGTGGGCTTAGAAACAGGCCACATCTGAGCAACAAAAGAGGTTCTCTGGGAGTGACTCAGGCATAATTATAAGTAGGCTCAGCCTCTTCTTGGCAACAACAAGCTTCGTAAGGTAATTTCAATTCTGGCTTATTCTATTCAACATACTGTCCTCAAGGTCCATTCACCTAGGTGTATACTTCACAACTTCATTTCTTCTTGCCACCACTTAGTATTCCATTGTATGTATACACCACAGTTCACCATTCTGTTTATCAGTCGATGTACCCTTAGGCCACCTCCATCCACTGTGATTTGTGAATATGGCTGCTATAAACATCAGTGTGCAATGTCCACTCATGTCCCTGCTCTCAGTTCTTCCAAGTATATGCTTATAGGACCATATGGCAACCCCAGAGTTAGCTTCCTGTGGAACCATCATGCTGCCCTCCAGCTGGGCTGTGCCATTCTACCTCCCTACCAACAGGGAATAGATACATCCCTCTCTCCACAGTTTCTCCAGCACTTGTATCCCTCTGTTAATTTTTTTAAGTTTTAGTCAGACACCATACTATCAAGCCTAAGTAAATGATTCCCAGTATAATCACATAATTATGCATTCACCACTACAATCTATATGAGGACATTTCCATCTCTTCCCCAAAGAAAGAGGAAAAGGAGAAGAAAAAAGAATAGAAATACAAAAGATAGAAGAAAAATAAAAGTAAAATACAATGAAAATGTCAAACACCACCACCATCAAGAATCCTCTATCACTCCCTTATATTCCCCTCTTATAGACATTTAACTTTGTTATATTGCCTTTGTTACAATTAGTGGAAGCATCTTACAGGGTTATTGTTAACTGTAGACTTTAGTTTTCATTGATTGTATTTTTTCCCCTATACCATCCAGTTTTCAACACCTTGCAGTGTTAACATTCATTTGTTCTCTCTCATTTAAAAACAATCTTGTATTTGTACATTTAATCACCATCACTGACCACTCTAGGTTTTGCTAAGTTACACAATCCCAGTCTTTATCTTCTGTCTTTCCTTCTGGTGTCATATATGCCCTTAGCCTTCCTCTTTCAACCGTACTCACGCTCATCTTTGTTCAGAGTACTTACAATATTGTGTTACCATCATACGCTATTATGCTATCCATTCCATTTCTGGAGCTGTACAATCAATCCTATTGAAGCTTCTGTATTCCTTTAGCATCAAATGCCTGATCTCTAACCTCTTTCTATCTCCTGATAACCTATGTTCTCAACTGTCAAATTTTGCTCATCAACGTTACTCCATTTTAGTGAGAACATACAGTACCCTTACTGATAGCATTCATTTCTATACTCTTCTCCAAACCTCTCCTGTCTTTTCCTGTCTGCCTGTAGTGCTCTATTTAGTATTTCTTGTAGAGCAGTACCTTGTTCACAAATTCTCTCAGTGTCTGTCTGAAAATACTTGAAGCTCTCCCTCATTTTTGAAGGACAGTTTTGCCAGATATAGAATTCTTGGTTGTAGTTTTTCTCTTTTATATATTTTATATCTTAAATACATCACACCACTGCCTTCTTACCTCTATGGCTTCTACTGAGAAATCCATATGTAGTCTTATCAAGCTTCCTTTGTATGTGATGGATTGCTTTTCTCTTGCTGCTTTCAGAATTCTGTCTTTGACATTTGATAATCTGATTAGTAAGTGTCTTGGAGTCAGTCTACTCAGATCTATTCTGTTTGGGGTATTCTGCATTTCTTGGATCTGTAATTTTATGTCTTTCATAAGAAATGGGAAATTTTCAGTAATTATTTCCTCATTATTCCTTCTGTCCCTTTTCCCTTCTTTTCTCCTTCTGGGACACCCATGACATGCATATTTGTTCGCTTCACGTTGTCATTCAATTCCCTGTGACCCGGCTCATATTTTTCTGTCCTTTTCCCTATCCTTTTGTATGTAGAATTTCAGATATCTTGTCCTCTAGTTTCTGAATCCTTTCTTCTGCCTCTTCAAATTTGCTATTGTATGTCTCCATTGTTTTATTCACTTTTATTGTGCCTTTCATTCCCTTAAGCTCTGCCAATTGTTTTTTCAAACTTCTGAGTTCTTCCTTAAGTTTGCTTAATATCTTTTTATATCTTTCATCTGTTTTGCCATATCTTCCCTCATCTCATTAATTTGATTTTTGAATTGATATGGTATATTTGTTTGAAGATCTTTGTTTCTATTCCTGTATCTCATTTGAAGTGTATGTTTGTTGCTTTGGGCCATATCTTCATTTTTCCTACCCAGCAGGTGGCGCTTGTCAGTCCGCAGCGCCCCACCAGCATAAAGAGGTGCATTTCATTCTCAGTGGACCCTGTCTGGGCCAGGGACTGAGGGTGTCAGAAGCCAAGCTTAAACTGTTCCTCCCCACACCCCAACCAGGCCCTGGTATCTGAGTTCTCTGAGGGAGGGCTGTCACTTGAGCTGCCTCCCCACTCCCTTTTCTTAGGTAAGATAAGGCCTTTAGGGAATTGTGTTCTACACTTGAGTTTTGGGTCAGTGCTGACAACTGAAAATGCCTGAGGCTTTCATTGATGAGTTACTTAGAATGAAAGGGGGAAAAAAGTCTCCTTTCGAGAGCCAGTTCCCAGTCCTCCACCAGGCAAGAACCAGAGTTGGTACCCAGTTCTGTGTGCCCCCCTCCCTTTTTTTTCCCATTGGAGTAATTTTTTTTTAATTCAGTTTTACTGAAATATATTCACATACCATACAATTATCCATGATACACAATCAACTGTTCACAGTACAATCATATAGTTATGCACTGATCACCACTATCTATTTCTGAACATTTTCCTTACATCAGAAAGAATCAGAATAAGAGTAAAAAAAAAAAAAAAAGTAAAAAAAGAACACCCAAACTACCTCCCCATTTGTCATTTAGTTTTTAATCCCCATTTTTTCTACTCATCCATCCATACACTAGATAAAGGGAGTGTGATCTACAAGGTTTTCACAATCTCTTTCACCCCTTGTAATCTACATTATTATATAATCGTTTTCAGGATTCCAGACTACTGGGTTGGAGTTTGGTAGTTTCAGGTATTTACTTCTAGCTATTCCAATACATTAAAACCTAAGAGCTGTTATCTTTATAGTGCATAAGAATGTCCACCAGAGTGACCTCTCAACTCCATTTGAAATCTCTCAGCCACTGAAACTATTTCATCTCATTTTGCATCCCCCTTTTGGTCAAGAAGATAATCTCAATCCCATGATGCTGGGTCCAGATTCATCCCTGGGAGTCATATCCTGCGTTGCCAGGGAGATTTACACCACTGGGAGTTAGGTCCCATGTAGCAGGGAGGGCAGTGCGTTCACCTGCCAAAGTGGCTCAGTTACAGAGAGAGAGGGCCACATCTGAGCAACAAAGAGGTACTCAGGGAGAGACTCTTGGTCACAATTATATGCAAGTTTAGCCTCTCCTTTGCAGTAACAAGCTTCATAAGGGCAAGTCCCACGATCGAGGGCTCGGCACATCAAACCACCAGTCCCAATGTTTGTGACAACATCAACACCAGTCCAGGTGAGGAAGTCCAACACTTCTGCACCTTCCCCCAGCTCCTTGGGGCAGGGGGTGGGGGGAACGCTGTAAATATATTTTTTCTTCTCTGCCCAAATTACTTTGGGATGTGTCACTATTTCACTCTAACCTATACTAACCTACCGTATCTCACTTCCTATTCAAAGTTCCATGTAATTGTGGTGTTTGAACAAACTGACTGTTGAGTTATACTGTTTAGAAAATATAGATCCTGTGTGTGCCCCCTTTTTGGGAACACATTCCTTTTCCATTATTCTGAGCTTAATCGACTTCAAAAGCCTGTTTTTATTTATTTTTCTTTTCCCTTTAGCCCTGCCGCCTCTCAGCCAGGAGAAAGCTCCAGTTCCTTTCAACCCACTCCGGGTTTATCTGTGCTCATAGCATGTATTCAATAATCCAAATTTGTTAATTAAAACTGCAGTTGGAGCTTTGGTGAGCTACATACATTCCCTTGCTCCTGGCAGGGACTGCTGCTTTTTCCAGTGATGTTTTCCAACTCAGCCTGTCATGCTGGTGGGGGAGGGGTGCCAGCTCTGCAGTTTTGAGGAGCTTTACTTACAGTTCTATGCTGTGATTTCAGCCTTTCCACCCATTTCAGACTGATGTATGATGCGTGTTCAGTCACGGATGTTCCCCCCATCAGATGTTCCAGAGCATTTTCTAGTTATTCTTAGCTATTTACTAGTTGCTCTAGGGGACTAACTAAATTCCACAACTCCTTATGCTGTCTTGCTTGACCTCCCCAAGCTTAGTTTTTAAAGTAGTTATGTGTACTCTCTCATTTATCACAAAACTGTTTCTAAAAGTTTCATATTATTTTAATCTCCATTTTATAGGGGAAAATTTCTGGGCATAGGGAGTTTGAGTAATTGGTCCAAGGTTAAAAAGCTGTAATGTGGTAAATCCTGGATTTAAATCCAGGCACTTTACCTTGAGAGTTTTTTTTTTTTTTTTTTTTACAATTTCTATCATTGCCACCTCCTTTACTTAAAACTGTGGGTATATAAAGATAAGACATAGGGCCTGTCTCAGAGGAGCTGTTTAAATGTATCCTTAATTTCAGAGCCTTAGTTCTCAAGCACTACTTGCCTCTAGGAGGCAAGAATTAGCATGAAGGTGGGGTTAGGAAGCCAATGAGTGGTTCATTTAGATAAACTTTACGTTCACTTTAAAGCATTGAACCAAAAGTACCCCACATTTTCCTTTGGTTTTTAAAATCTCTGGTATATTTGCTTTGTTTAAACTGCTTATAGAAATGAAGATGATTTTATGGCTTAGCATATGATTAAAAATAAATACTGGATAGGTAATTCATGATGTGGCTTTGAGGTGATCTGGAACATGGGAAGGGAATAATAACAGGTAACAGAATAGAAAGCTAGATTGGGGTAGCAGGTCTGTATGTAGTATGTATGTGAAAAATTTTTTTGCTATGTGATTTGCCTCCTTAGGGTGGAACAAAAGGAAGTTACAAGGGAGAAATGAAGTATGTTATATATACACAAAGTATCCACATCCTATCCTGAGTGTCTTCAAATCCCTGGCTGCATATAAGCTAATTTACCTGAGACTTACATACCTTCTTTCCCCGCAAAATGTTCAAGTTCACAGCCTTACACTGTCCATCCTTAATACAGTCCTTTACAAGGAGGACCTACATCTCTGCCAACAGGGGTCACTCTTCCACTGTGCAGTCTAAAGTTGTAGAAGAACAAATTTAAAGGTACTCGGTGTTCTTACCCAGTAGTTCCGATGCTCTTTTTCCTACAAACCCTTGAAAGAGGGTGGCTGTTGGGTATGTGGAAACCTTGAGTAGCAGGGGATATAAACACAGCAAGAGAAAGTTACTCAGTGGCTTTTTAAATTTTAAATATAATTTTACTTTTTATTTTTATAATACAGTGTACAGTATGACATCTTAAAATAAGAGTGCAGATACAGGATAAGAGAGGACAAAGGGGGATTAACAAGCCTTCAGAAAGATTACTTTTGTTCAGGCTGAATCTCTGGTTTGTATTTTCCACACACATTCACAAAATTACATTCAAATTATTCCTTATCAATACTTGTTCCTTAGACCAAGAAAAAAGGAAAACAATCCAGATTTTAGATTTTCATAGAACGCAAATCTGGATTAGTCTAAATACTATTCTTGTTCATCCTGACTTACGAATACTTAATAAAAGAACTTATTTCCTTATTTTCTGTGTACATTTCACTAGCTATTGGTATAATTTGTTAAGATGATTACCTCTGACATACTGGGTCTTAAATCAGAACCACACTGAGACAGGAAATGGAATTTGGTCATAGTGGCTGGACAACTAAGCTGTAGCAAGGTTTTTTTCCACATTCTTTCCAGGAAGCCAGCAATTACTCAGGCTTCACTTTGTATAGGGATTGTGGTGCATATCAGCACAGTCATATCACTAGGATTGGGAAAAGTTCTGGGAATAAACATTTGTATCCCCCATCATTGCTGATGAGAAAGGAGAGAACAATAGGACTTCACCAATACCCAAAACATCTCATCACCTTTAAGGGTTCCTAAAAGTACATGATATGGCTTGTGCCTTGTTACAGTATCTGCTTGTTAAAAGCCACATGTGTGAACCTTGATAACACAGCGCCCTGGTACAGCACTGTGGCCCCTACTGTCTTCAGGCTAAGTCAGGGCCTCGCACAACAGTCCATCACTGACACTACATAAAACTATATTCTAATTTCTATGAACTATCAACATTTTAGGTGTCTGTTAGGGTTAAAAATAGTTGTCCAGTTAAGATAAGCAAATCACAAAACTCTATCATCTATGATAAGACTACCTTTCATTCCCAAGGATAAAGTAAACTGGAAAACTGAGGAGTTAGTAAGTGCTAAGTACATTCCCTGGCTTTCAATGCTGAAAATCAGTGTGACATTTGCATTTGGTTGCTATAAGCTGGAGTGTTACAGATGAAGGGATACTATGTATAGCATTCCTTCCCTTAAAACCCAGGAATGTTACTTGCTTCCCAAGGAATATTATGTTGAAAATATTTTACACAAGAGACACTCCCCAGCCAACTTAGTAGCCATGCAAACTTGAACAGAAAAAGACAACGTATAAACTGTGCACGTTTGTTCAAATAAAATTAACATAGAAGAGAAAAATCAAATATATACATGACACTGAGAAAAAATTACTCATTAAAACAAATGCTTATGTTAAATTAAAAGACAAGTAAGTATTATTCCAGTGTTTTGCTTTGGAAACAGGAAATGCTGTAGATAAAGTCATCATAAAAAGAAAACCAAGACATTCACATTTGAGGTTGTTTGTTACACTCCCTAAAGGCTTGAAAAGACTAAATTTCCAAGCCAATTTCAGAAGGTGCATTTTTAGCTACAGCTATGGAGTCAGTATAAAAATCCCATTAGTTTAAACATTTATGATTTAGCAATCTGTGATGTTCTGATCACAAGAAGAAGAACTTGTTAAGAAAAAAACCTGTTTCTACATGCTTAACTCTTTTTCTTCTTCCAGTATTTTTTTCCTAAAATGTTCAAAGGACTGTCAGGTTTTCATTCTGATCTCCAAGTCCAATGTCATAGTATTTCCCTAGGATATATATAATTTTATTCCAATGCTGAGCAAATGTTATCAATGATCATTTATCCATCTGTTAAACATTAGTATACAGTACAGCAGCTATAGTCATCAACAGAGTTCCAGTTTATTAGCTATATATAGCACAGTCACAGGATTATACTATGCTCATATATAAAAATGCAGAAACTGTCAAATGTGCTTTATCCTCCCATGCATAAAAAAAAAAAAAACTTTGCATCATGAGGAAATACAGTTAACAGTTTATCTGATGTCCACCATTCATAAAAAGGTTAACTTATATATTCTATTGTACTAATATCAGAGAAAGGAAGAGAGGTCATCAAATCAGTTGAGACAATTTAAGAAAAACAGAGTTCAGAAAATCATTACATCTTAAAGAACATCAGCACATGCTGTAATACCTTTCACTAAATCAGTCTGCTAAGTATGCAATGAAGTCCGATCCACAATGAGGTGAAAAACTCGTGCTTCTACTGGAATGTTTTTTTTAGAATTTAAAGGCATACAGATAAGCAGCTTCAGACCAAAGTGGCACCGTTTTGCTTTGTCTTTTCTTTTTAGAAAAGTATTTCTAATGACTAAACCAATCTCCTAAGGAAATACTATCTTGTACAGTGCATAGAAGAGCAAAAAGTCCCCCAAAGGCTCCCATGAAGTCATTTAAGTAACGTGAATATTTATAACCATGTGAGATATGGACCGTTATGTACATACACACAAGTTTTTAATGGAAATATGACTAGGTAAAAAAAGATTTAGGTGAAAGCAGAATTAAATGATTATTACATGGATAAAATGGAACTGCTCTGTTAAAAGGTTCCATTTAGGAATCCCCAAATGCGGCAAGACCCCCAAAAGCCATGCATAAAGAATGCTGTGCACAAATTGCCTAAAGGGACTTTCTTCTAATTTATGATATCTAAGAACTGGTCTACAGCTTATATACTGCCTGCCACCTTGACTCAAGAATTTTCTTGATGTATCAGGGCTATCTTCCTATTGGCAATTTGCCAGGTAAGTCCAGTCTTGCCTTTAAGTGGATTTTTCCTTCACCTCAACCAAGTGGATGGAACCCACTGAGGTTCAGTATCAAGTTTATTAATTAATCTAAGCAACTCCTGATAGGCTTTATCAAGATCTGAATTCACAATTGCTGTGTCAAAGTAGTGGCCACTGTTCTGCTCCATCTCTCTAGTCTTCTCAATGATTTCTCTCAACTCTTCAGGCTGCAATGAGAAGATAAAAACTGTGAGGTAAATTCCATTCCTTACCAAAATATAGGATGACCCAGAGGTTGCTGAAGAACAAGAAGGGGTGCTTTACATCATTTTCCTTCTCCTTCAAAACACTCAATCTTTTGAGGTTCACCTTAAACAGAACATACTCTGAGGAGCTCTTCCCCAACCCCACCATGGCCACAGTGATTTCTTTTGCTCTGGCATCTATAGGACTCTCAATGTATCCTGTTTTATACTGATAATTAGAATTTCATAATTTGTCTTATCTCACCAAGACTGTAGGCTTCATGAGTAAAGGCTTATTTTGAATTCCTTATGAACCCTTGTTTTCAAACATTTTAAGCTGTAATAATCTCTTCCTAAAAACCACATCTTAAAAATAAAGTAATAATAAAAGACAGCAAGAAAAAAAAAACAGAAACAACATATAACACAGTGGGCTTTTCTGGGGGGAGCAAGGGTGGCAGGACCCAAAGCCCTAAGTACCCTTGGCTCCAGTAAAGAGCCTCTACCCTTTATGTCTGTTGCAGAAATTAGGAGGGTGAACATTATGGGAAAAGAAAAGGATTGATAGAATGGATACCTTTTTCTGTGAAAATATTGCTGGTCAGACCAAGATTTAATAATTTAATATGTGTTTTGGGCTTTGGCTTTTCTGTTTTCAATACACAAAGGAGGTCTTTAAGATGCAAAAAAGTATCCTAACAAATTTTGGGAAACTATTTTCAGCAGACCACTTTAAAATACTGATAAAGCAAAGGGTGTTTTATATAGACAAGTAGGAGTAAAGGCTTATCCAGACTCTGATTATCAGGCACATGTTCAAGAAAGTGAAACTGCCCCCAAATCCCACTTGTATACCCCTCAATGAAGAAAATTATTAAACTAAAGCCATCAAATGTCTTACATATAAAGTCACTGTTGGGGATTGAATCATATCATGTCCTCCCCAAAAAGCATGTTCAGGTCCCAACACCTGGGTCTCTGGGTGTAAACCTATTTGTAAATACGACCTTTGAAGATGTTAATAGTTAAGCTGTGCATAAACGGAAAGGGTGGGCCTTAATCCAATATGGCCGAAGTCCTTATAAGCAAAGGGAATTAGACATGGAAGGAGATGCCAGGAGAGCAGCTGGAAGTCAAGGAAACCTGGAAGAAGAAAGGAAAAGACAATACCTTGGGTATTGCCATGTGATAGAAAAGCCAAGGAACCTCAAAGATTGCTAGCCAGCTAGAAGATCCCGACCATGGGAGGAAACAAGCCTTCCAGCTTCTGAAACTGTGACCCAATAAATTCCTGTTGTTAAGCCAACCCATTGTGCGCTATTTATTTTAGTGGCTGAGAAACTGAAACAGTCACATATCAACACTATATTAGATCTACAATATGAAACAATTTAAATCATTCAACTGCTTGAACTTCTGTAACAGTGGGGAAACATTAAAAAGGCGACATCTCATTCAGAACCAGACTCCAGAGCCTGGGGGAACACGGCCATACCTCCTCACACCAGTCAAGAATTATAGGCTAACAGGCGTCACCTGCTGGGCAGAAAAGCACAGTGACCCGAGGCATCAAAGGGTGGAGCAATTTTCTAAGACACACCCACAGGGAAACCAGATACTGAATATTTCTTCCCTCTGGGACCTGAGCCTGTTCTGGTCTGGGAAAACCTGATTTGGATAACCAAGGAAACCATGCCTAGACAACAGAAAATTACAACCTACACTAAGAAAAACAAAGTCATGGCCCAGTCAAAAGAACAAACGTACCCTTCAACTGAGATACAGGAATTTAAACAACTAATGCTAAATCAAATCAAAAAGTTTAGAGAAGATATTGCAAAAGAGATAGAGGCTGTAAAGGAAGCACTGGGCATGTATATGGCAGAAATCAAAAGTTCACAAAAACAACTAGTAGAATCTATGGAAATGAAAGGCACAATACAAGAGATGAAAGACACAATGGAAACATACAACAGCAGATCTCAAGAGGCAGAAGAAAACACTCAGGAACTGGAAAACAAAACACCTGAAAGCCTACACACAAAGGAGCAGATGGAGAAAAGAATGAAAAAATATGAGCAACGTCTCCGGAAACTCAAGGATGAAACAAAGTACAATAATGTACATATCATTGGTGTCCCAGAAGGAGAAGAGAAGGGAAAGGGGGCAGAAGCAATAACAGAGGAAATAATTAATGAAAATTTCCCATCTCTTATGAAAGACATAAAATTACAGATCCAAGAAGCACAGCGTACTCCAAACAGAAGAGATATGAATAGGCCTACGCTAAGACACTTAATAATCGGATTATCAAATGTCAAAGACAAAGAGAGAATCCTGAAAGCAGCAAGAGAAAATCAATCCATTACATACAAAGGAAGCTTAATAAGACTATGTGCGGATCTCTCAGCAGAAACCATGGAGGCAAGAAGGAAGTGGTGTGATATATTTAAAATACTGAAAGAGAAAAACCGCCAACCAAGAATCCTCTATGCAGCAAAGCTGTCCTTCAAATATGAGGGAGAGCTCAAAATATTTTCTGACAAACAGACAATGAGAGACTTTGGGAACAAGACACCTGTCCTACAGGAAATACTAAAGGGAGCACTACACGGTGACAGAAGACAGGAGTGCGTGGTTTGGGACACAATTTGGGGAGATGGTAGCACAACAATGTAAGTATACTGAACAAAGGTAACTATGAATACGGTTGAGAGAGGAAGGTGGGGAGCATGTGAGACACCACAAGAAAGGAGGAAAGATAAAGACTGGGACTGTGTAACTTGGTGAAATCTAGAGTATTCAACAATTGTGATAAAATGTACAAATATGTTCTTTTACGAGGGAGAACAAGCAAATGTCTACCTTGCAAGGTGTTAAAAATGGGGAGGCATTGGGGGAGGGATGCAATCAGCATAAACTAGACACTGTAACTAATAGAATCATTGTATTATGCTTCCTTTAATGTAACAAAGGTGATATACCAAGGTGAATGCAGATAAGGGGGGGGATAGGGGAGGCATGTTAGACACTTGACATTGGTGGTATTGTCTGATTCTTTATTCTACTTTGATTTAAGGTTATTTTTCCTTTTGCTGCTTCTTAGCTGTCTTTTTTTTTTCCTCTTTCTTTTGCCTCTCTACCTTTGACTCTCCCTCCTGCCTTGTGGAAGAAATGTAGATGCTCTTATATAGATAATGGTGAAGGTGGTGAACACATAAATGTATGACCATGCAGAAAACCATCGATTATTTACTTGGGATGGAATGTATGGTGAGTGAACAAAACCATATTAAAAAAAAATGGGTTGATGACAAAACCTTGAGGGCAATATACTGAGTGAAATAAGCCAGACACATTAGGAAAATTATTGCAGGGTCTCACTGATAGGAACTAATTATAATATGTAAACTTATAGATATGAAATATAAGGTACCAAGATATAGGATGAGACTTAAGAATGGGGAGTGGTTGCTTAGTATGAGCAGAATGTTCAATTAGGATGAACTTAAATGTTTGGAAATGAACAGGGGTGTTGGTAGCAAGATGTGAGAATAACTAACAGCGCCGAATGGAGTGTGAATGAGGTGGAAAGGGGAAGCTCAGAGTCATATATGTTACCAGAAGGAAAGTTGGAGGTCAAAAGATGGGAATGTATAAAACTGAATCCTATGGTGGGCAATGTCCATGATCAACTGTACAAATACTAGAAATCACTTCCATGAACCAGAACAAGTGTATGACAATACAATTGGAAGTTAATAATAGAGGGGCGAGGCGGGGCAAGATGGCAGACTGGTGAGCTGTATGTTTTAGTTACTCCTCCAGGAAAGTAGGTAAAAAGCCAGGAACTGCGTGGACTGGACACCACAGAGCAATCTGTCTTTGGGCATACTTCATACAACACTCATGAAAACGTGGAACTGCTGAGATCAGCGAAATCTGTAAGTTTTTGCGGCCAGGGGACCCGCGCCCCTCCCTGCCAGGCTCAGTCCCGGGGGAGGAGGGGCTGTCAGCTCCAGGAAGGAGAAGGGAGAATTGCAGTGGCTGCTCTCATCGGAAACTCATTCTACTGATTCAAACTCCAACCACAGATAGACTGAGGCCAGACACCAGAGACTCTGAGAGCAGCCAGCCCAGCAGAGAGGAGACAGGCATAGAAAAAAAACAACACGAAAAACTCCAAAATAAAAGCAGAGGATTTTTGGAGTTCTGGTGAACACAGAAAGGGGAAGGGCGGAGATCAGGCCTTGAGGCGCATATGCAAATCCCGAAGCAAGGCTGATCTCTCTGCCCTGGGCACTTTTCCTTAATGGCCCTGGTTGCTTTGTCTATTAGCATTTCAATAACCCATTAGATCTCTGAGGAGGGCCGTTTTTTTTTTTTTTTTTTAAATCCTTTTTGCTTTTTCTAAAACAATTACTCTAAGAAGCTCAATACAGAAAGCTTCAAAGAATTGAAATTTGGGCACGTCAAGTCAAGAGCAGAACTAAGAGAGCTCTGAGACAAAAGGCAATAATCCAGTGGCTGAGAAAATTCACTAAACAACACAACTTCCCAAGAAAAGGGGGGTGTCCGCTCACAGCCACCATCCTGGTGGACAGGAAACACTCCTGCCCATCGCCAGCCCCATAGCCCAGAGCTGCCCCAGACAACCCAGTGTGACGGAAGTGCTTCAAATAACAGGCACACACCACAAAACTGGGCGTGGACATTAGCCTTCCCTGCAACCTCAGCTGAATGTCCCAGAGCTGGGAAGGGGGAGCAGTGTGAATTAACAGAGCCCCATTCAGCCATCATTTGAGCAGACTGGGAGCCTCCCAACACAGCCCAGCAGCCCAGAACTGCCCTGGGGGGACGGCACTCACCTGCGACATAGCACAGTCATCCCTCAACAGAGGACCCGGGGTGCACAGCCTGGAAGAGGGGCCCACTTGCAAGTCTCAGGAGCCATACGCCAATACCAAAGACTTGTGGGTCAGTGGCAGAGACAAACTGTGGCAGGACTGAACTGAAGGATTAGACTATTGCAGTAGCTTTAAAACTCTAGGATCATCAGGGAGATTTGATTGTTAGGGCCACCCCCCCTCCCCGACTGCCCAGAAACACGCCCCACATACAGGGCAGGCAACACCAACTACACACGCAAGCTTGGGACACCAATTGGGCCCCACAAGACTCACTCCCCCACTCACCAAAAAGGCTAAGCAGGGGAGATCTGGCTTGTGGAGAACAGGTGGCTCGTGGACGCCACCTGCTGGTTAGTTAGAGAAAGTGTACTCCACGAAGCTGTAGATCTGATAAATTAGAGATAAGGACTTCAACTGGTCTACAAACCCTAAAAGAACCCTATCAAGGTCAGCAAATGCCACGAGGCCAAAAACAACAGAAAATTATAAAGCATATGAAAAAACCAGACGATATGGATAACCCAAGCCCAAGCACCCAAATCAAAAGACCAGAAGAGACACACCTAGAGCAGCTACTCAAAGAACTAAAGATGAACAATGAGACCCTAGTACGGGATATGAAGGAAATCAAGAAGACCCTAGAAGAGCATAAAGAAGACATTGCAAGACTAAATAAAAAAATGGATGATCTTATGGAAATTAAAGAAACTGTTGACCAAATTAAAAAGATTCTGGACACTCATAGTACAAGACTAGAGGAAGTTGAACAACGAATCAGTGACCTGGAAGATGACAGAATGGAAAATGAAAACATAAAAGAAAGAATGGGGAAAAAAATTGAAAAACTCGAAATGGACCTCAGGGATATGATAGATAATATGAAACGTCCGAATATAAGACTCATTGGTGTCCCAGAAGGGGAAGAAAAGGGTAAAGGTCTAGGAAGAGTATTCAAAGAAATTGTTGGGGAAAACTTCCCAAATCTTCTAAACAACATAAATACACAAATCATAAATGCTCAGCGAACTCCAAATAGAATAAATCCAAAAAAACCCACTCCGAGACATATACTGATCACACTGTCAAACATAGAAGAGAAGGAGCAAGTTCTGAAAGCAGCAAGAGAAAAGCAATTCACCACATACAAAGGAAACAGCATAAGACTAAGTAGTGACTACTCAGCAGCCACCATGGAGGCGAGAAGGCAGTGGCACGATATATTTAAAATTCTGAGTGAGAGGAATTTCCAGCCAAGAATACTTTATCCAGCAAAGCTCTCCTTCAAATTTGAGGGAGAGCTTAAATTTTTCACAGACAAAGAAATGCTGAGAGAATTTGCTAACAAGAGACCTGCCCTACTGGAGATACTAAAGGGAGCCCTACAGACAGAGAAACAAAGACAGGACAGAGAGACTTGGAGAAAGGTTCAGTACTAAAGAGATTCGGTATGGGTACAATAAAGGATATTAATAGAGAGAGGGAAAAATATGGCAAACATAATCCAAAGGATAAGATGGCCGATTCAAGAAATGCCTTCACGGTTTTAACGTTGAATGTAAATGGATTAAACTCCCCAATTAAAAGATATAGATTCGCAGAATGGATCAAAAAAAATGAACCATCAATATGTTGCATACAAGAGACTCATCTTAGACACAGGGACACAAAGAAACTGAAAGTGAAAGGATGGAAAAAAATATTTCATGCAAGCTACAGCCAAAAGAAAGCAGGTGTAGCAATATTAATCTCAGATAAAATAGACTTCAAATGCAGGGATGTTTTGAGAGACAAAGAAGGCCACTACATACTAATAAAAGGGGCAATTCAGCAAGAAGAAATAACAATCGTAAATGTCTATGCACCCAATCAAGGTGCCACAAAATACATGAGAGAAACATTGGCAAAACTAAAGGAAGCAATTGATGTTTCCACAATAATTGTGGGAGACTTCAACACATCACTCTCTCCTATAGATAGATCAACCAGACAGAAGACCAATAAGGAAATTGAAAACCTAAACAATCTGATAAATGAATTAGATTTAACAGACATCTACAGGACATTACATCCCAAATCACCAGGATACACATACTTTTCTAGTGCTCACGGAACTTTCTCCAGAATAGATCATATGCTGGGACATAAAACAAGCCTCAATAAATTTAAAAAGATTGAAATTATTCAAAGCACATTCTCTGACCACAATGGAATACAATTAGAAGTCAATAACCATCAGAGACTTAGAAAATTCACAAATACCTGGAGGTTAAACAACACACTCCTAAACAATCAGTGGGTTAAAGAAGAAATAGCAAGAGAAATTGCTAAATATATAGAGACGAATGAAAATGAGAACACAACATACCAAAACCTATGGGATGCAGCAAAAGCAGTGCTAAGGGGGAAATTTATAGCACTAAACGCATATATTAAAAAGGAAGAAAGAGCCAAAATCAAAGAACTAATGGATCAACTGAAGAAGCTAGAAAATGAACAGCAAACCAATCCTAAACCAAGTACAAGAAAAGAAATAACAAGGATTAAAGCAGAAATAAATGACATAGAGAACAAAAAAACAATAGAAAGGATAAATATCACCAAAAGTTGGTTCTTTGAGAAGATCAACAAGATTGACAAGCCCCTAGCTAGACTGACAAAATCAAAAAGAGAGAAGACCCATATAAACAAAATAATGAATGAAAAAGGTGACATAACTGCAGATCCTGAAGAAATTAAAAAAATTATAAGAGGATATTATGAACAACTGTATGGCAACAAACTGGATAATGTAGAAGAAATGGACAATTTCCTGGAAACATATGAACAACCTAGACTGACCAGAGAAGAAATAGAAGACCTCAACCAACCCATCACAAGCAAAGAGATCCAATCAGTCATCAAAATCTTCCCACAAATAAATGCCCAGGGCCAGATGGCTTCACAGGGGAATTCTACCAAACTTTCCAGAAAGAACTGACACCAATCTTACTCAAACTCTTTCAAAACATTGAAAAAAATGGAACACTACCTAATTCATTTTATGAAGCTAACATCAATCTAATACCAAAACCAGGCAAAGATGCTACAAAAAAGGAAAACTACCGGCCAATCTCCCTAATGAATATAGATGCAAAAATCCTCAACAAAATACTTGCAAATCGAATCCAAAGACACATTAAAAAAATCATACACCATGACCAAGTGGGGTTCATTCCAGGCATGCAAGGATGGTTCAACATAAGAAAAACAATCAATGTATTACAACACATTAAAAACTCGAAAGGGAAAAATCAATTGATCATCTCAATAGATGCTGAAAAAGCATTTGACAAAATCCAACATCCGTTTTTGATAAAAACACTTCAAAAGGTAGGAATTGAAGGAAACTTCCTCAACATGATAAAGAGCATATATGAAAAACCCACAGCCAGCATAGTACTCAATGGTGAGAGACTGAAAGCCTTCCCTCTAAGATCAGGAACAAGACAAGGATGCCCGCTGTCACCACTGTTATTCAACATTGTGCTGGAAGTGCTAGCCAGGGCAATCCGGCAAGACAAAGAAATAAAAGGCATCCAAATTGGAAAAGAAGAAGTAAAACTGTCATTGTTTGCAGATGATATGATCTTATATCTAGAAAACCCTGAGAAATCAACGATACACCTACTAGAGCTAATAAACAAATTTAGCAAAGTAGCGGGATACAAGATTAATGCACATAAGTCAGTAATGTTTCTATATGCTAGAAATGAACAAACTGAAGAGACACTCAAGAAAAAGATACCATTTTCAATAGCAACTAAAAAAATCAAGTACCTAGGAATAAACTTAACCAAAGATGTAAAAGACCTATACAAAGAAAACTACATAACTCTACTAAAAGAAATAGAAGGGGACCTTAAAAGATGGAAAAATATTCCATGTTCATGGATAGGAAGGCTAAATGTCATTAAGATGTCAATTCTACCCAAACTCATCTACAGATTCAATGCAATCCCAATCAAAATTCCAACAACCTACTTTGCAGACTTGGAAAAGCTAGTTATCAAATTTATTTGGAAAGGGAAGATGCCTCGAATTGCTAAAGACACTTTAAAAAAGAAAAACGAAGTGGGAGGACTTACACTCCCTGACTTTGAAGCTTATTATAAAGCCACAGTTGCCAAAACAGCATGGTACTGGCACAAAGATAGACATATAGATCAATGGAATCGAATTGAGAATTCAGAGATAGACCCTCAGATCTATGGCCGACTGATCTTTGATAAGGCCCCCAAAGTCACCGAACTGAGCCATAATGGTCTTTTCAACAAATGGGGCTGGGAGATTTGGATATCCATATCCAAAAGAATGAAAGAGGACCCCTACCTCACCCCCTACACAAAAATTAACTCAAAATGGACCAAAGATCTCAATATAAAAGAAAGTACCATTAAACTCCTAGAAGATAATGTAGGAAAACATCTTCAAGACCTTGTATTAGGAGGCCACTTCCTAGACTTTACACCCAAAGCACAAGCAACAAAAGAGAAAATAGATAAATGGGAACTCCTCAAGCTTAGAAGTTTCTGCACCTCAAAGGAATTTCTCAAAAAGGTAAAGAGGCAGCCAACTCAATGGGAAAAAATTTTTGGAAACCATGTATCTGACAAAAGACTGATATCTTGCATATACAAAGAAATCCTACAACTCAATGACAATAGTACAGACAGCCCAATTATAAAATGGGCAAAAGATATGAAAAGACAGTTCTCTGAAGAGGAAATACAAATGGCCAAGAAACACATGAAAAAATGTTCAGCTTCACTAGCTATTAGAGAGATGCAAATTAAGACCACAATGAGATACCATCTAACACCGGTTAGAATGGCTGCCATTAAACAAACAGGAAACTACAAATGCTGGAGGGGATGTGGAGAAATTGGAACTCTTATTCATTGTTGGTGGGACTGTATAATGGTTCAGCCACTCTGGAAGTCAGTCTGGCAGTACCTTAGAAAACTAGAGATAGAGCTACCATTCGATCCAGCGATTGCACTTCTCGGGATATACCCGGAAGATCGGAAAGCAGTGACACGAACAGATATCTGCACGCCAATGTTCATAGCAGCATTATTCACAATTGCCAAGAGATGGAAACAACCCAAATGTCCATCAACAGATGAGTGGATAAATAAAATGTGGTATATACACACGATGGAATACTACGCGGCAGTAAGAAGGAATGATCTGGTGAAACATATGACAACATGGATGAACCTTGAAGACATAATGCTGAGCGAAATAAGCCAGGCACAAAAAGAGAAATATTATATGCTACCACTAATGTGAACTTTGAAAAATGTAAAACAAATGGTTTATAATGTAGAATGTAGGGGAACTAGCAGTAGAGAGCAATTAAGGAAGGGGGAACAATAATCCAAGAAGAACAGATAAGCTATTTAACGTTCTGGGGATGCCCAGAAATGACTATGGTCTGTTAATTTCTGATGGATGTAGTAGGAACAAGTTCACTGAAATGTTGCTATAGTATGTAACTTTCTTGGGGTAAAGTAGGAACATGTTGGAAGTTAAGCAGTTATCTTAGGTTAGTTGTCTTTTTCTTACTCCCTTGCTATGGTCTCTTTGAAATGTTCTTTTATTGTATGTTTGTTTTCTTTTTAACTTTTTTTTTCATACAGTTGATTTGAAAAAAGAAGGGAAAGTTAAAAAAAAAAAAAAAAATAAAAAAGACAAAAAAGGAAAAAAAAAAAAAAAAAAAAAAAAACGATGTAGTGCCCCCTTGAGGAGCCTGTGGAGAATGCAGGGGTATTCGCCTACCCCACCTCCATGGTTGCTAACATGACCACAGACATAGGGGACTGGTGGTTTGATGGGTTGAGCCCTCTACCATAAGTTTTACCCTTGGGAAGACGGTTGCTGCAAAGGAGAGGCTAGGCCTCCCTGTATTTGTGCCTAAGAGTCTCCTCCTGAATGCCTCTTTGTTGCTCAGATGTGGCCCTCTCTCTCTGGCTAAGCCAACTTGAAAGGTGAAATCACTGCCCTCCCCCCTACGTGGGATCAGACACCCAGGGAAGTGAATCTCCCTGGCAACGTGGAATATGACTCCCGGGGAGGAATGTAGACCCGGCATCGTGGGATGGAGAACATCTTCTTGACCAAAAGGGGGATGTGAAAGGAAATGAAATAAGCTTCAGTGGCAGAGAGATTCCAAAACGAGCCGAGAGATCACTCTGGTGGGCACTCTTACGCACACTTTAGACAACCTTTTTTAGGTTCTAAAGAATTGGGGTAGCTGGTGGTGGATACCTGAAACTATTAAACTACAACCCAGAACCCATGAATCTCGAAGACAGTTGTATAAAAATGTAGCTTATGAGGGGTGACAGTGGGATTGGGAATGCCATAAGGACCAAACTCCACTTTGTCTAGTTTATGGATCGATGTGTAGAAAAGTAGGGGAAGCAAACAAACAGACAAAGGTACCTAGTGTTCTTTTTTACTTCAATTGCTCTTTTTCACTCTAATTATTATTCTTGTTATTTTTGTGTGTGTGCTAATGAAGGTGTCAGGGATTGATTTAGGTGATGAATGTACAACTATGTAATGGTACTGTAAACAATCGAAAGTACAATTTGTTTTGTATGACTGCGTGGTATGTGAATATATCTCAATAAAATGATGATTAAAAAAAAAAAAAAAAAAAATAATAGAGGGGCATATAGGGAAGAACTATATACCTATTACAAACTATATACTACAGTTAGTAGTATTTCAACATTTTTTCATAAACAGTAACAAATGTACTATATCAATACTACGAGTGAACAATTGAGGGGGGTTGGTTAGGGATAGGGGAAGATTAGAGTTTCCTTTTCTTTTTTTTTTTTTTTTTTCCCATCTTTCACTTTATTTCTTGTCTGGAGTAATGAAAAGTTTCTAAAAATTGAACAAAAGGAACAAAATGCTGAGAACCATTTTTTATGTGGGCAGCAAAGGGTCAACATATCTAAAGGCAAGTTTCAAGTCTGGACTTGGCAATAGGCTGAACGAGCTGCTGTTCTTTCCATTTGCTAGTAACACTACATGGTTCCTGATACTAGAGAAAAGGAACTTTACTACTGCTATCTTTCACATCACTGCTACTTTGTCTAGGAATCATTCAAGAATGACTAGTTAGCAATAGGAAGCAATGCTCCAGGGAAATATGGCTACTTTTGTATGTCTGTAGGGACAGTAAGTGGAGAATAATTCTATTATTAATACTTCATTGATCTCCAGTACACCAAAGTGGCTCAATTTGCAAAAGTATACTGGACAATAATGCATTTAGTTAGCTACAATAAGTAAGCATTTGAAGATTGGAATGTGCTTTAATAAAGTGTTCACATTGGTTACAGTTGGTTTGTCTTTATTGAAATTCCATAAAGTACTGCTTGTAAGGAGGTGGTATTTTACTCAATTAAAAATAATGAAATGTTAAAAAAAAAAAAAAAAAAAAAAGGTGACATCTCTGGTTTAGCCTGAAGCAATTTCTTGCAAGGCTCTCTAATTTTCATTCTGAAGGGTGTCCATCTATCTAGCTACGATACACAGAGCCCTTTATTCTCTAATAGGGACTGTACTTCACCACTGTAACTGAACACACTGTGACATTTTTGCTAATACTGAGTCTATTCAAAGCTTAGGATTACTGAAAGAACTTTCTAAGACCCAAGACAAAATCTAAAGTAAGGGCAAGGAAATAATTTAAGAGCAGAAGTCAGCCACATAAAAAAAAAAAAAAAAATTAACAAAGCCTAAAGTTTTCCAATTTAATTCTGTTTCCAAAGTGTTTTTGGTTACTCCTTTAAATTTCCATACACATTTTTAAATCATCTAAATTTCTACAGAAAAGTCTGTTGGGAGTATTCATATACCATACAGTTCACCTATTTAAAGTGTACAATTCAATAGTTTTTAGTATAGTCACAGATTTGGGCAACCATTACCATCATCAATTTCAGAACATTTTTATAACCCCAAAGAGAAACTCTGTAACCTTTTAGCAGTCATCCCTATTTCCCCCCCAGCCCCTACACTTAGGCAGCCACCATTCTACTTTTTGTCTCCATAAATTTGACTGTTCTGTGCATTTCAAATAAACGGTATCATATAATATCTGCTCTTTTGTAACTGGCTTCTTTCATTTAGCATGTTTTCAAGGTTCATATAAGGTTCATTCTTTTTAAAATTTCCATTATAACCATTAAAAAAATTTCTTATGGTAGCATACATACAACAAAAATTTCCAATTTTAGCCACTTTCAAGAACACAAGTCAGTGGGATGAATTACGTTCACAATGTTGTGCTGCCAGCACCACCATCCATTAACTTCACTCTTTTATTGCCTGTTTTTCAAGACATACAGTAATGCTATGGTAATATAGTATGATACTATCTGAAATATGCATAAATAAATGGAACAGAATAGAAATAACCCACACATATTTTATCAGGTCATTGTTGACAAGGGTGCAATGTAACTCAATGGCGAAAAAGGACAGTCTTTTCAGTAACTGGTGCTAGAGTAACTGGATATCCAAAAGGACTTTTAGAAATGAATCGCTACCCTTACCCTCACACTAAAGCCAAAATTAATTTGTGAGATGGATCATAGTCCTTAAAGTAAAAGCTAAAACTAGAAAGCTTTTAGAGGATAAATCTTTACAATCTTGGAGGAGGCATTTTTTTAGGCAGTACACAAGAATCAAACAATAAGAAAATAAGTTGTACTTTATTAAAATAAAATTTGTGTTCTTCAAAAGATTCTATTAATAAAATGAAAACAGCCAGCATTTTGAAAATATTTGCAATACATATATCTGATAAGGGACAGAACATATACATAATTCTTAAAATTCAATGAAAAAATGTTGAGATGTCAATTCTACCCAATTAACTTACAGATTCAATGCAATCCCAATCAAAATTCCAACAGTCTACTTTGTGGAAATAAAATTGACAATTGTCAAATTTATGTGAAAGGGTTAAGGGGCCCCAAATAGCCAAAAATATCATCTAAAAGAAGAATGAAGTTGTAAGTCTCACACTTCCTTACTTTAAGGCATATTACAAAGCTACAGTGGTCAAAACAGCATGGGACTAGCATAAAGATAGACATACTGATCAGTGGAATTGAATTTAGAGTTCATAATTTTGTGCTTCAAAGGACTTTGTCAAGAAAGTGAAAAGGCAACCTAATCAACTGGAGGAAAAATTCAGAAACCACATATCCAATAAGGGCTTAATATCCATAATATATAAAGAAATCCTATAACTCAACATTAAAAAGACAAACAACCCAATTAAAAAAATGGGTAGAGAGGCGGGGCAAGATGGCAGACTGGTGAGCTGTATGTTTTAGTTACTCCTCCAGGAAAGTAGGTAGAAAGCCAGGAACTGCGTGGACTGGACACCACAGAGCAATCTGACTTTGGGCATACTTCATATAACACTCATGAAAACGTGGAACTGCTGAGATCTGTGAAATCTGTAAGTTTTTGCGGCCAGGGGACCCGCGCCCCTCCCTGCCAGGCTCAGTCCCGTGGGAGGAGGGGCTGTCAGCTCCGGGAAGGAGAAGGGAGAACTGCAGTGGCAGCTCTTATCGGAAACTCATTCTACTGATCCAAACTCCAACCATAGGTAGATTGAGACCAGATACCAGAGAATCTGAGAGCAGCCAGCCCAGCAGAGAGGACACAGACATAGAGAAAAAAAACAACACGAAAAACTCCAAAATAAAAGCGGAGGATTTTTGGAGTTCTGGTGAACATACAAAGGGGAAGGGCAGAGCTCAGGCCCGAGCTCAGGCCCTGAGGCGCATATGCAAATCCCGAAGAAAAGCTGATCTCTCTGCCCTGTGGACCTTTCCTTAATGGCCCTGGTTGCTTTGTCTCTTAGCATTTCAATAACCCAATAGATCTCTGAGGAGGGCCCGTTTCTTTCTTTTTTTTTTTTTTTTTTAAATCCTTTTTTCTTTTTCTAAAACAATTACTCTAAGAAGCCCAATACAGAAAGCTTCAAAGACTTGCAATTTGGGCAGGTCAAGTCAAGAGCAGAACTAAGAGAGCTCTGAGACAAAAGGCAATAATCCAGTGGCTGAGAAAATTCACTAAACACCACAACTTCCCAAGAAAAGGGGGGTGTCCGCTCACAGCCATCATCCTGGTGGACAGGAAACAACTCCTGCCCATCGCCAGCCCCATAACCCAGAGCTGCCCCAGACAACCCAGTGTGACGGAAGTGCTTCAAATAACAGGCACACACCACAAAACTGGGCGTGGACATTAGCCTTCCCTGCAACCTCAGCTGATTGTCCCAGAGTTGGGAAGGTAGAGCAGTGTGAATTAACAAAGCCCCATTCAGCCATCATTTCAGCAGACTGGGAGCCTCCCTACACAGCCCAGCAGCCCAGAACTGCCCTGGGGGGACGGCACTCACCTGTGACATAGCACAGTCATCCCTCAACAGAGGACCCGGGGTGCACGGCCTAGAAGAGGGGCCCACTTGCAAGTCTCAGGAGCCATACGCCAATACCAAGGACTTGTGGGTCAGTGGCAGAGACAAACTGTGGCAGGACTGAACTGAAGGATTAGACTATTGCAGCAGCTTTAAAACTCTAGGATCACCAGGGAGATTTGATTGTTAGAGCCACCCCCCCCCCTCCCTGACTGCCCAGAAACACACCCCATATACAGGGCAGGCAACACCAACTACACACGCAAGCTTGGTACACCAATTGGACCCCACAAGACTCACTCCCCCACTCACCAAAAAGGCTAAACAGGGGAGAACTGGCTTGTGGAGAACAGGTGGCTCATGGACGCCACCTGCTGGTTAGTTAGAGAAAGTGTACTCCACGAAGCTATAGATCTGATAAATCAGAGATAAGGACTTCAATTCGTCTAGAAATCCTAAAAGAACCCTATCAAGTTCAGCAAATGCCACGAGGCCAAAAACAACAGAAAATTATAAAGCATATGAAAAAACCAGACGATATGGATAACCCAAGCCCAAGCACCCAAATCAAAAGATCAGAAGAGACACAGCACCTAGAGAAGCTACTCAAAGAACTAAAGATGAACAATGAGACCCTAGTACGGGATACAAAGGAAATCAAGAAGACCCTAGAAGAGCATAAAGAAGACATTGCAAGACTAAATAAAAAAATGGATGATCTTATGGAAATTAAAGAAACTGTTGACCAAATTAAAAAGATTCTGGACACTCATAGTACAAGACTAGAGGAAGTTGAACAACGAATCAGTGACCTGGAAGATGACAGAATGGAAAATGAAAGCATAAAGAAAGAATGGGGAAAAAAATTGAAAATATCGAAACGGACCTCAGGGATATGATAGATAATATGAAACGTCCGAATATAAGACTCACTGGTGTCCCAGAAGGGGAAGAAAAGGGTAAAGGTCTAGGAAGAGTATTCAAAGAAATTGTTGGGGAAAACTTCCCAAATCTTCTAAACAACATAAATACACAAATCATAAATGCTCAGCGAACCCCTAATAGAATAAATCCAAATAAACCCACTCCGAGACATATACTGATCACACTGTCAAACACAGAAGAGAAGGAGCAAGTTCTGAAAGCAGCAAGAGAAAAGCAATTCACCACATACAAAGGAAACAGCATAAGACTAAGTAGTGACTACTCAGCAGCCACCATGGAGGCAAGAAGGCAGTGGCACGATATATTTAAAATTCTGAGTGAGAAAAATTTCCAGCCAAGAATACTTTATCCAGCAAAGCTCTCCTTCAAATTTGAGGGAGAGCTTCAATTTTTCACAGACAAACAAATGCTGAGAGAATTTGCTAACAAGAGACCTGCCCTACTGGAGATACAAAAGGGAGCCCTACAGACAGAGAAACAAAGACAGGACAGAGAGACTTGGAGAAAGGTTCAGTACTAAAGAGATTCGGTATGGGTACAATAAAGGATATTAATAGACAGAGGGGAAAAATATGACAAACATAAACCAAAGGATAAGATGGCCGATTCAAGAAATGCCTTCACGGTTATAACGTTGAATGTAAATGGATTAAACTCCCCAATTAAAAGATATAGATTCGCAGAATGGATCAAAAAAAATGAACCATCAATATGTTGCATACAAGAGACTCATCTTAGACACAGGGACACAAAGAAACTGAAAGTGAAAGGATGGAAAAAAATATTTCATGCAAGCTACAGCCAAAAGAAAGCAGGTGTAGCAATATTAATCTCAGATAAAATAGACTTTAAATGCAGGGATGTTTTGAGAGACAAAGAAGGCCACTACATACTAATAAAAGGAGCAATTCAGCAAGAAGAAATAACAATCATAAATGTCTATGCACCCAATCAAGGTGCCACAAAATACATGAGAGAAACACTGGCAAAATTAAAGGAAGCAATTGATGTTTCCACAATAATTGTGGGAGACTTCAACACATCACTCTCTCCTATAGATAGATCAACCAGACAGAAGACCAATAAGGAAATTGAAAACCTAAACAATCTGATAAATGAATTAGATTTAACAGACATATACAGGACATTACATCCCAAATCACCAGGATACACATACTTTTCTAGTGCTCACGGAACTTTCTCCAGAATAGATCATATGCTGGGACATAAAACAAGCCTCAATAAATTTAAAAAGATTGAAATTATTCAAAGCACATTCTCTGACCACAATGGAATACAATTAGAAGTCAATAACCATCAGAGACTTAGAAAATTCACAAATACCTGGAGGTTAAACAACACACTGCTAAACAATCAGTGGGTTAAAGAAGAAATAGCAAGAGAAATTGCTAAATATATAGAGACGAATGAAAATGAGAATACAACATACCAAAACCTATGGGATGCAGCAAAAGCAGTGTTAAGGGGGAAATTTATAGCACTAAACGCATATATTAAAAAGGAAGAAAGAGCCAAAATCAAAGAACTAATGGATCAACTGAAGAAGCTAGAAAATGAACAGCAAACCAATCCTAAACCAAGTACAAGAAAAGAAATAACAAGGATTAAAGCAGAAATAAATGACATAAAGAATAAAAAAACAATAGAGAGGATAAATATCACCAAAAGTTGATTCTTTGAGAAGATCAACAAGATTGACAAGCCCCTAGCTAGACTGACAAAATCAAAAAGAGAGAAGACCCATATAAACAAAATAATGAATGAAAAAGGTGACATAACTGCAGATCCTGAAGAAATTGAAAAAATTATAAGAGCACACTATGAACAACTGTATGGCAACAAACTGGATAATGTAGAGGAAATGGACAATTTCCTGGAAACATATGAACAACCTAGACTGACCAGAGAAGAAATAGAAGACCTCAACCAACCCATCACAAGCAAAGAGATCCAATCAGTCATCAAAAATCTTCCCACAAATAAATGCCCAGGGCCAGATGGCTTCACAGGGGAATTCTACCAAACTTTCCAGAAAGAACTGACACCAATCTTACTCAAACTCTTTCAAAACATTGAAGAAAACGGAACACTACCTAACTCATTTTATGAAGCTAACATCAATCTAATACCAAAACCAGGCAAAGATGCTACAAAAAAGGAAAACTACCGGCCAATCTCCCTAATGAATATAGATGCAAAAATCCCAACAAAATACTTGCAAATCGAATCCAAAGACACATTAAAAAAATCATACACCATGACCAAGTGGGGTTTATTCCAGGCATGCAAGGATGGTTCAACATAAGAAATCAATCAATGTATTACAACACATTAACAAGTCAAAAGGGAAAAATCAATTGATCATCTCAATAGATGCTGAAAAAGCATTTGACAAAATCCAACATCCCTTTTTGATAAAAACACTTCAAAAGGTAGGAATTGAAGGAAACTTCCTCAACATGATAAAGAGCATATATGAAAAACCCACAGCCAGCATAGTACTCAATGGTGAGAGACTGAAAGCCTTCCCTCTAAGATCAGGAACAAGACAAGGATGCCCGCTGTCACCACTGTTATTCAACATTGTGCTGGAAGTGCTAGCCAGGGCAATCCGGCAAGACAAAGAAATAAAAGGCATCCAAATTGGAAAAGAAGAAGTAAAACTGTCATTGTTTGCAGATGATATGATCTTATATCTAGAAAACCCTGAGAAATCGACGATACAGCTACTAGAGCTAATAAACAAATTTAGCAAAGTAGTGGGATACAAGATTAATGCACATAAGTCAGTAATGTTTCTATATGCTAGAAATGAACTGAAGAGACACTCAAGAAAAAGATACCATTTTCAATAGCAACTAAAAAAATCAAGTACCTAGGAATAAACTTAACCAAAGATGTAAAAGACCTATACAAAGAAAACTACAGAACTCTACTAAAAGAAATAGAAGGGGACCTTAAAAGATGGACAAATATTCCATGTTCATGGATAGGAAGGCTAAATGTCATTAAGATGTCAATTCTACCCAAACTCATCTACAGATTCAATGCAATCCCAATCAAAAGTCCAACAACCTACTTTGCAGACTTGGAAAAGCTAGTTATCAAATTTATTTGGAAAGGGAAGATGCCTCGAATTGCTAAAGACACTCTAAAATAGAAAAATGAAGTGGGAGGACTTACACTCCCTGACTTTGAAGCTTATTATAAAGCCACAGTTGTCAAAACAGCATGGTACTGGCACAAAGACAGACATATAGATCAATGGAATCAAATTGAGAATTCAGAGACAGACCCTCAGATCTATAGCCGACTGATCTTTGATAAGGCCCCCAAAGTCACTGAACTGAGTCATAATGGTCTTTTCAACAAATGGGGCTGGGAGAGTTGGATATCCATATCCAAAAGAATGAAAGAGGACCCCTACCTCACCCCCTACACAAAAATTAACTCAAAATGGACCAAAGATCTCAATATAAAAGAAAGTACCATAAAACTCCTAGAAGATAATGTAGGAAAACATCTTCAAGACCTTGTATTAGGAGGCCACTTCCTAGACTTTACACCCAAAGCACAAGCAACAAAAGAGAAAATAGATAAATGGGAACTCCTCAAGCTTAGAAGTTTCTGCACCTCAAAGGAATTTCTCAAAAAGGTAAAGAGGCAGCCAACTCAATGGGAAATAATTTTTGGAAACCATGTATCTGACTGATATCTTGCATATATAAAGAAATCCTACAACTCAATGACAATAGTACAGACGGCCCAATTATAAAATGGGCAAAAGATATGAAAAGACAGTTCTCTGAAGAGGAAATACAAATGGCCAAGAAACACATGAAAAAATGTTCAGCTTCACTAGCTATTAGAGAGATGCAAATTAAGACCACAATGAGATACCATCTAACACTGGTTAGAATGGCTGCCATTAAACAAACAGGAAACTACAAATGCTGGAGGGGATGTGGAGAAATTGGAACTCTTATTCTTTGTTGGTGGGACTGTATAATGGTTCAGCAACTCTGGAAGTCAGTCTGGCAGTTCCTTAGAAAACTAAATATAGAGTTACCATTCGATCCAGCGATTGCACTTCTCGGTATATACCCGGAAGATCGGAAAGCAGTGACACGAACAGATATCTGCACGCCAATGTTCATAGCAGCATTATTCACAATTGCCAAGAGATGGAAACAACCCAAATGTCCTTCAACAGATGAGTGGATAAATAAAATGTGGTATATACACACGATGGAATACTACGCGGCAGTAAGAAGGAACGATCTCGTGAAACATATGACAACATGGATGAACCTTGAAGACATAATGCTGAGCGAAATAAGCCAGGCACAAAAAGAGAAATATTATATGCTACCACTAATGTGAACTTTGAAAAATGTAAAACAAATGGTTTATAATGTAGAATGTAGGGGAACTAGCAATAGAGAGCAATTAAGGAAGGGGGAACAATAATCCAAGAAGAACAGATAAGCTATTTAACGTTCTGGGGATGCCCAGGAATGACTATGGTCTGTTCATTTCTGATGGATATAGTAGGAACAAGTTCACAGAAATGTTGCTATATTAGGTAACTTTCTTGGGGTAAAGTAGGAACATGTTGGAAGTTAAGCAGTTATCTTAGGTTAGTTGTCTTTTTCTTACCCCCTTGTTATGGTCTCTTTGAAATGTTCTTTTATTGTATGTTTGTTTTCTTTTTAACTTTTTTTTTCATACAGTTGATTTAAAAAAGAAGGGAAAGTTAAAAAAAAAAAAAAAGAAAAACAAGGAAAAAAAAAAAGATGTAGTGCCTCCTTGAGGAGCCTGCGGAGAATGCAGGGGTATTCGCCTACCCCACCTCCATGGTTGCTAACATGACCACAGACATAGGGGACTGGTGGTTTGATGGGTTGAGCCCTCTACCACAGGTTTTACCCTTGGGAAGACGGTTGCTGCAAAGGAGAGGCTAGGCCTCCCTATGGTTGTGCCTAAGAGCCTTCTCCCGAATGCCTCTTTGTTGCTCAGATGTGGCCCTCTCTCTCTGGCTAAGCCAACTTGAAAGGTGAAATCACTGCCCTTCCCCCTACGTGGGATCAGACACCCAGGGGAGTGAATCTCCCTGGCAACGTGGAATATGACTCCCGGGGAGGAATGTAGACCTGGCATCGTGGGACGGAGAACATCTTCTTGACCAAAAGGGGGATGTGAAAGGAAATGAAATAAGCTTCAGTGGCAGAGAGATTCCAAAATGAGCCGAGAGGTCACTCTGGTGGGCACTCTTATGCACACTTTAGACAACCCTTTTTAGGTTCTAAAGAATTGGGGTAGCTGGTGGTGGATACCTGAAACTATCAAACTACAACCCAGAACCCATGAATCTCGAAGACAGTTGTATAAAAATGTAGCTTATGAGGGGTGACAATGGGATTGGGAAAGCCATAAGGACCACACTCCACTTTGTCTAGTTTATGGATGGATGAGTAGAAAAATAGGGGAAGGAAACAAACAAAGGTACCCAATGTTCTTTTTTACTTCAATTGCTCTTTTTCACTCTAATTATTATTCTTGTTATTTTTGAGTGTGTGCTAATGAAGGTGTCAGGGATTGATTTAGGTGATGAATGTACAACTATGTAATGGTACTGTAAACAATCGAAAGTATGATTTGTTTTGTATGACTGCGTGGTATGTGAATATATCTCAATAAAATGAAGATTAAAAAAAAATGGGTAAAAGACTAGAATAGACATTTTTTCTAAAGACGAAATATAAAGCCTAAAAAGCACATGAAAAGATGCTCAACATCACTAGCTATTAGGGAAATGCTAATCAAAACCACAATGAGATACCATTTTGCACCTAGAATGGCTACTATTTAAAAACCAGAAAACTACAAGCAAGTGTTGGAGAAGATGCAGGCAAATAAGAACACCTATTCACTGCTTCTGGTTTGGCGGTTCCTCAGAAAATTAAGTGTAGAGCTGCCATATGATCCAGCAATCCCACTACTCAGTATATACCCAGTAAAACTGAAAGCAGGGACACGAAGACATTTTGTACAATGATGTTTATAGCGGCATTATTTACAATTGCCAAAAGATGGAAACAACCCAAGTGTCCAATGAATGGATAAGTAAAATGTGGTATATACATATGATGGAATATTATTCAGCTATAAGAAGGAATGAATTGCTGATGAATGCAACAACATGCATGAACCCTGAGGACATAATGTTGAGTGAAATAAGTCAGACACAAAAGAACAAATATTGTACGACCTCACTAATATGACCTAAGTATAATGAACAAACTCATAGAGTTAACATCTAGAATACAGGTTACCAGGAGATAGGATGATGGTAGAGAATGGGGAGCTGCTACTTTATTTGTGCAGAATTTTTAATAACATTGATTTTAAATGATTGGAAATCAATAGAGGTGATGGTAGCACATTATCGTGAGTGTAATTAACAAAGCTGAATTGTCTATGTGATTGTAGTTGAAAAGGGAAGTTTGCGGTTGTGTATGTCACTAGAAGGAAAGCTAGAGGATGAAGCATGGGACTGTATAATACAGTGAACTCTGTTGTCAATGATGAATGTGGTTAATAGTCTTAACACGAACTAGAACAAATGTACATCACTATTACGAGGTGTTAATAGAGTGGTATATGGAAAAAAATACACCTAAAGCAAAAAATCGTCTTTAGTTAGTAATATTTTAATATTCTTGCATCAACTGGATCAAAAGTACCAGACCAATGCTGATATCAACAAGAGGGATATGGGGGATGCTGTACCTTTTATTCTTAGAAAAATGTTACATGTCACAGAAACAGCTGAATTTATTTGTCAGTTACACTGTTTTACTCTGATGCTTCTCTGAAAGTGCATGTGGTCAGCTGCAGGTCAAAGCTTCATCTTTAGCATAAAAACCCCAACTTTACACAAGAAACAAGGCAAGTATATAAATTATGTTCTACTTGTCAAATAACAAGAATGTAACGTCTCAAATGACTGGGCTCTTTTGGACATCTTCAACTTTACATAGCTACATATTTCTATGGAATTTAAATATGTCCTTGTTGTTTTAAGTTGGTTTTTCAGAACCTTATTTCTGTAATAATGAAACTAAGCCTAAGAGTCACCCACTGAAAATCTCCTTGTTGCTAAAGAGTGACCTCTCTCTGAGCTAATCTGCAAATAAATTTACTACCCGTCCCCCTACATGGGGCACAACTCCCAGGGATGAGCCTCCCTGGTGCTGAGGGATTAATACCAAGTGTTAATCAGTGATACATGTGGAGAAAGACTGGATCAAAAGGGGGAAAAATTAAATAAAATAGAATTTCTATGGCTAAGATTTCAAATACAGTCAGGAGGTCATTTAGGAGGTTATTCTTATGCAGGTCTCAGCCAGATTTCACAGACTGCCATAGTATGCAAAGCCTCAAATAAAAGAGCTCCTGAGGCCCTAGGGACGTCCAGACAACACAGGCAAGCCACATGGTGATATGAAATTAACACCCCCTTGACGGGCTGTATCTGGAAATCTATGAAAAGCTATATTCACTTATAAATCCCCTCACCATGACTCTTCTACTTCTTCTACTTGAATCTGTAATTTTCAATGTACTTGTTAAGTTCCTTTCTCAGAGACTTCAAGTCTCTGGATTGTGACTAAGCCGGTTGAGCCCTGAAACCCAGCAGGTAGGCAGTCAACTCCCACTCTCTGCAGTTCTTCTGGCCTGCCCTAGACAACTAATAGAAAGATAAGGATGGATCAGCCCCATCCCGAAAGCAAGGAGTATATTCAATGGCAAGCAAAATAACTCCATTCCTCTGCCCCACAATATGTATGACCCTCCTCAGCTTGAAGCATCCAGAGTGGTCATCATTCCAAATTCATCAAGATTGAGGAATTAACAAAAATAACTGGTGACTACAGTGGATTTATTGTTATTGTAGTTATTATCTTGTATTATTTGAGTAATTTGTAACATTACTATAAAGGGAGGGAAGGAGGGAGCCATCATTCGTGGTAACAAATATTCCACACCAATGTAACTTGAGGTTGGTGGAGTGGTGTATGGGAATCCTGTATTTTATGCATGATTGTTCTGTAAACCCACAACTTCTCTAATAAAGGAGAAGAAAAACCTACTTTATATACAGGCTAAGAAATGTACGTATACCTAGAGTAAAGAAAGATATCTTGGACAAGAGAAGAGAGGAAGGCTAGGCTGGTGGCTGTGGTGGACAGTCAGGAATCAAAGGAAAAGAGTGTTATTGTGCTTTTAATGACTGCCTCTAAAGAGATTTAGGCATAGGAAATGAAACAAAAAAACTGGAGTGGTCTCTCTAAAATACATGTATTTACAGAATAAAGAGCCAAAAACAAGGAAGAGTGGGTATCTGTTACTTTGATATAGTAAGGCATTTGACAGTTTCCATTTCACACATCTAAATAAAAAGTCAATGCCTTAATATATCAGCATATTATTTAATTGTATGTACATTTCATTATATTAGGTATAATAATAACATAAGGAATGACCTTAGCCCCAAATTAATTTAAAAGAATTAATAACATCAGTAATTACATTTAGTATAATATGGGCTACATTCAACCACATCCAGCATAGATCTAAAATAATTTTAAATATTTTTCCATTTCAGATCATGACCATAAAATTCCACGAGAAAAAGGAAAAGAAAGGCAAGAGCACTCAACTTCGGCTCCTTGCATAGGTGGAATATCTGCAGAGAAAAGTGAGTGATCCATAAGAGTCTGCTGAGAATCTGTGTGGGGAAGGGAAAGGGGGAACAGGTAGGGGCACATAATCCTCCTGGAAATGCCAAAGACCCATGTGAAGACCAGAAGTTTTACAGAACCCCAAAGATTACTGTACATGTGGGAGAATAACAATAGGAAATGTGTGGGGATCAAGAAGAGAAGCTCCCTGCTTGCAAAGCTGCCACAGTCCAACCTGAGGCAACCATCACAACTTTGGGGAAAGTGAGAGGGCAGAAAGAATGATCACCTTGAAAACTCAAGCTGATGTAGTTTGTAAGCTCCCTGACAGACCAAGCCACAACTACTTCATGTTTATCTTCAATGGAATAGTACAACATTACAAAAACTTTACCTTTGGATTCTTGCCCTCTTTGGCCAATAATGCCCGAAGTCTTTCTTGGGAAGGGGGTGCAATGAAGATAATATATGGTTTCAAGTCTGAATTCCGTAGGGTCTTCAATGACTATAAAGAAAAGATATCTGGATTTCTAAAAACAATTTCCATCATTTATTTCCCAATTATGTACTTGGAATATAATGCCATTTTCAAATCATTGCTTATGAGTGCTTCCAAACAGTTTCAAATAACAATTCACAGTATTTTAAAGTCATATTTTTAAATGTAAGAATATAGCATGTAGCAATAAATAAACAAATAATTATATAATGAAAAATAAGTGCATGACATCGAAGGATGGCAACTATGTAATGCTAAACTATCCTAATAATAAGATTGCATACTGATAATAACAATTTTAACCATATTAAAAATCCATTTTGGAGCAATTAGAAATGAAGCAGTCACTTTACTATGTATCAGGCAATAGAAACAAGCAGAATTGGAAAGAAAACCTTTGTACATCTATGCAAAAAAAAATTTGGAAAAGCACATCTAAGAAAAGGCAGAGTCTCTTTGAATTAGGAGATTTTGGTTTTCATCTTGCCTTGGCCATTGCATGACTGGGTGTCCTTAAACTGAAGCGCTCTATAAAACTGGGCATGGATGATAGGGACATGCACTTTTCTATCTAAAAATATTATGATAATTAAAATAATCTGTTTTAACTATTTATAAAGAATTCTGAAGGAATTCAGTAAAAACATTGACACTTCTCAAGTCAAATGTTTATAAATGAAATAGTAGAGCCACAGCTCTTCTGTCCATTAAAACAAAACAAACCAACCCAAAGTTTAGTATTTCAGGATGGCCATTTTAGAGTCAATTCTCTTTTATGTACATCTTTTTCATAACCATTGATATGCTGCCTGAGTTGACATAAGCAGGAGATTCTACCACATTAAAAGAGGCATTTGTTAGTAATTTTAACTTTTTGCTTAGTGTGCCATATAACAGAAACAGAGTGAGACTTCATTATTTAAACACAATTAAGCATTTATTATACTTGATAATACTTGAACAATGCCATTTAAAACCTTATAAAATGACCTCTAAATTTTCTAATTTTTCCCAGCTCAGAAAAGAGATATTTTTATAACCTCTAAAATACTCAAAATACTAGTAGCATGATAATTACTGTATTTTAAGTATTAGAAAACATATACATGTCCATATATTTAGATATGTATATTTTTCTTCCTTGAGGAAATTGAGAGAGATTCAGCAACCAGTATGATGTCACATAGCAAGTGGGAAAAACAAAAATTTTAGAATTTAATTAGGTCCTTTGGTTCTTAGACCAAAAGAGTTTCCGCTAGATTACTCTGTAAAACATGTAGTCAACTTCAACACTTGACACCAAAATTCTAGCTTTACCTGTGTTCGAAGACTTAAAAGACATATTTTGCCAGAGTTGACCACCTGCCGTACAGAATCTATGCTGGTTCCATATAAATTTTTCTCAAATTCACCATGCTCAATGAACTTTCCAGATGCTACATCTGCCTCGAATGCTTGCCGTGAAACAAAATGGTAGTCTCTACCAGCTACTTCATGGTCTCTCCTACTCCGAGTTGTATCTACGCAAACAAAACCAGGTAAAAATAATGGGCACGGATCAGAATGAGGATGGGGGATTGTTCTGAATCATAAAGAAATTTTTACTTTGTAATACAGACTATGAAAAAATGAATTGAGGACAATTTTAAGAGCTCATGCTTAACACTGATTGTTTTATTTCTGGATTGAGAATTGAACAAAAATTTATTTTCAGTATCTTGATACTACATTTAAATACCTTAATACATTTCATGTTTACATTTCGAATTACTTCCTTTTGTATTTAAAACACTACCCTTCATCTTTTCCTAAGGTTTATTTCCATAAGATAAGGTACTAAACAGTCTTAAAACAATTTGTTTTCAGAAATTAGGTCTAAATTTCTATCTTCAGCATCAGTATAAAGAATCAGGAAGCGGATCACATACTGAGCAGGGAATTATAAGAAGCCCAAATTGAAATTCTTTTAGGAAATAATTAGTACCATATTCTAAAGAAAAATTCAAATTTCTCAATAATGATCAACTGTCTTTAGGAACCAACTGCCAGAGGTTTGTTTAAACTTGAAGTTCCTCCTTCACTGACAATACTATTTGGATAAAATATATGAAACATTTTCCTACATCTTTAGGTTCTCAGGTGTTACGATTTAAAGGATAATGGAAATGCATCCAAACTTACGAGGAACTGCAGATGCAAAGCGGTCTTTTTCTTTGTTCATGAGCCTCTGACGCAACTCATTCTGGCCACAGTTCTGTGGACCAATCAAGATGATGGGTCTTTTCCTATTTGCTGGTTGATGATAAAGTGACATTTCCTCATAAGTTAAGATCTCCTCATTGTCATAATCTTTGGAAAAGAGAAATTTAAGCTCTTTAGGCAGAATTATTGCCAGGTAACAAAGACATGTTCATAGACCTTGTTCCCCAAATTGGAACAAAGCACAATTTATTATCATTAAAAATGCTTAATTTTTGGAATTATCTTATTAATAACTGGATAATATTATATCATGAGGATTTTCCTTGCGAGGCATTATCCTTGCCAGGAAACTATGAAAATGAGTAAGTCCTACATTAATCCTTCTAGGAATTGTTACTGCTTCTTGTTTCATACTCTTTAAATGTCTAACAGAATATAAATATAGTGATCCTTATGTAAAATAGCTAGTTTGCAGCCAATACTCTGAGAGGGTGGGGCACCAGGGGATAAGCAAATAAGAATACCTGTCATTTTTGTGAAATGAGGAGTCTAGTACTTTACTTAGATGGTTGTTTCAAGGATCAGGCATAATGAATATGTTGAGCAGAATACCTGGCATACAAAAACATTTATACATAGTGGCTATTACTAGTGTTATTAGAGAAAGCTGGAATACATTCCTATAATTGTGCATCTTTAAAACAGGTCTTATCTGTGCTATCCACAATTTCTGCAGTATATTTACCTTATTCTGGTTATTCTACTAACCCCAGAGTCATGATTCAAGATGAGGTATAAATTATGAACAGTGAGGTTACATTCCTATAGCCCACAATCCAGATGAAATCAGAGCTGTCACATGATGAAAGCAAAAGCAGATAACTAGCAGCCTGCATGCCCTCATGCATACTGTTTCACCTGATTAGAAAAGAGCATCAGATGTGCTGTCAGACTCACTCTCTCAGCTATAAATTCCATGAAGTTAGGAGACCACCTTAGTTTTGCCAGTTCTTTAGCAGAGCCTGGCATAAAGTAGGAGCTCAAAACATATTTGTTTAAATTCCAGCTCAGCCATATATTGGCTGTAAAAACCGAAGCAGGTCACTTTAATATGTGAACTTGAATTTATTCATCTGTAACCTCAAGGAATTTACTGTAAGAACTAAATGGTAAATGTATATAATGCATATAAATATTGTCCCCAGAATAAAGCAGTTATTGTAAATCATTAATAAAAATATTAATTATGATGACATTATGAGCAGCAAATATAATTTCTTCCTTTCCCAAAATGCTCTTCCCTCTAAAAAAATATGAGTTCCTTCTTCTAGCATGTACAATCAGACACTGGCAGCATTTTGACAGGTTTTATGTATCTGTAGACTTCAGATTTGCCAAATTTTCTATAGTAGCTCTTAAAGCTGGACATGTTAATTTTAGATTATTTCAAAAGATGAAGAAACAGAGATATTAATCACTTTCCCCAGTATACAGGGTAGGATTAAAATTACAAAAAAATCTTAATTATATAATCTGTCAATTAGCATTAATGGCTATTTCAGAAAAATTTTTCTTACAACTTTCAGGGTAAGTTTTGTGTGGGATATTTCAATAATCCATAACATTTTAACTTCATCAGTTTACTTTATGCTACCCCCAACCTATTTGAAGTTTTTGAGAAAATAAGCCCTACCCTGTATAAGAAGTTAAGGGCTGTTTTTGCTTCATTTGACTTGTTTCTAACATGAACCAAAGCAGGGGTAGCAAATTCAAATGCCCATCGAGACCAACCATGAAGTTAGTGAAAATCAGTAAATCAGGTTGGTTTACAAAAAACGAGTGGTGAAGAGGGTTGATCTGGACAGTAACAATCACCACTCAGGTCCAGCTGCCTGCTGTCACTTGGGAATCTGAGCCTGCTGTTGTCAGAACTTTCAATTTTAAGAGAGGCCATGATTTCTTTAATTTTTAATCTTAGCAGTTAATTAAAGTAACAGAACAAAAAACACTTCTGTGTGTCTGACTTCGCCAACAGGTGGGCTCTGTGGAATGGGTTGCCTCTGTGACAAAAGGTTGTTTCAGATGAAATATTCATTTTTTACTTTAAACAAATTTGTACTGTCAGAACTGGTTAGAAGCATGTATTACTTTCACAAATAAAGAGTTAAAGTAGGAAAAAATTTGAGGAACTACCAATATAACACTAAATATGTTAGAGTACTTTAATTTTTATACCAGTTTCCCAGAATTCAAAACACTGCATTACCCAGAGAATTCCAAAAAAAAATCATTTCTTCTAAATGACTTTCTCAAGTACAAATGATATATTAAGGGGCAAAATAGGACTAGAAGTAAATACTCCCTGAATATCAGTTTAATTTTTTTTAAATGTCAAATTTGGTCCCCCTCCAGATACAACTCCAACTGTATATAAGTGTAGGACTTACCATCATTTTTATTGGCATTATATAAAACCTTTTTCCTCTTCTTTTTATTCTTCTTTGCACACCATAGTTTTCCTGTTGAGCAACCATAAGCAAACTAAAACTGTGGTATTTGTTTTCTTGAACAAAGCTACTGACATATTTCAAATTAAAGAACTCAAATTATTTTTAACTTAAATAATTTATAAATAAACACAATTACTTTGTTCATAGAAGAACTATTTTTCAGGGAAGTATTTCTAATTTTCTATTAATCTCACACTATAGACAATCTTTAATACTTAAATCTTGTCATTTATTTACAGTCCTAAGATAATTAGTTTACAGTCCTAAGATATATCTTTCCTGACAGTTTTGATATGAAAATTTAAATGTGGTTCCAGATGGAGACCCAGGAACCTTCTTAAACCTTCTTATTAACATCAAATATAAGTGTCCAACCTGATTTTTCTGGCTCCTTATCTTCTTCTATGGTTTGTTTCATGGCTTCCCTTTGCTGCTGAAAGCTTTTCCCTTAATAGCAGAGAGAAAACAGTAAAACTTTTAAGATAAAAGGAAGGGGATAAAGTGTTTTGTTTTTGTTTTTAACTGAAGAGGAAAACATCAGAATCCTCTTAAAAAAAATTTATATTTATAGGCTCTTTCCCACCTGCAAATCCATCTGTCACCAATTGAGTGTGATGCCTATGTCCTTCAAATGTTTGAAGTATTAAGTTTCTACCCTGCTCTCAACCAATCCTAAGACATGTATTATTGGAATATACATTCACTATAAGAAAAGATAAATAACAAACCAGTTTTAGAAAACTTAGTTCAATTTTTTAAAAGTTGAACACTTACTATGTGTAAATTACTGTGCTAGGTTTATAATGGTTCTAATCACTTAAAATTATCTCAAATCAAACAAATCAATCCTAGGAGATCAAGTCCCAAAATAACATGCCATCAAGCATCATCATTTTTCAATTCCAGGAGACCATTCAACGTATTTCCTTACATTTATTATTCTCAGTCCCTCTTTTACTTTGGGTCTTTATTATTATGTACATATATGTATGTGTTAATGATTTTTATTCCCACCCTTACCAATGATATAAATAAATGGAAAACACGTTATACTTTTCCTCACAGGATTAACATTTAATATAGAAGGCTTTCAAGTTTCTGACCACTGTATTTTCAGACCTTTACTTTAAAATCAAATGAATTTTTCCTGAACAATAAAAGTGGTTTTACTTAGAAAATTCTGGCTTATATTAATGAGTTCTACTTTCATATCTAATTATTTCACTTGCAAGCCAGCGATTCTTAAAATTCAATAAGTAAATTCCATCCATGTTTGGATAACCTATGAAATGAAGCCAGTGCATTTCATAAGAGCACAAGCAAAAATATTAATACTGAGTTTGATACACATAAGAACCATTAAAGGAAACCAGGTTACCACCGCAGGAGCAGTATAGACTGCTTTCTTAATAAAACAAGTAGCTATGACTAGAGGGAAAATTTTAAGAGCATTAAAGTATTTGATTTTTTTTTTTTAACTGTTTGGTTATTTTTAATTTTAACTTTTTTTAAAAAAATTAAATTCAGTTTTATTGAAATATATTCACATACCATACAATCATGCATGGTGTACAATCAACTGTTCACAGTACCATATTTATGCATTCATCACCCCAATCTATTTTTGAACATTTCCCTTACCCCAGAAAGAATGAGAATAAGAATAAAAAATAAAAGTAAAAAAGAAAACCAAAGTCACCCCCCCATCCCACCCTATTTTTCATTTAGTTTTTGTCCCCATTTTTCTACTCATCCATTCATAGACTAGATAAAGGGAGTATGAGCCACAAGATTTTCACAATCACACTGTCACCCCTTGTAATCTACATTGTTATACAATCATTTTTAGGAGTCCAGACTACTGGGTTGGAGTTTGATAGTTTCATGTATTTACTTCTAGCTATTCCAATACATTAAAACCTAAGAGGTGTTATCTATATAATGCATAAGAATGTCCACCAGAGTGACCTCTCGACTCCATTTGAAATCTCTCAGCCACTGAAACTATTTCATTTCATTTCGCATCCCCCTTTTGGTCAAGTTCTTGATGATGTTCTCAATCCCACGATGCCAGTTCCACATTCAACCCCGGGAGTCATATCCTGCATTGCCAGGGATATTTATACCTCTAGAAGTCAGGTCCCATGTAGGGGGGAGGGCAATGATATCCCCTGCCAAGATGGCTTAGTTAGAAAGAGAGGGCCACATCTGAGCAACAAAGAGGTACTCGGGGAGATTCTTAGGCACAATTATACGCAAGTTTAGCCTCTCCTTTGCAGTAACAGCTTCATAAGGGCAAATCCCATGATAGAGGGCTCAGCACATCAAATCACCATCCTCAATGTTTGTGACAACATCAGCATCAGTCCAGGTGAGGAAGGCCAACATTTCCACATTTTGCCACAGCTCCTCAGGGGAGCCCTGTAAATATATTTTTATTCTCTGCTCAAATTACTTTGGGATGTGTCACTATTTCTAAAGTATTTGATTTTAACAGGCAAATAAAATCAAAAGCAAATTAATTTCAATCATTTAAATTTAAAAAATACTTTTAAACATTAGTGATATACTGCCATGGCACATTTTTTTTTTTTTGTATCAGGAACAAATGTAAGCTATTTCAAAATAGCAGCAGACATTAATGGAAGATGGACATGACAACTTCTTTAAAATCTCTCTAATGATATCAGAAAAAAACACTGTCTTTCTGAACTATAATGGATGAATAACCTTGCAAAGTCAAACTAAGTTGGGTCCAATATTAGTCCTATTCAAAAACTTAGAAATGGTATCGGTGAAATCTCCTTGGCTCATCTATATGACCTAATATTGAATTACCTCCAGAAACTCAATGCAATTAATCAATCAATATACACTAGTTCTAAATATTTATGGGCTAAGGCTGGCATGGTGAGAATATATGAAATTGATATTTGGCTAAAGCACTAGGTAGAACCATGATGGCTGCCCAAGACTCCAAGATTCTAGTGGAATGTCCTATAACTGTGAAGACCAGAGCCCTTGATACCTCTATAAACCAAGGGACAGGGTGGAATCCAGGAATTGAGAGTTCTGGTAAAAAAAAACAAAAAAGGAACCATTGAAAAAAATACTTCATTGGTTTTACAAAACAAAGTTTAAAATACTCCCATCTAAACTAGAAAATAATTCTAGATAGACTTTAAAATCAATATAGAAATTCAATAAAAGAATTCCATTCCTCCTCCTTTGAAATATGACTGAGCATAGACAAAATTTACTTCCAACTTACAGAGTTTAAAAGTGAAAGATTATGGACTTCCCATAACTTTACACACCATAAAGAACAAATGTAAATAATATGTTTGAATTTCTTGTCACCCAGAAAATCTCCTTGACTTCGTCCAGAGACAGAAGGGAGCCCTTATAAATTGTTCCAAAGCCTTTGGACAACTTCCCCTGTTCCTGCTACATGTATTTCTAATAGTTGATGTTTCTTACTACTATCATTAATTCCTCCTTTCTACAAAATCTTTTGTCCTTTCTCCTAAGCATATCACTTGTAACCAAATCTATGTTAGCCACATGTTATGTTTGAGATCTTAAGGTGTTAATTGGAGGGATGATACTTGAAAAATTTTATAGACAAAAGACAAGCTTGGAAAAGAGGGTCATAGGAAGTAAAACTCAGAAGCACCAGTGCTGGCAGATGCATTTCTTTAAATCATCTTTTATTTATTAATTTAAAAGATATTGCCTAGATTTAGATGGAATAAATAAAATGTATCCTACAACCTAAGAAGTTTATAACTTGGGGCAGCTGGCACCAAGGAGGAAAGACAAACTGGAATACTATAATATAGAAAAAACTATAGAGATACATACACACAATACCATGGAAGTATAAAGCAAGGAACACAGAAAAGAAAAAAATACAGGTTTTAATGGGTATGTTTAAAGTCAAATACGGAAGAGAAGTTTATTCATCTCAGTCCCTATACAGTGAAGATGTAACAAATATTCATTTAATGACCATATTTCTATTTCATATCCTCCTCTGCCTTCTCTAATATCTTATTCTACTTCTCTTGATTCTGCTCCCCTTACTCCACCCTACCCCCATCCTGGGAACTATAGGAACAATTACATCTATACACTTCATTCTTTTATGTACCATTTTCACTCTTCTTGAGAAATATGTTTCCTTATTAACCTTAATGTCCAATGTGAGCTAAAATTTTAGTTTTATCTACAGGGACAGTTTTCTCCAATAATAAAAAAAAAATGCACATCCTATTTTCATCCTATGATAGCTTTAGAAGTTATAAATTTAGTGTTGTTACTTTCCTGATTCCTTATAAAGTGTTGCAGCCTAACATATTCCTTAGAAATCAAAAGTTTGGTGCCCCAATTGATAATCTCCTGTTAGAGTATAAAGGTTCAAAACAGGTAGGCTTCAAAACAAGGGTAGTCCACTAACGTGAACATTGAAAAATGTAAAACAAATGGTTTATAATGTAGACTGGAGGGGAACTAGTGATAGAGAGCAATTAAGGAAGGGGAAACATAATCCAGTAAGAACAGATAAGCTATCGTGGGTAAATTTAACATTCTGGGAATGCCCAGGAATGACTATGGTCTGTTAACTTCTGATGGGTACAGTAGGAACAAGTTCACAGAAATGTTGCTATATTAGGTTACTTTCTTGGGGTAGAGTAGGAACATGTTGGAAGTAAAGTAGTTATCTTAGGTTAATTGTCTTTTTCTTACTCCCTTGTTATGGTCTGTTTGAAATGTTTTTTAAATTTTTTTTTAAGATTTTTAAATTATTTTTTATTTTTTATATAGTTGATATAAAAAAAAAGAGTTAATTAAAAAAAAAAAACAATGAAAAAAATATGCAGAGCCCCCTTGAGGAGCAGGTGGAGAATGCAGGGGTATTGGGCTTCCCCACCTCGACGGCTGCTAATGTGCTCACAGACATAGGGCACTGGTGGCTTGATGGGTTGAGCCCTCTACCACAGGACTTGCCCTTGGAAAGACTGTTGCTGCAAAGGAGAGGCTAGGCCTCCCTATAATTGTGCCTAAGAGCCTCTTCCCGAATGCCTCTTGTTGTTCAGATGTGGGCCTCTCCCTCTAGCTAAGCCAACTTGAAAGGTGAAATCATTGCCCTCCCCACTACGTGGGATCAGACACCCAGGGGAGTGAATCTCCCTAGCAACATGGAATATGACTCCCGGGGAGGAATGTAGACCTGGCATCGTGGGATGGAGAACATCTTCTTGACCAAAAGGGGGATGTGAAAGGAAATGAAATAAGCTACAGTGGCAGAGAGATTCCAAAAGGAGCTGAGAGGTCACTCTGGTGGGCATTCTTACGCACAATAAACGCAACCCTTTTTAGGTTCTAATGAACTGGAATAGCTAGCAGTAAATACCTGAAACTATCAAACTATAACCCAGAACCCATGAATCTTGAAGACAATTGTATAAAAATGTAGCTTATGAGGGGTGACAATGGGATTGGGAAAGCCATATGGACCACGCTCCCCTTTGTCTAGTTTATGGATGGGTGAGTAGAAAAATGAAGGAAGGAAACAAACAAAACAAACAAACAGACAAAGGCACCCAGTGTTCTTTTTTACTTTAATTGCTCTTTTTCACTTTAATTATTATTTTTGTGTGTGTGGTAATGAAGGTGTCAGGGATTGATTTTGGTGATGAATGCACAACTGTGTAATGGTCCTGTGAACAATCAAATGTACGCTTTGTTTTGTATGACTGCATGGTGTGTGAATATATCTCAATAAAATGAATAAAAAAAAAGGGTAGTCTTGCAGTGAATACTTACATTCACTGTAAGTATGCTTATGGTGAATGAAACTTGATGGTTGCTTGAAGAGGTTATATCATAGTTTAATTCTAAAATTCAACAAGCGGTTCACATTTCTATTCAAGATACTTATGTTACAGATAAAACATAAAAACCTAACTATAAGAAAAAATAATTCCCTAATTTTTTAAAAGGCATGAAAAAGTGACTTTCACTTTGCAAAGGGTTTGCATTTTAAATGTGCTTTTAATCCTATGCATTTTCTACTATGTTGTCTTACCTGGAACCAGCCCAGCTAGAGGCTGATTATCTTCATCCCCTTCTCTGTAGGCTTGCCACCAATTTGGATCTTCTTGGCTAATCACATGAAGTATATCCCCCTTTTGAAAAGACAGACCTAACTCTCGACATGGAACGTATGGGTCATCTGAGGGGTCATAGTCAAAATGAGCTTTAACATGGATCTAAAAGTTTAAATAGGTAAAAACAAAAACAACAATAATGATGAAATGACAACACAAATATTCAGCATAAAATGCTATTATATTACATTAGTACAAAAAATTATGAGTTGTAAAAAGGGTATGCAGTTTAAATGACAGTATTTTGGAGGTCGTATTTTCTCAGGTTTATCTGTTACTTCAATCAAGTTAATCTCTGTTGACTATAAACATGTAAAAGAGTGTCCAAAACACTATACTGTTAGCCACTAACAAGTTGAGGTGCAAAGGTGTTTCAAAGACTTGAGCAAGCAGAAGAGATATAATAGAGAATAGAATCCCTTTCATTTCCGACCTGTAAAAACAAGGACTGCAATAAGTTATGCAGTTTCTAAACCGCTACTAGCGAAAAAAGGTAGATTTTAACCTCACCACATCTGGTCATCTATGCAGGTATATATGTCAGCCCTGAGGCTGTCATCCCCTATCTTATCTTGACCCTGCTATAAGCACAATTGTGCCTTAATCTCTCTTGGTGTTTTTTTCCTAAAGGGACATGTTTAGGTTCATGAAACAGACACACCATGAACTGTTCAAATTATATAAATCAAGTTTATAATCAATTCCTATCTGTGTTCTTTCTGGGTTCTGAAATACCACTAATAATACAATTTATTATTTTTGCATATCTAAATAAATCAGAGAACTATATTATGCTATTTAGCATTAAAGGTAAGAATTCACTTGAATTTTTATAGAAAGTGAAGTTATTTCCTATGCTATTATCTCCACTGTGTCTTTGTAAGATATAACAAAGTACTTCTAAGAGGGTATACAGGAATTAACATTCCTTTAACTTTTCCATCTTTAACTTTTACCTAATTTGGGCAAGTGGCATATGGGGTTACCAAATTCTATAAGAAATCAACTATCATCTAATGGAATCCAACAACTATATGCAATGAGTGCTTCTGTCCGACATAGGTTAAACTGCAAGTTTGGGCTCAATGAGCCAAGCAACAGACTGGCAACCTAAGAATTTTATAATTGAGTCCATTTCTGTCCTCAACTGATATTTAGCTTTCCTTAAATCTTTTACCCTCACCATAATTGAGGCCACATGTCATAGATACCAGTCTATCTCAAAAATCTTTCTGTGAGAAACTGTATCTTTTTTAAGCTCTTGAAAAATTGATGAAAATTGACTAATCATTAGTGATGATGAACTGAATTTGATAAACTACTTTGTAAGTGATAAAGACATACATTTAGATGTCCCTCTATTATATGATATAATAACCTGGAATCCTCACGAAAGCAACAGCCTCTTTAAGAAATTTGGCTTAGGGGTGTCATTAGATGCACTTTCTGAAAGCAAAATCCAGCATGTGATGTGTTTCAAAATGTGTTCAGATCATCTGCCTGGGATGTTTTTTAAAATACTGAATTCTTAGGCCATACCTAAGACTTTCAAAATCTGCATTTTCATTAAGTTCCCTGGGTAACTGTTATGCACACAAATCTACAGAGGTACTACCCTGGAGAAAATTAGCTAGACCAATGAGGAGGATGTATCTAGGACTATGACCTTTACCAGAGGCTAACTAAATCACCCACAAATACTTTACCATCTACCCTGCCTAGACCTGATTATTCCACTTTAACTGATCTAGAATGTGACTTCTCCTAGTGTAGGCTTGCTTGGAAAAGGTTTGGAAAAGGAGTACAAAGACATGCTCTGCTTATGTGAGTTTATCTAGTGCCATCTAAAATTAAGAGCAAAAGCTCTTTGGATGCATTTTTCCTAAGCAAAATTGATTTCACATCAGAGAAATTACCTATCTGGTTGAATTAATATCTGGATATTGCCTTGTATATACTATGCTACTTCTATCCATATACTCCATTGATCAATTCTTCCCAATTCTAGAAGTTACCTCCACCAAGTGTTATTCTATCCAGCTGTTAGATGCTGATTTATGTTGTTTTCCATATACAGGAAAGCAAAGTCTGTTTTAAATAAAGGAGAGATATATGGACATCTATAGGAAAGCTCCAGGGTTTTAACAATGCTATAATAATACCTGTACAGTGTATCTGATCAAAACAGTGTTTGGATTCTAAATCAAACTAAACCTCTCTGTTTGAACTTCAAATTACAGGATTTTTTTTAGACACAGTTATCTTCCAGTTCAACATTTTCTTTTTGCTTTTTGTTTTAGTGCCTCTAAGGTATTCACTTTTGAAGTCCTAAGTATGAAATGGAAACAGGGTAAAGGAATAACGACTCATCAGTTCATTCACTTCTTTCCTAATGGATTCAGTGCTCTAAAATAATTTTTTTTTAAATTTCTGCATTCTTTATTATGGTAAATTTATCTTTAACTTCCAAAATTACTGGTGGAAGAGAGATAATAATTGAATGGTAGAAGTGAGTGTTCCTTTATCTTTAGTCTAACCTTCAACTCTAAGACAGATGGTAATATTAAGGATAATATTAAGAAAAGCTTTTGCAGTGTCAATCAACATTAAAAATCTCCCCCACCCCAAATCCTGGGATTCCTCTTGTCCTCCCCAGGAGGAATTTTTTCATAAAAATCTTAGGGCATTATAAAATTCCAGATCTTCTTCCAAATGAGAAAAAAAAAAGATGAAAACTACATAATATATTTTATACCTCTAACAGAAAAGTGCATTTGACAGCAGTGGCTCTCAACTTTTCATTCCAATCCAGTTACTTTGTAGGCTGTGAACATCCTTAAACAATCATTTTTTAAAAACCTGTAGAACTTTTTGCAAGCACATAAAGTACATGTAAACAGACTGCTCCCTGACCTGCTCCCCCAACAATAAATATAACTATGGCCCTGACATCTCTTTAGAGCTCCGGACTAATATCTCTATGTACTAGATATGTCCACACTGATGCCCCACAGAAATCTCAAACCTGTGAAATGGAACTCCTGATTGTCCTCCCCAATCCTGTTCTTCCAGACTTCCTTCTAGTAAGCAGGACCACTATCCACTCTGTTCCTCAAGCTTTTCCCTTTACTTCACTCTTCCATTCATCACAAGGTGCTATCAATTCCTACTTTCAAAACACAGCCTGATTCTTTCCTCCTCTCTCCACTGTCACTGCTGTCACCCAAATTTAAAATCTTCATTTATTTTGACTTCAGCAAACTTCCAATATTGCTTCTTCTAATTCAATTTCCACCCAAGCAGTCAGAAATTTTTTGTTTTAATATGAATCAGGTCATGTAACTGTACAATCCAAACTCATTACCACGGTCAAGGAGACCTGCCTACCTGGCCCTACCATCTCTTACTCTCATCTCTTACTATCCCTCCCATGCCCCTCATGCCACCTCTCACTTTACTTTACCCACACAGGCTTTCCAAACCAAAATTCTTTAGAAATTATACCTGGAAAGCTCTTTTCCTGGCCATTAACAGGCCTGGTTCTTCATTCAATAGGTCAGTTTAATGATACCTCTTCCAAGAGGCCTTTCCTTACCACCCTATCCAAATTAACCCCACCTCTTTACATTCTCAACAATCACATCCTGCTTATTCCCATTTTAGCACTTACCACAAACTATTTTATGCTATGTTCATCATTATAAACTCACTGCTTAGGTTCTGGAATACACTTGGGTTCCAGTACTGGCTCAGTCACTTAGCAATAGGTGGCATGAGCAGATACTTTTTAAGTTCTAGTTTCAACCTCTATTAAATGGGAATAATAAAGATGTCTATACTTCACAGGGATGATATGAGGATTAAATGAGATAAAACCTATAAAATGATTATCATGTGGGTGGCACAAAATTACTATTATAACAGCTTACATTTATTGAACGAATAACCTCTGAATTAAGGGAAGAAATTAAAACCATAATAAACAAGGAAATAAAAAACTGAAGTAGTTGTACCAGAATAAAATTATGAGAGTAGTTAGTAGGTAACGTCAAAGAAAATGCGACAAATTCCAAACATGCTAACTGTATGTGAAAAAAGAGGTACCTTTTTTTAAGGGTGGAAACAAATAATGCTTACATTAATAATATTCTATTGGAACTTACTCAGCAATCAGTGATAATGAATTAGACTCAGCCATACCTGTCAATTATCTATAAAGGATAAGGTAAGTAAGATTCTAAAAACCACCTAAGTACTAACTTTAGCACTTTATTATATATTAAGCAGGCCAGGTAGTATGGTTTCTGCATAGAACCATACTCCTAAGTTACTTAAAAATCACAGATTGCTGTAACTGGAGGGACCTTAAAATCCATCTAATCTAGTCAACTCCTTATATGGCTAACAGCAGCTAAGTGATTTGTCTAGGCATGTTAGCTTTAGTAGGAGGCCAAAATAAGATCCAGGTCTCTAAATATGTGATTCAGTGCTCTTTTCATTATACTGTGTTGATTCTGTCATGCTGTTGTGTTTATAATGCACCTTTTCCTTAAAAAAAATTCTATAACAAATTAATATATCAAATTTCTATCCTCTCCATGGCAAAACATGAAATGACCCCACAATTTCATTATATTCTAAAACTTCTTTTACAAAACATTTCCTCATGAAAACATTTTTGCAAATGACAATGTGGTTCCCAGACAGCCTAAAAAAGCCTATTGAACTGACAGTAGTGAGTTGATCTAATGCTCACTAGTCTTCAGAGGGTTCCTGTCCCATTAAGTTTTGATAAAATGGAAAGGACAATAACAACTGTGGCAAGGAGATGTGGGGTCTAATGCGTGTTTCATCACTAATAAGTGGTGTTACCTTCTACATTATCAGTTAACACCTCTGTAAGATTAGGGCATTAGGCTACATAGGAGAAGTTAAGTTCCTTTCAGCTCAAAAACTTTAATATGTCCCCCCTCCATAATATTTCAATGATTGTATTATGGAACAATGTATAGTTCTGCAGGCTAACCTGGGAAACCCAACTTTATTTTTGTTATTAATTAAAACTGTGAGAGAAACAGCACAGTTTGAGCAATGAATGTGTATGTTTTCTAGTACAAATGTGCCAGCACACTAGGAAATGAGCAGAGGTGCCAAGACTCTTGTTCTCTACTACTGATAGAGAGGCCAAAGGCTGCTATATATGATGCAACAAAACAAAACAAAACAAAAACCCTTAATGATGCAGGGACTACTTCTCCTGACGTTAACTTACTCTTGCTGGAAATGACATTTTAATCAACAAGTGCTTATAGTGGGGTTTTGGATAACTACTGTTTTGTTAATTTATCTTAAATACATGTTTATTCCTAACAACACAATATGCAGACTGGAAAGATACCTTTTGCTGTTCTTACTAGATTCTGACCTGCATTATGATAATGCTCAATAAATTGGAAAGCTTTAATAACAGTAGTTCATTTTAACCTGGTTAGGTTTGATAAAAACTGTACAAGAGATATTATGACTGAGAGTCTTCCCAAAGGAAGGAGAAAAGGAAGGAAAAGAAAAATACTGTACTTGCTTCTATTTTGAAAAGATCCCTAATAATCAAATGTATTTCAAAAGGGATAAACCTGGCATTATTCCTTTCCTTCTATTGTAAGCAATCACTTTCTAGTTAAGAAACTCCTGAGATTGCTCACTAGGAATCTATACTTTTCCATGAGGCCTCTAGAAGACATTCCTTTGGTCTTCAGATTAAACTTGTCTTCTATTGTCAATAAAAAAAAAAAGTGAGAGTTAAATTCCCACTGAAAAGATAAAAGTTATTTATGTTGAAGCAATCCTTGTTATAATTTAATTACTTTGATTATTCTAATTTGGATATAATAAGAAACAGCAAATAAATACTGCTTTTCTTTAGTTTAGAGAATTTCAAGACCACATAAATAAGTGAAAAGAAATGCCAATAAAACATCATAACCTCTGCCATTCATTGTCAACATACAAAAGTCATTAACTAAGACAGAGGGATGGATTATTGCAGATATAAAAATAAGGGCATAAACCATCCTCTGTTTTATCTTCTGTTTGCAGAACCACTTTTGAAGTTTAGGGCTTGTTCACAAAAGAGAGATGTGGAAAGGAGTAGAGCACAGATAATCAGGCTGTTTGAATTCTCTTCCCACAGGGAACTGTAAACAGAAGAAAGATTGAAGATGCAACATCAACTTCAATATTTTCCATAAATAATAAAGGGAAAACAGAATGGTAGCCAAAATATAAAGCATAACTGTGATGAAATATTGAGAGAAAAACGAAACAGTATTCTTTTAAACTGTTATGCTTTTATACAAATTAAGAATGACAACAGACGCAATATATCAGACTTCATGTTAATCCAGCACTTTGAAGTCTATCATTTTTAACAGCTGTATTGTGATATAATTTCTGAACCATACAATTCACCCATTTAAAGTGTACACAATTCAATGGTGTTTAGTATATTAGAGTTGTGCAGCCATCACCACACTATTAGAACATTTATAACCCTGAAAAGAAACCCTGTATCCATTAGCAATCCCTTCCATTACCTACTAACCTTATATACCCAACACCTACAGAATCAATAATCTACCTCCCGTCTCTTAAGGATTTGCCTACTGTGGAAATTTCATATAATGAAACTGTGTTTCCAGCCTTGGATTCTGGTGCCCCTCCCCCAACCATGAGGAAAACAGTAGCAGGAGGCCCAATCCTTGCCTGGGGTATGGCTGCAGACTGGTGAAGCTGGAGGAATCCTCCACCACAAATAAAGTGGGGGACACAGCCACACATTGAGCCAGATTTTGACGAGCTAAGTGAGGGCACAGTATCAGCCCCACCTGATCAGATGCTGCCAGGCTTGGAGGTACACAGCTTCTGAGGATGATTCAGTCACTAAACAGCTACATCTACTGGGAAGGGCAGAAAGTGCAGGGGAATTGCAGGGCTTTTCAGAGTTTCCCCAGACTGTATCCCAGGCCTCCTGGAGCTGGTCTACACCCCTTGCATGGGAACCTGGCCCTGTTTTGGCTGAGAAACAAGGACAACTCAACTGTCAAGGCAGTGTGCTAATTCAAACCCAGGTCTTGCTGGACGGCGAAAAGCAGATCACTTCTGGGCTGGCTGTTGGCTGGGGAAGTGGTACCTCTCAGTCCTGCACTCGAGGTCTTTCCAAGTGGGAGCCTGGGCATCACCAATACACTGTGCCCACAGGTGGGGTCTCACTCAGGATGCACAGTACCCAACCCCAATCCCCAGAGTCAGCAGCTTCCATCACAGAGAGAAGCACCTTGACTGGATTGTTGCCTGCTTGGGGGCTGGTGCAGCATTCTGCCACAGCTGGGGAAAGGCAGGACTGTGGGGAAGAGGTGGCTCAGGAGTGCTATCTGCTGGGAAAACAGGGGAAGTGCACTCTGGCAAACTGCTTCTCTGACCTTCAATGCAAACCCAAGCAACTACAAAATCATAGATGAGTGACAGAAATTAACTTTCAGATTAACTTTATCAAGATAATCAAATGCCTAGAAATCAACAAAAAATCACTAAACATATGAAGATGCAAGAAGATATGACCAAGCCAAATTACCAAATTAAAAAGTCGGAAGAGACACAAAATTTGGAACAATTAATCAAAGATGTTCAAACAAACCTCCTAAATAACATCAATGGGTTGGCTAAAGAGATAAAGGAAAACAAGACGACACTAGAAGAGCATAAAGAATAATTTGAATGAATAAATAGAAAAATAGATTTTACAGAAATGAAAGATAGTATAAATCAAATTAAAAATTTACTAAACACACAAGAGCAGATTCCAAGAGGCAGAAGAAAGAATAAACAAACTAGAGGACAGGGCAACTGAATTTGAATACATAAAGAACAAATGGCAAAAAACATGGAAAATTTTAAATTGGATCTCAGGGAAAATATGAACAACACAAGGCTCACAAATGTAAGAATCACTGGTGTCCCAAAAGGAGAAGAGTAAAGGGCTAGAAAGGTTATTTAAGGAGATAACTGGGTAAAATTTCCCAACCCTTATAAAAGACATAAATATGCAAATCAAAGAAGCCCAATGAACTCCAAATAGAATAAATCCAAACAGACACATTCCAAGACACATACTAATAAGACTGGCAAATATGAAGAGGAGAATGTCCTGAAAAGAAAGAGAAAAGCGGTTCACCATATAAAAAGGAAGCCACATAAGACTAAATTCTATGACTCCCAGGGAGGAATGTAGACCTGGCATTGTGGGACGGAGAACATCTTCTTGACCAAAAAGGGGATGTGAAAGGAAATGAAATAAGCTTCAGTGGCAGAGAGATTCCAAAAGGAGCTGAGAGGTCACTCTGGTGGGCACTCTTATGCACACTTTAGACAACCCTTTTTAGGTTCTAAAGAATTGGAGTAGCTGGTGGTGGATACCTGAAACTATCAAACTACAACCCAGAACCCATGAATCTCGAAGACAATTGTATAAAAATGTAGCTTATGAGGGGTGACAATGGGATTGGGAAAGCCATAAGAACCACACTCCACTTTGTCTAGTTTATGGATGGATGAGTAGAAAAATAGGGGAAGGAAACAAACAAACAAACAGACAAAGGTACCCAGTGTTCTTTTTTACTTCAATTGCTCTTTTTCACTTTAATTATTATTCTTGTTATTTTTGTGTGTGTGCTAATGAAGGTGTCAGGGATTGATTTAGGTGATGAATGTACAACTATGTAATGGTACTGTGAACAATCGAATGTACGATTTGTTTTGTATGACTGCATGGTATGTGAATATATCTCAATAAAATGAAGATTAAAAAATAAAAAATTAAAAAATAAAAAAAAGACTAAATTCTGACTACTCAATGAGCACCGTGTAGGTGAGAAGGCAGAGGTATGATACATGTAAGATTCTTAAACAGAAATTTATCCAGCCAAGAAGTCTTTATCCAGCAAAGTTGTCCTTCAAAAGTGTGGGAGAGTTTAAAATTTTCACAGACAAAAAATGCTGAGAAAATTTGTTAACAAGAGATCTTCCCTGCAAGAAATACTAAAGGGAGTTCTGTCAGCAGAAAAAAAAAGACACATGAAAGACGTCTGGAGGAAGGCACAAAATTGAAGTGTATTAGTAAGGGTAACTTAAAGGATAAAAAGAGAGAGAGGAGAATAAATATATATCTGACAAATAAAACCAAAGAATAAGATAATAGATTCAAGAATTGCCTTTACAGTAATAACTTTGAATGTCAGTGGACTAAAACCCCAATTAACAGTTCCAGATTGGCAGAATGGATTTTAAAAAAATGATCCATCTACATGCTGTTTACAAAAGACTCATCTTAGACCTAAAAATTCAAATAGGTTGAAAGTGAAAGGATGGAAAAACATATTCCATGCAAGCTATAACCAAAAGATAGCAGGAGTGGCTATCACAGTATCAGACAAAATAGACTTTAAATGCAAAGATATCATAAGAGACAAGGAAGGACACTACATTTTAATAAAAGGGACAATTCACCAAAAAGAAATAACAATCATAAATGTTTATGCACCCAACCAAGGAACTCCAAAGTCCATATACAACACTGGCAAAACAATAATAGTGGGAGACTTCAATACACCGCTCTTTTCTACAGCTAGAACAACCAGACAGAGGATCAATAAGGAAACAGAGAACCTAAACAATGTGATGAATGAATTATATCTAACAGACATATATAGATAATTACACCCCAAAGCACCAAGATATACATTGTTCTCTAGTGCTCATGGAACATTCTCCGGGATAGATCATATACTGGGACACAAAACATGTCTTAATAAATTTTAAAAGCTTGAAATTATCCAAAGTTCTTTCTCTGACCAAGATGGAATGAAGCTGGAAATCAATAACCACAAAAGAAAAAGAACTTTCACAAATATATGGAGGTTAAATACCACACTCTGAATCAGTGTGTCAAAGAAGAAATTGCAGAGAAATTGGTAATATCTGGAGATGAGTGAAAACAAGAGTATAACGTATCAAAACTTATACAATGCAACAAAGGCAGACCTGAGAAGGAAATTTATGGCCCTAAATGCCTATATTAAAAAATAAGAAAGAACAAAAATTGAGGATTTAGCTACTTACCTGGAGGAACTAGAGAAAGAACAGCAAACTAACCTTAAAGCAAGTAGAAGAGGAGAAATAAAAAAGACTAAAGCAGCAATAAATGGAGAACAAAAAACCATAAGAGAATCAATGAAACCAAAAGTTTGTTCTTTGAGAAAATCAATAAATCTGATGGACCCTGAGGAAAAAAAAAAGATAGAAGCAGCTCATGGTGACCTTGCTGGCCCCTCTCTCACCAGCTACCAAGTGTACTGTGGTAGTGCCTGTGTTCTCACTGTGGGTCCCTGGTACCATTACAAAGAGAGAAGACTAACTCCTATGCTCATCCTAGGGTGCATCTACCCCTGGAGAGCATCTCGAAAGACTAAACCAGAATACTCTTCTCTGACTCACCTTCTCAGAATTTGCCCTGCAAGCGGAAGAAGCTTGCTGACAACTAAAGCAGTGTAAGAAACAAAGCAGCCTGGGACAAAGGACTACCAGCCTCAAGACATAAACACATACACACACACACTCTAGAGGTCTATTACAAAGGGAATAGAGAGGGAATTCTGGGGCCTATAAAAGGGAGAAGTTCTAAGCTCAGAAATACATGCCCAGAACAGGACACATATTCAGAAAAGACAAAGCTGAACCTACTTTTTCATCTTGGGCTGACTTTTGTGTTGGAAAGCTAAATTCTGAAGGAGAGCACTAGCCACTACAGAGTCAATTTGCAAAGACTTTAAAAGGCATTTGTTGCTTTGAATTACTTCTTTTTGTTAGCTTTTGACACTCAAGGAAATTTCTGTCATGTCACTAGCAAACTTAAGGAACAGAGGTCTCAGGAAGTACATTCCAAAGCTAATGCATTAAAATATTGAAATATACAGTGTGCAGCGAAAGACAGCATGACAAACAACAACAACAAAAACAACAACAAAACACAGAAAATGATGGCCCATCCAAAGGAATAAGATAAAACTTCAGAAACTATCAACAAAGAAAACCAGACTTTGGACATTCCAGACAAAGACTTTTTAAAAACGGTCTTTAATATGCTCAATGAACTAAAAGAAAACACCAAGAAAGGAAGGATTATCAGGAAAAGGATAAACGGATGAAATGAAAATATCAACAAAGAGACAGAAATTATAAAAAGGAACCAAGCAGTAATACTGGAGTTGAAGACCACAATAAATGAAATAAAATTTTATTGACAGTTTCAACATCAGATTGGAGCTAGGAAAAGAAAAAAATCAGTGAACTTGAACATAAAACAACTGAAAAGATTCAGACTGAGGAAAAAGAAAAAAAAAAAATGGAGAAAAGTGAACAGAGCCTGAGACACCAACAAGTGTATCGATACACACATTAAAGGAGTTCTAGAAAGAGAAGACAGGAAAAGAGCAGAAACAATTATCAAAGAAATAATGGGAGAAAACTTCCCAAATTTAATGAAAGACCCTAATACACATATTCATGAAGCCCAATGACACTAAATAGGATAAACTCTAAGAGAACCATGCCCAGACACATAGTAGTCAAACTGCTGAATACCAAGGAAAAGGTGAGAGTTTTGAAAGCCTCAAGAATGTGTCATGAACAAAAGAGCCCCAATAAGATTCATGAAGGCAATCAGATGAAATATTTAACGTGTTGAAAGAAAATAATTACCAACTAAGAATTTTATACCCAGCAAGACTGTCTTTTTAAAAATGAGGGAAGAGATGAAGACATTCCCAGAACAACAAAACCTGAGGGATTTTGTGTCCACTACACCTGTCCTACTGACAATACTAAAAGTGAGTTCTTACAGTGAAAGAAGAGGACAACAGACAGCAGATCAAAGCAACATGAAGAAATAAAGATCTCCAGGAAAGGTAACAATATGGTTAATTATAAATGTCAGAACTATTGTATTTTATGGTTGGTACGTAACTCCAATTTTTACTTCTGGTATGTTCTAAAATGCAAATGCATAAAAAGTAATGAGAGGCGGGGCAAGATGGCAGACTGGTGAGCTGTATGTTTCAGTTACTCCTCCAGGAAAGTAGGTAGAAAGCCAGGAACTGCGTGGACTGGACACCACAGAGCAATCTGTCTTTGGGCATACTTCATACAACACTCATGAAAATGTCGAACTGCTGAGATCAGCGAAATCTGTAAGTTTTTGCGGCCAGGGGACCCGCGCCCCTCCCTGCCAGGCTCAGTCCCGTGGGAGGAGGGGCTGCCAGCTCCGGGAAGGAGAAGGGAGAACTGCAGTGGCAGCCCTTATCGGAAACTCTTTCTACTGATCCATACTCCAACCATAGATAGACTGAGACCAGACACCAGAGAATCTGAGAGCTGCCAGCCCAGCAGAGAGGAGACAAGCATAGAAAAAAAAAAACAACACGAAAAAATCCAAAATAAAAGCAGAGGATTTTTGGAGTTCTGGTGAACACAGAAAGGGGAAGGGCGGAGCTCAGGCCTTGAGGCGCATATGCAAATCCCGAAGAAAAGCTGATCTCTCTGCCCTGTGGACCTTTCCTTAATGGCCCTGGTTGCTTTGTCTCTTAGCATTTCAATAACCCATTAGATCTCTGAGGAGGGCCCTTTTTTTTTTTTTTTTAATCCTTTTTTCTTTTTCTAAAACAATTACTCTAAGAAGCCCAATACAGAAAGCTTCAAAGACTTTCAATTTGGGCACGTCAAGTCAAGAGCAGAACTAAGAGAGCTCTGAGACAAAAGGCAATAATCCAGTGGCTGAGAAAATTCACTAAACACCACAACTTCCCAAGAAAAGGGGGGAGTCCGCTCACAGCCACCATCCTGGTGGACAGGAAACACTCCTGCCCATCGCCAGCCCCATAGCCCAGAACTGCCCCATACAACCCAGTGTGACGGAAGTGCTTCAAATAACAGGCACACACCACAAAACTGGGCGTGGACATTAGCCTTCCCTGCAACCTCAGCTGATTGTCCCAGAGTTGGGAACGTGGAGCAGTGTGAATTAACAAAGCCCCATTCAGCCATCATTTGAGCAGACTGGGAGCCTCCCTACACAGCCCAGCAGCCCAGAACTGCCCTGGGGGGACGGCACTCACCTGTGACATAGCACAGTCATCCCTCAACAGAGGACCCGGGGTGCACGGCCTAGAAGAGGGGCCCACTTGCAAGTCTCAGGAGCCATACACCAATACCAAGGACTTGTGGGTCAGTGGCAGAGACAAACTGTGGCAGGACTGAACTGAAGGATTAGACTATTGCAGCAACTTTAAAACTCTAGGATCACCAGGAAGATTTGATTGTTAGGACCACCCCCCCTCCAAGACTGCCCAGAAACATGCCCCACATACAGGGCAGGCAAAACCAACTACACACGCAAGGTTGGTACACCAATTGGGCCCCAGAAGACTCACTCCCCCACTCACCAAAAAGGCTAAGCAGGAGAGAACTGGCTTGTGGAGAACAGGTGGCTCGTGGACGCCACCTGCTGGTTAGTTAGAGAAAGTGTACTCCACGAAGCTGTAGATCTGATAAATCAGAGATAAGGACTTCAATAGGTCTACAAACCCTAAAAGAACCCTATCAAGTTCAGCAAATGCCACGAGGCCAAAAACAACAGAAAATTATAAAGCATATGAAAAAACCAGACGATATGGATAACCCAAGCCCAAGCACCCAAATCAAAAGACCAGAAGAGACACAGCACCTAGAGCAGTTACTCAAAGAACGAAAGATGAACAATGAGACCATAGTACGGGATATAAAGGAAATCAAGAACACTCTAGAAGAGCATAAAGAAGACATTGCAAGACTAAATAAAAAAATGGATGATCTTATGGAAATTAAAGAAACTGTTGACCAAATTAAAAAGATTCTGGACACTCATAGTACAAGACTAGAGGAAGTTGAACAACGAATCAGTGACCTTGAAGATGACAGAATGGAAAATGAAAGCATAAAAGAAAGAATGGGGAAAAAAATTGAAAAAATCGAAATGGACCTCAGGGATATGATAGATAATATGAAACGTCCAAATATAAGACTCATTGGTGTCCCAGAAGGGGAAGAAAAGGGTAAAGGTCTAGGAAGAGTATTCAAAGAAATTGTTGGGGAAAACTTCCCAAATCTTCTAAACAACATAAATACACAAATCATAAATGCTCAGCGAACTCCAAATAGAATAAATCCAAATAAACCCATTCCGAGACATATACTGATCACACTGTCAAACACAGAAGAGAAGGAGCAAGTTCCGAAAGCAGCAAGAGAAAAGCAATTCACCACATACAAAGGAAACAGCATAAGACTAAGTAGTGACTACTCAGCAGCCACCATGGAGGCAAGAAGGCAGTGGCACGATATATTTAAAATTCTGAGTGAGAAAAATTTCCAGCCAAGAATACTTTATCCAGCAAAGCTCTCCTTCAAATTTGAGGGAGAGCTTAAATTTTTCACAGACAAACAAATGCTGAGAGAATTTGCTAACAAGAGACCTGCCCTACTGGAGATACTAAAGGGAGCCCTACAGACAGAGAAACAAAGACAGGACAGAGAGACTTGGAGAAAGGTTCAGTACTAAAGAGATTCGGTATGGGTACAATAAAGGATATTAATAGAGAGAGGGAAAAATATGGCAAACATAAACCAAAGGATAAGATGGCCGATTCAAGAAATGCCTTCTCGGTTATAACGTTGAATGTAAATGGATTAAACTCCCCAATTAAAAGATATAGATTCGCAGAATGGATCAAAAAAAAATGAACCATCAATATGTTGCATACAAGAGACTCATCTTAGACACAGGGACACAAAGAAACTGAAAGTGAAAGGATGGAAAAAAATATTTCATGCAAGCTACAGCCAAAAGAAAGCAGGTGTAGCAATATTAATCTCAGATAAAATAGACTTCAAATGCAGGGATGTTTTGAGAGACAAAGAATGCCACTACATACTAATAAAAGGGGCAATTCAGCAAGAAGAAATAACAATCGTAAACGTCTATGCACCCAATCAAGGTGCCAAAAAATACATGAGAGAAACACTGGCAAAACTAAAGGAAGCAATTGATGTTTCCACAATAATTGTGGGAGACTTCAACACATCACTCTCTCCTATAGATAGATCAACCAGACAGAAGACCAATAAGGAAATTGAAAACCTAAACAATCTGATAAATGAATTAGATTTAACAGACATATACAGGACATTACATCCCAAATCACCAGGATACACATAGTTTTCTAGTGCTCACGGAACTTTCTCCAGAATAGATCATATGCTGGGACATAAAACAAGCCTCAATAAATTTAAAAAGATTGAAATTATTCAAAGCACATTCTCTGACCACAATGGAATACAATTAGAAGTCAATAACCATCAGAGACTTAGAAAATTCACAAATACCTGGAGGTTAAACAACACACTGCTAAACAATCAGTCGGTTAAAGAAGAAATAACAAGAGAAATTGCTAAATATATAGAGACGAATGAAAATGAGAACACAACATACCAAAACCTATGGGATGCAGCAAAAGCAGTGTTAAGGGGGAAATTTATAGCACTAAACGCATATATTAAAAAGGAAGAAAGAGCCAAAATCAAAGAACTAATGGATCAACTGAAGAAGCTAGAAAATGAACAGCAAACCAATGCTAAACCAAGTACAAGAAAAGAAATAACAAGGATTAAAGCAGAAATAAATGACATAGAGAACCATAAAACAATAGAGAGGATAAATATCACCAAAAGTTGGTTCTTTGAGAAGATCACCAAGATTGACAAGCCCCTAGCTAGACTGACAAAATCAAAAAGAGAGAAGACCCATATAAACAAAATAATGAATGAAAAAGGTGACATAACTGCAGATCCTGAAGAAATTAAAAAAATTATAAGAGGATATTATGAACAACTGTATGGCAACAAGCTGGACAATGTAGAAGAAATGGACAATTTCCTGGAAACATATGAACAACCTAGACTGACCAGAGAAGAAATAGAAGACCTCAACCAACCCATCACAAGCAAAGAGATCCAATCAGTCATCAAAAATCTTCCCACAAATAAATGCCCAGGGCCAGATGGCTTCACAGGGGAATTCTACCAAACTTTCCAGAAAGAACTGACACCAATCTTACTCAAACTCTTTCAAAACACTGAAGAAAATGGAACACTACCTAACTCATTTTATGAAGCTAACATCACTCTAATACCAAAACCAGGCAAAGATGCTACAAAAAAGGAAAACTACCGGCCAATCTCCCTAATGAATACAGATGCAAAAATCCTCAACAAAATACTTGCAAATCGAATCCAAAGACACATTAAAAAAATCATACACCATGACCAAGTGGGGTTCATTCCAGGCATGCAAGGATGGTTCAACATAAGAAAATCAATCAATGTATTACAACACATTAACAAGTCAAAAGGGAAAAATCAATTGATCATCTCAACAGATGCTGAAAAAGCATTTGACAAAATCCAACATCCCTTTTTGATAAAAACACTTCAAAAGGTAGGAATTGAAGGAAACTTCCTCAACATGATAAAGAGCATATATGAAAAACCCACAGCCAACATAGTACTCAATGGTGAGAGACTGAAAGCCTTCCCTCTAAGATCAGGAACAAGACAAGGATGCCCGCTGTCACCACTGTTATTCAACATTGTGCTGGAAGTGCTAGCCAGGGCAATCCGGCAAGACAAAGAAATAAAAGGCATCCAAATTGGAAAAGAAGAAGTAAAACTGTCATTGTTTGCAGATGATATGATCTTATATCTAGAAAACCCTGAGAAATCGACGATACAGCTACTAGAGCTAATAAACAAATTTAGGAAAGTAGCGGGATACAAGATTAATGCACATAAGTCAGTAATGTTTCTATATGCTAGAAATGAACAAACTGAAGAGACACTCAAGAAAAAGATACCATTTTCAATAGCAACTAAAAAAATCAAGTACCTAGGAATAAACTTAACCAAAGATGTAAAAAACCTATACAAAGAAAACTACATAACTCTACTAAAAGAAATAGAAGGGGACCTTAAAAGATGGAAAAATATTCCATGTTCATGGATAGGAAGGCTAAATGTCATTAAGATGTCAATTCTACCCAAACTCATCTACAGATTCAATGCAATCCCAATCAAAAGTCCAACAACCTACTTTGCAGACTTGGAAAAGCTAGTTATCAAATTTATTTGGAAAGGGAAGATGCCTCGAATTGCTAAAGACACTCTAAAAAAGAAAAACGAAGTGGGAGGACTTACACTCCCTGACTTTGAAGCTTATTATAAAGCCACAGTTGCCAAAACAGCATGGTACTGGCACAAAGATAGACATATAGATCAATGGAATCGAATTGAGAATTCAGAGATAGACCCTCAGATCTATGGCCGACTGATCTTTGATAAGGCCCCCAAAGTCACCGAACTGAGCCATAATGGTCTTTTCAACAAATGGGGCTGGGAGAGTTGGATATCCATATCCAAAAGAATGAAAGAGGACCCCTACCTCACCCCCTACACAAAAATTAACTCAAAATGGACCAAAGATCTCAATATAAAAGAAAGTACCATAAAACTCCTAGAAGATAATGTAGGAAAACATCTTCAAGACCTTGTATTAGGCGGCCACTTCCTAGACTTTACACCCAAAGCACAAGCAACAAAAGAGAAAATAGATAAATGGGAACTCCTCAAGCTTAGAAGTTTCTGCACCTCAACGGAATTTCTCAAAAAGGTAAAGAGGCAGCCAACTCAATGGGAAAAAATTTTTGGAAACCATGTATCTGACAAAAGACTGATATCTTGCATATACAAAGAAATCCTACAACTCAATGACAATAGTACAGACAGCCCAATTATAAAATGGGCAAAAGATATGAAAAGACAGTTCTCTGAAGAGTAAGTACAAATGGCCAAGAAACACATGAAAAAATGTTCAGCTTCACTAGCTATTAGAGAGATGCAAATTAAAACCACAATGAGATACCATCTAACACCGGTTAGAATGGCTGCCATTAAACAAACAGGAAACTACAAATGCTGGAGGGGATGTGGAGAAATTGGAACTCTTATTCATTGTTGGTGGGACTGTATAATGGTTCAGCCACTCTGGAAGTCAGTCTGGCAGTTCCTTAGAAAAGTAGATATAGAGCTACCATTCGATCCAGCGATTGCACTTCTCGGTATATACCCGGAAGATCGGAAAGCAGTGACACGAACAGATATCTGCACGCCAATGTTCATAGCAGCATTATTCACAATTGCCAAGAGATGGAAACAACCCAAATGTCCTTCAACAGATGAGTGGATAAATAAAATGTGGTATATACACACGATGGAATACTACGCGGCAGTAAGAAGGAACGATCTGGTGAAACATATGACAACATGGATGAACCTTGAAGACATAATGCTGAGCGAAATAAGCCAGGCAGAAAAAGAGAAATATTATATGCTACCACTAATGTGAACTTTGAACAATGTAAAACAAATGGTTTATAATGTAGAATGTAGGGGAACTAGCAGTAGAGAGCAATTAAGGAAGGGGGAACAATAATCCAAGAAGAACAGATAAGCTATTTAACGTTCTGGGGATGCCCAGAAATGACTATGGTCTGTTAATTTCTGATGGATATAGTAGGAACAAGTTCACAGAAATGTTGCTATATTATGTAACTTTCTTGGGGTAAAGTTGGAAGTTAAGCAGTTATCTTAGGTTAGTTGTCTTTTTCTTACCCCCTTGTTATGGTCTCTTTGAAATGTTCTTTTATTGTATGTTTGTTTTCTTTTTAACTCTTTTTTTCATACAGTTGATTTAAAAAAGAAGGGAAAGTTAAAAAAAAAAAAAAAGAAAAAGAAGGAAAAAAAAAAAGATGTAGTGCCCCCTTGAGGAGCCTGTGGAGAATGCAGGGGTATTCGCCTACCCCACCCCCATGGTTGCTAACATGACCACAGACATAGGGAACTGGTGGTTTGATGGGTTGAGCCCTCTACCACAGGTTCTACCCTTGGGAAGACGGTTGCTGCAAAGGAGAGGCTAGGCCTCCCTATGGTTGTGCCTAAGAGCCTCCTCCCGAATGCCTCTTTGTTGCTCAGATGTGGCCCTGTCTCTCTAGCTAAGCCAACTTGAAAGGTGAAATCACTGCCCTCCCCCCGACGTGGGATCAGACACCCAGGGGAGTGAATCTCCCTGGCAACGTGGAATATGACTCCCGGGGAGGAATGTAGACCCGGCATCGCGGGACGGAGAACATCTTCTTGACCAAAAGGGGGATGTGAAAGGAAATGAAATAAGCTTCAGTGGCAGAGAGATTCCAAAAGGAGCCGAGAGGTCACTCTGGTGGGCACTCTTATGCACACTTTAGACAACCCTTTTTAGGTTCTAAAGAATTGGGGTAGCTGGTGGTGGATACCTGGAACTATCAAACTACAACCCAGAACCCATGAATCTCGAAGACAGATGTATAAAAATGTAGCTTATGAGGGGTGACAATGGGATTGGGAAAGCCATAAGGACCACACTCCACTTTGTCTAGTTTATGGATGGATGAGTAGAAAAATAGGGGAAGGAAACAGACAGACAAAGGTACCCAGTGTTCTTTTTTACTTCAATTGCTCTTTTTCACTCTAATTATTATTCTTGTTATTTTTGTGTGTGTGCTAATGAAGGTGTCAGGGATTGATTTAGGTGATGAATGTACAACTATGTAATGGTACTGTAAACAATCGAAAGTACGATTTGTTTTGTATGACTGCGTGGTATGTGAATATATCTCAATAAAATGATGATTAAAAAAAAAAAAGTAATGACAATCTATGATTTTACACAAACCAATGTTTGAAGATATGATTTGTAAAAAGTACAACAAAAAGGTGGGGGGTGCAAAGCTACAGAGACACACTGTATATGTTATTAAAATTAAGTTGGTATCAAACCAAACATGATTTTTGTAGATTTAGGATATTAAATATAAGCCCTATGGTAATCACAAGGAAAAATATCTGAATAATATACACAGAAAGAGATAAGAACTCAAAATGGTTCACTACAAAAAAATCAAATAAATACGAAAGAAGGCACTAAGGGAATTGAGGGGGGAAAAAGGTATAATACTTAAAAGAAAAAACAAAATGAAAAAATAGCAGAAGAAAGCCCTGAATTATCATAGTTACTTTAAATGTAGATGGATTAAACTTTCCCGTCAAAAGGCAGTTATTGGCAGAATGGACAAAAGAGCATGACCCAATCATATGCAGTTTATAAGACACTCACCTTAAATTCAAAGACACAAGTAGAACAGAAAGTTAAAGGATGGAAAAAAACATTTTATGAAAACAGTAATAACCAAAAGAGAACTGCCACAGCTATACTACATTCAGATAAAATAGACTTTTTAGTCAAACTCTCTAAAAAGAACAAAAAATACTGTATTCCAATAAAAGGGTCAAATTAGCAAGAAAATATAACAATCATATATATCATATATACATACACACACAGCTAACAGCAGAACCCTAAAATATAGAAGTAAATATTGACAGATTTGAGGGGTGAAATAGACAGCCATACATTAATAGTAGGAGAGTTCAATACACCACTTTTAATAAGAAATAGGACATTTAGACCGAAAATCAATAAGGAAATAAAAGACATGAACAATACCATAAACCAAGTAGATCAAACAGACATATACAGAATGCTTCACCCAAGAGCAGCAGAATTCATTCTTCTTACTCTACACGGGTTATTCTGAGGACAGACCATATGTTAGGTTACAAAACAAGTCTCAACAAGTTTAAAAATATCAAAATCATGCAGAGTATCTTCTATGACCACAATGGACTAAAACTAGAAATCAGTAATGGAGGGAGAACTGGATAACTCACAAATAGGTGGAAATTAAATAACACACTCTTCAACAATCAATGGTTAAAAAAGAAGAAATCACAAGGGAAATATACCGTGGTGAAAGAAAATGAAAACACAACATAAAACTTATGGGATGCAGCAAAGGCAGTTCTTAGAGGGAAATTTAGAGCTCTAAATGCTTATATTTAAAAAGAAGATCTCAGAGATCATTAACCTAAGCATACACCGGGAGGAACTAGAAAAAGAGGAGAAAACTAAACCCAAAGTGAGCAGATGGAAGGAAATAACAAAGATTAGAAAAGACATAAATGAAATAGTGAAAAAAACAAACAAAATCAATGAAAGCGAAAGGTGATTCAATGAAAAGATCAATAAAGTCGACAAACCTTTAGTTAGACTGACAAGAGAAAAAAGAGGATGCAAATAGCTGAATTCAGAAACTAAATGGGAGACATTACTACCAACCCCACATATATAAAAAGGATTAAAAAAAGATACCATGAACAAGCGTATGCCAACAAATTAAATAACCTAGATGAAATGATCAAATTCCTAGAAAAACACAAACAACCTACACTGACTTAAGAAATAGAAGAGCTCAACAAATAGATGTAAGAAGATTGAATCAGTAATCAACAACCTGCCAACAAAAAGCTCAGGACCAGATGGCAACACTAGTTAATTTTGCCAAACATTCAAAAAGAATCAACACCAATCTGCTCAAACTCTTGTGAAAACACTGAAGAGTAGGAAACACTTCCTAACTCATTCCATGAGGCCACCATCACCCTAGTAAGTGCTGAGTCACAAATTAGACTACAGGTTACCAGGGGCAGAGGTGGGGAATGGGAAATAAAGGCTTAACTGGGTAAAGAGTTTCGGTTGGGGATGATGGGAAACTTTTGGAAACAGATAGTGGTGATGGTAGCACAACACTGTGAATGTAATTAACACCACCGAATTGTACATGTGAAAGTGGATAAAATGGGGAATTTTAGGTTGTATATATATTACCAGGATAAAAACAACAAAATACCATAGAACTGTGTAACAGTGTGAACCATAATGTAAACTACGGACTACAGTTAATAGTATAATTATGATAATTTGTTTCATCAATTGTAAAAAAGATACCACAATAATGAAAAATGTTAATAAAAGGGTAAACTGCATGTGGGGGTGGGACGTTATAAGGGAAGCCTGTATTTTCTGCATGATTTTTCTATAAACCTACAATTGCTCTACAAAAAAAAAAAGGTGAAAAATAAATAGTAACCATGGGACAATAAATAATGAATATATAGAAACTTACCACAGTTTCTTTGGCAGGAGGTGGCTTGATCTGTTGACTGGGAATCAGAACAAATGTCAAAGTACCATGCATATCAGACTGTAACAGAAAGATTATTTTCAAAACCATTTATTTATGACTGCCATTTCATGATCTTATGATCAATATTCCCTAAAATGGACTATTATGGAATCCCTCAGGAGACTTAAAAAAAAATCATCAAAGATGAATCCCATTTCATCAGGAAACACAAATTATGCTTTTCATGAACTCCATTAAATTATAGTTATCCTGGAATATGGTTTTGCAGTTCTGGTCCAATGGGGAAAGCCACTTGACCATAAGTCTTGGGTTTTTGTCTTCCATTTAGTTTAGGGTGAGGAAGATGCCAAGGTGAAGGGTTGGAAGATACCATGGTAACTCCAGGTTATCTGACAGATACAGATTTTAATATAGTAGAACTTGAAATAGCTACGATTAGGATTAGAAAAGCAATCTAATTAGGTAAATATATAAATATTTTCATTTCCTAGATACCTTGTCTCAGTCATCAATTCTACTTTTTAACTGTACAGAATCTTACTACCAGATTGTTATTCCCCAGTACTCCATTGACTGCCTCTTTTAAATACCTCCAGACTAGACAGTAATCATTGCAACTTCTGGTCCTGATACAGCAGCAAACTATGCTAAACCTAGAGATGTCAGCCCATAAAACAAGGACAAAAACTAAAAGCGACAACCAATGGTACTCTTTGCTCTACCAGAGCAGTGAAGATATGGAGTTGAGGATGTTATCTAGATTCCACAATGGACATCAGCTGTTCAGGAGAGATTCTATTATAACAACTGATGCTAAATAATTAAGAATATAAATCTGGTCTGTCTGTGTGTATAAAGTGGTCATAAATTCTCCTCAAAATCTGACTATAAATGACTTCCTGATTATCTACAACAGTATTGTCCAATAGAACTTTCTACAATGATGGAAATGTTCTATATTTACACTATCCAATATGGAAGCCATTATCTACATGTTGCTCTTGAACACCTGAAACATGACTACTGAGATTAAGGAAATTAATTTTTAATTTTACGTAATTAAAATTTAAATAGTCACATAAGGTGCCTACTATTTTGAACAGCATAGATCTATGCCACTGTTATCTAATATTGTCAGGTAAACACCAGTTAATTTCAGATAGTAAGAAGACAAATTTGCATAAAAACCACAAGGGACAACTTTGGCTTGTTGCTGTTTCCTTAGTGGCTAGTACATAGTAAAAAATCAATCACTATTTAATGAAAGAATTAATGAAGAGTTAACAAATGTCTATAGAGACAATTATATCATGTGAATATTAAGCTAGAAATTATTGAGTGCTTTTAATAAATATTAAAACATATTTTTAAAATATTTTGTTCTGAAGTTTAATAACAAAGAAAATAGCTCTTAAATACCTAGCAACTATTCTTCTACCTTTGTCAACTTACCAACAAGTCAAAAACCTCATTGACGTCTTTTCCCCGAATTTCAATGCCATTTATCTCCAGAACTTCATCTCCTTCATGTAACAGACCACTTTTCTCTGCAGCACCTCCTTTCACTATCCGACTAATGATGACAGAATCCATTTCATTACGAACTGTAGCACCCTAAAAAAAATTCAACAACTATTTTTATGCAATTTTATTGAGATATAATCACATAACATACAATCATTCAGAGTATACAATCAGTTGTTCACAGTATCAAGTTGTTGTGCATTCATCACCACAAACTTTGAACATTTCATTATTCAAAAAGTAAAATAAAGATTAAAATAAAAAAAAGAACATCCAAAACATCCCATTCCCCTCTTCCCCTATTGTTCATTTACTTTTTTTAATACAGTTTAATTGAGATATATTCACATACCCTACAGTCATCCACAGTGTACAATCATTCACAGCACCATCATACAGTTGTGCGTTCATCACCAGAAATCAATTTCTGAAACTTTTCCTTACTCCAAGATAAAAATAAAAGCAAAAAGAACACATAAATCTTTTCATCCCCTCCATCGCACCCTATTCTTCATCTAATTTTTGTCCCCACTTTTCCACTCATCTGTCCATACACTGGATAAAGGGAGTACAAGCCTTAATATTTAACAATACAAGCATCAACTAGAGAAAAAAAATTTTATATACAGCTAAAGTAATCATGGTAATTAGATTTGAAAGCTGACCATTTTCCCCACATTTTCTGCTTAAGAAACTCTTATTCATTAAAATTCTAAACCAGACAGACTTCTAAAGGATGAAACAATAGAAAAATGTATTGCTTAAAAACAATGTGTGAATACCTATAACCAAATTTCTGTATATGATGGATGTTGAGATGGTTACACTGTGTTAGAAGTAATGAGTGAACATGCATTATAACTATAAAAGATCTTTTTTTAATTCAAAATATGATGATGGAATGAATGCCAATAGGGTTGATTATTCAACATGTTAAATATTGTCCCATTCACATTAAAATGGATAAAACATTAACATTTATTATATGAATTGGATACACAATTGAAAATTATATGTTCAAATAACGGAAATATGAAATAAGGACTAAAGCTTGAAAGTAGACACAGTTTGAAATTTGTTTTCCCTCCTAAACTTTAATTTGAAAATTTTGTCTTAACTTTTCCTTTTACTGGCAGGTGAGGGGTAGGGAGAAGGGTGGAGGGAAGGGCCAGTTACACAAACTACCTATAAAATAGGGTCCCTATTCCATGTGCCACACTATTTAAGACAATTTGAGACATCAGGACTCAAGGATATTTCTCTGAAAATAAAGGGGAAAAAAGCTAAGGCAAGGATAACAGACTAAGAAAAGAGATTTTAAAGTTTTACATATAATAACTGTAAACCATTAACATTAGGGAATAGGCACTTCTAAGAATATCTAAAGTATAAAACTTCAATAAATTTTTCAATAAATTTAATTGGAAAATTAAAGGTCAGAAATCTAACTATTGAGAATAATCAAGTAAATTACTTATCCCTTCTTTGTTCCCCAACAATTACCTCACAAGCTATCATTTCTATCGTATTACATGTGAGAAAAGATAATGAACAAACTTTTCTCAACTGAATAAAGGGCATGGAGTAGGAATATAAAATTATTCCAACAAATTAACCTCCAAGAGAAAAACCATGAGAAAAACCACCTGCAATGTAATGGGGTCTTCAAGTATCTACTACACAAAAGATCTCTTATGTAGACAGAATCTCAGATTAGAGTCTTGGAACACTTACCAATGGAATATCACGAGCCTTTTCTATACGAACTATTTTTACAGTTTCTCCTGCATACTGGCCAATGCTTTCATAAACTCTCTCATCTGTAATGGGCTCTAGTTGCATTTCCTGCTCAGCAACCTTATCATGGGCCAATAGAAGTGCCTGTTTTCAAAGAAATCCATAAGTAACAGCATGATTTATTTCTGCAGACCAATTTTTAACCCAATCATGTACATAATATTCTAATCATTAAATCTGTAAAAGTGTTATTATATACCCTCATCTGTTTCCCAACTTTCCAATTTAAGTATACATACAATCCTATATCTTTTGCAGCTAATAATAATGATGTGTTAGGTATGTCAGGGAATATTCTGGGATGGCTTATTTAAGTCTAAAATGCTTCTTAAACTTCATAAAAACAGTATCAATTGAAAGGCTTAGATCAACACTTAGGTAATTATGGATTTATGGGAAATATATTATAGTCAAAAAAAGGGGAGGAATTTTGTCCTATTTTTAAATAAGAAGTTGACTCAAAAATAACTTTGTTGACCAAGGATTGTGGAAGATGGTGAAGTAGGAAGCTCCAGCAATCAGTCTCTCCACCAGAACAACTACTGAACTGGCAGGAACTGTCTGAATCAACTTTTGGAACTTGGGAGTCTACTGGAACACTGTGTAGCATCCTGGGAAACTGTGATAAATACAGGTGAATTTCACCCTCTGTGCATATACCACCATCCCTCAACTATGTGGCATTATCTTTATCTTTAACTGAATGGATCGAATTCATGAATTCTTACTAAAAAAAAAAAAAAAAAAAGCAAAAAACAAACAACAAAAAACTGCAGCCCAGGCTCCTGACGCAGCTTCCTGGTGCCAGGGTAGGCTGTAAGGACCTTGTCTTCCAAAAGCTGATTACTGCTTTTGTGCAGGTACTTTTGTTCAGATATTTTAGATCACTGGGCACTGGCTCTGAAGGCAGCCACTGTTCTAATCCCTCTCTGGCAAAAGTGGCAGGGAAGTCTCAGAAGTAGTACCTATTATTTTTTTCCTATTTTCTCTCTCCTTTTCCTGTTTGGGGGCAATTGTTTGGAAAAGTAAAAAAAACTGGCAGCTCTAGTCCTCAACAACAATCCCAGAGGAGTAGGAGAACTAGATTTCCAGAGTTATAAGAACATAATACTCAGAATGGTGAGTTCTCAACAGAAAATTACAAAGCTTTACACAAAGAGACAGGAAAATATGGCCGACTCACAGGAAAAAAGAATTTTCCAGACCATCCCAGAGGAAGCTCATACATTAGAACTATTAGTCAAAGACTTTAAATAAACTACATTAAACATGTTCAGTGAGCTAAAGGAATCCACATACAAAGAACTAAAGGAAATTAGGAAACATCTGAAAAAAAAAAAAAAAGTAAGGAGATGGAAATTACAAAAAGGAACCAAACAGAAATTCTGGAGCTGCAATAGTTGAAATGAAACTCATCAGACAGATCCAGAAGCAGATTTGAACAGGCAGAAGAAATGATTAGCAAATTTTCAAGACAAGACAATTGAAATTATCCACTGTGAATAGCAGAAAGAAAAAATAATGAAGAAAAATGAATAGAGCCTGAGGGACCTGTGAGACACCATCAAGCATACCAACATTTGCTTCATTGGAGTCTGAGAAGAAAAAGAGAGACATAGGGGCAGAAAAATATTTGAAGAAATAATGGCTGAAAACTCCCAGAATCTAATGAAAGACATGAATATCCACATTCAGGAATCTCAACAAATTCCAAGCAGTATACACTCTAGTAAGAGATCTATACCAATATACAGTCTAATGAAATTGTCTAAATCCAAAGATGAAAAGAGAATTCTGAAAGCAACAAGACAGAAATGACTGGTCACACACACTGGATTCCCATGTACACTGGATTAAGAGCGGATTTCTCATCAGAAACCATGGAGTTATGCCATAAGATAGCGGGATGGCACTTCTTAAATCCTTAAAAAAAACTGTCAACCAAGAATTCTTATTTGGTAAAATTAACTTTCAAAAGTGAAGGTGAAATTAAGACTTTACAGAAAAACAAAAGCTAAAAGAGTGTATTACCAGAAAACCTGCTCTACAAGAAATGCTGAAGGGAGTCCTTCAAGCCAAAAAAGACTAGACAGTAACTTGAAGTCATAAGAAGAAATAAAGAACATTGGTAAAGATAACTAACTACATCGGTAAATATAAAATCCTGTATTACTGTACTTCTGGTGTGTAATTGTGCCCCCCCCATCCCCCATGACTTAAAATAACATTTAAAATCTATGTTAATGGACACACAATGTGTAAAGATGTAATCTGAGACAATAACAAAACCATGGGGGAGGGACAGATATATAGAGAAGAAATATATATACCACTGAAACTAGGTTGGTACTAGTGGAATTAGGCTGCTATTAAAGTTCAGTGTAAATACGAAGGTAACCACTAAGAACATAATTTTAAAATATAGAGAAAAGGAAAGAAGAAGGAAATCAAAATGGTACACTACAAAAAAGCAATTAAACACACACAAAAAGGTGGCAATGGAATAACTGAGGAACAAAAATACAAAACACATACAGAAAACAAATAGCGAAATGGCAGAAGTAAATCCTTCCTTCTCAGTTACTACCTTAAATGTTAATATGTTAAACTCTTCTATTAAAAGGCAGAGATTTGTAGACTGGATGAAAAAGTATGATTCACCTATGCGCTGTCTATAAGGAGATTTACTTTAGGTACAAAGACACAAAAAGGTTGAAAGTAAAAGGGTGGAAGAAGATATTCCATTCAAACAAATCAAAGGAGAGCCACAGTGGCTCTATTATTGTCAGACAAAATAAGTCAAAAAAGATTACAATAGACAAAGAAGGATATTATTATTTATTGACCATATGACCCAACAATTCCATCCAAAAGAATTAAAAGCAGGGACTGGGACAGATATGTGTACACTGATGTTCATCGAAGCCTTATTCACAATAGCCAAAATATGGAAGCAACTCAGTATCCACCAACAGAAGAATAGATTAACAATATGTGGTATATCCATACAATGGAATATTATTCAGGTGTAAAAAGAAGTGAAGTGCTGGTACATACTACAACATGGATGAATCTTGAAGACATCACGTTGACTTTGAAATAAGCCAGGCACAAAAGGATAAATACTATATAATTGCTCTTAAATGAAGCACTCAGAATTAGCAAATTCATAGAGGCAGAAAACAGAACAGTGGTTATTAAGGGCAGAGGGAAGGGGAATGGGGAGTTACTGCTAAATGAGTACGAATTTTGGCTTGGGATGATGAAAACAGTCTGGAAATAGTGGTAAAAGTTACAAAGTATTTGTCAATGTACTTACTATTAAAGTACTGTCCACCTAAAATGATTAAAATGAGTTTTATGTTATATGTATTTTAATAATTTTTAAAAATAACTTGGTTTAATTTTAAATATAAAAATATATAAGCCAACCACAACAATGTTTGCAGAGCAGGGTTTCAAGCATCAAAATAGTCTAGATAATTTTTAAGGTCTCTTCCAGCCCTAGAAATCCTTGCTTTAAAAAAAAAATTCTCTGTCCATTTTCTACCTGAATATGTGGGGCATTTAGCAAAGCAGTTAATTCTTGTCCTTCCTTCTGATGAATTGGCTTCAAAACAGTCTGTACCTAAGAAATAAAAATAAAGATTAGTTTTCTTAGGTTTTAGGAAATAGCAGCAGTACCTATACAGGTTAGTATTTTTTTAAAATACAAATTAAAATAATTATAAGAAGAACAAGTACTAAGAAGAATTAAAAGAAAACCCCATAATGTATTTCCCCCCAGTTTTCAATCTTGTTATCATGGTTAATAAACATATTCCTTATTAAAAACACTAGGTGATTTCTGCATAGTTCATAAATGAGACTGGCCTAGAGTTGGTTACGTACAATGATTTAAAAACCACTATCTGTTTTTACTATCTAGGTTATACTACCCCAGTACAATGAGAAGGGAAAATTTCTATCTTTTTATTTTAGAAGGGTTTAACATAAGAATATATTCTTTAATGTTTGTTGTTATTGTTCCTTAATGTTTTGATATAGCTAGTGAATAAAATCATCTGGGCCTGGTGTCTTTTGTAAGGGTGGATTTCTGACAAAACTTTCAATTTTATCTATATTTATAGGTCTATTTTGTTTTTCCTACCTCTTCTTTAGTCACATTTTGCAATTTGTATTTTCTCAGAAAAACCACCCACTTGATAGTACTTTCACATTCGGGGGCATAAAGCTATAACCATATTATAATTTTTAATCTCTGTCTGCATTCATACTTTTTTCTTTCCTAGTGTTGTTAGTATCTTTTAATTTTTTTCTTCATTTAACTTGTCAAAGATTAGTCTATTTTCTTGTTCTTTTTAAAGAATCAGCTTTCAATGTTTTGCATTAATTTTCAATCTCTTCCTCTTCTAACATAAAGGTACAAATTTTGCTCTGTGGATTACTTTTCCCCAAAGATTGTGCTGTCTGTGCTTCCAACTGACAATACTTATGATTTTCTCTCCTTTTCTATTCCAAACCCCACAATCCTCTTTTTCTAATTACTCACCAACAAGAGTATTTTGCAATAATGCAGATACTAAACCAAAATTATTTTGCAATAATGCAGATACCAAACCAAAATTATCTCCATTAATGAAAATGTACAGAAATAAATTCATACAGAGAGTTTTTTCTAAGCATAACACATGACAACTAATGGATACAAAGCAATGACAGTACCAAAATCAGCCTGTCCTATTTACAGGTGCTCAAAACTAGAAAAACATGGTTCTATTTGTAGAGCTCTGTATGTATAACATGATGGCATAGCAATTGTTGCCTTCTTTAAGAATTCCATTAATGTCTTCCTAATGGACAAAGGCAGTGAGTGACACACTCTCAAAAATATTAAAAGCTTATTAAAATAGTGCTACCTTCCTAAGACATACCAGATTTAGGTTAACTTAAAATGGAATTTTAATTTCCTGATTATATACTTTTGCATAGCTGGAGAAGGCAACAATGAGGGAGAAAATTTTGGATTAAAAATGTACCAAGCGAGTGAATCTGGAGGGCCATGTAATGTTCAAAGAACAAATAGGGAAAAGAATGGAAAAATATGAGCAATGTCTCAGGGAACTGAATGACAACATGAAACGTACCAATATACGTGTCATGGGTGTCCCAGAAGGAGAAGAGAAGGGAAAGAGGCAGAAGCAATAATAGAGGAAATAATCAATGAAAATTTCCCATCTCTTATGAAAGACATAAAATTACAGATCCAAGAAGTGCAGTGTACCCCAAACAGAATAGATCTGAATAGGCCTATGCCAAGACACTTAATAATCAGATTATCAAACATCAAAGACAAAGAGAGAATCCTGAAAGCAGCAAGAGAAAAGCGATCCATCACATACAAAGGAAGCTTGATAAGACTATGTGCAGATTTCTCAATAGAAACCATGGAGGCAAGAAGGAAGTGGTGAGATGTATTTAAGATACTGAAAGAAAAACTGCCAACCAAGAATCCTATATCTGGCAAAACTGTCCTTCAAACATGAGGGAGAGTTTAAAATATTCTCTGACCAACAGACAATGAGAGAGTTTATGAAAAAGATACCTGCTCTACAGGAAATACTAAAGGGAGCACTACAGACTGATAGAGAAAGACAGGAATAAGAGGTTTGGAACACAATTTCAGTGATGGTAGCACAGCAATGTGAGTACACTGAAAAAAGATGACTGTTAGAATGGTTGAAAAAGGAAGGTTAGGAGCATGTGGTACACCAGAATGAAAGAGGAAAGATAAAGACTGGGACTTTGTAACTCAATGAAACCTAGAGTGATAAACAATTGTGATAAAATGTACAAATATGTTTTTGCAAGAGGGAGAACAAATGAATGTCAACCTTGCAAAGTGTTAAAAATAGGGTAGTATTGGGGAAAAATACAATCAATGCAAACTAGAGACTATAGTTAACAGGAACTTTGTATTGTGCTTCCTCTTTAATGTAACAAAGGCAATATACCAAAGCTAAATGTCTATAAGAGGGGGACATAGGGAGGGGTATAGGACTCTTGGCATTGATGATGTTGTCTGACTCTTGATTCTACTTTAGTTCAGTTCTATCTTTCCTTTCTTGGCTTTTCAGCTGTCATTTTTTCTTCCTTTCTTTTCTTTCTTTCTTTCTTTTTCTTTTGTCTCACTACCTTCTTTGACTCTTCCTCCTTCTTTGTGGAAGAAATAGAGGTGTCTTATTTATATAGCTAGCAGTGATGGTGGTGAATACATAAATATCTAGCTAAACGGGACCATCGATTGTTTACTTAGGATGGAAATTATGGTGGGTGAACAAAACCATCTTAAAAAATAAATGAGTTGATGAAGAAACCTCGAGGGCACTATATGGAGTGAAATAGACATGTAGGACAAATATTGCATGGTCTCACTGATATGAACTAATTATAATATGTAAACACACAGACATGAAATATAAGTTAACAGGATATAGAATGAGGCTAAAGATTAGGGAGCAGTTGCTTATCATGAGCAGAATGTTCAACTAAGTTGAACCTAAGTGTTTGAAAGCGGACAGAGGTGACAGTGGCACGTTATTGTGAGAATAAATAACAGTGCTGAATGGTGTGTGAATGTGGTAGAAAGGGGAAGCTTAGAGTCACGTATGTCACCAGAAGGAAAGTTGGAGGTTAAAAGATGGGAATGTATAAAACAGTGAATCTTGCGGTGGACAATGTCCATGATTAACAGCCCAAATATTAGAAATCTCTTTCATGAATCAGAACAAATGTATGACACTATAATTAGAAGCTAATAATATAGGGGAAAATATACCTATTATAAACTATGTGCTATAGTTAACAGTATTTTAACATTCAACATTAACAAATGTACTATACCAATAGTATGAGCCAATAATGGAGGGGATTGGTTAGGGGTAGGGGAGGAACTGAGTTTTCTCTTTTGTCTTTGTTTTCTGGAGTAATGAAAATGTTCTAAAAATTGGAAAAAAATTTAATTGTGGTGATGGATGCACAGCTGTATGAGGGTACCGTGGGCAACTGTGCACTTTGGATCTTTGGATAATTGTATGGTATGTGAACATCTCAATAAAATTAAATTAAAAAAAAAAGTACGAAGTATGTACAAAATTTACCAAATTTTTATTTTATTTTTTTGGAGTAATGAAAATGTTCAAAGATTGATTGTGCTGATCAATGCACAAATATGAACAACTGATTGTACACTTTGAAGGATTGTATGTCATGTGAATATATCTCAATTAAATTGCATTAAAAAGCGATTACAGGCTAATGTAGATTACAAGGGGTGACAGTGTGATTGTGAAGACCTTGTGGATCACACCCCCTTTATCTAGTGTATGGATGAGTAGAAAAATGGGGATAAAAACTAAAGGACAAATGGGGTGGGATGGGGGGATGATTTGGGTGTTCTTTTTTCACTTTTATTTTTTATTCTTGTTCTGGTTCTTTCCGATGTAAGGAAAATGTTCAGAGATAGATTGTGGTGATGAACGCATAACTATGTTATCATACTGTGGACAGTGGATTGTATACCATGGATGATTGTATGGTGTATGAATGTATTTCAATAACACTGAATTAAAAAAAAAAAAACGATTATAGGCAGTTTTTCCTATTTCTTTTAAGAAATTTCTTAACTATATGAGATCTTCCCTTTCAAAGAAATTTAGAACTACTGTATTGCTTACTCCCCTTTCCCTGTTACAGCTTTTTTCTGGGCTAACTTTCCCAGATACTACCTATTCCTGTGTCAACACACGCCACCAGCTACTTCTACAAAGGCCAAAGGAATTAAAAGACTGTTGTTACATTCTACTGGCTCCTTTTCATTGACCAATAAAAATATTCAAATCTCTTAGCTTTAAAAAGAAAATAATACTCCTGATCTTGTACTCTTCTCTAGCTATACTACCTTTATTTTCCTTCAGAGCCAAGCTCTTTTCCCATTTTAAAACTAATTTTTTAAAATTACAGAAATGTTGTGAAAAATATAAAATAAATGGTTTATATTATAGAACGTAGGGGACTTAGCAACAGACAGCAAATAGTGAAGGGGGAATGATAATCTAATAAAGAACAGATAAGTTATGGAGGGTAAAATTACAGAAATGGTATGTTAAATGCGAAAAATCAGAAAATATATAACGAACAACAAGAACATAAAAAATATCAGAATCCCAAACCTAGGTATACCAAAGTAATTATATGTCTGTCTGTCTGTATATCTCCTTCCTCTACTTTTATACGTTTTTCCAAAACATTAACTGTGATATATGTATCTGACAAAAGAATTGTAACCAGAATAGAATTCTTAAACCTTAACGACTAAAAATATGACTTTCAAAATGAGAAAAGGAATCTGAACAGACATTTCACAAAAGAAGATAACAGGAATAGCCAAAAACACATGAAAAAATGCAACATTGATAGTCATTATGGAAATGTTAATTTAAATGAGATAACCTATATAACTGCTAGAATGATGCATTTTAAAAGACTGATAATAGCAAAAGTTGGTGAGAATGTGGAGCAAATGGAATTCTCATTATACAGCAGCTTTATTCATAATAGCCTCAAATAGGAAACAACCCAAATATCCAGCAACAGGTGAATGGATAAACAATTGTGTGATATTCATACAATGTAATACTAAGTAGCAAGAAGTTACAAAGTACTGATTCACAAAACAACAAGGATAAATCTCAGTAATATTATGCAAAGCAAAAATTCAGATGCAAAAAACTATATATTATCTGATTCCATTTATATGAAATGTCCAGCAAAGGCAAATTTAGAAAACATAAAGCACATCAGTGGATACCTAGGGCTTGGGGATGGGGAGAGATGGTGATTGACTGCAAAGGGTCATGAGGGAGCTTCGTGGAGTAATGGATGCTTCTATAACTTGACTGTGGTAGAAGATTACACAGGTGTACACATCAGTCAAACTATATTGAACTATACACTAAAGTGCACCCATTTAACTTGTATGTGAATTATAGCTCAATAAATTTGATTAACCAAAAAAAGCACCCGTAATCCCTAAACTGTGGAAAATTCTCTAGTATATATCCTCTCTCTATCCTTTACCCATTATTTTTAACAAAATGAGATCATACTATTTATACTGTCTCTTTAAACAGTATTTTATAAGTATTTTGTTTTGATACTAATTAAATATTTTATTTTTTCTATGTAATTAAATATTCAATTCTAAACACAAACATGAACATTCTAGTTTTCACTGGCTCTGTCATTTATGGGATCAAGTCTAAGCTCCTCAGCATTAATTTAAGATCTTCATCATCTGTTTCTTACCTTGTTTCCAGCTCTATCTCCTGTCATTCATCATACCTTAACTTTTTTGGTACAGTTTTAAAATGCTTTTTGTTCCCTGCCCATACCATGCTGTTTCCCCACCATAACTGTCATTATGCTAGCTGTCCCAGATTCCCAAATTGCCCTTTTCTATTTGCCTCAATAGTTTAAGTGCTCATCTTATAAGACTGACCAAATTTGATTTAAAACTGTTGATGTGACTATATTCCCAATACACTAAGGTCCCTGAAGACAGGAACTATATCTTACTCAGCTTTGAATCTTGGGCTACTGGCAGAACACCCAGCAAACAGCACACAAATGTTTACTGAATTATATAAAAGGAAGACAGGGCAGAAAGTCATCTCTGATGTCTGTTACCTTTATTCACCACACAGAGATGAATATGACCTACTAATTTTCTATTTAAGTATTCCTTCAATCCATGTTCAATTTTTATTCAAAATCTTACATCTGGACAATTTCAGTAGCCTCTAAATTACTCTCTGTCTCCTTCTTGACATTACAGACCTTTCACAATGTTATCAAAATAATACCTTAAATTGAAAGCCTGTGCATATCAAATTCCTGCTTAAAATCCTTCAGCAGCTCCAGTCACTTATAAAATAAATTTTTTGATTTAAACATTGCTGTAGTGTTTTTTTTCATACTGCAACTGGGAAACAGATAAAATCTAAATAAGAAAATAAAAGTACCTATTTATCTAATACCCAGAGATACCCTTGTTAATAATTTATTATTTCTTCCAGTATCTTTTACATGCATGTTTGAGTGGGATATTCGTGTGTGTACAAATTGTATAGTATATATTTTAGCATGTATCAAGTAGAATGTCAAATGAATCAAGGTTTTTGTTCTTTAAATTACTGAATCAAATTCATAATTTCTCTGTTCCACTACACCTTCATATTTCATTACTTTTCCTTGTTTTACTGCATTGGTTAGTACCACTAGGAAAATGCTGAATAGTAGTGGTGAGAGACCAGAGATTCTTGGTCTTACTCCAGGCTTAAATGGCAATGTTTTGGGTATTTCACCTTTAGGTAAGATGCTTCCTATTGGTTTCTGATATTATTCTTTATCAACTTAACAAAATGTGCCTGGCTTTCTAAGATTTGAAAAAGATAATACTTTTTTTTTTTCAGATTTTTTTCTGCATCTACCAAGTTGACCATACGGTTTTCTCCTTTCATCTATTCATGTACACTAATTATTTTAAAATATTTACCAAAGGTGATTCTGTCATAAGATAACTTAATATGGCTTACCTGGCCTTTATGATTCATAACTCATATTCAGATCATATCCTACACCATACCCATTTTTCAATTAGTATGCAAAGCTTTTTCAGTCACTACAAATGCCTTTTCCTCTTACTTGGGCTTAATGGTAAATTCCCAATCATTCTTAAAAGACCCAGCAAATGAAATTTCCTCTCCTAAATTTTCTTCTCTATCACTTCCCTACCAAGACCTATCCCAAACACAGAATTAGGCACATCTCCTTGTGCTCTTGGCATTTTCCCCATATAGCCATCATAGCATCTCTCATTAGATTATAACAGTTTTTTTCTCATTGTTCCTCCATGGTGAAAGTCTAATTCATCATTCACTGGTTGATGGATATCTAGGATGTTTCCAGTTTGGGGCTATTATTTGGTTGCTATGAACATTTATGTTCACCAGCAATGTATGAGATTTTCAGTTGCTCTGTAAATTCATCAGTCTTTTTAATTTTCATCATTCTGCTATCTGTGGAATGGTTCTCATTTTATCTTTTTTGTTTTGCTGTTTTTAAAAAAACATTATAGCAGTTGTAGGTATACAGAAAAATCAAGCAGGAAGCACAGAGTTCCAACATACCCCTGAACACACATACCATTTTCCCAATTAACATTTTGTATTACTGTGGTAGGTTAAAATTGATAAGCCAATATTATTACAATAATACAATTATATTATCAGCTATAGTTCATAGTTTACATTAAGTTTATGTAAAGTATGAACTTTATGCTGTATAGTTTTATGCTTTTTTTTTTTCATTTTAATTCTGGTAATATATATACGACATAGAATTTCCCACTTTCAAGTAGACAATTCAATGGTATTTGATTACATACAAAATGCTGTACTACCCTCATTTTGTTTTAATTTGCATTTCTCTGTTGGCTAATGAAGCTAAACACATTTTCATGATTATTGGCCATTTGGATTTCCTCTTTTGTGAAGTATCTGTTCAAGTCCTTTGCCTATTTTTAAAAATAGAGTAGTCTTTTTCTTATTCATCGGCAAAAGTTCTTTACATATTCTGGATACAATGCTTCCTTCATTCTCTTTTCCACCTACTGTTCTGTTCAGCAAAACAAAGGCCCAGTAGCTAGTTGGACAAGCCTTCCTCATAAAGTTGGGGAAGTGAGTGCTTACAATTAGTTATAACATAGTCCTCTCAATCCCACACACTATTTGTCTTGGATACCTGTCTTGCATTTGTGAATAGTGAAAGACCAAAGTAATGTTGGTTATCTCTAACTCTTTAAGTAATTTAGAAAAATACCATTTAAACTATCATAACTAAAACTACAGTATTTTTAAAAAATAAAAGTTTGCATAATTAATTTCAATAATAAACGACAAATTCAAGGAATAGGTTTCAAATAGCTATCTTTAAACTCTGGTGGATAGTAAATTTCTTCTCTAGGAACACTTCCCTAGGCACACTCCCATAGACCCTGGGCAACACTAGACTTCTCTCAACCACTTTTGGGCACAAGGTCTTTGCCTTATTATCTAATTGAGGAAAATACCTGCCCTCTTTGGGACCATTCTAAGCTATTCTGAAAGGTGTCCCCTAACGTATTTTATAGGTCTTCAGCTCTGCCAACTGGAAGTCCTACCCTCACCTGGCTTATTTTCTGTGTTATGTTTGGGTTCATTGTAATAGATTTACTTGAAAGGCTCCCAGAATTATTAGTTTTATAATATCAAAATAACACCGTATAATGACAACAAAATGTCCACCCAAAAACAGAGATGGTTTATTTTTACCTTTTAAAAGTTTTCAATTTAATAGATGTTTGTAGAACACATTAAGTACTAAATATCAGCTAGCATCAGAAACTAGAACTTCAAAGCATGGTAAAAGAAACTCACTGTACATTAAAATTTAATTATTTTGGACCTTCTATGCAGTTTTTATGGGGAAAATTTCAAAATATCTACAAATAATGAATCTTACAAGTTATATACTTATATCTGATTATCAGCTATAATTTTGTCTCATCAGTAGTTACCTCAATTTATAATCTATGTTTAAATAAAATTATAATAAAGGTACTAAAAAATCTGATGCTTTAATAATTCAGACATATTTCCCTTACTATCCAAATTTACAATTTGATATACAAAATTAACTCTTTCATGAAGCAGAGCTCTGACTCTGAACTAAGTATGTATATATATATATATTTTTTTTTTTTCAGGATAAAATGTATATAGCAAAGTTTTAAATCACAATAAATCAATATGTGATCAGTAGCAATTAACACAAACAAGTCTTGTAAACATCAGTGTTTTCCACTAATACTGCTTTACCATCACTATTTAGTACCTTGTAGATGTCAACAATGTTCAGAATACATACCTCTTGTGCAAGATCCTGTGCACTGGAGATAAGAGGAAATGGAGGACTGGCCTTGTTCATGTGTACTGTGACAGCATTATGTATCTTAAAGGCATTCTGGAAATCTTTATTTTGTACAAGTTGTAAAAGTAGTGAAATATCCTCCTGGCTCTGAGAATCTACCAAAGTATGTTGGATATGTTTAAGTGAAGAAAACAAGTCTTCCACTTCTAGTAGGAGAAGGAAAAGGTAATAAAAAAATTAATCTTTTCAGTCTTAATTCAACATGTTTTTAGATAAAATTTCTTGAATCAATAACAATTTATTAACAAAACATGCTTATTTTGAGTGCCACATCATCATTTCACTGATTGTTAAGACTTTAAAAATTATAAAACAGAATAACTTGACGTTTTAAAAAAAGTATTTTAATTATAAAATGCCTCAAGGTGAGGAACACAGACACAAAGAAAATTACAACCACCAATAATCCCATCACTTATAAACAACTTTTTAAAAACATCTTAGGGCATTCCTTTTTTCATTTAACAACACATTTTAATTGTTTTTCCAACATTACCGACAGTCTTTAAAAACATTATTTATAATGGCTACATAATATTCTATTGCATAGCTACACCATAATTTATGCAACCAGTACAATAAATTGGTTGTATCTAATTTCTTGCTATTTTAAGTAATAAAAAGAAAAATAAGGAATTTCAGATTCCATCAAACTGAAAGAGGTTACCACAGAATTCTTTAAGAACGCCTTAAAAGTTTTAAAGGATTCAACAGCTTTAAAGTATCTTTAGAGCAAGAGAGAAAAACATTTAAATATCTTAAAAAAAAAAAAAAATAGGAATTACAAAGCCAACAAAGCACTTAAGATAACTGCAATCTTACAGAGACTCCAGAACTCCCTGAATGGCAAGACTAAAATTCAGGGACATGAACTATATGGATAATGAAATTCCCATTAAACAATTTAGTAACTGTAAAAAGGAGTCTCCAGATGGGCTATCAGGGCAATGAGAAAAATCACAAGCTTTAGATCTCACCTCTCATCAAAATCAAAAAGCAACCTTAGACCAGAAGCTGTTTCCCTAGTGGATCTCTTCAACCCCAGGGAAATGTAAATATTTAAAGATAAAAAAGAATGTTTCAATAATCTCTCCTGTGTACAAAAGCCACATATAAAAGTCACTAAAATAGAAAATAAGAAAATCAGCTGTAATCCCACCTCTTTGCTATAAATACCAATACATTTTGTATACTACATAAGCCTTTCAGACTTTTCAAAATGCTGATCAACCATATACATCACATTTTTAAATGCTGTTTTGTAGTCAGATTTTTCCAGTTATTCCTTAGAATAAACGCTGAGGATAAAATTCATCAGATAACAAAAGCATTTAAAGTTGTGATAGATTTATTGCCAAACTGCTCTCCAGATTTTGTACCAAGTCATACACCTACCAGCAATGAACATGTGTGCCTATTTTCACAAACCCAGGCCAAATTAAGGATTATCCTTCTCTTAATTGTGGTGATATGGTAAGGGAAAGATATATTTCTTTGCCTAGTAGTAAGGCTGAACATATTATCACAAGATAAATAGTCTCCTGTATGTCTTCTTTTGTGTATTTTCTGTTTATTAACTGTCCACTGGGGTTTTTCTACAGGGGTTTTCTTTTTTTTTCCCCTCCTAATGACTGGAATTTCACTAAATGTATTTATGTCCCTGCAGTCTTAAGCAGAACACAGTGAACATTAATTTCATCTTTTATTGCTATATCAATACAGTGGCTTTTAATCAAGGGTATTTATGAGAATCACTAAGGAAACAGTCAAAGACGTGTGGTCCTGAGTCTTACCTAAATCACACTTAATGAAAATCTCCAGTGTCTTCTTCAATGGTATATATATTTTTAAGTTGATTATAATGCACCTTTCTGACTAAGAGCCAAAAACCTAAGGTCATAACATCAATTATTGCTAAAATTCAAGACATGATACACTTGGGCACTATCAAGGTACTTATACCTATTTTCTTCTATACTAAGTAACCCCTGATTACTTTATTAAGTTCTATTTCTGCTTTTCATGGTTAGTCTATTTTCTCCTTGGCAACTGTTTCCTTTTGTTTCCCTCTTCTTGCTTATGTGGAAAACACAGCATATAATTTTCACATTGAAAATATTTTATTTAAATATAAATAAGATAATCTAGTTATAAGCCACCCAAAGGAACTAGGGAAAGTGAGACTAACCCAAACTAAGAAAGGCCTAATGAGATATATAACGTGAGATGAATACATATCTCAGATGATTGTTAAAGAGTTAAGATACTGCACAGACAGGAAACAGGATAATTTATTATGGTTAGTCCAAAGGGAAGATAGCCTCGAAGTTCTAAGAAATAAGCATGCTGCTTCTGTTGTATGGGAACTGAGGTAAAAAATAAATACAGCTTCCAGAGACAGAAGAAAGTTGGTTGATGTGCTCACGTTGAGAAGAATGAGGTAAAATTCTAGTTTAGAGCAAACAGGAAAGGAAAAACAAAATCAATAAAAATGGAACTGTCTTTTAGCAGAGTAACTGAATGTGTGAACATTCAGACAAAATGAACCCAAAAGTGAAACAGATCAGAAACTTACAGCATTCTAAAACCATAAAGACTATCTTGGACAGTTTTAAATCTAGAGAAAGAATATCAGAATCAAACTGGAAATGTCTTTCACTCAGTAGGTCTGGGAACAAGATAAGACATATAGGAAGAAGAAGGCAGGTAAATGATACAATTGGGTCCCAAAGGGTATCTAGCACCTACATTCAAGGGCAAGACTCATTAAGAAACAGGTTCTGGGGGAACCTGAAGATCATGCTAATTCCAGAAATGTCAACAAATTAAACTGGGCTTAAGGTTCAAAATTTTTAGAACCTTAAACTTGCTCCAAGTAAATATCATCCTTTGCAACTTCTTTACCTCTCATGAACTGTTATTAGAAAATATTGTTATCACTGAAATTATCTTTTCCTAGGAGTTGTCTCCAGACTCTTCAAGTTAATCAAAGTTGCCAGTCTACACTGGGACCACTTGCACTGAAGCACAGCTTTTACAATTAGGTATCACCAACTATTATTGAGAAACTACAAATTATATATTTGGTAGTTTATCTGATTTGGAAAAGCTATATAATGATGTCTTTTGACCAGTACATCAAGATATAATGTACGCTCACTAGTACTTAGAAGAGCTTACACAATCTAGCGACATTACTATGTCTCTTTAGGACGAATTTCTTCTAGTTAAGTGTCTGTGCATAGTCACATATATAATGCAAAGACCTGTGCTTTAATTCACCCTCTGAATGCTGCATTTATAATACTGTTGCATTTTACTTCTGATATTTTAGCTAAGTGCCTTCTTCCATTAAATTTTTTTTTTTCAAGTATTTTCTTTTCATCTCTAATATCCCAGTAGAATGCTATGTAGTACAATGGAGAAGTTTCAGCAAAACCAGCCAAAAATGCAATTTCTGTAAACATAGAGGTTATTTATCTTTTGAAAAAATGTTGTAAAGCATCTTTGATAGTGCTGCACTAACCTGGATATGCAAGTAGTAGAGGAAATCTGATAATATGATTTAAGTGGAATAAGAAACAATTTTCAGATAAATTCCCTAACACTTTCATGAACAATTTAGCTGGGAAAGTTTCCAAATAGCATTCTTAGGTAGGAAAAGTGTACATCCTTCAGGCTCAAATATGTTGCCATTAAAAATGTTTAATGAATGAGTAGAATGTATTAAGTTACCTACTGGCAAGAGTCTTAAAAACTTGATTAAATACATGTAGCTTGACCAAGAATATAAGAACTAAACCATTTATAGCTGAAGCAAAGGAATAGTTAAGAGAAAACCTAAAATACAAAATGAAACAAACCCTCAAGACAAAATTAGTTATGTAATTATAAATAAATTAATCAATTTGGAGATAAAAAATGTTGCTGCCTTTGTCCAATAATAATCTTGAGAACATATAGTAGGCAATAAATCAGAGGGTGATATCTACTACATTAGTCTTAAAATAAATGAAATAAATTCACAGTCTTAAATCAGTTGTTTACTGAATGGAATTCTGAGAGTCTTTCCTTTCATATTAAGTATGATGTCATAATGAATAACTGTTGGCAATATCAGTTCAGCAAATCTCATTTTGGTATATTCTCATTCATATTTCATATTAAAATTTCCACACGAAAATTTTGTTAAAAAATTAAATTATGTTATTTCTGTCATTTAAAAACAAAAAACTAAGTCTTCAATAATTAGTACAATGCCAGAGGGAACTTTTAATTAAAATCCAATCAGATGCAACTAAATCAGTCCTGAAAAATATGTACCCCCTTCTGTAATAAAGATGAAGGCACACAAAAACAGAGAGAGAGAGAGAGAGACAACAAAAAAAGGAGAAAATAGATATTCCCCATATACAGATAGAGATCATAAGCCTGCCTTCCAGGCTCCCATACTGAGAGAGACAACAAACACAAGGAGACAGATCCACACGGAAAGAGCAATAGAGAACCACAGGGCTAGAGAGAGAAAGACTGGCACCAAGTACAGGGTAGGCAGTGGGCAAGGAAGGAAGTACTGAGGCAGAGAGGTGCACAGAGGTAGGTAAGATGGATGGAGGGCAGAGATGGAGACACTTTGCAGAGGGAATGGCAAAGGCAGGCATAGCAAATCTGGCTTTAGTAATAAATTCGAGTCTGTAACAACTTCGTTATCAGGAAGTTCTTTATATCTAGTTTATCTTCCTTGTCATACAATTCAATCTATTTCCTCTTACTTGATTTTTAGTAGAACTAATATTTCATGTAACACTTAAATCTTGATTATTTAATGCTGAAAGAAGGGACAAGAAGGGGCATGTGTTCTAAAAGTATAATTCAAGAATAATTGCTTACATTTGGCTTTGGGATACAGTTAATCAGATGAATACATACACACACCTAAGTCCACAAACCTCTGAACTCTCTTCCTCTCCCCCCTGCCTTGTCCTGGCAGTCTAAAATGTAAAAAAACGTAGACTCTAAAACAGGTAAGAAAGAAACTACCAAGAGTTGCTATATCTGAAAATCCCATCTTCAAACATTCTCTTAGCCTTAACCTGTAAGACCTTTGGGCAGCCATATGGGAGAATTTTTTGGTAGTAAGGGTAAACACTAAAATTACCTAAAGAAGTTGAGGAATCTCCATCTCTGGAGTTCTTTCAAAGCAACAGAGATAACCATTTACCCTGGATTAGCTTTGTTTATGTTTACTTAATGCTTGCATTTACCCCAGATGAAAGAATAGAGTTTCTAGAGATAGATTCTTCCATTTCATTTCTTAAATAATCCTAATTCTTTTTTAATGTATCCTAAAAAATTTCTAGATTCTGACCAACTTCATGACTTTTTTTCTGAAACTTTTTAAAATTTCTTTTCCTCTAAACTGTACAATCAGATGGAGTACTGAAATGAAGAATTTAATATTTGTGAATATGAGGAAATTATTACTTTCCATTGTATTTATTGCTAGATCAAACTTAGAAAGTTCATTAAAGAAATCTTTGCTTAAAGACTACCATCTTTCTTTTCCCTTTTTCTCTCTCTTTAAATTTAAGAACATAAAATTCTAATCTCTGAACTTTGGTTTTCAGAGAACTGGGTCAAACTGAATTTATTAAAAATAGTCAGAAGCTCAGTGTGTGAAGACCTTGTGGATCACACCCCCTTTATCTAGTGTATGGATGAGTGGAGGAATGGGGATAAAAACTAAAGGACAAACGGGGTGGGATGGGGGGATGATCTGGGTGTTCTTTTTTCACTTTTATTTTTTATTCTTGTTCTGGTTCTTTCTGATGTAAGGAAAATGTTCAGAGATAGATTGTGGTGATGAACGCATAACTGTTATCATACTGTGGACAGTGGACTGTATATCATGGATGACTGTATGGTGTGTGAACGTATTTCAATAAAACTGAATTTAATAAAAAAAAGTAAAAAAAATGTAATCAATATAAAACTATTGATTTTATAGTAATCAAAAAATATTAATGAAATATTTTATATATTTTTCATGCCCAATCTTAAAAAAAAAAATAGTCAGAAGCTTATGAAAGATCCTAAACAGTAATTAGTCATAAACAAACTGGGTTAACAAACTAAAAGCATACACCAGACAAGTATATAAACAAACACAGTTAAGAAAGACAGCACAGCAAAAATCTTACCCCAAAATTTGATAAGACAACGAAAAACTATCATTAAAGTGGCAACTATTCAATAAAGTAGAAAGTTTCACGATTTTTCTCTGGACAAAACTGAAGAAAACTTGATGAGAAAGAAAAAAAATACCCAAATACAGTGCCAGAATATCTGGGTTCTAGCTCTGATTTGATCACTTATTGTATCTGATCACTTACTGTATTATGTATCAGTGGTCAAGTCTCTGGCCTCAAGTATCTGGGCCTTTTAACAAAATAAGGTTTGGCTAGGACAATATTTCTCAAACTTTTTTTGTCAGCAATCCATTAAAAAAATATATGCTTTATTTCCCAACCCAGTATACAGAGACTTATTTGAAACAAAAATATTCATGGATCTTTATAACGTGCAATATTTAAAAAATTTTTTTCTATTCTATTCTAGTTCACAAAAAAAATTACTGGTTGATATGATAGCTAAAATTAAAATGACCGATAATAACAAGCGATGGAGAAGATATGGAGAAAATGGAACTCTCATACATCGTTAGAGAATGTAAAATGGTACAGCTGCTGTGAAAAATAGTAGGGCAGTTCCTCAGTAAGTTAAACACAGAATTACCATATGAAGCCACCAATTTCACCCCAGGTACATATCCATAAGAACAGAAAACAAGTGTCCAAAGACAAACAAATGTTCATAGCAGCACCATTCACAATAGTCGAAAGGCAGAAACAACCAAAGTGTCCATCAACTGATAAATGAACAAACAAAATGTGGCATATTTATAAAATGGAATATTATTCTGCCATAAAAAGGAATGAAGTACTGATACAGGCTACAAGACGGATTAACCTTGAAAACATTATGCTAAGTCACAAAAGGCCAAAAAAGTAGAGATAAAAAGCACTTGTTTCAGTTCGGACTCAAACAACTCTCTTCTTTCTATTATTCCATGACATTATTCACTTCTAACAATATCATAATCATAATGAAGCAAGTTTTTGTAAGAGGGAAAAGTTAAAAGGCTGATTATTATTTAATACATGGAACTGAGTTTTGATGCAATGTTTCAAAAGTTCTTTGGTTGTTCAAAGATGGAATGATGCAGCCGTTAATCATTTTTCAGAATTATGCATATTTTAAAACCAAAAATTACATGACTATATATATATATTCCAATGAATTTTTAACCTTTAAGTTAGCTCTAATTTTAGCAATTTGAACAAATCAGAAAATTTTCAAATGGTCCCACACTTTAAATATTAAATCTAGTATTAACAGTTCCAGAAAAAAAAGTCACTAAAAGAATGACTAATAAAAGTTTGTTTGGAAATTATCTATAGTTAAAATAACTAACTTCCCAGAAGTGTGCTGAACTAAAACTCAAGCCTTACTAAGCACTGGAATTTTGTTTGTTGATTTAAAAAAAAAACTTAATTTTAAAAGTCGACCTTGAAAAAAGTTTATGCCATAAACATATATGATGTATATCCCACATCAATCAAATTCTGGTTAATGTTACAAAGAAGTGTGGAAGAGACAATTTACTTTAAAATATCAAATGCAGGAATTCTCTTTAGACTGAAATAGTCTGAATATCCAGAGGACAACTGGCAAAAATTATGTACATACTAATCAAGACTGAAACCTGCTATTATAAATATTACGAAAATGTTTCATTCTTTTGCTTTTTCCATCTTAGTTTTCTTCCCCTTGGTGCATCTTTTTTTTTCTTTCTTTCTTTTTTCATACCAATAGCTTCTGGTGCAGATTAGAAAGCCTAGTCATGAATTTCAAGAATCTCTTTATCAATCACAAAACAGTTTACCACGGATATGTGTATCTCTCTCCGTGTGTGTGTATATGTGTGCACTTATACAAGGTCTCCTCAAAGATATAACAAACACATACGGTAGTGGCAGCCTTTCCTAGTTTATTCCCTTTAAATATTCTGTCTACTATATTTACTTTTCCACTTTCCTGGCCCAAAATTACCTGGCTGTGAATATGAAAACAAACAAATACAGTGAAATCCATAAGCTAGAGATATGTGAAAATTATCCTACTCTACCTCACTCCCCTCTAACCCCCAATCTGTTCTTTTCTCAAGATTTCTCTCACAATGAAGGTAGTTTGCTTTGCTTATGAAAGAGAATTTTAGATAAGATTCTGACTGCCTTCTAAACAAGAAAATTCAGTTCATCTGTTCGGAATATTTTCTGTCAATTCCATCCTTATATCTTATTATTATTACAGTGCCAAATTTACAAATACTTTCATTAAAATCTACCACTGAGTCAATTAACATACGTAACCTTTCCAATCACACTTTCAATTCTTAAAGAGAATTTTGTCTACTCACAGATAAATAAAGATGTATCATTTGGAAACTGAAGGCCCCTTCTCAAAGATATAAATCAGAAGCCTTATCCATTCCTCATTTAAAACACGGCTGCTGCTTCTTTGGGCTGTGAAGACTGAGAAGTTGTCTCCTGCCTTGCGTATTAATCAAAATACTGGCAGGAAGACATACAATTTCAGGGGAGTACTTCTCTTAAGAGTTTGATGTGTTAGCAAATTATGAACTGGAAACAAATGTTAATTACAAAGCTATTTCACTTCATTTTTAAAATGAAAACTTAAAACTGAATATATCCCAAAACTCAGGCTGTAAATGACCATAATTTTTAACTTATGTTAATGTTTCATGCTTCCTACAAATAACAGACATTCACATTGAGTGTACTAACATTAATTCTACCACCTATATTCTCAAAATACTAAATTTTCTCCCATCCAAGAAATCAGTTACAAATACTTGGTACTACATTTAAAATTATTTTAAACTCAAATATATAAAAACAGCCTTAATTTCAAGGATCACAATTTTTTGAAAGCCACAGATTTACAGTTAAAGGAAAATACAGCTATCCTTTAATCTACACTTGTAAAAACATTAGCCAAGGAAAGTATGAACAGTAACAGGAAAAGCAAAAAACTTACGAGCAATATTCTTCAATTTTCTGTGCTTATGGAAAAAAAAAATCACTAATTTCTGGCTTTAGCTATATTTGTTTCTTTACTGTGATTACAAGAATATTATCTATTAGATGAACATTTAAGTGTGATTTAGCTAAAGCAAATGAACAAATACATTAATCTTAAAAGAAATCTAAACAGATAAACAGAAGAATCAATCCCAGCTTGGGCTGGATATATTACAATGTAAACTTTCTCCAAGCCACAGAAAATATTTATAGAAAATGCTTTAAAATAATGGTATGTTGGGAGATGAGGGCCAGTAAGAGGCAATCAGAATGACAAAAGTCTCAGAAAAAGAATATAAAATTGCTTCATATAAATGTATTAAGTACATATATAGTCTTTCAGTTTTCACTTTCATTTTAACATCTGAAGGCATTTAGCAGACATTTTACTTAATATCACTGACTCAGCACATGTATGGTTTCTTAAAACAGAGAAGTATGTACATTTGCATTTTATAACATATGTAACAAGGAAGAGAAGCAGATGACGTGAGTAGTAGAAACTGCTCCAGACTTGGAATAAAGAAACTTAGTGAGTGACAAATCTAGCCTATCTATGGTACCTTTGGACAAATTAGAAAAAGGTGCTCCACTCTGGGTAGCCAGAGCTCTGGCCTGGTGAGTGAAGTATAGGCTGGATGTCAGTCTCCACTTAAACCCCTCTGTTTTGAGCATATCTAGATCTGGCAAATCCAAACTTGGTTCCACCACTTGTTAACTGTATGGCCTTAAGTAATTTAACTCTCTGGAATTCCATTTCTTCATCTCCAAAACTGAGACTATAGAGCTGTTAACAGGGTTACTATGAGTATTAAATAGAGCAGCGTCTGCTAAAGCACCTGGTTCCGGACTCTGCAGACACTTAAGTAAATGGCAAAACAACAACAAAAACTTTCTCCTTGCACAGAAGGTAGAAGTATCTCTCTTTTCACATCTCTTAAGTAAGTAAACTGCTAAGAAATAAAACACTTCATCTGAATTATCCTGGTTTTAAGGGAACACAAATTAATGTACAAAAGAGCATTTCTCAAACCGAGTTCTACTAACTCTTAACACCAGTCCAGTGAGCAGTCTTGTGCATGTGAAGGAACGGGGGGTGGCACATGTGAATTAGATATCAACCTCTTTTGGAGTCTTATAATAAGTTGTTTAACTTATTTAACCCAGTGTTTCCAAACTTATTTGCTTACGGAACTCTTTTTCGTTCATATTTATTAACCTCCACCCCCCCACCCCCCCACCCCCCAAATAGAATTTGAGAATAGGCACTATAGTGAATTTTGGGCCATATTCTATATGTATGAAGCCAATATGACAGCACTAGTCCCTCTTTTTGATGGTTACTGATTAGAAATCAAATTGATTAAAAGCTACAGATATTACTTTTACTACTAAATTTTAGAATCTTTAGGAAATCAGAAATTCAAAACATGAAAATGCTTTTCAATAGATACAGAAGTTTGTGAATTTGTTATAAAAGGTGAGTTTCAAGCCTCTAAATGTTAGATGATGTGTAGAAAAGTTTTAATTCAAAGATTATATGAAAAAACATGTTACAGTGACTTTTTAAAAGCCACATGCTTTTAGCTCTACCTGGCTCATAGTAAACAATGGTGGTTACATGGTCTTTCCAAGAAAAGAACTGATCTTGGTCTGGAATTTGAATTTGCCTTCACTTACATTCTCTTACACCTTTCTTCCTTAGGCACAAACTCAGGCAAAACATTTTGTATTATTCTGCTGTTGTTACTTACCTAATATTTTCACAGCATAATGAGGACTTTCTAAGACAATTCCTTCTTCTGTATCAAATATAGGGTTGTCTATTCCAGTCTTTGGAGGAATCTGGGCTAGTTTCTTAAGTCTCATAGAAGAATTAAGGTCAAGTTCTTGTTTTTTCCCTTCTTCCTCTCGCCTACGCCTCATGTCTTCCTGCTGTTGCCGAATACGCTCCAACTGTGTACTTCGACGTACAGGCATCATCCTGGTGCCCAAATCTCCCGGGCAGTCAACAGCCATCTCTCGGTGCTTCTGATGTTCCTCTGGTGATGCAAGATCAACATTTTTTACTTCGCTGTCTGATTCCTCTGTAACATGCCCATTCATATGGGATGTTGTCATGGTTATCTATAAAATACCTACACTACTTTTTATAAATCAAATTTTCCTATAAAGCCAATTCTCTTGATTTTGTAGTATAAAATCCATGTTACTTCAAAAAGAAAAAAAAAATACTTCTCACATCACACAACAGTGCTATGAAAAAGTATCCATGAAGGAAATCTAAGGGGAAAGATGGGGGGAGGGGGGGAGAAAAGTATAAGAGTTACAATACAAAAGCAAATTTTACATAGCCCATTTCTCATCTCTACACAATATAGAAAATATCTAGTAAGTATATATTTAGTTTGCTATATACACTAAGTACTTTCATTTTACAGATAATCCTAAGGAAATCACAGCGCCGCCCCCCCCCAAAGAATTTGGAAGCATACTGTTTAATTTTAAAGCTGAGGAAAATGACGTATTGAAGGGATTCACTTAGGAAAGTTTAGCAAAGAAGGAAAATAAGAAAGCATTCGATACTAGACTGGCAAAGAATAGGCTGCTTAAGGCATAAAAAGGTTTTAATCATCTTACTATAGTTGCCTCAGCACAGTACTTTAAGCTCAACACATACGGGATTGAAATAAACGCCTAGTTAAATGCTAAAGAAACCTAATGAAACCAATAGCACAGCAAGTAATGTTGGTAGCTCACTTGAGATAAAGACAGTATTTGGGGGGGCAATTCATCTTCAGGAGTTTATGAGATGTAGAAGATACCCAACAAACAAGAAACTAACAGCTAAGGTATCGACAGAATAAAACTACATTAAATGAAAAAAAGAGAGAGAGAGAGAGAGAGAACTAGGTTTATCAGCCTCTCTAATCAGTCACATTTAAAAAAAATTGGGGGTTAACTTTTTTAGAAAATTCATTTAGATTTTTTTTAAAGTCATACTATATAAGAAAAGAACATACTGGTCTTGAAGGCAAGAAATCTGACTTTTAAGTCTTGCTCTGCCAATTCCTCTACCTTGATGATATGAGATCAGTATGTTACTCTCTCTGAACCTCAGGTTTCTCATTTGGAAAATTTATTCATAGGATTGTTCTGAGTTTTAAATCAGACAATCCATGCAAGTTTTAAAACTAAAAATATACATACATGACTTTTTGGTATTAAGTTGACACTCCTATAAAAATCTTTCAACATATTTTAAACCAAAAAAATATTTTACTGGATGACACTGGCTTTTCATCAAGCTATTCCTCAGTCAAAAAAAAATAGGCAGATTGTTTGTTTATGTGAAAACCCACACATTAAATCTAATTAGTCCTCTTTTACACAAGACTTTAAAAATATTTACAGTAACAAACCTATTTCCTCTTTGAGTTGAGCATCACTTCAGCAAATAGGTTGGTTAGAGCACAATGTGCTCTAAACAAAAGTTAGTTTTTCAAACAATATTCCTAATGCCAGACTACAGACTACTAGGAAAAGACTAAGCTGACAACCAGGAAAATGGATGCAAATTATATGAGCTATTAGAATTACATTTGCACATGAATTTTAGTTGATTTTCCTGACTTCCATCCACATTTTAGCTTCTCTGTAACAATTGCTCTAGCTATAAATACTTATTTACCATTAGATTGCCTTCTTTTCAACAGATGGCTATTAGAATTATTTCAGGCAATTCTTAAGTTTTATATGCAAAAGCAAATTCAGCTTATTTAATGTTTTCATTACGAGTAAGCAGAAATTTGTGTAGGAGTTACTTTAGTGCTATGCTTAATTTTAATTAAAAAGATCTAGGAGTGTACATACATACTTTACACTTTCTCTATAACTTTTACTAGTTATTAAAATCAAAGTCAATAACAAATAATGTATTTTTTACTTAGTTTGTATTCTAATCTACAAAAAGTATATATCTGAAATTAAAAACTCTTAGCTTAAAAACATAAGACAGTGCCCATATATTCATTAAGCTTAGATCATCAGGGAAATTATAGATTATGTAAGACTAGGCCAGGTGATCTGGATCAGAGTTCTTATGCTTATCTATCTGAATCTCGTCTTTTTCTCGCCCCCGAAAAATGTGTGATCTGATACTAATTTGCTTAAAATCCCATTTTGGTCATCTTCCTTGGCATGTTCATCATCACAGTCTACTGGGAGAGACAGCCAAGAAAATAAATGATCATTCTTTCCTATTGGTCTCAATAAATTCTAAATCATTCAAGACAAAGGTCATGTCTTATTTTTATAACCCTAGCGGTTAGCACAACACATGACATATGGGACATGTTCAATAAATACTTGTTGAATTAATCTTAAAAATGTAAATAAATTTACAGAGGATGCACAGAGGATGGACTCTAAAACTCTGTCTATGGTAAGGAATGATAATAAACACTCAAAACATAAGGATATATTTCTTTGAGCTGCATTTCAAAGACCAACTAAAAATTAGCCAGACTAAAAAAAGAAAAAAAAAAAAAAAAAAATTAGCCAGATAGAAGAAGGGTATGTTTCAGACAGAGGAAATCACATCACCAACAGGAAGGAAACATTTGAGAGTATGGCACTTTCAGAAAATGGAATAGAAAATGCTTATAAGGTTGGATGGGACAGTGGAAGCACGTGGTACATGAATAACAATGAAACTGAAAGGCAAGCAGGGGCCAGACTGAGAAGATAATAACTAAAGGCTTTGTCCTTTATCTTAAAAGGCATAAGAATTACTAAAGGATTTTAAGCAGGGGATGACATGAGCACACTCACTTTTCAGAAAGATTACTCTTGTAGAAGTGTAGAGGATTGACTGAAGGATGGCGATGAGACTAATTTGAATGCAACTGTGAGAAATGGGGCCCTGAACTAGAACAGTTGCGAGTAAATACAAATTATATTCAAGATATATTTAGTTTATATAATCAACAGAACTTGGTATCTATATTTATATAGAAGGGCAAAAAGAGAAGAGAAGAAAAAAAATAAGAGAAGAAGAGAACGAAGTGGAGGAGGAGGAAGAACAGCAGAAGGAAGTAGTAGCAGTCATCATAAGAACGGTAGGAACTAAAACTAAAAACTAGAACTCACATTTACTGAGCACTTCTTTATGTGCCAGACAATATTCCAAGTACTTCACTCATTTAATCCCCAATACAACTCTGGAAGTAGGACCAAATGACTATTTTACAGATGAAGAATGTGGATTGAGATAGCCCTTAAAGATAGGAAGGAAGAATAAGGAAGTGGCAATATGAACTAAAGGCAGGAAGAAAAAAGGTATGGGAAAGGTACAAATAAGAAGGCTAGTCTAACTAAAGCAGTTGGCTTGTACAGGAGAGAAGTGGAAGACATGACTACAAAGTTTGATTGTGTCCAGCTTATAAAAGGTCTTAAATATATACACTCTTAATTCTCTAGGCAGTAAGAGCCATCAAAGATTTTGAGAAGAGGGGTGACTGTACATAAATTTCATTGAGCGCTTACCCCTGACTAGATGAACTAAGGTTATAGATCCTAAAGATCCCTTTCTGTCAAGTCTATCTACCTAAATGTCCTACCACGATCTAGAAATTAATGTGTCCAAAATTAAACTCAGATTTTTCTTTAATCTCCTCATGTTTTCCTCCTTCATCCTCTTCCTCTGTTTTCAATACTAATTATTGCAACTATATCCACCCAGTAACCTAAAACAACATAATGTTTAAGAGAGCAGGCTCCAGAATCAGACTGCCTAGGATCTAATCCTGGCCTACTCTTCTTTTAAGTTTCAGCTCAAAGTAATCTTCTTCTGGATTTCCATGACTCCACAAACTGATAGGTGCCTCTGGAATCTCACAATTTGTCACCTCCCTGACCAAAACAGATGACATCTATTTGTATCTCTATCTGCCCTATCAGATTGGAAGCACCTTAAGGTCAGGAACCAGGGTGACTCCTCTCCGGATCCATGACACTGCCCAGCACAGGGCCAAGCAAACAGGAGGTTTCAGAACACTAGCCCAGGCAGTGTGACTCCAGAGCCAGCATTCTTAATTATTATCCTTGGGCCACTGGATAGATGGCAGTGCCATTAACTAAAATGGGGATTACAGGAGAAAGAATAAGGAGATTACAGGGAAATATGAGTTTAGTCCTGGGAACATTAATTTCAAGGGCATACAGGTAAATAAACTAATAGGCTGGGATCTGTCTTGTTTATCTCTATAGTTCTGGTACCCAGTAAGGAATAAATGCTTAATTAAGTATATGAACAAATCACTCTTCTGTTTAGAACTTTGATGGCTCTCATACTGCCTAGAGAATAAAGTCCAAATTCATAGGGTGAAGCAAAGCTTTCTAGTTGTAGCTCTTACTAGTCTCCTGCATAAGGCTTAGGTAAATTAGCCTCCTCATTTTTGCCTTTCCCACATCTTTTTCTTCCTGCCCAAATACCTTATGAACTAAGAAATATGAACTATTTCTCCTTTTACCTTTTACCTTCAAGACCTACCTCAAGTCCCTATTCCTTCAAGAAATCTTTCAAGACCACTTCAGTTAAATAATGATCTCATGGTACAACACTTCTCCAAAGGACTCTATAATTACCACAAGCTAATTCACGAAGGCCATGAAAGACCCTAAAGGTCTTCCAGAATCAAAGAAACTTTATATTGTGTCTTACAGTTTTAGCATTAAGATCATTATAATTTTAAAACAGGTAATCCGTGAATACTCTGGCTTACATATGTATCAATATATATCAATAAACAGTGAAAAGGATTCCTAGTACAAAGGAATTATACCTTCATCCTAAACAAATTCCTTTCTTTGACAATACAGAAGGTGGTAGATAACTGAACTAGAGAACTACCTCCTTTTGTGAAAAGACCCTCTTACGTAGATAATGGAGTTACCAGCCACTGGCCCTAACAGTATTCCTCTCTTCTTAATCCTCTAATTATAAATCAAAACAAACAAACAAAAAGCCTCAAAGGCCCACATTTCAAATCCTCATCACAATTCCTGTTCCCCATCCCCAAGTAAAAATCTTTACATAGTCCACAAAGGAAGAAACTGAATTTCCAAGTTGGCAGGCCAAAGCTGTTTCAGTGATGGTGGGGAAGAACTTGCATGAACTGGCTATGAGAGAAGAGGGTAAAAGGAAGCTAAATAAGCTTCATCTGAAAAGTACAAATGAATGAGGTTGGCGGTGGGAAGGGCCTGAAATCACCTGAGGGGTACATGCAAGTCTACTGAAAACTTTTGTACTTTTGAAAGTATCAAAAAGCAGAAATGTTTGTGTGAAAGCTGGGAATTAGACAGGTTAGCAGGAAGACAATTTCCCATATAGTCACTATCCTGACTTTTAGGCAGGGTACAATGTAAAATATATACTTCATATGTACAAACATGGTCAGTTAACATCAGTGTCCAGAACTCTAGAATTTTTTTTGAATTGATCTTTCCTCCCCTTCTCCCACAAGTAATGCCTTTTGACCAGCAGCTGGGAAGTCTCACTTAAAGTGATCAGCATTCCTCTAGCATTCTAAGAGGTTGAACTATTTGTTTCCATAGAAACAGCTTTGTCAGCTAACACAGGATTCAGGCCAAGAACGGTGAAAAGAACTTACATTATGCAAATTAAAGACCTTTTCTACTCTCGGTTTCTCTTTGGTTTTTCACAAAATTCAGGCTTTCTTTGTCTGTAAAATAAAAAAAAAATGGGACAATTTATCAATTGTAAAGTCCACAGTGTTTTTAAAGGGGAGAAGGAAGTAGAAAGGGGTTAATTCAACATGATACCCAATTCTGTTTGTAGGTAGTTATGATTTCTTAGTAGAAAGTAAAAATAATGTGCACAGACACACATATCCACGCCCCAAGTTTCTAAATGACATCGCTTAAAATTCAATGTCAAATAATCTGAAATCAGTAATGAGGCAGAGTTAAACACAACAGGTTTAAAAGCTTTTAATAAAGGATAAGACTCATCAGCAGATTTTTAATAACGACAGTTTTTAGGTTAAGGCGCAAACAAAATGTAGCTTTTGTTTAAACTACAACTTCTGCACCAATTTTAAACATTACAAATAACGTTTAACTATAAATATGATGCCAAGAAAATGAGAAGTTTATGATCCAAAAGATCCCAAAAGAACTGGAAAGAAACCACAGTTAATCCATAGGATCCTGCCCTAATGGAGACTACATTCTGGTGAGACAACAGATATTAATAAGGAAACAATAAATGAGATGACTTCAGATAAAAGATTATGAAGAAAATGAGACAGGGTAATACAATAGATAGTGATGTTTGGAAGAGGCAACATTAAATAAGATGGTGAGAGATGGCCTATTTTAGGGGATGATATTCGAGTTGAGACCTGAAAGACAAAAAATGAGTCACCCATGTGAGGATCCAGAAATAAAGGTCCAGGTTGAAAGAACAGAAAGTTCATTTATACGTGGCTATCACAAGAAAACTAAATATATATCCCAAACTGACATCCACTTTTTTCCGACTTCTGTTAATAGTTCCACCAGTTCTGAGATCTTTATCTCCCTCAAGCCCTATTACCCAATTGCCAAGAACTGTTGATTCCACAAGGTTTTTAGAATCCATTATCCTAATTTAAACATTCTTTTCTCACCTGAAATATTTAACAGTCTTGCTGATTTTCTGGTCCTATCTCCTTCATAACAGCCCGTACACTTCCATGAGACTAAAACATACCCAATTTCTTCAAGTCCTAATTCAAAACTATCTTATCGATGAGGTCATCACTGTTTCAATCAGAAAGGTATCCATTCTCTTTATTCTGAATTCCCATAATTTTACCCATATCAGTAGAGGGCAGGAAATGAAATAACAAATCAGACAACAAGACAGCAAAGTAATAATGGAGAAACGAGTTTAAATGTCTCAGTTATCACAATAAATATAAATGATTTACCCTTGCTACTTAAGACATATTGTCCAATTGAATTTTTTAAATTCAGCTTTATCAAAAATCCAGCTAAATCAGCAGGATATGGAAAGCTGTCTATTTAAATCTATTTATGAGGAAAAAAACATTAACAGGGATAAAGCAATTCATTACATTAAGATAAAAAATACAATTCACCAAGAAAATGTAACAATTCTGAATTTGTATACACTTAATAAAATGATCTTAAAATATACAAAGCAATAATTGCTATAATTACATGAAATAGTTGCCAATTTTATCATTATGCTGCTGAGAGATTTCAGTGCACCATTCTCAATTATTGATAAGTCAAGCAGAAAGAAAAAGTCAATAAATAAAATATTTGGACAACAACATATTCAATGACCCTGACTTGGCCAAAAAGACAACCCTTTACCCAACTATGGGAATAAACATGCTTCTCCAGTATACTTCAAACATTTAGAAAACCTATACTAGGATACTAGGCCATTAAACAAGTCTCTAAAATTCTCCTTAGTTCATGGTTTAGGCTTCAGATGGTTTTCCCTTCATTAATCATCCAGATAATTGCATTCCAAAGACGCTATTGCTATCCTCATAGCTTTAAAACTAACTTTATATGGAATACACTAAGCCAGATAAAGTTTTAAAAAAATAAAAAATAAAAAATACTTGAAGGAAAAACTCCCTTAATTTAAAAAAACTTCTAAAGTAAAAATCCAATAAGGAAAGATTTCAAAGGGGAGTAGTAGTACTATACATTATAACACAAAGCCACATAAATCTGCACTCACAGACAGAAAAAGGATATAACTCCCAACACTCAATTCAGTTGGTTATCAATAGTGCAACGTCTGTAGCTTATATAAGACATATCTTTTCCGCATGCAAACTTGCAGGCACCTAGCAACTTTGAACATTCCTGGAAAAAATTATATAAAACATGTATTTGTAACTAAAAGATTATCTTTATAACTTCCTTTTCTCATACCATGATTCTAGGCCATATGACTGTCATGAAATAAAAATAAAGTAACACAGCTGGAAAAAATAGCTGGAAAAAAATAATGCTGCTTTTAAAATGTACTATACATACATTCTAAAATATACATTTACCAAATATCAAAAGATTTATTTTCAAATGTTACTTTGGCTCCTCTTAAATATTTCTTAGATGCCAGTGGTTTTCAACCAGAGGTAATTTTTGCATCACCACCCCCAGGGGAAATTCGGTATGTCAGGAGACATTTTTGATTGTCACGACTGGGGAGGAATGAGGTGCTACTGGTATCTAGTGGGTAAAGGCCAGGATAGCTGCTAAACATGCACAGGACAGCCCCCTACACAAAGAATTATAAGGTACAAAATCTCAGTAATGCCGAAGTTGAGAAACCGTGTTAAAGCAAACACTGGAATATTTGCTAATTCAAAATTGAGGCATTCTAATTCAATATTGAAGCATTCTACTTCTATTCTAAGTCTTAAAATTGGGTAAAGCACAATGCTAGTGGTCAATAAGAGGGGGGATGGGGGTGGGTTAGTGGCCAGGGAAACCTCAGGGGTGCTTTCATCTCTTTGAGATAAATGAGAACAGAGCTTAGGACTGTCTGACATGGCCATGCAATCTTTGAATCTATTGTTAGGAATGCTCCTTTTGTGATACCCTAAAGGAGAAATGATATTTGTCTCCAATTTTCACAGAGAACAATACTATAATAAAGATTTACATCCAGGGGATAATGTCCTATTTGTAATAACAATATACCCAAATACTGTGCTTTTCTACTGCTGAACCAAGAATATGTTAGTATATAGCTTTCTGGGAGCAATGGGCTATGATCACTCCAGCAAAACACAGTCTGCCTCTGTGGGTATGATCACCTTTCCTCAAAATCACGTGGGTTACATGGACTAATATGGATACTCAAATGTTAGGATTACTGTTAAGAAACAGAAGAGAAAAGGGGAGACTGCACACCTGATAGGAAACTAGAAATGACTACTAAATTCATATATATACACATACACAAACACAGATATACATACATATGTATACACACACCTATATATCAAACACACAGGCATCTCCCTCATAAAATTAGGAATCAATTCCTAATGAAAACAATTAACTGGGAGCTGATTTGCCATAATTTAAATATGAAACATTTATGTTTCTTCCTATGTCCACCCAAACCCCCAAACCAAATTAATAAAATATAAGTAAAATGTATATATATGACAGATGTTTTAAGATGGAAAATGCTTAAATCAACGTTTCCTAATTCTAATCATCAAACTATTAACATGGCTGGTAACAAAAAGTTGTGTACTACTACATAAGCCCTTTTGTTGATATGCTGGCTGCATGTTTTAAAAATATCTATACGTGATGCTGCTGTTCACACCAATTTTATCTGGAATGTAATTCAATACTTTTCCCACATGTGGTTTTGTTAAAAATTCTTTATTGCCTTTGGGTATATAAATATCCATTTTTCCTTTATAAAATAATAATAATGGGGGGGTTAGGGGTATGGGATGTGTGGGATTTTCTTGTGTCTTTTTATTTCTCTTTCTACAGTAATTCAAATATTCTAAAAATGATCATGGTGATGAATACACAAGTACGTGATGATACTGTGAACCACTGATTGTATACTTTGGATGGACTGTATAACATGTGAGTTTCTCAATAAAATTACATTTTAAAAAATTGAAGCATTCACTTGTCCAATTATATTTAATAAGTTCCTCATATATTCAAGACAAAAAGTTAAAACAGCCACACTTACTTGCTAATCAACTAAAATACCAGATGGTATTTTAGCCCATTACGTTTCAACTCTTTTTCAAGTACTGTTAGTTTCCAAATAGTAAACCAAGGCTGAAAGATTCTTAAATATCACCTAATTCACTGCATTTCAAAATACTCAGGAAGGCAGTTTTCAAGGACGATCCTGACAGTAAGTGGTGAAGTAAGAGCAGAATCTCACAAAAGTGAAAGAAATCCTTTTTTCAAGGCTCAAGAAAAAATAGTTCCTCTGATTTAGATGTTTAAAAACAAAACACCTTATACATTCCTCTTATTTCACAAATGACAAAGGAAGGTCCAAAAAATTAAAGTCACTTCTCAAGGTTATATAAGTATTTAGTGGTGGAGATCAGTAAATCCAAAAATTCAAAAGGCAATGATCATGAACAGAGTAGCAGGGGACTAGATGGATAAAACTACTGCTACTAGAGGTGGGGCAAGATGACAGCACAGTGAAATGTGTATTTAGTTAGTCCTCTAGAGCAACTAGTAAATACCCAGAAACAACTAGTATATAGTCTGGAACAACTGTTGGGGGACATCTGTGACTGGACACACATCCTACACTAGCCTGGAATTGGTGGAATGGCTGAGATAACAGCACAGAACTTTAAGTAAAGCTCCCCAAACCGTGGAGCTGGTGCCCTCCCCCACCAGCAAGGCAGTGTGAGCTGAAATACTTCCCTCTGGAAAAAAGAAGCTGCTTACCTGGAGCGAGGGACAGTACCTCAAGCAGGCTCCAATTGTGGTTTTAATTAACAAGTTTGGACTACTGAATACAAGCTACAATGACAGATAAACCCTGAGCAAACAAGAAAGGAACCTGAGGTTCCTCCCTACAGAGGGGAGGCAGGGCTGACAGAAAAAAAAAAAACGTAAATAAATTAAAACAGAGGCTTCTGGAGACGGCAGAGATCAGAATACTGAAAAACAGCTGTGTGCCAAGAAAAGGGGCACAGAGAACTGTGTAACAATACTGGTCAACTGGCAAAACTGGGGGGCTGGGGACTGGCTCTGAAAAGGGGCTTTTGCTCTTTTTCCTTTTTCTCCCTCTCATTCTAAGCAGCTCATTAGAGAAAGCCTCAGGCATTTTCAACTGTCAGTGCTGATCCAGGCAAGGATGGAGTTAACAGAGTCAGAGAGACAAAGGAGGAATTCAAGTGTAGAAGATAACTACCTAAAGGGTGTATCTTCCCTAAGAAAAGTGGGGAGGGGCCCAGTTCAAGTGACTGCCCTCCCTCAGAGATTTCAGACCTCAGGGCCTGGGAGTGGTGGGGTAGAAACCAGAAAAAACTTAAGTTTGGCTTCCAACACCCTTCACCTCTGGCCAGGACAGTGTTCACTGAGAATTAAAGTGATGGCACCTTTTTACACCAGTAGGAAGTACCACCTGCTGGACAGGATAGGAAAAGCACTGAGTCTAGAGGCCTCACAGGAATCTGACAACCTGCTCCTCAGGGGAACATGATACTTAAACCTGGGACCATCTGGTCTGGGAAAATCTTATTGGGGTAATCAAGGAAACCAGATGCCTAGACAACAAAAAAAATTTCAAGTCACATTAGGAAACAAAGATATGGCCCAGTCAAAGGAACAACACTACACCTCAACTGAGATACAGGAATTGAAACAACTAATTATTAACCAAACAAATCTAAATCAACAAGTTGGAAGAAGATATGGCAAAAGAGATGAAGGATATAAAGAAGACATTTGGCAAACAAAAGGAAGAACCTGAAAGTTTGAAAAAGCAATTGGCAGAACTTATGGGAATGAAAGGCACAAAAGAAGAGATGAAAAACACAATGGAGACATACAACAGCAGATGTGAAGAGGCAGAAGAAAGGATTCAGGAACTAGAGGACAGAACAGCTGAAACCCTGTACACAAAATAACATAGGGAAAAGAATGGAAAAATATGAGCAGCCTCTCAGGAAACTGAATGACAACATGAAGCACATGAATGTACATGTCATAGGTGTCCCAGAAGGAGAAGACAAGGAGAAAAGGGCAGAAACAATAATGGAAGAAATAATCACTGAAAATTTCCCATCTCTTATAAAAGACATAAAATTACAGATCCAAGAATCACAGCATGCCCCAAACAGAATATATCTGAATAGACCTACACCAAGACACTTAATAATCAGATTATCAAATGTCAAAGACAAAGACAGAATTCTGAAAGCAGCAAGAGAACAGCAATCCATCACATATAAGGGAAGCTCGATAAGAATATGTGTGGATTTCTCAGCAGAAACCACGGAGGTGAGAAGGCAGTGCTATGATATATTTCAGATAATAAAGGAGAAAAACTGCCAACCAAGAATTCTATACCGAGCAAAACTGTCCTTCAAAAATGAGGGAGAGTTAAAAATATTCTCAAACAGACACTGAGTTTGTGAACAAGATACTTGCTCTACAGGAAATACTAAAGGGAGTGCTACAGAAAGAAAGAAAAAGACAGGAGAGAGATGTCTGGAGCACAATATTGAGTGATGGTAGCACAATAATATAAATACAATGAACAAAGATGACTCTGAGTACTGTTGAAAGAGGAAGGTTAGGGGCATGTAGGACACCAGAGGGAAAGAGAGAAGATAAAGATTGGGACTGTATAACTTAGTGAAACCTAGAGTGGCAATGATTGTGATGAAATGTACAAAAATGTTTTTACATGAGGGAGAACAAATGAATGTCAAATTTGCAAGGTGTTAAAAAAGGGGTGGTATTGAAGAAAAAATACAATCAGTGCAAAACAGTTTATAGTTAACAGTAACACTCTAATATGCTTCCATTAAATTAACAAAGGCAATATACTAATGCTAAATGTCTATAAGAGGGGGATATAGGAAGGGGTATGGGATTCTTGGTATTGGTATTATTGTCTGACTTTTTCACTGTATTTTTTTTTTATTTTGAAATAATTTCAAACATATAGGACAGTTGCAAATACAATACAAACCCCATACAGAGAAAAGAGAACTCCAACCCCCCACCCTAGATATCTCTATCTACCAATTTTACATTTTGCTACCTTTGCAGTACCTTTTTTCTCTTTCCTTCCTTCCTTCCTCTCTCCTTCCCTCCCCCCTCTTCCTTTCAACTATTATCTATCAATTATCTATCTACCTATTTATCATCTTCTGAACATCTGAGAGCAGGTTGCATATATCATACTCCTTGAACTCATACTTCCATGCACATTTCCTACGAACAAGGATATTAACTTACACCATTAACTTAACTGCAGTTAATTCAAGAAAATTAATATGGATATAAAGCTTAAATTCTATATTCCAATTTTTCTTTATGCCCCCTTTGAGCTTTTCTCCTCCATTTTTAGATCCACTCCAGTATTGTATATTGCACTGATTGCCATTAACTCTTAATTAACTTAAAAAAAAAAAACTATCTCAAAAAAATTTTTTTTAAAGATACAATAAAAAAACATTTCAAACAAACCATAACAAGGGAGTAAGAAAAAGACAACTAACCTAAAATAACTACTTTACTTCCAACATGTTCCTACTCTACCCTAAGAAAATAACCTAATATAGCAACATTTCTGTGAACTTGTTCCTACCATACCCATCAGAAACTAACAAACTATAGTCATTCCCGGGCATTCCCAGAACATTAAATTTACCCATGATAGCTTATCTGTTCTTATTGGGTTATGGTTTCCCCTTCATTAATTGCTCTCTATCGCTAGTTCCCCTACATTTTACATTATAAACCATTTATTTTAGGAGTGTGTTGTTTAACATCCAGTTGTTTGTGAATTTTCTAAGTCTCTGATGGTTATTGACTTCTAATTGTATTCCATTGTGGTCAGAAAATGTGCTTTGAATAATTTCAATTTTTTTAAAATTAATTGAGGCATGTTTTATGTCCCAGCATATGGTCTAATCTGGAGAAAGTTCCATGATCACTAGAGAAGAATGTGTATCCTGGTGATCTGGAATGTTATGTTCTATATTTGTCTGTTAAATCAAATTCATTTATCAGATTGTTTAGCTTTTCAATTTCCTTATTGATCTGTCTGGTTGATCTATCTATAGGAGAGAGGGATGTGATGAAGTCTCCCACAATTATTGTGGAAACATCAATTGCTTCCTTTAGTTTTGCCAGTGTTTCTCTCATGTATTTTGTAGCACCATGACTGGCTGCATAAACATTTATGATTGTTATTTCTTCTTGCTGAATTGTCCCTTTTATTAGTATGTAGTGGCCTTCTTTGTCTCTCTTAACATCCTTGCATTTAAAGTCTATTTTATCTGAGATTAATATGGCTACTCCTGCTTTCTTTTGGCTGTAGCTTGCATGAAATATTTCTTCCATCCTTTCACTTTCAATTTCTTTGTGTTGCTGTGTCTAAGATAAGTCTCTTGTATGCAACATACTGATAGTTCGTATTTTTTAAATCCATTCTGCCAATCTGTATCTTTTAATTGGGGAGTTTAATCCATTTACATACAATGTTATTACTGTGAAGGCATTTCTTGAATCAGCCATACTATCCTTTGCTTTTATGTTTCTCAGATATATTTCTCGCCCCCTCTCTTAAAGTCCTTTAATGAACCAAGATTGAATCTCATTAGTACTGAACGTTTCTCCATCTCTCTCTCTCCTTTTCTTTGTTTCTCTGTTGCTAGGGCTCCCTTTAGTATCTCAAGCAGGGCAGGTCTTTTATTAGCAAAATCAGCATTTGTTTGTCTATGAAAAATTTAAGCTCTCCCTCAAATATGAAGGAGAGCTTTGCTGGATAAAGTATCCTTGGTTGGAAATTTTTCTCTCTCAGGATTTTAAATATGTCATGCCACTGCCTTCTCACCTCCATGGTGGCCTCTGAGTAGTCACTACTTAGTCCTATGTTGTTTCCTTTGTACGTGGTGAATTGCTTTTCCCTTGCTGCTTTCAGAACTTGCTCCTCTTCAGTATCTGAGAGTCTGATTGGAATATGTCTTAGAGTGGGTTTATTTGGATTTATTCTATTTGGAGTTCGCTGGGCATCTACGCTTTGTGTAGAAGGTTTGGGAAGTTATCCCCAACAATTTCTTTGAATACACTTTCTACACCTTTACCCTTCTCTTCCCCTTCCGGGACACCAATGAGTCTTATATTTGGACATTTTATTTTATCTATCATATCCCTGAGGTCCATTTCAATTTTTTCAGTTTTTTTCCCCATTCTTTCTTTTGTTCTTTCATTTTCCATTCTGTGGTCCTCGAGGTCACTGATTCATTGTTCAGCTTCCACTAGTCTGGCACTATGAGTATCCAGAATCTTTTTAGTTTGGTCAACAGTTTCTTTTATTTCCATAAGATCATCTATTTTTTTTAATTTACTCTTGCAATTTCTTCTTTATGCTCCTCTAGGGCCTTCTTCATGTCCTTTATATCCTGTGCCATGCTCTCGTTGTTTGTCTTTAGTTCTTTGATTAACTGCTCCAAGTACTGTGTCTCCTCTGAGCTTTTGATTTAGGTGTTTGGGTTTGGGTCATCCGTATCACCTGGTTTTATCATATGCTTTAAATTTTTCTGCTGTTTCTGGCCTCTTGGCATTTGCTTTACTTGATAGGGTTCTTTTAGGATATGTAGTATTATTCAAGGACAAATCTCTGATTTGTCAGATCTACAGCTTGGTGGCATACACTTTCTCTAACTAACCAGCAGATGGTGTCCACGAGTCACCTATTACCCTCAAGACAGTTCTCCCCAAATTTGTCTTTGTGGTGTGTGGGAGTCTGATTCTTGTGGGGTCCAATTGGTGCACCAAGTGTGGGTATGCTGTTGGTGCTGTCCGCCCTGAATGTGGGGCATGTGTCTGAGCGGTTAGGAAGGGAGGGCAGCTTTAATAATCAAACCTCCTAGGTGTTCCTGGAGATTCCAGGCTGTTGCAAGAGCTTAAACATTGATTTCAGTCTCGCCACAGACTATCTCTGCCGCTGACCCACAAGTCTTTGGTACTGGCGTATTGTCCCTGGGATTTCTGAGTGGGTCCCTCTTCCAAGCCGTCCCCTTCTAGGGCCTCTGCTGAGGGAAGGTTATGCTGCGTCACAAGTGCACACCATCCCTCAAGGGAAGTTCTGGGCCACCAGGCTGTGTAGGTGCATTCCAAGCCTGCTGTAAGGATGGCTGTATGGGGCTTTGTAATTTCCCCCTTTCGCACAGCTCCGCCTTCCCAGCTCCAGGACAATTAGCTGTGGGTGCACGAAAGGCTGTTGTCCACGCCTGATATTGTGGCGTGTGTGCATGTTGTTGAAAACACTTCCTGTCAAACTGGGTTTTTTGGCAGGGCTCTGGGCTGTGGCTCCAGCGCCGGGCAGGAGCATTCCCAGCCCACCGGCAAGATGGCTGCAAGGGGCATGGCTTTTTTCCCCTTTTGGCTAACCTCTGCCTGCCTCGCTCTGATACAATTAGCAGCAGTTGCGCGAAAGGCTATCTTCCATGCCAGATATTGGGGAGTTTGCACAGCCCATTCCTGCCGCGCTTAACTGTGCAGTTCTTGCTGCTGTATCTGCAGCTGCTTTTGGGTTTTTTAAAAAAGATCTAGCCCACCTCCAAATGCCAACCCTTTTTCCCACACCACAGCGTGGCTGCTGGATATTCAACGGCTTACTCACTCGTTTCAGAAGGCAGACTCCCGGTTTCACCAAGTTCATAGTCCCTGTGGTTTTAGCAGACCTTGTCCAGCTGGTGCATCGCTGGAACTGGTGTTGTGGGTGACTTTCTGGCTTTTACTAGTATTTTTCATGGAGGTGCCCCCTAGCTGCCATCTTAGGTTCTCCCCCTTTCATTGTATTTTAATTTCTTTTCTTTTGTTGCTTTTTACTTGTCATTTTTTTTTCTTTTTCTTTTTTCTTTTTACTTTTTTCGCCTCTTCCTCTTTGTGGAAGAAATGGAAATATCCTTATATAGACAGTGTTGGTTAATGCAGAACTATGTGATTATACAGGGAAACAATGATTGTTTACGTAGGATGGAATGTATGGTGTGTGAATAAAACAAGTCTAAAAAATAAACAGAGGGATACAAGTGCTGGAGAAAATGTGGGGAAAGGAATGTACCTAATCACCATTGGTGGGGAAATAGAATGGTGCAGCCCATCTGGAGGGCAGTGTGATTGTTCCACAGGAAGCTAAGCCTGGGGTTGCCAGATGGTCCTGCAACTTAGTCATTGGGTATATACAGGGAAGAACTGAAAAGAGGGACATGAATGGACATTTGCACAATGGGGTTTATGGTGTCAGTATTCATGATTTGCAGTGGATGGACATGGCCTAAGGGTACGTCCACTGATCATGGAATGGCAATCTGTGGTGTATACACACAATGGAATATTGAGCTCCTACAAGAAAGAGTGAAGTTGTGAGGTGAATGGACATTGAGGAAAGTATGTTGAGTGAAATAAACCAGAAATGAAAAGAAAAACATTATAATGCCTCACTAATATGGACTAACTATAATGTGCAAGCTCTGACAATTGAGTCTGAGAACACAGGTTATCAGGGGAAGGCTTACTGTAAACGTTCCTAGATTGTAAGCTCTTACAGCAGTTACATCTATTTCTGAGTAGTAATGGTTAGTTCTAAATTCTGAGATGCTGAGCTCTTTGTGTATAATCTGTAGGTCTCGGTCCCTGGAACTCTGGGTATCTGTGTGACACCTGAGATTCAGAACCAGAGTCCAACAGCTATGAATGTCAGCATTACCCCATACAGCAAATGTTAAGGAGTCTGAAGAAAGAGATCAGTCTTCAATTAGAGATCTGACTGAAATAGACTTGGTTAAAACTAAGGTAAATAAGACTAAAGGGTAAAAGACGATACTGATGATATTTTTAAAACTTCAACTACTGTGTGAGACTAAAGAAGAGATGCTTATTACGTGCAAAATCTCTATTTTTTTTTTTTTTTTTTTGGTAACACACTATATATTCTAACTTGTATGGTCAGTTTATTCAAACAACATAATTACATGGAACGTTGAATAGGGAGTGAAATCTGGTTGGTTTGTATGGGTTAGTGTGAAGTCCCAATACATCTCAGAGTAATTTGGTTAGAGAATAAAGATGTATTTGCAAAGCCCCCTTGAGGGACTGGGGGAAAATGTGGAAATATTAAATTTCCCCACTTGGGGAATTACTGTTATTCTCACAAACACTGGGGGCTACCAATTTAGAAAGCCGAGCCCTTGATCTTTGGACTTGCCCTTATGAAGTTTGTTACTGCAAAGGAGAGGCTAAGCCTATGTATAATGGTGCCTATGTTTCACCCCCAGAGAACCTTTTTTGTTGCTCAGATGTGGCCTCTCTAAGCCAACTCTGCAGGTAAACTCACTGCCCTCCCCACTACATGCGACATGACTCCCAAGGGTGTAAATCTCCCTGGCAATGTGAAACATGACTCGCGGGGATGAGCTTGGCCCTGGTACCATGGGATTGAGAAAGCCTTCTTGACCAAAAGGGGAAAGAGAAAGGAAACAACATAAAGTTTCAGTGGCTAAGAGATCTCAAATAGAGTTGAGAGGTCATTCTGGAGGTTATTCTTATGCATTATATACATATCTGGTTTTAGTTTTTTGGAATAGCTAGAAGGAAATACTTGAAACTGTCAAAGTGAAACCCAGTAGTCTTTATTCTTGAAGACAATTGTATAACTATATAGTTTACACTGTGTGACCATGTTATTGTGAAAACTTTGTGGGTCCCACTCTCTTTATACAGTGTATGGCCAGAAGAATAGAAAAATGAGGGCAAAAAGCAAATAAATAATAGGGAGAGACAAGGAATGGGATATTTTGGGTGCCCTTTTTTACTTTAACTTTTATTCTTTTTCTTTTGTGTGTGTGGTAATGAAAATGTTCAAAAATTGACTGTGGTGACGAATGCATAACCATATAATGGTACTGTGAACAACTGATTGTACACTGTGGATGACTGTATGGTATATGAATATAGCTCAATAAAATTAAAAAAAAAACAAAAACAAAAAACACTGCTAAGTAAATTGCTTTATTCTGTATATTGAGACCTGAGTGGGAAAGCATACACATTTTGAGTAATATTTTCTAGCATATGATACATTCCCCATTAATTCCTTATGATCTGGCTTCAGCGACAAAATATATGCTAATCCTCACACAGCCCTAGAAATATAAGTACTATTGCTATCCCCAGGGTTAAATGAGGAGACAGGTTTAAAGAAGCAAAGTATTTTGCCCAAAGAATACCTCAAAATAAACATTCAACATTCATAACAGGTATTCATGTACATGGTCTCAGAGCCTTTATACTATATAATCCTTACAACATCCCTGTATCATAATTTAAAATTCTTATCCCTATTTTATAGAGGAGGAAACCAGGACACATTGAGTAAGCAGTGATGGTGGCAGTAGAGGTGGAGGTGATGGTGGTATGAGAGGAAGAGCAGAAGTAGAAGTAAAAGCAATATCATTACTTGCTAGGCACATTGTTGAGGATTTCATATACATTATCTTATTTAATCCTTCAAAAACAGGAAGTTATCTCTAGTGTACAAACAAGGAAAACAAGTATGGAAAGGTTAAATTGCTTCTCAAGGTCATAAATCTAAGTGGAAGAGCCAAGACTCAAATCAAATCTGTATGATTCCAAAACAGAAGCTCTTAACTTTTGCCATATTTTTATTTAGTCTTATTTAATGCTAAGAAAAGAGACAGAAAAATTCTATTGATCATTAACTTGCTGTGCCAGTTTGAATCTGTTATGTACCCCACAAAAGACTATGTTCTTTTAATCCACTCTTGTGGGAGCAGACCTATTGTGGGTGGGATCTTTGATTAGATTATTTCCATGGAGATGTGACCCTGCCCACTCAAGGTGGGTCTTGATTAGTTTACTGGAGTACTTAAGAGAGGTCAGACCCAGACGCTTGGAGATAACATACAGAAAGACGTTTGGAGATGCTAAGAGATGAAGCCCAGAGTTTGCCCTGGAGAAGCTAAGAGAGGACCCCCAGACGAGAGACAAATGCCCTTGGAGAAGCAGAGAAGCAAGCAAGGACACCCAGGAGCTGAGAGAGAGAAATTAAGACAGAAGCCCTGAAACATTATGGAGAAAGCAAGAGAAATGAGAAGCTAACCTCAGTAGAGGCACAGCAGACTCCAGCCATGTGTGTTCCCATGTGACAGAGGAACCGCAGATGCCATCGGCTTTTTTTCAGAAAAAGTACTGTTTGTTGATGCCTTAACTGGGACATTTTCATGGCCTCAGAACTGAAATTTGCGAACTAATAAACACCCATTGTAAAAGCCAATCCATTTCTGGTGTTTTGCATTCCAGCAGCTTTAGTAAACTGGAACACTTGTTCATAGAAATTCTTTTAAATGATGAGATTCTATGAGAAACTCATTTTCAGATCCAAATAGCTAATAACCTCTTCTTGCTTTTCTATGCCTAAAATTTGGATTTAGCCTGTGCCAGTATGAGTGTATTATGTCCCCCCAAACGCCATTATCTTTGATGTAATCTTGTGTGGGCAGACCTATCAGTGTTAATTAGATCGTAATTCTTTTGAGAATTTCCATGGAGATGTGCCCCACCCAACTGTGGGTGATGACTCTGATTGGATAAATTCCATGAGGTGTTGGCTCACCCATTCAGGTTAGGTCAGAATTAAATTACTGGAGCACTATATAAGATCAGACAGAAGGAGTGAGCTTGCTACAGCCAAGAGGGACACTTTGAAGAAAGCACAGGAGCTGCAGATGAGAGACATTTTGAATATGGCCGTTGGAAGCAGACTCTTGCTCTGGAGAAGCTAGGAGAGGACGAATACCCCAAGTGCAACTAAGAGTGACATTTTTGAGGAACTGCAGCCTAGAGAGGAACATTCTGGGAGAAAGCCATTTTGAAACCAGAACTTTGGAGGAGATGCCTTCCCAGCTAACAGAGGTTTTCCGGACACCATTGGCCATCCTCCAGTGAAGGTACCTGACTGCTGTGTTACCTTGGACACTTTATGGCCTTAAGATTGTAACTGTGTAACCAAATAAACCCCTTTAATAAAAGCCAATCCATCTCTGGTGTTTTGTATTCCGGCAGCATTAGCAAACTAGAAAATGGCCTAAAGTATTTCTAGGAAAGAATGGGATTGCATAATAAATCATCCTTTACCACATTCCTTTACAAATGTGGATGCTATCCTGTTATTGTAGTACCTTGCAATACAAAAGAGTTGGGGGGAACAAGAAAGCCTCACCACTTTTTTTTAAATTAGATAATCAAGCTCCCTAAATATATATATGTAACATTCCCTGAAGTTAACAGTTTTGCTTAAAAATCAGTGGAAAATTTCTCCATTGCTTGTATCAAACACAAAGGTGAAGCTCTTTGGAGATATTCAAGACTACACAGGTACGGTAGGAATTGGTTACAAGCCAAAGAGTATCAAAGATATCAAATGTTTGGTTACTTGAACTGCCTCATTATCACCCTTAACTCCTTAGTAATAAAAGATTAAATGCATCCAAAAGGGTAGGAAAATTCTTGAAATGGTGAGCACTAGGATAAAAGATAGTTTATAACATTTTCAAACTGACTAGACATGGATTTTTGGAAATGTGGTACAATTACCTGCAATATGGCTTTTCAGTACATTGCTACAATCAAGAATATATACGGCCTAGTTGGAGAACAAGAAAAGGTCTAGATAAGGAACAGAGCCAGTGTAAGAGATAGAAGATAAAGCCAGAGCTGACTATGACTGCTAAGCTAAATTGTTTGAATTTTCTCCTGCAGGCAGTGGGAAACTACAGGTTTCCAAGTTAAAAAAAAAATAAAAATAAAAAAGTCAAGAACAAAATGGCTTTTTAGAAATATAAATCTACCCTATGCTGCAACCAGAGTTGACCTTGGAAAAATATAAGCAAAGAGGTCAAATGGGACAATGTTTACTCATGGGAGGATGAAGGAAATAGAAGGAATAAAAAGGGATAAATTGAAACAATGTTAATTATAAAAGGATGATTTAACAGGATTTGGAGACCAGGAGTCAAATATAATTCTACAACACGGAGCAACAATTAAACCTGTGAGAATTATGGAAACTTAGAAGAAGTAAGAAAATCCAAAAAATAAGGTTCCCCTCCCCCAGGGAGGTGGGGGGCGGGGAGAAGAATTGGAAAGGAGGTGGTAAATTCCATTTTAGAAGTAATGCATTTAAAGTTGGAGTTTACAGCAGGCTGTTAATTCCTACAGAGTGACTCCAAAGAGCTCAGACTCGGAATTAAAATTTGTAAATTTGTAAGTAATTTACATATGTATCTTACATTTGTAAAGCTTTTTTGGTTTCTACAGCAATCTCAAGCACATTATTTCATTTCATCTCCACAACCATCCTGATAGGCAAGGCAGGTCAGATATCCCCATTTTCCAGAAGATACGTAAGCACTGAATGTAAGTCACATAGCTAGAAGCAACAGAACTGGATCCAGAATCCAGATCAGTGAACCCTTATATGGATCCACAGTTCTATTTTAGTTACTTCTCTGCAAGATACCATGCTTGAATACATGCTTCCTTCAAAAATCACAATTATATCATTTTTTACCTTTAAAATACGACTAGACAATAATCATCTTTTCCACTCAACTGATGGCTTCATAAAATGAATTTTAATAGATGCAATTTTACTGTTAAATATATTAACAGACTATAAGTTTACTATAGCACCAAACTGTGGTAGCATGAAATCTATTGCTCAGTTTCTAGATTCTGTTAAACAGTTGCAGAAGCACTCAAAATGGAGAAATTGTATAGAAGTGTGTGAGTTTTCCTACTACATTTGAAAAGTGAAACTAAGCTATTAAAATCTAGTTTCCCAGTGACAATATAAACATGTAATTCCCTACTTTATATTGCTCCAATTTCACATTCACTAGAAAGTGCGCCATATGTCCTACCCTGACAATTTTAAGAGCCACAATTTTTTTAAAAAGTGCTTTTGATTGAGTGTTCACAATATGCTTGGAACCACGCTGACCTCCATAAATGGATGATCCCATTCGAGTCTTCACAGCAGTCACAGGACTGGGTGCCAGTTTTACTGATGGTGAGACAAAAGCTCAGAAAGACCATGGAACCTACCACGTGTGCAGAGGAAATTTGGGGCCGGAGATTGCCCGTCACCTGCCAGGCCCTAGTTCTGGACAATCTGCAGGGCAGAGACAGCTGCAGGAAAGAGCTCTGGTATGCTCCCAGAGGGCAGAAGCAAGCTGGGAACTTTGGTGGCAGCCACACTAATCCTGGAGGGGTTCTTTCTGCATATGGTTACTTTTTGTCAAGACACGACTTCATTAGCTATAGCCCCACTTTGGTCAGGGTGGCAGGCACAGTCATTCATTGCCTTTGGGTGAATTAATTGCCATTAGCCCAATTACGTGAGTTTCTATCCCTCTTCAAACTTCCTGTCTCTACTTCATTTTCTCTCTCCTCAACCATTAATTCAAAGGTGGCTCACTTATGTGGCTTTCACTCGTGTGACTTCACACTCCTATGATGAGTGAAGGTGACAAAGCCTTTGAGAGTCCAGAGCTGAGGATGCCAATCCACCACTGGAATTCACTGAGGGGCCTCCAAGTGGCCTCCTCCTTCCCCGAGGGAGGGAACATGGAAGGAATATGCCCTGCCAGGTAATATGGAAGGAAAGACTTCCTGCGCCTCAAATATATGTATTACTAAAACACACTGACCCAGATCCTGTTCTTTAACGCATCAACCCTGTCATAGAAAGGATACATGGTTAAAGGGTATTTGATTTGCTTTTTGGCAAGTCAACAGAAATCAAAGATTTCACACTTAAGTACTGGGTGGTGATGAGTTAACCTCTCTGTAAAGTTTCTGTGAGGCCTCTTCCTGTGCCTCAGTTGCTCCAGGTCAGGCCTTAACTGTGTATTCCCACTTAACTCAGTAGCTGACTTACTTGGAGCGCCACTGAGCTCTAATCTTCCCCCTCCAATGACCCTTTATAACATCTACAGGCACTGTCATGCTTAAACATCACAATGATGCAGGCATTGTTGCTTCTGAGAACAGAAACTCAAATAAGTTCCGGAATAGTTGTTTTCAAACCTGGCTATAAATCGGCAGCTGACAAGCTGTTTTTAATAATAAAATGCTACCTTACATCTTAAAAATGAATACCCTAAAAATACAATAGACTAACTCCTGTCAAATTAAATTAGCAATCCCCCTGGGGTGAAATTGAAATATGTGGAAAATTAGAACTGCAATATCACCTAAATATATTTATAACTAGTATTACCAATTCTCATCAATTCTACCTCTATAATATCTCATATACATCCCCCACCTTCTCTATTCTCATGCTACTACCTTACATTATATGCACATTACCTCTCGCTTGGGTTTTTCTATGGGTTTCTAGTCTCCCCAGCCTCAGCCTTTCTAGTTGTCAATCATTTTACACAGTACTGTCACATAACTTTCCTGAAGCACACCTATTACCATGACAATGTCCTCTTTCAAAGTTTTTGTAGCCTTTTCCTCCTTGTAAGCTAATGTTTAATAAGGGCTGACTGTCCCTCATAACAATCTTCCCTGTTCAATTTTGTACCTTAGCTTAGCAAACATAAGTAACTTGTCCAAAGCCAAAAGCTAAATGGCACAGCTGGAACTAGGAGGAGGGGCAAGATGGTGACATAGAGAGGTGTGGAATTTAGTTAGCCTTCTAGAGCAACTAACAAACAACCAGGAACAACTAATAAATAGTCTGGAACAACTGCTAGGGGACAATCGCGACTGTCCACACATCGCACATCAGCCTGGAATGGGTGGAATGGCTAAGATCGCAGCATAAAAGCTGTAAGTAAAAACTAGAATCACGCCAGAAGCCCCCTCCCCCCAGCGCAGGCTGAGCTGTAAGACCTCACTGTGGGAGAAACCAGCAGTCCCAGAGCAAGAGAATATAGCTCTGCCTAGCTCCAACTAGGGTTTTAACTAACAAATGTAGACTGCTGAACACAAGCTACAAATATGGACAAACCCCTAACAAGCAGCAAAGTACCCTGAGGTCATTCCCAGTGGAGAGGAGGCGGAGCTGATAGGGGAAAAAAAAAACACAGAGGCTTCTGGAGACTCATGACCTTAGAGAGCAGGAGGGCACTGTGTCCCAGAGAGGGAGCCCAAGAGATCAGTTGCTGTCTCTGGCTGACAGGCGAAAACTGGGGGGCCATGGACTGGCTCTGAAAAGGGACTTTCTTTCCCCTTTGTTTTCCCTCTCAAACTGAGTGGCTCCATGGAGAAAGCCTCAGTCATTATCAGTATGTAGCACCCTGACCCAGACAGGGGTGGAGTTAACAAGAATCAGAGAGACAAAGGAATAATGCAAATGCAGAAGATAACTCCCTAGGGGGTGTATGTTCACTAAAAGGAGAGAGAGAGGTAAGGCCCAGCTTAAGTGCCCACCCTCCCTTCAGAACTCACACCCCAGGGCCTGGGGAGAAACAATCAAACCAGAAACAACCTAAGCTGAGAACTAAAGGGACCACATCTCTTTAAACCAGCAGGGTGTGACAGGCTGACAGGCGCTTCTCCTGTTGGGCAGGTTAGGAAAAGCACAGCAGCTAGAGGCCTCAAAAAAGTCTGTCAATCTTCTAAGACACACCCTCAGGGAAACCTGAAACTGAATATAGCCCCATTTTGAGACCTGAGCCCGTTCTGGTCTGGGAAATTCTGATTGGGGTAATCAAGAAAACCAGATGCCTAGACAACAGAGAACAACAATTCACGTTAGGAAAAATGAAGATATGGCCCAGTCAAAGGAACAGACTTACACTTCAACTGAGACACAGGAATTGAAACAATTAATGCTAAATCAATTCAACATGTTTAGGGAAGATATGGCAAAAGAGATGAAGGATATAAAGAAAACACTGGGCCAACATAAGGAAGAAATCAAAAGTTTGAAAAAACAACTGGCAGAATCTATGGAAATGAAAGGCACAACACAAGGGATGAGGAACACAATGGAGACACATAACAGCAGATTTCAAGAGGCAGAAGAAAATATTTAGGAACTGGAGAACAAGACACCTGAAATCCTACCCACAAAAGAATGAAAACATATGCGCAACATCTCAGGGAATTGAATGACAACATGAAGTGCACGAATGTACACATCATGGGGGACCTGGAAGGAGAAGAGAAGGGAAAAGGGGCAGATGTAATAATGGAAGAAATAATCACTGAAAATTTCCCATCTCTTATGAAAGACATAAAATTACAGATCCAAGAAGCACAGCGTACCCCAAACAGAACAGATCTGAAAAGACCTATGCCAAGAAACTTAATAATCAGATTTTCAAACGTCAAAGACAGAGAGAATCCTGAAAGCAGCAAAAGAAAAGCAAACCATCAAGCACAAGGGAATCCTGATAAGACTGTGTGGATTTCTCAGTAGAAATGGAAGCAAGAAGACAGTTGTGTATATATTTAAGACACTAAAAGAGAAAAACTGCCAACCAAGAATTTTATATCCGGCAAATCTGCCCTTCAAATATGAGAGAGAGTTTAAAATACTCTCTGACAAACAGACAATGAGAGAGTTTGTGAACAAGATACCTGCTCTACAGGAAATACTAAAGAGAGCACTACAGACACATAGGAAAAGACAGGAGTGAGAGGTTTGGGAAACAATTTTGGGTGACAGTAGCATAATAATGTAAGTACACTGAACAAAGATGTGACGGTTAGGTTTATGCGTCAATTTGGCCAGGTGATGGTGTTCAGGTGTCTGGTCAAGCAAGCACTGGTCTAACTCTTACTGCAAAGACATTTGCGGCTGGTAAATGAACCAGAAGGCTGGTATATTAAATCATCAGTGAATTGGCTGCAGCTGTGACTGATTATATCAATGAAGGGTGTGTTTTCCACAATGAGAGAATTCAATCAGCTGGATTTAATCCCATCAATTGAAGACTTTAAAGCGAGACAGATAAGAGGACCTTCACAACTTCTCTGGCTAACCAGCAAAGCATTTCCTGAGGAATTCATCAAAGTTGCCAGTTTGTTTCCTGAGGAGTTCATTGAACACTTTCATCGAAGTTGCCAGTTCGCTGCCTGAGGAGTTCATCAAAAATCTTCATTGGAGTTGACAGTTTGCTGCCTGCCCTATGGAATTCAGAGTCATGTATATCCACAGTTGCATGAGACACTTTTATAAAATCTTATATTTACAGATACCTCTTGTTGATTCTGTTTCCCTAGAGAACCCTAACGAATACAAAAGATGACTGTGAGTATGGTTGAAAGAGGAAGGTTACGGGCATGTGGGACACCAGAAGGAAAGAGGGAAAATAAAGACTGGGAACATATAAATTAGTGAAACCTAGAGTGCTCAACAACTGTGATAAAATGTACAAATATCTTTTTACATGAGGGATAACAAATGAATGTCAACCCTGACAGGTGTTAAAACTGGGGTGGTATTAGGGAAAAAGCACAATCAATGCAAACTAGAGACTATTGTATTATGTTTTCTTTAATGTAACAAAGGCAATATACCAAAGTTAAATACCTATAAGTATGAGGAAGGTGTATAGAACACTTGGCACTGATGATGTCTGACTCTTTTATTGTACTTTATCTTTTCTCTTGTTTCTTTATAGCTGCTATTTTTCTTTCTTTTTCTTGTTCTTTTGTCTCTCTACCTCTTTTAACTCTTCCTCTTTCTTTGTGGAAGAAATGAAAATGTCCTTAAATAGATAGTAGTGGTGGTGGTGAATGCATAACTACATGATTACACGGGGAATGATCAATTGTTCACTTAGGATGGAATGTATGGTGTGTGAACAAAATTGTCTTAAAAAGAACCTTGAGGGCATTATACTGAGTGAAGTAAGTCAGCCACACAAGGACAAATATTGTATGGTCTCACTGATATGAACTAATTATAATATGTAAATGCACAGACATGAAATATAGATTACCAAAACATAGAACAAGGCTAAAGAATCAGGAGTGGTTGCTTATTATGAGCAGAATGTTTAACTATGTTGTACCTAAGTGTTTGGAAATGGACAGAGGTGATGATAGCACATTATTGTGAGAATATCTAACAGTGCTGAATAGTGTGTGAATGTGGTGGAAAGGGGAAGTTTATAGAGTCACGTATGTCACCAGAAGGAAAGCTGGAGATTAAAAGATGGGAATGTATAAAACAGTGAATCTTGTGGTGGACAATATCCGTGATTAACTGTACAAATACTAGAATTCTCTTTCATGAACTAGAACAAATGTATGACACTATAACTAGAATCAATAACAGGGGTGTATAAGGAAAAATATACATATTGCAACCTATGTACTACAGTTTTAACACTGTTTCATCAACAGTAACAAATGTACTATAGCAATACTATGATTCAATACTGGAGGGGAGGTTAGGAGTATGGGAGAATTTGAGTTTGTTTGTTTTTTTTTAATTAAATTCAGTTTTATTGAAATATACTCAACATACCATACAATCATCCATGGTGTACAATCAACTGTACCATCATATAGTTATGATTTCATCACCCCAATCTATTTTTCAACATTTTCCTTACATCAGAAAGAATCAGAATAAGAATAAAAAATAAAAGTAAAAAAGAACACCCAAATCATTCCCCCCATCCCACCCTATTTTTCATTTAGCTTTTGTCCCCATTTTTCTACTCATCAATCCATACACAAGATAAAGGGAGTACGATCCACAAAGTTTTCACAATCACACTGTCACCCCTTGTAAGCTATATTGTTATACAATCGTCTTCAAGAGTCCAGGCTACTGGGCTGGAGTTTGATAGTTTCAGGTATATACTTCTAACTATTGCAAGACATTAAAACCTAAAAAGAGTTATCTACATAGTGCGTAAGAATGTCCACCAGAATGACCTCTCAACTCCGTTTGAAACTTCTCAGCCACTGAAATTTTATTTTGTTTCATTCTGCATCCCCCTTCTGGTCAAGATGATGTTCTCAATCCCACAGTGCTGGGTCCAGATTCATCCCTGGGAGTCATATCCTGCGTTGCAAGGGAGATTTACAGCCCTGGGAGTTCAGGTCCCAAGTAGGGGGGATGGCAGTGAGCTCACCTGCCAAGTTGGCTTAGCTAGAGAGGGCCACATCTGAGCAACAAAGAGGTACTCAGGGGGAGACTCTAAGGCACAATTACATGCAGGTTTAGCCTCTCCTTTGCAGTAAGGAGCTTCATAAGGGCCAGTCCCATGATAAAGGGCTCGGCACATCAAACTGCCAGTCCTCAATATTTGTGAGAACATCAGCATCAGTCCAGGTGAGGAAGTCCAACATTTCCACATTTTCCTTCAGCTCCTCAGGGGGGCCCTGCAAATATGTTTTTATTCTCTGCCAAAATTACTTTGGGATGTGTCACTGTTTCACTCTAACCTATACAAACCTACCATATCTCACTTCCCACTCAAAGTTCCATGTAATTGTGGTGTTTGAACATACTGATAACAGAAGTTCTAACTGTTTAGAAAATATAGATCCTGTACCAAATAAACATCTCTTCCCTTGGTCTCACACGGAAGTTGAGGTTTTAACACACAGTCAGTTTCAACCTTTACCCTTTGGCCCAATTTGCCCTAGTCTTAGCCAGATCTGCTTCATTCGTGTCTCTAACTGAAGTCTGGGCTCTTTTTCAGTTTTGTTGTTGTTTTTTTTTTTCTTTTTCTTTTTAACAGTGGCAGTATGCGCTAATACTGACATTAATATCTGCGGAGAGCTAACTCAGAGTTTCAGGTGTCACAAAGATACTCAATGTTCCAGAGACCAATCAGGTTATACACAAACGGATCAGCATCTCAGAGTTTGGAGACAGCTATTATAATTCAGGAATAGATTTGACTGCTGTAAGAGCTTACAATTTAGGGACCATTACAATGATCATTCCCCTGTGTTCTGGTTTGCTAACGCTGCCGGAATGCAAAACACCAGAAATGGATTGGGTTTCATAAAAGAGGGTTTATTTGATTACACACCTACTGTCTTAAGGCCATAAAATGTTTAAGGTAATGCATCGACAATCGGGTACCTTTACTGGAAGATGGCCAGTGGTATTCGGAAAACCTCTGTTAGCTGGAAAGGTACATGACCGGCGTGTGTTCCAGAATTCTGGTTTCAAAATGGCTTTCTCCCAGAATGTTCCTCTCTCAGCTCCTATGCGTTCTTCAAAGTGTCCCTCTTGGCTGGAGCAAGCTCATTCCTTCTGTCTGAGCTTTTATAGGACTCCAGTGAACTAATCAAGGCCCACACTGAAAGGGCGGGGCCACACCTCCATGGAAATCAGCTATCACCCACATTTGGGTGTGTCACATCACCAAGGAAACAATCAAAGAATTCAACACTAATACATCCGCCCACATAAGACTGCATCAAAGATAATGGCATTTTGGGGGACATAATACATTCAAACCAGTACACACTGTGAGGCTGTGTTCTAAGATTCAATTCTGAGTTTACACACTGCAGTTAGCCCATATTGGTGAGGCATTATAGTGTTTGCCTTTGTTTTTGGTGTACTTCAATCAAAATGCTCTCTACAGGATCCATTCACCTTTTGCGTGTCTCACAGCTTCACTCCTCGTAGTTGCTCGATATTCCATTATATGCATACATCACAGTTCACCATTCTGTTCCTCAGTCTGTGTACCCCTAGGTCACCTCCACCCATTGCAAATCATGAATACTTGCCTCCATAAACACCAGTGTGCAAATGTCCATTCATGTCTCTGCTCTCAGATCTTCCAATTATATACCCCATAATGAGGCTGCAGGACCTTATGGCCCCCACATACTTAGCTTTTTGTGGAACCACCACACTGACCTCCAGAAAGGCTAAACCATTCTGCCTTCTCATCAACAGCAGACAGGTACATCCCTCTCTCCATGTTTTCTCCAGCACTTTTAATCCTATTTATATTTTTCCTACAATTTTATAGAGTTATATTCATACATATTTTTATTTCTTTTCTGGAGTAATGAAAATGTTCTAAAAACTGAAAAAAAAAATTAACTGTGGTGATGAATGCACAGCTATGTGGTGGCACCATCAGCAATTGATTGTACATTTTGGATGATCATATGGTATGTGAATAATCTCAATAAAATTGAACTTGTGAAAAAAAAAGCTAAATGGCACAGCTAGGACTCAAACTGAAGTCCATTTGACTCCAAAGCACTTTAATAACTACACTGTAGAAGACATTTCAAATTCCTGGCTCCCCTTAACTTACTCCCTCTCCTACTTCCAAATCAAACTACTGGTTATATCCCTTAAAAACCCTGCAATTTCCCACCTCTATGGCTTATGGCATATTTTCTTATACTCAGAAACAATCCTCTCTGTTCACTTTTTTACCTGTAAAATTTTCTTCTTCAATTGTCTTATGAAATCTTTTTTACTCCTGCCTGATCCCCTCCACAATCTACCCTTCTGTGGTACTTAACCTATGCCTCTGCTATAGCTTTTATTTTCTACCTTGAAATCAAGAGTGTCTTAACACAAGTAAACTGCAAGTCTTCTTGAGGTAGACTTTGTGTCTGATTCATAGTTGATATGCTTATAATATATGCAATACATTGTGCTAGATAAAAATATTTTTGAATGAAAATCTTTTTAGCCAAGGAATTACTTTGGGGTGGGGGTGGGGGACCTTCATACCATGAATGTCCTCATTCATAGTTTTTCAAGTATAGTTAAATCAATTTGGACTGCTTGGGGCATGGTGGGAGGCATCGTAAGTCTGCCCTTAAACCTGAAATTCATTCTAAGAACAAAGTATAGTTTATCAGAGAGATGCCTATGTAGCTGAGTTCTGGCCACTCTTCGTCCATGAAACTTACACTTTCCTTTAAAGTAATAAGGAGGAGTAATTGATTAAGTGCTTTTGTATAAAAACCTTCCCTGGGGACAATGTTCTCAAGTCTGGAAGAACCACAAATTCTGGTAAAGCAAAGAAATTAAACAAAAGGTTAAAATAGAAGAGCCTTAAAATCTAAACCAATCTACCAAATACAGATATTCCCAAACTGACATAAATTAAAGGGGCATCTTTACAGATTATTTTAAGGACTCATAAGACAGCCCATTATTTCTAAATTTAATTTACTTTGGGCTAAAGTAAAATTAAAAAGATGGCAGCCACAAGTTGGGTATACATATACAGAAATAGGATGTGTATTATATATACTTACACAGAACATCTAGGGTACTAGTTATGACAGTGTTAAAGGTTAAAATCACCCCAAACTGTTAACTTATCAAAGGAAAATAATTATTAAAAAAATTTAAAACTTAATTTACTATTACCTATTCATTATTATTAAGGTAAAGAATAGACAACATCAAGGCAGCAATCTGAAACAAGTCATGCAAATTTAAGGCTCCATGCCTAGCCTCCTATCTATACCAATCAAAATTTTTTCTATACCATGTACACACTTAAACCCCAGAGAGACCTAGTGACGGCTCTAGCTTATAATAATTAACTCCTAAAGAACTTATGTTCTATGTTGCTTATTTTGTCATTAATCTGTCCTACCTGGCACTGTCATCTATTATTAAATTTCTATGTATAAGTCTTCTCAACTGGACTACTACTCTGTTATTCCCACAATGCCCGTCTTTCATGCCTTGTGTTCATCCTTACCATCTCTACTGCCACACATATCTACCACCATAACAATGATGTATATTATGTACACAGCCTCAAGGATATCACTATTACTGACATCTTCTGTGAGCTAAGCCTTAGTTCCCTGCCCAGATCATATACTGTTTTTTTTTAACATTTTCTCTTCGAACCCAGTATACTCCTATATAAGCCCATAACAGAAACTAAATAAATACATGTTGCATTAATCTTGCGTGACCATTTAAATACTTGATAGGGAGGAAAAAGAAAAAGAAAATATACCTGCCTATTGCAAGACATATGAATAGCTGAGAGAAACTTCATCCAAATTCTTTAACGATCACAGTCATAATGTAGTTTAGAAGTGGTACACAGTGAACCCTGTGGCAGACAGTAACGGTGATTAATAGTACAAATATAAAAATGTTCTTTCATGAGCTAGAACAAATGTATGTCACTATTACAAGGCACTTATAACTGAATGGTATATGGGAAAAAAAATACATCTATTGCAAACTATGGACTATGGCTAACAGTAATATTTTAATATTCTTTCCTCAACAGTATCCACCTAGACACTGAGTTCAGATTGGAACGTGTTTCTGTCAGATTCCATGCAGGAAACTCAAGGCAAAATCAGTCTGAGAAATGGAAGAGAGTTAATGAAAGGACTGTCTTTTCTGACCTCAACAGTAACAAATGTACAACACCAATACTAAGGGTCAATAATTTGGGGGGATAAAGGGTATGGGATAATTTGGTGGGTTTTTTTTGGAGTAATGAAAATATTCTAAAACTGATCATGGTGATGAATGCACAACTATGTGATGACACTTGAACACTGTACACTTTGGGTGGATTGTATTGTATGTGAACATATCTCAATAAAACTGCTTAAAAAAAGAAGTGATACAAATCACAATCACTAGTATGGTGATAAAAGCAACAATGTGTTTATAATCATTTCATAAAATGAACCCTTGACATATAACTTTAAAATTACATGAAATTTTTATTCTTATTAAAATAATACATGTATATAAGATTTTTAAAACTAATGGCTCCAAAAAAATTACTATGAAAAAGAATAATTTGATGCCCTATCCTTCTCCACCTGAGTCCTGCTGCCTAGACACAACCACTTTTAGCTTTTAGTGGTTTCTTCTTGAATTTACCTTCATGTCTAACAACATGTTTATACTGACATACTCCCATTTCTTGGTTTTTCAGTCACAGATATATTCTGCTGGCACCCTACTGTGGAAGATGAGTACTAGGTACATATTACATTTCCTTCCCTCTAGAAGTTGTTTCTCACGTTTTAATTAGATCAGTAATACATTCTTAAACTTTTTAATATACATATTCACACAAATCAGGCAATCTATCAGTTACATCGTTGTTTTTTTTTTAATCTTTTATCACATTCCTTTTGAAACTCTCTATCCTCCTACTCTGTGCTGGATGTTTTCTTTTTGTCCAAACAGATCCACACATCACCCTTCACTGACCTCTACAGGCTGCATTACCCATGTTTTCTTGTACTCTGGCTTCCACTCAGTTCAGCCAGTGAGAAGTACCCAAAGAGCAGGAGGAGACAGTGGTGGTGTCCTTAATTCCCAAGCTTCGTCCCGTGGTTTGGCAGGGCCACAGTCCCCATCAGGTGGCCCCTCTCCTACAACAGCCCTTGTGAATTCCTACAACGACCTCTCTTGCCCCTACAGGCTAGGCGTAGTAGGCTTCCTGCAATTGCTAATCCTGGGGTGCTTCACCACTTCTTGTTAGTTCCCTTAGTCCCATCCACATCACTGTGAACAGTTCCTTCATTAACTCTCTTCCATTTCTCAGGCTGATTTTGCCCTGAGTTTCCTGCATGGAATCTGACAGAAACATGTTCCAATCTGAACTCACTGTCAGGTTGATAATCAGAATCAGCCGGCATCATAGGATCCTCCTTCATCACTATCCTGGAAAATTCCTCACCTCTCCTCTTTCTTATGCACTCCCCTCTTCTCAAGAGTCCTCCAAGAAAGGATGCACAGGGGTAAATTTGAAATCTTGATTTACTTGGTACCAGACAAGATCACATCCTATGAGATACTCTTTTGCTTCTCTGCCACCAACCTGGATTTCTTATACCTACTTAAGACTTCTGCCTTTGCTTTTTTGTTGTTTTCTCCAAGGAAATATTTTATAATGACACTGACCCTTTTCTTCCAATTAGGGTAGGAAGAAAAAAAAGGAGCATAAATATGTAAAAATATTTACTTTAGTATAAGGTTTTTGTGCGTGAGAATGACCAATGATGCCCACTTGGAAAACGACACTGAGAAACAAACATTATATATTGTTGACTGTAGAAATAAGAACAACGATTTTAGAAGGCAATTTTGCAATCTCTACCAGAATTCTAAAATATGAATACCTTTTGATTTGATTACTCCCCTAGGAAATTTATCCTATACAGGATATTTCCAAAGATGTCCACTGCAGCATTTTTTTGCAAAAGAAAAAAAAGGGGAGCTTAACTGGCCATCAACAGGAAACAGAATAAAATACAATAAACCCATATAATAGAATACTCTGCAGCTGTATTGTCCATGTGGATACTGAGCACTTAAAATGTGGCTACAATAACTGAGGGACTGAATGTTAAATTTAATTTAATTTTAATTAATTTAAATTTAAATTTAAAACCTGATACTAAATTCCATTATTGGAAAACTTAAGTATGCTTGAAACAACTTGGATAAGTGAATCTAGAATCTAGTTTTTCAACTATGAACATAATAAAATCTAAATACAATCAACTATTTCCCACAAAAATTTAGCACCTAGTTGAGATGTGCCATCAATGTAATTTCACATGGGTTGATTTCAAAGACCAAGTGCGAAAAAAAAAGGATGTAAAATATGATTATTTTTATGCTGACTGTAAGTTGAAATGGTAATATTTTTTATATTTTGTGTTAAAGGACTATTAAAATTAATCTCATCTGTTTCCTTTATTTTTTTTTAAATGTTAAAAGCTTGAAGATCTATATGAACTGATATGGAATGAGAGCCAAGTGAAAAACTCAAGTGTTTAATTATCATCCCATTTTTGAAAATCCACTTAAAAGATATGCTCTTAAAATTATTAACAAAACAATCTGAAGAATATACATCATACCATTTTCCACCAATATCTGTGAGAGATGGGGACAACATGGACCTCTCAGTTCCTGTTTTCTACATATACTTCAGTAGTATTTAGAGGTCTCATAAAATAGTCACTCAAAAAACACATGTTGAGAGGCAGGGCAAGATGGCAGCATAGAGAGGTGTGGAATTTACTAGCCCTCTAGAGCAACTAATAAATAGCCAGGAAAAACTAGTATATAGTCTGGAACAACTGTTACTGGACACACATCATACACCAGCCTGGAATGGGTGGAAGGGCTGCAATCGCAGCATAGAACTATAAATAAAGCTCTGCAAACTGCAAAGCTGGCACCCCTCCCCAACTGGCATGGAAGGCTGAGTTGGAAAACTTCACTGTAGGAAAAAGAAGCAGGCTACCTGGAGGGAGGGATAGTAACTCAACTAAGCTTCAACTGCAGTTTTAATTAACAAATTTGGACTACTGAATACAAGCTACAAGCACAGATAAACCCGGAGCAAGCAGGAAAAGAACCTGAGATTTCTCCTGGCAGAAAGGAGGCGGGGCTTACAGAAAATAAATAAATAAATAAATAAATAAATAAATAAATAAATACCGAGGCTTTTGGAGATGGCTGAGCTCAGAATACTGGAAAACAGCTGTGTCCCAAGAAAAGGGGCACAGAGAACCAGGTACCAACACTGGTCAACCAGCAAAACTGGGGGGCTGGGAACTGGCTTGGAAAAGGGGCTTGCTTTTTCCTTTTTTTTCCTCTCATTCCAAGTAGCTCATTAGAGAAAGCCTCAGGCATTTTCAATTATCAGCATTGACCCAGGCAAGGATGGAGTTAAGAGGGTCAGAAAGACAGAGGAATTTAAATGTACAAGATAAGTCGCTAAAGTATGCATCTTCCCTAAGAAAGGGGAGCCAGGCAACTCAAGTGGCAGCCTGCCCTCAGAGAATTCAGACTCTAGGGCCTGGGGAGGAGGAAAAAAAAACAGAAACAACTTAAGCATGGCTTCTGACACCCTTGGTCCCTGGCCAGGACAGGGTCCCCTGAGAATTAAAGAGGCCACTCCTCTTTACACCAGGGGGGAGCTGCAGGCAGACAAAGCACCACCTGCTGGGCAGGATAGGAAAAGCAGAGTCTAGAGGCATCACAGAAGTCTGACAACCTGCCGGATCTCACCCTCAGCAAAACATGGTACTGAATACAACCTCCTCCTGAGACCTGGGCCCATCTGGTCTGGGAAAATCTGATTGGGGTAATCAAGGAAACCAGATGCCTAGACAACAAAAAGTTACAAGTCACGTTAGGAAAAACAAAGATATACCCCATCACAGGAAGAAACTTACACTTTAACTAAGACACAGGAATAACAACAACTAATTATTAATCAAACAAAATTCCAAAATGAATTCAGAAATCAAATCAATGAGTTGAGGGAAGATATGGCAAAACAGATGAAGGATATAAAGAAGACAATGGGCAAACATAAGGAAGAACTACTCAAAAGATTAAAAAAACAATTAGCAGAACTTACAGGAATGAAAGGCACAATAGAAGAGATGAAAAACACAATGGAGACATACAATAGCAGATATGAAGAGGCAAAAGAAAAGATTCATGAACTGGAGGACAGAACAGCTGAAATCCTACACACAAAAGAACAGATAGAGAAAAGAATGGAAAAATATGAGCAGCGTCTCAGGGAAATGAGTCACAGCATGAAGCGTACGAATATACATTTCATGGGTGTCCCAGAAGGAGAAGGGAAAAGGGGCAGAAAGAAAAATGGAGGAAATAAACACTGAAAACTTCCCATCTCTTATAAAAGACATAAAACTACAGATCCTAGAATCGCAACGTACCTCCAAGAGAACAGATCTGAGTAGACCGACTCCAAGACACTTAATAATCAGATTATCAAATGTCAAAGACAAAGAGAGAATTCTGAAAGCAACAAAAGAAAAGCAATCCATCACATACAAAGGAAGCTTGATAAGACTACATGCGGATTTCTCAGTAGAAACCATGGAGGTGAGAAGGCAGTAATATGATATATTCAAGATATGGAAAGAGAAAAACTGCCAACCAAAAACTCTATATCCGGCAAAACTGTCCTTCAAAAATGGGAAGAGTTTAAAATATTTTCAGACAAACAGACACTGAGAGAGTTTATGAACAAGATACCTGCTCTACAGGAAATACTAAAGGGAGTGCTACAGGCAGATAGGAAAAGACAGAAGATAGAGGTTTGGAGAAGAGGGTAGAAATGAAGACTATCAGTAAGGCTAAAAAGAGAAAGAGAAGAAAAAATAAAAATAAAATAAGATATGACATACAAAATCCAAAAGACAAAATGGTAGACAGCAGAGATTATGTTTAGTAAAATTAGCCAGAAACAAAAAGGACAGATACTGTATGGTCTCACTAATATGGACTAACATTGATGAGTGAAATTTGAGAGTTGAGGACACAGGTTATCAGGAGATAGAAAGAGGTTAGAGGTCAGGCATTTGATGCTAAAAGAGTGCAAAAGGTTCAACAGGATTGATTGAATAGATCCAGAAATGGAATGGATAGCATGTGTGATGGTAACACAATGTTGTAAGTACTGTGAACAAAGATGAGTGTGAGTACAGTTGAAAGAGGAAGGCTAAGAGAACGTATGACACCAGAAGGAAAGAGAGAAGATAAAGACTGGGATTGTATAGCTTAATGAAACCTAGAGTGGTCAATGATGGTGATTAAATGTACAAATAAAAGAATGTTTTTAAATGAGGGAGAACAAATGAATGTCAATATTGCAAGGTGTTGAAAATTGGATGCTAAGGGGGAAAAATCAATGCAAACTAGAGTCTATAGTTACCACTAACATTGTAAGATGCTTCCATTGACTGTAACAAAGGCAATATACCAAAGCTAAATGTCTATAAGAGGGGGATATAAGGAAGTAATATGGGATTCTTGGTGGTGGTGATGTTGTCTGACCTTTTCATTGTATTTTATTTTAATTTTTCTTCTATCTTTTGTATTCTTTTTTTTTTTTCCTCCTTTTCCTCTTTCTTTGGGGAAGAGATGGAAATGTCCTCATATAGATTGTGGTGGTGAATATAATCACATAATTATGTGATTATACTGGAAATCACTGATTATTTACTTAGGGTGGATTGTATGGTGTGTGAATAAAACTGTTAAAAAATAAACAGAAGGATACAAGTACTGGAGAAAATGTGGAGAGAGGGATGTACCTTTTCCCTGTTGGTAGGGAAGTAGAATGGCATGGCACAGCTGGAGGGCAGTGTGGTGGTTCCACAGGAAGCTAACGCTGGGGTTGCCATATGGTCCTGAAACCCCATTATTGGGTACATACTTGGAAGAACTGAGAGCAGTGACATAAGTGTACATTGCACACTGGTGTCTATGGCAGCCATATTCACAATTGACAATGGACAGAGGTGGCCTAAGGGTACACTGACTGAGAAACAGAATGGTAAACTATGGTGTATACATACAATAGAATACCAAGCAGCAGCAAGATGAAATAAGTCTTGAGGTATGCACCTAGGTGAATACCTAGGATGTTGAGTGAAATAAGCCAGAATCAAAAAGATAAATATTATAATGCCTCACTAATATGGACTAACTATAATGCGCAAATTCTGAGAACTGAATCTGAGAGCATAGGTTATCAGCGGAAGGCTTACGGTAAAGGTTCCTAGACTGTAAGGTCTTAAACCAGTCACATCTTTGCAAGAACTGTAATGGTTATCTCTAAATTCTGAGATGCTGAGCTGGTTGGTCCCTGTAACTCTGGTATCTGTGTGACACCTGAGACACAGAGCCAGAGTATGGCAGCTATGAACGTCAGCTCATTACCCCATACAGCAAATGTTAAAAAAGCTGAAAAAGAGTTCAGACTTCAATTAGAGATATGAATGAAATAGACTTGATTAGAACTAAGGTAAACCAAACTAAAAGGAAAAGAATGGTTCTGACTGTGTTTTAAAATATCAACTTCTGTGTGAGACCAAAGGAAGAGATGTTTATTTGGTGCAAAATCTACACTTTCTGTAGCAAGCTATAAAATTTAACTTGTATGGTTAGTTTATTCAAACACCATAATTACATGGAAAATTGAATAGGGGTGAGATCTGGTTGGTATGCATAGGTTAGTGTGAAGCACTGATACATCTCAGAGTACTCTGGGCAGGGAATAAAAAGTCTTTGCAACCCCCTTGAGGGCCTGGGGAAAAATGTGGAAACATTAAACATCCCCAACTGGGGAATTCCTGATGTTCTCGCAAGCGGTGTTGGGGACTACCATTGTAGTAGGCCAAGTCCTTGATCTTGGGGCTTGCCCTTATAAAGCTTGTTACTGCAAAGGAGAGGCTAAGCCTACGTATAATGGTGCCTAAGAGTCACCCCCAGAGAACCTCTTTTGTTGCTAAGATGTGGCCTGTCTCTCTAAGATCACTTGGCTGGTAAACTCACTGCCCTCTCCCATACATGGGACATGATTCCTAGGGGTGTAAATCTTCCTGGCAACGTGGGACATGATTCCCGGGGATGTGCCTGGACCTGGCACTGTGGGATTGAGAAAACCTTCCTGACCAAAAGGGGGAAGAGAGATTATAAAACAAAATAAAGTTTCAGTGGCTGAGAGATCTCAAATGGAGTCAAGAGGTCATTCTGGAGACTATTGATGCATTATATAGATAAGCCTTTTTTAGTTTTTAGTGTACTAGAATAGCTAGAAGGAAATACCTGAAACTGTTGAACTGCAATGCACTATCCTTGATTCTTGCAGACAATCATTATAACTATACAGCTTATACAGTGTGACTGTGTGACTGTGATAACCCTGTGGCTTATACTCCCTCTATCCAGTGTATGGACAGATGAGTAGAAAACGGACAAAAAATAAATGAAAAATAAGGGGGAAACAGGAGTATGAGATGTTTTGGGTGTTCTTTTTTACTTTTATTTTTATTCTTGTGCTTATTTTTTGGAGTAATGAAAATGTACAAAAAATTGATCATGGTGATGAATGCACAACTATGTGATGATACTGTGAACAACTGCACACTTTGGATGATTGTATAGTATGTGAATGTATCTCAAAAAAAATTGCCTATTAAAAAAACAAAGTATTGATTTTATAAAACGCAAACAAACAAGAAAAAACCACAAAGGATATTCCCATTTTGAGAAAACAGAAAATTAGCAACAAATTGTTTTCTAGTAGAAAACTGTTAACAGTAGGGCTGTTTATAAGTAGGGCCACAAATTGTTTTCTCCCACTGACTTTCACTATTATTTCAGAGAAGGAAAAAAGTAGACCTCAACACAATTACACAAGATATTAATTATTCATCAGTGACTCATCTATGACAACTGATTCACAACTCTTATAAAATTATTTAATCAAATTAATAATCAAGTAATCTATTTAAAATTTATACACATTTATTAAAACATACAACTTATCACTATCCCATTTTAATGTCACAAATCAGTTTGCATTCTAGCTACCTCTTACTCAACACTCATAGAGTGCTTAACAGGCACTAGGCACTGTGCTAATCATTCTTGATGCATCATCTCAATCCTCAAAATAAGGCCCTCTAAAATAGTCATTGATACAATCTCCATTCTTTAGATGAGTCAGGATTTGGTAAGTTAACTTGCTCAAAGTAACACAAGGGTCAAGAAGGTATTTGAGCACAAGTCTATCTGATTCTGGAGTCTGAGTATTTACCTGGTGCAAGTGCTGTGCTACAACACCTATCAGTATGTGCCTATGGAAAAGCAAGAAGATACTAACAAATTCATCTGTGCTTAGAAGGTTAATCAAGAAAATGTGAAAGTTAGATTTCCCCCTGACTAAACACATTTATGGCCTAGGATAAAAGGATCTGTGTTTGAACTGCAAATTCTCACATACACACACACACCTTTTATATCTTTTATAGGACTTAACTGAGATAAAACAGTCTCTGGTATGAAGCTTACAATCAAGGCTGAAATTTAAACAAATAAATGATAAAAATGCAAAGTGGCACTAAGTACCTACACTGAGGTACCAAGATTAAAAAAAAGAAAAAAGATAAAGCCCCTACCCTTAAGGAGCTTACAATTTATAGGCTCAAGGTTCTTCATTTTAAGTGCTTTGTAAACACTAGGTAAAGTCAAAGATTGCTTTTCTCAAAAAGATTCTAATCTTACCACAAAGGACAATGTTAAAATAAGTCTTAAGGCAGGCTATAAAATAAATAAAGCGGAAAAAAACAAGGGCTCTGGGGTCAAACAAACTGAATTCAAATTCTTGCTACCACTTACAATATGAACCTTGGACAAAATACTTAATCTCTCACAGCCTTGGTTTCCCTTTTTGTAAAAGGGAGAAATATTGATAAAGGCCTGGCAATGCAGTTGTTAGGATTTAAGAATGTATACAAAGAATAGTGCATATGGCATAACAAATTAGGAGAAGCGGACAGGGATACAGTTCTGGGGTAGGAGCTATGGGAAAGCAAAAAGTACTACAATTTAGCCAAATGAACAATCAGGTTTGCTCTAAAAAGGGTAAGGAATAAAAGGAACACGTCCCCTTTAAGATGCCTACACAGAACCGAACTATTTAATTTCCCTTAATAATCTCCTTAGCATCTACTAATTACCCAAAGTGAATCATTATTTTAAAAAACATTTGCAGGTCACTTGAAGAGTTTCTAGTTTCATGAAATCACCTGGATCAGGTGGATTTAAATCTGGGGTTGATGACCTAATTTCCATGAACACCATAATTTCATACGCACAACAGTGTATATTTCAGGGGAAAGGTCCAGAGGACCATCAGATTTATAAAAGATTAATACTAGACAGCTAAATTTGCATTTCCAGAATTTATTTATAAAGTGGAGTTCCTACAGTATTCAATATGAGGCAATTTGATTTCTAATACTATGAAAAAAGAATCACGTTTAATGCAGAACTTGTTTTCTTCCAGATTCTTTGGTCAAGAAATATTTTGAGTGCCTGGTACTTCAGAGCACAGTTAAATGAACAAAAACCATAGTCATAATCCCCAATACTTTACAAATTAGTTAGGAAGAAAGAATATATGAAATAGTTAATGGAAAATTTGCCAATACAGGAGTGAAAAGGTAAGCATGGAAGATTCCTAGAAATAGCAAGAGTGAACAGCTGAATGAAATGAACATGGATTCTTGGAGAGGAGTTATTCTAGTCTAGATTAGTGGTTTTTAAGTTGTAGGATATGCTGTATTTGTGAGCCATGAAATCAGTTTTAGTGGCTCTCAACCAACTTTTTTTTAAATAAAGTAGAACATAAAATTAGAGCACATCATGTAGCTGAAGATGTTGTTTTGAGAAATGTTAATGTATAGTTATATAAATATACTGGTCCACATTTTAAAATATATTTCTTATTGTTGGTCTGGTAAAAAAGTTAGAGAGCCTAAAGTCAAGTCAAGATAAAGGGCACGGGCATAAACAAACCATAGAGGAAGAAACAACCAGTTACATGAAAGAAGAACATGTAAATCAATGTGACTGCACAGATGATCCATTAAGGGAGTAATAAAAAAAAATATGGTGATACGGTGTACACATAGCTGTTCAGGAGCCCAGGTGTTAGATTGAGGCTTCAAAGCATACCACTGATGATTTGAACAGTTTTTATATTTTAGCTTATGTAATCCTCTTTCTACAATCCTTTGAGGGTTTTACAAAATTCAAATTATCTTAAATATCCTAGTTTGGGGTAATTCCTATCAAAATACCAGTGAGATTTTCTGAAGATGCAGACAAACTTATTCTAAAATTTATATGGAAAGGCAAAGGAATTAAAACAGCCAAAACAATTTTGAAGAAGAATAAAGTTGGAGAACTCATATTACTTGATTTCAAGTCTTATGCAGTAATCTAGACTGTGCAAAATTAGGAAAAGGATAGATCTAACAATAGAGCCCAGAATAGAGCTACACAAATACAGTCAAATGATTTCTGACAAAGAGACAAGGGCAATTCAATGGAAAAAGGGTGGTCTTTTCAACAAAAGCTCATCAACTAACAGGACAAATAAATGCAACTTAACCCATACCTCATACTTCATACAAAACTTAAACTGGATCAGAGACCTAAGTATAAAATATAAAACTTCCAGAAAAAAACACAGGAATTTTTGTGACTCGGTTAGGAAAAGAGTTCTCAAGATACAACACCAGAAGTGAAATTCATAAAAGAAAAGATTGATAAATTGGATTTCATCAAAATTTAAAACTTCTGTACTTCAAAAGACACTGTGAAGAAGATGAAAAGACAAGGCATTGACTGGGAAGAAACCTTTGCAAACCACTTATCTGACAAAATAAGTCAGATAATATATGAAGAACTCTTAAATATATGAAGAACTCTTAAAATTCAAAATTAAAAAAAACACAAATAATCTAATTTAAAAATGGACAAAGGAAAAGGGACATTTCACTGAAAAGGATATACAGATGGCAAATAAGCACATGAAATGATGTTCAACATCACTAGCCATTAGGAAAATGACAATTAAAAGCATAATGAGATACCACTATACACCCAACAGAACAGCTAGAAAAAATTTTAAAGCAACAATAACAAATGTAGATGAGAACGTGGAGAAACTGAATGTCCTGTACATTGCTAGCAGGGCTGTAAAACAGTACAACCACTCTGGAAAACAGTTTGGCATGGAAAAATACCATCAGCCCAGCAAACATACATCTAGGCATTCATCCCAGAGAAATGAAAACTTACGTCTGTAAAAAAAATCTGTACATGAATGTTCATGGCAGCTTTATATAACCCAAATTGAAAGTCAAAATGCCCTTTAATAGGTCGATGGTTTAACAAATTGTGGTACATCTATACTATTGGAATATTACTCAGCAATAAAAAGGAACCAATGATTGCTACTCACAACATGGATATCAAGAGCTGAGTGAAAAAGCCAACCTCAAAAGTCATATGCTATATGATTCTATTTATGAGACATCATCAAAAATGACAAAATTATAAATTCTGAAAACAGATCAGTGGTTACCAGAGGTTAGGGAGGGTGGGAGAGAGAGAAGGTGGGTGTGACTACAAAGCAACAGCAAAAGGGAGATCTTTTGTCTTGATTGCAGTGATGGTTACAAGAATCTACAATTGTGATAAAATGATACAGAAATATACATACACACACACTCTACCAATGTCAATTTCCTAGTTGATACTGTACAAGAGGTATATAAGATGTAACCATTCTGGAAGACTGGGTGAGGTAAGTGGAACCTCTCTGTAATATCTTTGCAACTTCCTGATTATCTGTATTCCAAAATTAAGTTAAAAAGAAAAACTTACAATACCAAGTACTGATAAGAAGGCGCAAAAAATGAAACAATAGTTTGCTGCTGGTAGCATATATTAATTCGTAAAATGAATCATGCTGAAAAAGTTTGGCATTATCTACTCAGGCTGAACATATACATACCCTATCACCCAGCAATTCATTCCTATATAGGTGCCTTAGAACAGCACTGCCAAATATATCTTTCTGAAATAATGACAATGTTCAACATCTGCACTGTGCAGGAAGACAACAGCCATTAGCAACATATGGCTATTGAGCATTCAGAATGTGTCTAGTGAACTGAGGAAATTAATTTATTTTAGTTAATTTGGATTTATAATCATATGTAGCGAGTGGCTACCATAAAATGGAGAGCATAGCCCTAGAGAAACACAGGTACATATGCACCAAAATAGATGTTTGTACAGGATGTTCATGGTAACACTATTCATAATAACCCAAAACTCACAGATCCATCAACAATGTGGTTAAATAAATTGTGCCATATTCTTTTAAAAAATAAAAGCTACTCAATTAAAAACTGTTACAAATAAGTTTTATAACATTGTAAGTAAAATCCTAAAATTCATTTGCATATTATTTGAGCAATTCTGTGATTCTGCCCCAAGTTTCAAACAACTAAATTATAAACAAACTCTCTTTAATAAAACCTGCTCTCTAAGGAGCGGTCCATACAAATTTCAAAGCCAGACCTTGGAGAGCAGAGACTTTGCTAATACTTCTCTGTATTAGCTAAGACCTCCTCAAAGTCTTGCACATTGCAAATATTCAATATTCGTCTATAACTTTCTATATGGGTATTTAGGAAATTCAAGACAGAAAAAACTATGTACAAGTAAATGATGATTGCTTGTAGAACAAAGAAAAACCAATTCCTTTCACATGACAATCACACAACTACAGTCCCATTTTTTCATCTGCTTAAAAATAATAAGAGTTTTCATTTACACTGTTTTTCGACAGCAAGAAAAGCTAACTGCAGCTGTTCGTAAACAAGCAAGATCCACAGCATAAGAAATCATTAAAGTACAGAAGAGTGCAATGATGTCAAAAAAGATGTTAAGTATAACACATTCAAAGTTCTAATTGTATTGGAATAATATAACATTTTCTTAGTAAAACGTGCAACCATTTCAGTTTAAGCTCTAGGAGGAAAATAGGAGACATGGACAAAGAAAAACTAGATTTCTGGGAGTCCAGAGACAGGTAAAACCACAGCTAGGAAACCAGTCAATGGAGCATGAAGCATGTGGTGACTGAGATTCAACCCCATTCTGTCACTCCCAGGGCAAATTTATTGTGATAGTCACCTATCTTGGCATCTCTGCCTCTGATATGTGAAGGAGTCCAGACTGGGGGCAGAAAGATGGGGAATTAAAATCTCTACTCCACTTCTGTTTTGATAGAAATTCATAAAGGAAGAAAAAAACCAACTCTTTGAAACTTCATTTATATCCCAAACAACATAAAAATGAATACCTAAAAAAATGGATATTAAGTGCAACCAAATTACCTAGCTCAGTGATTTCTTAAGAGGTACTCAAATATTTTTAAATCATGCAGTCTTAAAGGCACTTCTGAAACACACAAGCAATTAAAAATGTAAGTAACTCTGGAAACAATGAAATATAAAAAGCCTACTTCTTAGGTCGAATCAAAGTAGTGCATTTTAAGTGACATTACCAAACTTTTTCTCTGACAATATAAAATCCTCGAAACATGAAATCATATTTCAACACAAATTCTCAGTTTTTTTAACATTAAGTTTCTGATAGTATTGTGAAACAGGGCAGTTATATTAACTTATACCTAAATATCACAATTGAAAAGGCAACTTTGATATAAATAGAAACAAAGAATTATAATTTCTAATACTTGGTATAACATATTAGATATGCTACAAACTTCAAAAACCCTGACTCTCCTGAATTATCTCAATCTGTCAATTTGTCACAAAGCATTGTGCAGCCCTGAAACAAAGAGGGGAGAAGCGAATACTTAAGTATCAACTATGTGTCAGACATTTTGCCAGGTGCCTTCTATACCTTATTTTAACCTTGTCAATCACTCTCAAGAGGTGGCTGCATGTTAAACATGAGGAAAGTAAGAGTTGGCCTAGAATTAAGGCATGCAGTAATTATCCAAATCTGCTGACTCCAAGCTCTTTCCGCTACCTTACTATAGTTATTTTCATCTCTCCTACTGTTTTTTTTTTTTGCCTTAAACCAAAGGTTTGCAAACTAAACCCCCCAGGCCAAATTGGGCACAGCCTGTTCTTGTAAATAATGTTTTATCTGAACCAGATTCATTTGTTTAGCTGCTTCTGCACCACAAAAGCAGAGCTGAGTATTTACAACAGAAGTGATATGGCCTGCAAAGTCTAACAATATTTACTATCTGGCCTTTTACAGAAAGCTGTCAACAACTGCCTTAAGTGATCAAAGAAGTCAAGAATCTCTTAAAGACCTCAAAACCTCAATATTTAAGATCTTTGAGACAACTATTAACCTAAGAAAGAACTTTCAAGGTATGAGAACAAAGGCCAAATTACTTGAATTTTTACAATGGTTAAGTCATATAAGCTCAGATTTAGAAAAATGATAAAATTAAAACAATTTGGCTATGAAGTTACTGAAATCTTACTCTTCATAAACTGTCTTATACTATAGTCAGAATTGATGAAGGAAAGACCTTTCCAATCCAAAACAGAGAAAATATATTTAATGGGCTTTTACCAGGCATCCATATTTTTCATGAAAGAACACTTTCAGTACAACACAAAACAGATTCTGGCTTTTTCTTACAGGTGCTTTATTTTATATCTCACTTCATACTTTTTGACGTCTTTAATACATTCAATAAATTCATTCTACTCTGACTAAACTGAACATATATATTGATTAGTCAAGGGTCTGAAGTTGATCTTCTGGTGTGAGGAAGGTGCCTTTTTAAAACTTTCCACTGTTTTTGTAAGTAAACATCTCCAAATTAAATCTTTTCATCTTACTCAAAAGACACTTCACTATCCAAATTCATTGAAATAACCTGTCTAAATTAACCCAGTGTGAGGGATGTTTGAGTACAATGATACAAATAACATTTCCTTTCTTCATTTCTTTCTTCATTTACTAATTTTAAATAAGAGTCCTCAAGTAAAGTATCATCAACAAACTCCAGTATAGACCAAGAAAATGTTAAGTCCTGCCAAAATGTAGAGTTTATATAATGGTTAATGAGTATCTTGACTTCCCTGACTTTATATAAAGTACTTTAGTTTACAAAAGCTTATATTTAAGTCTCCATCTCTGTTTTTAAAAATAAATGTAATGTATATTAGCCAATGAAAAGCAATCCAAAACAACTTTTGCTTAAAATAACACTGGGATTATTCCCAGAATCCAAGAATGGTTTCAACTTATGAAAATTATTCAGTGGAATTCATTACATTAACAGTTAAAGAAGAAAAACCACATGGTCATCTCAACAGATACAGGAAAAGCAAAAGCATTTGACAAAATTCAACATCCATTCATGATAAAAACCCTCAGCAACCTAGTAATAGAAGGAAGTTTCATTAACTTGATGAATGCAACCTGCAAACAACAACAACAAAAAAACCCAACAGCTAACATATTTTAAAAGTGAAAGATTGAATGCTTTCCCTTGAACATTATGAACGAGGCAAGGATGTTCCCTCTACCGCTCCTTCATCGTTGCGCTGTAAGTCCTAACCAATGCAATAAGTCAAGAAAAAAAGGCATGTGGACTAAAAAGGAAGAAATATCCATAGATGATATGACTGTTTACTTAGAAAATTCCAAGAAATCTGGGGGTGGGGGGAGCTCCTAGAGCTAGTAAATGAGTGACTCAGGCTACAAAGTCAACATCAAAAATCCCTTGTATTTCTATATACTAGCAACGAATAACTGCTACACACTAGCAATGAAAAATGGAAATTTTTTTTAAAATTACCACTTAGAATAGGACCAAAAATTGAAATATTCAGGTAAAAATCTAATAAAATACATGCAGGGTGTACATGCTGAAAGCTACACAATACTGATGAAAGACATCAAAGACATAAATAAAGGGAGAAAAATGCTGTTTTCATATATTGGAAGTCTCAATATTGTTAAAATGGCAATTGTCCTCAAATTGATCTACAGATTAACACAATCCCAGTCAAATTACCAGCAGAATGTTTTTTGGGGGATATCAGCAAACTTATTCTAAAATTTATATGGAAAGGCAAAAGAAATAAAATAGCCAAAAAAAATCCTGAATAAGAATAAAGATGGAATACTCATGTTAACTGATTTCAACACCTACTCTAAAGTTACAGTTATCAAGACAGTGCAATACAGGCAAAAGGACAGAAACATAGATTAATGGAACACATGAGTTTAGAAATATACCCACACAAATACAGTCAAATGATTTTTAACAAAGACTAAGGTAATTTGCTGGAGAAAGAATAATCTGTTTGACAAACAGTAATGGAACAATTAGACAAATAATGAATGAAACATGACTCATACTTCATACAAAACTCAAAATGGATCAGAGACCTAAATATAAACTTCCAGAAGAAAACACAGGAGAAAATTTTTGTGACCCTTGGGTTAGGATGAGTTCTTAGATACAATAACAAAAGTGAAAAAAAAGATGGTAAGTAGGACTTCACCAAAATTTAAAACTTCTGTACTCCCAAAGATATCCTTAAGACAAGCCACAGACTGGGAGAAAATCTTTGCAAACACCTATCTGACAAAGGACTACATGTAACTCCCAAAACTTGACAAGGAAACAAACAATCCAATTTAAAAATGGGCAAAAGATTTGGACATTTTACCAAAGATATACAGATGACAAACAAACTCAGAAAACAATGCTCAACATCATTAATCATTAGAGAAATGCAAACTAAAACTACAAAGAGATACTGCTATATACCTATTAGAATGGTTTTAAAACATAGTAATACCCAGTGCTGATGAGGATGTGAAGGAACTGGAACACTCATACATTGCTAACAGGAGTACAAAGTGATATAGCCATTTTGGAAAATAGTTTAACAGTATATCAGTTCTTACACTTCCGTAATGAATTACCACAAATTTAGTGGTTTAAAAACAACATAAATCTATTATCCTATTATTCTGTAGATTAGAAGTCCAACACGGGTCTCACTGGGCTTAAAATCAAGGTATCAGCAGGGCTACTCTCCTTTTTGGAGGCTCTGGGAGTTAATCCACTTCCAACTTCTATAGGCAACCACACTACTTGGCTTGTGGCCCCTTTCCTCCATCTTCAAAGCCAGCAATGTGGCATCTCTATGGCTCTACTTCTGACTGTTAAATCTTTTTTTCCGACTGTGCTCTTCTGCCTGCCTAGTCCCCCTTTAAGTACCCTTGTGATTACACTGGGCCCACTGGGATAATACAGGGTAATCTTCCTATCTTCAAGTTGTCTGATTAGCAGCCTTAATTTCACCTGCAACCTTAATCCCCTTTGCCACATAACCTAACATTTTCACAGGTTCTTGGGATTCAGACATCTCTAGGTCGTGCCACCAAGTTTTTAAAATAAAGTTAAACACACACCTACCATAGGACCTAGCAATACCACTTCCAGGTGCTTACCCAAGAGAAATGAAAAGAACTGCTGATACACACTCAACAACACAGACGAATCTCAAATGCATAATGCTAAGCGAAAGAAGCCAGACTCAAAAGGTTACATACTGTACGATTCCATTTATGTGATATTCAAGAAAAAAAAACAAAATTATAGGGAAAGCCAACAGATCACTGGTTGCCAAGGGTTATACATAAGAGGAGGGTTGACTACAATAGTGTAGCAAAGGGAATTTTAGGTGATGGAACTGTTCTGTATCTTGATTGTGAGAGCGGTTGCAGAGCTCTATGCATCTGTCAAAACAAACGCACACCAAAAAGAATTAAATTTCACTTCATGTAAATTAAAAATAAAGTTTAAATGTTTTTAAAGAAGGGAAACAAATATATCATTTCTCACCCATCAGACTGGTAGAAATTTAAAATTCTGACAGTGCCAAGTATGGGCAGAGATGAGAAACCACAGTACTAGATACTGTTGGCAGGAATGTAGAATTTTAGAGGGTAATTTGGCTATAACTATCAAAGCTGAAAAATGTGCATCAACCTGCTACACGGCAATTCCACTTACAGGCAGGTTATACATTCTAGGAAAAACTTTACACGTGTGCTCAAGAATACATGCACAAGGCTATTCATTAAACACTGTTGGAAACTGAAAAACTGAAAGCAACCCTTCAGTAGAGGAATGCACAAATTGTGGTCAGGGGTTATTAAAAAAGAAAACCAGAATAAGGGAATGAAACAACCCTGATTATATATATATATATATATATATATATATATATATATATATATATATCTTTTAAGAAAAGTAATTTACTGGCTTGTTTATTTAATATGCGATAATGAAAAGAGCACTGGATTTGGAATCTGAAAACAAGCATTTTAATGTTCAGTTCCAACTCCACCACTAACCAGCAATCAGACCATGGGCTACTTCTATAAACCTCATTTTCTTTTTCCTGGAAAACAGAGAGTCTACTTCCAACTCAACAATTCTATGATTCAGTAAGTATAAATTTTAAAATTAAATTCTAAAATATATATGTATGTCAAGAAACTATTTTTCCAGACATATGGAAATCAGAAAATACAAAAACAGAACATCTCAGTATATTGATACATAAAATGGACCATATTTCTTGGTATGTCGGTGATGAGATTTTTAAATCAAGATCACAATTCAAGCAGAACATACAAACATTACAAAACCAAGCCAGCTAAATCCACTGTACTGACTTGGGTTACTCCTGAATAGAATTTATTTACTCATTCCCATTTTAATGTCCTATGACAAGTTAAAGTCTATCTTTACCTGTCAAGTTCAAGTCTGCCTAGCCAAAGGACGTTCAACTACATGGCACAATTTATTCAACTGTTTTACAAAAATAAAAAGAATTGCTTTTGGTACTTTTACCTGTTTCACCTTTAAAACTTTACATTCTAATTTAATAGCTTTAGCCTCTACAATAGTTTAGAAAGCCTTTTAAAATGTGTAACATGATATGTCCACAGGGACCTAGTAAAAACTGAGTAATTCACAATCCAAGACAGCTTAGTTAATAATTTTCATTACCACCAAAACCTATATTTCAAGGACACCAATAATCAGTATGTCATTTGTTCCTGTTGCAGAAGTTACTACGTTATTAACTTCTGGTATAATTCAAAAGCGTTATTTAGAATACTATTATTAAAACACCATATTGCTTTTTTAAAATCAAAAATATTAACACCTTTCACCTTGTCAGTCAAATCAAAATTTCAAAATTCTTCCATAAGCTTTCCAAATACAAATTCTTAAAATTCTAAACGAGTACGGAGACAAACACACAACCACTATATACTACTTTTAAAAACTTCCGAGCTATCAGATTTTAACTTTAGCGCAAACTGCCAAGAAAACCTTCCGAACGAAACCTAAATTCCGTGCACGTTACGGTATGTCAATCAATAAACAGAAGGTGAGTTATTATTAGGAAGTTACATAATTTACTAGATTGTTTAAAGCGTCTTTCATTAAAGGTAGTTCACAATTTTATAAGCTTCAAAAGTTCACCTTGCAATCTTAGAGTAAATTATCAGACACCTTTAGAGAAATTAGGCTTTTTAACAAGTGGTTACAAGGAAGCAGGAACTGTTTGTTTTAAAAACGCAATGAAGCCGAATACTAGGAGCTGAGTCAGGCAGAGAAACGCTGGCTACATTCCGTCTTTTAAAGAAAAGTGGTGTTCCCGACGCCGACCTCCCCGACCCGGCCAAGAGTCCAAGAAGTCCGGACTCCAGGGCGGGGGTGCAGAAGGCAGGCGACCCGCGGCCGCGCCCCCTGCAACCCAGGCGGGCAGGAGCCCCCGCCGAGGTGCATCCCCCGCCAGGGCAAAGGGAGCGGACACTGCGCAGGCAGCGTTCCTCCGAGGGACAAAGGTTGGGCTCACGCCCTCCGCCGCCGCGGCTCCCGCTGCCCGGGGCAGCCAGCGGAGCAGCCCCGGGTCCCGCCCGGGCCGGAGCGCGGCTTGTGGGGGGAGGGGGCGAGCCCGGCTGCCCCTCCCCCGCCGCGCTGAAGGGAACCTGTTGATTAAGATCTTCACACCGAGCCGCAGCCGGTCCGCCTCTTACCTCCACGCCACCGCAGCCGCCGACTCTACCGCCCCAGCCGCTCCCGAACACTGCAGAAGCGACAACCCTGCGGCAGTCCTTAAAATACCGGATAAAGAATCCAGAAACTCCCGATTCCCCACCTCACAATCCTCAGTCCCCGCCCCGCCGCCAGCCTCCTCCGTCGCCGCCGCCGCCGCCAGTGACTCCACCTCGAGACCGCGCGAGACCAGCCCCCGCGGCCGCCGCGAGACCGCGCACGCGCCCCCGGGACTCCGGCGAAGCGGACGCGCCTATCCCAGCCGCTCCGCGACGCGCCCCGCCCGCTACTAGGCAGAGAGGCTGGCGTGGTTCGCCCAATCCCGAACCCGGCGGGGAGAGAACGCCCGCTCATTGGACCGCTGTCCAGCTCCCTAGCGGCGGGTCGCGCGCACTCGCGCTCCTCTAAGTATAAATTGCAAACTGTTTCGAGCTGGCGGCCTCAAGTCTAGTGGGCTTGATCTTGTGGGTTAGGCTGGACGCGAGGGTTCCTGAGGTGTAGTCGGGGGCGAGCTAAAGTTCTACAACCCCTGACTCTTTTTTTCCCCGGATGAGCTTCGTCACCTAAAGAAAATCAAATTCCCCTCCGAGGTGATACCTCAAGTCCTGTCAAGCACCTCACCTAATCTTTGTTTAAAAAAATAAAGGATATTCTAAAATTGATTGTAGTGATGAATACCCAACTATGTGATAATACTGTGAGCCATTGTTTGTATACTTTGGATGGATTGTATGGTGTGTGAATATATCTCAATAAAATTGCATTTTAAAAAAATCTCTCAGATAGAAGAGGGGGTGGTGGTGACATAATTAAACATGTTCTCTGCTTTGATTGTAAGCAAGAACTCTACCCCTCAAGGCACCCTGTCCCACTTTTGAACAGCTCTGTTAATCAACCTCTCCTTGTATTAGGCCGAAATCTGCCTTTCTAGTACATGTGCCTATTGATTCTACTTTCCCCCAGGGGCGCACTTTATAGCCAATCCTCCTTCAAAGCCCTTCTGATACGTCAATTATCATGTCCTTCCTCCTTTCCTCCCACCATATTTGTGTTTTCCCATTTCTGTCCCAATAGCCCCAAGTCATTATTGTCAAGTTTTTCACCTTCTTCGCTTACTCTGGACATCCTAAGGACACCTAGCAAACTGCGGTGACCTGAACTAAGCAAACGTCATTCCTGGTAGTTAAGACCTTTTTAGATTCCTACCTTTCCCAGATTTTTTATCATCTTCAAATCGGATCAGCATTCCATCCAAGTCTGAATTCAAGTTGTTTATAAGTGATTAAGAAGACGGCCAAAGACAGAACTCTGAAGCATGCCACTGGAGATCTTAATTCTCCTGCCAACAAACATTTATCAGTAGACTTTGAGCACAGACAGACAACCAGCTCCAAGTCTAACTGAACTGTCTTCTTGGCCATCTTCCTCCACAAAGATGCCATAAGAACTTGTGAAATGCCCAACTGAAATCCGGATTCCCTAGAAACTGTCAACCATATGCAAACAGAAAAAAAAATATTGTGGGTTGGCTTATTTCCTTTTCTAAGTTCTAAAGCATAGACTATAAACAATAATTTGAGGAGCTTCCTCTAGCTCTTCATTGAATTTTTCTTCCTCTAACTAGTTTCTCAACCTGGGTACAATATAATTGTTTGGGGAGCTGTCCTGTGCATTGAAGGATGTTTAGGGTGGGGATGGTGTGGGGGATGCAAAATCACCCCCAGTTAAGAACCACTGATCTAGCTGTTCAAAGAATTGACCTCCTTAGAAAAATAGTCTGTCCTTCCCCATACCTTCCAATTGCCTTGCCTTAGGTAGTACTACAAAGCACTCCCACCCGAATGAACCCTCTAGATAGCTAGCCTTGCTTCCCCAGCTCTTTGGACTTCCCTGTCACAGAACCCCACTCTGTTATAGGAGGATCCTATCAGTGTGACATAACTGTTACTGTTCTCAAAATACGTGGAAATTCCTTTATAAAGTGCTATGCAAATGTTATTATTACGTCCTAAATGTATTATCATTTTAAAACAATGCAAATCTTTATGGCAAATAAGGGGTCCATTCTCTGGTGGATGGAGCTATTCCCAGAATCCTCAAATCACACAAATTGTTGGCCTTATATGCAAAACAACAACAATAACAAGCAGGAAGAGTAGGCAGAGAGTGGAAGGTATAGAAACTAGAGGCAACCTGATTGCATTTGAGTTTTACCTTTGCTACTAGCTAGTTCTATGATTTGGATGTGTGATAAGTTTCCTGGCCCTAAATTTTCTCATCTGTAACATAAGGAAATTAACTACTAACTTGTTTTTTCTAGTTTATAAGACGGGTTAGCAATATGGGAACTCTGTACTTCCTGCATGATTTCTCTATAAACCTACAACTTCTCTAAAAAATATATAAATAAATCAAAAATTAAAAAAAAAAAAAAAGGATCCTGGTAGCCTCTGCATATGGAGTCTAACATGCAGAGCATAAGAGTTAAGAAAATATAATATTTCATCCCAAAATAGAATGAAGTTGGTAATCTGTGATTTATAAACCCTTGTCAGAATGGTTGTTCACCCTTGGCACAAGGCACTTCACCCACTGAGTCACTCTGGCAAATTTGTAACAATGTACTATGGATGACTAGTGTAAGCCAAGCTGTAAAATCAAGTGTATGGTGGAGATTAACCATGGTAAATACCTTTCCTCCTTCCTCATCTTGGCACCTGATTAATCCATCACCTGCCAACAATCCCTATTATACATTTATGTAATAAAATGTCATGTAATTTTTTTTCATTAAAGGTTTTGGGAAAACATATTAATATTGCACTTCAGCCATTTGCAACAGTTCTGAAATCTCAGTTTTCAAGATTTTTCCATTCACTTATCTAAGCCTATTATATCTCTTTGCTTTTATTACCTCTAGGAAAAAAATCAGGTTTTTATAACTGAAGGGTAGCTAAATCCTTTATAATTGCATAAAACAGATGATTGGAGATAATGAAATTAAAAGCAGAATACTCACTGATTCAGATATGAGAAGTTAAAAAACAATGAAATAGTGGCTATATTAATTATTAATAAATATCTAACATGAAAAATAAAAAATAAAACAAACAATTCTAATTCAATTGGCTTGGTTATTATTATTTTGATTTTTTTTGTAGTACTCCTTAACCTTTCATAAATCTAGCTAAAAATATTATGCCCCTAAGCTAAAAACATTGTGTACCTGTTGCCATGTGAAATGGAAGTTCCCACCATGTGCAGTCAGCATCAGTCTCATTCCGTACAGGTCAGTATCATTCAACTCAACTGACTTTAATAAATATTCACTCATTGCAGAGATATAGACAGAGATATAAATAGATAGATAGACAGATAGATAGATACACACACACATACACTGAGTGTCTCTGTGCTGTAGAGAACTGAAACATGAATTGACAATCCCTGCCCTGCAGGAGTTTACAGCAAGGTGGGAAAAAGGACAAGATGAGACAAGTACACACATAGCTAAAATACAAGAAAAAAATGGGAAATTAAAATAAGGTGTTTTGTGAATTCAGAGAAAAAAAGGTTTTGTACCAGGAGAAGCTTTACTATCTTATGGGGAATGGAGTGGACAGACAATAAACTATTAAAGTAGCTACACACAACAGGAAAATCAAGATATTATACATACATTTGCTTAAAAAAAAAACAGACACAAAAGTCTTTATGAATTTGAATCACTAAGAGAAGTGCATAGAGGAAAGAAGCATGGCTTTATCATGGGAACAGCAAGTAGCAAACAATAAATTCAGGGCAAGAATTCAATATTTAGGACATCAGTCATTTATCACACTTTTATTTGCACCTTTCTTGTGTCTGGTCCTGTTCTAGGCTGGGGTGTATGGAGATATAAAACATGATTCATGAGAAATCTTATAATGAGGAGAGGAGGTAGGTAAATTTGGAGCTTGTAAATTTTTCTACAGAAGGAAAGGCCAAGATTGAATGCCAAGAGAGAGAGGAAATCAAGTTTCTTCTCCTTTAAAAGGGCTCTGTGCTACATAATTACTCTTATCTTTTCCTCACCAAACTCCCAATGTTTTGTCTGTGTAACAAATTTCAGCTACTGCTTTAATTCATATTGATATGTGAATATCTGTGACTGCGCTGAACTCAAGTTGTCTAAATTTGCTGCTCCTAGTGCTTCTTCTATTCTCTCCTGAACTCACTGAATTGTTTTTTATTATTATTTTTATTGTGTTAACACATACATAACTTACAATTTTCCATTTTAACCCCTTTCATGTGATATGCACAATACTGTGCTACAACCACCACCATCCATTAAGCAAAACTTTTCATCGTCCTCAACAGAAACTCTGTACCCAACCAAGCAACAACTCTCCATTCCATGACCCCACTCCCAGCTCCTGTAATCTGTAATCTATTTTGTTTCTATGAATTTGCTTGTTCTAGATATTTCATATAAGTGAAATCACACAATATTTGTCCTTTCATGTCTGCCTTATTTCACTTAACATGATGTCTTCGAGGTCCATCTGTGTTATACCAGAACTTCATTCCTTTTTATGGCTGACTAATATTCCATTGCCTGTATATACCACATTTTGTTTATCCATTTATCCATTGATAGATGCTTGAGTTGCTTCCAACTTTTGGCTGTGGTGAATAGTTCTTCTATAAACCTTAGTGTACAGGTATCTGTTCAAGTCCCTGTTTTCATTTCTTTTGGGAATATACCTGGAAGTGGGATTGCTGGATCATATGGTAAATCTATGTTTAACTTTTTGAGGAACCACCAAACTGTTTTCCTCGGCAGCTGCACCATTTTATATTCCCACCAACAATGTAAGAGGTTTCCTATTCCTCTGCATCATCGCCAGCAAGTATTTCCTATTTTTAAATAATAGCTATTGTAGTGAGTATGAAGTGATATCTCATTGCAATTTTGATTTTCATTTCACTAATGGCTAATGATGTTGAGCATCATTTCATGTGCTTATTGGCTATTTGCAGATCTTTGGAGAAATGTCTATTCAAGTCCTTTGCTCATTTTTTTAATTGGGCTGTTAGTCTTTTTGTTGTTGAGCTGTAGGAATTCTTTATATATTCTGGATATTAAACTTTTATCAGATATATGCTTTGCAAATGTGAAAAATGAGAGAAATCCCATTCTGTGGATTGTTGTTCCAGTTTGGATATATTGTGTCCCCCAAAAAGTCATATTCTTTAATGCAGTCTTGTGGGGGCAGATTTGTTAGTCTTTTGATTAGGGTGGAAACTTTTGATAGAGTGTTTCCATTGAGATGTGACTTACCTGACTCTGGGTGATACTTTTGATTAGATTATTTCTATGGAGGGGTGGCCCCACCCATTCAGGGTGGGTCTTGATTAGTTCACTGGAGTATTTAAGAGACAAGCTAAGGGCTGACACAGACAGGAATGCTAAGCTAAGAGTTGAAGCCCAGAGTTTGCCCCTGAGAAGCTAAGAGAGGATCTTCAGATGTTTAGAGAGAAACATCCTGGGAGAAACAAGCAGGGATGCATAGCTGCTGAGAGAGAGGAGCTAAGAGAAACCCCAAGACATTTTGGAGAATGCCATTTGAAACACAACCCAGGAACAAAGGAACAGCAGATGCCAACCACATGCCTTCCCAGCTGACAGAGGTGTTCTGGACTCTATTGGCCTTCCTTCAGTGAAGGTATCTTCCCGTTGATGCCTTAGTTTGGATATTTCTATGGCCTTAGAGCTGTAAATTTGTAACCTAATAAATTCCCTTTATAAAAGCCAATCCATTTCTGGTATTTTGCATAACAGAAGCATTAGCAAACCAGAACAGTTGTCTTTTCACTCTCTTAATAATGTTCTTTGATGCTCAAAAGTTTTAAATTTGACAGTCTAATTTATCTATTTTTTTTATTTTATTGCTCAAGCTTTTGTTGTCATATTTAAGAATTCATTGCCAAATCCAAGGTCATGAAGATTTACCCCTATGTTTTCTTCTAAGTGTTTTATGATTTTAGTTAGTGCTTGTATTTAGCTCATTGATCTATTTTGAGTTAATTTTTGGTTCTTCTTTATCTACTTGAATGATAAAAGTTGGAGTTCCAGGATTCTAAGTTTGAATATTTTACTTCTTTGCATGGGCTTGAATCCCAACTCTGCCACTTACTATCTAATCAAAAGCGAGTCACTTAATTTCTCTGAGATGCAGTATTCTTATCCAGAAAACGAGGATAATAAAAGTAGCTACCTCCTATGATGATGTGAAGGTTTAGTGAAGTTGTATGTGTAAAGTGATTAGAACAGTGCCCACTATGCATTAACTATTTGTCATTATTTTTATTATCCTTTTCTTCATTACTTGCTCTCTATATGATCTCATCTGGTCTCTTGGCTTTAAATTCCATATACACACTGTCGACTCCCAGATTTATCTCTAGCCTGAACCTCCCAACATCTGTATTTGAATTTCTAATGAGCATTTTAAAGTTAACATATCAGAACTTCTGACTCTCACCCAGTTTTCCCCCATTTCAGTCTATGGTAATGACATCATTCCATTTGTTCAAGCTTTCTCTCATACTGCACATCTGATCTCTCAGGAAATCCTTTTATTTCTACATTCAAAATATATCCAGAATCCAACCTCTTCTCTCCAACCCCACTGCTACCAGCCTACTCGAAGCCATCATCATCTTGTGCTGGATTACTTCAATCCTCTCCTGGCCTTCTTCCCCCTATTTTCCCTTCTCAGTACAACAGCCAGAGTGATCATGAAAAAGCAAGAGTGCAATCAAGTCATTCCTCTGCTCACTCGTCTATGGCCCAACAGAACCTTGTTCTCTTTGACCTCTACTCCAACTATTCTTTCCTTTTCTCTTATCAATCCAGTCATACCAGCAGCTTGGCTGCTCCTCACCCGTTCCAACAGTTCTGTCTCAAAGCTTATGAATTTGCTATGTCTTATGCCTGAAAAATTTAATCTTTGCATGGCTAGTCTCTCACTTCCTCGGTCTCATCTCAAATGTTACCTTATCTGTGAGACCTTTCTCTAGGTAAAATAACATCTCCCTCCTTCCAGCACTTTCTATTCCCCTGATCCAACTTTATTTTTTGTAGTACTTATCACCATCTGAAATACTGATATTTATTATCTATCTCCCCACACTAGAATGTAAGCTTCATAAAGGCAAGAACTTTGTCTGTTTTTTTCAGCATTATCTATATTTAGATCTCCAGCATCTAAAATACTACCTGATACAGAATTGGTACTCAATAGGTATTTGTTGAATGAATGAATGGAAGAGAAATGAGGAGGTGTGATAGTGATGATGAAAAGATCAAAGACAAATTTCAGCATTGTCAAATATTTGGCCTATGACCAGTCCTGATTTAGGAATAATTTCTACAGATGTAAGATTGCTTTTGTTTCCTGCTTCTATGTGGTAGGAGGCAGAGAAGAGGAGGTGGGATGTACAAATGCAAAGAAACAAAGAAAGAGAAAGCTATTTGTCTTTTACCTTTATCCTCTGCTTCACAGATCACTTTAGATACTATAATAATTCCTCATCTAATTAATGCAGCTAAGAACTAGATGGCAAAATGCCTCTTCAAAAGCCAAAATAGATATGACTAATTTATTGCACTTTACTTTTACTTCTTGTCTGGTCACGAACCTATGGAATAGGGTCTGCCAAAGTTCAATGGGCACTTAAGACTGAAAAATGAAGCAGGCCACTCCATAGAGCAAAATAGTAAGACTCTATTAGGGAACTTACAGACCAGGAAACTGGTCCTGGGCGGCCACAGGATGTTCAGAGTAGTGCTCCATGCCACCCAGGGGCTTAGAGGGAGTTGTATGGGGGTAAGAACAAGGAAGGGACTGAGCCAGGTCAGGATTTGCAAGATTGTAAACATGTCTCTTTGAAGTTACTGTTATGTAGCAGGAGTGGTTCTAGTACAGATAGCTATCTGCTTAGGAATGTGTACAGTGCACTTTAAGATGCTCCTATGGGGACTGGGAGTGGGGGCGGTAATCTTATCTAGGAATTTATTGCTTCTCTGATTTATGGCATCACACTCCTGAATTTACACAAGTTTCTAACAGGTTTAGATATCTTATTTATAACATTTAACAACTTAAAAGGATTATTAGGTATATAATCCTTCAGAGCTTACTTACCCTGTCATGAGACAGGCTGGGGGAGGTCTTAACCAAAGAAGGGAGTTCCAGACACAACTGATAACTCTTAGCTGCAGTTCTAACTAAGAATTTGCAAAAACTGTCAGCAGATTTCTGAGACTTTGCAAACTTCTTTCATGTGGAGAAGCCATAACCTTAACATGTGATAGACCCAGCAGAGCTGGAGAAGGTATTGGTCTTCAAGCACCTTCTTAAAAATGTGTTGGCCGTGGCAGGTGAAATCACTGCCCTCCCCACTACGTGGGATCTGACACCAGGGGAGTGAATCTCCCTGGCAACATGGAATATGACTCCTGGGGAGGAATCTAGACCCAGCACCATGGGATGGAGAACATCTTCTTGACCAAAAGGGGGATGTGAAAGGAAATGAAATAAGCTACAGTGGCAGAGAGATTCCAAAAGGAGCCGAGAGGTCACTCTGGTGGGCACTCTTACGCACAATATAGACAACCCTTTTTAGGTTCTAGTGAATTGGAATGGCTAGCAGTAAATACCTGAAACTATCAAACTACAACCTAGAATCCTTGAATCTTGAAGACAATTGTATAAAAATGTAGCTTATGAGGGGTGACAATGTGATTGGGAAAGCCATAAGGACCACACTCCCCTTTGTCCAGTGTACGGATGGATGAGTAGAAAAATGGGGGTGGGGAGTGGGAGGAGGGAGGCACCCAGAGTTCTTTTTTACTTTAATTGTTCTTTTTCACTTTAATTTTTATACTTATTATTTTTGTGTGTGTGGTAATGAAAATGTTCAAAAATTAATTTTGGTGATGAATGCACAACTATACAATGGTACTGTGAACAACTGAATGTATGCTTTGTATGACTGCATGGTATGTGAATATATCTCAATAAAATTGAATTAAAAAAATGTGTTAGCAGAACAAGAAATCTGGAGGACCAACAGTGGACACTATTAGAGCCACTGAGAAAAAAGATTCTATTATCTTTTTTTTTCCAGGGTAATTTTTAGAGGAATTTTTCAAACTGTATTTGAGAATATCACTTGTTTCAAATCAAATGACTATAACCAATGGGCTGGTCCCAGGCCCTGACTAACCAAGAACTTAGACTGAAAACTTTCATGTCTCACAGCCTCTGGGTAGCCTCTCAAGGAAATGCAGGAAGGCAGATCAGCAAACACGAGTCTCCCAAACCTTGTGATCTCAGTTCAGGGCACTGGAAAGCAGAGGACAACTTGGCAACAGGAATGAAAATGCACTGACTTTTTTTCCTTCAAGTTTATAGTGAATGTAGGTAATGAAACACCTGGGATTTTGGGAAAATGTACAAATCAGCTTTAAAGAAGAAAATGGAGCTGTTTCAAAGGGTATTCAAAACATTAATATATCTCATAAAACATTTGGGAGTTCTCATATTAAATATACCCAAAAGGACAGGGACTTACTAATAGCTGAATTAAAGGATAAATGAGACTTGGGGATGCACTAGTGTATCCAAATGCAATTTCTCAGTTTCTGTGGGTCAGGAAACTGGGAGAAGCTTAGCTGGGTGGTTTTGGCTCTGAGCTTTCCTGAGGTTACAGTCAAGATATCAGATAGGAAGCAGTCATTTGAAGGCCGGATCAGGACTGGAGGCTCTTCTTCCAAGAAGGTTCACTTACTTGGCTGTTAGCTAGAGGCCTCAGTTTCTTGCCATGTAGACCTCTCCTTAAGATGTGACAGCTGGCTTCCCCCAGAGCAAGTGATCCAAGAGACACCAAGACAGAAACCACAGGGCCCTTTTATGACCTCATCTCCAAAGCCAAACACTGTCACTTCCGGCCCATACCCAAGGGAAGGAGAATTAGGCTCTCTTCTTGAAGGGAGGAGTATCACAGAATTTGTGGACATAAGCTTTTAAACCACCACACAATCTAATGTTTGACAAGTATTATAAACATCAATAAATTATCTAGTTAACATTTTTAGGGCTGGGGAATATTTTATCTTTGATTTTGGAACTTGTACTCTTCTCTGAGCAATGGCTACTAGGATCACCTAGATAAAATCAAATCACGTTCAAACATTATCTCATTATGGGGAAGTCAAATCATGTTCAAACATTATCGCATTCCCTATAATGATACCTGCATCACCTGCCTTGCTCCCAAACCCACCCACAGCCTATTCCAGTCCTTGCAGCGAACTCTTATTCACTCCTTTCTTCTGAGGAGCATAGGAAATGCCATGCTCCCTCATCAGGGTAGTTTTCCATCCACAGCAAAAGCATTTTTGATGTCAGCACTTTGTCAAAAGGCATTGAAATTTCAAATAAACTCATACTCCAAGATTCTATGGACTTTCTCATCTTCATCCAAATTTCGTCCTCACTGAATTTTAACAGACTCCTGTGGCATGAGTTTCCCTTTCAGACAGGTTTGCTTATGTGCTCAGTGAGCTTCAGAGACTTCCTGCCTTCCACCCTCTAAATCTGCTTGATGTGTTCAAAGGTACAGGGATCCTCCAAATAACAGACAACTGATAATGACGGCAAGGTTTTTATGACACTGCCAGAAAACCTAATTTGAACTATAATATAGCTCCTACAGCACCTCACCACAAATCTGTTGGAAAACGTGTTCCAAGTTGGAACTTGAGATTCTGGGAATTGATCCCTTCCTACAGTGCCCATGCTGTCTGTCCAGCCACAAAATCTGGAGCACCCCACCCCTCCCACACTCCCGCTTTCTCGTGGTCCCATGCACTGGTCACAGCAACATTTCCAGGAGCAGGGAAGGTGAGTGCTTTCTCTGTGGCAGGGGCTCTTGTGGCAGTAGCAGCAACAGAGGAAGAGTGTGGATTTCTGAGGTCTTAGACTATATCGAAGGGCTCTCCTGACTCACATATTTTGCATTTAAGGGCTGACTTTATACCTATATCACGGAGATCATCCACTCCCTTGAAATAAGCTCCAAATTCTTCAAAGAGTTCATAGGCCATTCCTAGAAAGGTGACGTTTTATTTCCACTTGCAAAAGTCATGTAATTAGTATATTAGTCTTTAGCTGAATTTTGCTTAAGTACTGACATTAGCCAGACCATTCCATCTAATTTGTCAGACTACTCTGCTCAACGTTAATTTCTAGTATTTATGTGTTCCACTCATTTGTCCATTCACATGGAATATCATCATTTTATTGAAAGATTTCCAAACTGTAGCTGAAAAAAAAAAAAAGATTTCGTTTTATAGTAGAATATGTAATGAATATATTTTCTTTTATAGTAAGTGCTGTCTTAAGCAAATGGACAATGCAGATATAAAACACGTTCATAATCACAGAAATTCTATTGACTGGCCAGTGCTGTCCTATGGAATCAGTATACTATCCCATGAACTATTTTTATAATAGACTGATGTGGGAAATAAAAAACATAAAGTGTTAATACACAATTCTAAAAGCTTAGGTAAACTTAAATGGGAAATGTAATAAACCTGCCTGTGTGTTACATTACAAAGAATAATGAATATTGCAGACAGTTGAAACAATCCAATTACGGAATATTTATGAATTTTCTTTGGCTACTAAGCCAATTTTTAAGGGAAAAAATTCCAGCATTTTATTAAAAGAAAGGTTTGTGTGGGTGTGTGATTTTATAAACCTCATAAAAATTCACAACTTCATGCAGAATTTCAAGTTTTTTTTCTTCTTTAAAAACTTGTTTTCTTCTATTGCCTTTTTAAAACTCAATTTATCAAGACATAATTTACAAGCAATAAAATGCACCATTAGCATTGTTTGATAAATGTACACACCAATGCAACCACCACCCCTATCAAGATACAGAACATTTTCATTACCCCCAAAAGTTTCCTCATACCACTTTGCAGTCAATACCCTCTAGCTCGTCCCCTACTAGGACAACCACTAATCTGATTTGTCTCTATAAACTGGTTTTACTGACAGAACTTCATATAAATAGAATCATAAAGTATGAACTCTTTTTGCACCTCACTACTTTCTCTCAATATAATATTTCTGAGATTCACCCTTGTTGCATCTATTAGTCGTTTGTTTCTTTCGTTGCTAAGTGGTATCGCTGTATGAACATCTCTCAATTTGTTTAACTGTTTACCTGTGGATGGGTATTTAGGTTGATTCCAGTTTGGGACTTTTATGAATAAAGCTCTTATGACCATTCATGTACAAGTTTTGTTTTGAACATATGTCTCATTCTAACAATGTTTTCATTTTTATTGAATAAATACCTAGGAGTAGCATATACCTTGGGTCATATGATAAAAATGTTTTGACTTTATAAGAAACTTTCAAACTATTTTCCAAAGTGGCTGTACCCTTACTGCAATGTATGAAAGATCCAGTTGCTCCACATGCTCACCTACACTTCGAGTTGTCTGGTATTTCCTTTTGAAGGACTCTGTTACCAGATACTAATAGTCAGTCAGAGTTGTGACTTTCTTTCCTAAAGAATCTGTCTCAAGGAAACATTTTCTGTAATGAGACAGCTTTCTCCAAATTACAAACATTTGGTTTATGTATATGCCTAACGTAAAAATGGCCCCAATCATAATTTCTCCTTGGTTTCATAGACATTTTTTTCACTCCTCATTGTGGAGGTGGGGAAGAAATACCTTCTATCTTTGGAGCAGCCAGGAGAGGAGGAGGAGGAGTCTCCCAGGGTGTGGGTGGGTCAAAGGGAATGGGTAGAGGATTTTCCTTCAGAGCAGAGCTCTCCAATAGAAATATAATGTGGGTCACATACGTGTTTTTCTCACATATGTAAATTTAAATTTTCTAGCTGCCACATTAAAATAAAAAGAAACAGACAAAATTAATTTTAAAGGATTCTTATGCAACTCAGTATCTCTAGAATATTATTTTAACACATGATCAATATAAAAATCATTAATGAGATATTTTACATTCTTTTTTCACATGAAGTAATCTTCGAAATTGGTGTGCATTTTATATTTGCAATAATCCCAATTTAGATACTAAATTTCCAACAGTTGAAGTGAAAATTGTAGTTCTACAAAAACAAAGTTGTGTTTAATGGAAAAATATATTACAGTGCTTCAGTTCTTAAATGTAAACTTAATTACTTAAAATTAAATAAATTAAAAATTCAGTTCCTTAGCCTCACTAGCTACATTTCAAGTGTACACACGTGTCTAGTGGGATACACAGTTTTAGAAGACTGTAGGACAGGAAGGGGCTGAGGAGATTTCCCTGTAGTAACCCATGTCACAGTGTAAATATCTGTTCTATTTGAGTGAAATTTGAGTTAAGTAGATTTCTATAGGCTACTGTAGACCCTAACTACCTTGACCCCTAATTTAAAATGCATGAGTTCTAATGTGAATTGCAAATTTGCATTTAGCTTAGCTGTTGGGCTGCTTGGATTCAAATGTCATCTCCAATTTTCTAGCTGTGTGACCTTAAACAAGTTACTTAACCTCTCTAAGCTTCATTCTCACCATTTTTAAAACAGGGAAAGTAACCATACTTCTTGGATTATTGTGAAAATTAAATGAGAGAATATATGCAAAGCACATTGTAGAATAACTGACAACTTTTAAAAAATAAATTAAGTGGTGTCTTTGAAAAATCTAAACCATTTTTTGCAAGGGACTGTCTGTGGTTTCTTTTTTATTTTTAAAAGGATACAGTCAACAGATGAATGGATAAATGAAATATGGTATTTACCAACAACAGAATATTATTTGGCCATAGAAAGGAATGGCATTCTGATATAAGCTATAATATGGATGAAACTTGAAGACATCATGTTGAGTGAAATGAGTCAGACCCAAAAGGACAGATATCATATGATCTCACTTACATGAAGTAACTTGAATATATGCAAATTCATAGTGAGAGAAAGTACATTACAGATAACCACGGCAGGGTAGGGGAATGAGAGAATTATTGCTTAATGGGTACAGAGTTTCTGTGTGGAGTGTTGGAAAAGTTTAGATAATGGATGGTGGTGATGGTAGCACAATTAATGCCACTGAATTGTATGTTTCAAGGTGAATAAAATGGGAAATGTTATATGGTACATATTTTACCATGATATAAAAAAAAAAAAAAAGAAACCTGACCAAAAAGTAAAAGTATATGGATTCTTTTTTTTTTTTTTTTTTTGATTTTATTTTTAATTTTTATTGTGGTAACATATATACAATACAGAATTTCCCATTTTACCCTCTTTCATGTGTACAATTCAGTTGTGTTAATTACATTGACAGTATCGTGCCACCATCACCACCATGCATTACCAAAGTTTTTTATCATCCCAAACAGAAACTTGGTACCCATTAAGCAATAACTCCCCATTCACCACCACACCACACCCCACCCCACCCATGATAACCTGTAATCTACTTTCTGTCTCCATGAATTTGCATTTTCTAGCTATTTCATGTGAGTGAAATCATTCACTATTTGTCCTTTTGTGTCTGGCTTATTTCACTTAACATGATGTCTTCAAGGTTCATCCATGTTGCAGCATGTATCAGAACTTCATTCCTTTTTGTGGCTGAATAATATGCCATTGTAGGTATGTACCACATGTTGTTTATCCATTCATTTGTTGATGGACACTTGGGTTTCTTCTACCTTTTGGCTATTATGAATAATGCTATGAACATCAGTGTGCAAATATCTGTTTGACAACCTGTTCTCAATTCTTTGGGGTATATACCTAGAAGTAGAATTGCTGGGTCAGATAGTAACTCTATATTTAACTTTTTGAGGAACTGCCAAACTGTTTTTCCACAGCACTTGTGCCATTTTACATTCCCACCAACAACAGATGAGGCTATGCTTGTTTTTTTTTTTTTTTTATGGATCAAAGACTTTATTTTTTTTTTTTAAATCATCATTTTATTGAGATATATTCACAAACCACGCAGTCATACAAAACAAATTGTACTTTCGATTGTTTACAGTACCATTACATAGTTGTACATTCATCACCTAAATCAATCCCTGACACCTTCATTAGCACACACACAAAAATAACAAGAATAATAATTAGAGTGAAAAAGAGCAATTGAAGTAAAAAAGAACACTGGGTACCTTTGTCTGTCTATTTCCCTCCCCTACTTTTCTACACATCCATCCATAAACTAGACAAAGTGGTGTTTGGTCCTTATGGCTTTCCCAATCCCATTGTCACCCCTCATAAGCTACATTTTTATACAACTGTCTTCGAGATTCATGGGTTCTGGGTTGTAGTTTGATAGTTTCAGGTATCCACCACTAGCTACCCCAATTCTTTAGAACCTAAAAAGGGTTGTCTAAAGTGTGCATAAGAGTGCCCACCAGAGTGACCTCTCGGCTCCTTTTGGAATCTCTCTGCCACTGAAGCTTATTTCATTTCCTTTCACATCCCCCTTTTGGTCAAGAAGATGTTCTCCGTCCCACGGTGCCAGGTCTACATTCCTCCCTGGGAGTCATATTCCACGTTGCCAGGGAGATTCACTTCCCTGGGTGTCTGATCCCACATAGGGGGGAGGGCAGTGATTTCACCTTTCAAGTTGGCTTAGCCAGAGAGAGAGGGCCACATCTGAGCAACAAAGAGGCATTCAGGAGGAGACTCTTAGGCACAAATACAGGGAGGCCTAGCCTCTCCTTTGCAGCAACCGTCTTCCCAAGGGTAAAACTTATGGTAGAGGGCTCAACCCATCAAACCACCAGTCCCCTATGTCTGTGGTCATGTTAGCAACCATGGAGGTGGGGTAGGCGAATACCCCTGCATTCTCCACAGGCTCCTCAAGGGGGCACTACATCTTTTTTTTTTTTTTTTTTTAACTTTCCCTTCTTTTTTCAAATCACCTGTATGAAAAAAAAAGTTAAAAAGAAAACAAACATACAATAAAAGAGCATTTCAAAGAGACCATAGCAAGGGAGTAAGAAAAAGACAACTAACCTAAGATAACTGCTTAACTTCCAACATGTTCCTACTTTACTCCAAGAAAGTTACATAATATAGCAACATTTCAGTGAACTTGTTTCTACTACAACCATCAGAAATTAACAGACCATAGTCATTTCTGGGCATCCCCAGAACGTTAAATAGCTTATCTGTTCTTCCTGGATTATTGTTCCCCCTTCCTTAATTGCTCTCTACTGCTAGTTCCCCTACATTCTACATTATAAACCATTTGTTTTACATTTTTCAAAGTTCACATTAGTGGTAGCATATAATATTTCTCTTTTTGTGCCTGGCTTATTTCGCTCAGCATTATGTCTTCAAGGTTCATCCATGTTGTCATATGTTTCACCAGATCGTTCCTTCTTACTGCCGCGTAGTATTCCATCGTGTGTATATACCACATTTTATTTATCCAGTCATCTGTTGAAGGACATTTGGGTTGTTTCCATCTCTTGGCAATTGTGAATAATGCTGCTATGAACATTGGCGTGCAGATATCTGTTCGTGTCACTGCTTTCCGATCTTCCGGGTATATACCGAGGAGTGCAATCGCTGGATCGAATGGTAGCTCTATATCTAGTTTTCTAAGGAACTGCCAGACTGACTTCCAGAGTGGCTGAACCATTATACAGTCCCACCAACAATGAATAAGAGTTCCAATTTCTCCACATCCCCTCCAGCATTTGTAGTTTCCTGTTTGTTTAATGGCAGCCATTCTAACCGGTGTTAGATGGTATCTCATTGTGGTCTTAATTTGCATCTCTCTAATAGCTAGTGAAGCTGAACATTTTTTCATGTGTTTCTTGGTCATTTGTATTTCCTCTTCAGAGAACTGTCTTTTCATATCTTTTGCCCATTTTATAATTGGGCTGTCTGTACTATTGTCATTGAGTTGTAGGATTTCTTTGTATATGCAAGATATCAGTCTTTTGTCAGATACATGGTTTCCAAAAATTTTTTCCCATTGAGTTGGCTGCCTCTTTACCTTTTTGAGAAATTCCTTTGAGGTGCAGAAACTTCTAAGCTTGAGGAGTTCCCATTTATCTATTTTCTCTTTTGTTGCTTGTGCTTTGGGTGTAAAGTCTAGGAAGTGGCCTCCTAATACAAGGTCTTGAAGATGTTTTCCTACATTATCTTCTAGGAGTTTTATGGTACTTTCTTTTATATTGAGATCTTTGGTCCATTTTGAGTTAATTTTTGTGTAGGGGGTGAGGTAGGGGTCCTCTTTCATTCTTTTGGATATGGATATCCAACTCTCCCAGCCCCATTTGTTGAAAAGACCATTATGGCTCAGTTCGGTGACTTTGGGGGCCTTATCAAAGATCAGTCGGCCATAGATCTGAGGGTCTATCTCTGAATTCTCAATTCGATTCCATTGATCTATATGTCTATCTTTGTGCCAGTACCATGCTGTCTTGGCAACTGTGGCTTTATAATAAGCTTCAAAGTCAGGGAGTGTAAGTCCTCCCACTTCGTTTTTCTTTTTTAGAGTGTCTTTAGCAATTCGAGGCATCTTCCCTTTCCAAATAAATTTGATAACTAGCTTTTCCAAGTCTGCAAAGTAGGTTGTTGGAATTTTGATTGGGATTGCATTGAATCTGTAGATGAGTTTGGGTAGAATTGACATCTTAATGACATTTAGCCTTCCTATCCATGAACATGGAATATTTTTCCATCTTTTAAGGTCCCCTTCTATTTCTTTTAGTAGAGTTATGTAGTTTTCTTTGTATAGGTCTTTTACATCTTTGGTTAAGTTGATTCCTAGGTACTTGATTTTTTTAGTTGCTATTGAAAATGGTATCTTTTTCTTGAGTGTCTCTTCAGTTTGTTCATTTCTAGCATATAGAAACATTACTGACTTATGTGCATTAATCTTGTATCCCGCTACTTTGCTAAATTTGTTTATTAGCTCTAGTAGGTGTATCGTTGATTTCTCAGGGTTTTCTAGATATAAGATCATATCATCTGCAAACAATGACAGTTTTACTTCTTCTCTTCCAATTTGGATGCCTTTTATTTCTTTGTCTTGCCGGACTGCCCTGGCTAGCACTTCCAGCACAATGTTGAATAACAGTGGTGACAGCGGGCATCCTTGTCTTGTTCCTGATCTTAGAGGGAAGGCTTTCAGTCTCTCACCATTGAGTACTATGCTGGCTGTGGGTTTTTCATATATGCTCTTTATCATGTTGAGGAAGTTTCCTTCAATTCCTACCTTTTGAAGTGTTTTTATCAAAAAGGGATGTTGGATTTTGTCAAATGCTTTTTCAGCATCTATTGAGATGATCAATTGATTTTTCCCTTTCGAGTTTTTAATGTGTTGTAATACATTGATTGTTTTTCTGATGTTGAACCATCCTTGCATGCCTGGAATGAACCCCACTTGGTCATGGTGTATGATTTTTTTAATGTGTCTTTGGATTCGATTTGCAAGTATTTTGTTGAGGATTTTTGCATCTATATTCATTAGGGAGATTGGCCGGTAGTTTTCCTTTTTTGTAGCATCTTTGCCTGGTTTTGGTATTAGATTGATGTTAGCTTCATAAAATGAGTTAGGTAGTGTTCCATTTTTTTCAATGTTTTGAAAGAGTTTGAGTAAGATTGGTGTCAGTTCTTTCTGGAAAGTTTGGTAGAATTCCCCTGTGAAGCCATCTGGCCCTGGGCATTTATTTGTGGGAAGATTTTTGATGACTGATTGGATCTCTTTGCTTGTGATGGGTTGGTTGAGGTCTTCTATTTCTTCTCTGGTCAGTCTAGGTTGTTCATATGTTTCCAGGAAATTGTCCATTTCTTCTACATTATCCAGTTTGTTGCCATACAGTTGTTCATAATATCCTCTTATAATTTTTTTAATTTCTTCAGGATCTGCAGTTATGTCACCTTTTTCATTCATTATTTTGTTTATATGGGTCTTCTCTCTTTTTGATTTTGTCAGTCTAGCTAGGGGCTTGTCAATCTTGTTGATCTTCTCAAAGAACCAACTTTTGGTGATATTTATCCTTTCTATTGTTTTTTTGTTCTCTATGTCATTTATTTCTGCTTTAATCCTTGTTATTTCTTTTCTTCTACTTGGTTTAGGATTGGTTTGCTGTTCATTTTCTAGCTTCTTCAGTTGATCCATTAGTTCTTTGATTTTGGCTCTTTCTTCCTTTTTAATATATGCGTTTAGTGCTATAAATTTCCCCCTTAGCACTGCTTTTGCTGCATCCCATAGGTTTTGGTATGTTGTGTTCTCATTTTCATTCGTCTCTATATATTTAGCAATTTCTCTTGCTATTTCTTCTTTAACCCACTGATTGTTTAGGAGTGTGTTGTTTAACCTCCAGGTATTTGTGAATTTTCTAAGTCTCTGATGGTTATTGACTTCTAATTGTATTCCATTGTGGTCAGAGAATGTGCTTTGAATGATTTCAATCTTTTTAAATTTATTGAGGCTTGTTTTATGTCCCAGCATATGATCTATTCTGGAGAAAGTTCCGTGAGCACTAGAAAAGTATGTGTATCCTGGTGATTTGGGATGTAATGTCCTGTAGATGTCTGTTAAATCTAATTCATTTATCAGATTGTTTAGGTTTTCAATTTCCTTATTGGTCTTCTGTCTGGTTGATCTATCTATAGGAGAGAGTGATGTGTTGAAGTCTCCCACAATTATTGTGGAAACATCAATTGCTTCCTTTAGTTTTGCCAATGTTTCTCTCATGTATTTTGTGGCACCTTGATTGGGTGCATAGACATTTACGATTGTTATTTCTTCTTGCTGAATTGCCCCTTTTATTAGTATGTAGTGGCCTTCTTTGTCTCTCACAACATCCCTGCATTTGAAGTCTATTTTATCTGAGATTAATATTGCTACACCTGCTTTCTTTTGGCTGTAGCTTGCATGAAATATTTTTTTCCATCCTTTCACTTTCAATTTCTTTGTGTCCCTGTGTCTAAGATGAGTCTCTTGTATGCAACATATTGATGGTTCATTTTTTTTGATCCATTCTGCGAATCTATATCTTTTAATTGGGGAGTTTAATCCATTTACATTCAACGTTAAAACCGTGAAGGCATTTCTTGAATCGGCCATCTTATCCTTTGGATTATGTTTGCCATATTTTTCCCTCTCTCTATTAATATCCTTTATTGTACCCATACCGAATCTCTTTAGTACTGAACCTTTCTCCAAGTCTCTCTGTCCTGTCTTTGTTTCTCTGTCTGTAGGGCTCCCTTTAGTATCTCCAGTAGGGCAGGTCTCTTGTTAGCAAATTCTCTCAGCATTTCTTTGTCTGTGAAAAATTTAAGCTCTCCCTCAAATTTGAAGGAGAGCTTTGCTGGATAAAGTATTCTTGGCTGGAAATTCCTCTCTCTCAGAATTTTAAATATATCGTGCCATTGCCTTCTCGCCTCCATGGTGGCTGCTGAGTAGTCACTACTTAGTCTTATGCTGTTTCCTTTGTATGTGGTGAATTGCTTTTCTCTTGCTGCTTTCAGAACTTGCTCCTTCTCTTCTATGTTTGACAGTGTGATCAGTATATGTCTCGGAGTGGGTTTTTTTGGATTTATTCTATTTGGAGTTCGCTGAGCATTTATGATTTGTGTATTTATGTTGTTTAGAAGATTTGGGAAGTTTTCCCCAACAATTTCTTTGAATACTCTTCCTAGACCTTTACCCTTTTCTTCCCCTTCTGGGACACCAATGAGTCTTATATTCGGACGCTTCATATTATCTATCATATCCCTGAGGTCCATTTCGAGTTTTTCAATTTTTTTCCCCATTCTTTCTTTTATGCTTTCATTTTCCATTCTGTCATCTTCCAGGTCACTGATTCGTTGTTCAACTTCCTCTAGTCTTGTACTATGAGTGTCCAGAATCTTTTTAATTTGGTCAACAGTTTCTTTAATTTCCATAAGATCATCCATTTTTTTATTTAGTCTTGCAATGTCTTCTTTATGCTCTTCTAGAGTCTTCTTGATTTCCTTCATATCCCGTACTAGGGTCTCATTGTTCATCTTTAGTTCTTTGAGTAGCTGCTCTAGGTGTGTCTCTTCTGGTCTTTTGATTTGGGTGCTTGGGCTTGGGTTATCCATATCGTCTGGTTTTTTCATATGCTTTATAATTTTCTGTTGTTTTTGGCCTCGTGGCATTTGCTGTCCTTGATAGGGTTCTTTTAGGGTTTGTAGACCAGTTGAAGTCCTTATCTCTAATTTATCAGATCTACAGCTTCGTGGAGTACACTTTCTCTAACTAACCAGCAGGTGGCGTCCACGAGCCACCTGTTCTCCACAAGCCTGATCTCCCCTGCTTAGCCTTTTTGGTGAGTGGGGGAGTGAGTCTTGTGGGGCCCAATTGGTGTACCAACCTTGCGTGTGTAGTTGGTGTTGCCTGCCCTGTATGTGGGGCGTGTTTCTGGGCAGTCGGGGAGGGGGGGTGGCCCTAACAATCAAATCTCCCTGATGATCCTAGAGTTTTAAAGCTACTGCAATAGTCTAATCCTTCAGTTCAGTCCTGCCACAGTTTGTCTCTGCCACTGACCCACAAGTCTTTGGTATTGGCGTATGGCTCCTGAGACTTGCAAGTGGGCCCCTCTTCCAGGCTGTGCACCCCGGGTCCTCTGTTGAGGGATGACTGTGCTATGTCACAGGTGAGTGCCGTCCCCCCAGGGCAGTTCTGGGCTGCTGGGCTGTGTTGGGAGGCTCCCAGTCTGCTCAAATGATGGCTGAATGGGGCTCTGTTAATTCACACTGCTCCCCCTTCCCAGCTCTGGGACATTCAGCTGAGGTTGCAGGGAAGGCTAATGTCCACGCCCAGTTTTGTGGTGTGTGCCTGTTATTTGAAGCACTTCCGTCACACTGGGTTGTCTGGGGCAGCTCTGGGCTATGGGGCTGGCGATGGGCAGGAGTGTTTCCTGTCCACCAGGATGGTGGCTGTGAGCGGACACCCCCCTTTTCTTGGGAAGTTGTGTTGTTTAGTGAATTTTCTCAGCCACTGGATTATTGCCTTTTGTCTCAGAGCTCTCTTATTTCTGGTCTTGACTTGACGTGCCCAAATTTCAATTCTTTGAAGCTTTCTGTATTGAGCTTCTTAGAGTAATTGTTTTAGAAAAAGCAAAAAGGATTTAAAAAAAAAAAAAAAAAAAAAAAAAAAAAAAAAAAAACGGCCCTCCTCAGAGATCTAATGGGTTATTGAAATGCTAATAGACAAAGCAACCAGGGCCATTAAGGAAAGGTGCCCTGGGCAGAGAGATCAGCCTTGCTTCGGGATTTGCATATGCGCCTCAAGGCCTGATCTCCGCCCTTCCCCTTTCTGTGTTCACCAGAACTCCAAAAATCCTCTGCTTTTACTTTGGAGCTTCTCGTGTTGTTTTCCTTCTATGCCCGTCTCCTCTCTGCTGGGCTGGCTGCTCTCAGAGTCTCTGGTGTCTGGCCTCAGTCTATCTATGGTTGGAGTTTGAATCAGTAGAATGAGTTTCCGATGAGAGCAGCCACTGCAATTCTCCCTTCTCCTTCCTGGAGCTGACAGCCCCTCCTCCCCCGGGACTGAGCCTGGCAGGGAGGGGCGCGGGTCCCCTGGCCGCAAAAACTTACAGATTTCGGTGATCTCAGCAGTTCCACGTTTTCATGAGTGTTGTATGAAGTATGCCCAAAGACAGATTGCTCTGTGGTGTCCAGTCCACGCAGTTCCTGGCTTTTTACCTACTTTCCTGGAGGAGTAACTAAAACATACAGCTCACCAGTCTCTGGATTCTTTTTTAATTCGTTGATTCAATAAATACTGTCTCGTCAGTGCCAGGTACTCTGCGAGAACATAAAGACAGAAAAGACATGGTTCCCACCTTCAAGGAGCCCACAGTGCCCAACGGTAGAAACAACACCATCTTGGGCCGATCTTTGAGTGAGAATAGTAAAACCAAAGAGAATAATAAATTATCCAATGCCCCCAAAGAAAAGAACCCTTTAGATAAAAATTGAGTTTATAGGTTTGCACAGTTCTCTAGATTCCTTTAAAATAGTTATCAATAATTAAAATTATTCAGATTTAAGAAATTAGAGTGACACTGATTTAAACGCTTAATGATTAGTATTAGCCTTTATTTCTGTCACGCGGAAGACACTGCTTTGTTTTTCCCCTGGGTTGGCTGTCCATTTCCTAAGCTGTGCTTGTCTTTCAGCTTAGTATTTTGTGTTTCTCTGACAAATAGAAAAGAAAAGATGGAAAAGTTGTTGAATTCATTCAATTGTATGAAATACAGAATATATTTTAAAAGTTATTACTGTTAAGTACAGTTAAAAATGAATATTAGTAAAATAAACAATTGAAATGAGTAAAATTACATTTATAATCATTTTCTTAATAAAATAAAAATAAATATCCTTTGGGCATATGAAATATTTTGTTAATCTAGAGGTTGAAATGATAATAAAGGAACATTTAATTTCTTAAAATTTTGGTTTGTAAGAGCTATTTCTTCCCAAGTAAGCACCTGACAATTCAGGATATTAATATAAAGATTAGGGACTTTTTTAAAAGACATATTGATATGTCATTTGTTGAATTACTTGCAATTTTTTAATTTGTGCTAAACCAGGTCCTATGGTTCAGTCATAAGTACTTCAGATTTATATATGCCATAATATGCTCAGTGTAAATAAGGGGCCAAATAACATTCACATTATTTTAATTGCAATAATATAGAGTCTTTATTCATAGCAAACTTTTTTCACTTTAAAAAAGAATCATCTACCAGAAACAAAAGGACAGATACTGTATGGTCTCACTAATATGAACAAACATTAATGAACAAACTTTGAGGGTTAAAAGCTGAGAATACAGGCTATCAGGAGATAGAAAGAGTGTAGAGACTGGGCATTTGATACTGAAGGACTACAGAATGCATATTAGCAGGACTAATTGTATAGATCCAGAAATATATAGCATAATACTGTGTGATGGTAGCACAATATTGTAAGTACACTGAACAAAGATGTCTGTGAGTAAAGCTGAAAGAGGTGGGATAGGGGAATGTATGACACCAGAGGTAAAGATAGATGACAAATACTGGGACTGTATAACTTGGCAAAAACTGGAGTGGCCAATGACTGTTACCAAATGTACAAATATAAAAATGTTTTTACATGTGGGAGAACAGATGAATGACAACTATGCAAAGTGCTGAAAAAGGGATGGTATTTGGGAAAAAACATAATCAAAGCAAACTGGAGTCTATGGTCAACAGTAACATTGTAATATGCTTTCATTAAATGTAACAAAGGCAATATACCAAAGCTAAGTGTATTTGGGAGGGTATATAAGGGAGGTATAAGAGATTCTTGGTAGTGGTGGTGTTTTCCGTCCTTACTATTACAATGTATTGTATGACGTTATTTTTTTGTCATCTTTTTTATTATTCGCTAAAAAAAAAGAACTTTTTTTTGTAGTAATCAATATGTTCAAGTGCTGATTGTGGTGATAAATGTACAACTTATGATGATACCGTGAACTGACTGTACACTGTGGATAAATGTATGGTATGTGAATATAACTCTATAAAATTGTAGAAAAAAATATAAATAGGAGTAAAAGTGCTGGAGAAAACATGGAGAGAGGTATGTACTTATCTACTGTTGATGAGCAGGCAGAATGGTGTAGCCTTTCTGGAGGACGGTGCGGTGGTTCCACAAAAAGCTAAGTATGTGGGGGGCACTCAAGGTCCTGCAACCTCATTATGGGGTATGTAATTGGAAGATCTGAGAGCAGAGACATGAATGGACATTTGCACACTGGTGTTCATGGAGGCAGTATTCATGATTTGCAATGGGTGGAGGTGGCTTAAGTGTACATAGACTGAGGAACAGAATGTGGTGTGTACATACAATGGAATACTGAGCAACTACAAGAAGTGAAGCTGCGAGACACGCAACGAGGTGAATGGATCCTGTACATCAGAAATAAAGGCAAATACTATAATGCCTCATCAGTATGGACTAACTGCAATGTATAAACTCAGAATTGAATCCTAGAACACAGCCTAAGAGGGGAATGATTATTGTAATGGTCCCTAGATTGTAAGCTCTTACAGCAGTCAAATCTATTCCTGAATTGTAATGCCTATCTCCAAACTTTGAGATGCTGATCCCTTAGTCATAACCTGATTAGTCTCTGGAACATTGCATATCTGTGTGACACCTGAAACTCAGAGCTAGAGCTCGGCAGATATGAATGATGAATGTTAGTATTAGCACATACAGCAACTGTCAAAAAAAAAAAAAAAAAAAGCTGAAAGAGAGCCCAGACTTCAATTAGTGATATGAATGAAGCAGATCTGGTTAAGACTAAGGCAAACTGGGCCAAATGGTAAAGGTCGAAACTGACTGGGTTTTAAAACTTCAACTTCCATGTGAGACTGAGGGAAGAGATTTCTATTTGGTGTAGGGTCTATAGTTTCTAAACAGCATAACTCTAGTCAGTTTGTTCAAACATCACAATTACATGGAACTTTGAATAGGAAATGAGATACAGTAGGTTTATATAGGTTAGAGTGAAACAGTGACATATCCCAAAGTAATTTGGGCAGAGAATAAAAATTTATTTGCAGGACCCCCTTGAGGAACTGGGAGAAAATGTGTAAGAGTCGGACTTCCTCACCTGGACTGATGCTGATGTTGTCACTGACATTGAGGACTGACAGTTTGATGTGATGAGCCCTCTATCATGGGGCTTACCCTTATGAAGCTCATTACTGCAAAGGAGAGGCTAGACTTGCATATCATTGTGCCTAAGAATCTCCTCCTGAGTACCTCTTTGTTGCTCAGATGTGGCCCTCTCTCTCTAGCTAAGCCACCTTGGCAGGTGAACTCACTGCCCTCCCCCCTACATGGGATCTGACTCCCAGGGGTGTAAATCTCCCTGGCAATGCAGGATATGACTCCCGGGGATGAATCTGGACCCGGCATCGTGGGATCGAGAATATCTTCTTGACCAAAAGGGGGATGTGAAATGAAATGAAATAAAGTTTCAGTGGCTAAGAGACTTCAAATGGAGTCGAGACATTCTTATGCACTAGATAGATAACACCTCTTAGGTTTTAATGTATTGGAATAGCTAGAAGTATATACCCGAAACTATCAAACTCTAACCCAGTAGTCTGGACTCTTGAAGACAATCATATAGCAATGTAGCTTACAAGGGGTGACAGTGTGATTGTGAGAATCTTATGGATTGCACTCCCTTTATCTAGTGTATGGATGGATGAGTAGAAAATGGAGACAAAAACTGAATGAAGAATAGGGTGGGATGGGGGGATGATTTGGGTGTTCTTTTTTTACTTTTATTTTTTATTCTTATTCTGATTCTTTCTGAGGTAAGGAAAATGTTCAAAAATAGATTGGAGTGATGAATGTATGACTATATGATGGTACTGTGAACAGTTGATTGTACACCATGGATGACTGTATGGCATGTGAATATATTTCAATAAAACTGAATTTAATTTTAAAAAAAAAGAACGAGCTAGTAACAAATGTATCACATAAATGCAAGGTGTTAATAATAGGGTGGTATGTGAGAATCCTGTCTTTTATGCATGATTGTTCTATAAACCCATACTTCTCTGATTTAAAAAAAAGTCATCTATCTTTCCTCATATATCAGCAATTCACAGTTAACGTATTTGGGAGCCAGTTTTTCAATGCCAAGAGTGAAAATACAAGTATGGTATGTATAACATCATTTTTGCCCTTCTTTGCATTTGCAGATCTCTCTTTTAATGAGACCCCAGTATGTGAAATTTAATCATTCTAAAATACATCTATCAAAGGATGAAATCTTTAGGAAACATTAGGTTAGCTTTAAGGGAATTTCTCTTTCTAAACTCCGTATAATACATCTTGAGCAATGGTAGGGCTTGGGACTCCCTGGGTGGATGTAGGAACCAGCACAAATCATCCTTTGTGCTGTCTACCACCACCTAGAACAAGTTAAAGGCAACAGTCAGAACACATTTACAGGGGAAAAGAAGTGACAAAAGAACAGGTACAGGCTAAGGGGTGTGTGTGTGTGTGTGTGTGTGTGTGTGTGTGTAAGCTAGAGGATTGTGTGTGGACATTTGTTACTTCTTGGCCCCATGGTTTTCCTTCTGGTGCATTCTGCACCTCTCATCCCTGGCGTGCATCTTAGTGAGGCCCCGTTAATGAACTCTTTGCTCTGCTCTCCCTGAGCCAAGAGTTGGGCCTGCCACTAGAGCCAGGCTAAAGCATGGGAGAGCAGCATGCCAGAAGGTTGGAAAAGAATGGCTGTGGCACCTCCACTCCATTAGCAGAGCTCTCAGAGGATGGGGAAGTGGTTCCTGCTGAGGCCAACCTAGTTTATCAACCTTCCCTTCAATTCTGTGAACTCACTCCTGAAACACACACACTCACACTCACACGTACACACACAGCATGAACTGTGATGGAAGGTGGCAGCTGAAGAGAAAAGCCAGCCCTTCAGCCGTGCCATGGACACAGTGGCCAAAGTTGCTCCTGCTGCTCCTAGTCTCCATGCCTCTGGGTGCTGTTACCACAGAGGAGAGAAGTTTCATTCTTAGCAACTCACTGCAAAGCTGGTATCTAAAGGCACTTGGAACACGGTGGGCCGGGGCCATCCTATAGCTGTGCAGGTTGTATAGGCTGCAGGCTAATTTAGGCTACAACGTGAAAGGGGGCCCCCCACTGCGAGGCTGGGTATAACCCACAAAGGCACACGGCAGCCCTGCAGGCACTCGGCACATACATGTGTAAGTGTGGTATGAAAGAAAGAGGTTTTGGCTGTGTTGGCTAATCTAAGAAAGAAGGTTGGGAAAGAGTACAATGAGGGAGCAAAGAGGAAAAGTAGGAGAAAGGAATGAGAGGAAACATTCTAGTAGCAGCAGCCTGCAATTCTCTTCCGTAGCTCCCTCTGCGCTTCCCTAAGTGGATGTTCCCTTTTGACCCAAGATGAAATCTAGAGCAGAAACCACAACGAAACCCTCGAGTGACTCCCCTAACAATGTTCCACCTCTGTACTTGTCGCAGGAAAGTGGCCCCACTGTGACTACAAGTCATAAGATTCAATTCACTGACAACTTTTTGTGAAAATGTCATATCTATCTTTTATAGCTATGGAGACTTATATAAAAAAAGTTACCTTTGGGTTGTCTTACATGTTTTTTCATCAGCTTCTTTTTTTTTCTGTATTATTTCCCTTTCCTCACATTCAGTCCTCCTGAGAAAGAGGCAGGCAGATGAAGCACAAGGTTGAGGAAATTAGAAGATCTGATGTGAAGAGAGAGAGCCGGGGAGTGGGGAAAGTTGAAGAGAAATCATCAAAAAGAGGGGAAGTGAGAGAAAAAGGGAAAAAAAGCAGGAGAGAAAAAAGTCACAGAAGTGAGAGAATGTAATTTGAGTCTTAAATTCAAATGATGTTCCACCTGCCTCACTGGAAACGTCTTTATCTTTTCCAGTGGACCTCACTGTTAAATTTCACAAACTGATTCCCTTTTAGGTTCCTACCACCCTTTCTAGTTTCATTAACAGAGAATGAACCTGACTGTTTAGAATTCCAAGGAATTTAATTTGTAATAGTTAAGAGGAAAGTGGAAAAAGAAGATGGGTGGGGATAGGAGAATCTCCCAGTATTTTATATGTGATGTTCTCCTCTTTTTTCTCAAATCTCTATCCTTTGTCTCATTTTGTTCCATCTTGGAAAAATACCATAGACTCATAGAATCACTGTAAAGAAATCAGAAAAGTTAAGGAGAACAAAGCCTAGAAAGAAAAGAAATTGAAAAGCCGAGAAGGAGATGGACTCAGATCTGGAGAGACAGTTTAGCCTGGTCCCTGCCTCTTAGCCTTTCATATAGATAGTACATTCAAAGAGCCACGTTACCCAAAACCTTACTCAGAAAGGAGTAAACTGCTTTTCAAACTGCTGCAAGGACTGAAGATGAATCAGCGGCCAAAATTCCCAACTAGCCTTGCCCAAGAGCTGGTGGATGTGAATCTGGCAAGGTTAATCACATTGGGGTTTGGTTTTGCTGCAGTGGGGAATGATTCTTCTTCTGGCTTCTGCCAAGAAAAGGAATTGGAATTACAGGCTCATTTTCAGTCTATACTCAATCTGAATTCAAAGGAATAAGGAATTAAAATTCTACTAATTTTTGCTTTTGGGGGGAATTGAGAGTGTAAGTGTAGGAGAGTATGGAAGGGGAGAAAGAAGTGATTAAAGGAGAGTGAAAAGGGGGAAAGAAATGCTAATCAGAGGGAAAACTGCAAAACTATACAAGCCTGAGAAAAATTGGAAGATACAAAAAAGTGGAAAGAACGAGAAAGTAAGTGAAAGAAAACAAACGGAAAATAATTAATACTTGGTAGAATACTGCATGCCCAGTTTGCAAATTGCACCATCACTGTGAATTAACAAGCTTGGAATGAGTGGAATTTTGCTGAACATTTGCTGTATCTTTCCTTAGCTACTGATTTCTAGAACCCCATTCAAACTGCCTGCCAGATTTACAAAGCTAGGCCACCAGGACCTCAAACATAGCTTATAGAATGTAACAGATGAAAGGACCTTGAGACAACTAATCATGCCCTCCTCATTCCCACACCCCAGCCCTAGGCACACACATTTTACAGTTGAGGAAAACGAGTCCCAGAGAGATTAAATGACATATCCAGAGTCTAAGCTGATGTCATCTGTTCCTTCTGAATTTCCTCCAATTCCTTTTCCCAGCTTGTTTCATGGCCTTGTTACCTCCCAGCCATGTGGCCTCCCAAACTATTCATCCCCAGCTGATTGTCAACAGATCTTGTTGACTGTCTTTTTGTCCTTGTTTTCATTCTGACTCCTTCTGACCAGGTCCAAGGCTTTGGCACTCTTCACCTGCATTTCAGGATGGCTGGCTAACTGGCTGTCTTCCCTCTAGCCTCCTCCAGCTTCTCTTAGGAATTGCAGTCAGAGTAGACTTCCTAAAACATGACACTATTTTTGCCCTTTCTCTTTCAGTGGCTGCTCTTTACCGACCTAACAGTAGAATCCAAATTTCTTAGCACAGCCCAAGACCTCCATAATCTGGCCCCTGCCTTGGTTTCTAGGTGCATTCCTCACTTCTAAACCGAACATGCTCAGTACCTTCTCTTCTCTCTGATTTTGCTCACTTCATCCCCTATATCCAAGAAACTCTTGTTTCCCATTTCCTAACTCAAAGGACTGCCTCCTCCACAGTTTTTCATGAGTCCCTTTTCTGAACAAAAAAATAGGATCTTGGCTTTTCTCTTAAAGCACCTAGAACATTAGGATTTCTGTTATTTGTGTGCATGTCTGAAGGCCAGGTAACACGTCTTTTTTACTTTTTATCTCTTCCAGAGCCTGCCACGGTGCTTCAGGTGTAATAGATAGGCATCAAATGCCTTTCAATTGAACAAAACTGAGCTTGTCCCAGAAAGACAGGTGAAAGAATCAGTTTCATAGAGGATAAAGATAACAATATTCAATGCTCTACACTAATTTTAAGTCTCTATGGCTAAATAAATGAATGCCTTAAAATGTACACAGAATGTACTAATATTTTAATTATATATAATATTTGTAATGATGCTGCCACTAGGTTTATCCTTGCCTTTAGCGAGTAAGAGGGAAATATTTGCCTGTATTAGGCATCTCTGGAATTTCTACTGATTTAGTTTGATGTATTTACAAAATCCAATCTGGTAGTAGAAAATGATAGACAAAATTCTATAAGCTGTAAAGGACATTTGCATTTTTCTTATAAATAATAGCATTTCCCTACAACGTTCTCAGATTCAATAATGTAGCTTGGAATACAGGCAGAACCACATTACAGTGAAGTTCATGGGGTACTTTTGGAAAATAAAGTCTAGTGAAAAGGCCTGAAGACAAATCCCATTTGTATAAAAACCTACCCTGTAATCATTTGCTTTTTTGTAGGACTCTTGCAAATGTGACCAAAAAATGCCTTCAAGTGTTCTTGGTTTTTGAAGTGGTACTATTTTTTTCTCTTCATTTAAGCCCCATTAAATGTCCCTCTACATTCCTTCCATGATGTTCTTTATGTGCATGACTGGAGCTGAGGCCTCTTCCATCTCCCAGGTTAGGGTAGTAATTTAACGGCAGTCAGCAGCCAGCAACACGAGGATGCCACTGTTGCCTATAAGGCGGCGTCTATATCAAACATTTGTTGCTACAAGTTAAAGATTCTTAGACATGGGACTATGCATAGAAAAAAAAATTGAATGGCGTCACCTTACAGTGAAGCAGAGGCCAAAGATACAAGCAGGGATTAGAGAGGGACTAGATGATTTTAGATTTACCAAGAAATTTAGTTGTGAATCACTCCCCTTCCAAAGCAGCAAAAATGAGGTGGGAGGTCCTATTATCGTCATAGGTTGGGTTCCATCTGCAGAGCTAGCCTTGGAGTTGTCAAAGCCAGATGAGTTTGATCCAGGGAACTAGAAAACTGAACTCCACCAGGCACTGAAGAAGAATCTTGAAGTCATGCCTACCACTAAAGAGACAGGCTTTGAAGAAGAATTTCTCCAGTGCAGGATGTCCAGGATGGAGCAAAGGGAGGGGAAAGGAAAGCATCAGAAAAATCTGGCTGGATTCCTTTCCTCCTAAGTACTCATTCCAAGAACTGGGGCTCACTTCTGGATACCAGGGATCACAATGAAACACGCAGTGGAATTTGTTCCATACCTGAAGCGTCTGGAACAGTCCTTGTGTTCCTGTAAAAATAAACAGCACATCTCAACATTTTGTCAGTGTAACCACAAGTATTTAGAAAATAATTATTAAAGAATTATTAGATATAAGTGGTCATCCTCTAAATGCTTTGTGTGTAGTAATGAAACAGGTTTCACAAACCTACTATATTATTGATTATAAAACATGTTAGAGTAAAATTACCTAAATTTCTGTAAAATACAAGCTCTCCAAACTGTAAGAGCCATAAAAGTGAATTGGATGTCATCACATATAATCCATTTTTATTGTCTCTATCATCAGTTACTCAATGAGGCTGCTTCAACTAGGGCCTGCCCCAATTCTATTGCCTTCCCTGCCCCAGGAAACTCTTCTGGGGTTGGGACTTGGGAGAAGCTACCTGGTGCTGCCCAGGGGCTTACATAAACAGGTAAATTGTTCTGAGGATACTGGCTCTCCCAGAGACCCAGGCAGACATCCTGAAATGGATGGGTGCCTGGGTTAGAAGAAGTTACCAACTTCTGCTAGCTTCTTCACTACCACGTCTCTACGGCCTTGCTGGGGGTGCCAGGGCTTGGGAATATTGCAGAAGAATAACACACCCAAGTATTTGTCCAAGTTGTTACATTTCTTGTGATTTAGTGGCTAAAATAGGAGGCTAGCAGTCAGTTTTTCAGATTATTTTACTCTCTGTAAAAAGAAACTCATTTTCTGCTCTCCTGATTTTATTCAAGAAGGTCATTGTTTTTGTTTTTGTTTTCCAAACTAGGTGGTTATAAAGTGTCACTGAAATCATGATTTTGGAGAAGAAAAATAATATGGCACTTATCAACCCCAAAGTCTCCTGACTTAAATCCTACAAATGTCCCAGGCATAAGGCATCAGTGAATTTCATACTGTTCTTAGATAGTACATCTTTTGTTCATAATTAACATTCTCAAATTAGACTTTAGCTAGTAATTGTGTTCCTGACACAAATGGGCAATAACAAGAAATTCATGCTTGATTATATTGGGTTTAAGAGGGTTACTGAGAACTAAAATTTTCTTTTTTCTTTCTATCTATTTACTTATTTTGCCTCAGCAGAGTTAGAAGATATATGGTACAGGAAGCTGAGGACCTGGAGAGGCAAAGCCTTAAAGAATTTGGGGTCTGCTAACCATCAAAATCCTTTTTATCTCTAAAATTCTATCATTTTTGCTTTTTATATAGGGATTCATTTTCTCATCATTTCTAACAGTGATCATAACAGTTAGTGAGACTAACTCAACTTGCAAAGCATTTCTCATTCTAAAAATTCAAGTTATCCTTATTTTGATATTTTAAAAAGCTATTACGAGCTAACATAAGGCTCAGGGGATTTTTTTTGATGGTGAAACTAATCTGCATGAAACTGTAATGGTGGAGACATGTCAGGCATTTGCCAAAACCCATAGAACTGTACAGCACAAAGAGTCAATCTTAATGTAAACTACAGACAATAGTTAATACTAATTTATCAGTATGGATTCATTGATTGCAGCAAACCTAACATTCTAATGCAAGATGTTAATAGGGGAAACTGTGTGCAGGAGTTGGGGGTGGTGAGGGGTTTGGGATAGGGTATGGAACTCTGTACCACCTGCTCAATTATTCTGTAAATCTAAAACTGTAATAAAAATTGTCTATTATTTTTAAAAAACCTTTTAAAAGCCACTAAGAGCTTATCTAATGCTTCAGCACATACGTTATGTGCAAAGGGGCAAGGAAAGAAGTAGAAATGATGTAAGCAGTTATCCTTGTAAGATTTTGAATTGTAGTGTGTTTCTGAAGTTTTAGACAAGGAAAGGGCAATGGATTGGAGATGTATACATGTAACAAAGCACATGGAAGACATCAGAGTGACCAGTAAGTCCAATAAGTAATCAGTGATTACTTAGGACAAATTACTAAATTGGATGGATTTATTTTTATCATTTGTTTGTTGTTGTTGTTTTTTTTAAGAAAGCTTAGTTTTTTCTATTAAAGCCATACTCAAGAATAGTAGCTAAGGACACTTTTCCAGCCGAGTGGCACCTGCCTCTATCCCTCTGCATCCTGTATCCCTTTCTCCCTTTGTTCCCTATTTCTGACTGATGGTTTCTGTTTCTCTCTCCCTTCCTTCCCCTCCCTCTCTTCTGCTTTTTGTTTTGTTCATCTTTGTCCTTCATTCTCTCCTAACACATCAGACTTGCTGGCAGCTCTCTTGGTCGCTGTTTAGTTCCATGGGAAGAGCTCAGTTGTTAACATCAAGAAATAATGGATCAGGATTAGCAGGGAAATTTCTCTATTTCTGCTACTTTTCTGCCCTCAACCTGAAGGAGAAAATTTTTTTGTGAGTGATAACAGCAATTCCCACATTGAACCCCCCCCCCCCCAATTTTTTAAACCCAAATTTTAGATCTCCTAGCCATATAGGAAAAATTCTGGAAAGGTTTCCTTGAGTTTGAGCTGATAGTTCTGCCTCTGGATATAAAGGGGCCTCAGGAGAAATCCTTCTCGGGACTTAGGGCTGGTGTCTCTTAAAGCGATGGTTCTCACACTTGACCATTCACCAGCATCACTTAGAGGTCTATTAGAAGACAGAATGCTAGGACCCACGCCCATACTTGAAGATCCAGTAGGATGGGGTAGGGCCTAAGACTTTGTCTTTCTAACACGTTTCCAGGTGATCCTGCTGCTGCTGCAACAGCCACACTTTGGGAACCACTGCTATAAGGAAACCTAGATATCAAACCTAATGTTCTGCTGGAGCAGACAATCGAAAGTATCATAATCAAGATCTGCCAACACTTTGAATGTCTTAGCACTTGGATCTAGAGGTTCTGGAATGGTGAGAAATGGGGCAGCCCAGGAGCTAAAGCAGTGATTACTCTGATTTCTAGGTTTGCCAATCTCTCAAGAATCACCCATATTCCTTCCCTCTCCTTGATCCCTACTTAATGAGGCAAGAAGGTTAAAAAGAAAGCCAGCTTTGAGTAATTAAACCTTGGTTGATGAAGATATTTTTAAGGAAGATATTTCTTGACAGATAGCCACGTTTCTTTTATCTACATTCTTGGACATAAATTATTAATGGCAATAGTAATCATTTACTGAGCACCTAAAATGTCCCAAGCCCTCTACATACTTTCATTGTTGTACTTCTCGGAACATTACAACACACCTAGGTGTATTTGCTGTTTCTGTTCCGTCACACTACTTAAGGAACCCCCAAACACATTTACATTTGACTTTGGCATTCTTTTTATGATCTGTTTTAGCAGCAGATCTTCCCCAGTGATTACAATGATATAATAAGAAACACGAAAAGGTCTAAACCCCTGGCAGGAGAACATCTAAAGTCCACTCAGGTCAAATGGCTTAATGTTCACTTTTGAAAACTTTCCGCTGACAAAGAGTCCACAAATTCCAGAAATTCCTTCTGTTGTTTGTCACCATTTAGTCAATCTTGTGCATTTATTTTTTAATTTGTTTGTTTAATTGACTGGTTGATTGGTATACTATTTTACACTATAATAAAATTCTTTTGTGTTCAGTTAAAAAAATGTTTTTCGCTCAAATCCACTTTTAAAATTAAGTGTTTTGTAGACTTAAAAACAATATCTTCCTCATACATTGGAAGATGGTTAGGGTCTCCTACTAGCATTCTCCTCTTTAGTTTAAATAACCTTGATTTTTTTACTGTATTAAGAAAATAAGTTTAGTGTTCTTTTCTCCAGTTCCTCTCTAGATTCAGTTTTATGGGTAGCATTTTGGACAGATTACCTCAGAGGTCCTTTATGCCTTAGATTCATCTTTGTGCTGTATTCAGTGTTACTCCAGTCTGTCTTAGACGTATGCTCAGTTTTGCACACATTCTGATCTAGAATCCAAACCTATCTTTCTCCTTCCCTCCCTCCCACTTTCTCTTCCCACTACCTTCCCTCCCTCCTTCATTTCTCCCTCCCTCCCTCCCTTCTTTCCTTCCATTGTTTATCTTTCTATTCTTTTTTTGGAGCAATAATTATGTGTCTGGCATTTTGTACTTATTAATATAAACTTATTTAATCCTTATAACAACTCTATATAACTCATTCTCTAACTGCTGTGTGAAACTATCTTCCAATTAATGCATCTTAGCATCAGTCAGATTTTTAAATTATATATGTAATCAATTGTACAATAAAAAGTTTAATAAAAACATCTACCAATAGCTAAAGCAAATAAAACAATTCCCTAAATCACCAATTATGCCCAAACTCTGTGGTTTCTTCCCATCCTGCTTGTAGAAATGGAATACCATTGTGTATACATGTTTTGGAATTTCGCATTTCTGACTTATCATTCATATGGCCTTTTGCATTGAAATTCTTCCGATTCATTTCCTAAGGCAGATCTGATGTTTCACTAAATTAACATACTATTTCCTGCTTAGCCATTCTCCCAACAGGGGTCATTTGGATGGTTTACAGGTGTTATCTACAAAAAACCACATTCATATAAATGGTTTCCTCTTTGAATTATTTCTTTGATACGTTTTCCTATAAGTCAAAGGGCATAATCATCTCTAATGTGAATGAACAAACCGCTCTGCAGAAAGCTCCCCACGATTTACAGCGACACCACCAATTTTGCTGGTGTCCAGTGAAAAGCTACTGGTAATTGCTCAATTTATATTTCTTTAATTATTAGAGAGGATGGATCCCTCTTCAAGTATTTGTCTTCTGGAATAAATTTTCTATTCATAGCTTTAAACCATTTGTTAATTGGATCCTTAAATTTCCACCAGCTACCTATATATATGGCAGGTAAAACCTTTATAAATAATCTATTATTCTTTTTCCATTCTGTCGGTATGTAATGTACGTGTATATTTAACATGATTTGTTTGGCAGATATTTGTAACTGTTCTACAATCAATCACACACACACACTCTGCACTTCCTTCAGGTGTCTACTCAAAACTCTTCCTCAGAGACCATCCAGGACCTCCCTGAGTCATGCTCTACAGCACATTCCAGCTGGCATAATTTACTATTTGTTTATATTATCTATCTCTCCCCACTAGAATACATAGTCCATTAGATAGGGACTTGGTTATTTTCACTGCTTTATCCCCAAAACCTAGCATATAGAAGGTGCTCAGTAACTATTATTAAATGAATGAATCAAACTTTGCCTTTGAAAATTTCTTCTGTTGCTTCAGTGGACAAGAAATAAGCTTTCATATCAACCGAGACAACGGTAGCATTCTATTCTCTTCTAGTTCTTTTTAGTTAGATTTAAAACATTTTACTCTTTTCCCTTCTGAAATTTTTTTGTGGCAAGGCATAAACGAATATGTCCAACACTTTCTAGAATTTTGCTTTTTCCATGCTCCTATTTTACTCATATCAGTTTGAATCTATTTTTGTATCTCTATTTCTATATTCTAAACTTTGCACTGGTAGCTCTGATGTCTATTTAATTAGAATATGGCTTAAGTTTTCTTTTTATTAGAGAAGTTGTGGGTTTACAGGACAATCATGCATAACATATAGGATTCCCATACACCACCCTATAATTAACACCTTGCATTGATGTCGTACTTTTGTTAAAACTGATGAAAGCACATTTTTATAATTGTACAACTAACTATAGTTCATGGTTTAACTTAGGGTTCACTGTTTGTGTTGTGTAGTTCCGTGGATTTTTTAAAAAATTATGGCTTAAGATTTTATAGGACCAAGTTCCTTGTAGACATTTTTCATTCCAATAGTTTCCTTAAGATTCTCACCCCAATCTTTTCCACATACTTTTAATAACTTTACTAATTACTTTGAGATATATTATTGAGATGTTAATTGGTTTTGTATAAAATCTATAAATTGACTTAGGGGACTTGTCATCTTCTTATCTTGAATCTATCCAACCAGGAGAGCCTATTTTCCCTTATTCAAGTCACCCTTTATTTCTGCCATTAAAGTTTTATAGTTCCATTTATATAGATCCCTTATTACCCTCACGAAATATTTGATTTTATCTTGTTTCTATTGAAAATTACATTCTCTTTTTTCAACGCATTTTTGGTTTATTAATAAAAATCATGAAACCAATTGTGAGTTTATCTTATAATCTGTGACCTTCCTAAACTTGTTTACAAACTAATATTTTTGATGATTCTCAAATTTTTTAAATATTAATTGCCATTTGCAAAGAGTGATTTTTCACATCTCATATTTCTGGTCTACGTTTCTTTCTCCTATTGCAACTGTTAGAACCTCTTAAGTTATGTTCAATAGAAATGTTAATGGGAACATCCTTCATTTGTTCTAAGTTTTAAGTAGAAAACTTCTAAATTCCTTCACTAAAATAATGTTGGCTCTGGTTTAGAATAAATATTCTTTATCATGCTAAAGCAAAACTCGTCTCTATTTTACGGGTCTTTATCAAGAAAGAGTAGCAAACAATCAAATACGTTTAAAGTACCATGATTTTTCTGTTCTTCTATATTTATGTAACAATTTAAATTGACAATTTACTTAATTGTATACTAAGCTTGCTATATTTTGCCTAAGATTCTAAGAAGTTAGCATTTGTCACATGTAAGATTAATCTAGAATTTTTTTTATGTTTCTGTCAGTCTTTACAACCCAGACATTTGCTTTATAAAATTAGAAAAACATTTTTTTCTATAATTCTATATTTACAAAACTTAACATAAAGTAGAGACAATTCTTTGAATATCTGAAAAGCTGTCCAGTAAAAATCAGGACTAGTTCCTTTCCTTTTATGGGAACTCTTTGATAATTTTATTCTGGTTCTTCATGTCCTCCATTTCTGATTGTGATATTTTTGCCTCTTTGCATTTTTCTTTAAAGTCCTTTATTTAATTTTGGTTTTCCATATTACAAAAGCAAAGTTGTATATAATCTTTCTTAACATTTGACCTTCTTTCTATTGGTAGATGTAACTCCTTTTAAGTTTCCAATGCTATCCTTTTAAATTGCTGTCCCAGCAGTTTGCCAGTTTTGTTGTTCTTTTTGAAGAATCAACTAAGCTCTTAACACTTCAAACTATTTTTTAAATTTCTAGTTTATTTATTTATTTTAAGTTTATTTTTACTGTTTTCCTCGGCTCCTTTTTGTGTGGTTTTTTTTTTTTTTCAGTTTTTATTGTGGTAACACAAGTACATATAATTTCCCATTTTAACCACTTTCAAATATATGATTTGGTGCTAATTACATTCACATGTGCTACCATCACCACTTCCTCAGTTTCTTTTTTATATTTTAAAAATTTGACACATAAATCATTACCATGCCTTATTTTTGTTCTTGCTAACACATTTAGAGCTCTGAATTTTCCTCTGGTATCTTTTTAGGTGTCACTCTACAAGGATCAGGTTACCTGTTATCTTTACAGAACTACAAATGCTCACTCACATTCACTCAGCATCAAGCTTTGGAAATTATGAAAAAATTTTTTCAGATTATTAAGTCATTAGTAAGAAACGTAAAGAAGTATAAAGAATAACAAAAACTATCTATAAAAGAACCCTAACTCCAAAATGTGAATGCTGTGATTCTAGTATTATTTTTTAAGTACCCAGGATTAACACCAGCCAGATAACCCAGAATGATAACTGCCAACTGAGTGGTGTGAAAAGTTGGCATGAAAATAAAAATGAGACAAGGTCTAATTAGCCAAGGCTAATTATGTGGATCATTATGAATTGACTAGAACTTCATTCAATTACACACACCTGGTTTCTTCAGCCTTGTGCACTGTATCTTTTACATCAGTCTTCTTTTCTTCAGGGGTTTTTTGATCTGTCTCTTTGGATATATTTGCCTCACTTACGTTTGGAGTCAAGGTAGTTTGAAAACATCTTTCACCTTCAAAAGTCAGTGTTGTGTTTGAGATGGTGACACGTTTTGAGGATCCTTTTAAGTCATTCTTACTTTTTGACTTTCGTAAACACCCGTGCTTCAGCATGTTTTCAAATTTTTCCTTTGAAAATAATAAGCAGCAGCAAATGAGGTAACAGAAGACCATCATACAGAAGTAGATTATGGAACAGTATCAATAAAGTAATCATTCATTTCACTTATATTCCCTGAGTGTCCAGGAGCTCACAGGCGCGGTAATGAGGGAGCGAGGCTGGTGTTTCATGGCCATTGGGAAGCGCTGAGGCCGGCCGTGGAGAGAGGCCTGTGGTGTGGGGTGGGGACCTGCCCCACTGCCATCCAGGGTGTTCAAAAGTTCATCATCTCCTGTACACCAATGTCACCTCACACACAAGAAAATTAGTACTTAATTACTTTCTGGCTTTGAGTCGTTGGTGCAAGGAAGGTTTCCTAGAAACGCCTTGCCACCTTCTCCCCAATCTGAGGTTGCTCTTGATTCAAGAGCATCTAATACACAACATGGCTTGGGAATTCACAATAACACCAAAGAGTTTGATTTTCAAAACTTTTAGAACCTATACCAAAAAATTAATACCCCAAACCTCCCCCTTCCTCCTAATTTCTGCCTACCTCAGAATCTTCCCAGAACTCAGAGCAATCAGGTCAAGTCCTGTCGTCACTGTCTATGGAATATTCCCTGCATCTGCACCTTCTTCCACCCATTATCACTACCTAGTCCATTACCTCTATTACATTTCCCTGAATATAAAGCAAGAATCTCTTTCTTTAAAAAATAAAACTTATCTCCCCCTCCCCCATTAATGAAAGTAATACATATTTTAGAATATTTGGAAAATCCTATAAGGTTTAAAACAAAAAGAAAATTATTGCTTGTCTAATGCCATGGTTCAGAAACAATTACCCCATGGTACACTTCATTCTTGTCTTTTTGTCCATTTATTAATTTTGTTTCTGTGTGATATGAGATCATAATGTAGTTCTGCATCCTACTGTTTTCACTAAACATTTTATTATGAACATTTTCTCCATGCTATTAAAAACTGTGAAACTACTTAAAATTTTTCCAGTTAAGAATTAATTATCTTTATTACAGGGATTATATTCTTCATTTTTCACTCAATCATATCATGAGCATTTTTCTAAGTCAATAAAAATCTTCAAAATTTTAATAGCCATAGCATATTCATTCACTTAACAAATATTTATTGAAATGCCTATGATCTTGCCAGGCCCTATGGTAGGTCCTGAATAAGATGGACATGGCACTTGCCCCTCATAGATTTACATTTTTAACCATTCCTCTGTTTTGACATATAGGTCCTTCCATGTTTTCATGATTTCATTATTATAAACACGGTATAAGTGTGGTATGATTAGCACGTTTGTAGGTAAATCCTCACTGTAATTCTGATTAGGTCCTAGAAGTAGAATCACTGAGTCAAAGTGTATAAACATTTTTAAGGTTCTTGATTAATAAATATTTCAAGAACATTTGCACCAATTCTCATCCCTACCTGGAATCTATGACTTCCTAGTTCACTACACCTTAACTAATATTGGTTTTGAGAAAATTTGAACATTTTCATAAGTTAATTTTTTCTAAATTTTCATTTTTGATTACTAACAAGGTTAAACTTTTTTTCCACTGGGTTTATTAGCTGTTTCTTCTTTGAAATGTCTATCCCTGCCCATGGTCATTTTTCTATGGTGGCCCTAGTGGTGGTTTTTCAGCAGCGGTCTACCCGCAGGTCTTGGTCTCTACCATCCACCCCGACATCAGACTAATCTTTTAAGAACACAGCTTCCACATTCCCTTGCACAGAAACTGTTGGTGGTTAAGGTTTGCCCAGAAAGTGAAGTCCAAACTTCTCAGTTTGGCATTCAAGGGTTGCAAGCAACTTTTCAATCTCACATTCTAAAAGTCTTCACCAATTTTATGCTCCATCCAAATTGAACTGGCTTTGTGTTTTTCCACTTTCTGCCTTTTTCCAAAGCCACTCACTTCTTTAAACTTTTTATTTTCCTACTTCTACCCAAACCCGACCTGTTGAAATGTCTCTCTATCCTTCAGGATACTGTCTACTTTTGCATACATTTAAACCTTAAAATAAGCCTTGCATTGTATTCAAATCCTCATAGTAGAGATGAGAAAACTAAGGCTCATGCAGGTTCCATGATTTGGCCCAAACTGTGCAACCAACATGCAACAGAGTAGGATTCTAACCCAGGTCTCCTGACTCCAGTTCCCAAGTTCTTTCCATCAACCCAGTTACTGAAACTGGGTTAGGTTTGATGGTAAGGATGGCCACCACCTATGTCAGGACATCTCACAACTCCTTTACACTAGGGTTCTGGGGATCAAATCTCATTAAAATTTGGGTACCCAGGGTGGGTTCCATGGCATTTTGATAATCAATGTCAGTTATCTAAACAAGAAGCATGATTTTGGTTATCATTCTTGTTCCTGATTATTAAAGAATGTGCGTCTTTAATGTCACTTACCTTTTCCTGTTGCTTTGCCTTTTTTATGTCATCGTTTTCAAATACCACTCTGACGCTGGAGAAGTCTGTGACATCAGGGCTGTCTGAGATTTCCATGACTTCTGTGACAATTCTTACCTCTGGGGCCTCTGAAATCTCATTTTCTGGAACTTCCGTGACATCAGTGATGTCGGTGACATCTGTGAATTCTGAGAAATCCATGCTTTCCACGACACTTATGGGTTCTATATATTTGTGTGTGTGCTCAGTCTGGACAGCTGCGAACTCTGTGATATCCATGATGTCCCCGGAGCATGTGATATCTGTGCTATTGGTGATATCTGAGAGGCTCAAGACTTTGGACACTTTGGAAGGTTTGATTTTCTCCTGATTCAAGAGGGAGATGAGTTCTACCCAGCGACAAAATAAAGTTTCCTGTTTATATGCAGGGGCACAGAGCTGTAGGTAGTAGGCTCGACCACTCACGAGCTTTACCTTCAGGCGCATTTTGTCAGCATCATGCAAAGAAAGATTCACAAACTGCAGAGGAAGAAATCTACAAACAAGCCAAATGTAACATCAGCTGGGCACCTAACTGCGATGATGACTTATATCTTCTATTTTATAGCACTTTACAGAATGAGACACAGGACAACAGGCTTATCTCTCAGATAGATCTGGGTGGGGCCGGGTATAGGGTGGGGCAGTGCTTGTGGCCACCACATTCCCAGGCCTGGCCTTTAGCTTTGTGTGTGTGTGTGTGGGGGGGGGTATTTTTATATATCTATATAACATAAAATTTGCCATTTTAATAATTTTTAATGCACAATTAATGGCATTAATTACTTTTACAATGTTGTGCTACTATCACCACCTTTCATTACTAAAACTTTTTCAATACCCAAAATAGAAACTCTTTATCCTTTAAGCAACAACTCCGTATTCCCTCTTCTCCCAGAGGTTCTTAGTTTTTGAGGCTCAGAACTTTGGTCTTTAGTATACAGAGAGGTCTTCAGGTTCAAGGGTCAGCTCATCTTAATCATACTCCTAAGACCCTGATGTACTAAAAAGTCGGAAATTGTCCCATTTAGGCAATCCTATGAGGTAGAGATTTAGAGAAGGGAAGTGATTGGCTCAAGGTCATATAGCAAGTTAGTGAGTGACTGAGACAAGACCAGAGCTAGTTCTGATGGAGGCTGGGGCTGTGAGAAGGAGAGGGACATGTTCTAGAAAGGCAATTTATTATGAGCCTTCAATTCCGGTTATTTAGCTTTAATTTAAAAAATCTAACTGCTTGATTGGCTGCAAGGTTGTCATAAACTAGTTCACAACTCTTCTGTCGTTTGCAGCAGGGAGTGAAGCAAGTGAACTGTCCCTTGGAGCAATTGTCAGGGTTTTCATTTGCAGCTCCTCAGCGTTAAAGAATATTTTCAGTGAGATCCTTAACCTCTTCCTTTTGTAACTCACCTGGTGAGCACCAGTTTCTCTCTGGGAGATGTCAGGAGATTTTTAAACACAGATTTTGTGTCTTTCTGGGCAGGGGGCGTCAGATGTGCCAGCAGCATGACGCTGGGGGTCTTGTTGGTGGGACTGGAAGAGCAGATGCCTACTGTCACCCAGTTGGCTCGGTTATGGACGTAAATGGATTCTCCTCTCCTGTTGACCTGAGTGCAGAGAACAGGAAGAGTTTTCTGATAAAGTGCATGTCCCTGACAACCTTGCCTAGCTGAGCAGTATAAGGGTAGAGGAAATAAAGGAGGAATGAACCGTGGTGCATTTGTTCATCTACTTGTTCTTGTTATTCTTGGAAAAACCACAGTGAACAGACAGACACAGTTCCTGACCAGGGGTCTACCAGGGGAGGCAAACAGTAAATAATAAGGTGCATAGATTTAATTACTGTTGTAAGATGTGTTACCCAGTACAAGTTCAGGGTGATTGGGAGCATATAACAAGGGAGATTTGAATTAGAGTGGGGCTACAGGCAGTGGTGTGCTGGTAAAGGTTTAACAACTGGCTCTAGGAAGACATACGCTCACACAAGTTCATTACACATTTTACTGACATAAAAGATGAGTAGCGCACAACTTACAAGTAATAATATACACTATCTATTTTAAATTCCATATAGCCAATTGATTCTTGCAGAAGACCTCACATATCCAAATTTATTTTTGTATCTGAAACCTCAAGAATATCAATAACAGTGAAACATAGCAAAATAACAGGGATGATGTTTTCAGTAGTTATTGCCATTGTTACGAATATAATTTATTTAATTGTAAGTTTATGTAATTTAATTTTTTTTTTTTTGCTGACAATTTTTAAGCTGTTTATTGGAAACCAAAGACGCATTTTTAAAAACCCACTAATTATTTGCCATACAAGAACAAAATTCAAATAATATAAATATTTAACATTTTTTGTATAAAATTAGTAATATGAGAAAGAGATGCAAACCAACCAAGAGGTAAAAAGTTTCGGGCAATAACACTGTGTACAATCATCTCCTACTCAAGTGACCATGCAGGCTGATAGTTTATTTTCCCTTTGTTAACAGTTTTCAAAAGGTAGCCCTGCATTGGACCACCAAAATGTTTTTTTTCTTCCTTTTTAAAAGGCTGGAACGCTTTTATTTACAAATACTCTTCTCAGTCTTTAAGTCTGAATAAGGAAGCATCTAGCAACTTAAAAAAAAATAAAGAGTGACCTCATATTTACTTCAAATTAAAACCTGTTCTGTTCTGGTTCTAAGCAAAACTAAAAAATGAGCACAGTTCAGGAGAGCTCTTTCAGCAATAAATAATTGTTTCACAAAAGTACTGCTGTAAACAAGATCATTTTCAACCAATGGCAAATTTAAAGTTTCTAGTAGGGATACACAGGGTATATAAGGCCAAAAAGCAAATGGTTATTACAAAATCAACTAATCAAAATTAATTATAAACCTGCTTTTTCAGATATCCTTTTTTCTCTACAAATGTTTAAATGGATCAGAAAGTTCAGACTGTAATGATCTAAAGACCCTGAACCTGCTCTGAAAGTAATTACAAACTAGAATGTTTGATACTGTAAATTTTGACATTGGTTAACCAAAACTAAATTATCTGAGCAAATGTAAACAAGCCTCAATTTTCAAAATAGAAAAAGATTAACCTGTAAACATTAAAAAGCTACCCCTAAATACCATCATCCAGCTATATATATATATATATTACTGAGGAGTCTTGTTTTACATATTTCAGATATCATTTTATGAAATGAGATGTCTTAGTTTTGCTTAACAGGCTTCTATGCAGTCAAAGGTTTTTATAATCAGTTTAACCACTTTTGCTGGAGAAACTGTTTTGGTCTTTATAGAATCCCATAATAGGTATCACCTAGCTCTTTCTGCAGTAAGAGGAGGTTGTTTGCATCATGGCCACATTTTTATCTTGCTTTGTAAAATAAATGTAATTTACCTTATGAGATCTCAAAGCCACGTCTCTTTGAACATGGGGAACATGTAGCTTTTCTGAATGCATCAGACCTCATTCTGGCAACTTTTCTCTTCTTTCAAATTTGAAATATTTAAAAGATGAAAACCACCTCTGACAGTTATTTTAATGATAGAATAGATGTTTTTTTAAAGGTACTGTAACTTTGACTTGATACTTGATCCTTTCAATGTAAAATGTAAGGTTAGAACAAAGTACTATGATTTACGAGGCCTTGTTGGGAAGGGGTGGACTGGTTTTAGTAATCATGACAATGATTTGGCACTAAGAATTATATTTTCATAAATTTTAAAGAAAAGAGGCTTTTAATGTTCTGTCTTTCCTTTTGAAGCCTTCTCCATTATTATATTCTTCTATGCAAACTACATTCAAATAACTATCCTATATACAAACCAATATTGAATATTCAAAAATCAGTTGAAAATTAATTAAATTAAAATCAGCTTATTTGAAATAATAATTTCTCCCTAGGGAAGGATCAGACAGGTAACAAACTGCCCATGTTTTGTGTCATTTTCTAATATTCAAAAAGAGCCATACAAAGCACCAGTTAGGGCAGAACTAATGACTTTTCTCACATTTCACATTAAGCTTTGAAAAAAAATGTGAAATTACGTACATTTTTCAAAACCTCCTCTTAAAGAACAAGAGACTTTCTTTTATCAGATTCATATACTTTGTCCTGTATCAACTCCACATACCCCAACACCTCCACCAAGTGCTCTTTAATAAAAATAAACTTGTATACCTGGTCCAACAGTATATTCATTTCTTTGAAATGTTGTACTATACATTCACCTGGTATTTTCCAAAAGCAATTATTCAAACACATCTTAATGATCTCTCTACACCCTGAATATGCATGTAACGTTAAGTAAGAACTTGAATTTCCCTTTATTCTTATTTTCATTAATAATATAAGCCTTTCCTAAATATCAAGTTCTTGAAATGAATTTAGGCAATGAAATAGATAAGTTATATTGAATAGCTTCTAGAAAAAAAAAAGAAACATTCTGATAGACTGGGCTTTCAAAATATTTCTTTGTCTTTCTTATTCATTTTCCTTAGGGTATAGATAAACATTTAAAGGTTTTTCTTCCAGGTTTGGCTCAGTGACAGTGAAAACAGACAATATTCAGGTACTGTTAGGCAAATGCAGCCGAACAAGGATAAGTGTTGACATAGAACACTCTGCAAAGGAGAACTATCTTAATTAACCTACAGTAAATTTGACCAAAAAAACCTTTTGAAATTGTTTTTACTTTAGCATCCGTGGCATCCTGCCAAAGGTCCTGAAGGTCTTGTACGTGTCCATGAGATGTCATCATTTTTTCATAGATGCAAGGATGATAAGGAGTTTTACCTTCCCCAGAAAAAAACACATGGGATTGTGGTACTATCCCCATTTTATTGGCACAGAGGCCCATGAACACATCGTCTATGTAAAGACTAGAGTTAAGTGTCTGTGATGCCTCGTAGACTTTGGCGGCTACATCACTGGAGATCACATAGGCAGCTCCAGCGGTATAGTCAGGGTAAGCTGGCCACTGGTACATGTCATAGGAGACGTAGTATTTGCTGCTTTTGTCTCTGATGGGAGGAGAACCACGGTGAACATGGCCAATCCAAAAATCTTGAACACCAATTTGTTTTAAACTTTGAAGGTATTCAATAAGATTTGGCATGTGAATAAATATATCATCGTCTGCAGTCATAAGGAATCTGGCATGTGGACAAAATGTATTTGCCCACCTAAACTGCAGAAGTAATTTAAGAGTAAGATTGTAGAAAGAATCAACAAAGTCTTGCTGAATTATATCGTTGTACATTTGGTTTTCCAGTTCCAGTTTTCTTTGCATTTCTTCTCTCTTCAGTGGATTAGAAGGAGTTCCTAAGGCAAACAGAGTTTTGATGTTGGCATTAAGTTGAGATCGAACATACTTATCATTGCCCCATGTTTTTCTAATTGCAGAACGACGGCCGTAGTTTTCAGGAGCACTCTTTACAAACAGTAAAAGCAGGACATCTTGGGCTTGACACTTTTCTTTGTGGTTAATCAAGTACTGGTAGCTGGTAGCCCCCTCTGGGCTGTGCTTAAGAGTCAGGCTATCATTCACAAAGTCATAGCTATTTATGAGGTATCTGTAAGAGTAGGACTTCATATGGTTCACTATTGGATTATCATTCAGTCCCCAAAAAAAACGTAAGGCTTAGTATAAAACAAGTGGCAAATAACTGAACAAACTGCCATTTTTTGACTCTTCTGCCACTAACAAACATTCTGATGTCCATTCAGGTCTGTTTTTATTTAGAATCAGTTTTAAACAGGTGCTTGCTTCTTTGAAACCAGAGCACTTTGTACTGTTCAAAACAGATGTCCATCTTAATACATATTGACCATTACAAATTTTAAAAGGGGCTTCTAATTTCACAACAAACTTCCTCTTAATACCGTTTTTTTCTGTGAGTGCAAAAGAATGGAACACACTGTAAAACAAGGCCACTGGCACATCAAAGTTTTTCCACCTTGGCATCCATGTAGCTCTTCCATGTACTTCGTTTTTGTGAATGTTAGATGAAACTGTGCAGCAGGCCACAGGCAGAATGCTGTAAAAGCTTCAGAGATGTCTCAAGTGAGGTCTTCTACCAAAGAGTAAGTAAATATTCCAGTACAACCTGGAATTGGGACCTCGCCTCTAGGAAGATCTTCGTTTCCCAGTTCTCCCCTGTCTGCGTGCCCATTTCCTTGTCTCCATTTCCCCAGCTAGTAAATAGCGGAAAGCTTCTCCCGTCTGGCGGTTTCCTCATTTCCAACGCGGTTCAGGCTGTTAACCGAATCTCACCCTGAAACTGACGTCGTGGAGCTACCCGGTGTGAGCGAGTGTGTCTTCCCCTCCTGCCGACTTTCTCCTGGTCCAAAGTGGGTAGAGGAGACTCCAAGAGCTACCTTGGGCGAGGAGGCACCGCGCAGGGTGCCTGTAATTTAATTTTAAATAATGTTTGTGTTTAACAACTGACTTGCAAATTTTTTGAAAACTTAACAATTGGCCAGCTCCCTGAATATAGGTTCTTGGAAGTCTCCCTCGAGGAAGGGACCTTAGCTGAGACCTGAACAATGAGGGAAATAAACTGGGTGGAGAAGAGAGGTTTCCAGTCAGAGAAACATTATGTGCGAAAACCCTAAAGTCCAAGAATCTTGGCCAGTAAAATCCCTGCCAGTTAGCAGAAGAGGGTGGAAAGCGGGTAGATGTGAATGTGAAAGAAGCCAGGGAATGGCTACCTGTGGCTTCTGAGCTGCACAATAACTGATCCAATGCAAACCCGAATAACTTAAAAACCAATATATTCGGACATTGTGGCTCACGCTACTGATAACTGACCCAAAGCCATGCCCCTCTTGTTCCTAGCAGCAGAACCCTGACTTTGTCTAGTCTCCACCCAGCAGGAACGGTGATCCAGCTCAGGGGCTGAATCCCAATTAACCTAAACCAGTCTCCCATCCCCCTTGCCAATGATTGCTTTCAGCAAGGGTATGTGACCAAGCCTGGCTGACAGGACCCAGGGAAGCCTTCTGGGGGGCTCAGGCAGAGTTTCCCAGCCCTCACAAAGAGGCACGAGGAGGAGACATCTCTCTCTGTTGCTGGCAGCTGTATGGACGTTACATCGTGTGGGAGCTGGCTTGAGGGTGACAGCAAAAGAAGAGAACCTCGATCCTCGATGACTCCCTGGCAGGGAGCTCATGTCCTGTGGCTTTTTCACTCTGTATGAGAGCATTATTTTTCTTTAAACCAGTTGAGTCAGGAATCTTGCTAACGTGCTGCCAAAGACATCCTAACTGAGAGAAGTTGTGTACTTCAAGGGAACAACATCAAATTATGTATGGGATGGGGGCCTTGTCTGGTCTACAGACCACGAACTGCTCCTCCCATGTAGTGCGAGCACCATACAATTTCATTAGAGCAGGCAAAAGGTCATTGGAAAAGGGCACAGGAAGAAATGTGACAAGGTAAAAGATTATTAGCAGGACGGAAATATGTAGAAAGCGAAGTACATCAAATGATGACTTGTGACGTGTTCTCAGGCCTCAGTGTTCAGTGTTAGACTTTGTTGCGGCATTTCTATGAAGTTTAGTGGCATGGCCCATGACATTTAACTTATTTCCCCTTTCCTTGAACATATTAACTTTGAATGTTTAGAGGAAAGCTAGAACTGCTCCCAAATGCATTGAAAGGTAAATTCTTATGAGGACGCTTTTCTCCCTAACACTATTATATTATATTATATTATATTTTTATTTTATTTTATTATAATATTACACATAATATTATACAATATTATATTATACCTTGAAACTAAGAGCCAAAATTCATTTTAATCTCTAGTTGTATCACAATTATTATTCTTTAAAATGGCTTCTTAATCTAAGAAAGAACTTATTTGAATGCTTTCTTGAGGGAGCATATTCTAAAAATCATTACCATGTAATTTTGGGAAGACTACGTTAGAATGATAGATTATTACGGTAACATTAGAACAGAATTCCTTGGTAGATTCCAGTTTGTTGAGAAAATGTGAAATGAATTAATTTTACTTTAGCACTGTAATTCTTTTAGGTTGTCTAGAGTTCCAAACTGTTCCCTTTAATTGTATGGCACATTCCTCTGCTGACCTCAGGGCGCGGGTATCCCCCACCTGGATAAAGTTGCTCTCCAGCACGGGAGGAGACACAGAGAGGGCGTACTCCCCTCCCTTCAGCATCTTCTGCAGCGCCCCTGGGCGCGGCGAGCTCGAGCTGCGCGGGGCCCCGCGCTCGCCCACTCTCGTGATAGACTTCCTGTTCTTCTTCATTGTGCCTGAATAACACATCAGAAAGTGAGAGCTGGGAATACAGTTGATGACTATATCGAGAATTTAGTATAATAACTGAGTTGCACCATTTACTCATTCATTCAGCAAATCTGATCATCAGCATGGTACCAGGCACTGGAGAGACATCTAAATAGGACTAAGATTCATGTCTCGTGCAGCTCTGCTGGGGAGATGATAAGCAAGCAAAAACAGTGACGTTGGATGATACCACCACCCCTTCCCGCACGCAGGGCTCTCAATTTCTCTTTTGTAATCAGGTAGGGTATCAGAGCCGTCCTAAACCGAGAACGTTTCTCCCAGCCATTCACCAGTGACCGAGCCTTGGCTCTGGGATGAGAGGTGGTTATCTGTCTAATTGATGATGTGCTCATCCTATCACTCTGGCTCTCCCTATGGGAATTTCAGCAACAGAAGGCAACAGCTCTGCTTCACTGGATTTCACCTTTTGTCTACCAAAAAATGACAGAATTCCAAGAAGGGAGAGAGGCCCCAGAAGCAAGTTCTGTTCATACATTCAAAATTTCACCCTTCCCTCTTCATAAACTCCATACAAGTGTGGGGAAGAGTACATAACTGGGGAGCAAGGGCTCTTGTATACGTAATTTCCATCTTGGTCCTTCCTCAGAGACTTCTTATTTTTCCCCAGTTCAAGCTAAAGGGTAAGTAGTGAGCATGTTTCATTGTTGTCCCAGCCAGGGATGTGGGAGGCAGTGACCCCCAATCCTTCCACTGACATCCTATGGGCATATGGCTCTGGGACATAGTGAGCTTTGGGAATTCCAGCTTAAGCTCAGGCTTACAGGGCAGGGCCAAGCAACATTACAGCAACTGTTAACCCTTAATTTTCCAGAGCAGTCATGATTTCTCACACTTTTGCCACGCTCAGCTCAGGCTCCCTCTTGCCAGTTCTTGTGTCTGCTATTGACATCTAGAAAAGTTGATTGCTGTAGGCAGTATCCTTCCCACACTGAGTTCCCAGGAGAGAGGAAGAGGAAAAGAAAGCTTGGGAAGTAAGTGAGTAGAAGAGAGAGAGAGAGAAAGGGAAGGCAAGGGTGTGATGATGTAGCTTGTATGTACCAACAATTCTTACCTCAACTCAGGACCAAGCCACAATCCTCTCTTGGAGACAAAGTTTTAGTTCACTTCAGTCTGGGCTTCCTCCTTTTCATGATTAAGTCTTTTGTGAAAGAAACATAAAAATAGAAAATGAAATATATGGAAAGGAAACTAAATTCAATATTAGCCTTTACTCGTCTGATTTCAAATGAGAGGTTTCTGCCTCCGAGACTTCACTAAGTGAGGTGGGAGAAGGTAGTCAGACAACCACTGTGTGTGTTTGATGACGATTCTAATCAATGGTCTTTGGTGAGTGAAACCAGGCAAATAGTGATGAATCCATAGACTCATAATTGGACTGAAACTGTCAGTTCCTATACCCAATGTGGATATTTGAAAATGTCACGAAGGAAGTACTATAGACTCAACCTGTGCACAAAGGAGGGTCCTAAGAAGCCTGAGTTATTTTCCTCCCATAAAAAGCCAGAACAGCCTATACAAATCTCTATCTTCCTAGCTGGTAGTATTTATCTATATGTATATACTTATCTATGATCCATGCTTATGCTTGCTATTTTGTCACTTGTATATAGTTATCACAGCATAATGTAGTTGCAGTCACTGTAGACAATCTTTTTTCCCCTCTATCAGGATTTGGGTTAAGTAGTACCTTCAGGAATATCTGAACCAGATGAGCCACAACTGATGCTTGCTAATGGGACTCAAGTGCTGGGCCAGTATAGTGGGAACTGGCATATTGGGAACAAAATGGGACTATGGAGTCAGACACACTCATTCATATCTGGGCTCTTGTCACCTGTCACTTTTGTGACCCTGAGCGAGTTAACATCTCTGAGCTCAATCTCCTCATCTGTAAAATGAGGATAATGCAATCCAACTCGACAGTGCTGGGATGATTAAATGCACTGATGAACAGAAGACACAGCACATGGTGGCTATCAGGTAGTAGGCACCTGCATGGTGGCCAAATAGGGCTACTGCCTGTATAGGTGGGCCACACCTTACCTTGTGTTCAAAAGTATAATCTAACCAGCATCTGCTGGATTCACTCTTCATCATTGCTAGCTTCATATTTCCCAAATTTCTTTCACTCTAAAAAACATATTTTTTCTCAGCTCAACAACTCTGAAATGGATGTGCTTGTAATCACACGCCGCAGGGGGGCAATTGTTTTGTGGGTGTCACTGGTTGCACATAAATGAACTTAGTCATAGCTGTCCGTATTAAATTACATACATTGATTGTACAACATGGGCTGCATTTAATTGCCATTTAAAATGTGTTCTTAATGATTACCTGAAAACTTTTTGTTGACAGCTTCTGGTAAGATTAAGAAAGTTCCAGTACAAAATTTGTAGAATGCATGCCAGAGGTTTCAAAGAAAGTCCCAGAGATGAAAGTAGAGCACTCTTTTAAAAAACACACAGATGATGGCACAGAGGACAATAGAGATTGCATAAGCAAATTCTAAGATATAAGAAAGCATTGAGTTATGTAATTAGCATCATGTTTTTCTTATTAGTGATATATAAAATAATAGTATCTTATGACTGACAGATCTGAGATTTGATGAAATGTAGCAGTCAAAGCTTGCTTATCCAAAGGTAGGTGATAGAATGCATATTTTAAAAAAAATCAGAGGAAGCAAAAGCATGCTCATTTTGGAGAGTGTGTGTACTGTTTACAGATACATGCTAATCAGTAGATGCCCTGTGGCCACTGGAACTAGGGAATGCCCCTTTCTACTGCAGTCACTTACGTGGTCTCCTGAATCCCCTTGTTCTGAGAATAACCCCTTTAGAGAGGAATCAGAGGTCAGTCTCCCAGGGTAGCAGGTGTAGCTTTGCATTCAGGGCCTCAGACCTGGCAGTGAGGGAGGAGGAAGGAAAGGAAGGGAAGGGATTCAGGGAGACCTGTGATGTTTTCTGTTTTTAAACATTTGTTTTGGAATTATTTTGTCAGTTTTGGATTGTGTGTATAGATGGTAAATGTGTGCTGAATTTTGACCAGTTTTGTTGTAACTATGATTTAAGATTATCTGTGCTCCCCCACCCCTAACCACTTCAATTACCCTGGTTAATTAAAGAGTTGGACGGCACTCTTCTTAAGGCAACTGAATTGTGTGGTGAAGCCATATTTGGCTACACACATACACACATCACAAATTTGTCAATAGTCCAAAAGCAGGGTTAGGTTTTTGTCTGTGTAAATATGCTTTGAAAAAAAAAAAATGTTATTTTTTATAGCGTTTTTAGGTTTACAGAAAAGTTGCACAGAAAATACAGAGAGTTCCCATATACCCCCATCACCTTCGTACACAGTTTCCCCTATTATCAAACATCTTGCATTAGTGTGGTACATTTGCTAAAATTGAGGAGCTTACATTAATACATTGTTATTAATTAAAGCCCATATTTTACATCATGGTTCACTCTCTGTGTTGTACATTTCTATGGGTTTGACAAATGTATAATGTCCTGTGTTCACTATTACCGTTCCTTACAGAATAGAGTCCTAAAATGCCCTGTGCTCCACTTATTCATCCCTTCCCTTCTCTCCCTGAACCCCTGGCAACTATTAGTCTTTTTATTGTCTCTATATGTTATCCTTTTCTGGAATGTCATATAGTTGGAATCATACAGTATGCAGTCTTTTTAGACAGACTTCTTTCACTTAACAGTGTACATTTAAAGTTCCTTCATGTCTTTTTGTGTCTTGATAGCTCATTTCTTTTTATTGCTGAATAATATTCCACAGTATGGATATAATACCTAATCACCTATTGAAGAACATCTTGTTTGCTTCCAATTTTGGACATTTATGAATAAAGCAGCTATAAACATATGTGTGTAGGTTTTCAGCTCATTTGGGTAAATACCTAGGAGCACCATTGCTCAGTCAAATGGTAAGCCTGTGTTTAGTTTTGTAGAAAACTGTCAACTGTCTTCCAAAGATATTGCACTATTTTGCATTTTTATCAGCAATAAATGAGAATTCCTCTCATTCCCAACTCAATCCCTCCCAAGCATACCAATCAGTGGGATTAATCGTATTTACAATGTTGCAGTACCATCACCACCATCCATTACCAGAACTTTCCCTTCACCCCAAACAGAAACCCTATATTCGTTTTGCATTAACTTCCTACTGCCCCTGTCCCTCTACCCCCATCCCAGTAACTTGTAGTGACAAGTAACAGTAATCATAAAGAGAATATCAGAGAATGTGCAAGCTCCTAGAGACAGATGACTATCTTGCACATTCTCTGATATTCTCTTTGTGATTACTGTGGGGCTTAAATATAATATCCTAGATCTACAACAGTCCCATTTGCTTTGATATCAATTTAACTTCAGCAGTATACACAAACTATGTTCCTAAACTTCTGTCTTCCTATCTTACAGAGTTTTTGTCATAAATCACATATTCACACACTATGAGTCCAAAACCATTGATTTATCATTACACTTTTTGCATTTGCCTTTTAGATCCTTTAGGAAGTAAAAAGTGAAGTTATGAATAAAAATACAATAGTACTGGTATTTATATTTACTCATGTCTTTATCTTTGCTGGAGATCTTCATTTCTTCAAGTGGCTTCAGATAATTGTTTTAGTTTCCTGAACTGCTCAAGTAAATACCAACGTAATGGTTCAGCTTAAATAATGGGAATTTATTCACTCATGGTTTAAGGCTGGGAAAATGTCCAAATCATGTTATCATCAAGGTAATGCTTTCTCTCCGAAGACTGTGGCACCCTGGGTCTGGCTGCCAGTGACCCTTGTTTCCTCTGTCGCATAGCAAGGCACATGGTGGGTCCCCTGGTCTCTTCCTTCTCTTCTGGGTTCTGTTTCAGCTTCTTGCTTCCTGTGGATTCTTGCTTCTCTCTCATGTCTGAATTCATTCCATTTATAAAGGACTCCAGTCATGAGATTAAGACGTATCCTGATTGGCACTGATTGAGGCAATCAGGTTGGCTCACACACACCTTACCTGAATAACATTACCAAAATGTCCTACTTACAATGGGTTCACACCCACAGGAATGGATTAGATTTAAGAATATGTTGTTCTTAAATTGTCTGGTGTCCCCTCCTTTCAACCTGCAGAGCTCCCTTTAGCATTTCTTGTAGGGCTGCTCTAGTGGTGATAGAGTACCTCAGATTTTGTTGGGAAAATCTTAATCCCTCCCTCATTTTTTTCTTTTGTTTTTCTTTTTTAATTTTTATTTTAGTAACATATATACAACCTAAACTTTCCTCCTTTATCCACATTCAGATATGTAATTCAGTGGTGTCAACTATATTCACAATGTTGTGCAACCATCACTATCATCCATTACCAGATCCTTTTCATCATCCCCAACAGAAATTCTATACCAAATTTTGAAAAAGTTTTGCCAAATGCAGAATTCCTGGATGGCAATTTTTTTTTATTAAATTCAGTTTTATTGTCATATGAACAACCTAGACTGACCAGAGAAGAAATAGAAGACCTCAACCAACCAAACGCAAGCAAAGAGATCCAATCAGTCATCAAAAACTTTCCACAAATAAATGCCCAGGGCCAGACGGCTTCACTCTTACAAAACATTGAAGAAAATGGAACATTACCTAACACATTTTATGAAGCTAACATCAATCTAATACCAAAACCAGGCAAAGATGCTACAAAAAAGGAAAACTACAGGCCAATCTCTCTAATGAATATAGATGTAAAAAATCTCAACAAAATACTTGCAAATTGAACCCAAAGACACATTAAAAAGTCATACACCATGACCAAGTGGGGTTCATTCCAGGCATGCAAGGATGGTTCAACATAATAAAATCCATCAGTGTATTACAACACATTAACAAATCAAAAGGGAAAAATCAAATGATCACCTCAATAGATGCTGAAAAAGCATTCGACAAAATCCAACATCTCTTTTTTTGATAAAAACACTTCAAAAGGTAGGAATTGAAGGAAACTTCCTCAATATGATAAAGAACATATATGAAAAACCCACAGCCAGCATAGTACTCAATGGCGAGAGACTGAAAGCCTTCCCTCTAAGATCAGGAATGAGACAAGGATGACCGCTGTCACCACTGTTATTCAACACTGTGCTAGAAGTGCTAGCCAGGGCAATTTGGCAAGACAAAGAAATAAAAGGTATCCAAACTGGAAAGGAAGAAGTAAAACTGTCATTATTTGCAGATGATAAGACCTTATATCTGGAAAACCCGAGAAATCAGTGATACAGTTACTAGAGCTAATAAACAAATTTAGCAAAGTAAGCGGGGTACAAGATTAATGCACATAAGCCCATAATGTTTCTATATGCTAGAAATGAACAAAGTGAAGAGACACTCAAGAAAAAGATACCATTTTCAATAGCAACTAAGAAAATCAAGTACCTAGGAATAAACTTAACCAAAGATGTAAAAGACCTATACAAGGAAAACTACATAACTCTACTAAAAGAAATAGAAAGGGACTTAAAAAGATGGAAAAATATTCCATGTTCATGGATAGGAAGGCTAAATGTCATTAAGATGTCAATTCTACCCAAACTCATCTACAGATTCAGTGCAATCCCAATTAAAATTTCAACAACCTACTTTGCAGACTTGGAAAAGCTAGTTATCAAATTTATTTGGAAAGGGAAGATGCCTCAAATTGCTAAAAACACTCTAAAAAAGAAAAACAAAGTGGGAGGATTTACACTCCCTGACTTTGAAGCTTATTATAAAGCCACAGTAGTCAAAACAGCATGGTACTGGCACAAAGATAGACATATTGATCAATGGAATCAAATTAAGAATTCAGAGATACACCCTCAGATCTATGGCTGACTGATCTTTGGTAGGGCCCCCCCAAAGCCACTGAATTGGGACATAACAGTCTTTTCAAGAAATGGGGTTGGGAGAGTTGGATATCCATATCCAAAAGAATGAAAGAGGACCCCTACCTCACATGTTACACAAACATTAACTCAAAGTGGATCAAAGACCTCAATATAAAAGACAGTACCATAAAACTCTTAGAAGATAATGCAGGGAAACATCTTCAAGACCTTGTATTAGGCGGTCACTTCCTAGACCTTACACCCAAAGCACAAGCAACAAAAGAAAAAAATAGATAAATGGGAACTCCTCAAACTTAGAAGTTTCTGTACCTCAAAGGAATTTGTCAAAAAAGGTGAAGAGGCAGCCAACTCAATAGGAAAAAAATTTTGGAAACCATGTATCTGACAAAAGACTGATATCTTGCATATATAAAGAAATCCTACAACTCAATGACAATAGTACAGATGGCACAATTATAAAATGGGCAAAAGATATGAAAAGACAGTTCTCTAAAGAGGTATACAAATGGCCAAAAAACACACATGAAAAAATGTTCAGCTTCACTAGCTATTAGAGAGATGCAAATTAAGACCACAATGAGATACCGTCTCACACCCATTAGAATGGATGACATTAAACAAACAGGAAAACTACAAATACTGGAGAGGATGTGGAGAAACTGGAACTCTTATTCACTGCTAGTGGGACTGTATAATGGTTCAGCCACTCTGGAAATCAGTCTGGCAGTTCCTTAGAAAACTAGATATAGAGTTACCCTTCGATCCAGCAATTGCACTTCTTGGTATATACCCGGAAGATCTGAAAGCAGTGACATGAACAGATATCCTCATGCAATGTTCATAGCAGCATTATTCACAATTGCCAAGAGATGGAAACAACCCAAATGTCCTTTAACAGATGAGTGGATAAATAAAATGTGGTATATACACACGATGGAATACTATGTGGCAGTAAGAAGGAATGATGTCGTGAAACATATGACAACATGGATGAACCTTGAAGACATAATGCTGAGCGAAATAAGCCAGGCACAAAAAGAGAAATATTATATGCTACCCCTAATGTGAACATTGAAAAATGTAAAATAAATGGCTTATAAATAAAAATAAATAAATAAATAAATACAGTTTCATTGAGATATAGTCACATACCATACAATTATCCATGGTGTACAATCAACTGTTCACAGTACCATCATATAATTATCCATTCATCACCCCAATCTATTTTTGAACATTTTCCTTACACCAGAAGGAATCAGAATCAGAATAAAAAATGGGAGTAAAAAAGAACACCCAAATCATCCCCTCCATCCCACCTTATTTTTCATTTAGTTCTTGTTCCCATTTTTCTACTCATCCATCCATACACTGGATAAAGGGAGTGCAATTCACAGGGTTTTCATAATCACACTGTCACCCCTTGTAAGCTACATTGTTATACAATCATCTTCAAGAGTCAAAGCTACTGGGTTGCAGTTTGATCATTTCAGGTATTTACTTCTGGCTATTCCAGTGCATTAAAACCAAAAATGGTTATCTATAGAGTGCATAAGAATGTCTACCAGAGTGACCTCTTGCTTCCATTTGAAATCTCTCAGACACTAAAGCTTTATTTTGTTTCATTTCACATACCTCTTTTGGTCAAGAAGATGTTCTCAATCCCATGATGCTGAGTCCAGATTCATCCCCAGGAGTCATATCCTGCACTGCTAGGGAGATTTACACCCCTGGGGGTCAGGTCCCATGTAGGGGGAGTAGGTCCCACGTAGGTGAGATCACCTGCTGAGGTGGCTCAGTTAGAAAGAGAGGGCTACATCTGAGCAACAAAGAGGTACTCAGGGGGGGACTCTTAGGCACAATTATAAGCAGGTTTAGCCTCTCCTTTGCAATAACAAGCTTCATAATGGCAAGCACCATTCTAGAGAGCTCATCACACCAAGCCGTCAGTCCTCAATGTTTGTGAGAACATCAGCAACAGTTGGATGGCATTTTTTTGCTTTCAACACTTTAAATTTGTCTTCCCACTGCTTTTTAGTCTCCAAGGTTTTCGATTTGAAGTCAGCACTTAATCTTATTGAGGCTTCTTTGTATGTGACGTGTTGCTTCTTTCTTGCGGCTTTCAGAATTCTCTATCTCTGGCATCTGACGGTTTGGTTATAACATGGTGTGGTGTGGGTCTATTTTGGTTTATCCTGTTTGGAGTTCATTGAGCATCTTGGCTGTATATATTCATGTCTTTCATTAAATTTGGGTAGTTTCAATCACTATTTCTTTCAATATTCTCTCTGTGCCTTTGTCTCTTTCTTCTCCTAAACTCCCACAATGGATATATTGGTATGCTTGCTGATGTCCCGCAGTTTCTCAGTCTTTGTTCACTTTTCTTCATCTTTCCTCTTCCTGCTCCTCAGAGTGGATGATTTCAGTCTTCCGATCTTTACATTCACTTTCTTCTCCCAGCTCCAATCTGCTGTTGAACTCCTCTAGGGAATTTTTAATTTCTGTTACTATGATTTTCAGCTCTCTTCAGTTCCTTTTTGTAATTTCTATCTTTTTGTGGTCATCTATCATTTTCCTGGTTTCCTTTAGTTCTTTGTCTATGTTTTTTGTTAACTCTTTGAGAATACTTAGGACCACTTTGTGAAAGTTTTTCCCTGGACTGTCCCAGTTTTAATCCTCCTCACTGATGGTTTCTAAAGCCTTAATGTTCTCCTTTGCCTGGGTCATCACTTCCTGTTTCTTTGTATGTTTCGTTACCTTTTGTTGAAACCTAGATCATTTGATATTTTAGTGTGTTATCACTGGAATTTAGACTCTGAGGTGGCTTATATCCAGCTAGCATTATGACACAGCTTTCCTTGAATGCTGGAGCTAACAAACAAAAACAAAAACAAAAACAAAGAAGGAAAAAAGAAAACACCATTCCAAGTCTTTGAACACTACCCTGTGTGAGTGCTCTCCTTCAGGGCTTATCCAAACAATGAGTTTGGAGAATAACTCCAAGCCAAAGCATAGAGGCTTCCCTGACCCTTTCTGCACCTGCCTCTTGTGTTGGGCATGCACATGTGGCACTAGGAAGTCCCCTGTTTACAAGGATATGAGTGTCCCTCTTCCCTAGGAAATAATATCCTCATGGTGAGGGCACTGCACTGTATGTCCTACAGCCAGCAATCCCTTGCCCCAGGCAGCCACTTGACTGCCCTACCACAGTGTTCTGTAGGAGAGCTCAGGTGAGTCACCTTCAACATGCAGGGCAAATTCTACAACAGTGAATCCCTCAGGCCACCAACAGACAGATTGGTCCACACGCATGTACTCCCAGCATATGTATGAGGGTTACTCTGCTCCCTCTGGAACCAGGACCAGGGGTTCACACTGGGAGCATGGGTTGGTGCTGAGGGGGAGGGGTAGGGGAGGGGCCAACCAGGAGATCAGACTGCTTTTAAGTGGCTTTTAAAAAAATTTGGGCTTGCCCTGATATTGCAATCCTTTAACTGTTTTCTGGACCTTTGAGAAAGATGTTTCTGCTAGTTTGTGCTGGCTGTTCACAACTTCTGTGGGAGGATGGAGCCCTGAAGCTTCTCACTATATCATCTTGATCTGGCAGAAAGGGTTAGCTTTTAAAATAATTGTCTACTAGGTTCATTCTCAATACCAGGAGGCAGTATTATAGTTTTGATATATATCCTTTCAACCTTACAAGTTGCTTTTTCACTTAAATGTATGCATATGAATATTTTCCCAAAGCATAAAATATTTCCATAGAATATTTTTTTTTATAACAGCAGTTTACCAATCATACCGTAGAGCTATTTGGAATATCACAATCTCTTGTGAAAAGTGCCAAAACTGTGTCAATAGGTAAACATGTTTGAGATATAATTATCCTTTTGCAAACAATTGTAGATGAGTTCAAGATTCTCACTCTAAGCCTCTTGCTCTTTGCTGTGCTTTCTTTTTTTGGAGGTTTATTGTCTTTAGTCTATTTAGTTTATACTTTACACAAGATAATATTTTCAAGTATACAATTCAGTGTTAATTACAGTCACAATGTTGTACTACTATCACCACCATCAATTACCAAACTTTTCCATCACTGTACCCATTAAGCATTTACCACCCCACTCCTGGCACTCTGTTATATTTTTTGTCTGCATGAATTTGCATATTCTAGTTATTTCATATATGTGAGATCACACAATATTTGTCCTTTTGTGTCTGGCTTATTTCACTCAACATGATGTCTTGAAGCTTCATCTATGTTGTAGCATGTATCCGAAATTTGCTCCGTTTTATGGCTGAGTAATATTCCGTCATAAGTATATACTCACATTTTGTTTATCCATTCATCAATTTATGAACACTTGGACTACTTCCATCTTTTGGCTTTTGTGAATAATGCTGTGGTGGACACTGGTGTACAAATATCTGCTTAAGTCCCTGCTTTCAATTCTTTTGGGTACATATCTCGAAGTGGGATTGCCAGGTCATATGGTAATATTACACTTAACATTCTGAGGAACTGCCAAATTGTTTTCCACAGTGGCTGCACCATTTTACAGTCTGATCAAAAATGCATGAGGATTCCTATTTCTGTGCACCCTCACCAACACTGGTTATTTTCCATTTTTAAAACAATAGCTATCTAGTGGGTATGAAATGGTATTTCATTATGGGTTTTTTAAAATGCAATTTTATTGGGATATATTCATATAGCATAGAAACCATCCAAAGTATACAATCACTGGTTCACAGTATCATCACATGCTTGTGCATACATCTGCTGTGCTTTCTTGGCTGCAGGGGTGAGGCCCAGAAAAAAATGATAGTCAGCTCACAGCCCCAGCCCCTCTTATCCTGGGAGCAACCTTTGCCAAGCATGATTAACTTTGGTGATTCAAAATAATTTTAATTTGTGTGTGCAGGAATTTTACCAATAGTTCTGTTTTCCTATTAGGTTTATCCACGGATAAATTTTCTTAATAGCTTTATTGAGATAAAATTTATATTCCATAAAGTTCACTCATTTATAGGGTACAATTCAATGATTTTAAATATATTTATAGAGTTGTGCAACTGTCACCATAATCTAATTTTAGAACACATTCATCATTATCCATGGATAAATTAAAAAAAAATTTAATTTTTTAAAAAAATTTAATATATAAAATAAAATTATTTCAACTATTTTTAAGCTTACAATTCAGTGGTGTTAATTACATTCTCAATTTGCATAACAATCACTACTAGTTACAAAATTTTTCATTATTCCAGTTGGAAACTCTGTATTCATTAAGCAATAAGTCCTCCTTCCCCATTCCTTCCAGCCCTTGTTAACCTTTACTCTTTCTGTCTCCATGAATTTGCTTATTATAGGTATTTCATACAAAAGGAATCATACAATATTTTTCTTTGGTATTTGGCTTAATATTTTCAAGGTTCATCCATGTTGTAGTATGTATCAGAACTTCATTTTTATGGCTAAATAATATTCCATTATATGTAATACCACATTTTGTTTTTCTGTTCATCTGTTGATCAACGCTTGAGTTTTGTTTCTACCTTTTGGCTATTGTGAATAATGCTGCTATGAACATTGGTGTATATATATTTGTTCAATTCCCTGTTTCCACTTTTCTTGGATATATACGTAGGAGTGGACTTGCCAGGTCATATGGTAACTCTATGTGTAAGTTTTTGAAGAACCGCCAACTGTTTTCCATAGTGATTGCCTCATTTTACGTTTCTACCAGCAATACAATTTCTCCACATCCTTGCCAAAACTCATTATTTTCTGTTCTTTTTTTTAAATAAGTAGCTATTCTAGTGGGTGTGAAGTGGTATCTACTGTGATTTTGATTTTCATTTCCCTGATAACTAATGATTTTGAGCATCTTTTATTGTGCTTATTGGCCCTTTGTCTATCTGCTTTGGAGAAATGTCCATTCAAGTCCTTTGTCCAGTTTTTAAAATTGGGTTGTCTTTTTGTTGTTGAGTTATATGAATTCTTTATATTCTGGATATTCAACCTTTTATATATATATGATTTCCAAGTATTTTTCCCATTCTGTATGATGTCTTTTTAGTTTCTTGATAATACACAAAAGGTTTTAAAATTTTGATGAAGTCCAATGTACACACTTTTTTCTCTTATTGCTTATGGTTTTGGTGGCATATCTAAGAGTTTATTGTCAAATCCAAGGTCATGAAGATTTACCCCATCTAAGAGTTTTATGATTTTAGCTCATATCTTGTTCACCCATTTTTAAAAAAACTTTATATTTCAAAATAATTTCAAACTCACAGAACACTTGCAAAAGTAATTCGAAACCCACAGAGAACTCCAACATATCCACCTATATACCCAGATCCACCAACTTTAACATTTAGTCATTTGCCATTTCTTTCTCTCCCTTCCTTCTCTCCTCCCCTTCCCTCCCCTCCCCTCCTACCCTTTCCCCTCTCTTCCTCTTTTCTCTTTTCTCCTATCCTTTCTCTCTTCTTTCTCTTTCTCTTTCTCTCAATGGACTTGGCACCCTTGTTGAAAATAAACTGGCCTTCGATGTATAAGTTTATTTTTCAGGAGAAAGTCCACATTTGAGCAACAAAAGAGGTTCTCTGAAGGTGACTCCTAGACATAATTATAGCTGGGCTTAGCCTTTCCTTTACACTGTAAGTTTCACCAGAGCAAGCCTCATGATTGTGGGCTTGACTTATAAAGTAGGGGGTTCCTAAGTTCACATAGCATAGTTATGTCCACAATAATCCATCCATATCTCACGTTATCATCACTTAGTTATACAATCCTCATCACTCTCCATTTTAAACAATTCTCATGACCCAAACACCTCATAGCTCTTTTCAGCCCTTAATTATTTGTCCCTAGTATTTGTGTGGTACTAGTATGGCATTCCTATTAACTATGGTCCCTAGTATGCTATAGGTAGGTTTTTCCCATATACCATTCTGTTGTCAACTCTGTACCAGTGTCATACCTTGGAAATACATCATGCAAGCACCTATCTATATTTGTAATGCTGATCTGTGGGATATATGCCTTTAAACAAGCCCTTTCAATCCTATTCACCTTCAACACAGCTCTGATACTTATAATCCCATTAATAAACAATCATCACCCCTATACATTCCCATTCTTTGAATTCACCATCATTAACATACCTGAGCATATTAGATTATCATTCCCCCTCACTAGCTTCTGTCTATCAATAGGTCCCCAATATTCTACATTGTAAGACACTGATTTTACATTGTTCAGGGAGTTTATAGAAGTGGTAACATACAACATGTCCCCTTTTGTGTCTGACTTATTTCATTCAGCATTCTGTCTTCAAGGTTCATCCGTGCTGTCATTATGTTTCAGAACCTTGTTCCTTCTTACTGCTGCATAATATTCCATTGTATGTATATATCACATATTGTTTATCTACTTGTCTGTTGAAGGACACTTGGATTGTTTTCATCTCTTGGCAATTGTGAAAAATGCTACTATGAACATTGATGTACAAATGTCTGTTCATGTCACTGCTTTCAAATCTTCTGGGTATATACCGAGAAGTGAAATTGATGGATCGTAGGGTAATTCAATAACTAGTTTTCTGAGAAACTGCCAAACTGTTTTCCACAGCAGCGGTACCATTAAATATTCCCATCAGCAATGAGTAAGAGTTTCAATTTCTCCATATTCTCTCCAGAATTTATTGCTTTGTTTGTTTAATGGTAGCCATTCTCATTGGTGTGAGATGGTATCTCATTGTAGTTTTGATTTGCATTTCCCTAATAGCTAGTGAAGATGAACACTTTTTCATGTGTTTTTTAGCCACTGGTATTTCCTCTTTGGAAAAATACCTTACCATATCTTTTGTCCATTTTATAATCAGGCTGTTGTATTATTGTTGTTGAGTTATAGGATTTCTTTATATATGCAGGATATCAGTCTCTTATCAGATATGTGGTTTCCAAATGTTTTCTCCCATTGAGTTGGCTGCCTCTTCACCTTTTTGACAAGGTTTTTTGAGGCATAGAAGCTTATGATTTTGGGGAGTTCCCATTTATCTATTTTTTCTTTCATTGCTTGCACCTTGGATTTAAGGTCTAAGAAGCTACCTCCTATTACTAGGTCTTGAAGATATTTCCCCATATTATCTTCTAAAAGTTTTTTTGTGCTGTCTCTTACATTGAGGTCTTTGATCCACTTTGAGTTAATTTTTGTATAGGGTGTGAAGTAGGGGTCTTCTTTCATTATTTTGGTTATGGCTATCCAGTTATCCTAACCCCATTTGTTGAAGAGACTTTTGTCTCAGTTCTGTGGATTTGGGGGCCTTATCAAAAATTAGTCGACTATATGTCTGGGGGTCTATTTCTGAACTCCCAATTCCATTCATTGATCAATATGTATATCTTTGTGCCAATACCATGCTGCTTTGACCACTGTGGCTTTATAGTAGGCTTCAAAGTCTGGAAGTTTAAGCCCTCCCACTTTGTTCTTCTTTTTCAGGATGTTTTTGGCAATTCAAGGCCCCTTTCCCTTCCAAATAAATTTGATAACTAACTTTTCCAAGTCTGCAAAGTAAATTTTTGGAATTTTGATTGGAATTGTGTTGAATCTGTAGATCAGTTTGGGTAGAATTGACATCTTAATGATGTTTAGTCTTCCTATCCATGAGCATGGAATATTTTTCCACCTATTTAGGTCCTTTTTAATTTCTTTTAGTAAACTTATGCAATTTTCTGTGTAGAGGTCTTTTATGTTCTTGGTTAAGTTTATTCCTAGGTACTTGATTTTGTTAGTTGCTATTGTGAACAGAATTTTTTTTTGATTGACTCTTAAGTTAGGCCATTACTAGTCCATAGGAACATTACTGACTTATGTGCATTAATCTTATATCCCACTTATCTGCTGAATTTTTTTATTAGCTCAAGTAGCTTGTCATTGAATTCTCAGGATTTTCCAAAGACAAGATCATATAATCTGCAAATAATGACAGTTTTACTTCTTCCTTTCCAGTTTGGATACTTTTATTTCTTTGTCTTGACAAATTACTCTGGCTAGAACTTCTAACACAATGTTGAATAATAGAGGTGACAGTAGGCATCCTTGTCTTGTTCCCAATCTTAGAGGGAAAGTTTCAGCCTTTCACCATTGAGTACTATGCTGGCTGTGGGTTTTTCACATATGCTCTTTATTTTATTGAGGAAGATTCCTTCAATTCCTACCTGTTGAAGTGTTTCTATCAAAAAGGGATGCTGAATTTTGTCAAATGCTTTTTCAGCATCTATCAAGATGATCATTTGATATTTCCCTTCTGATTTGTGAATGTGTTGTTTTACATTGATTGATTTTCTTATGTTGAACCATCCTTGCATGCCAGGAATGAACCCCACTTGGTTGTGCTGTATAATTCTTTTAATGTGCCTTTGGATTCAATTTGCAAGTATTGTGTTGAGGATTTTTGCAACTATATTCATTAGGGAGATTAGGGAGATTGGCCTGTTTTTTTGTAGTATCTTTATCTGGTTTTGGTATTAGAGTGATGTTAGCTTCATAAAATGTGTTATGTAGTATTTCTTTTTCTTCAATTTTTTTGAAGGAGTTTGAGCAGGAATGGTGACAATTCTTTCTTGGAAAGTTTGGTAAAATTTCCCTGTAAAGCCATCTGTCCTTAGGTTTTTACTTGTAGGTAGATTTTTTAAAATTCAATTTTATTGAGATATATTCACACACCATACAATCATCCAAAGTGTACAATCAATTGTTCACAGTACCATCATATAGTTGTGCATTCATCACCCCAATCTATTTTTTGAACATTTTCCTTGTACTGGAAAAAGTAAAAATAAGAATAAAAAATTAAAGTATAAAAGAACATCCAAATTATCCCCCCACCCTATTTTTCATTTAGTTTTTTGTCCCCATTCTTCTACTCATCCATACATACAATGGATAAAGAGAGTGAGATCCACAAGGCTTTCACAATCACACTATCATGTAGGCAGATTTTTGATGACTGGTTGGATCTCTTTGCTTGCGATTGGTTAAAGTATTCTATTTCTTCTTGTGGCCATCTAGGTTTTTCATGTGTTTCCAGGAAGTTGCCCATTTCCTCTAAATTGTCTACCTTGTTGGCATACAGTTGTTCATAGTGTCCTCTTATGATTTTTTTTATTTCTTTGGGATCCATAGTAATTACTTCACTCTCATTTCTAATTCTGTTTCTTTTAGTCTTCTCTCTTTTTGACATTGTCAGTTTGGCTAAGGGTCTGTCAATCTTGTTGATCTTCTCAAAGAACCAACTTTTGGTTTTATTTCTTTTGTGTTGTTGTTCTCCAGCTCATTTATTTCTGCTTTAATCTTTGTAATTTCTTTTCTTCTACATAAACATTTATGGTTGCTATTTCTTCTTGGTGAATTGTCCCTTTTATTAATATATAGTGTCCTTCTTTGTCTCTTATGACATTTTGCATTTAAAGTCTATTTTGTCCAATATTAGTATAGCTACCCCAGCTTTCTTCCGATCGCAATTTGCATAGAATATTTTTTTCTGTCCTTTCACTTTCAGTCTTTTTGTGTCACAGGGTCTAAGATAAGTCTCTTGTAAACAACATATCAATGGGTCATGCTCTTTAATCCATTCTACTAGTCTTTATCTTTCAATTGGAGAGTTTAATCCATTCACATTCAAAGTTATTACTGTGAAGGGAGTTCTTGAACCAGCCATTTTATCCTTTGGTTTTTCAGTTAATAGATCTTTTTTTCCCGCTCTCTTTTTTTTTCCCTTTAAGTTACCTGTAGTAATACTCTTCAGTTCTGTGCCTTTCTCCAGACTTCTCTCTTCTTTCTTTTTTTCTCCACTGGTAGACCTTTGGTTTTTGTTGCAGGGCAGGTCTCTTGTTAACAAATTCTCTCAGCATTTGTTTATCTGTGAAAATTTTAAACTCTCCCTCAGTTTTGAAGGAAAGCTTTGCTGGATAAAGAATTGTTGGCTGGCAACTTTTCTCTTTCAGAATCTTAAATAGCCATAACACTGCCTTCTGGCTTCCATGTTGATTTCTGAGTAGTCAGTACTTAGTCTTATGTTATTTCCCTTGTATATGGTAAATCGCTTCTCTCTTGCTGCTTTCAGAACTTTCTCGGTCTCTTCTGTATTTTACAATCTAATCAGAGTAGATTAGAGTTCACTGGGCATCTTTGATTTGCATATTTATGTCATTTAGAATAGTTGGGAGGTTTTCCCCAACTGTCTTGAAACACTCTCCTAGCCATTTATCCCTCTCTTCTCCTTCTGGGGCACTGATTCTTATGTTTGTTCGCTTCATATTGTCATCATTTCTCTGAGATCCATTTCACATTTTTGGATTTTTTTCACCATTTGTTCTTTTGTGTGCTCACATTTGATTCCCCTGTCTTCTAGTTCACCTATTCTTTCTTCTGCCTCTTCAATCTGCTGTTGTGTGCCCCTAGCATATTTTAAATTTGATTCACAATGTCTTTTATTTCCAGTACGTCTGTTGTTTTTTAATTTACTCTTTCAAATTCTTCTTTATGCTCTTCGAGAGTCTTCTTGCTCTCTTATATGTCTTTAGCCATCTTATTGAAATTGTTTTGGAGATTTGGTTGTGCTTCTTTAATTAATTGCTCTAAGTTTTGTGTCTCTTCTGGCTTTTTAATTTGTTCATTTGGCTTGTCCATATAGTCTAGATTCTTCAAGTGCTTTGTGATTTTCTGTTGGCTTTGGGGCATTTGCTTGTCTTGATGAGATAAATTTTGTAAAATGCATGATTATTTGAACTTTTATATATAATTTGGGAGAACTACAGCTTGCTGGAGTGCAGTTTCCAAATCCTACAAGCAGGTGATGCTCCTGAGGCACAGCTTGCTGGAGTGTAGTTTCCAAATCCTACCAGCAGGTGGCACACTCAAGACCGTCTTCCTCAAGCTTCTCTGGTGCGGTGGGAGGAGTCCAAACTGGGGAACCAATCAGTGCACTGGTTCTCTGTGTGCTCTGGGGACTGTCCGCCCTGGGGCTGTGATGTGGGCCCTGAGCAGGTAGGCAGGGAGTCTGCTTAAGGGTACCATGCAGATGGAATGTGCTCTGCTCCCTGCCTGCCATGCACCCATAAGTCTCTGGGGTGTGGGAGAGCTCCTGATTGTCAGTATGGCACCCTCTCCTTTCCCCACCTCTCCTTGGTGCACCCCCCTCAGATCCCTGTAGGGGGAGAGCAAATGCTGTCCACTGGGTTCCCCCGCGGGAGCTCCCGGCCCTCTGGCCATGGAGGATCACCTCCCCAGCTAACTGCCAAGGTAGGTGCACTGGAGTGGAGATCCACTGTTCATTCCATTGCTTGGTGTTGGTCTCACCGCTACTGGTGTATGTGTGGGAGGGGCAGTCCCAACCAGAACAAACTCACTCCATCCCTCAAGTTGCCGTCTCTCGTGTTTTGTTGGTGACCCCTCTACACACTGTGGGTGACCCTCTATGGCCGGTAACACCCTGAAACTGTGGTCTTGGGTATCCTCTGGCCCCTCTCTAGTTATTTTCACCAAGGGGAAGCCTGTCCCGCTTCATCCATCCTGCCATTTTCCTGAGGTTAATTCTTTATAGCAAACTGAAGCATAGCACTTACCTAAGTGACTTTTCCCTAAGTCTTAACAACTAATAAACCTATTTTTATGATGGGCCCATCTACCAATTCTAGTTGCACATTTGATGAGATCTGACTGTTATGGCACTCTCTTGACATTGGTATCCAGCCAATCTTTCAGCTTTGAACAGAAAGTCTTGTATTCTGGATATCCTCTCCCATTGAATCATTAATAATAATGACCTTTCACAAATTGAATTCTCAGTTACTTATTGAAGAAATTTAGGGAAACAGAGAAATCAAAATTTAAAAATAATCCAGAAAACTTGTTTTCATTTCAAACTCAAATCCTCCATGAAATTATTTTCAAGCTAAAGAAATTCAGTAACCAGGTTTTAATTCTCTGAATTTTCCAGCTTATTCTGGTTGAGGTACAAGAAATGAAATTAGAAGGAAGATGGAGAGAGAATAGACACACTCCGCTTTTAAATTTTTAGAATTGATTGAAGAACTATCTATTTCCTTCTCCCTCAGGCTCACATCAAAGTTGCAGTAACTAGATACTCACTTACATTAGAGATGAGGCTGAAATAGATCCCCAGAGATATCCTGGACTTCTCTAGGAGAATGGTCTCCAAATAGCACGTTTCCACTCTTTTCACATTTCCTCAGCAGAAGGTGTTTCTGTCTACCAGGCAGGCAGCTAACCACATGGTAAGAGAAGCACAGGATAGGGCATTGTTCTATTGTTCCTACATCACAATGTGCTGACATAGGCTCTGAAGTCAGAGAAGAGCACCTGGAAGGAGCGGTGCTGAAGGACAACCAGCAAGATTAGTGCTGCCAGCATTGCTGTGGAGCCCAGACAGCTCAGGAGAGGTAGTTCTGATTATGGTGTGAAGTTTATGGAGATTTTCTTGGAGAGAAAAGTCAATTTAGCCATGGTATAATATGCTACTGAGAAAGCTGAAAATACGTCATTCGATGTCCCTAAACCCTAATTCACAGAAACTTAAACATATTCAAGTCACTTTAAGCCTCCAGGAAGAAAAGCTGAAAAAATCTTAGAGGACAGAGACCACCTCTTTTTTATCTTCACACCACCAGCATCTAGTATATTCTGGACACGTGTTATACTATATACTTGATTGTTGAAGGAGGGAATGAATATAAATACATGGTAGCCTCTCTCTGAAGGTATCCTCTCTCTTGAGGATACACATTTAGGATATTTTTTTCTTTGCCTTTCTATGTGGTTAAGAGATTTTCTGCATACTACTGGACAGCCTCTCTACATGCAGGCCCAGAGGGTTTCCCCTGTGATTTTTTCCCTCAGGTGCTCCCTTTCCCATATTTTATGCCAAGTGCCCTTTTTTGGAAGGACAAGCTTCCTCTAGTCATATGAGTTCTGTTGACTAGGTTTCTACTCATCCATTTCTTTGTTCAACATATTTATTGCATGATCACCACTTACCAAGCTCCTGTTCTTCCTGCCTCAGGCCCGGAAACATTTTTGCATATTTCTGCTCTTATCTCTTCAGTGTTGGTGTTATTAATTTAATTCTGAGGTACCTTGCTGAGACTCTTTGGTATCATCCCACTTTCAATTTTTGAGGCTGCTGGTGTATTAAAAAGTAAAGAAATACCGTAAGAGGATTATCAAAATCATGATACATTTAAAATATTTACCTTTAAAATATTAGTGCTTTTTAACATACCCTGAATAGAAAACCATATGTATATTTGGAGATGATGTCATAAGTCTGAATTCGAGGCTCTTTGTCAAAGTGAGGTCCATGATCAATCAGTCCTCTGTTTTGGTGACTCATGTAGTGGGCCCTGCTTGTTCATGTCTGCATGGGGTCCTCAGCTGCATGTTCTAAGCTTGGGATATGCTGGTTTCCTGCCAGGTTCTGGCTCTGGCTTTCTGGCTACTGCTATGCAAGGTCAATTCTGTTGATCATTCAGTAATGAGTACCTATTATTGTGGGGCATCATGCATGCTGGGGTTCCAAAAATGAGCAGTCTCTGCCTTCAAGGAGCTTACTGCCATCTAAGCAGATTATTTCAGCCAGAGGCAATAGGATCAAGAGAGGACAGGAGGCCCTGGGAGCATAGATGAGGGGAACTTAGTCCAGATTGGGAATTTAGGGAAGGCTACCCAGAGGAGTTCTTGTCTAAGGTAGGCCTTGAAAGATTAGCCAGCATGAGCAATGACATGAAATGACATGAAAAGGCATGAAATGACATGGTTTGAGGGGGTAACCTCAAATGGTTCAATATTGCATAAAGTTGGGGAAGAGAAGAAATGAAGTTGGAGGAGTGAAGGACTAGATCATAGAGGGCTTTGAATGTCATGACAAGGGACTTGGACCTCATCTGCTGCAGTAGTTTTCTAGTTAAAACTTTTAGTGTGGGGAGATTTATGTTCTGGATTGATCACTCTGATAATAACATGAAAGATGGATGTGGGGAGGGCAGTTCTGGAGGCACAGAGACCGATGCAGTAGGAGTGGAAAGGAGGGGGTTAATGTTGGAACTATCATTAATCAGTAGAGTTAACAGAATTTAGTGACTAACTGGATGTGGGGAGTAGGGAATAGGAGGGCTCAGAGGTTTCTGGTTTGGGAAACTGGGATGAATGTGATGCTGTTAACCAGGAGACAAATTATAGGCAGAGGAACAGGTGTACAAGGCAGAGAGAATGACTTCCTTCTTTGCAGGGGCCCTTGTCTAGCATGGTACCTTGTATTCAGTAGGTACTTAGTAAATAACAGATATTTTTCTTAAACTTGCAGTGGCTTCCCAATGCTCTTAGAGTATGTGACACATATCATAATGTACATATTTAGTATTGCACCAGAGAGCCTATCTTTGTGAACATGAGTTGGCTCCATCCTAGCTCCAGCTCTCTTCGATTATATATGAGACCACTTCCTCCCCTCCCTCATCATACTTCTGTCTCCTATCTGATGTTGTACTTTTCAATGTTTTCCCTCTGTCTGAAATGCTCTTTTCCCAACTCTTTTTGGATGGGACTTATTTTCATTTTTCAGAACTCAGTTCAAATGTCACCTGTTCCATTTAGAGATGCTTCCTTGATCACCAGGCCAGTTGACAAGTGATTGTCTCTCAGTTCCAAGCACACCATTATATACTCTGCATTGTGATGCCAGGATCGGAATCCTCTTTGGCCAGGGGTCTACCTGTTAGGTTCAACAAAAGGTTGCATTAGACTAGAGAAGCCTGGGAAACAGGACAAAAGAAGGGCCTTTTGTTCCTTCCTTTTTGCTTGTTGTTTCTATCATTGTCATTCTGTCAGGGGTAACTGGTTCCAGCTTCCATTTGGCTTGGGGGTGGGGGCACCCAGAATAAGCAGCTGCATCGCACCTCCTCCTTAGAATGTCAAGTCCCATCTCCAAAGGGTTTTGCCCAATGAGCTAGATTCCAATTACCCTAATCTCTTTTTTCCACCATGACTTTCAGTCCTACTTGTGGTGGTTGCTTCCTGTAGTTATTATCTCTGATGTCTTATTGTTTCCTTTGCACTTCTCTAGGTCTCCAAGCTTATTTAGTTTATTCCTATATTAAACTTTCTCTGTTGAAATACTTAGTGTGATATATGGTTTTTTAAATTTTATTTTATGGTTGGACCCTGACATGACCACTGAGTCTGAATAGGTCTCTACCCTTGTACTCTCTAGACTACAAAAGAAATAAGAAATATTGGCAACTGAACAAAGAAAAAGGTCAGAATCAGGCAATTCTTTAATCTGATTGACTGATGAACTCTGTAACAATGTAATTCCCTGTTACAGAGTGTCTGGGTAATACTTTTTATAAGCATGTTAGAATGTAACGCATCAACCTACATCCATCATCATTGGCATAAGATGATACATAGTTCATTTGCTTTGAATTCTGAACTTACATAAATCCCTACTTTCTAAAATTGGGAATGATAATGGCTTACCTTGTTAAGGTTTCATGACGATCAAGGGTTTATAATGTTAATACATAAAGTTTTGCTGGTTAGCAAGCAATTTAAAAAAGCTCCAAGGAGTCTATTTGCTGAAACACGCAGCATCACTTAATAGATTTATCTGTAAATTTAATCTGTTTATGTTCTCTTATTTTCATTGTGTGATATGGTTTGAAACAACCAAAACACAGAACCACAGAAGAAAGTTAAAAAGGAACTGCTTAACTTTCACACCACTATAATGAAGAATGTGAAAATATCTTCTACTAGGTCTTTTATTTAAGTACCAACAACTAAGGCAAAGAAGCATTGCAAAAACTCAAATATGCTTAATCTTAAATAATTCTGGTAAAATAAATGCAAATAGATCAAATGACATTGACTTCCACCGTGCCAATGTAGAACCATTTCACTGAATCCTAACCTTTAAAATTTCCCTTGCCCATCTCAAATGTGTTCACATCTAGTCTCTTTTCCAATTCAGAAGGAAAAATGACCTTTTCTTCCCAGGATCATTGGGTCACCAGGGTCCTTAAATCCAGCCCTTCCTTCTTCTTCTTTCTCCATCTGGGACCTTATTTCTGCATCTTTAATGTCCTACCACTGTTGTTTCTCCTGTCTCAAAACACATAAACAAAAACCATCCCTTCATCCTGTTGTACTTTCAAGCTACCATCCTGTGTCTTTCTTTTCTCATGCAGAAGTTCCAAAGAACTCATAGTCGCAGTTTTTATTTTGCAATACTGCTTTTGCTCTCAATTCCCTATTGAAATTCTGCCCTTGCAAATCACAAGTAGTTGCCTAATCAGCAGATCTTTTTCAGCCTTCAGCCTTCTTGTTATTTCTTTTGCATTTGACAGCTGATTATCCTTTCTTCTTGAAATTCTTTCCTCCTTGGCTTTTGGGATGCTGCACTACCCTGTTTCTTCCCTTCCACAAACTGTTCTTCCCCTCGTTGCATTAATGAGACTCTATAAAAGTTTCACTCATTAAGTTTATTCTCAGAAACTTAAATCCTCCAGAGAGCTCCTATGCCAGCTAAGTCCCAAAACCCAGAGCCAATAGCCTCTTCAAGAACATCAATACCTCCAAATAAAGTATTATCCTCCTCTCTTGGCAAGCCCTTCCTAGACAATCTTTTCCATCTACCCTTACATTTCAAATACCACCTTTATATGAATTATCCCCAAGGTTGTATCCAGTCAACAGCTCTTCTGTGAATTCCTAACCTGTACTTTAAATGCCAACAGGATATGTCTATCTTAGTACTCCTCTGACATCTTAAACACAAGTCCAAGCTCATTAGTTCCTCCACAAAATCCATTTCTTTCTTTTTTTTTTGTGTGTGTTGTTTAACATTTCCTCAGTCAGCCAAGACTGCAGACTTTGAATCATCTTTAACACCCCTAAGTTCCCTTCCAAAGCGTGAAATCAGTCATAAAATTCTTTCCATTTATCTGTCTTGCTGTTTCCATCACCATCACCTCTACCACCATGATTACGACTGTCATCACCCCTCACCTGCACAACCATGACCACTTCTTGACTGGTATCTTCCAGTTTCTCCCTAATTCAAACTATCCTACTCAGTGCTGCCAGGGCATTTTCCCTAAGCTCTGTTTATGACACATTCCTAATCAAGTATCTCTAACAGTTTTATTGTCTCTAGAATAAATCCAAATTCCTTAGCCTGGCATTCAACAACTTCACAGTTTGGGCCTCAAACATGTACTTTCAGCCTTACAAATATATCAGTTTTCTGTTTCTATAGCACAGTGTTTAAGAGTATGGACTTTGGAGTTGCATTGATACGTTTGAATCCTGGCTCCTTCTCTATCTTCACTAAGGACAAGTTTCTTAGTCTCTCTGTGCCTCAGCTTCCTTATCTTTAATACAGGAATAATAATCATCATAGGGTTACGTGAAATTAAACATACATGGATCCCTATCTGAGACTCTATAAAAGTTTCACTCATTAAGTTTATTATCAGAAACTTAATTCCTCCAGAGTGCTCCTATGCCAGCTAAGTGCCAAAACCCAGAGGCAATAGCCTCTTCAAGAACATCAACCAGATGTGTCCCCTTTACCCATAATGTCGACAGTCCTTTTCAACATGAACAAGTTAGGGTGGTCACTGCCTAGACATACGTGAAGATTGGGAAAATGATTAAACTAGAAGAAGGGGTAGCAACAGACAACATGGAATTTAACAAAGGATTATGAATACTGAATCTCTATATTATTTTCTTTTTCTTGGGGTTGCTGGGGTATTGGGATAGCTGGGAGGAAAGGGCAGGGGTGGAAGAACTGTGGCCATTCTTTGGGATTTGCCCTGTAGCTGCTTGTTAAATTGTATTTAAAAGTCATCACTTTTTTTGTATATATCTTGTATTTCACAATAAGGAAATGGCTGAAACTATGGTACTGTAACTCATAACATTTTTGGAAATTTCCTATATAAATACTTGTGGAATCGTGTTTTGAAAGTTATTACCTTTTTGCATTTGTATTTCACAACAGGGAAATGGCTGTAACTGTGAAACTGTGATGTATAACATTCTTGGAGATTTGCTCTCTAACTGCCTGTTGGATTGCACTTGGAAGGTTATCACTTCTATGTACGTATGTTGTATTCCACAATAAAGATATGATTGGTTAAAAAAATGTGCTTAGAACAGTATCTTGGCTATAGTATACACTACATAATGTGTTTTATTAAACAAATATTTACCGATGCCTACCATGTGCCAGGTACTCTTATAAGGACTTGGGGATATCATCAGTGAACAAAGCAAACAAAAATTCCTACCTTCATGGAGCTTACATTCTATAATAAAAATAATTGTTATTGGTTGTAACCAATTCTCTGTTTCTGAAATGCTCTTATTCCTGCACCATCATCTTCAAAATTCTACCCTTCCTTCAAGACTGATTAAAATGCCATCTTCCCCCTTGAAATCTTACCCTGTAGGAAGATATCTTTTGAACTCCTCCAGTCCTGTATCTCTGTATTATGGATTTATCACATTCTACACAGTATCGTGTATTATCAAATATATCAAATATTATGGTTACTTGCACACGTTTTTATCTCTTTTAATGGAGTGTAATATCTTACTGTGCCCTATTCTTCTTTGAAAATAGTAGCATGATGACGTATCTTGTGCCCAAGCATAAAATAGATGCTCAATAAATATTTCTTGGATGGATGTAGGAAAAGAACACTTTGCATGCTCTTTCATTCTACCTCAATTAACTAACCTTATCTTCTTCAAGTATAAATGTAAAAGAAAATTTAAAACAGAATTTTTTATTTTCAACTCCGGAAATATCAAATATCATTATCAAATATTAGTTATTTGCCACTTGGCTTCATTATCACCATAATTTGGCAACTCATTTATTAGTAGGCCAATTTTGGTACTTTGCTTTACTAAGTATACTCTATGGCATATTTAACGTCCCCCTGTTGCCACCATTTGAAAAGGGACTCCAAGTTTTTATTAAAGGAACCATTGTGGATAGAATATATTTCATGTGCTGTATTTTCTAAGGCAGCACTGGCTTTTCCCATTTCTCACTTCCTTTCTAATTTCCAGGTACTCATTTGCAATTTTTCTGGATAATTATTATTTTTTTCTCCATTACAAAGAATTGTAGAATTTTGAAACCTGCTTTTACGGCATTTAAAATGAGAATTTAGGTTTTTTTGTTTGTTTTTAAATCAAGTATCTTACCTCTAAATTTGCAAAGTATTCTTCAGCTATGACCAGAAAAGACCAGATCAAATGTAGGTTCTCTCCTACTTTCTAATCTGTATTTTCTGGATCACAAGGCTATTTTCTCTAAACATGAGAGTAAAATACAGAGTTATATTGTACAACATTTAAAATATTCTTTATACCACTTAACTTTGCTAGATCATCTTAACTATTTTCTTTTATCAAGGCAGAACTCTATCAGAATGGCATGACAATCTTCCCTTTTTAATAATAAGGCCAACACAATAAATTTTTAAATAATGACCAAGATTTTTTTATTCATTAAGTTTCAGTATCATTACAGAAAATGTTATGGTACAGAGTTGTTTAACATTATTTTTTCTTTGCTCTTAATTTCCACATGAATGCTGGTAACACTAATATCTGTACAAGATCAGTCTCTGATTTTATTTTTTGTTCTGTACAATTTTAAATGTATTGGTTAAAAAGGCTGTCAGCACTTAAGGAAGCATTTTTTTCCCCAGTTTGTTTGTTCAAATAAAAGGTATCCAGTTACTGCCCAAGACTACTGTGTCATGAGGCTCCTGGGGTGAGAAACCTCCCCGGGTGCTCTGCAGGGGTGGTTCTCCTTGAGGCAAGGCAGGGCCTCCACCCAGTCACTCTTGTTTTGGCACTGTGCACATACACACGAGATACATGATAAAGAACAAGCAAAAGCTCTCTGGAAAGCGGTTATGAAGCATACTAAGAAGGGAAACCCAAGTGTTGCCTACATTAGTATAAATAAGCAGACAGCCTTGATTTAAGAGCTTATGTAGTTGTATTTTAAAATGAGAAAAACACAAGTTCTGCAGGCACCTACTGCTGTCTATTAAAAGCTATCGCTATCAGACCTAGCACTGAACACACAAAGCAATTTGCAAGAAAGGAAAAATTTGCTTTTTGATATAATCAGAATATAGCTGTCTGTTAAGATTTATTTTTAGGTGATTTTTCTTTAAAAGATATTTAAATTCATTTGAAATACAGTTCAAGATGTTGACTATACAGAGCAACTTTTATCCAAATCAGAAAAACTAGCTGTGCCATTGCATATTACAGGATAGTCAATGATATGTGGACATGCATCAAAGCTTTCTCCCGCTGGTAACCATCATAGCCGCCCAATGACCATGACATCCACCACCTCGCCCTTGTGGAGCTCCACATACTGCTCTGTCTTTGGAGGTAGCATCAACAATCCATTGGCACTGCGCATGCTCATCAGACGGCTGCTCATCTGATTACCTATAAAGAAATACTTTCATTACAGCAGCCTGAGAGCCATAGAGCATACTTTTGGATCCCTTGTAGTCTTTCTCAACATGAAATCTGACTAATATAAATGTAGGCTGTCAAGAGGGAGAGAGATGATCAGACTTCCCAGTACCTTTTACAAGTGGCCATGCTATTGCATCCTACTACCTTCTCACTAAAACTCTTAAAGTAAACATTAGAAATTCTTGCTTGAAAGTAGAAAACCAGAATTCTATTGCATTATGCAAAATGCTACAGAATTTTCTCAATTCAGGCTAAAATGATATGTGTGTCAGAAAAGATAGGTTTTTAAAACATATTAAAATAATAATGATAATAATAGCAGCTATCATTTATTTAGTATTTACTAAATGCCAGACATGGTTAGGCTCTTTAATTAATTACCTTTATTTGATTCTCACAAGATTCAAAAGACGTTAGGTAACTTACCTAGAGTCCTACTAACTAGTTGGTGGCTGACTTCAATGCAGGTCACTCTGATGGCAAAGCCATGTACTTAGTCGGTATGTTAGCTTATGTTTGCACTTGACAGAATCTTTGCTTAAAGGGTGATACAATTTTTCTGGGGTCACATGAAAAGGTAGGCAATATATGACTAGAGATTGGGAATTAAAGTCCAAAGTCCAAAGGAGGTAACCCTGGAACTATGAATTATCGATACTGGTATCTCTGCTCTTAAAATTTACCAATATCTAGGCTGTAACAGAGGCTACAAAAAATGACATTCTATTCATAATTAGGCTTTAAGCACTCATTTCAGGGTATGTGCTGGCATAGCCACAGTCCCCTCCTTTTCCTACAACCAAAGTTATGCTTAGAATTCATGGTTTGAACAAGCAGATTAAAATGCTCTTCTATAATTCTAGACTTGTAATTTCAAATGTCTATCTAGAAAATACGGCTCAATGAAACAACTAAAAGTTTATTTAATGTTTTTACCCTTGTCCTTCCATGCTGTATAATGCATCTAACCTTTCAAGAGGAATATGTACAATAATTACAAAATTAGGTATACCTAAGGATGGAGGTTATATATAACCTTGAGTTTTAACAGGATGGATGCATACTGATGGGATACCTGCAGGTGTGAATGACTAACCTGTACTCTGTGCCCAAGGCAGTGGTTCTTGGTGATGCCAAGTCAGTATACACCGGTGGTATTCTGGGCGAGGATCCAGTTTTACATCACATGACAACTATAGAATAGAGGAAAAGAAAACAAACTTTTTCACCTGATCATATCTCAAAACTATAGGATAGTGGAGATTATGTGAAGAATATAGTGGACACGGGAAATATCCTTGGCATTCCATGTTAAATATCCTTAGCATATCCTATGTTTCCACCACTGCTACCTTATGTCCTTAATATGGGAGGTCCAAGGGTTAGGCTGTTCTGTGGGAAGAGAAAAGAAGGCTAAGAAGCTGGTGTTCATAATGAGAAAAGGGCTGATGAAAAAGTTAAGGTCTATTTTTGAAGTCTATTTTTATGGGTTGAAAGGACATACCTCTGCATTATGAACTGAGAAATCAAAGTAGGTATCTTAACATTGAAAATAAAGGAAACAGACCTAAACAACCAAATAATATCCATCTGTCTGTCCATCTGTCAGTCCTTCTGTCCATCCGTCAATCCATCTATCCATCTATCCAGCCATCCACCCACCCACCCACCCGTATATACACCATCTAGTAAATATTTACTGAGGACCTAACATGTGCTAGCCACTTATTCAGCTATCCATTCAAACACCTTTCTTTAACATAAAAGGAACAGATAGTTTCTTTTTCTCCTGAATATTCCCCTAATGTCCCAATATGATACACAATCTCATTAAATAAAAGTAGTCTCTACTAATACCATTTGATCAGCCACACCACTGGTATTAAAAGAGTTCCTCTGGATGACTCTCTTCTATGTTATGACTAAAGGATAAAATCCTTTTTTAACATAGTAACTTTAGTTCATACATGTGATATCACAGAATGACCAATCAACCTTGGAGCCATTTTTTTAATGTGTCATTAAATTCTGAAAAATTAAAATGATAATCTATTGGAGGCAGGTACCTAAGAAGTGTTCCTTGAACAAGTTTACACAGTAAATAGTTATGGATTATAGTCTATCAAAGATTAGTTCATTGTTAGTGAAAATAAGACTTGTTCTGGTAGATGAGAATTAACATTTTCCATCAGCACAATAATCATTTAAGTTATTCTACCTTAATATGGTTTAGAAAATCTTTTATTTAAAAAATATACTGCTTGGGTTAAATAATGATACAATTAAAACTCAAATTTGACTCAAGTGAGTCTATTTCCAATCTATTCCAGCTACCATGTTTTTAAACATCCTAAATATTCATTCTAACAATTTATGCTTTTCCTCTGGAATCCAGAATAAAACTCAATTGTAGGGTGGTGGTTTTTTCTTGATTAAATCATATCCAACTCTTATACTTTATATTTAGATATTTATACCCTGTTTTATATCTACTGATGGGTCACTTTCATCATTGCTAAATTGTTTTGTGCTTCTCTGAGAACAAAATCTTTCTCTCTCTCTCTGTCTTTTTTAATGTGTGAGTGTGAGTGTGTTTATGTGTGTTCTCCAGCACTAAATTACAAGAGTTATTCATATGGCTGTGTTTGAGAGTGATGAAGCAATGTTTCCCCCCAGCAATATCAGTCACCTAGTTTCCACTCCCAGTTTTATTGCTAACTGTTGTATTGTATTAATAAGTTATTTTGCTTTCCTATACCTGATTGTTCATCTTCAAAGTGGGGGTTATAATGTCTTCAAGCTTTATAATTCTAAAAATTTTAAATTATTATTTTTAAGCTAACTTAAAAACAAAAAAAATTTTGTTTTAAAGGAAGATATTTTGTAAAGTTAAGAAACAAGAATTAATTACAAATATTATGTTGTATATCTGTTACCACAATAAAAAAAGAGAATCATATGCATCAAATCGAAGTGAATGAAATTTCTTCATAGCTTCTTTACAAACAGGTGTTCCTTTTGCAGCAAGAGGTGAAATTATTAGATTTTTATGCTACTTTACTGAAATGCAGAATACTTTATTAACCAATATATTTATTTATACTGACATTACAGTTCTGGTATATTACATCATTTAGTTTAAGGAAGTACTTTATTACTATGATCTTCAATACTTAAAAGAATGATGCACCATGGATAAACATAAACACACTTTTTTTGGTGAAAATGTGTTGCAGATGGTTGATATTTCACTTCTGATGACTTTTTCTACTCGTTCAAAACTGGGCAGTCACTGGGGGTTCTGATTGTTTCTTCTGTTTCCTCTGAATATCTGCCTGGAACATGGTAGTCATTCAAGAGATAAAATTGTATTATTTGGTATAGTAATAAATGGTATGGCCTGCATGTAAATGTCTTTAAGGGAGAGAATTAGGGAAAAAAAAATAGGAGAACATTCTGTCCTTCCTTTTTTGTCTTGCCCATTTTGCAGAGAAATCACCTCAAGGAATTCTCAGTGAAATAAGCCAAATAATTAATTGCAAATACAGTGTAATAATGTTACTACAGAGCTATCTGAATGGTATTGGAGGGCATAAAGAAGGGAGCAATCAACTCTAAGGGAACTTGAGAAAGGCTTTATAGGGTATGTGATGCCTGTGTCTTATAGGATGAGTAAGGAATTTTCCAGGCAGAGAAAGGAGATGGTGGTGGTGAGTGGAAAAATCACAGGCAGAGGCAGGGATCTCATGTCCATTATGGAAGCAGCAAATAGGTGGTATGGTCATAGTACAGGATGGGAAGCAGATGAAGCTTTGGGATGCAGGGCTCCTATGCCCTCTTGAGGTGTCTGGATTTAACCCTACAGTAATGGGAAGCACTAAAGGATTTTAATGGGAGATACTGACATGATTGGAATTAGAAAAGGGATTAAAGAAGAGGCAAGATCGGATGAATAGAAATCATTAAATATGCCAAAGTAAATTGCTGGAGCCATCATTCAGACCTTCATCCTGTATTGTCATAAAATAGAGACAATAAGCTTTACCATATGTTTCAAGAAAGTGATTAGGGTTATGCTCGGAAGTTGCAGTTGGTGTCAGTGAAGGTGTGGGGATGATTTGGGAAGTTAAAAAGAAAGAAAAAAGAGGCAAACAGCCAAGAATATTTATAACCCACATTCTGGCAGCCCCAGTAACACTGCTATGTGGGAAAAAGGAGTTTGATTTTTGGACCAGTTCTCAATTCCCTGAGCTGACAGGAAATGGGCAGTATCATGAACAATGTCCTGAGCATCAGTTTGATTACAGAGCATTGTTGTCAGAACAGATGTCTGTCACCATGACCATTTTAAAGAAGAGATGGTAGATGTTAAAATGAGAAATAAATGAAAGGACTTTTAAGAGCTTTGCAATGTCAAAGAAAAGCCAAGACTTCTTTCTCTCTCTTATAACAATGTAGATTTTTCTTATTTCCTAAATTTAGCAAATTCAAAAACAGTAAATTCAGTACTACTTGTTTGAATGTCTAAATCTAAGCTTTCTAGCTCTGTTCTTCCAACTTGATCATAATACTTTTTGTTCATTGATACCTTAATTTTTCTTTTCTCATTTAATTTCAAATAAGACCACCACTGTGAATATTGAAAAAAAAATACTTTGTTTTCAGAAATATCTAGTTGAACTTGTATTAAAATTTTAAGGAAAGGAGATCTCTTCACATACTAGTCCACAGTCTCAATATTTAGAAGGTCAACAGTAAGATTAGCTTTAGCCTAGATTTTTAAAAATGTTTTTATCCTGTGGATTCTTAGAGTAATATTTTATTAATATTTCCTCTTTCCTGTCAATTAATCAGCATTTTTTCATATTGGAATTTATTTCAGAGTTTTTGAAAAGTAATGGTTTGGTATTAAAGTTTATATTGCCCAGAAAGTTGTTCATTAGTAAAGCAGAGTGTGTAACATAATTAGCTGAATAGTTGTAAATCAAATTGAAGTTCATGCTGGTGGAGGAGACAATAATTTCCCAATGACCTTTATGGAAGGTTTAACTCCTCAGCCTTATTTCCAAATGCTGTGGCCATCCTTTCCTCTTTAATCACCAGGGTCTCTTTTTAACCTCCTGATTGTCTCTTTCTGCATTATTCAAAATTTATCAATGAGGTCACAGAAAAAGTGAGCAGGTTAATTGCTGGCCTTTGTCAGTTTACAAGGGAAAAGAGAATTCTATACAGGTCTAGTATGTAGGGTGGTGCCAGCTACATTCTACTGACCATTTATTTTGCCCTTAAGTTTCCACTCAAATTTTTAAGCCTTTCTCTCTGGATTCCCATATGGACTTCTGACTAGAGAAAACGATTCATTTTAGAAGAAGCAGGGGAATAAAAGAGGCTTTTCCCCCTCCATTTTCTATCATGAAGGGTAGAATATAACTGCATTTTTCCTCAAAACTAATATAAAATTCTAGATGTTTGTTTTGGGCAGTTAGGAAATCATATCCTTAATTGTTATCAGTCTGTGGTTTTGGTTTCTTGACATTAGAAAACATTACCCTGGCTTTGATGATGGTTGGCCGGGGATCCAAGATGCCTTGCATCTTTCTCAGTGCAGGCACAACAAAGAGATTGCAGGTGACCACGGCTGACACAGGATTCCCTGAAAGTCAACCAGACAGTTATTAACCACACACACATTAAACACTTGACAAAGAATTATGTCTATCTATAGCTTCAGGTATCAGAGAGTGATAGAAGTGACTATCTACTAGTCTTCCTCTTTTGAAGGCCCTTGAATGCTGAAGAAGGCCAGAATATAGCTACCGTCAATCAAATGCACAGAGGGTCATGTAAACATTTGGGTACACCAGTGAAATGCAGAGAATTCTTATGCCCCAACACTTTAACACTATTACAATGGAAATAAAAATTTATTTCTACTCCCCTGAGAGCCATACATTGAAAGCCATTAATAATCTTGATAAATTTTAAAGCAGTTTAAAGTTTTGTGCATCTACTTGCTACTTTAAAATGTTTAAAAGTTTAATATAGTAACACATACTCAATACCAAAAATCATAAAATACAGATAAGCACAAAGAAATTTATCCACAATCCCTTGTACCAAGAAATTTCCTTAAAATTTTAAAATAAAACCAAATTATTTAAGAGGTGAAGAACTCGGAGATGAATACCAAGGTCTTTTAAAGTTACATAAGGAATTTGAGGAATCCAAATGTACGCCTCCAAAAAGAAATCTGGTGTGTCACGTACTTCAAAGAGAGGAAGAGTAGGCTGTGAACAAAAGCCTGGGCTGGGAATAACAGATTTGGTTTCTTGATTGGCATTGTTAGCTAACCAAGCTGGGTGATAATGCGGCACGTTGCAAACTTTTCTGAGTCTAACTTCATTCCTCCACAAAATAAAAGGTTTGAACTGCATGATTCTCAAGGTCCCTTCCAGATCTTAAAACTCTAATTTTATACAGTTGTATGGGAAGTGGGTATTGGGCTGTTACATTTTTAGGTCACTTGGCCTGGCTAGTGATGCTAATTGCAACATCAAAGTAAAAGGCAATGGTCAGTTTAGCCTATTGTTAGCCATAACCATACTTTCAATTCTTTTCTACCCACAAAAATAGACAAGTACCTTTTTTTTTTCTTTGTTTTGCAAAAAGTGATAAGTGATACTAATTGTTTCAATGAAAAAAACGAACTGTCCAATAGAACAGCAGACTCTTAGTGGTAATCAATTGCTTTTCCTTTGCCTCAAAATACAAGTAGATGGAAAATTTTCTGGAAAAGCCAAAAGCAAACAAACAAAAGTCACTGATTCACTATTCAACAGTGATTATAGAATTCCTGTAAAACACTAATGCTTTATAAAGTTATTCTATAAAATAATGAGTTGCTCTGCAACCAAAAGGTTGCAAATAGTGGTTATTTCTGGGTAGGAAGGGATAATGGATATTGTTTCTTTTTGCTTATCTGTATTTTATAAACTTTTTTTTTTTGTGCTGAGCATGTATTGCCATGGTAATTTAAAAAAGTTAAAAAAAAATAGCAAGTATATTGTGCAGTTTTGAAATTGATACAGACCCCAGAAGAGGCATGATCTTTTTTTAATTCAGTTTTACTGAGGTATATTCACATACCATACAATCATCCAAGTGTACAATCAATTGTTCACTAGTACCATCACAGTTGTGCATTCATCACCGCAATCTATTTTTTTGAACATTTTCCTTGTACCAAAAAAAGTGAAAATAAGAATAAAAAATAAAGGTAAAAAATAACACCCCAATCATCCCCCCCCAACCCTATTTTTCATTTAGTTTTTTGTCCCCATTTTTCTACTCATGCATTCATATACTGGATGAAGGGAATGTGATCCACAAGGCTTTCACAATCACACTGTCAACCCTTGTAAGCTACATTGCTATACAATTGTCTTCAAGAGTCAAGAGCCATGATCTTTTTTTTTTTTTTTTTTTTAATTTGTTTGATTTTTTTTTAATCATCATTTTATTGAGATATATTCACATACCACGCAGTCATACAAAACAAATTGTACTTTCGATTGTTTACAGTACCATTACATAGTTGTACATTCATCACCTAAATCAATCCCTGACACCTTCATTAGCGCACACACAAAAATAACAAGAATAATAATTAGAGTGAAAAAGAGCAATTGAAGTAAAAAAGAACACTAGGTACCTTTGTCTGTTTGTTTGCTTCCCCTACTTTTCTACACATCCATCCATAAACTAGACAAAGTGGAGTTTGGTCCTTATGAAGAGCCATGATCTTTTAACCCAATCTTGTTGTGTGGAAGATTTTGATTGAGTATTTCCATGGAGATGTGACTCACCCAACTGTGGGTGAGACTTTTGATTAAATTATTTCCATGGAAGTGTGGACCCTGCCCACTCATGGTGGGTCTTGATTAGTTTAGTAGTTAAGATTGCTCAAGAGCCGAAACAGATGCTGATGCTTGGAAACATTTGGAGTTGCAGACAGAAGGATGTTTGGAGATGCTAAGCTAAGAGATGAAGAGTTTGCCCCAGAGAGGCTAAGAGAGGACCCCTAGATGCTTAGAGAGAAACGCTCTGGGAGAAAGAAGCAAGGACACACAGAAACGCCCTGAGAGAGGAACGAAGACAGAAGCCCAGAGACATTTTGGAGAAAGCCATTTTAAACACAACCCGGGAGCAAAGGACCAGCAGACGACAGCCACGTGCCTTCCCAGCTGACAGAGTGATCTGGACGCCATCAGCTTTTCTTCAGTGAAAGTATCCTCTTGTTGATGCCTTAGTTTGGAAACTTCTGTGGCCCACAGAACTGTAAATTTGTAACCTAATAAATCCCCTTCATAATAGTCAATCCATTTCCGGTATTTTGCATAATAGCAGCTTCAGCAAACCAGAACATATATATACATACAAATGGCTAAAAAATTACCAAGATTAGAAGTGGCTTTCAATGCATGGCCCTTAGGAAATCAGGAAAAAAGTTTGAATTTGAAAATCCTTGTAAACTGAACCACTTTGGTTTTTCTACAACCTGAACATGTGAGTTGTTGCTGCCCTCTTTTGGTTTATTTGGGGTGAGCAGTGACTATTTTAAATTATAGTAGCAATTTGAAAATAGGTTATTTAATTGTAATTTCTTTGGCAAATCCGCAACACTTCATCAGTAGTGGCAAAAAAGGTTCCCACCATAAAATTCTGTTATACTATCAACTGATGGCCTGTAGGACCAAGTCATATCTTCTGCAGACAAAATAAACAGCCTCTTCTAAGCCAAACAAAGCTAGGAAGAGGAGCACATTTCTTTATGTAAGTTTTCAGGATATCCAAGAAAGGATTAAAGACTCCAGGGAACTCTATACTAAAGATACATTTTGAAGACTACTTTGCCTTACATATCCTATCTCTTGCCATTTTTTCCATGATAGAAATTCAATTTCTTTTCTGCTTATAGTTAGGAGTTTCAAAAATGTTTTCAAAATACTAAATTCTTCTGACTTTTCCCCTTTCTTTATATCTCTATTTTGAGATTTAATATAAAAAGCAAATAAATACTGCAAAGTCAACAGATACATGAAACTAAAAGGAATAAATAAATTATTTTCTGAAGGAATCTGTGCCAAAAATAGGGAATGGGAAACTGCTACAGACCAGGGGGTAATTTAAAAAGGTTAAAAAAGTAGCTAAGTAAATCCACAAAACATTTATCAAGATTAGTAATGGCTTTAAATGCATGGCCTTCAGGAAAGCATAATAAAATTGTGAATTTGAAAATCCTTGCAAACTGAACCACTTTGCTTTTTTCTATAATCTGAACATCTGAGTTGCTCCTCACATGGAAACGGGGGCAGTTGTGAGGGTAGGGGGAGTAAGATGGGGTGATGGTGATATCAGACTGATGCTCAAATGGATTTGGCTGAGAGCATCAGTACTACTAGCCCCTCCCCTCTCCCCTCTCCCACCTCCCCACACCAAATCTGGCAAGGACCAAGGCCAGCTTTGTATTTTGCGCTCTAATATTCGCATGGGTTATTCAAGGCACTTGGAACTCTTAAGTTCTGGGAGGTGACTGGACTGTTAACTTTGAGCAATTTTCTGTAAGGAAAAAGGCAGATGTCCTTGAAAGATCTAGTGATAGCTAATATTTGATTATCATCATAGGGTTCAGAAAGCACTTTGAAAGATACATTTAATTTGACATACACCACAACCCTATGAAGGAGATATAAATGATCTCCATTTCATAGATGAAGAAACAGGCTCAGAGAGGTTAAGTGTCCAATGTCATTCAATTAAAAGGTGGGAATGCTGGGATTTATCATCTTTCAGATTTCAAATCAAGTGCTCTGATAAGAGACTGGTCATTTGGGAAGTCCAAAAAGATTTGGTCATTTTCCCAGAAAAAGCAAAAGAAATTATTTCAATTATTCTTACCTGGTAGTGCAAAGATTATTTTTCTTACACCATCAATATCCAAAGTTGCAAATGTCGTTGGCAGTCTAGAGATAAAAAGAGGCTATTATAAATGATTGCTAAGTAATATGACAAGTAAATTAAGTACCCCAGTTTTCTTGCTTTGTGACTATCCATTCAGATTATTTATCACATAAAATCATATAAAATGATTTTATGATTTTATGTACTACAAAAAAAAAAACACATCACACTTTTCTGTTGACTCTCCTTTAAACCTTGTTACCCTGAAGTGTTTCAAGAGCATTTATATTGTTTTTAGCATCTTCTGTTTTCAAATAACCACACTTCCTAGTTTTCTGTAGCTTTAAAAATTTTTCTTTCTGGCAGTGCCATAGAAATGGCCACTACAAATTGTGGCATTTTCCCACCCCTCTCATTAACAATGTCTATACTATTTTTGCTGGAGATTTACAACAATCATCCTTATTTTACGAAGACTGCTTATTATATGATACATATCTATCAGATAACTGCCTATTGTTCGTGATGAATATGTTTCAACATTTAAAAACTATTCTCAAGAGTTAATACTATAAAACTCTTACAAGAAAATATATGAAATGTCTTCAGGACCTTTTGGTAGGCAATGGATTTTTAGATTATACACCAAAAGCACAAGCAGAAAAAGAAAAAAATAGATAAAATGGACTTTATCAAAATTAAAAACTTTTGTGTCTCAAAGGATATTACAAAGAAAGTGAAAAGGCCACCTACAGAATGGGAGAAAATACTTAGAAACCATATATCTGACAAGGATTTAATATATAGGCTATAGAAAAAACTATAACTCAAAAACAAAAAGACAACCCAAATAAAAAATTGGCAAAGGACTTGAATAGATATTTTTCCAAAGAAGATATATAAATGGCCAATACGCATATGAAAAGATGCTAAACCTCATTAGCCATTAGAGGAGGGCAAATTAAAACTACAGTGAGATACCACTTCATACCCACTAGGATGGCTAATAAGTTGGTGAGATGAGGAGAAATAGGAACCTTAATACTTGTTGGCAGGAATGCAAATGGTGCAGCCGCTGTAGAAAAATAGTTTTGCAGTTTCTCAGAAAGTTAAGTGTAGAATTACCATATAACCCAGCAATTGCTCTCTTAGATATATACCCGAAAGAACTGAAAGCAGGGACTTGGACAGATACTTGTACGCCAATGTTCATTGCAATAGCCAAAAGATAGGAGCAATCCAAGTGTCCATCAACAGACAAATGGATAAATAAAATGTGGTATATCCATACAACAGAATATTATTTACCCATGAGAAGTGGTGAAGTGCTGATACATGCTACAACATGGATAGACCCTATAGACATACAAACATTGTATGATTTCTCTTATATGAAATACTAAGAATAGCAAAGTCATAGAGATAGAAAGCAGAACAGTGGTTACTAGAAGTGGCGGTGGGGGGAATGGGGAGTTATTGCTAAATGAGTATGAGTTTTGGTTTGGGATGATGGAAATAGTCTTGAAATAGATAGTGCTGAAAGTTATACAGTATTGACAATTTACTTAATGTCAAAGAATTGTCCACTTAAAATGGTTAAAATTATTTTTATGTTATGTATATTTTATCAAGTTAAAAATGAATTATTTGAAAAAATTATTCTCGGCAGTAAACAAAAATCTTCTTACCTGTAATGGAGTTTTTTGAAATGTCAAAATAAATGAAATACCATGACTAGAAAAAAATCAAATACTAATTTAAAAATATTCTCAAATTATACTTCCTTGAGAATCTGACACAAACCCTTAATAACGGGAGTGTGGGGAGGGATGAGTGGCATAAAGGGGGCAGGCAGTTGAGAACAGCATTTTTTTTTTTCTATTGACTACATTTTATATAGAATTTCCAGTAAAAATTTCATTATTTTAAAAAACTTGAGCCATGCAGAATCTTTAGGGAATCCTGAAATTTCCATATAGCTACAGAATTATCCTTTTATACACCCCAATTGTTTTTATTTTTACTATTTTTGTTTGATTTTTTAAAAATGGATTATTCGTGCATATTTTTTACAACAATATGGTGACATTAAAATTTTTTGATGATTCACAGCCATCATTATAAACTTATTCTACTCTGCTATAATACACTAATGTTAGGTCACAAGGGTACTATGTATTGTTTTAACCTATAGAAACTGTTGTGCTTCTATAGTTCTCACTTCTGCTTTTTTCCCTTTTTTTCTCTTTTCTATTGTTCCCCTTAATGTTATACTGCCATAATTTCCACTCTTAAAGATGGCTTAAAAAAAAAAAAAAAAAGATGGCTTTAGATGCGGGAACAGATAGGAGTAGTAATAGTATTGTTGTTTAATTGATGATAAAATAATAGAAGTTCCTATTTTAAAGGTAACAACTACGCATTACATCCATTATTTCACTTAATTCTCACAACAATCCCATTAGGTGACAATTATTATCCCGTTTTTATAGATGAAGAATCTAAGATTAAGCTATTTGGTCAAAATCACTCAGCCTACTAAGTGGGGGAAACAAAGATTCGAAGCAAGGTTTTTCTAACTTTATGGCTTATACTGTATTTGGATAAGGCTCTCACAGGGTGTGCAGTGAAGAGTTAATATATGGGCTTTGTGACATCTATTGTGGCTAATCTGAGGCCTTTTTTGCTTGCTTCCTGATTCTTTGCTGTGTTTTAGAAAAGTGAGATTGCCATGTTGATGTACTGATAGGTTATCTGACAATGATTGCTATTGTGTGATGAAAAAAATTTCAAAGACACATTCTTGATAATAGCAATGTTCATTATAGGTGACCCATAAAAATAGTGATTGGTAGGTCTGGTTGATACTACTCCAAATGCTTTTTCTAGAATCTCTGCCTCTAAAATGAAAAAAGTTAATTGCAATGTGAATGCACTGTATGTGGGAAGAGCAAAGCTAAATTGTACTTGAGTTTTTTCTATTTCTTTTTGTTCTACTATTAAGTAGCAATTACCTTCAAATTCTTCTTACATTTAGAAAAGTATAAAAGTCTGGCCAATTAAATAAAGCCCATTTAAACTTCTAAAACACCTTATTATAGCAAACTAACACAAAGATAACAGGAATATTGTAAAGCCAATTTAAATCATAAGGCTGGGTATCCTTTGCATCCTCTAGGCAGGTAATGTGATTTCTCTAAAGATATTCATTTAGAGAAGATTTCATTACAACAAAACATTTTATTATCATGCATTACCATCATAAGTGTTCTACTGCTAGACTACGAAGTTTTTATTTAACCTCTGGAAAGCCATTTTCTTGGAACTCAGTACCTATTGCTCATTCTCCTCTTGAGATCAGAATGTAACAGCATTTATGCAGTGACTGAAGTCACAGTGTTATGACTTTAAGAGAGCAGAATAAACATTAGGAACTGATGAATTCCTGAAGTTGAAGCAAGTCATAAATAAGACTAAAAAAAGAGTATTGAAATTATACATCATAAGTGTTGAGATTACTTTAAATCATAGTAATCTCAAATAATTCTCCTCTAGAGGTGAGGGCAAGAAATGTCAGCTTCATATCACTGCAAAGGGAACAATGAATTCAATTTTCAAGGTTAGTGAGAAGCTCATTGACATGCTTTTAGAATGTCCTCTGTAATCAAATTATCATTTCCTATAGGGAGAAAATAAAAAGCCTCTGCACCTATAGCATAATAATATTTGCTTTTAAAATATTATTCTTAATAAGAGTGATCTAAATCTAAGAGTTTCAATAATAAGAGGACTTGGCAGCAGCAGCCACATTAGGGCACACTGAACAGGCAACTACAGAAACATATGCCAAGAATTCTAAATTCGATCAAATGCAGATGACGCTTTAGGGATAATCTAAACTTTATACTTAAATGACCAAATCAAGGATGTAAATCCTGATTTCTTTCCTTGAACTGACGGTAGGTATCCAATAAATCAGGGCTATTAGGAGGGCTGTCTTGAGACTTAAAAAGCTTCTGGAATTTGTTAATGGTCCCTATCTCTCTTATTAACAACCGCGAAACCTCCACTCTATTCTCTCTTAGGATTCGCATGAGCATCCAACGGAGTAAAAGTCTGAACTAAAGCATCATTATTGTTGTCCCTGATAGCATGGAGGTGTGCTGGAATGTTCACCATACACTGAAGCCTTCGAACAGGGCCTCAAAGCTTCATAAAAGAGCAGGGATCTGCGCAGGCAGACTATTGCTTAAAGACATGGCTACGCATGTTTCACCAACTCAGATGTCTGGCATTCTTTCAGGGTTTATAACTGACTGCAGAACCTCCAGCAGCCCTTCATTAGGGTATTATTAGTTTTTAGGAGATGTGCAAAGTCTTGGTATGTGTTTATTTTTCTTTCCTCTTGGGAGGTAGTAAGAAGCAGTATGAAGCACCACTTATGAAATATTCTTACAAGGGAAAACAAAATTGACTCTGAATCTAATCAAGCCTTTAGATCTAACTTCCAGTTTATAGAAAATATTGGAGATAGAGGAACAAGTTAAACACCACCATTAGGAAGCAATCAGCCAAATCCATTCTTCAGGCCAAGTGACCCAATTTCTTCACTAGTCAATGGCATTAAAAAAGGGGCTGGTGCTGGAGTAAATGTTCTCATTTTATAGAGACTTAACAACCAAATACAAAGAGGGAGTGAATCTTACTCGAATTATAGAAAGATACTCTTTTTTTTTACATATGGGGATATTTGAATTTGATCAGGGTATTAGATGATATTAAGATACTTATTTCGTTAAATGAGACACCATTGTGATTATTTACAAGAAGGCTGTTGTTATTATTATTTCAGATGTATATCAAAATGACAGGATGTTTAGAATTTGCTTTAAAACAATCCAGCCTGGGGGTATGAAGACTGATAAAACAAGTATGGAAAAATGTTGATATTTATAGAAGATGGGTGATCAGTTCATGGAGGGTTCATGTACTCCCTACTTTTGTGTATGTTTGAGAATTTTCATATTAAAATGTTGAGAGGGAGAGAAGAGAGAAGGGGGAGGAAGGGAGGGAGGGAGAGAGAGAGGGGGGGAGAGAGAGGGAGGGAGATTGAGAGACAGATTGAGAGAGAGAGAGAAGCAGTGTGGGGAGAAAGAGAAAAAGAGGAAGAAGGAACTAGACATGAGAATTAGAAGGAAAAAGGGTTTGCTTTATTTACACCAGACCCTGTGATTCATGAGGAAGATGAATTCCAATTGTTTCAGGTAGGAGCTATATTTGTAAAAAGAATTCTAACACTACAATTTTTCTTTTTATTAGAATATATAATCCACAATAGAAAATATAAAAAGAAATTGTTTAAAACTTTGTTAGTCAAAGCAAACCAAACCAACCCCACATATGAAATAATATTGTTTTCATACCCTGGTTTCATAAAAACCCTGCCAAAATGGATCTGAGCATGAAGATCAATGTCCAGCACCTGCTTGAGATAGTCCTGTAAATACGAAAAATAATCACTTTATTTTCAAACATTTTAATATCAGATTTTCAAAACTTTAAATGAAAATAAAATGATTCTATAAGATTGAAATGAAAAGAAACACTTTTCTTATTTCAGTAAAGTTGGTTTGCTTAAGACAAATATTCCTTCATTCATTCAGTCATTCATTTATTCATTCAATAATATTTACTGAGTACCTACTATATGCCAAATACCATTCTAGATGCTGGGGGATATAGCCCTGAACAAAAGAGACAGTGTCTCTGATCTCACAGAAAGTACATTCTTGTAGGGGGAGTTACATAAAAAACAAAATAACTATATTAATATAATATATTACTTGATGGGTTTTTGTTTCTCTTTTAAGACAGAATTTTATGTCTGGGAAAGGATGTTAGCAAATATGCTTTAAGAAGTTGTGCCTGGACAGAGAAGTTACATGTATGTGTTCTATACTATTTTGCTTTATAAACATAAAATAATACACTTTCCTTGAAGTGAGACTGGGACATTTGCCCACAGGCTACCACATGTAAATAAGTCAACTAAAATGAAAAACGGGTTTTATTCAGGTAGAGAGCTCTCAAACAGGTAGTCAAGGGAGTTTAATTGCTCCAACTTTATATGCTGTTAACAAAAACATGACTAATCTAAGATTATGACCAATTCAGAGTGATTTGACAAAACCTGATCTTTGGAAATGAAAGGTAAGACTGCCTTGAAGTTGGTTTTGCAGACATAAAAAATTTAAAAATGCAGTCCTTATAATTTCTTCTAAGTAATACAACCTCTAGGTCTATTAATTGAATTCCTTATTCACTAACCCAAGAGTGAGTCTAGTAACCTACCAAAAATTTGAATAGTTCACAAGATATAAAGCACTTTATTTTATTTTTTGAATGGATTCTCTTCTATAGATTCTCTTCTATCTCCATAGCCTTAGCCAACATAAACTCTCAACTGGATTTCTGAAATAGGTCTCCCCGAAAGCAGTCTTCCCTCCTTTAATACATTTTCCACACAGTATAACAGATCTTCTGAAAACAAATCTGATCAAGTTACTACATAATCCTTCAAAAACTTCCTGGTTTCCAGGAAAAAAAACCTCTTTTTAAAATTGTGTCTAAGATTCTTATATTTTCTAGCCCCTTTCACCAATCATTGTTCTCACCACTCAACCCTCTTCCCACCCAGCCCCACTTCTTTCTCCCAGTCTCTTTCTCTCTCCAAATTCCAGCAAAACTATCTTGCCTCCAGGCATTTGAAAAGGTTCTTGCTTTTGCTTGATGCACTTTCTTTCTACCCTCCTCTCTCCACTCTCACCCTTATCTCAGTCTCAGTCATCTCAGCTTTCCCTGAACTACCAAGCCTGGATGATAGATTTTGTTTGTTTCTTTATATTTCAAGGCTCTATTATTAGATGCAACAAATTTAAAACTGTTATATTTTCCCAATGAAATGACCCTTCTATATCTAGTAATTCTTCTTACCTTAATTTCCTCTGATATCAATATAGCTACACGAGCTATCTTTTAGCACAACTTTTTTCTAATTTTTTAATTGCAACTCTCTGTGCCCTTAAATTTAAGTTGTGTCTCTTATAAGCAGCATTTAATAGTGTTTTTTTAAACCCAGAATGATAATTTTTTATTGAAAGATTTAGTCTATTTACATTTATTATGATTTTTGCTGTATTTGGGTTTAAACTTTTACTGTACTATTTGTTTTCTATTTGTCACATCTATTTTTGTTTCCTTTTTACATTCTTTCAGGCTTTCTTTTGGATTAATCAAATACATTGTACTTAATTTTCTTTCCCCTCTATTAGCTTGTTAGTTACACATTCTCATATTATTTTAGTGGTTATTCTAGGGATTACAACATGCATCCTTGATTTATTATAGTCTACCATAATTTGGCATTTTTATTACTTCCCAAGTAATGCAAGAACCTTGGAATATTCTAATTATATTTACTTTTGTGCTATATAATGCTATATACATTATATATGTGTGTGTATTTTACATGTATTTTAAATATATATTACATATATTACATATATTTTCTACATATACTATATAGAACATATATTCTACATATATTTTAAACCTCAAATGACATAATTATTTTATACAGTCAAAATTCATTTACATTTATCCACATATTAACCCATTCTTTTATACTTTATTTCCTCCTGCATTTCTATGTTTCTATAATCCTTCTATCTGAAAACCTCCATCAAGTGTAGGTGTGCTTGATTTTTGTTTAGCTGAAAATGTGTTTATTTCACTTTCATTTTTGAAGGTTATTTTTGCTGGATATACAGCTCTATATTGGCAGTTTTTTTTTAAGGATTTTACAAATGCTATTCCATTGTTTTCTTAATTCCACCATTTCTGTTGAAATTATTTCTGTTAGTCTTATTATTGGTCCTTTGAATGTGTAATGTGTCCTTCTGGGAAGATTTTCTCTTTATCCTTGGTTTTCAGCAGTTTCACTATGACTGCCTAGGCGTGGTTTATTTGTATTTATCCTACTTGAGATTAACAGGGCTTCTTGAACCTATGGCTTGATGTCTTTTATCAGTTTTGGGAAACTCTGCCAATATCTCTTAAATATTGCTTCTTCTCTCTCTTTCTCTCTTTCCCCTCTTCTTCTGGGATTCTAACTATACGTTAGATCTTTCACCATATACATCATGTCTCCTGTGCACTGTTCCATATTTTCTACCCCCTTTTAAAAATTTCCACTTGATTTTTTTAATAGATTCTAGTTTTCTAGTAAAATTCTTCATTTCATAATTTATTTTTTTAAACATACTAAATACATTTATTTAAAGCCCATGTCTCACAAGACAAATATCAGTATCATTTTTAGGGCTGTTTTATCATAGCATTTTTTTTTTTTAATCATCATTTTATTGAGATATATTCACATACCACACAGTCATACAAAACAAATTGTACTTTCGATTGTTTACAGTACCATTACATAGTTGTACATTCATCACCTAAATCAATCCCTGACACCTTCGTTAGCACACACACAAAAATAACAAGAATAATAATTAAAGTGAAAAAGAGCAATTGAAGTAAAAAAGAACACTGGGTACCTTTGTCTGTTTGTTTCCTTCCCCTACTTTTCTACACATCCATCCATAAACTAGACAAAGTGGAGTTTGGTCCTTATGGCATTCCCAATCTCATTGTCACCCCTCATAAGCTACATTTTTATACAACTGTCTTCGAGATTCATGGGTTCTGGGTTGTAGTTTAATAGTTTCAGGTATCCACCACCAGCTACCCCAATTCTTTAGAACCTAAAAAAGGTTGTCTAAAGTGTGCGTAAGAGTGCCCACCAGAGTGATCTCTCGGCTCGTTTTGGAATCTCTCTGCCACTGAAGCTTATTTCATTTCCTTTCACATCCCCCTTTTGGTCAAGAAGATGTTCTCCATCCCACGATGCCGGGTCTACATTCCTCCCCGGGAGTCATATTCCACGTTGCCAGGGAGATTCACTTCCCTGGGTGTCTGATCCCACGTAGGGGGGAGGGCAGTGATTTCACCTTTCAAGTTGGCTTAGCCAGAGAGAGAGGGCCACATCTGAGCAACAAAGAGGCATTCAGGAGGAGACTCTTAGGCACAAATACAGGGAGGCCTAGCCTCTCCTTTGTAGCAACCGTCTTCCCAAGGGTAAAACTTATGGTAGAGGGCTCAACCCATCAAACCACCAGTCCCCTATGTCTGTGGTCATGTTAGCAACCATATCATAGCATTTTTTTCCTATCTTAATTTTTAGTCATTTTGTCCCATCTCTGACATACCTGGTCATTTTACAAATGGCAGCACAGACATTATTTCAAAAAATTGAAGAGGCCCTGGATATATTTAGAAAAGATTTAATTTCTTCTGGCAGTTAGGTAAGGTAAATGCAGATTACTTTGATCTAATCAGGGATCAAGATAATTTGAGGCTAGATTTTAGACTTGATGAAGGCTGGTCCATTTCCAGATTGTCCTTATTCCTAGAATACAGCCTTTCAAGAGTTTAAACTGAAAGCCTAAGATATTTGCCAGGGCTCTTCCTCCATGGCAGGCTCTGAACTCCTAAGACTGCTGAAAATTCTGCTTGCTTTCTCAGCTCCAAAGCTGCTTGTTTATGCCTGGCTTCTTGGCCTCTTGTACCATTACATACTTCACCGCACCCCCCCACTCACCTACCCCACCACCTCCAGATTAGGAATCAGTAAATGCCTTGAGGGAAAATATGGTGGAGAATTCCAGTTTTACTTCTCTGTGGTTCACTTTTTTCAGGGATCTTGGCGCCTTGAGCCCTGACTGTATTGGTTGTTCTCTTCAAACACCTGCTTTCTCTTTTCTTTTTCTTCTTCTTTTAAAGCATTTTTAATTTTATATAGCTTTTATTATTGTTATTGGTGGGAAGGGTAGTCCAAACAAGCCACTCCTTCATAGCAGAAGCAGAAATCTCCAGACCTTTCTGATGTTCTCTTATAGCACATAGTGCTTCCAACACCACACACTTAGGTTGAACTGAAATTGCCTGATAACTGATGTGTATCCCTTATTTGACTATAAACTTTGTGAGTACAGGAACCCTGTTTTTTTCTTATTTTTAATTAACAGTGAATCCCAAGTTAACAGCACAGGCCTTTCATTCATTTATTTGTTAGTTCAACAATATTTTTGAATGCCTACTATGTATTAGGAATTGCATATGTGCTGGGATTTAGTGGTGAACAAAATTGATGTGGTCCCTGACACAAAGATCTCTAATCATATTCTATTGCGGAGACAGTTTAAAATAAGTAAACAAACAAAAATAATCATTATAAATTGTGGTACAGGTTCTGAAGGAAATAAGCAGGTACTGGGATAGAGAATAATGGCAGGAGAATAAAGAAAAACCATTTAAAAAGAGGTGGTAATATTTGATAGGCCCTGAAGGATAAGAAGGATTCAGCCATATGAAATATGCAAGAAGAGTATTCTAGATAGAGAGTATATACAAAAGCTTCTGAAGCAGTGAAGAATGTGTATAGAACTGAAAAGGCAATGAAAAGTAGTGAATGAGTAGGAGAAGGAAAAAGATGAGGTTGGAGAGATACGCAGAGGCTACATTTGCCAGGCCTTGAAGGTTATAATAAAGAGTTTGGAAAGTAGACGCTTATTACATATTTGCTAAATGAATCAAAGTATTTTGTTTTTCTTGAAAAAAAAATCCTATATTGTTAACAATGCCTCTTTTCATTCTTTTCAAACATGAAGGAGAGCTTCTTAGCTGACGGGATGTCCTTGTGAGAGAGAAAAGCTTGTACAAGACATAGCTATAAAGGCTGAGAATTATCACTGTTCTTAAGTTTTTGTCTACCTAGAAAAGCAGCAAGGATCTTTGATATTCTGAAGTCCAAAGCCAGATAGAAAGAAGAAAAATTAATGGATGAAGGAGCAAGGTATTTTCTTTACCTCAGGTAAGGACAAACACCAGTGTCAGAAAAACTGTGAAAGACTGAAATGGGCAAAAAATATTACTGATTGTGCAGTGTAGCACAACTTCCTGGGTTATTTGTGCCTTTCATTGTCTTTGAGCTACTTACTCTACAACAATATAAGTTACAGGAAACTGATAGCAATGCACATGAATTTAATATTCAAAGAAATGCAAACGAATCCTGTTCAATGGAGATACAATTGATTATTCCTCTGTGGCTACAGACCACATCTATTAGCAAATGTATTTAAGCATTTTTGATTTCCTATATGTGTGTGTTCTTTGAATTCCTCTTTGAAATGGTTGTAATATCTTACCTGTTCCCTCATTAATTGAGTTAAATAAAATCTCGGTTGTGTTCATTTTAGATAATTATGATATTCATGACTTTATCTTAAAACTATTATACTTTAACAGTTTTGGAGGATCCATTGATATGCCCAACTGATTTACCTGACAGAGCTGGTTAAACTTCACTGCCAGAGAAGCGCATCTTATGGGTGGCTTAAACCTGGGCATATTTTTCTTTGACTCTTAGAATAAATCTCAAGAAGCAAATAAGATTTTAAGTTTGTTGATTTTCTGCTTTATTTTTCTCCTCTTTTGATTTTGGTTCTGTTTTTGTTTCTGCACATAGCCAGTAAGTTATTCTCTTTTGGTGGCAGCAATGATTAGGCATATGGTTTTATTATCCAACCATTTGGTGATATCTGTAAATGGATGACAGAAATCTACTCTCTGTTGGGTAACAGAAGAGAATCTGTTTTGTCAGTCTTTTTTGTTTATTTGTCTAGTTGTCCATTCTGAAATCAATCAATTTTCCTTCTCCGGGAAGGAAAATAGTTCTTTGTAGACTGATGAGTTTTTGTGTTTTTGTGTTTACTGTTGACCTGTGACTGAAGTTGTATAACTAATGCAATATGTCCTTTATTTGTCTGTGTTTCTGTGTGTCTAGGCTGTCATCTAGTTTTGTGAGTGTGAAATGTTTTCCTATTTCTGGAGGGTTTTAATAAATTGAAATATTTTCCTATTTCTGGAGGGTTTTAGTAAATTAGACTATATGGTCTCAAATTAAAGACACTTATCTCATTGGCTTAGAGAGATGAATAAGTGCTTACATGAGTAGAAGATTTCTAAAATTCTCAAATAATATGGGATTTTACTTATAATATTTTAAATATGCTACATTAAAAAAATTTCTTCTTACAGAAACTACTAACAGAAACATTTTAAGAATCCAAGTTCAGATAATTAAGGCAAATCTTTGGCAAATAAGACTAGCTTAATAATTTTGGTTATTAAAAAACCCAGCTATGTTCTTTCTCTTATTTATCAATGTTAAGTACAATAAAAGTACACATTTTATGTCACTTAAGTTTGCTTTTCCTAAACTTATCTAGGTTTACTGATCAAAGAAGCTAAAAATATTCCTACATAATGTTTAAGATTGTGAAAATGTAAAATTTTGTTCAATGAAATCAAATCATTATTCTGACAAATTTTATATCAACGGTAATTATGTTTTGTAGTATGTCAGCTTGAAAATAATTTTCAAGTTCTTTATGTAACTTAAATCTTGAACTGAAATTAAATTGAGTTAATTAATGAATAATCATCAGATAAATGATTTTTTTAAGAAAGACAAGATGGGAACATTGGTTACTAAACATATTTTGAGTTAATATACTTTTGTTTTTAAGTTAATATACTTTGCTTCTTATTTTTATATGCTACAGAGGGGCTATATGTTTGGGTCATTTTAATGAATGTGTCTATCCATCTTTATTACATTAAGAAGGTACAAAAGGGATGTTTGTGGCTGTAAAAAGTTGTATTCTGTGTGTTTAAGAGCTTTTCTAGTCTGTTAAAATGCTTATATATAATTTTCATTATCTAGGCTCTAGGTTTCTCTGTGAAACAGAAATCAATTATTTTCTTAAACATTATAATTAATATGGGGGTTTGCAATTATATGAAGAGAAATAATGACAGAGAAATACAACTGATAGCTTTCTTTCATTTTTAAGGAAAAAGAAAAATTTTTTTCTTAAAGACCAGTTCTCAAAATTTTTGGTCTCAGGATCATGAATGAAAATTTACAGAGGATCCCTAAGAGCTTTTATTCATGTGAGTTATATCTTTTAATACTTACTATGTTAGAAATCAAAACTAAGAAATTAAAAAAAATTTATATTTTGGTTCATTTGAAAATATAATGATGAAGCTTTCATGTTAACACAAATAACATTTTTAAGGCACTGTTTTATAATTTTGAAAAGCTCTTTAATGTCTGGTTTATTAGACATCTGCTGGATTCTCAGATTTTTTTCTTCATTTAATCTGTTAAGATAACACATAAATAGCTGTTGGAAAAACTCCACAGTAATCTCATAAAAGAAGGAGAAAAAGACAAAGCCTTAAATTATTACCAAAAGAGCTCTGACACCCATTTAAAGGGTCTTGGACTACTACAGGTTGCTGGACTACTCTTTTGTCCTAAAGTAAGATGTCCATCTGTTTCAGAATGTAAAACAGCATAATAAAGGATAAAACTTTGAAAGTGATTTTTTTTCTTGGTTTATAAGTTTATGTCTGAAATGAAGCTGTGAAATATGTTAAAATTTTAGTAAGTCCACTCAGTTTTTTTTTCCCTCATTAAACTTTGTTTTAATGGGTCTCAAAATTCTGTGACATATTTTTCACCATTGTTTCCATTTAAAAAGTACTGATTTTAAAAACTAATAACTTACAATTACCACACAAAAACAAATGGTCCACAAAACATCCCTTTCCTTCTGAAAGTTTTGCGATGTAGTTATCATTAACCAGTCTTTTACTATTAAACTTAAATGGCCAATTGAGACAAGGAGTTCTGAGACTGTTCTTCCACCACTGATTAAGACTGGGGTGGCAGGTGTTATAGGTAATATTCATTTAGCCTTCTGAGCTTTCTGGGAAGCCTTGGTGACCTTGCCAGCTCCAGCAGCCTTCTTGTCCACTGCCTTGATGACACCCATAGCAACTGTCTGTCTCATATCCCGAACAGCAAAACAACCCAGAGGAGGATAATCAGAGAAGCTCTCAACACACATGGGTTTGCTAGGAACCATATCAACGACGGCAGCATCACCAGATTTCAGAAATTTGGGGCCATCTTCCAGCTTCTTACCAGAACGATGATCAATCTCCTTCAGCTCAGCAAACTTGCGAGCAATGTGAGCTGTGTGACAATCCAGCACAGGTGCATAGCCAGCACTGATTTGGCCTGGATGGTTCAGGATAATCACCTGAGCAGTGAAGCCAGCTGCCTCCATTGGTGGATTATTTTTGCTGTCACCAGCCACACTGCCATGACGAACATCTTTTACAGACACGTTCTTGACATTGAAGCCCACAGTGTCCCCAGGAAGAGCTTCACTCAAAGTTTCATGGTGCATCTCAACAGACTTGACTTTAGTTGTAACACTGACTGGAGCAAAGATGACCACCATGCCCAGTTTGAGAACACCAGTCTCCACTTGGCCACAGGGATGGTACCAATACCACCAATTTTGTAGATATCCTGAAGAGGCAGATGCAAGGGTTTGTCAGTAGGGTGAGTGGGTGGCAGGATGCAATCCAGACCTTCAAGCAGCGTGGCTCCATTGGCACTGCCATCCTTATGGGTGACTTTCCATCCCTTGAACCAAGGCATGTTAGCACTTGGCTCCAGCATGTTGTCACCATTCCAACCAGAAATTGGCACAAATGCTACTGTGTCAGGGTTGTAGCCAATTTTCTTAATGTAGGTGCTGACTTCCTTAACGATTTCCTCGTATCTCTTCTGGCTGTAGGGAGGCTCAGTGGAATCCATTTTGTTAACACCAATAATTAGTTGTTTCACACCCAGTGTGTAAGCCAGAAGGGCATGCTCATGGGTCTGCCCATTCTAGGAGATACCAGCTTCAAATTCACCAACACCAGCAGCAACAATCAGGACAGCACAATCAGCCTGAAATGTCCTGTAATCATGTTTTTAATAAAGTCTCTGTGTCCTGGGTCAACAATGATGGTCACATAGTACTTGCTGGTCTCAGATTTCCACAGGGAGATAGCAATGGTGGTACCATGCTTGTGTTCAGCTTTCAGTTTGTCCAAGACCTAGGCATACTTGGAGGACCCCTTTCCCATCTCAGCAGCCTCCTTCTCAAATTTTTTGATGGTTCTTTTGTTGATTCCACCACATTTGTAGATCAGGTGGCCAGTAGTGGTGGATTTGCCCAAATCTACGTGTCCAATAATGACAATGTTGATATGAATCTTTTCTGTTCTCACTTTGGCTTAAGATCAGCGATGGTTTTCATGACACCTGTGTTCCAGCGGCAAACCCAATGCAAAAAAGCAGTCCACTCAGTTTTGATGAGCTTATTTTGTTGGGTAACTGATCAGTACCTTCACTACAATATGAAAGGTTCTTCTTTCCCTTTTGTAAAATTTGCCTTTTTGTGCTTTATGTTGACATTATTTCATCTTTGATTATTTAAGGGAATTAAAAAAGCAAAGAACAAAGGCTCTTTGTTTATGAATGAGTCAAAGGTATTTAGACTATTGTCACATTCTATGTTTATTTTTAAATTTTTATTGCCACTTGAAAAAATTAGGTAGCCAATTACTGTTTTTAAGGTACCCATGATCCTTTCTTAAGTGCCTAATTATTTTTTGGTGACTCTTTTGATTTTGCCTTCTAAAAATCAGACTCTAAATTTAGAAAAAATTTTTTTCAGAATATCTTTAATATCTGAAACTATCTTTGAAGTTTCCTAGAGGGTGACTAGAAAATCACAGATTTGTTCTTTCATCTTATAAAAAAGAAATGCTAGAAATAATTAGGTTTGATGTATTACTATTCTAAGAGTTGCATATGGGAGGGGTTGTCATATCAGAAGAGATTCCCAGTCTGCCTTGGGTTAGATTTATAGAGATTAAATGTGTTATTAATTAATAAAAGTATTTCATAAGTTATATATATATATATGAGATATTAAAAATGGAATTTTTATAGGTCATATGCAAATATGCCTAGTTCTATAAGACCTTATATGTATATATTTTATTTTCATTAATTCTTTTTTTCAAAGGGCAAAGAGAATGCCTAATCTTCTGTTTCTTCTCTGTGGGGAAGGGGAGCTAAGGGTTCTTGGTAGGATTTGGAATATGTGGTAGAAAAGTTGGTTTGCTCTGGGAGGTCATGTTAAAATTCAAGGAGAAGGAAGGATCTTGGAACTTTCCCTTAGGGGTAAATATCATGTATAAGGCAAGTCCTATTGTAATAATAAGTAGTCAGAGTCTCCAGAAGAACATCAAAACTATTCTGCAAGTTGTAGGATTCTCCATGTTACTCTGAGGTAAGCCCCCTGACCTACTTCAGCTGTATCCCTTTCTTTTAGAGTGCCCAGTAATTTCTGAAGCCCAATGGAATTTCAGCTTTGTGGGGGCCTGGTTATGGACACCATATGTCTACCAGACCACAGCTAATTGACCATATGCAAGGACATTACAGTGGACCAAATTTTCATGGTTCCTATTTTTTCATACCTTTTCCCCCATCGATACACCCCCTGATGTGATGATGACATCAGCACGACTGATACCCTCATTCAAGGCATTGAGTAAGTCATCTGGGCTGGAAAAAAATAAAGACACATAAACAGATAAGAAAAAGATTTTAGATATAGTGCCAATTTAAAACTAAACCACCTTATTCACTGAGTAAGCATTAACATGATTACAGCACTATATTCTGTGTGAAGTGGGAAACAAAAATGTCCCTGTAACTAGAAGCATAACTCTTACTGTGGAGAAAGAACCCTGTAAGTACTAAAATAGTTACTACTGGTGCTTTAACAGGGATTTTTGCTCAAGCAGGGCAGTGTAATGAGGGCAGACAGTGAGGGTATCTAACCATCCTGGTTTTCCCAGGAATGTCCTGATTTTAGGACTAAGTTCACATGTCCAGGGAAATCCTGGGTAAACCAGGAGTCTTGGTCATCCTAAGTGTTGGAGAGATCACAAAGGACTCTTCAGAGGGGAGAGGACTTAAGTTAGGTCTGGAGAAATGAGCTAAGTTTTGACAGGTGGAAGGGAACAGGAAAGGGCCTTGTAAGAAAAGGGATCTGTACTAGCAAAGGCTTGAACAGTTATCAAGCCTGTAGTGATACTAGATTAGTATGGAAAAAGGCCTGTCTAGAGTGAAGGGCTTGACTGTGAAAGATTACTAATAGGTACTTGACTGAAAAATAGGTAAAATCAGACATGATTTTGGAGGGCCCTTAAGCTCAAGAATTAGGACTTCATCTAATAGGAAATAGAGGGGGGACTCCCTAGAAATATTAGGAGCCAGTAGGTGCTAATTTGTTAAAAAAAAAAGGTAGACAATGAAAGGACAAGGAGAGCAGAGACTCTATGAAAATGTGAGAGGTTAAAAGCACAGGATGACTGTTAGGGATTGAAATGAGGCCGATTTCTGACAGTCCACAGAAAGGGAAATGAGGCCGATTTCTGACAGTCCACAGAAAGGGCAAATGCATGAAGCCCTTGTATTGGACAGATCAAAGGCTTGGGAAGAAGAAATACAGCAAGAGCAAGGATCTTATCTTTTGATGTTACAAGGGTTCCAAAGGCTTAACTTGAGATTAATCAAGTGGGAAAAAAACAAAATGCCAGGGATCAGGGCTTATGGAGGGACAGGATGGCAGGGTCTATCTGAAAGGGATTGTTTAATTAGTACTTTAAGTCCATGCAAAGCTACTGGGCAATGTATACTATATCTGCATCTCCCCTCAACGGACAGAGTACCACCCTTTTTTCTTAGAACTTCCTATCCTACATGAAGCTTTTCTTTATCCTATCTGACTTCTTCTCCCTTTCTTCCCCAGGACATCTAACAGGGGCATCTGAAAGGGAAAATTTCTGGCTTCTGATTTCCTAGTTCCTGCTTTTAGTCCTTCTTGTTGCCCAGTGGCTCTCAAGTTCCCTGAGATAACTCTGCATCCTCCCCCAAATCACTCCTTTTCTTAAGCTAGGTTCAGCAGGTTTTCTAACTTGAATCCAAATTATCTCTCAATGAAACAAAGTATGTTCTCCGAAATCTCTCATAGTGAAGTGTATTCATGTCCCTTTACCTGAAGGTACCACTTGATGTGAGAGAATGAAATAAAGTTAGAGACTCCAGATGGAATGATTTGTAACTAGCACATTGTTTCATTTTTTATCCAGGTGACAGAGGTGAGGAGAGGAAATTGAGATCTACCATAGGCACTACCTTCATAGGCTGTACAAAAGATAAGCTAGTTGGGAGGTGACATACATAGAGATTAAGAGTTTAAATTGTCTCCACTACTGGCTAGGTGTATAACCTTGGGCAAATTCCTTAACTTCTCTTTGCCTCTCTTGTCCATCTGTACAGTAGAGATCATATGATTGTTGTGATTAATTAAGGGATTAAATGACATAAGATTTACAAAACACTTGGAACAATACCTGTTACAAACTTAAGTTTTCAAGAAATGTTAGTTGCTGCTGTTGTTATTATTGCTGCTGAACTAACAGAAATTTATCAAAGAAACTCATGTCTAACAATCTAAAGTTCAACTTTAGCATGCTTGGCATTTTTTATTCAGGAGAATACCCATGACTAACACAAAAGAAAATCATAGATCAGGACTCAAATACATTCACAGAACTACATGTAACAAGCCCAAATGGTTCAATAACAAGGTGGCCTGGTTCCAGCTGGAATACTTGCATTTGCTATTAGATTCTCTTACTGGATCTTCTTAGAATTCTCCTCAAGCACTGGGTTCTCCATGAGTGTGGTAGGGAACGCAGGAGAGGGAGGAGCTCCCCAGGAGGAGGGACAAAAGTAAAAGTTTGAAAAATGGCTCATATGAGGTTCACGCTACCAACTCAGGGGATCCTTTAAAGTCATTCAGTTAATTGTTTATTCAACCAAAAACCCAGGCATTCAATGAAGGCCCCAGGCATTCAATGAAGGCAGGATCTATGTGTAAAACAAAAAACAAAACTCCTTGATATGGATTTTGAGGTTAAACTGGCTGGGCAAACATCTAAGAAGAATTATATTCAATAACGGTTATAAAATATTTTAGAACGAAGTATTTTGAACAGATTTCTCATCAATTTTCTCATTTTGCTTTAGGGAAAAAGACAGCAAATTATTCTGCTGTGTTGAAATACTATAAGATATGGATATGATGGGTTCCCAATCATTTGCATGCCCAGAGCTTTGGGCCCTTTGCCTTACTGAATCATATTATCATTAAGCTGAGCCAAATGGCTGACCTTTGGAGTAAGCGGGAAAAACATCACAAACACACCATGTGGAATGTGGTTCAGGTGAATGGACAATGAATATCATCAACAAAATGCAATGTTCTGCTAGTACAAGGAGACATTAGCTAATTTTACCAACCTTAAAACATGCAACTTATAACATATATTGATTCTATAGGATTATCCTAAAGTCACTGGAAGGAAAGCAGCCATGGTATGTGTATCGTCATGGTATTAATCTTTGTAAGTGGATAATGATCCTGGGGCAGGCTAGTTGATGACTGCAAATAAACATAATTTTCAGCGACTTTTTTCCTTATTCATTGTTTTCATATTACCTGGGAAATATTTTCTTCCTATTTTGCAAAACTGTACATTATACAATTTTCAGAAATGAATTAAAAGGGAATTTGCCCTAAATCCTTAAGGTATCTTATGTTTCAAAGAACTCGTGTAATGCTGCTTTCTACCCTGTGGCTAGTAGATTCACAAAATCATTGCATTTCAAAGTTGGAAAGGCCTTTGGAGGACATCTTGTCCAGTATCATAGCTAGGCTCATTATTTGGGTCTTGCCTTTTTCTCCATCTCCCTCTTCCCCCTTTTCTGACTCTTTATTCTGCTGTATGCTTCTGGTGTGCACGATATGGTTAGAGATTACGGCTTATTACAGGGAGAGGTACCAATGTGTGACTATAGTCAGAGGATCTATAACTTAAATTATGTCGCATGCTATAACTTGATTAATTACCTCCATTTATACCTCATAATAAATTGGTGAGGTAGGTGGTATAGGTGTTATTGTGCTCATTTTACAGAAAAAGAAAATGATAGAGGGGCAAAGTAACATATTAAAGGTTAAATAGAGCAGTAAGTGGCAGAGCTGGGACTAGAACCTCTTGCTTCTCCTTAAGTGTTTCCACCCCATTATCTAATCAGAAGAGACTGCTTAGTTTTTTCAGACATATGACATGTCATACAAGAAAAATTCTCATGAGAATTGACCTTGTGCAAAAGCATCAAAAGTAGAGGCAGCAGGTGTGTGTCTGTCTGGGATGACCAGCAGAAGATTACATGTTTAAATAAGTTAGTATAGTTCTAGGAAATGAAATGAACATGATTCTGAATCATATATTCTGATTGAAACTAAGATTTTGATCAAACACAGTTTTAGGACTTGTTCACAAGTCCTAAAGTTACTGTCTTGTTTTATGACTTGTATCTTAAATTATGAGTTATATTTCTAACATAAGATAACAGTTTAACAAATAGTCATGTATCCATCTCAGATTTGACAAATGCTAATATTTTCCCATATTTACTTCAGCCCCATCTTTTTACTTTTAAGAAATAGAACCTGAGTTTGTTTTCTAAGTCTAAGAGATTACTCTGAATGATAAAGAAAAGTAGATAACAAGGATTGTAATTATACATATTATAGTAGAAAGAAAACAAGTCATGATTTCTCAGTTTTGTTAAACAATGAGAGCAGAGTACTAATTTTCTCAAGGATAAGAGAGTAAAACTGCAAAACATTGTTACCTTACATTTAAGACTTTATTTCCTATACATCCAATCAGTTGATATTTAAGAAATACGATAAATGACAATATACATGTTTTGAAAGAACAATACTCTTCCACACCCACATATGAATTTCACAACTCTGTGAGACAGGCAAGGCAAAAGAGGAATCAGAGGTTCACAGAGGCAGTGACAAGTTCAAGGTCTCTCTGTGCTCTTTCTACTATTTTTCTAAATTTCAGTAATATTCTCATGAAAGATGCTTTGCTGTACACAGTCTACCTTCAGAAAAGAGCTGTTTATCATTTACTTATCTAAATACATAAATCTTGTTTGTAGATGCCAAATACTGATGATGATTAAAAACCTTGTACTTATTTTTATTTTTCTCACCATTTTCACTAGAGGGGTTGATGGATTAATCAGATTGCGCTTTCTGGGTATATACTGTAGCTTCCCTTTTATCAAAGAGCCACAGATCTTAAAGGGATAATTGGTGTCTTTTAATTCTTTCATCTTTAAAAACTACAGTTTTAATTAACTGCATTTGGACTGTAATTAACCATTTATACTAGCATCAATCTTGATTTACTAATACTTTCTATTCATTTTCACTTGAATAATTAAGTATGAACCCACTGTTCTCTTAGAGGACCATTATTATATGAAAGCATTCTATAATAGAGTTGATTTAATACTAAATGCCAAGAAGGTAATACTAAATGCCAAGAAGGTAATTACTAAATGCCAAGGTAATTACTAAATGCCAAGAAGGTAATTACTAAATGCCAAGAAGGTAATTACTAGGTGACAGAAGACAGAGCCATTAATCCAAAGCCTGGGTCTCATTTTCCTTATTTGTAAAACGAGAGGATTTGGACTAGGTCCTTTCCATCTCTAACATTAACTGATTCAAGGCACTTGAGGCTGATTGGGCTCTAGTTCAAGCACCAAGTATCATTTTTAAGTTGACCCAGAAGTTTACTTTAAAAATACTAAGACGGCTCTATTTTTAAAAGCTGGGAAGGCCCAAACCTTTACAACTGAACAGTCCAAGGAGTACAGAGATTTTTGTTTTTTGGTACTTCAGCAGAGGTCTGGCAGTTTGCCATTGGTGCTTTGTCAATTCAGGAGTTGAGACTTCTGTGCCTTTAATCACTTGGGTTAATTTTTCCCACTACAGTTCCATTGCCATCAGGCCCAGGAATCCTAGTAAATTCCTGATCCCTGAGAGTGAACAGAAATCTCAGCAGGTAAAGGTAAAATGCCAGCAACCTAAGGAGCCAGCAACCAGAGAATGGAATAATAAGTACAATATTCAAGACAGCTCCTTGTGAAATAGAACTGCTGGAAGAAATAGTTAACTTTAACAACAACAACAACAAACAAACAATTAAAGCACTAATGGAGATTCAATTACAAGATTAAGAGGGTGTTCCAGAACAAAAAACATTTTTCAAATTCTAAAATTTAGTGATAAAGATGAGAATAGTCACTATTGAAAACCCAATTGGTGGCCTGCAAGCTCAAGTGGCAGAAATATCTTAAAACATTGTACAAAAACATACAGAAATAGAAGTCATGCAGGAAATAATATACTTAGGGAACAGCACAAGAGACTAAAATACTACCAATAGGAATTCCATAAGGAGTAAAAGGACCTGATAGAGAGAGAAAATAGAGGAAAATTTCATTTATTTGAAAAGACAAGCTTGGAGATTGAAAAGGTTCACTGAGTTCCAGGCAAGATTGGTTAAATAACATACAACTAAGCATGTCCTGGTAAAATTTTACAATTTCAAGGACAAAGAGAAAATCTTACAAGATTGGGTTTCTAGCAAAGGAAAAAGAATATTGGGTTTGAACTTCTCATCTACAATAGAGATTAACATCAACATATCACTGAGAGAAAGGCCTACAACCCCCAAATACTATACCCAGTCAGACATCATTCACCTCTCAGGATAGAAGAATGATATTTATGAAATGCATAGATTCAGATAATATCATAAATAAGTAAATATTTATTTATTTATAGAAATACATAGCTAAATCTAAACAGATAATTGAATAAATGGGATAATTATAATATATGAAACAAATATGTATTTTTAAAGTAGTAAAGTCATATTGCAAAAGAAGCTTAAAAATAGTCTAGAATCAAAAGCACAATATTAGCAATATCCAAAGGTTGAGGGGGTGGGAGAAGAGGGGAGAGTAAAAGTATTTTAAAGGAGACCTTATTAGAATAAGGTGATAATGGGTGTGCTGGTTTGAATCTATTATATCCCCCAAAAAAGTCATGTTCTTTTAATCCAATCTTGTGGGTGGAGACTTATGGGTGGGACATTTTGATTAGGTTGTTTCCACGGAGATGTGACCCACCTAACTGTGGGTGAGGCTGTTTGATTACATTATTTCCATGGAGGTGTGACCCCGCCCCTTCAAGGTGGATCTTGATTAGTTACTGGAGTCTTTAAGAGAGCTCAAGGGTTGACACAGGCCCAGATGCTCGGAGATGCAGACAGAAAGATGTTTGGAGATGCTAAGCTAAGAGATGAAGCCCAGAGTTCGCCCCAGAGAAGTTAAGTGAGAATCCACAGACACTTACGGAGAAAGCCCTGGAATCAGAAGCTGAAAGCAATGCAATCGGGAGCAAAGGACCAGTAGACACCAGCCACATGCCTTCCCAGCTGACAGAGGTGTTCCAGATGCCATTGGACTTTCCTCAGTGAAGATATCTTCTTGTTGATGCCTAAATTTGGACACTTTTATGGCCTTAGAACTGTAAATTTGTAACCTAATAAATCCCCTTTATAAAAGCCAATCCATTTCCGGTATTTTGCATAATGGCAGCTTTAGCAAACCAGAACAATGGGCAAATAGGAATGCCTTGTTGGAGAGATACAGTTAGCATCTTCTTATTTTCTAATAGTGGAGAGCCATATATTTGATTATGAGAATAAGAAATTGGAAGGAAAGCATAAGGAGAATGGTAAAATATAGTATAACTTCCAAAATAATAAGGGGATAAAGGGAAAAATAGTACCTTTCAAGTACCAATAATAGGGAAAAGGAGAAGGAAGAAATAATAAAGTTGTATAAATAGTAAATATAAATTAATATTTCTGAAAGGAAAAAAGTCAAGCAAAACATTAAGTTATGCTAAATGTGAATAGTTGAATTTCCTTATTAATAACAAGATTGAGCTAAAAAACAAATCTCATTTGAATGTAATTTACAAAGGACAAACTTAAATGAAAGATTTTTTAATTAAAGCGTAGGGCAAAAAGACCCCAGGTATTCTGGTTGACCAAGATGACAGAGTAAGACATGCCAGGGTACTGTTCTCCCACAGAATCTTTGAACAACTAGCAAAACCTAGCAGAGCCATCTTTCTTAGAACCCTGGAAAACAGGTAAAGTGTTGCAGTAACTAGGTGAGCACCGAATCAAGAAAAAGGCAATTTAAAAACAGTAGGAAAACTTTGAGGTGCCCTTGCTGGCCCATCCATCCACCCCCTCCTTGGCTTGGTGTGGAGCCAGCCTGCACTCTCAGTGCAGGTCTCTCATCCCAGTTCTGGAAGAAGCAGAGTAACCCCTACGTTCAAAATAACCCCTATGCATGTATGTCTGTGCCAATCTATCTGGTGGCATCCTGAAGGACTGAACTAGGATGCGTGTCTCTGACTCACCATCCTAGAATTCACCTGCATGCAGAAGCAGCCTGCAGACAGCTAAATCGCTTTAAGAAACAATCAAATCACAGTGGTCTGGGGCAAAGGATTTCTGGCTTTAAGACATACAATACAGTGCCTGGGAGTATGACAAAAGACCATTTCACAGGGAGAAGTGAGGGTAGATGGATCCCTGTAAACAGAATTCCTAAGGCCACGTGTGCATGTCCAGGACAAAAGGCATGCTCAGAAAAGACTGGAAAGGCCCAGGTTGTTCTTCAGATTCACTCGTGGGAGGGCTAAGCTCTGAAGGAGAGCACCAGCCAACACAGAGCCAATCTGAAAAGACTGTAAAAGGTGATTTTTACATTTGTCTGTTTGTTTTTGTTAGTACCCAGCACTCAGAATATCTCTGATACATTCAGATTTAAGGAACAGACCCTTCACAGACTAAATTTGAATTAACACATTAAAATATTAAAATGTACAGTGTACAACAAAAGATTATGAGGCATACAAAGAAACAGGAAACCACTGCCCATCCAAAAGAAACAGGAAACCATGACCCATCCAAATGAACAACATAAAACATAAAAAACCATCAAACAAAATTACCAGACTTCAGAGAGAGCAGAGAAAGACTTTTAAAAAGTGCTCTTAAATATGCTCAATGAGCTACAGGAAAACATGGAGAAAGAACTGAAGGATATCAGGAAAATGGTAAATGAACTAAATGAGAATTTCAATAAAGATACAGGAATTATAAAAAGGAACTTTTATAACTTCCAAAATAATAAGGGGATAAAGGGAAAAATAGTACCTTTCAAGTACCAATAATAGGGAAAAGGAGAAGGAAGAAATAAAAAAGTTGTATAAATAGTAAATATCAATTGATATTTCTGAAAGGAAATAATAGAGTTGAAGACCCACAAAAACTGAAATAAAAATTCCCAAAACGGGTTCAACAGCAGATTGGAGCTGGCAGAAGAATCAATGAACTTGAAGGCAAGACAATTGCAATTATTCAGGCAAAGAAATAGAAAGAAAAAAGAATGAAGAAAAGTAAACAGAGTGTAAGAGACCTATGAGCCACCATTAACCATACCAATATATGTATTATGAGAGTCCCAGAAGGAGAAGAAAGGAAGGGGCATAAGGACTATTCAAAGAAATAATGGCTGAAAACCTCTCAAATTTAACAAAAGACATGAACAAACATTTGCAAGAATCCCAACAAACTCTAAACAGGTAAGCTTGAAGAGATCCATGCCAAGATACATTACAGCCAAATTACCAAATGCCAAAGAGAAGAGAGAATCCTGAAAGCTGCAAGACAGAAGCAAAATGTCATGCACAGAAGCAAAATGTCATGCACAGGGGAGCTTCAATAAGATTAATTGCTGACTTCTCCTCTGAAATCATGGAAGCAAGAAGGCAGTGGGAAGAAATACTTAAAATCCTGACAGAAAATAATTGTCAACCAAGAATTCTTTAAGTGATGAAACTCTCTTTCAAAAATGAGGAGAGATTAAGACATTTCCAGAAAACAAAAGCTGAGGGAGTTAGTTCATCACCACTAGATCTGCCCTGTAAGAAAGGCTAAAGGAAGTTCTTCAGACTGAAAAGAAAGGCACTAGACAGTTGAGAGAAGCAGCAAAAGGAAATAAAGATCTCTGGTATCAAAGGTATCCACATGGGTAATTAAAATACCAGTACTATTGTATTTTGGGCTTGTAATTTCACTTTGTATTTCCACTTTCTGTTTCTAAAATGGAAGTGCATAAAAAGTGATGATAAATCTATGGTTTTGAACACACAATGCATAAAGATGTAATCTGTGACAAGGACAACATAAAGGTGGGGCAATGGAAGGGTATAGAAACATAGTTTGTGAACGCCACTGAAGTTAAGTTGGTATCAAATCAAACAAAGTTGTTAAAGATTTAAGATGTTAAATTTAAGCCCCATGATAACCGCAAATAAAATATACAAAAATATACACAGAAAAAATGAAAAGGGACTTAAAATGGTTTACTACAAAAGAGCAATTAAATATAAAAGTAGGCAGTAAGGAAAAATGGAAACACAGAAAGGTATAAGGCTTACAAGAGCTAAAATATCAAAATGGCAGAAAAAATCTTGCATTATCAGTAGTTACTTTAAATGTAAATGAATTAAATTTCTCATTCATAGGGGAGGAATTGGCAGAATTCCATCTGTATGCTGTTTACAAGAGACTATACTTAAATTCAAACACACAAGTAGGCTGGAAGTGAAAGGATGGAAAAAAATATTCCATGAAAATAGTAACCAAAAGAGAGCTATACTAATATCAGATAAAACAGAGTTTAAGTAAAAAAAAAAAAAAAACAAAAAAAAAAACAAAAACTGTTATGAGACAAAGAAGGACACTATATATCGACAAAATGGTCAATTCTTCAAGAAGATATAATAATTATAAATATTTATGTTGAACCCCAAAATACATGAAGAAAATATTGACAGATTTGAAGGGAGAAATAGACAGTTGTACACTAATAGCAGGAGATTTCAATACCTCATTTTCCATAATAGATAGAAGATCTAGAAGACGATCAATGAGAAAATAAGATTTGGCAATACTATAAACCAACCAGAACAAAAAGATATATATAGAACACATTGCCTAACAACAGCAGAATACACTTTCTTCTCTAATGCATATGGATTCTAGGACAGACCATATTTTAGGTCACAAAACAAGGCTCAATACATTCAAAAATATTAAAATTATACAATGTATCTTCTACAACCACAATGGAAAGATGAGAAAAATCAATAACAAATGTGTGGAAATCAAATAATATACTCTTAATCAATGGATCAAAGAGAAATGACAAGGGAAATTAGGAAATATCTTGAGGTGAATGAAAACAAAAACACAACATAGCAAAACTTACGGGATGCAGCAAAGGCAGTGTTGGGAGGGAAATTTATAGCTCTAAATGCTTACCATTAAAAGAAAAAAGATCTCAAATCAGTAACCTAACCTCACACCTAGAAGAATTAGAAAAAGAAGAGCAAACTAAATCCAAAGTGAGCAAAGGAAAGGAAATAACAAAGATTAGTGGGGAGATAAATGAAATAGACAATAGAAAAACAGAACTAACAAAACAAAAAATTAGTTTTTTGAAAAGATAAATATATTTGACAACCTTTAGCTAGACTGACAAATTAAAAAAGAGAGGGGGTGGAAAAACTAAAATGAGAAATGAAGAGGGGGTGTTACTACTGACACCACAGAAATAACAAGATTAAAAGAGGTTACTACGAACAACTTCTTGCCAACAAATTAGATAACCTAATGAAATGGAAAAATTCTTAGAAATACACGAATTACCTAAATTGAATCAAGAAGAAATGAAGACCTCAAATCAAAAACAAGTAAAATGATTAAATCAGTAATCAAAAACCTCTCAACAATTAAAAGGCCAGGACTAGACAGTTTCACTTGTGAATTTTAGTAAATATTCAAAGAAGAATTAACACCAATCTTGCTCAAACTCTTCCAAAAAATTGAAGAGACAGGAACACTTCCTAACTCACTCTCTGAGGCCAGCATCATTCTAATACCAAAGCCAGATGAAGATAGCACAACAAAAGAAAATTACAGAATATCCCTTATGAATATCAATGCAAAATCCTCACCAAATATTAGGAAAGCAAATCCAACAGTACATTAAAAGAATTAAACACCATGATCAACTAGGAATTATCTCAGGAATGAAAAGATGGATTAACATAAGATACTCAATGAATGTAATTCATCACATTAATAGACTGAAGGAAAAAAACAAAACAAAACATATGATCATCCCAACTGATGCAGAAAAGGCAACTGACAAAATCCAGAAAGTTTTCTTGATTAAAAAACACCCAGAAAACTAGGACTAGAAGGAAACTTCCTCAACATGATAAAGAGCATAAACAAAAAATCCAGATAGCATCACACTCAATAGTGGAAGACCGAAAGCTTTCCCCTTAAGATCAAGAACAAGACAAGGCTAGTTTATGGATGGATGTGTAGAAAAGTAGGGGAAGGAAACAAACAGACAAAGGTACCCAGTGTTCTTTTTTACTTCAATTGCTCTTTTTCACTCTAATTATTATTATTGTTATTTTTGTGTGTGTGCTAATGAAGGTGTCAGGGATTGATTTAGGTGATGAATGTACAACTATGTAATGGTACTGTAAACAATCGAAAGTACAATTTGTTTTGTATGACTGCGTGGTATGTGAATATATCTCAATAAAATGATGATAAAAAAAAAAAAAAAAAAAAAAGAACAAGACAAGGATGCCAACCACTGTTTTTCAACCTTGTACTGGAAGTTCTAGCCAGAACAATTAGGCAAGAAAAATAAATAAAAGGAATCCAAATGGAAAGGAAGAAGTAAAACTTTCACTATTTGAAGATCAGATGATCCTATATATAGAAAATCCTGAAAAACCTACAACAAAGCTACTAGAGCTAATAAATGAATTTCAGCAAAGTGGCAAGGTATAAGACCAACACACAAAAAATAGTGGTGTTTCTATACACTGGCAATGAAAAATGTGAAAGAGAAACTTTAAAAAAATTCCATTTACAGTAGCAACTAAAAGAGTTAAATATCTATGAATAAATTTAGGTGAGGATGTAAAGGGCTTACACATGGAATACTACAAAACACTGCTGAAAGAAATTAAAGAAAACTTAAATATGGAAGGGAATTCCATGTTCATGGACTGGAAGACTATTATCAAGATATCAGTTATACCTAAAGTGATTTACAGATTCAACACAATATCAACAAGATTCCAACAATCTTCTTTACAGAAATGGAAAAGCCAGTCATCAAATTCATACGGAAGGGTAAAGGGCCCCCAATAGCCAAACCCTTTTGAAAAAGAACCAAGTTCAAGGACTCACGTTTCCCAATTTTAAAACTTATTAAAAAGTTACAGTCAAAACACTGTTGTATTTGCTCAAGGAAAGACATATAGACCAATGGAATACAATTAAGAGTCCATCTATGGGCAATTGATTTTTCACAAAGATGCCAAGTCCACTAGTTGGGGAAAGAATAGTCTCCTCAATAAATGGTCCTGGAAAACTGGATAGTCATATGTAAAAGAATGAAAGTGGACCCCTAAACTTTATACTGCATACAAAAATTAAAAATGGATCAATGCCTAAATATAAGAACTAAATCTGTGAAACCCTTAGAAGAAAACATTAGGGAAACATCTTTAACACCTTGTGTTAGAAAATGGATTCTTAGACTTTACACCAAAAGCATAGGCAACAAAAGATAAAATAAATTGGATGTCATCAAAATTTAAAACTTTTGTGTATTGGAGGATATTATAGAGAAAGTGAAAAGACAATCTACGGAATGAGAGAAAATATTTGGAAACCATATATCTGATAAGGATTTAATATACAGAATATATAAAGCACTCCTACAATTCAACAACAAAAAGACAACTCAAATTAAAAAAATGGGCAAAGGACTTGCATAGACATTTCTCCAGAGAGCATCTACAAATGGTTAATAAGCATATGAAAACATGCTCAACATCGTTAGCCATTAGAGAAATGCAAATCAAAACCACAAGATACCACTTTACATGTGCTAAAATAGCTACTATAAAAAAAACAAATCCAGAAAATAAGTGTTGCCAAGGATGTGGAGAAATTATGAACACTTGTACACTCTTGGTGGAAATGCAAAACGGTGCAGCTGCTGTGGAAAACGGTTTGGCACTTCCTCACAAAGTTAAGTACAGAATTAATATATGACTTAGTAATCTCACTTCTAGGCATGCACTCAAAAATTTAAATAATAGATATTTACACACTGATGTTTATAGCAACACTATTCACAATAGCCAAAAGGTGGACACAAACCAAGTGTCCATCAACAGATGAATGCATAAACAAAATGTGGTATATATACACACATATATATACACATATATATGTACACACACACACACACACATATATACATACATTGGAATCTTATACAGCTGTAAAATGGAATGATGTTCTATGTGCTACAACATGGATGAATCTTGTAGACATCATGTTGAGTGAAATAAGCCAGAAAAATATTGTATGATCTCGCTCATATGAAATAATTAGAATATTCAAATTTATAGTCAGAAATTAGAATACAGGTTACCAGGGACAGGGCTTGAGGTGGGGAATGGGGAATTAATGCTTAATTGATACAGAATTTCTATTCAGGATGGTAGAAAAGTTTTTATAATGGATGATGTTGATGGTAGCACAACATTGTGAATGTAATTAACACACTGAATTGTATACTTTAAAGTGGTTAAAATGGGAAATTAGAGATTGTATATATGTTACCAAGATAAAAAAAAATACTCCAGGCAAATATAAACAGGCAAAAAAGCAGGAATGGCATATTAATGTCAAAGTAGAATTTGAAGTTAAAATAAGTTAAAAGGATAAAGAGAGGGAACAAATTTTGATATAAGGAAAATTCATAAAGATTATACAATACATGACTCTCTCCTAAGACAGGATCTCATCACATCTAGGGCTCGTGATTGCCCTACCAAATCTCTGCACTGAAAAAATGAACTGAACAAACTGGTCTTAATTCAATCTCTCTACAGTAGCTTTGGGAATTAACTACGTTTAAATATTACAACTATAATGACATTATGGGCAAACAATTTGTCTGGGGATGGAAAATAAAATGCTGACTAACACTTATATAATCATAAACAGGGCTTTCTTGAGAAGGGTCTAAGGTGAAACAGGAGTGTGTATTCAAATATCTGAAAGGCTGTCATGTAGAAGAGGGAGTCAACTTACTTGGTGTTCTGCCCTCCAGAGGGCAGAACTAGGACTAATGGATGGAAGAAGCAGGGAGGCAGACTTTGGCTCAGTGTAATGGAAAACAGCTTTATGAATAAAGTCATCTGTGCTGGTTTGAAGCAGTTTTGTACCCGAGAAAATGCCATGTTCTTTTAATCCATTCCTGTGAGTGCAGACCTATTGTGCGTGGGACCTTTCGATTAGGTTATTTCAACTGAGATGTGACCCACCCAGTTCAAGTTCTCTTTACTGGAGTCTGTTAAGAGGATAAAAGGCAGAAAAAAAAGAGAGAGTTTAGAGAGAAAAACTCAGAGAAGTTTGGAGAGAGTTTAGAGAAAAAGCCCCCAGGAGCTAAGAAGAGGACCCACAGAAGCTCAGAGAGGAGGTTACTGGAACCAGGAGCTGAAAGCAATGAAACCTAGGAGCGAAGGACCAACAGACACTGGCTATGTGCCTTGCTATCTGATACAAGATGCCAGCGGCCTTTCTTCAGAGAAGGCATCATCCTGTTGATGCCTTAATTGGGACATTTTCATTGCCTTAGAACTGTAAATCTGTAAACTAATAAATCCCCATTGTAAAAGCCAACCCATTTCTGGCATATTGCATTCTGGTAGCTTTAGCAAACTGAAACATCATCCAACACCAGAATGTGCTGCCTCATGAGGCAAAAAGATCTTTATCACTAAAAGCATTCAAACAAAAATCTGATGGCTAGCTGTTAGAGAATCTCCTTAACACCTCCTTTGGGTGAAAGACTGGACTAGCTAACTTCAGGAGATCCCTTTCAATTTTAAGATTCTTTGTGGAAACACTGAAGGCTACATAAACACAATGACTATTTTCTGTTCACACACAGACTGAAGCAAAGAGGAAGAAATTAACTCCATCCTTACTCATCTTACAGATCATACCTTTCTCTCTTACTTTTTGAACATCAGGGACATTTGACTATTTTACTTGAGTGAAAAATGAAAGCACCTTTTCTTATTAAAGCCATGACATTCACCTTCAACTTGGGAGATGGTTACCAATAACTACAATAGTCATATTGTCCCTAGAGTTGGTAACTTAATCAGATGTCAAAGAAGCTTAAACTTAACAGAGGTAGAAAAAGGAGAAAGGAGCAGAAATTATGAAAATAAACTCATTAGGGAGTGAATGTAGCTTTCTGAAAACTATATGTACTAGTTAGGTTCTTTGAAGGAAGAATGTATCTAGAGGGTATGATATCTTCTGAATATTATATCTTTTCAGATTTCAATCTGATTGCTTTAGGGGCCCACTTTCAGTTCAGACTCCTTTGCTTTACAAAATCTGCAACTGCCTTAAGTTATTTAGCACTCATCTTGGCATAAAGTTCTTTTTGCTTTACCATGAAGTCTGCTATGAAATTCAAAACCAAGACAGTCTTTACCCAAGTTTTGATTTTATAAATTTCAGAGTATTCAAAATGCAAACACAGTCTTATTTAAAAATATTTAATATAAACACACAGACAGACAACAGCTGCTAATTAGTTTTCTGTTTCATCTGCTACTCCAACTGTAAGTTGTGCCATTTTGAGATGAGTGAAGATGACAGAATAGTGAGAAAAAGCCCTAGGATTTGGAGATTAAGAAATAGTGGTAGTTAATTATATCAAGAAAACAAATATAGTTCAGGAAATACACTAATCATATAGTAATTTACATAAAGCCATCATTTAGTTCTTCAGTCCACTGGGTGTTCTGGCACTATAGAGTCATATAAAGAAATAAGAAAGCATGATCTCTGCCTTTAAGTTTATAAGGTAGTATAGAAAACATACGAAAAAAGGTTAGAAAAATAAGTGAAATAAGCAATAAAATTAATGTAATTGATTGAATTTAAATATATTAATTAAAATGAAAATATAAATGGGAAATGATAAAAATGCTGAGTAGGACAGAATGATCAGAATTGGTTTGGGATAATTAGGAAAGGCTTTCTGGAAGATACTACTTTTTATGGGGTAGAGTAAGAAAACAATTTTTTAAATGTATGGTAATACTTAGGGGTTAATCTTAGAAGAAACAGTAATAGCAACTCTTAGGGATTATGAAAATGACTAAAAATTCTCTTGCTGAAAATGGGAAGAATCTGTTGTCATTAAACACATTTGTTAAGGTAGAAAGAATAATCTGGATTAACCATTAGAAAATGAGAAACCTCTGTTGATAAATGATCAGAAAATAAATCTTACATTGATTCAAAAATTAAAACTCTGGATTTTGAGCAGAAAAGGTTTTTTATTCCATAAAGGAAGCAGGCAGTTTTTAAAGACAACAAGAACAATTAAATTCAGATCTAAATTCTCCCTGATGATCAGAAATTCTTACTTTTAGAACATTAGGCCAGCACTAGGAAGCTGGGACATGTTTGGTTTACAAACTGGAAGACAGAAAAAGCTGGGCCTTGCCCAAATAATTACTGTATTGTTAAGCCTATCTTAATTATTCCTGCTAAATGTGCCAGTTTTATAAGAACCCAATTTGCCATCTTAGTACTTGTTCCTCTTCTGCTTCATGCTTTAGTGTGAAGAGGCAGCTTCACAAATTGGCAGCAGCAGGAGCAGGCAATTCAAATCCAAAACACCAATCCATGACAGAGCCAAGCAAGCCTAGTATGATTTGAGTATGGCAGGCTTGTGTGATGGCAATTTTCCAGAAGAGGGAACTCTTTTTTTAATTATGGAATTTCCCAGCTTGTCAGGCCTTCAAAGGCTAGAAGATCCAAGTAAAGCAGTTTGGAAGCTACATTACTGAGCTGTCTCAAAGCTGACGTATAAATATAAACAAACAGCTCAAGAGTTAAAATAAATTTTAGGAATGATATAAACTCAATGCTGAACTTTATCTGAATATCTTTCCCCAAGTCGATTTTGTGAATTTGGATCCAGATTATTGCTTATTATATTCAAGAGGTAAATGTACAAGATTACGTATTTAAATCTAAAGGAACAGCTCCCTGACTTCTTAAAAAAAAAATCTTCTAAATCCAATTTTCTCCCGAAGATATTTTCCTTCAAGAAAAAAAAATGAATCATCCTAGCCACAGAACTTTACATTGTGCATTTTTTTTGGGAATGTGTGTGATTTGCTAATTTATTTTGCTGTCAGTGACATATTTCTGGCCTGCTCCTTTGATCAAGGTTTTTAGACTTACTTTGAAGGGGCTTTGTGAGAGTCTTCTGGATAGTTGCACAGTTTTAAGTTTCTAAGTTCCATGAAAAGAGAGGGTGTTACCGGAAAAGTTGGCAGGACTGTCTAATCCAGGAGACGTATCTCTACTAAGTGCTACTGACATAGTGGAACAGCATGAAACACCCTGTCCCAGCCTTTATAGGATTTACAGTCTGGTGGGAAAGAAAACAAACCTGGCCCAATAGGAATGAATCCTTTTTTCACCCAGTTTAGTCCACACAAGATAGCAATTTCTCCAAGAAAATTTTCCAAGACTGAGAGAAGAGACAAAAAACAAAAACAGAGAAGAGCACATGAGCCCATATGACCAATATCTGGCCACAATGTCTTGGCTGGCACACAGAATACTTACCTATCCAATCTTCCTCATTTGTCTTTGACTCTTCCCCCACAACAGGGAAACAGTAGCTTATGCTGGTCTAGGAGGACAAAAGGTTATTAAACCAGCCCATGGGGAGAAGTAAACTAGGGCATCTAACTGTTCCCTATTAAATGTAGAAATGGGATGTAGTTTAAAAGTGGTTATCCCTATTACACAAACCTGTGCCAATTTGAAATCTTGAGTCTTGAATGGTTCCCTATTTGGGGCAAATTGTTTCACTCCCTTTCAGTTTCTTCCTGACATTTATCGAATACCTACCACATGCTAGGCACTGTTTTAAATGCTGAGGATAAAACTATGAACAACTTGTTTACATATCTACCAGCAGCTGAGGGGAGGGCCTATGTTCTGTTTATCAATTTACTCTTATCACCAACATAGCTTTGCATATGGAAAGCATGCCACAAATGGTCATAAAATAAATAAAATATAAATTTTAAAACATTCACAAATAATTGTGGGTATATGTCAAAATTTAGTTATAAAGATGGTCCTCATTTGCTTACAATTGAGAAAGATGAGAAGCAACTTAATATCTGGCAACAAAGGATTGTTTATATAAATCAGATTATATTTTAAGTGTCTCTATATAAAATTGGTTGTTTAGACTCTGGAAGACATTTCCTATAAATACAATAGTATAGATGGTGGGCAAGATTCCAGTATATTTAAAAAAAAAAAAAAAAAAAAAAAAGCCCTTACTCATAATGTCACTATTACATTGCTGAGCTATTCTTTGGTACCAGCCTGAACTATGGAAACAAGATGGAAGAGTGAAGAAAGAATGTTAAAGAACGTATACGATTATTTATGATATCCTCTCACCTACCTTTCTGTGTTCTTTTCTTGCTATCAAATGCCCTTCTTACCAGGCCCCCAGTTTCTTGCTGTGCTAAGGTTCTGATGTGGTCTTGTAACTCAAAGAACTCCAAGTTTTCTAAATGATTTACACCTGTTTACCCAGGACAACAGATTCACCCAGATATCAGATGTCTGGTTTGAACTAATTCACGTTAATATTTGAACAACTCTCCCCCAGCTGTGCTTTTAAAGAGAATGCCTGTTAACAGAAATGGATCTCTAAATATTCGATTATCAGAAAATACAGTGAAATGAAAACATTTAGCCAGTGGGGAGGATATTTGGGCTTAGTAGAACACCTCTCCTAGATAATGATGGGCCTTGAGGGGCAGGAGACAGGAGATTAACTGTCCCTCCAAGCTGTTCTTGCTGTCCATGGCTTTCCCCCCACCTCTACTTCTCAAAAAACTTTTCTCCCTTCCTCTCTTAAAGTAATGACAGAGGAGCTTAGATGGTCAGTAGGAAAAAGCAAAAAGAGGGGGGCCATTTGTGAATCTGGGTCATTTGAAAGTTGAATGTAGGTCTGACTACCAAAATTAACATACATTCACTTTGTGTGTGCTCTCTTTCTCCCCATTTTCTCATCTTGCTTGGAGAAGATACTAAGAACTTGGTTTAACAAATTACCCAAAATGCCGCAAAAGTAGCCCTAGTGGTTGTGGAGGGAGGGTAAAGAAAGAGCTTATAAAAGGAAATGGGGAGAACCTAAGATGGCAGCTAGATGAGACAGGGGAAAAAAACACCTCCGTGAAAAATACTAGATAAAAACCAGAAAGTGACTCAGAACACCAGTTCCTGCGTAGCACCAGCCAGACAAGGTCTGCTAAATCCACAGGGAACGTGCATTTGGTGAAACCAGGAGTCTGCATTCTGAGATGAGTGAGTGAGTCGGCTGAAAGTCCCTCGACCATGCTGCGGTGTCGGGAAATGGTGGGCTGGCATTTGAAGATGGACTAGTTCTTTAAAACAAAAAGCCCAAGAGCAGCTGCAGATACAACGGGGAGAGCCGCACAGTGAAGCATGGCAGGAGCAGGCTGGGCTAACGCCTTGGTGTCTGGCATGGAGGATACCACTTCCCACATCCGCTGCTGATTGACTGTCTTGGGGCCAGGGGAGCAAAGGACCCAAAAGGAGAAAAAACCGCACCACTTGCAGCCATCTCCCCGGTGGGCTGGGGACACTCCTGCCCGGGGCCGACCCACAGCCCAGAGCCTTACCAAGAAATCCAGTGTGATGGGGAGTCTTTCCTGCAGCACCACACACACGCCACAATATCGGCCGTGGACAGTGGCCTTTAATACACCCATGGCTGACTGTCCCGGAGCTGGGAGGGCAGAGCTGTGCGAAAAGGGGGAGTTAACGCGTCCCATTCAGCCATCTTTGACGTGGGCTGGGAACACCCCTGCACGGTCCAGCATCCCAGGGCTTCCCTGGCGGCTGGCGCACACTTGTGACATGGCGCGGCCCTCCCTCAGCAGAGGTCCTGGAAGAGCACAGCAGGGAAAGGAGACCTGATCGGAAATCCCAGAAACCCTACGCGAATACCAAGGACTTGTGGGTCAGCAGCAGAGACAATCTGTGGCAAGACTGAAATGAAGGCTTAGACTCTTGCAACGGCCTGAAATCTCCAGGAACACCTGGGAGGTTTGATTATTAAAGCTGCTCTCCCTCCCTAACTGCTCAGACACACACCCCTCATTCAGGGCGGACAGCACCGACAACATACCCAAATTTAGTGCACCAATTAAACACCACAAGAATCAGAGCCCCACACACCACAAAGACAAAGTTGGGGAGAACTGACTTGAGGGGAATAGGTGACTCGCGGACGCCAGCTGCTGGTTAGTTAGAGAAAGTGTACACCACCAAGCTGCAGTTCTGACAAATTAGAGATCAAGTAAAGCAAATGCCAAGAGGCCAAAAACAACAGAAAATCTTAAAGCATATGATAAAACCAGACAATATGGAGAACCCAAACCCAAACACCCAAATCAAAAGATCAGAAGACACACAGTACTTGGCGCAATTAATCAAAGAACTACAGACAGGCAACGAGAGCATGGCACAGGATATAAAGGACATGAAGAAGAGCATGGCACAGGATATAAAAGACATAAAGAAGACCCTAGAAGAGCATAAAGAATAAATTGCAAGAGTAAATAAAAAAATAGAAGATCTTATGGAAATTAAAGAAGCTGTAGGCCAAATTAAAAAGACTCTGGATACTCATAATACAAGATTAGAGGAAGTTGAACAACAGCTCAGCCTCCTTGGGGACCACAAAATGGAAAATGAAAGAACAGAAGAAAGAATGGGGAAAAAAATAAAAAAAATCTAAATGGATCTCAGGGATATGAAAGATAAAATAAAACGTCCAAATTTAAGACTCACTGGTGTCCCAGAAGGGGAAGAGAAGGGTAAAAGTCTAGAAAGAGTATTCAAAGAAATTGTTGGGGAAAACTTCCCCAACCTTCTACACAATATAAACACACAAAGCATAAATGCCCAGCGAACTCCAAATAGAATAAATCCAAATAAACCCACTCCAAGACATATTCTGATCAGACTCTCAAATACTGAAGAGAAGGAGCAAGTTCTGAAAGCAGCAAGAGAAAAGCAATTCACCACATACAAAGGAAACAACATAAGATTAACTAGGGACTACTCAGCGGCCACCATGGAGGTGAGAAGGCATTGGCATGACATATTTAAAATTCTGAGAGAGAAAAATTTCCAATCAAGAATACTTTATCCAGCAAAACTCTCCTTCAAATTTGAGGGAGAGCTTGAATTTTTCATAAACAAATAAATGCTGAGAGATTTTGCTAATAAAAGACCTGCCCTACTTCAGATACTAGAAGGAGCCCTACCGACAGAGAAACAAAGAAAGAAGAGAGAGATACAGAGAATTTTAACAGACATATATAGAATATTACATCCCAGGTCACCGGGACACACATTCTTCTCTAGTGATCATGGATCTTTCTCCAGAATGGACTGTATGCTGGGACATAAAACAAGCCTCAATAAATTAAAAAAAAAAAAAGAATTTGTTCAAAGCACATTCTCTGCCACAATGGAATGCAAATAGAAGTCAATAACCATCAGAGACTTGGAGAATTCACAAACATCTGGAGGGTAACAATGAGGGGGAGATGAAAACATTCCCGGATAATCAAAAGCTGAGGGACTTCATCACCAGTAGATCAGTCCTATAAGAAATGCTAAAGGGTGTTGAGCAGGCTGAAAGGAAGGGATACTAAACAATTGACTGAAACTACATGAAGAAATAAAGATTTCCATTAAAGATCACATGGTAAATACAAATAACAATACTACTGTATTTTTGATTTGTAACTCCACTGTTTACTTCCTACAGTATCTAAAATACATAAACTGTAATGATAAATCAGTGGGTTTGGACTCACTGTAAAATATGTAATTTTTGACAAGAACTACATAAAGGTGGGGGAATGATGGAGTATAGAAACATAGTTTATGGGTCATATTGAAGTTAAGTTGGTATCAAAGAAAAACAAGACTGTTATAGATTTAAGATGTTAAATTTAAGCCCCACGGTAAACACAAAGAAAGTATCAGAGAATATGACCATAGAGATGAAAAGTAGAGTAGGGGTTACGAGAAGTGGGAGAAGGGGCAATGGGGAGTTAGAAATGAGTGTAGGGTTTCTGTTTGGGGTGAAGGGAAACTTCTAGAAATGGATGGTGGGAAGGTGATAGCATTGCAACATTCTAAATGTGATTAATCCCACTAATGAAATGCTAGGGAGGGGGTGGAATGGGAAGATTTAGGCTGTATATATGTTTCCACAATTGAAAAAAAAAGACAGTCGAAATAGATGACAATTAAATGCCAAGGATGATCCTAGATGGGATCTGAGGATGGAGGAGAGGAGGCTCAAAGGGATACTGATGGGACATAAGAAAAAAAAAAAAAGGAAATATAGAATGTAAGCTTTGTATCAATGTTGAATTTTTTGAACTTCTTAGCTGTGCTTAATGAGATTGATAAAAGAATGTTCTTGTCCATGGGAAAGGTATATGTGAATTATATTGTTTGTTCAAAGATATGTGCAGCTTGCTCTCATATGTTCAGAGGACAGAACAATAGATGATGGATGATAGACAGGGAGGGAGAGAGGGAGGGAAAGAAAGAAATGGTGGTGTGACAGGATATTAAAGGTGGTGGATCGGGGTATCGGGGGAGGGGGATCGGGGTATGCTGGAGTTCTATGTATGGGGTTTGTACTGTTTTTGCAACTGTTCCTGTAAGTTTGAATTTATTTCAAAATAAAATTTATTATAAAAAAAAAAACAAGGAAATGGGCTTTTCTCTCCATGGAAGGGGAGGGTGTCTCTTGTACAATGAATAAGAAGCAGCTTTATTTAGTGGCCCAGTAAGTAAACTTACTACTTAATAAATCCTTCTGCCACTTTTTTCTACTTTTTATATCATCTAAAGATCTAGGATCCTGCAACTCAGACCCTTATTATTCATCTATATACAGAGTCAATATTTAATTTAAAAAATTTAAAATAAAATTTCTTTCTCTGGCTTTTGAAATGTTCACAGCTACTATTTCCTTAGCGGTTTTCTTCTTGACAATTAATATAAATACTAATGGATATAGATTATTAAGTTGATTAACCTTAATGTTAATGAATTGGGGGTGTTGAATCCTGTGAAAAGGGCAACATGGTATAGCAAAAAGAGAAAGGGCCCTGGAATTAGACAGACCTGGATTGGACTCCTTAATCCGCCTTGTACTAGTTACATCATCCTGGGCAGGTTATTTGATTTTTTTGAGCTTCATTATTATTATGTATAAAATAGGGATAAAAGATCCTTCTCTGATGCTGTTGTTTTATGAGTTTCGATTAAGCTAAATAAGGAAAGGACCAAGCATAGTGCCATAAATATAGTAAGTACTCAGTAAAGATTAGTGCCCCTTCCCAGCTAAAGACTGACATGCTTGGGGTATGGAGAGTAGAGAAAATGGATGAGGAATGGGTAGGTAGGAAAGAGGAGTGGAAAAGAATTGAAAACTTCTTCCTAGCTCTTACTAATAACAGTCTTATTCATATCTGTAGTACCAAAGGCTAGCACGTGTCTGACACAGCATAGCCTGTCATAAAACTGTGCTGACCCATATATAAAACCCCAGTTTTGCCACAGATACGATTTGCATTTTAGAAAGATCGTTTTGGTAGCAGATGAGAAGGTGAGTTAGAGGGGAGAATAAGACTTGAGGAAGGGAAACTGGTTAATAGGCTATTTTCATATATTTAGCAAAAAATAAATGAAGACTTGAACTAAGCCAGGGCAGTAGGAAAGAAGAGCTAGGAATGTTGAGAAGAAATACTGAGGAGGTAAAATCATCAGGACTTGAATAGAGGGGTGAGTAACAGAGAGAGAATTAAGATTACTTCCATTCAGGTTTCTACTGGTTTGAGTGATTTGGTAGATGGTGGTGGCAGTAAATGAGATAGATGACACTGAAAGAAATGGAACAAGATGTTGATGGGGAACGGCAGTGTACAAGGTGGAAGGAGGATGAATTTAGTTTTGGACATGTTGACTTTGTATTGCCTATGGGACTTAAAGACGATCCACCCAGTAGGCAGGTGCATCTATAGGCATTTTGATCAAGACAGAGATCTTGGCTAGGGATACAGATTTGTGAACAATTAACAGAAAGAATTAGAAGGACAGAAAGCCAAAGGAGGGTCAAAGGGAAAAAACCTCCTTTTAGAGAATGAGCAAAGGAGAAAGAATCCTTGTAGAAGACAGATGAGTCTAATATGAGAGACTGGATGAAAATAAGAAGAGCTATAAGAGCCAAGAAAGGAGAGATTGCCAATGGAGGATGAAGATGTAGAAATTGCGTGCTGCTAGAGATGGATGTAAAATTGTGGTAGAGAGGCCTAATAGATGGATTCTGCAGGCATTTTATTTGTCTTTAACTACACATTTATACCATTTAAAAGAGGCTCTGTAATCCAGATGAAGATAAATGAACAGACACTTAATTCTAAGTCATGACTTCCTCAATCTCTTTCTTTTAAATCTACTTCCAAACCTGAGTTGAAGCTCCAGAACTTTCTAAAACATTTTTACTAGTAGGCTATAATGTCCTCAAGACCAAGATCTATATCAATTTAAGCTTCATATTTTCAATAATCGTTGGCTTAAAATTCATAGTGGATGAATGATTTAATTTACAACATCCTTGCTATGCATGTGATCCATGGAGTGGGAGCAGAGCATCATCTGGCAGCTTGTAAGAAATACAAACTTGTGCTCCACCCCCCTCCCCCCACCGATTTATTGAATCAGAATCTGCATTCTTAACAAGATCTCCAGGTGATTTATATGGGGACACAATCAATACTTCCTGACTGAACTAATGAATAACAAATTATTCTCTACTGCTTTCTAAAATAATGGTTTATTATATCAATTCTGCTTTAAATGTAGTTGAATTGGGTAGTTCTGCCTGGATTGAAAAACTTTTCAAAATCTGTCCCCAAGTTTCTACCAAATTTACCTGCATTACCTTTCTACCTGACCCTCCTGTGTTAAACAGTCTGGCCTGACCTGAGTAGCTGTTCATTTCTACTTCTCTATTTTTGTTCTTTCTATGCTTCCCAGTTGGAATAACACCTTTTCTGACTACTCCAGCCCATAGTGATGTTCTCTCTTTTTTTTTTTTTTCAAGATCAAGGATCTCATTTATTAAGCAGTGTTTTCCTAATTTCACTTAACATATATTCTGTCCCAAGAGAAACAGTTTTTCACATTATCTTCACTTAGTTGTACAACCATCACTCTCAATTTTAAACAATTATTATAATATAAAACATCCCAGAGTTCTTATCAGTTGCTAATTGTTCATCCATAGTATTAGTGCTGGTAAGATATTCCTATTAAATATAGTCTATAATATGTAATGGGTAGTTTTTCCATATACCTCTGCTGTTAACCCTTTGTGCCAATGTCATACCTTATAAGTATATCATGCTAACACTTATTTATGTTTGTAGCGCTACTTTGTGGGTTACATGCCTTTAAATAACCCCTGACGAACATGTTTGCCTTCAATGTGGCAATCATACTTGTAATAGTGGTGACAGCGGGATGCTCTCTCTTTTATATTTATATTTATTATTTTGTCTCTATAGTGATAGAAGAGAATTGTGGATTGTTAATCTAAAGAGACCTAGATTCCATTTCTACCTCTGCTACTAACTAGTTGTACAGTGTTGGGCAAGTCACTTAATATCTCTAGGTTTCAAAATTTATCTTTTTAAAGAAAAATATTAGGAGCCTCAATAGTAGCGTGTCTCACACAATGTGAGAAAATATGTCTTAGGTAATGTATTTTAATATAAACATAACATTTATAAATGGATGCTTTTCAAATATAGCTGTTAACTCTCAGGTATTTGAAACGCCCCACCTGTAATCTCACTATACTATTATTTACCCTCTTTTAAAATAAAAGGTACAGTAAGCAAAGGCAGCTTACTTTCTTTTGAGCTTCAGTTCAGCTCAATTCAAATAGCTACCAAGTCTTACTCATCTATTTTACATTAATTGTTAATTAATAAGTGATAAGAAGAGCTGAGGAGAAGAATCATACAGAATTTAAAAACCAGACTCAAACGTTTTTTTAATGACAAGTATAGAGCTCTCATTCTCTACCCCTCTCTGTCCTAGCTTACTAAGGGATCTATGCTCACAGATATTGTCCCTGGTTTAAACATAAGGTAGAGTTTCTTCTCCCATGGCTCTATTTGTTTCCCCGGAGAGCTTCAAGTAGAGGCTTCTGTAGAATAATAGTTGCTTTCAATAGTGAATGGCTACATAGGAGGGAAAAGAATGCAGTGGGAAGCAACTTCACAAAATATCAACAGGCTGTAGATTAAATGTAGCTTGTTTCCTTTGCACAGACTTTCATTAGAACAGTTATAAATTCTCTCCTCCCACCTTCTACCTCTGCATTTTAAACAGTTCTCTGGACCTCTTCAATATAGCACTCTAAGGCTGAGAAAGCCTAGATTTGCATCAACTGTATTTTTGAATGGTTCTGTTTGATATAAGGTATTGCTGTCAGAGAGAAGAGTATACACTAGAGATCTGCACATTTTCTACATTGTCTATATTATGCTTCTAGTTTTGTTGATCTTTACACTGTTTTCAAGGTACATTTTGGAGTTAAATTTAATAACAATATTTACTGGCTGGGAAATGTCTACCACAAATCAACAGTGTGGGTCCCGGAAAATTAATTATTAACATAGGAACATGAGCCTTTCAACGGTGTTCTGGCCTTCCTAGCAAGGTCGTGGTAGTCTACACAGTACATCAAGCAACCACATTTTTTTTTTTTTTTATTAATAAAAAAGTACAATAGGAGGGAAAATGGACATAATTACAGTCCAGAACAACTTAGGGTTAAAACGATACAAAAGCTCCTTTTTTCTTTTTTCTTGTTTCTTAGACCTCATTAATGCAATTGGAGGCAGGGACAAGGCCAAAGCTGGGGTGAGAAACAAACCCTAAAGATCTGGTGTGTTTGTTCCCTGGAGTTTCAGGCCTGCTTGCTTTAGTGATCATATATCTGTGCTTTTAAAGCCCTTGAATTCATCCTGTATTTTCTCAGAAAGTGATTTTTGTCTTCTTTAAAGTTTTATTTGCATCAGGATAGTTTTTAGATGCTTAAAGTTTATATGAAAAGAGAGGATATTGGTCAGGTCCAAGTTCAAATAATAACCAGCCTTTAAAATTTTTTTTTGCAGTGGGTTCTTTCTACTCCCTTCCTATGGCTAGGGAGCCATGGCAGGATTACACTAGGTAACCCGTGACACTGGCTTCAACAGCATGGGCTCTAAGTTGGTTTTTTGCTTAGCTATGGACTTCTCTAAGACTAAACACACAAATAAAAACAAATGCTGAAGATTTTAGAAGGAATGATGTTTGAAAATATCAAACAGTCTCTATTCCAAATGTTCTCAGAGAGAGAGAAAATAAAATCAGGAGGAAAAAAGAGAACTGTATAAGGTGAGATAACAATAAAAGCCACTCCCTTTCAGGTGACTGGCAAGATGCTGTGTCTAAGGATCCCAGTTTGAGTCTAAGCTGTGGTTCGTAGGTGACAGAGCATGTCTTGTAAGATGGTAGGTCAGAGACCCTCAAAAGCACATTTGAGACCTGGGAAAGCATTCATCTTAAGAGAAGAATTATCCAAGCATAATGAACTTCACTCAGCGATAAGGTGGCCATTAGAAAGAAAGAGGTCATTAGGGGTAACAGATACACCATGGTATCCGTCACTTAGATTTGTCTTCAGTAGGCTGACGTTTGAGTTTTACTAAGAGCAGGTACAACTCTAGCAAACTAGAAACAGTTCTTGGGGAAAGATAGCAGAGCAGCAGTGTTGTATGGTAATGGGATGCCCAGGGAAAGGAGACTTGCTTTTGATCACATGTGAGACACCACTCAAGATTCACAGAAATATGTGGAGAATTTAACAGAAGGATGATTTAATTTAGCATAGGCACGATGCTTTTAAAGATGGGTAATTATAGTCCATGTGTCTCTCTTTGTACTTATAATATAATATAATATAAAGATAATATAAAGATAGGTAATTATAGTCCATGTGTCTCTCTTTGTACTTATAAGTGGGTGAAGCATAGAGACACTTGGGTTACATAAGGATACAAAAATAATATAAAAGTCCTAGAAAACAATTGTACTTAAATTTCAAAGAATCAGGTAGTGCTAATTTTGACACGTTCTCTCACACTTCTCACCATGGTTTTCCTATCTTTCTTGAAACAAATAAAGGTGTGATTAGGAATAACACCATCATCATCAGTTCTATTAGGATAAAGCCAACACTATCAAAAAAGATCTCTGTGAACTTAATACAAACATAGGAAACCAAAATATTTCTACTTTTCTAATAGGCATTCTAGGAATATGTCCATCCTTAAAGACTATAAATGCCTCTATAATTTTCCAGCTTCTGAACACTGGAGGATAAGTGAAAACTATGGTATCATATTTCTGCCTCTTTAGCATAATTCCACCTAGTTAGTACTCCAAAAATTCATATTTGTACAATAACTCTTCAAAATAAAACCCAATACTTACTTGTCTCCCACAATTCCCAAGTTGATTGTGGGGTAACCATGTTCCTGAATTGTTGCTAGGAGGGTTGAACGATTGCTGTCTCGAATCTTTCCTGGTAAGAGGTCATCTTCAGGATTTAGCAGCTACAAAGCCAAAAAACCACCACAAATTATTCTCTGAGGATAATGTTGCCTATTGCTACTATCAAAAATAAAAAACAAAAGAAAAAAAAGTCGTCTATCAAACAGAGTTTAGTGTATCTAGTCCCTACAACAGTATCTGGCAGGAGGAATATACTTAAAGGATCTTTGAATAATATTGAAAGTACAGGAGAAAGAAAAACATTCCTCTAGAATTCAAAAGCTATGCTGAAATTTAAATGGTGACTGAACAGTGGCCAGTTATCATACTAGCTTTGGCTACAATTTGACAATAATGCTCTGGAGATACGGTCCTTGCCAGTAATTGATTACTGGGGCAAACGAAATAAAATGATTCTCTTTTTTCCTTCCAGTATTCTTTTCCAATTTATCTTTCACTGAGAACATTTGAGGTAGAGACTGTGTGACACATTCTCAAGTCTGAGGAGAATGACTGCTTATCTTTTCTTTCAAGCTTTTTTGATCTCTTCTGTGAAGTGGGAGCAACAATACCAATTAGGTTAAACTTATCTAAAGAAGAGGGAGACAGATATTTTGTGACTAGCAAACTTAAAAATTAACAGTTAGCTATACATGTCTGCAATGGGACTCTGAATTGAATCGCCTTTTAGAAATTTAATATCTACTATTATTATATCTATGAAGAAAATTATAAGAAACTTATTCTACGTTAGAATGTTCCACTGAGGCAGTGTGGTATAGTAGGAAGAACTTGTGATTCAGGCATTGTTCAAATTTAATTCAGCCACACTCTTTATGCCTTAGTTTTGTCATTTGAAAAAAAAAGTAATAATAACTACCTTGCAGGGTAGTTGTTAGGATTAAGTGAGGTAGAAGGCAATCAGTTAATGAAGATAAATAAACATACAATAAATGTGATTCTTTTTCCTTTCTTTATGATATATAATACTGAAAGAGCATCTTTTTCCCCAAGAATTTTCATATTGTTATTAGTAGATGCTAGTGCAGATGGAATTAGTTTATAATGTGACCACAGACTATTAGATTATAAAATACTTAAGAGGAGAGGGTCTTTAATACACACAAACACACACTTAGAACATACAACTTTTATTTATACATTTGTCTTAAGTTGTACTTTGATTTCAGAAATATTATCAAGTGAAAGAAGTGCATTTTTTAATTGAGAAAATCTGGAACATTATTTAGATGCTTAGACTGTTAATACAACCAATATCCAAGTCTTTATATCTCAGTTTCCCAACCAATAACCTCAAATCCCTTCAATCATCCTTCTGACTCTTGGGGCCAGACCTTGGGCTTTATTTTGGAAAAGTAGTAGCTTTGCAACCAACTGTCCCTTTACAAATGGCTGGAGAAAAACCTTGACCATCTTATTTACTGTCACCTGGAATCTTCCCTTCAAACACTATACTAATTTAACTTAATCAGATACCATGGAAAATCATCCTTAGTCACTGGCAGTGCTTGGAAAATCAGTATTGTAGTGCTACTAGAGATTAATTTTCTGATCTTAATTAACACATGGGTTATCGAAGTCATTATAATTTTATAAAGGTTAAGGTTACAGCTCTTTAACTCCATTAATCATACAAGTTGCTTCAGAAAGAAAACTGTGTGGTTACACCACTGTTTTTCACAGCAGGGTACTGACCACCAACTAAGCAAGATTCCCCCAGTATTAGGGAGTTTTCTTTGCCATTCATGTTCCTCACTATCATTTTGCTAAACACAATTTCAGAATTAACAGAATAATTAGGGATCATTGGAGAACCAATTATTCCTCTGTAAAACTGACATAGTGAAATAATAGCTAGTTAAATGAGAATGTGGGATTTACAGTGTATTTAAGTATTTTCAAGGAAAGCATACAGAATAAGGCTAAATATAGTAGAATAGACTCACAATTTTCCCCTTTAGATCTGAATCTTATTTAATTGGAACATTTTAATTGGATCCTGAAACTTACTACAGTTAAAATACAAAAGGAAAAAAAAAAATACAAAAACAAAACAAAACAAAATGTACCTTGTTACTTTCCTGTGTTGTATATTAAATTTAAATTTCCTGTTTGTTATTGCCAATAGCATCACTACCCTCCCAACTTTCAAACATTTAACTTTGATTCTTTTTTTTTTTCCTTGTAATCCATTCTCTTTCCAAGGGTCTGAATTAAGAATTTCCTAATCTTTCTCCTCTTTGACCCTTTAACCCTGTGTTATTCACATGGAGGGGGGATCACCCATAACATCCCCCAAATTCCAGGCATTCATTATATTATGCCTGAATTTCTGCATATGCCTTATAATTGGTTGCCTTGCTTCCAAACTCTTTCTTTCTGAGAAATAAAGTAGAAACATCAACTTGTAAAACTGTACTATTACTTGCATAACAGATTAACTGTACCAAATCATGACAATCTACACAAAGTATCTTAGGCCAAATTGTTTTAACACAAGCTATGCAGACCTATATGCTCCAAGATACGACCATGGACAGTTTGATTTAACAATAACTTCACATGGACCCATTTGTTCCAAAGATAAGACTATTCCAAATTCTGTTTTACAAATTCTGACCAATCTTTGCCCAGACCTTGCTCACGAACTTCTCTTCAAAACCATGTAAGTACCCTTTTGTAATGTCTCAGTTTTGAGACACTACTAAGTCTCTGTGAAGGTGGTGTTTTTCTTTGTTCAGAAACTTTAAGATATTCAGCCTTAAATGATCAACAAGTTTCCCTAATGGTCTTGGTATTAGTACTCTGATAGTCATGGAGGTCTCACCAAAACTTAGGCAAGACTCCTTGCCACCAGCATTCTCATCCTGGTTACACTGTACTTCCCTGAAGCCTGGAGCCTTTTTGCTGGGGAGGGATTCCTTGTCTATGATGATGAGGTAAGTCTGGCACTTATTTTGGACTTTGATGCTTTTTTGTTTTGTTTCTTTGTTTTGAGCTCCCATTGTTTATTTGGTTTGTCCTAGAAATAAGGTTCCCAGGACTTTTAGTTTATTTGATTAGATTTGTACTAATTTTTGTTTTCCTTGGTGAAGGTCTGCTAAAGCACTGATTTTATACTAACCCTCCTGCCTGCCTGTCATTTGGCTATACTATTGTGTGTCTATAAGAACTTTTCTTAGTTTTCCCTATGTTGTGAATTTTGCTTCCGGATAGATCTTCTCTCTATACATTGTAGCCTCCTAAATTTTAGAGTAGTACTCAAGGGTTTCAATTTTGGTGTTGAGGACTTTAGATACAGTACATAAGTGATAATTTCCCTTTTGACCAATCTTTAGCTAAAGAATTTATGAATTCATTTACTAATAACCTTGTGCTACCTCCTGGCATAACTCTGGCTTCTGTTTTCTCTTTTCTGCATTTATTTTTCAAAAAGGCATAATTTCCTCAAGGACAATTTGGAATTGCAGTGACTATTTTGGAGTACTTTTGACATTACCAAAATCATTCATTTGAAAGGCAATTTTAGAACAAACAAAAAATTCAATTTTCAATGATTAGAATGCTTATTGTTATTCAAAGTTTCAAAATGAAATTTGAGTAAAAATGTTTAAAAAATGTGTTAGTTTTTATGTTAAAACCTCCTAAAAAGAGTCTCTTCCTTATTTGTCTAAAAGAGAAGTCACCTAATTTATTGCAAGAGATCTTATTCTCTTCTGTTCATCAGAAATTTAATCATATGGTCTTAATAGAATTGTCATGGGCCTAAGACACTGTTTGAAATGGTTGTAGTGACTAACTTTCTCTTTTTGCATATTTACAAAGGGAAGATGATTAGACTTTTACAGTGCTCAGTAACTCTTTCTGTATCTATTGCTACCAGCTTCTTTATACCTTCCCACTTTTCTTTCTCCTTCTTCTGAAAATTTACCACACTAACTGAACAAGAAATGATTCTGGTCATTAGGAACACATCCTAGAAAAACCCAGATAGTTCAGATAAATAGATAAAATACAAAAAGAGGAGGGAAAATAATTGTATAAGTTATAATGGACAATTTTTTTTGTATTTTATTTTTAATGAGCTGGGTAGCTCCCCCAGTATAATAGTTTTTTAAAAAAATTTATTGTAGTAACATGTACACAGCTCAAAATTTCCCATTTTAACCACTTTCAAGTGGACAATTCAGTGATATTAATTACACTCAAAATATTGTCCTACCATCACCAATATCCATTACTCCAACTTTTTCATTAATTTCATAGAAACTCTGCACCTATTAAACAATAACTCTGGGAAAAAGTTTTAACAGAGTTAACTAATTGTCTTGGTTATTTATTAGGTTACAAGATAAGGAAAGTGGACCATTCAGAGCTTTCAAACATAGTCTTTAAGAATTTGGTTTATATACACAAACATTTATAAATTGTATTAGAAAAAAGTTCATATAATATTTCTATTAAGATGACTCTTTGGACAAATAGACTGATTTAATAATTTTGGCCTAAAAATTGTCCAGTTTTTCTTCTTGATTTTATCATCATATAAGAAAATTATATTAGAACAATATTCTACTTATGCAAGTCTTGGGTTTATTTTCTCATAAAAAATCCCAATTTGAATCTCATAAATTTCCTTTACTGGTTTTGCTAGACAATAGCAAAATTTGTGTTCATCTAAATTGAATGATAATAGGGAATGTCTCTATAAAAAGAGATGGATTCTTACACAGTTTTGATTAAATTATTAGATTTTATATAAACTGAAATCATAACTTTCAAATTCTTACTTAACTCTAAGAACTTAAACTAATACTAATTTGAGCAATCAATAAATAATCCTGGATATGTGGACAATAAAATGTTTAATATACCAGTGCTCTTACAAAATAGATTTTAAAGTAACCATCATTAACAGGTTTGAAGGATATATGAAGGTAGGATGCATGTGCAAGGTACTGAATATGTTTTGTCTATTAGGAAAAAAGACAATTTTTTTTTCTTAAGGTAAAAATTTTCTGATTGTACTAGAATATGAAAGAAGATAAAAAAAATTTGGAGTTATAAAGTAAATATAGAAAGTCTGGAAGGGAGGTGACATTTATTTACCTGGGGATAATAACTACAATACAGTGATAATGAATTTAAAGTAAGAATAATATATGTAAAAGCTACTGACAAAGTTGGTTACTTGTGGTGTTTTTTAATAAGGAAAAAGGCCTATAAATCCTTTATTGCAAATTGTTACTTGGGATTTGGGTTTTCTTTTTGTTAAAAATGGCCAAGTTAATTTGTGCCCAGATAACAAGGGTATCGTTTTATAACCCAAATATTCTGTACATTTTCTTTATGGCACATTCTTAAATCACTTTAAACAAAAGTTTCTAAGAATCATGGCTACTTAATGCTGTTTAAAAAAAAAATTCTGCTGGTAAATATTTCTTGCCTTTACTTATGTTAATATTTTGTCATCTCTGACAACTCTTCTTGATTCTGCCTTTCCCAAATTCAGGTTAATAAAACTGTTAAGATGTCTTTTATACTTAAGCTATCTTTAAGTTTCCTGGATGCCTACTAGGTAATAGAAAACTTTGCTCCTTTTTTCTTAGAAAAGGAGGGATGCTAAAATATTTGACATTCTTTAAATTTTAATTAACTTTAAACTATTGAGGTAATTCAGTTAGGTAACTCATTTTGTCACATTTGCCATATCACTATATTTATCTATATTATGTATTGCCTTTAATTGTCATTGTCTCTTCAGTCGCTCTTTTTTTTTTTTTTTAATTGTGGGACTATATATTCAAAATAAACTTTCCCATCTCAACAATTCCAAAGCGTATCTTTCAGTACATTAATCACATCATTATGTTGAAGTTTCCTCACCACCTTCCAAAACTAAAATTTTCCTTTCTCTCAAAACAAAAAACCTACTCCCATTTTGCATTATCTTCCCCTGCCTCCTGCCCCTGGCAACCTGTACTCTACTTTCTGCTTTAGGAGCTAGCAAATTCTCCAATGTTTTCTTTGTAGCTACCATGAGGCTTAAATTTAACATCTTAAATCTATAACAATCGCATTTGCTTTTACACCAACTAAAAGTCAAGAGTATACACAAACCATGTCCTTATACCCCTGTTCCCCCACCTTTAATGTACAAGTTTGTACATTGAGTCAAAAACCACTGATTTATCATTACCTATGCATTTGCCTTTAGATCCTGTAGGAAGTAAAAACAGGAGTTACAAACCAAAGATACAATAGTACGGGCAATTATATTAACCCATGTGTTACCCTCACCAGAGATCTTGATTTCTTCATGCGGCTTTGATCTATTGTCTAGTGTCCTTTCCTTTCAACCTGCAGAACTCTCTTTAGCATCTCTTGTAGGGTTGATCTAGTGGTGATGAATTCCCTTAGGGTTTGTTTATCTGGGAATGTCTTACTTTCTTCCTCATGTTTTAAAGATAGTTTTGCTGGATATGGAATTACTGGGTGGAAATATTTTACTTTCAGCACTTTACATGTGGCTTCCTACTGCCTTCTTGCCTCCATGGTTTCTGATGAGAAATTACCACCTAATCTTATTGAGGCTGTCTTGTATGTGACATGTTTCTCTCTTGCAGCTTCCAAAATTCTCTATCTTTGGCATTTGATAGTTTGAGTGTAATATGTTGTGGAGTGGGTCTATTTGGTTTTATTGTGTTTGTTTTCATTGAGTATCTTGGATGTATACATTCATGTTTTTCATTAAATTTAGGAAGTTTACAGTGATTATTTCTTTGAATATTCTCTCTGCCCTTTTCTTTCTTTCTTCTTCTTCTGGGACTTCCACAATATGTATATTGGCATGCTTGATGGTGTCCCACAGGTTTTGCAGGCTTTGTTCACTTTTCTTCATTCTTTCTTCTTTCTTCTCCTCAAGAGTGGATGATTTCAATTGTCTTATCTTAAATTCACTTTCTTCTGCCAGTCTCCAATCTGCTGTTGAACCCCTCTAGGGAATTTTAAAATTTTTGTTACTGTGGTCTTCAGCTCTGTTTGTTTCCTCTGCATAATTTCCATCTCTTTATTGTTGTTCTCTTTGTGTTCATCTATCAATTTCTTGATTTCCTTTACTCCTTTGACCATGTTTTCCTTTAGGTCTTTGAGCATATTTAGGACTACTTTGTTAAAGTCTTTGTCTGGTATGTATGAAGTCCTCCTTGTTCATGGTTCTAATGCTTTAATTTTCTCCTTTGCCTGGGTCATCACTTCCTGTTTCTTTGTTTGTTTTGTATTCTTTTGTTGTTGAAACCTGGATATTTTATTATTGTTGGAATTTAGACTCTGAGACATCTGTTCCTTAAGCTTGTATCCAGCTAGTGTTAAGACAGAGCTTTCCTTGAATGCCAGGAGTTAAAAAAAAAAAAAGAAGGAAAAAAGAAAAACACCTTTCCTAACCTGTGAGAGTGCTCTCCTTTAGGGCTTATCCATACAAAGAGTTTAGAGAACAGCTCAAGGGTAAAGTAAAGGGGCCACCCTGATGCTTTCCATGCATGCAACTTGTCTTGGGCATGTGCCTGTAGCCCAGGGAATTCCCCCATTTACACAGACACGAAGGTCCCCTTTTCCCCAGGAAACAGCTTCCTCATGGTCCCAGGCATTGCACTGTATAACCTATGACTAGCAGTCCCTTGCTACAGGCAGCCACTTGACTGCTCTCCCATGCATTCTGTAGGATTGCTCATGAGCTGCCTTTTACACACAGGTCAAGTTCTGGGATGATGAGTCCCTCAGGCCATCACCAGACAGATTGGGCCAGACATACATGCTCCTAATATGTACATAAGAGTTACTCTGCTCTTTCTGAAACTAGACCCAGGGACTCACACTGGGCTCACGATGCCCTAAACCGGTAAGGGGTAGAGGAGGGGCCAGCCAGGTGCTATGAGATTCTACCACTTTTAAGTAGCCTTTTTCTTGATTTGGAGCTTGCCCTGTTACTGCAGTTCTTTAACTGTTTTCCAGAGCTTCGAGAAACATATTTCTGCCAGTTCTTGCTGTTGTTCAAAGCTTCTGTGGGGGGAGGGAGCCATCTTGATTAAGGTGGGGGCTCTGCCATTTTATGTCATTTTTTTTTCTGTTTGTTCTCTATCTATTTTCCTTCTTTGTTTCCCTTTACTTGCTCCTGAGGATTACCTCAACATTTTTAGAATTCCACTTTGATTTATCGCTATTGTTTCTGGGTATATTTTTATAGACTTTCTTAGTGGTTGCTCCAGATATTATATTATACATACATAACTCATCAACTAGATTAAAAGCATTCCGGGATAAGTTTTTTATATCCTGTTAAAATTCCTTATATTACTTGTACTGAGCAGGTGACAGATAATATACATATATGTAAAATACTAAGTCCAAGGTACAGTTTCTAAGTGTAAGAATAAAACAGAAGAATCTCTTCTCAATTACCTTTGAGAGAAAATAGTGGGAAATAGTCCAGAAGTTTCAGGTTTAAGAGGCAGGGTTTTTGGAGATACTTGCCACTGATGGCTTGTCACCTCATTTAGCTTCTTGACCTTGATTCCTTGATTGACAAATCCAGTAGCTGGCACACATATATACTTCTAGGCAGTACATTATAGAATATTTACTACTGTTATCATGAAGAAGCATAATAACACTTGTTACCTATGTACTTTATAGGCAGCAAAGATTAATGAGATAATATTAATCAAGCACTGTTAAATTCCTAGAAGAGAGTCACTATATAAATACATGCTGCTGTTTTGTGCAAATGACTAAAACATCATTTTGTTATCATATTTAAGCATTCATCATAAAAATAAGAACTCTAAGCATGGATTAATTGAAGTTATTCTCTCTTATGGTATAAATTAAATGAAATTTAATACAAAACATTAATTCAGTGTAAAATTTAAGCTGCATATATGAGATTATTATCACAGATAGAAATTTACACAATTACTTTGAGGATTAGAAAAAGCTAGATTTTCAGTTTTGGAAATATACAGTTATACGGAACAGCCTGGCATAAGTGTGTGTACCACTGGTTGTATAATCACCAGAAAACATACTATAAATTGTGGTAGACTCAAAGTGGGAAAAGAGCACATTCTAATTAGTTCACGACAGTCCTCTGAGTACTGGGAAGGAAAAATGGAGTTAAGAGACACATTGGAAGATAGACAGAGATTTGCGAGGGCAACGGATGGGATGAACTGGAACTTTTGATGTATAGAGTGAGGTGAAGAGGGGGATGGATAGTTGGGTGAAAAGAGAGCTAAGAAGTATGCCTAACAGGGCTATGTTGTTTTCCTCAATTCTGTTCCCTTTAAGGTATAGCAACAGGGTCACCAGACTCTTTTGGTGTGCGTGTGTGTGTGAGTGTGTGTGTGTGTTTGACCCACAATGTGTTCTCCATGTGTAAGAAAGGAAGACAGACATAAAGAAAGGGAGGAAAAGTACACCTGCCCACATAGTAGAATGCTATGCAGCAAATAAAACAATGTTTAAGGAGAAAAGGTAATAATAAAGATATAATGTTAAATTTTAAAGGATATAAAATTATATATATTATAATGTCAACTATATAATAACAAGACAATATAAACTTACATCCATGGGGAAATATGGAAATAAATCAACTGTTAATATGTTTGAGTTAAAGCATGGTGAGCTTATATATGACTTTTACCCATTTCTCTATTTCCAAAATATTAGATGACAATAAAAAAGTAATTTAAAAAGATGCATGCATATTGACAGTAAAAGCAGTATATGATAGATCCCATGTGATCGATTCAAATAATGATTACCACAGGCATTCAAAACAGGGAGAGAACAAATTTGACTAGAGTGTTACTGGATGGCCTCAAATAGGAAGAAACATCTGAACTGGGTTTTTGAAAGACTGATAAGATTATAAAGTAAATAATAACATTCAGTGTTGGTGAGTGTATGGGAAAATAGGTACTTCAAATGTTGAAAGGAGGGTTAATTGGTATAATATTTCTACAATAAACAACATTAAAGGTCTTAAAATAAAAAGGCATACCTTTTATCTTAGCAATTCTACTTCTATGAATTTAAGAAAATAATCAAATGTTCAATTAAGTAAGAATGTTGATCACAGCAATGTCTATTTTAGTGGTGAAAAACTGTAAACAAATCCAATGTCTAACAATAGGGAATTGATTGGTTAAATTAATTACGATAAACCCATACAACAGAATTAATACACAGCCGTCAAAGATGGACTACTGATATTACTTATCACTGACACTGAAAGATATTTGTGATGTGCTATTGAAGTGAAAAAAAAAGCAAATCATAAAATAGTATTTAATTCAATGTCTCATTTTTATAAATAAATACATAAGTGCACAGAAATAAGTCTGGATGACTATATATAAAAATGTTAACAGTGGTTTCTTTTTCTTTTTGCATTACACTAGAATGTAAGCTTCATGAGGATAGGGATTATTGCCTTTTTTTGTTTACTATTATATTCCCAGCAACTAAAATAGTATTTGGAACATAGTAGGGGCTCAATAAATACTAGGTAAGCAAATGAATGCTTACTTGTATTTTACAAGTTTCCCTGTAAGTAAACTGTCTTACAATCTAATTTTTTTACATTAAAAATAATAGATTAAAAAATAAGCCACTTTTGACCTTGGAAAGGATAGCTGCATGGGATAGTGATGTCATTATGAAACAGGTAAGTCAGTATGGAAGAATTCTTTAGATAGTAGGAAGGGAAAGATGGTGAGTGAGATTGGGTAACGGAGGAACACCAGGTAGAAAGATCCAAAAGAAGCTGAAAATGCAGGCTTGAGTTTGCAAAAGAGGTCAAAATTGGGGATATAAATATGGGAAATTATCTGCAATAGGTGACATGAGAGAAAAACTCTAAGGGGAGAATTTAGAGAAGAGAGGACTCAGCAGAGGACAGAGTTTTTGGGAATATCCAATTTAGGGCATGGAAGAAAGGTAAAGAACAATAGGAAGGGAAAAAAGTAGTAGTAGTGAGGGCATCAAGAGAGAACAGAGTCATACAACACAAGGAAAGAGAAAGTTTCAAGACGGTGGATAAGGAGTGTCAGTGATGTCAAATGGTACAGATAGATTAAGGGAAATGAATATCAGAAGGTAATTTGGAGATTAGGTTATTAATGAACTCAAGCAGTTTCTGTAATAATGTGGCACCAATCAGATGTGGGAATTTTAAGAGAAAGTGGATAGTGAAAAAGGAAAGACAGTTGGTGTTTATCTAATAGTGAATAGGAGGGGAATAGTCTAGTAGCTCAAGGGGGCACCAGGGTGTTTAAGTATAGATTTTCTTATGGTAATAATAATCTTTGTATATTTGGATATAGAAAGGAGAGGAGTCACTAGAGAGAAATAATCTAAGGCACAGAATAAACAATTTAGAAACCAGAGTTCCAAAGAAGGTGAGAAAGAATGAATTCAAGTGTAGAAACAGAGCTACTGTTCTTAGAAAGGAACAGAAGTACCTTTTCCTCTTAGATTGGAGGAAAAGAGCATAGCTGAAGGAATGGGGAAATTCTACGTAAAGAAAGGAAGATGAGGGAGCCCTTGTCCAGTTTAGCTTTGCAAATATTTTTTTAGCTTTATTTTTGCCAGAGAGGTGGTGAGGTCATATGCCAAGAGTGAGAAAATAGGGCTGATATTAAGATTTAAAGACGGTAGAGAATGTATGACTGAATTATCCTCTGGAAGAATATGCTAGGAAATCAGCAAGACAGTTATTACAGAATTTTGAGCAACTTGAAGTGTCAATTGACAGCAGGTGGCAGAAATTGTAGTGGGTCAGGTAATCACCATGATTTTTTTCAGTAATGCTTTCCTGCTTGGAAACAAAAATGGAAAAAGTAAAGGACAGTATCATTCAGTTTGGACATTAGCATTAAGCACAAGAATAGATTAAAGGAGTGAAGGTATTTGAATTGTTAGTGAGGGCAACTTTAAGTGATGAATCATGGTCTTTAATCTGGACAAGAAGTATAGTAGAGCTAGAAGAAAATGATGGGCTACTTAACCTGAGAGCTTCCAGAGATTATGACTGAAAAGCTGGAGAAAAGAAATTTAAGGAAGCTGGAGTGGGAAGCATTGTGGCATAGTAGAAAAAAGTCATTACAGCCAAAAAGACTTAGGTGGGAAATGAGACTCCACCAGTGACACAAGATATATGATATTTGACAACTTGCTTTGTTTCTCAGCTTCAACCTCCTCCTATATAAAATGGGGGATAATTACATTAACTTCATAGAATTGCTTGAATCATAAAACACCTAGCAGTACTAGTCACAGTAGGCATTCAAATTCCTACTCTTTCTTTCCTTTACTTGTTAGTGGGAACAGAGATTTTAAAGATTCTCATTTTCCTAAGAACAGCTGCTTGTGGAAGGCCCCAAGGGATATTATACAGAAATCTTAGAATTTATAGACCTAAAGTTCAAACTTGTTTGTATAGCCCTCTGTTACTGACTGTGGCCAAAATACCTCCAAGAGACTAAGCAAAGGCATAGTGGAAATAACTACACTCAGTTTTGGATGAGTTTCTGTATGTGTGTGGAGAGAGAGAGAGAGACAGAGAGAGAGAGAGAGGGAGAGAGAGAGAGAGAGAAAGCGAATGAATATGAATGAATTAATAATTATGGAATATGACTAAAGCTGACTGAAACTATTGTTCAAATTAGCAGAAGACCCAGAATCTACTGAAGGAAGAATTACTGCTCATACATTGAGTTATTAGATAACAAGCACACAAGCTTTATTTCTTGAAGATAATGGCAGTTGGCTGACTGACATCTAGTCTAAAGACCTGCTAGGTCATCATCTAAAGCTTCAAGGGGATCAGCACATATTCTATGAACAGAGATAATGTCATCAAGAGTCAAAATTAGAAAATAAAATTGGGAAATGTAAAGGCGGGGGAAAGAAGAGGAAGATACAGTTGTCCCTAAGTGTAAAAACTTGGATCTCCTGTTTTCTATTTATACTCATTCCCTAGACTAAACCAGTGATGCTAAATATTACACATATGCTAACTTCCAAATGTCTATCTTTAGCCTTGACTTTTCCCCTAAACTCCAGACTAACACGTTCAATTGCCTACTCAATATTTCTATTAGGATTTCTAATACATATTTCAAATTTAACATGTCCAAAATAGAGTCCCCGATTTCTACTACTCAGTCCTGCCCACCTGGGTAAATGACAACTTTATTCCTACAATTACTCAGGCCAAAACCTGGGTGTTCTTTAACTTTCTTTTAAAATTTTAAATATTATTGTGGTAACATATTTAATATAAAAGATGCCATTTTACCTTTTTTTTGCACACTAATAAATCAAACTTATGCAAAGCATGTAACTTATTAATCACCTCATTCAAATATATTTAAAGCATTTTGTGTGAAGGAACTAAGCACAGAAAGCTTAACAAAAGAGTATTTCTCAAGTATATTCTCTAAACAAATTCTCAGATGTTTACTCAAAAACATATACAAATAATTCTTGGTGTTCAGCTTTATAGTTTAGAGTGTATTCCCCTTTATCCCGATAATGCTGATACTGCAGTTGAAGTGTCACCTGTCATTAATATGCTAATAAACCTGAACTTTACAAGTAGTTAATTTGTACTTGTTCTTCCATTTCCTATTCTAGATATTTCATATAAGTGGAATCATATAATATTTGTTCTTTTGTGTCTGGCTTATTTCACTTAGCATAATGTTTTCAAGGTTTATCCATGCATGTATCAGAAATTCACTCCTTTTTTCTTTTTTTAAGGCAATTATTTTACAATTTTATTTGATAATCAGCTGTTATTCTCACCCACACTGACTATCTATAGGTTTATGAAAGTGGTGACAGGTATAGGTTTATGAAAGTGGTGACAAGTATCTAGGTAATGAATGAATGGAGCTTGTTTGATGTATCTTCATCCTCATCATGTTTTCTGGACAACCATACTCAGATACAGTATAGGACATTCCTTATTTGTTTGGGCCAGACAGCTTTGTTGAGCCTGGTGCCAATGTGCACATCTGGCATTCCCATCTCCCTCATTGCAAATTTACGGATCTCTTTGAATGCCCAAGAGGCATGTTTCTTGGAGCCTCATCCATGGATGCACTTGTGAATGTTGATAGTGCACTCCCTGGTTCACTGCCTTGTTGAAGGCAGAATGGCTCTTCTTCCTACTTTTCTTCCTTTGAGAGTCATTCTGCTGGGACTAGGTAGGAAAGGAAGCTTCATTCCTTTTTTATGGTAGAATAATAGTCCATTGTATGTATATACTACATTTTGTTTATCTGGTCATCTGTTGATGGACACCATGGACTTCATCTTGACTCCTCACTTTCTCTTACACTCTACTTTCAATTCACTAGCAAATCCTGATGGTTCTACTTTCAAAATATTTGTGGATCTAATTATTTTTCATCATCTCCACTGTTACCACTCTGCTCCAAATCTCTGCTGGAGTTTTGGGTAATAACCTTCTAACTGGTCTTCCTGCTTTCTTCCTTGCCCCTAATATACTTCATGCCACAGTGAACTTTGGAAAATTTAAGACATTTTATGTTATCCCTTCTGCAAAACTGGCTTTTTAGATGATCTAGCTTCTGGTTACTTCTCTACCCTCATTTCCTTTTACTTTACCCTTTGCCCTCTATACTTTAGTGTCATTCATCTCCTTGCTGTTTCTTAAACGTGACAAGCATGCACCCTACTTCAGGGCTTTTCCATTTTTTGTTCCTTCTGTCTGGAACATGTTTCCTCCCACGTGGAATATACCCTCAATGCCTTCAGATTTTCACTCAAATGTCACCTCATCAGTGAGGCCTGATTACCCTATATATAACAGAATACTCTGTCAGAAAAGGGAAACTCCTCTAGGTATGTTAAACAGAGGAAGGCAGGGGAGGAGAGGATTTTTTTTTTTGTCTCTAACTTGTTAACATAGTTTTTTTTATTTTATTCTATGATTAGCTTAGCCATTACATCATACTGATACACATATATTTGATTAGGATTGTATTCAACCTTGCAACATTACTTATGACTTATCTATGATTAAAGTAACAGCTGTAGCTCCATCCTGTTTTTTTTAATTAAATTCAGTTTCATTGAGATATATTCATATAACATACAATCATCCATGCTGCATAATCAACTGTTGATAGCACCATCATACAGTAGTGTATTTACCACCCCAATCTATTTTTGAACATTTTCCTTACACCAGAAAGAATAAGAATAAAAAGTAAAAGAAAAAAAGAACACCCAAATCATCCCCCCCATCCCACCCTATTTTTATTTAGTTTTTGTCCCCATTTTTCTACCATGCATCCATACACTGGATAAAGGGAGTGCGATCCACAAGGTTTTCACAATCACACTGTCACCCACTGTATGCTACACTGTTATACAATCCTCTGCAAGAGTCAAGGCTACTGGGTTAGAGTTTGATGGTTTCAAGTATTTACTTCTAGCTATTCCAATACATTAAAACTTAAGAGGTGTTATCTATATAGTGCACAAGAATGTTTACCAGAGTGACCTCTCAATTCCATTTGAAATCTCTCAGCCACTGAAACTTGATTTCGTTTCATTTCGCATCTCCCTTTTGGTCAAGAAGATGTTCTCAATCCCATGATGCTGGGTCCAGATTCATCCCCAGGAGTCATATCCTGCATTGCCAGGGAGATTTACACCCCTGGGAGTCAGGTCCCATGTAGGGCGGAGGGCAGTGAGATCACCTGCCAAGGTGGCTTAGTTAGAGAGAGAGGGTGACATCTGAGCAACACAGAGGCACTCAAGGGGAGACTCTTAGGCACACTTTTAAATAGTTTTAGCCTCTGGGAGGAGAGGATTTAATACAGGGAATTGATTACAAATGTGTTGGAAGCATTGAAGGAACGAAAGGAGAAAAGCGTGGTATCAAAGATCAAGAAGCCACCATCATCCCTAGGGCCATCAGGGAAAAGTGGGGTTACTGAGAGTTGAGGAGCCTGCACTTCTGCTAACACTTCTACCTTTTTGCTACCTTCTAATATCACGTAAATGCATCCAATAGCAAAACCTAACTGGATCACAGCTGGCAAGAGTCTGGGAAATCCACTTTTCAAGCTTCCAGCCTTACTGGTATAGGGACAGTTTAAAAGGGCTGACGTGGGTTAAGTTTCAACAGACAATATCTGGCATATACCCCTCCCTCCACAGTCACTCTTTATCATCTTACCCTTATTTACTTTTCTTCATACTATTTATCACCATTTGGTTATTTATTGACAATTTTCCCATTAGAACATAAATTCTATAAGAACTGGGAATTTGTCTGTCTTGCATGCTGCTGTATCTCTAGTAGTCAGAACAGTGCCTGGCATCAGTAGCATTCTAAGAAGGGAAGAATGGTAGAAGTAGTCCTTCTCAGTGGATACTCATATACTGCTTAGAATTTCTGATGCATAGTGTAATAAATAAAATGTAGACAGACTTTTAGTCAGTTTGATTGTTGTTTTTAAAAATTCTCTACAGTAATGCATCCCCTTATGTGAGGGTAAAGGGTTAACAAAACCCTTTTTCTATCTCCAAGGACAAATTTGACCTTGGGTTATCTTTCTAGTTCTGTTCCCCTAGAAATCTGATAAACATAAAATATCAACTTGTTACTAGGGAATATTTCTTATGGTATAAATGATTCCCTATTGGTAACTTGAATATGCACTGGGAAGAACTATACATGAACTATAAATACCTAGTGGGAAGCCATTGCTTTGGGCTTCCATAGATGTGGTAACACTTGTTACTGAGCATTTCCCTTGTGGGGACCCTGGAAGCTGCCTAAGATTGTTAAAAAAAAAAAAAAAAACATTGATCACTCTTTAGGACAGGGGGCTTCTAACCCAGGGTAGCTCCCACTATTTAGGAGAGGGGGCTTCTAAGCCAGAGTAGCTCTTACAACCTGCTAGTGTGATTTTTGTACCTCAGCACCTGAGAAGTCACTAAAGAAACAAAGACAATAGCTCCTGGATGACTGTGTGGACTGCTAAGAGGACTAGCCCTAGTGAAGAAGAAAGCCTCATGCTGCCCTGCTATTGAGTTTCCTGTTCAATATCTGAGTAAGCTGGTTTAAGGTGTAGTCTTGTAAGTCTGAATATTTAGTTAAGAGGACTCGTTGGTAGGCATTCCAGCATATAATGGATGTTCAGTATATATTCATTGAACATATGTATGAGATTGGAAATACATGGCTACAATCACATAATCACTGAATGGTTTCACCTAAATTAACATGCATAGTTTGTTGAAGACAACAAATGTCTAAATTGTCTCTTCTGTGTTAGCTATAGTTGGTAACAACTCTACTTCCCCAGTTTTGAAATAATTCCCACATCCTTAACAAGTTTATGTAGTCACAAAATGCTAGACTGGTTTTAAATATACTATACATAGATATCTTGCATGGCATTCTTTTGGTTGCTAAAGGCCACTGTCCTGAATACAATATACTAGAGAGTAGATTCACAAAAGTGGACATAAATGAAGCCATGTATCTCAAAGGAAGTCAGAACCACAACTTAACGGGAGCTTGTGACTGGCTTCATTGTATCCTTGCCACATTAATAGACAAGTATGATTTCTTTTGGCCTCTGAAAATAAATGATTTTTTTTTTTTTTGCTATTATTTTCTGAGTATGCTGTTGAGGATCTCAAGCCTTCAAGAGAAAGACTATGCTTTATTTATCTCTTTTATCTCCAGTCTGTCTAAGATAGAGGTACCCAATAAACAACATTTGTTGAAATAAACTAAATTATATGATCATAGAGGGCCAGAACAATAGCTAACCTTGGATGGGAGTAGGGGAGGAATGTGGAGCTATATGGAATTAAAGATTATGCAGTCCAGAAGCATTGTTCCCTTGTAAAACTATGGTCCGTAAGAAAGGCCAGAGAAAGTAGGGGAAGGTAGCCATATATAATCAAAGCTTCTTCAAGGATAGTCAGGTCTGTAGGGCTAGGGGACTAAAATTACAAAGTTTCCTTTAGATTCCATAATATAAGTACCATCTCCATTTTCACACCATCACCTTTCCCTGCCACTAGTGAATAGTTATAATAGAGTATAAAAGGTAGCTTAAAAAAAAAACAACAAAAAAACAGTACCAATGTACTCTGGGGGATAATTGAGACTATTAGTCCAGTCCTACAAAAGCATTACAGAGAATGTAAGTAACATAGGTTAAACAAAGTTTCCACGTAGCTAAATAATAGAAAAAGAGTTTACTCATTCTATTTAGCTTTCCCAAACCAACCATGAATTTACTTAGATGCACAAAGCATATAAATAAATCACAATAAGAATGGTTTCTTGAGTCAATCGGTTTAACAGAAATTTCTTTCTGAGGTTAAACATGGTGCCAGTTGGTCCTAGGGACAATAAAATCACCACTATGTGGATCAAACTGAAAATAATGTTTGTTTTGGGTCTACTAATAGTTTTAGGGAATAAAGAGCCTCCTCCCGAATGCCTCTTTGTTGCTCAGATGTGGCCCTGTCTCTCTAGCTAAGCCAACTTGAAAGGTGAAATCACTGCCCTCCCCCTGACGTGGGATCAGACACCCAGGGGAGTGAATCTCCCTGGCAACGTGGAATATGACTCCCGGGGAGGAATGTAGACCCGGCATCGCGCGACGGAGAACATCTTCTTGACCAAAAGGGGGATGTGAAAGGAAATGAAATAAGCTTCAGTGGCAGAGAGATTCCAAAAGGAGCTGAGAGGTCACTCTGGTGGGCACTCTTATGCACACTTTAGACAACCCTTTTTAGGTTCTAAAGAATTGGGGTAGCTGGTGGTGGATACCTGAAACTATCAAACTACAACCCAGAACCCATGAATCTCGAAGACAGTTGTATAAAAATGTAGCTTATGAGGGGTGACAATGCGATTGGGAAAGCCATAAGGACCACACTCCACTTTGTCTAGTTTATGGATGGATGAGTAGAAAAATAGGGGAAGGAAACAAACAGACAAAGGTACCCAGTGTTCTTTTTTACTTCAATTGCTCTTTTTCACTCTAATTATTATTCTTGTTATTTTTGTGTGTTTGCTAATGAAGGTGTCAGGGATTGATTTGGGTGATGAATGTACCACTATGTAATGGTACTGTAAACAATCGAAAGTACGATTTGTTTTGTATGACTGCGTGGTATGTGAATATATCTCAATAAAATGAAGATTAAAAAAAAAAAAAGACATAGGAATCTTAAAGGTTCACAGACAATCTGCACAGATAACTCAATATTTTACATACACTATGCTAATTTCCAGCTTAATCACAAATATCTATGACGAACTACTAAAAGGACCTCCATGGTAACAAGGTTCGTTATCTGTGTCCTGTATCACAGGCTGAAAGCACATTCCTAATTATCACCATGTGCATTGCAAATGCATGCTTAATTATAAGGGATAACTGGCCAAATCAGTATAAACCCAGTACTCCTGTGATAAAGAAAACTGTAACTTTTTGGATTATAAGTTCCAAGCAAACTGAGACCTAACTCTGTTTTTCTCACCATTGTATATCCAGCACATTTGGGTGAATGAGTGAATGAATGAAGACATGAATACAAATGCCACCTCAACAAGTATATTATAACTCCTAAATAAAGGATGGAAAGGAGATTAACAAATTAAAAGATTGAGGGAAAAAAAAAACTATAAGGGTCATTTACATTATTTAAATTTCTAAGACTTTAAGAAATTAAAAATAACAGAAATGAGGGGCTTATTTTCAGAGCAAAGTAAAAGATTTTTAAAAAGAGAAAAAGAAACCCTGTTTATCTTTTTTATTAATAGGTCTAAAGGAATTTTTTTTAAAAATCTCAGATGTTTCTGATTCTGCTATAAAGCTTTGTATTTCCAGTAGATTCACATTTTAATATTCCCAGTTTGATCTGATTTAAGTTTTGTGCAAACTGAGCAAAACAGGCAGCAGGAAGATTTTCAAAAGTACTTAGAAAAAGAATGATTTAACTCCCCTTCATAATTTAGGAATGAAATGACATTTTGATACATTCTGAATAGCATGCCACTAGAGATGCTACCTTTATAGGAAAAGAAACAAAAACCAAAATGGATTATTCAAATCCCTCCTGGTGATTTCATATCACATGGAATTTTTAGCAAGAAGAAGGGCTAGCCATGGCATCCTGATTCATTGAATTACTCCCACCCCCTAAAGAGAGTGCCCATCATCTCTGTAGCAGGTGGGCATAATTCATTCTCCTATAGAGTAAGTACTGAATTTGGACAGTTAAATGTCTATAGCTAGCAGCTAACATTCTTTAAGTGTTCTGAGAATGTGGAGAGGCCACTGGTCTGTAATATTTCATTCTAATAACGGAAACATTTCTTAATATGAAATTTCTATTTCTTCCTTTTTCTTATCTACTTAAACTTTCTTGAAGTCAACCTATTATTTTCCTGTTACAGGAATATACACCCATTAGTAAAATCTATAATCCATAACATGCTATTTACAACACAGAAGTCAGAAATACTTTTATCTGAACCCCCCCCCCAACTTTTTTTTTTTACCTCATTCCCTGTTGACATGACTGCGACCACTGGAAACTTATTAACTTCAACCTCTGTGACACCCACAGTTGCCAGAAGGCCAATCTCTGAGGGGCCCATGTGGGTTCCTTTGGCCAAAATGCATTCTCCTCTTTTAATATCATGGCCGATGGGTCTGAAAATCAAAGTAGAAACATAAGCAGTATGACTGGGAATAACATTTTCTCATCTCAGAGGGAAGCCTTAGTATCAGAGAATTAGGACACCCAAGGGGAGAAAAAGGTCAAGAGATGAGGCAGGAGCAGGACAATAAAACGAAGCAATTGTAAAAACTCTATGCTTTATCATTTTAAAAATTAAACTGTACAGTGGAAGACAGAAATAGGATTTGTATCTATTACTGCTAAATAGGAATATGTTATTTCACATTTGAAAATCATTTTCCAAGTTTCATTGTACTTCATTACAGTTAAAAACACCAACTGCTGACTTTCTTGGATATAAGGCCAGAATTGTATGAAAATATCTAGTGGCTTTAATAAGAATCCATAGCTGTCTGGCTCTATGGGGAGAATAATGCCAATGAGGTTACAGTCATGGAGGTAATTTTCACTTGGACCACTTAGGTGGGTCCTGTTATGTGGCCGCAGGGATACATTCATCTTGGCCTGCTGCCATACGAATGGTAGCAGTGTAGCTTTGTTAAAAGAGATGGTGAGCAAATTAGTATTAGTGGAATTAGGGCAAATATATTCCATTGTAAGAAAAATAATTTAAAGTATATGCACTACTAATGGTAAGAAAGTAGTCTCATCTTTGTATATTAAAAGCAACAAATTATTTCATTATTATTGGTATTTGATAGAAGACAGGCTATCAGCTAATCGTGTAAATATCCAATTCTGGAGTTATCTGTGTTAACACCAAATTCTAGATTATTTAGGGGTGAGGTTGGGTAATTCCTGATTATCTAGGAATAGTGTTACCTATGGGTTACGTAGGCTTATGATTATACTTCTTTCTCATGCTGTTTTTGACTATTTCATTTGCCTTTAGTGTCTTCATTAAAAATTTTCTGATGAAGAATTCAGAAAATTCATTTTGCTAATTATTAATAGCCCTGAAAACAAATGGCTAATTGATATAGCTGTAGATTTATAACAGTCATGCTTTCCTAAGTTCGTGATCATGTAGAAACAGAAGTTGGCTACACATTCTCTATGTCATGAATTTACCTGATATCTTGGCCTGGTCGAGCTTGCACCAAAATTCGCACTTCAAGTTCTTCAGTGCCCTGCAATAATTTGAAACAGAACAATACAACAGAATTTCTGATTACCGTTTATCTACTCAGCTGCCTTTATCATAAGATAGGGTCAGAATATATAAAAACATTGAGAAATAGAAAACCATTTGCTAACCCTTTTAAAACGCTATGAATTTTTACCACAGGTTTCTGAAAAATTAGGAGGTTTGGTACCAAGAAATAAATTAAATATTTTATCTAATTTTCATGCTTTAAAAAATATATACCAATTCAAATCTTGAAATGTGCTTTGCAAATAGCATTTTCTAGGTAGTAACGCTACCTTAACGGATAAAGTGAATGTGCATGGAGAAAACCTCTCTCTTCTGTTCTCATGAATCATGAGTTCAACATTATGCCAAGGTCCCCAAATAACATGCAAAAATTTCAGTGCAATTTTTGTTGCTAGTAGATTTGCTAGTTTGTTGCTACTAGAGTTCTATAAATTAGATAGAGATCATCAATTTTACATTTATGAGCTACGAATAATATTGTGACATTGGAACTGTGTTGTCATTTGGCAGAGTTTGTGGATGCATATGTTCTGGATTTCAATACTCGTTTGCTGGTTTCCCTAATGCCAATATATTGGCTTGGACAGTTTTAGCAGAAGTCAATGTGACCTGTATCCTGAGTTGAATTGTATAAGCCCTACATGAAAAAAGGTGATTAACAAGAAAATCCCAGATCAAGAAAGGTTGTTGTCTCTCAGTATGACCAAATTTCACTCTATACCCAACCCAGGAGAAGATATATTTATTTTTAATATCAGCTTTAAAAATATTTCTTAAACATTTTCACAGAAAGAGAAAGATAGCCAGTCATTAAAGCCTCAGTTGAGACAATTCTGAGTAGTGGCTGATGCTCTGATTTAGTAACTGCCACCAGTTTCCAGGACATGAAGCCCTTCTTAGACCCTAAAAGGTCTCAGGTCATTTATTTTAGGCAATAGAGGGGTAACCAACACAAATTTAATATCTCCAAGCTGTCATTTGGTAGCAGAGATTTCTCTTGAATTGTTGAAAATCAGAGCTGAAAGGGTCATTGTTCAAATGCTTGGCTTACTGTAATATTTAAGACTAGCCTAGTGTTTTTTGCCAAATTCTTCTCCATTAAATTCTGAATTTACAACTTCATCTTTTTTCAGAAGCTAGGCTCAATGGACAAATTTCTTAGCCAGAAGGTATGTCAACCGTTTGTACCTTAGAATCTTGAGGCAGTTTCTTTCTTTGTTTGCATGTGAAATTTCTTGGGTCAAACATGGTTCAAATTCTGCTATAATAAAAGCAATAATCATAAAATTCCCTCCTATAACAAAAGGATTTCAAGGCTAAGGCTTTATTTATTGGAGACCTGTTCATTACAATGTAAGATCCCATCATAACCAAAAACAGGGTTAATCTCATAAGCACTGCAGAAAACAGGAACAATAGCATGGTAAGACCTGGTGATGACGTACATCATCTGATTCCCTGATAAGTTCGGTATCTTCCACTTGTACTACTGCATCAGCACCACAGGGGATTGGAGCACCTGTTGTAACCCGCATGACTTGTCCTGGCATTACTGTCTGAGTTGGCTGAAAATACAAACATGTAAGAGAATTGATTTACTTCGCTTCTGCAAAGGAAAAGACTACAGGGGATGTAACATTTTTAGAAACAAACAATAAAAGGGAAATCTTTAGTCTTATTTGTTTTTGGCCAATGTAATAAAAAATACCCACAAACGGGTGCATTTATAACAAAGAAGCTTTAACTTAATTTAAGTTGACTTTTTATGTTCTTTAAGGTAATGACTAGTCAATGTCTTTCTTGGTGCTGTATTTTGCTTTTTAATAACTGCCACTTATATTTTCCACTTTTGATTCTCACTCAAATAATGAATTTTCTTTACATATGTAAAGTGATTTCAGACTCTGTAAGAAAACAAATGTTAGGCAATATGACTTTATGAATGACAATTATTTAAAACCAATACCTTGGCAATTTACTGAAGTTCTGATATTTGAGAAATGCTTTATTAACTAAACTTTTTGGTTAAATAAAGGCAAACCAGAAAAAAGTCATTTTATTTTAATTACTGATCTTGAAAATATTTTAAAACATACCAGTTTACCTTTCAACTAATATTAAAATTCTAGCAAATATAATTAATCATTTAAAAATTATTCCAGTGTTTGTAATGATTAGGGTTAGACAACATGCCCAAGATTTTCAATTGTCTGAACTCCCATATGGATGATAAAGGAAACTGGGCTAAATATGTTGACCACGGCACCTGCTTGCATGTGGAAAAGCATATTTATGTAAGCTCCATCTGATAGGTTTGATCTGGCCTCAGAAGAGTCACTTGTCATGAGACATGATTTGGGTCAGAGTTCAGAAAACGAATGCTTCAAATTCCCCCTTAAAGAAAATCCTGAGTCAACATAATTCCCCAATAAAAAAGTTATCTTTCCAAAGATACCTGCCTTATAAATATTTAAATTCTTAGGGAATGGTTAAGGAAAATACCCACGACTGGAAGTTACAATCAAAATTAAACTGGAAATGTATTATTAGAAAAGCTTTTAAAAGCTTCTGTCCATAATATTATTACTATGAAGAATACCACCAATAACTAATATTTATTAAATCCTTAATCTATGCTAGGCACAGTGTAAATCCATTTTATATGCTAGAATATAAGTCCTATAAAGATAGGGATTTGTTTTATTGTCTGTTTGCCTCTCCAGATCATATCACCATTCTCATGGTTCAAATTCTGCTGTAATAAAAGCAATAATCATAAAAATTCTCTCCTATAACAAAAGGATTTCAAGCCTAAGGCTTTATTTATTGGAGACCTGTTCATTATAATGCAAGATCCCAACATTACCAAAAAAACTGCGTTAATCTCAGAAGCATTGCAGAAAACAGAAAACAAAACAAAACTATGTTGTGGCCCAGAAAGCTAGACTTTGTGGACTATGTCAATCAGGTTGCTATCACTCATGTTTCTCATTAGGCTCAGTCAATGGGAGGGGCCATCAGTGAGATTAGAGGTTAGGAGAGAGAGAAGAGTAGGGTTTTTTCACTCCCTTGGCGCGTTCCCTGCTGGGCGGCAGTTTTGCAAGGGCTGCGTAATTTCTACTACTGAGGGCCACAGCTGAATTTGGGAAGCCGTCTCCCATAGCTATGAATCTCCCCACACTTTCTCCATGCCCTGTTAGTAATGTGGTAATGGAGTTTCACTATTGCTAGCACCTGAGTGCTTCACATTCCTTTGTTGGTTTCCCTTATCCCTGTCTATATCTTGGAAACAGTCCATGCATAAATTTCTCTTTAATAATCTCCCATACATATTATTCTATTACCCCAAGGCCTAGAAGAGTATCTAGCACAAAGTTAGGAACTCAGTAAATAATTCTTCCAGAAGAATGAATGAACGTGCCTTATCTCAGTTAATTATCATAATTACTTCATGAAGTAGGTGGTTCTATCATTACCACCATTTTATAGATTTGGAACCTGAAGCTTAAAGAGATTAACTTGCCCAAGATTACCCACATTAAGTAGTATCACTAGGACTTAAACTTAGTTATGTCTAATATCAAAGACAAAGACTCTTTACTATTCCATACCCTCCTTAATAAACCAACAGTTTAGGTAAATAATTTTATAGTGCCATTCTTACAGAGGAGGAATACTGGGTCAATATACTCTTCATATGCTTTCTTTTTTGGCTTACAACTCCCATGTTCTCCATGTTTTTCTCCAGATACTGGAGAAGGATATTCTTAGAAACAGATCTGGCACTTATCCTCATATACTCACGTTCTGTTCTTTGAACAAATGACATTCCAGCTTATTCAGAACTGTTACATTTTTTTTTTTTTTTAATCATCATTTTATTGAGATATATTCACATACCACGCAGTCATACAAAACAAATTGTACTTTGGATTGTTTACAGTACCATTACATAGTTGTACATTCATCACCTAAATCAATCCCTGACACCTTCATTAGCACACACACAAAAATAACAAGAATAATAATTAGAGTGGAAAAGCAGAACTGTTACATTTTAATGTAATTTTCCACCAAGATAATCACAGAATTTAAAATGAAAAACTTAGGGCCCAACACATTTAAAACATTTTTAAAACATTTTTAAAAATTTTCAACTCCAGATACTTCTTACTGTCTGGGGCATCTCAATCTACTTTATATGACTATTTTGCAGTTCAGTAATTTTTGATGAAAAGCATTAACATTTTGATATATGTATTTTTTAGAGGAGGTGCTAATACCAAAACTGTCTTCTGTGCCTGAAAAACAATAACATTTAATATAGGCCTAAAGACATCCTTCCTTTGCTGAAAGTATCTTCTTGGCTAAGCAGAAAGTGAATACTAAAGTGAATTTCAGGGTAGTTGCTTCTCAAACTGAGATTTGTAAGCCTAGAGTCTTTAATATACTATATTTGCAAAATTTATTTTAAGTTTTACTGTGGTTAAACTTGTAATTTTCTCTACTTCTTGTACTTGCTTAAACCACTATGCTTAAACCAATTCTTAAGATAGGTTTCTGTGTGGTCATTGGATAAAAAATTTACCTCTCTCCAAAACCAGCAATTCTAAGTGGTAGGTGGATGATCGGTACCAGCTCACATTATTAAACTTGATGTTAAAGATATTTTTTGATATATAAAGATATTTATATATTCACTTAGAGTGGACATGCTGGGAAGTCACCAACATACTTAGTGGACATCTACTAGCCCTCACCTACCCCTGCCCCTTTTCTATTGTGTGCAGATGTTTCAATACGTTTCCATTCTGCAGCCTGGGGAGACATTAGGTTGACTGGCATGGCCTGACCATACCTCAAATCCCAAACAGGGAACAAGTAGCCCCAGTTGCTTATCAGGGGAAGAAATCTCAGTGGTAGGGCCCTGTCCTCCTGAGTTGGGCAGCACAGATTGGTCTCTCCTCTCTGACATGAAGTGGGGCAAGTGACGCTGCCATCCACTGGCCCTGACTCAAGCAGCTGGCCTCCTTAGGAGACCAGTCACGAGGGGATCTCTTCCCCTGCTCTTCGGTCCCTTTGTGTGATGTAAGTAATAAAGTAGTCATTTGCTGAAAGTTTCTGTTGTGCCTGAGCTTGTGTTCCCAGTATGTAGTGACTTGCTCCACAGACACATAAACTGCAACTGAATTGAATCAACTGAAAATGGTACACTTTAGCAGTACATGAAGAACTTCCTTTAGATTATGATTAGTAGTCATTCTTCCTGTTTAATTTTTATTGCTGCTCCTTATATTCTTTATATAAGAGTCCAAATTTTGACATTTCCTCGGAGCTATTGAATAGCTATGGATGGAGCTATTGAATTGGATTTCTTTTTAGCTTTGCCCTATAATATTTTATAATTACATAATACTTTCTTTGAACATGTTCAGTGCTAATCAATGGTCCAAACTAGAAATGATTTAAGTTCAAGTATTTTGATACCTCAAGAAACCATTTTACAAATCACTATCTCAGTGTGTACACTCCATGTTCAAGTGTGTGTACTTTCAATAAGTGAGCAATTTGGCTCTCGTAAGATCTCTGAGATTGTTGTAAAGTCTGTGTGATAGATTAGATATAGATAAAGGACATAAAAATATGAAGAAAACCCATTTCTTATATAGTTTGGATCTTTCTTCCCATCGGAGTTTTATAGGAACTTACACGAAGTTAGCAACTTTTGAATTATGTTTCACAATTCTTCTCATGCTCTTAATTCTCTAGTACCTCTGGAAATCTTAACTAATAGTAAACAAGGTTTAAGAGGTTCACAAGTCCCTGGAAATCTGCTACTTATTCCTGTGTATAGTAGGCTGTGGCTATTGCAAACTATTTGCTGTTCCCTAAGCATTTCTTGTGATTATTTTAAACACCTCTGGGTCTTGATTAATATACTGTTTTCTTTGCTTTGGATGTTCCTTTCCCATTTCTGCTTTTGCAAAACTCTTTGAGGTCCAGCTCTATGTCATCTTCCTAACCTTCCAAGGCTGAAATATTCAACGTTTCCACAGCACTTGACTGATACTATTAGTTTAATGCCTGTTAGAGATTGAATCATGCCCTCCATAAAGACATGTTTAAGTCCTAACCTCTGGTCCTCTGACTGTGAACTTATTTGTAAATAGGATCTTCAGAGATTCTATTAAGATGTGTCCAAATTGAATCAGGATAGGCCTTAATCCTATATAACTGGAGTCCTTATAAGCAAAGGAAATTTGGACATGGAAGTAGAAGGCACAGGAGGAGACTTAAAGAAACAGATTACTATATGACAGAGGCAGAGATTGCTGGTAGGCTACCACCAAGGCACTCCAGATTCTGGATAAAGTATGGATGAACAATACCTTAATTTTGGACTTCTAGCCTTCAAATCTGTGAGACAATAAATTCCTCTTGTTTAAGCCAACCAGTTTGCGGTATCTGTTATAGCAGCCCTGGCAAACTAAGACAATGCCCAACAAACGGTATTTAGTTGTTTATACTGTATCTCTTCTACTAGATGAAAACTCCTTAAGAATTAAGTAACCATGTCTTAATCTACTTTGTATCCCAGAACCTAGCACAGTTCTTGGTATACACATAGAAGATGTGCTCAATAAATGTTAGACCCCACTGAAGGTCATATAATAATCCTTGAGTAATTGCTATTTTATGGCTTTATTATAAGAATGGAGGCTTTAGATGTCCATTGCTGATGGAAATAGGTACCAAGAAGTCAAATAAGTAATTAGGTCACCAAGAAAGTCATTTATAAAGAAAGGAAATTAAAGCCAGCTGTTGTTTTTGTGAGGGAAATGGTTATGGAGACTAAAACCAGACTGTTTGCAGCATGGACAAAGGATGTAATCATTACAATGCAAGGCCTAGCTTCACAACTGTGTTCATGGATCTTTTTAATGCATGGATGTAGAGATGAAAGAGATAGGTCACCACCACTGGCACCATCTTTCTTTAATATACTTCCTTAACCCCATTTTATTGTCAGTGCATATGGAAGTACATGGCAAGCCAAAGAAGAGAAAACATGTTGCTTTTCCCAAAACTGTCTTCTATTTTTACATAGTGCTTATGAGAGCTTGGTAGTAGCAGTTGAGTTTACCAGCCCAGGAAGAGGAAACTTTGAAGCGGAGGAGAAGAGAAAGGAGAAAAGTGCTTTAGTTCTATTTAATCAGATAAGAGCTCTTTTAACCAGTCTTCACAACTCACTGAATTAACAGATGCTTTCTATTTCCTTTTAAACATAATACAGACATCTACAGCAAACTTTAAGTTTGATTGTGGTAGACTCTTCCCTTGCATACATGCAAATTAGTACTCCAAGAATCAACTGTGTTTGTTCCCAAATTTATTTGTGCCAGTTTGTGGCTATAATAGTTACTGAATTATGTAACTTAAATAAATATCACACAAACTAATGATATACGAGCATGAAAAGAGTTACTTTCCAGTAAAATTAAGTTACTTTTGAGTAAAGGGATGCTGCTAAAAAGAATGTTGTCAAATTAGGTGTGGTAGGCAACTGTAAAAGATTGTAAAAACACAATAAAAATCTAGATGGATTCTGTGCTTAGATGCTTTACAATGTCCTTAAGATTTCACCTACTTTAAAGAAACCAAAACTGGAATTCATAGACAATACCTCATGGGAGTGATTTGTGTAAGAAACACCAGGCAGAAGTTCAAACAGCAGATATTTACTGTAAGAAAATGCATATGGGGCATGTTTTTGAGGCAGACCAACATTGTAACATATAGAAGTAGGTACAATTTCTTTAAATTAAGAAATGGCAATTCCTTTAGTTCTTTCTTATGGGATATACCCTTTAATATCTTTGATAACCTTCTGTCTAAGATTCTACTACATTAATAGGAGAAGTTTAGAATTAGATGCTGAAAGTCAATGAAGCTGAAATATGATGTTGCACCTAAGACCTATGAATCTCACCTGTTCACCAGCTTGGGATTCCCCAATGATGAAACGGTCTCCTGGGCCATCAGCAGCTGTGAGATGGAACAGAATCAAGAACAAACATCAGTATGAACATATAACCAGGAGCAAGAACCTAGTATTGGAATTCTAAAATTTGGCTCAAGTTATCTGATAAGGATTCAGAAAAGTGGAATACTTTTCTGGTCTCCTAAATTAGATAATGACTTTATTATTTTTTATCATCCAATCTGATCTTCATAATAATCCAGTGAGGTAGGAAGGACAGATATTCCCCTTTCTTCATTTGGCAGCTGAAGGAAATGAGCTTCAGAAAGAAGGAACTCAGGCAGAAAAGGTTAAAAGCCTTGAACAAGCTCTGGTTAGAAGTAGAGCTAGGACTAAAACCCAATTTCTTAATTTCCAGAACAGTATTTTTTTTTTTTTTTTAATACTGGATCACAGTGTTATCTCTGAATCAGAAGATACAGGCAGTACTATATCACATTTTCCATTGGCTAGTTATTTATTTTTAAATTAGAAGGAACACTTTCAGAATTGGGGTGGAAAATGTTTTTATCCAATCTTTTTTTTCTACATACAATATAGTAATGGCTGAATGAAAAAATATTACAGGAGATAAATGTATTCATAAGGGTTTTCTTGAGGTTTGATGTGTCTTTCAAACCAATACGAGGTAATGCAATTGATGAGTTTTATGATCATGGCCATTACCTCCATTTAATTTGAATACAGCAAGGTTTGGAGCAAATACACAAAAAAGATAACACCTTCTATATAATTATTTTAACTATATTTGCAATCACATTATAAATAAAATAAATATTTCCCCCTCTTTTATACTGAACAAATGAAATTCATGGTTTCTATCTGTAACTAAAAGTAGTATGTTTTCTAAAGGCTTTTATACAATACTGTTTATAATGAGCCACTTTTTTCACAGATGGCTTTGATTAACCTGATGTGGAAAGGGACAAGGAATTAACATTGGGTCCCATTTATATAGCAGCTGTTGTATCTTGTGTTTTATAGACATTATCTCAGTAAATAAACTCTTGCTTTCTTGTGTTTTTTTTTTTTTAATCCTATTGTATTTTCAGGGCTCACTTGTAAAAGCTAGAATAGTTTTCCTCCAATTCTATTTTTATTATGACACTTCAGTGCTTTTTTTAACTTTATTTTAAAAAAATGAACAATTTAAAACATACACCAAAGTCATTCTTCTATGTTATCAACATTTTGTCCATCTTGTTTCATCTATTACTCACTTATTTTTACAGTATTTTAGAGCAAATCATGATTTTCTTACTATAAAAAATTAAAATGTCAATTATTTTTCAGTGAGCTGTATACTCACTGCAACTCAATTGTGAACAGACTTACTTTTAGTTATTTCTCTATTAGAGAAATCATTATCAGTTTGCCTCTTCCCATATGCAACCTAGACATCTTCTCTTTTTAATTCACATACACGAAAAAATTAGCATAGTTTTAGAAGCAAAACAAAGCTGAACCTAAATCCAGATTCTGCCTATTTTTAGCTTTAGGGCTTTTAGCAAGTTACAAAACCTCTCTAAGCTTCAGTTTTCTCAATGATAAAAATGGGGATAATCGTACATTTAAAATAATACCTTTTAAAGCTACTATTTTCTTTCATTCATTTAGTAAACTTCTACAGAGTATCCTCTATGTCCCAACTGTCATATTAGGTGCTGGTGAGAGGTTACAGAGTAAAAATGGATGATGTTTTCTATTCTAATCCAGTGCAGGTTGTTGCAGTGTTTTTCAAACTCCGCATCACAAATGAAGGTGCATTGTAAAATCAATGTATAAACAATTTATTAAATGAGAAAGAATGGAAGATATATTTCATAACACATAGTAAAGATGAGTGTTATTTCATGAAACTTGTTTTTGTATATATGTGTGTATGTATGTATATTTACATATATAATTGTCTTGTGATGTATAACATATAATGTATTCAGTGTGTTTCTTCCCATTGTTAAAACAAAACTCTTAAAGCCACTGATATGGTGAAGGAGACTAGATTTTAATCAAATAATAAAATTAATGAATATATATTTACATTAAGAAAACCATTGTAAAGGAAAAGAGCATAGTTTTATGAAAGCATACAATTTAAACACCTGAGCTACACTAGAGGGTCAGGGAAAGCTTCCCTGATAGAGAAGAATTCTGGATCCTGAATATGAAGGATGAGTAGGAGCTAAGTAGTAAGTTGGCAAAAGACGTGTGTGAGTGTGTGTGTGTGTGTGTGTGTGTGTGTGTGTGTGTGTGTGTGTGTGTATGACAGAGAGAGAGAGAGAGAGAGAGAGGGTGGGGGGTGGGGGTGAGAGGCAAGAGAGGTGGTGGCAGGTAAAGGCCTGTGGCCATGTCCTTCTTATATCTTATACTCTAGCCATTTTCAACTTCTAGTACTGTAGTTACCTGAGAATATCAAGATGACTCACACCAGCTCCATGACATACATTACTTCCCTACATTGGAGTGTACTTCCCTATCTCTGCCCTCTGATCAAAGACTTCTTAGCTTTTAAGACTTAACTCATGTCACTTCTCTGTGATGTCATATATGACTCCCCACTCCTCAAGAATCATCTACTTCCTCTTTTATATCCCCAGTGTACCCTGAGTAACTCTAATGATAATTTATTAATGTATTTGCAGCTATTTGTCTCAGGGGAATCCCTAGCACTTGCTGTATAATGGTCAATATGTTAAGTGTTTAAAATGTTCAGCAAATGAGTGAGTGTGGCTCCTAAAAATCTTTTTAGAAAGATGCAGGCATGAGTAAACAAATAATTTGTTCCTCTTATTTTCCAACACAAAATGCTATATTTCAAATGTCATCCATTTTCTGCTGATACATGTATATCTTTTTCTCAAAAACCTGAATCAACATTCACTATCTTTAGAATGTTTAGAAAGATGCTCTGCTCAATCCTGTATAACTTAGATTATGTTGTTATTCTGTCTAGCATAGTTAATACTCAGTAAATATTTGTTAAAAGAATAAAGAAATGACTTAGGCATTCTTGCAAAACTTAGGAAGTTTGTAAACTGACTTGCACTTAATTAGTATTGTGCTTTGTGAGTTTTCTTAAATCATTTCATCAATGTGTATATTTTACCTCTTCCGCTAGATTATGAGCTCCTTAGGAGAGACCACTTCCTTAATTTTTTTTTTTTTGAAATCCTCTGCTCTTCACTCTTCATCCTTTCTCCTATTTTCCACAAATGCAAACACACTGAAATGCACATGCACACACACTGAAAATGTTTAAATCAATGTTTTGCACAAATGTCACTGAATAATGAGGGACTGCAGATTATCTGTGGTACTATAGGGACAGGTCTCCTATAGTCTCAGGGAGGCCAATCTGAATAAGCCCTTAAGTGATTCCAAGAAGCAAGGTCCTTTGTTATCAGGGGAGATGCTGATTGGGGAGAGAATACGTATTCACTTGAACTATGTTCCCCTCACTGTGACGCTTTCTACCTGTTAACTATACTTACATATTGCTGGTCAAAGGAAGGCTTAGTTAGTCAACAATATAGATTATTGGTACCAATAGAGGAGTCATTTTTATCATTTTCCTTATAACAGCACTTCTCAAACTTTAATGCACATGCAAATCATATGGATTTCTTGCTAAAATATAGATTTACATTAGTAGGTTTGGGATAGGGCTTGAGATTCTACATTTCTACTGATGCTGATGCTGCTGGTCCACGGACTACTCTTTGTGAGGAGCAAAGTACTAGAAGACCAAACTTAATATGGACAAATTCAGACTAAAAGAAAACATGTGGAATAAAAACGTAGGGAACTACCACAGGAGTCCTGATTTTACATCTTTAATACCAAGGCATACTATTTCTTATAAAGACAGAGAAATAATTATCAATCTATCTAACTTGCTGATATCTACTTTTAAATATCTTTTAGAGACAGGATAAAAAAAAAGTTGCCATATTCAAGATGAATTCTACAGGCTTGGGTGGGAAGAGGGGAAGTGGAGGTATGGTGGCACATGGACCTAAAGCATGGAAAGAAATAAACTAACTAAACAAGCCACAGTATGACATTAGAAAAGACGGTGGAAGATTTCAGTAAAGGCTTAGAATCTTTTTTTCCCCTAATTTTGATATATATGCAATGAGTTTTCTTTTCTGCTTTCTAACTGTAGAATTTAATTTGAACCAAGTGATAAAAGCAATATAAATCAAACCCTATCAGCAATTTATAATGCTTAATGTTAGATCCTGAAGCTGTTCTCAGTTTCTCTCTCTTTTTTAAATGTCCAGAAAACACTTTTAGTCCTATTTACCTGTTTATTTGAAGATTTCTGGTTATAACATTTTACATAAAATTGATTCTATCAGATAACTATTTGTTATTGCAATGGTTTCTCATTTCTTATAGGAAAGAACTTTTAATAGACAATGATCACCCCAAACCATCTGCCATAAAACTGTCCTACATTTTCATTTGCTGGCCATATGTGACCTCTCTTTAAGCCTCCTGAAAACTGTATAACTATTTTTTAATTTTCAATAAATGTTGGGGCTTAATAAACTGTGGCCTGTAGAGAGAGCATGACTTTACAAAAGTCCTAGGAAATATCCTTGACAAGAAATAAGGTAGAGGGATTAAGGATTTGTCTGCTCTGATTATTGAACTACATTTCCTAAATTGGATGATAGGCACATGGCAACAGTATGCATATACTAACATACAGATTACAGGAAGAGTTGGAGTGAGGTGAGGGCAAGAGAAGGTGACAAGGCTGAAATAAAAGGATTAATACTAGTTGCAATTATATTGAGGGATTACATAAAGTGAGTCATTTGTGATTTTAAATCTGCTGTCTTTTTTTCTTTAGGGAAAGTAGGGAACTGGGTGTAGAACAGATGAGTGAGAAGACATTTTACATCCTTTACCGTCATCTTCCAGAGGAAAATTCTCATTTATTGTTAGTATTGGGAAAGGAAGTATAATTTTTCCTTAAATACAGTGTTTTAAGATTTTTGGGATTAACTAAATTAATTATTTTAAATTACCTCTGCTCACAGGAGCAATATTCCCACATCATAAGCCTCTCTACTTCTTACAACGTATCCTTTGGTAGAAGGCAGCAGGCTGACAAATGAGTTGGAGAACCAGCTGTGGCCAAAGAGTATTTAAATGGATAAACTAGAAACCCTGGAACATGACTTCTGTGAGAGAATAAGAATTAACTCTAAATCAAAAACGCTACAGATGGAGGGGCAAGATGGCGGCATAGAGAGGAGTGGAATTTAGTCAGTCCCCTGGAACAATAAATAAACAACCAGGAACAACTAGTAAATAATCTGGAATAACTGCTGGGGGATAGTCATGACCGTCCACATTTTGTACACCAACCTGGACTGGGAGGAATGCCTCAGATCACAGCACAGAATCTGTAAGTAAAAGCTGTGGAATCGCGCCGAGAACCCCGCCCGCCGTGGCAAGCTTTGCTGCAAAACCTCGCTGTGGTAGAAACTAGCAGCACTCTCCCAGTGAGCGAATATAGCTCAGCTGAACTCCAACTGGGGTTTTAATTAACAAATGTAGACTGCTGAATTGAATAGTTATCTGATAAAATCAATTTTATGTAAAATGTTATAACCAGGAATCTTCAAATAAACAGGTAAATAGGACTAAAAGTGTTTTCTGGACATTTAAAAAAGAGAGAGAAACTGAGAGCAGCTTTAGGATCTAACATTAAGCATTATGAATTGCTGTTAGGGTTTGATTTATATTGCTTTCATCACTTCCTTCAAATTAAATTCTACAGCTACAAACCTCCAAGAAGCAAACAGAAGCTTTTAGTGACTACTGACCTTAAAGAACCCAGAAGACTCATCTGTACTGGGAGCGGGGCCCAGAAGACTGGGTGTTACCTCTGGCTGACGAGTGAAACTGGGGGGCTGTGTACTGGCTCCAAAAGAGGGCTTTCTGTCCCTTTTTCTCTCTCTCAACCTCAGGGGCTCAGAAGAGAGAGCTGCAGCCATTTTCAGTTTGCAGTGCTCTGACCCAGACAGGGGTGCAGATAACAGAGTCAGAGAGAGATTCACATGCATATGATAACTCCTGAGGGGGTGTATTTTCCCTAAGAGTAAGGAAGTGGGGCCCAGTTTTCCCTTCAGAACCAGACCACAGAGCCTAGGGGAAAAAAGCCAAAACAGAAACTGAAGCCAAAACACATCTTCTTACACCAGTCGGGAGTGACAGGCTGACAGGTACCACCTGCTGGGCAGGTTAGGAAAAGCACAGCAAGTGGAAACCTAACAGGAAAGTCTGTCATTATTCTAAGATACACCCTGAATATAACCTCGTTCTGAGACCTGAACTCATTCTGGTCTGGGAAAATCTGACTGGGGTAACCAAAGAAACCAGAAGCCAAGACAACAAAAAACTATAATCTATACCAGAAAAAACAAAGATATGGCCCAGTCAAAGGAACAAACACACACCTCAATCAAGATACAGTTGAGATATTGTTTCACTTTAATGAAATAATCTATTAAAGATTTTCAAAGAGATATGCTAAATCAAATAAAAAACCAAATCAATGAGTTCAGGGAAGATATAACAAAAGAGACGAAGACTATAAAGAAAACACTGGGTGAACATAAGGTAGAAATCTAAAGTTTCAAAAAACAACTGGCAGAAGCTATGGAAATGAAAGGCACAACACAAGAGATGAAAAACACAATGGAGACATACAACAGCAGATCTCAAGAGGCAGAAGAAAACACTCTGGAACTGGAGAACAAGACACCTGAAATCCTACACACAAAAGAACAGATAGGGAAAAGAATGTAAAAGTATGAGCAATGTCTCAGGAAAGTGAATGACAACATGAAATGCACCAATATATGTGTCATGGGTGTCCTAGAAGGAGAAGAGAAGGGAAAAGGGGCAGAAGCAATAATAGAGGAAATAATCAAGGAAAATTTCCCATCTCTTATGAAAGTCATAAAATTACAGATCGAAGAAGTGCAGTATACCCCAAACAGAAAAGATGTGAATAGGCCTATGCCAAGACACTTAATAATCAGATTATCAAACATCAAAGACAAAGAGAGAATCCTGAAAGCAGCAAGAGAAAAGTGATCCATCACATACACAGGAAGCTTGATAAGACTACGTGCGGATTTCTCAATAGAAACCATGGAGGCAAGAAGGAAGTGGGGTGGTATATTTAAGATACTGAAAGAGAAAAACCGCCAACCAAGAATCCTATAACTGGCAAAACTGTCCTCCAAATATGAGGAAGAGTTTAAAATATTCTCTGACAAACAGACAATGGGAGAATTTGTGAACAAGATACCTGTGCTACAGTAAATACTAAAGGGAGCACTAAAGACAAATAGGAAAAGACAGGAGTGAGAGGTTTGGAACACAATTTTGGGTGATGGTTGCACAGCAGTGTAAGTACACTGAACAAAGATGACTATGAGTATGGTTGAAAGAGGAAGGTTAGGAGCATGTGGGACACCAGAAGGAAAGAGGAAAGATAAAGATTGGGACTGTATAACTCAGTGAAACCTAGAGTGCTCAATAATTGTGATAAAATGTACAAATGTTTTTACATGAGGGAGAACAAATGAATGTCAACCTTGCAAGGTCTTAAAAATAGGGTGGTATTCTGTTTATTAACAGAAACTTTGTATTATGCTTCCTTTGATGTAACAGGCAATATACCAAAGCTAAATGCCTATAAGAGGGGGTAATAAGGGAGGGGTATGGGACTCCTGGCATTGGTGATGTTGTCTGACTCTTTTATTCTACTTTAGTTTAATTCTCTCTTTCCTTCCATTGCTTTTTAGCTGTCATGTTTTTTTTTTCTTTCTTTTTCTTTCTTTCTTTTTTTTTTGTCTCTCTACTTTCTTTGACTCTTCCTCCTTCTTTGTGGAAGAAATGGAGATGTCCTTCTATAGATAACAGTAATGGTGGTCTATACATAAATATGTAACTATACAGGGAACCACTGACTGTTTACTTAGGACGGAAAGTATGGTAGGTAAAAAAAAAAAAACGTGCTGTTGAAGAAACCTTGAGGGCACTACATTGAGTGAAATAAGTCAGACCCATAAGGACAAATAATGCATGGTTTCACTGATATGAACTAATTATAATATGTAAACACATAGACGTGAAATATAAGTTAACAGGATATAGAATGAGGCTAAAGATTAGGGAGTGATTGTTTATTATGAGCAGAATGTTCAACTAGGTTCAACCTAAGTGTTTGGAAATGGAGAGAGGTGATGGTAGCACGTTATTGTAAGAATAACTGACAGTGCTGAATGGTGTGTGAATGTGGTGGAAAGGGGAAGCTTAGAGTCACATATGTCACCAGAAGGAAAGTTGGAGGTTAAAAGATGGGAATGCATAAAACAGTGAATCTTGTGGTAGACAATGTCCATGGTTAACTGTACAAATACCAGAAATCTCTTTCATGAACTAGAACAAATGTATGACGCTATAACTAGAAGCTAATAATAGAGGGGTATATAGGGAAAAAACATACCTATTGCAAACTAAATACTACAGTTAACAGTATCTTAACATTCTTTCATCAACAGTCACAAATGTACTATACTAATACTATGAGTCAATAATGGAGGGGGGTGGTTAGCGGTAGGAGAGGAACTGAGTTTTCTTTTTTGTCTTTATTTTTTTTGCCCTAAAAATTGGAAAAAAAATTAACTGTGGTGATGGATGCACAGCTGTATGATGCTAGCGGGGGCAACTGATTGTGTACTTTGGAATTTTGGATAATTGTATGGTACGTGAATAATCTCAATAAAATTAAAAAAAAAAGGCTACAGATGGTGTCTACTGAATTTTAGTATTTACTTTAACCCATTGGAAGGAAGTGCAACAAAATGGTAATAGTGTCCAAAACAGTGAAATAATGGGTAATTTAAAATGTTCTTGATATTCTGTATTTTTCCATAAGCATGTATTTTATTCAAGATGTAAAAAAAGAAAAAAAAAAGCTTTAAAAATTCACTTTAACCAAATGGTTAAGGATTTCTTACTATATCCTTCAAGAATTGTATGTTACACATGGTTCTCAAAATAATTCCTAGCGTGTTCAAAATATTCTCTTTTCTAAATGTTCCCAAAATAAGTTCTGATGAGATAAGTCTTGCAAACTGAACCTTTGCATGAAAGTTGAACTTGGGATTCTGAGATATTTTTGCCTTTATTAACACTTAAATAGAGACTGCAAGACAATGGGCTCCAACATCACCACAGGAGGGTGTAAATGCATCAAGATCAGCTTATTCAGTAAAGGGAGAAATATATCTTCAGAAACATGAAGAATAAACATATTGTATGGGTTCTAATTGGTAAAATGCTACTTTAATCTTCTTTTCTCTGCTTTTATTTCTCAAATTCACTTCCTCCTGAATGCAGTTTTAGGTTTATTAGGTTACGGGTCCTTTTATTAGTATATCATCACCATTTGACTCCTGATTTCTTTACATTATTATTATTTTTTTTTTCTTTAAAGCCGTTCCTATGTATTTCTTATTTCCTTAGTCACTTTATTACTGTCTTGATTTTTCAACCCACATACCTTAAAGCAAGTGATCCTTCAACTGGTTTGGAGTTTTATCCCACATGTTTCTGAAGGATATGGCTAATGCTTAGTAATCCAGAGCAAGTTAGCAACCTCTTTACACCTAGAGTGTTAGCAATGCTCACAGGTGCCACTGGTTATTACTGGAAGGCCTAAGGCAAAGGCAGAGGAGAAGAAAAAAAGGGAGAATAAAGGGAATGGGAGAAAGGAATAGAAGTAAAGGAAGAAAGGGATGGAGAGAAGGAGGTACACAAAGTAGAGAGTGGTAGAGAGCCACAATTGCCTCAAGGATATTCTTTAATAAAACACTGCCTGGTGAGGGTAGCACAACATTTTGAACGCAATTAAGAGCACTGTATCTGAATGTTGTTAAATGGGGAAAACGTTAGATTCTATATATGGTGTTAGAATAAAATTTTTAAAAAAGATTCATGAAAGTATATGACACAAATGAACTCTAAGTTAAACCATGGGCTATAGTTAATAGTACAATTATAAAAATGTGCTTTCAACAGTTGTAACAAATTACTACACCAATGCAAGGTGTTAATAATAGGGTGGTATATGGGAATCCTGTATTTGATGCATGATTCTTCTGTAAACCCACAACTTCTTCAATAAAACAACAACAAAAACACTGCCTGCGGTGGTATTACAATACTGACGAGATAAACGAATGCATTTGCTTGCAAAGAAATGAAAATCACCTTAATTACTTACTTGATATGGCAAAAAAGACTTTTAGGATTCATAGCATTTGTCTTTATGAATTACAGATAAAGGTTACAAGACCAAATGTTACTTTTAGTCTATGCCTCTTTGTCCACTGATGGCTTCTGCTGCCTCAGTGACACAAACAGATATGTAGACACATGCTTTGGGATCTGACCATATCCACAAATGTTATCTGTTATATGTTTTATCTCTATGTTATATCTTAGAGAACTAGTGATACTTAATAAGAAAGAAATAATGAGGATCAAGGCATGGTAGACAATCTCTTGAATTTTTTATACTGTGAGATGTCATTTTAGACATTTTGTGTGAAATAACTAAAAAAAATCACTACTCTAACACAAAAGAATAAATAAGTACTGAACAGTAATTATATGTAAAAATTTCTTTGATATATTCCACAGTCGCAGAAAGCCTCTTTCACGGCTTACATAGGCTAACTGTTCTTTTTGGCAACAAGAAAAGCTCCAAGCGATAGTTTCCTTTTATTGAACTGCCGTTACCGCATGCAAAATCACAGAACAACCTTCTGTTTGAGAGTTGTTCTGCCTCAAATAACTTATTTTCTCACTCTCTCCTAGTTCATATTACCAAGAATGTAAAAAATAGACTTTCTAGTCCCTTCAATATTTCATCTGCAGTAATTAGCTGTTCTAGTCTGCAAGTAAGAATTTTCTTTCATTTTATAGCAACCCTATGTGGCTATGGATTATAAGATCAAAGCAGGATTTACTTTTTAAAAAGGGAATAAGAAACAAGAAGAACCAATGAGGTTATTTAAAAAATAAAATAAATTTCTTTCTGGACAGTATTCATTATAATAAACACTGTAGAAGGAATAAACTTGGAAGAAAAAAACATAGGAGCCACTGGGGATTTGTTATTTATGTTTTGGCTTTGACAATTTCAGAAGTACTCTAATCTGGTGGAATCAAGTTATTTGCTACATGAGGCTCATTCAAGATAGTCTTCCTGAGAAAGAATACACTAATGAGAATTAAAATATAAGGTCAATTTCCCTACCAATTTATTTACACAGAATATGAGAGTAACAATTCAGAAAAATGTTATCTTTTTTTCAGAGGTCAAAGTAAATGTGTTTATATTAATAATAATAATAATGATAATAATTACTACTATTAAACATTTAAAAAGACAATTAATTATGAGTGTCCTTTTTTTGTGTGCCAGGTACTTCACTAAGGCCTTCTGTGGCATCATTTAATCCTTACAACAACTTGTTGGGTAAGTACTGCAAAAATTATCATTATTTTATAGATGAGGAAACTGAGGCTCAAAAAGTTTAAGTGATTTGCTCAAAATTACAAAGATTGAACTGGCACTAGAACCCAGATCACTCTGACTTTGTTCAAAGTCTTGCTTCTAACATAAAAAAGATACTGCTAAGAGATGGTGACTGAAGGAAGAGATTAATGAATATATCTAATTGCAAAAAGTGGGGGATTATTTTAATGGCTAGATACAATAATTTAAAAGAAACAGTAAAAAAATTCTGTAACTGACCATTAAAAAGGAATTGTCCTTCTTTAACAGCTCTGCTAAATTGGGAAATGCTTTGGATATTTCTGCAACTATATGGGCCTTGAGTTAATAACTAATAACAGTTTCTAAGCAATTCAGTTGCATTTTCACCTTGGGTTCTCAGATTGGACTTTAGGCAGGCAAAGCCTATTTAGTATGTGCTTTAAAGCTTTATACAATCTCAGCCACCTCTGAGAGCTTCAATTGCCAGTACAACCTGGGGCTCCAGAGCTTTGAAGGCTGGCCTCCTCCAGGGAATTAGAGGTTTTCCTCATATTTTCTTTTCATGAAGCCCTTTATTGATGTATGAGTTTAAAGAAGGAAAACAGACCAACCCACTTTATCCTTGTGTTGGGAATCTGTTCTGATCATCTTTGACCATATAGATATTACTAACTAGAAAACATGAAAACTTCCAGGCTAGATGGTCTGCTTCCTGGCATGTTGAGGGGCTGAGGGACTAACTTACAGTAGAGTGCTTTTATTCAATTCCTACATATATATTTGTAAGCAAGAATTTTCATGTCAGCATAGTACTTTCACTGAAAAGTTTTAATCAAGATCTTGCCAGAAAATATACAGGTGTAGATTAATGTGTTTATCTGTGAATGAAGCTCTTCTGATAACCATGGGGGAAACTGATGCCACAGATGCTAAATGCCTGGAATGACCCAAAGTCTGAAAAAAAAAATACAGAGTGAGTTGGATGATACTCAAGAAAACCAAAATATTTACCTCGGACAGCATAGCCATCTTTCACTGATGCTGGGAAGGGGGGTAGGTTGTCTTTTGCATACACATCTTGAGCAAGGACTCGCCCCATTCCATCTGAAAGAACAGAAAAAAAAGATAAAAGAAAAATGTGGACTTTGAGAACAATGGGGTAAGAAGGCAGCCATAAATAAGATGGGCATGTGTGCATGTCTGACACACTTGTAAATGGGCTTAGTCAGACCTTCTGACTCCTGTCCCAAGGAATATGAGACAGAAGGAAGTGATGCATCCTGGTGTTTGTAATAAAAGATTAGATTCAGTCAACTTATAGAACTGCTTTCAGAGATTATCTGAATATGCCTAGCTATAACGTCATCAAAGATATGCTCAAGTTGATGTGTCATTAATCCTTTAACCCAAATATGATTTCCTTTAAAAGGAAAGCCAATTCTTAAACATTTTCATACCTGTTGACCCTGTAAATTCACTTCTAGAAATCTATCCTAAGACAATGGATAAATATTAATGCACGTTTTTATTTCAGAGTTGCTTATATTAGTGAAAAATGGAAAGAAACCAAAAGATAAATAATATCGGAATTTAAATAAACAACGGTCTATCCTTTTGATAAAACACTATGCAGGCTAAGGTAATGTTAACAAAGAATATTCGTTGACACAGGAAAAGTCTTATGACATGCTTAAAAACATAAAATTGTATACACAATATATAATTTAACTATATTAACATATATGCATGTATATCTATAAAAAAGACAGGAAGGATATACATGAAAATATAAAGCATTTGTTATCTCTATAAATCAGGATTATATGTGATTTTATTCCCTTGGCTACACTTTTCTGAAAATTTTCAAGGTTTCTAAAAAGAACGTGTTATTTTTATAATCAGAAACCATTTTTTTCTTAAAAAGAAAAAATGTAAAGAAAAAGAAGGAGCTTCTCAATCATTCTATTTGAATCTTAGCCTTTGATTTTGGAAGTGACTATTCAAACCACTCTGAGTGGTAATTTTTGGCTAGAGCTCAGGAAATTGAACCAGTGTTAGTGAGAATAATAGTTTGAAGAGTCATGACCAATTCCTAAATCCCCTGTAAGAACCTGCCTTTATTATTATTTTAAAAGAAGTAAAAGAGAAGAAAATAGGAGGCAGAGAAGGAAGATGAGGAGTGGAAAAGAAATCATGCCTCTCTCCTATTCTGGAGTTATCCTGGAGCTTTGGATCATATTTTGTAAGGCAAGGGAGGTGGTGGGACAAGAGGGTCTGATGTGTGGTTTTGGTTCACACATACAACATTAACTCCCAAATGGACCTAGAGCTATACGATAGTCTCTGGTACCGAGCCCCACTGCATTTGCCAAGGATCACAATAAACATCCTGTGTTGTTGGCTCTTTATCTGGAACTAATATGGCCTGTGGTGGTGAAAATGGAAGCTCGACACCAGTTCAGATCATAACTTTCTAAGAGAATGACTTGGCTGCAATTTTGAATAGCTCAGTAATAATGGTTAATAATAAAAAATAGCACAAAGTCTGAGTTTTGCTGGCAGCTGGCCCAGTTAATCTAACAAATGTTTATACAGAATTTTATAAATTACTAAGTGATATCATATATAGATAATCTCATTTAACCTTCACAAAGTGTAGTAAGTCATCATTACCCTCATTTTACGGATGAAGAAAGGGAGGTTTATAAAGGGCAAGTCACTTACCCAAGTCATGTACTTCATAGGTGGCTAAAGCTGGATTGGAATCTAGCTTTTAGATTTTCCAATCCTTAGTACAATGGCAACAGCTATTAGCATTCATGTTCCCTCTACCTACTGCTCTTCTGTTTCTCTGACATTTTAAAAAGCTACAAGTAATGCTCAACAAATCAAAACCACAATGAGATAACATTTTTCATCCACTAGAATGGTTATTATTTAAAAAAAAAAGGAAAATAAGTATTGGAGAGAAAATAAGTATTAGAGAAATAGAAACACCCATTAATTGTTCATGGGAATGTAAAATGGTACAGCCACTGTACAAAACAGTTCGGTGGTTTCTCAGAAAGTTAAGTATAGAATTACTATATGACCCAGCAATCTCACTTCTAGGTATATATTCAAAATGACTGAAAGCAGGAACTTGAACAGATATTTACATACGATGTCCATAAGGGCATTATTCACAGAAGCCAAAAGATGGAAGCAACCCAAGTGTTCATCTACCAATGAATGGATAAATAAAATATGGTATATACATACAATGGAATAACATTATTCAGCCTTAAAAAGGAATGAAGTTCTGATACATGCTATAACATGGATGAACTTTGAAGACACCATGTTGAGTGAAATAAGCCAGACACAAAAAGACAGATATTGTATGATCTCACTTATATGAAATAATTAGAATACGCAAATTCATAGTGTCAGAAACTAGAATACAGGTTACCAGGGGCTAGGGTGGGGATAGGGAAGGGAGAGTTAATGCTTAATTGGTATGGAGTTTCTGTTTGGGGTCATGGCAAAGTTTTGGCAATGGATGATAGGAATGGTAGCACAGCATTGAAAATGTAATGAACACCACTCAATTTTATATTTAAAAGAAGTTAAAATGGGAAGTTTTAGGTTTTTTATGTTACCAGAATACAAAATTAAAAAAAAACTGTAGAATTGTACAAAACAAATAGTGAACCCTAATGTAAATATGGACTACAGTTAATACTATAATTATATTTATATTGTTTCATATTGTAGCAAAAGTACCACACTAATGATAAGTGTTAATAGTAGGTAAAACTGCAAGAGTGAGGGGATTATATGGGAACTCTATTTCTGCATGATTTCTCTATAAACCTACAACTTCTCTAAAACAAACAAAAAAAAAATTAAAAAGCTACAGGTAACTGTTGGCCATAAGTATTAACAGCTATTTTTTATTCCCTAAACCCCTGCCAGTAGCTCAGGGGAAGCAGTGCATGTTCAGCATGGTTCTCCTCAGTCCCACTGTCCAGGAAGAAAGAGGTGCTGCTTAGTATGGTAAGTTTGAAAGACTGTTGATACTGACATGCAGATCTCATAGTGGCTTAAAATGTAAATGACTGAGTTAACATAACAATTTGAGAGGACAGGATTATTGATTATCTTCTGTTTTTGCAACATTTGGAAGTATGTCACTTAGTATGTCTAAGTGACTAAGGTCTTACTGACAGCCAGTTTAGAGAAAGGCATATCAGTTGATTTGATTTCTCTCCTTAATGCCCCAGTTACTCATATATCTTGTGTATTTCCATTCTGGAGGGCACATATGGTATAGAATCTGTTCAATCAAAATTTGATGACATTTGATTCAGGAAGCTAAAGTAAAAACTTTGTTCTGGCAGTTTGCAATAATAATTAACCTCCTCATCCCAAGATACACATAAGCACTAAAAAATAGTTGCCAAATTTCTGAGAAGGCTCAAATAATAACTGGTTTGTGAAAATGTATATATGACAAGAAATAACCAAATTATTTAAATGTTACAACACACCCAAATTGTTTGAGGCTGCAAAATAAAAAACATATACTATTATATAGAACAAGGCTAAAGAATGGGGAGTAGTTGCTTATCATGAGCAGAATGTTTAACTAGGTTGAACTTAAGTGTTTCGAAATAGACAGAAGTGACAGTAGCATGTTATTGTGAGAATAACAAACAGTGCTGAATGGTGTGTGAATGTGGTGGAAAGGGCAAGCTTAGGGTCATTATGTCACCAGAAAAAAAGCTGGAGGTTAAAAGATGGGAATGCATAAAACAGTGAATCTTGTGGTGGACAATGTCCATGATTAACTGTACAAATATCAGAAATCTCTTTCATGAACAAATGTACGGTAATATAACTAGAAGTTAATAATAGAGGGGTATATAGGGAAAAATATACCTATTGCAAACTATGTACTACAGTTAGTAGTATTTTAATATTCTTTCATCAACAGTAACAAATGTACTATACCACTACTATGAGTCAATAATGGTGGGGGGTGGTTAAGGGCATGGGAGGATTTGAGTTTTCTTTTTTATTTTTATTTCTTTTCTGGAGTATTGAAAACATTCTAAAAATTGAAAAAAAATTAACTGTGGTGATGAATGCACAACTATATAATGGTACCATGAACAGTTGATTTTACACTTTGGATGATTATATGGCATGTGAACAATGTCAATAAAATTGAATTAAAAAAAATCCTATTATTAGAATTCTGTGATGCTGATTTAAGACTCCTAGCACAATATGAAGAATGTTTATAATAGTTTGACCTTTTTTTTTTCTGAAACGTGTCCAGTTTCTGATACAAAGTATGATTTGTCCCATCTTAAACATGCTGGACTTTTTCTTCTCTCTGTGCCTTTGCAGATAATACTGCCTTGGATTGGAATGTCTTTCTTTCCCTCCTCTTCTCCTCCTCCTGATAAATCTCATGCCTCCTTCAAGGTTCAACTCAGATGTCACCTCTTCTGTTTTCTTTCTTTTACTGAGGCAAATTAGTTCATTCACTACTATATACTAAACACTGGGAACAAAAATACTAGTAAGCTCTGGCTGATGTTTTCAAGGAATTCACATGTACAATGCAATAGGGAAGATGGAGAAATAGTATGATGTGGCAATGACAGAGATACATGCAGGGTGATACAGAAGTCATACAGAAAATCACCTAACCATGAATTTATAAAGAAGCAAGAAAATTTTCCTACATGAGATGACACCTGAATTAAGCTTTAAAGGACAAGTAACCAAGTAGAAGGGGTGCATTTTAGACATAAAGAAGGATCAAGGTGAGTATTGCTAAGGGAAGGAGAGGAGAGAGGAGTATTACTAACAGAATACACTAACGGAATTTCAACTTAATTTTGTGAGCTATGAGAATCCAATGAAGGATATGTAAGCAGAATAATGACTTCATCAGAGCTACCCTTTTGGAACTTACTGTTGATAAGATAGAGAATGGTTTGGAGGGACTGCACTTAACTCTTCTATATTCACATTACATTTGTATCTACCTACGTTGGTATTTTCACATTGTATCATGGCTCTTTATGAAAATGTCTTGACTTCTGCATCAGCCTGTAAATTCACTGATGTCACAGCATATCTCACTGATCTTTGTATTCCAGTACCAAGCACAGTGCTTGGTACATAAAAGGCAACTAGTATCTTTTTGCAAAATTGATGTGTAACAGTTCTCGTGTGTGTGTATGAGCATGCGAGAAAGTGTGTTTTGTTTCTCGAGTGTCTGAAGAAAGAGAACTGTATTTTAATTTCCCTTGTATCTAACTCAAAGTACAAATATAGGTTATACTCAGCCTTTTATTAGCCTACACTTCCAGAGGAATCCTTACTATGATTTAAATTCAGCTCTTAAAAGGCAAGGACATAAATCCACAAAAAAACTTGTACATGAATGTTTCTAGCAGCATTATTTGCAATAGCCCCAAAGTGGAAACCATTATCTATCAACTGATGAATGGGTAAACGAAATGTGATATGTCTATATAATGGAATATTATTTGACCATAAAAAGGAATGAAAAGAGCCTGGTGCCACTGCCGCAGCCTGCTCTGTCACCTCCCAGCAATGACCGCTGCCGCTGCCTGTTTCACCCCTGCCTCGGGACCGGCTGTATAATTAGGCCACAATCTTCAATGAGTAAACATATTCCCAAGTTCTGTGGTATTCTTGGCCTCACATTCATGGAGTTTCTGAAGGGGAGTGGAGATTACTGCCAGGCACAGCACGACCTCTATGCAGACAAGTGACCCATAGAAACTCATTACCACTGCACCAAGAAACCCCCATAAGGGTAGTTAACCTGGACACATAAGTGTTGAATTGAAATCAACGAGCATTTTACAAGAGTTCTGACCTGGATGGGGAAACCTCAGTGAACTTTTTATATTGCCTCAGTATTACTGAATTGAGGAATCGCTGCTTCTTGTTAGGAGGTTTATTTCATTTCCCATTACTTCCAACTTCATACTCATAGCACTGAGAATTTCAAGTGGTGTATACGGAAGTAGACTTCGGTTTCTTTATATCATTTCTGTATTCAATTTTTAAAATTCTTTCGTAACGCTTTTGAGTGTTTTTTAACTAAATTAACATGGCTTGAATGAGCCGCCCAGCAACTGTGGAAGTCACATACAAGAACATGAGATTTCTTGTTACACACAATCCAACCAATGCAACCTTAAGCAAATTTATAGAGGAACTTAAGAAGTAGAGTTAACACAATGGTAAGAGTATGTGAAGCAACTTACGACACTGCTCTTGTGGAGAAAGAAGGCATCCATGTTCTTGACTGGCCTTTTGATGATGGTGCACCACCATCCAACCAGATTACTCATGATTGGTTAAGTCTTGTAAAAATTAATTTTCATGAAGAACCTGGTTGCTGCATTGCTGTTCATTGTGTTGCAGGTCTTGGGAGAGCTCCAGTGCTTGTTGCCCTAACACTGACTGAAGGTGGAATGAAATATGAAGATGCAGTACAGTTCATAAGATGAAAGTGGCATGGAGCGTCTAATAGCAAGCAACTTTTGTATTTGGAGATGTATCATCCTAAAATGTGGCTGCACTTCAAAGAATCCAATGGTCATAGAAACAACTGTTGCATTCAGTAAAACTGGGGTGCCTGATGCTATTGCCTTGGAAGTGGAACTCGAGAGGAAGGATCTAATTTGTCATATATATTAGCCAACATGTTGGTGAATAAGTATAATGAAGCGTCCATAGGAGTATTGAAAAGCAGTTTTATTATGCTACAAGTTTGACAGAATTGCAACCTCTATGTTTGGGTTACAATCAGCCTATTTGGACACTTAGCAAAAGATTCTTGCTGGTCCGCATTTAAAATAGGCTTATCATTTGTAACAATTGACCTTTCCTGAAATCATGCAGTATGGAGTTATAAGTCTTCTTTAAATCTCTTCCCATGCCAGACTCTTATCAATATATAAGAAATTTAGATAGATTAGGTGCTCAAATACCCAGGAACATTTCAAACACTGAACTCTAGTAGAGCCTATGTACTGACTTCCCTGTTCACTTTGTTTACATTTCCCACATTCGTACCAGTATACATCAGGTTTGCTCAGCCACTGAATTTTGTTGGCTTTTTACCAAGTCTTTATAGTGATTATTTAATGTCTATCTATAAATCTCATTTTGTGACGTCAGAGAAAACCTCCATTTTGAAAACCTACATTGTACAGAAGCACATGTCTTTAATGACTCCAGAGAAAAAAGCCTTAGTTAATTTAATGTTTCCACTTTGGGGTACAACTTAATCTGGAGGGCCTGACAAATGAATGGGAGAGGGGCTATTAAATATTTTAGTAAAATGCTGCTTTTGTCTCATGCAGAACATGTAGAATACCTTTAATTTAGTAAATATTTTTTAAAAAGTAGAGATGCTTTGTTAGGGTAGCTACAACAATTCTTAATAAAAATTTCTGAAATTCTTGTAATTTTTTTCTATATCTACTGGAAGTTGTTTACCAACCTTTATTTTTGTTCGAAGTGTGATTTTTTTCCTTCTCTTCACAACCTCTCTTGCAAAAAAAAGAAAGTAGGATTCTGCTAATGATTCAGCAGACATCTAATAGTTTATATGCCTTGTAAGCTGTGTAACTTAATATTTGGATACTTGATAGTTTGTTTTATTATGTAATTGATAAAATGGTGATGTGTATTAATGTTAGTTCAACTATATAGTTATATTGTCTGGGAATGTGTAGTTATAGTTCTGTGGGAGAAATAATTTGTCAGTGTTCACCAGCTTGTAAAAACCTAGTGTGAGAGCTTAAACATCTATATAAATAATGAAATGCAAAAAAAAAAAAAAAAAAAAAAAAAAAAAGAAAAAGAAAAAAAGAGGAAGTTCTGAAACTTGCTACAACATGGGTGAATCTTGAAAATATTGTGCTAAGTGAAAGAAGCCAGTCACACATATTATATGACTCAATTTATTTGAAATGCCCAGAATAAAAAGTAGATTAGTGGTTGCTTATGGGAGGGGGTGGAGGTTGGTGGATAGGATTGTGATAGTTAAGGAGTACAGAGTTTCTTTTTGAGGCAATGAAAATGTTTTAAAGTCAACTGTAGTAATGGTTGAACATAATTAAAAATCCTTGAATTGTATACTTTAAATGGGTGAATTGTATAATGTGTGAATTATTAACACAACAAAGGTATCATTAAAAAAGGGCAAGAGATTTTTTAATAAAAGGAGTTTCTCTTATAACATGTAACTAAATTTAGAAGAATCAAGACATCATCATATCTGTGGCACACATATACTATCTTGTCTTCATAGATCTTCAAATATCATGGAAAGAACAATACTTCATTTGGAAAGAATAAACTGCTTCATACTTAGCTAAGATTATTAATAAAAATTTAATAACATATATAACGGGACAGTTTTTTATTTTGAACTCATGCTGCCAAGAATATAGGGGTCACTATATTTAAGGTAAATCAGATCCCGATGAGATTAGTTCTTGTTCTGGAGTTGGTATCAAGTTAACTTACCAGCCAAGTTTAAGTCCCTTCAAAGAGAAAAATATGCTTTACCCTAAGTTTTGGTTTAAAAGCCTAAGGTGAGGGAAAAGTTATGTTGGAGAGAAATACATAATTGATTGGAAAATGGGAAAGGCTCCCAGTTGGCAACAGATAAAAAATAACTGAGGGAATAAATGTCAAATATCTATCTCTATTACACAAGCAACTATATCCACATCTCTCAGAAGGGTTTAGGAATAAACAATGGGCAGCTCTTCCAAGCAGTCAGTATTAGACTTCATTTAATGTTTGGCCAGATGTCCCCTTCGGCAACTTACAGAGTATGTAGTAGTGTTGCAAATTATTTCACCATATGAGACAATCTCTCTCCTGCATACATATAGAAACTTATATAGATGCTAAGTCATCCCTTCCGTTTGCCCACAGGTGAAGCCAAAGTTTTAATGTCAAATATACTTGGGACATGTAATTTTTAAAAAGGAGCCTCAATTCAAAACTTAAATGACAACCAAGCAGCAGTAACTTCTTAACTGGATATTACGACTTTTAAGTTTAGCATTTGGTAGAGAAACAACAGTGAGCAGCTGAAGCTGTGGGAGCCAACAGGCTTACTGGAAAATGTAATTTCAGGAAAACATGAGCAAAATTCCTTTTTCCCAGTTTCCTGATTCCAACAAGAGACCCATTTATAATAAGCAAAAGACAGTTTCCCCAATATGTAATTAATATGATTAATATGCTTCCTTAGGAACATTTGGTGGTGGGTGTTTGCAGCTCCTCACAGACTGCAATTAGCATTTCATTTTGCTGAAAGGCTGTGTGCCAAGAAGTTATGATCCTGCTTTCAGAGTCTGAGGAAATAATGTCCATTCTGTTCTACTTTCCCACACATGTTATATTCCAAAGGCTCTGTGAAAGAAAGAATGTCTTCAATTTTATAAAAATGAAGAGCATACAACAAATATGCATATTTCTGGATTCTCTGGAGTATCAGAAACCTTACAGGCAGGACTATGTATCTTTGGGGAACCTGGGCAATATATACAATTAAAAGGCTGATGAAAATAAAGGAGTGGAAAGGGCTGGCTGATGATTTACACTGTTTTGGTAGTATGATTACTTGTGCTACAAGATGACCAGTGGCAAAAGGAGTAGCCTTTTTATGTTGTCAGCAGAACACTCATATAAGATTCATCTTCTCACATGCTAACAGTCATTATCGAATTCCCTACCAGCTGGAGTGGTATTTTTTTATACTGGTATGACTGGCCTGAAAAATATTTTCAAAAAGAAACTTTGGCCGCACTGACTAAACATTTGAGGAAAATCAAGACAGAGAGATATTTTTAAAGCTAAGTATGATTTGGGAGCTTTGAACTCAAATGCATTATCTAAAGGGTAACAAGGAAACATTAAAATTTGTTTGGTCATGCATTTATTCTTTCCAAGATGATACTTCCTTCTTGCTGTCTAAGTTAAGATGTTAGGAGAACTGAGTGGCTTTTGGACTTAGGAGGGAAAAGCATCTTATAATTTCTTCAAGTCACTAATAAAAATGATTCCACAATTGCAAAGTTCCTTGTTGTAGCTAGTTCAAGAAGGTTTTGGAGGAAGTCAAGGGGATGCTCTGAGTTCTGTGATGCAGGACAATAATTCCTCATCTTCTGCATTTTGGCTAACCAAAATACTATCAATTGTGTGCATTAGGAATGTAAGAAGAGTGTACTAAGTAACGGAAGGTTGAAAGGGAAAGATGCCATTCAAGACTTCCTAATATAAACTATGATCTGTCAGTCTGCTATTGATTATAAATTTCTCAAAAATTTATGTTCATTGTGACAGCACTGACAAGCAATGTTTAAAAACCACCATCATACCCATCACATCTAATCTATGAGAGAGGCTCCTGAAAGAACTTTTCCAAATAACAGCTATCCATTGTGTTCACCAAAGTAGTTGAGAGAGGAATCTTGATACGTATACTTACTGTGGCCAAATGATCATTGGTAGGAAAAATATTAGCTAAGGCCAAGGACAGAGAGCCTCCTGGGAAAGGTGAAGCTTGTGCAGATTTATGTGACTACATCATTTAAAAAAATGAAATATAATATACTTCAGAAAACTTCATGGGTATTTTGACAGACACTAAAAGAAACACTTAACATGGCAGGTGCCCTCAGGCCTATCTAAGTATAACTTGTTCTCCATATTTTCAGCATAAATTTGAAAGACTAGAAAATATTTGGGTACATTATGGCTTGGTTATTAATTCAGATCTCTCTTCTGTATTATAGGTTTCACATATGTATAAAATGTGAAAGACTGAATGATTCAGGTATGAACATCACTTTCAGTGAAAACCAGTAAAATTAATATAGAGTTATTTCAGAAGTCCTGCCTATGGAAAAGTACTATAAAATCCCTAATGCTTCTGTGGAAAACAGTTTGGCAGTTCCTCAGAAAGTTGAAAACAGAATTACCATATGACCTGGCAATTCCACTCCTAGTTATATACCCCAAAGAACTAAAAGCAGGGACTCAAACACATAGATGTACACTAGTATTCACAGCAACATTTTTCACAATAGCCGAAAGGTGGAAACAAAACTCAAGTGTCCATCAACAGATGAATGGATAAACAAAATTTGATATATACATATAATGTACTATTATTCAGCTATGAAAAGGAAAGAAGTTCTCATACATTCTACAATATGGATGAACCTTTAAAATATTATGCTAAGTGATATAAGCCAGAAAGAAAATGACAAATATTGTATAAGTCCACTTAAATGAAATATCTAGAATAAGAAAATTCATAGGGATAAAAAGTAGAATAGAGGTTACCAGGGGCTAGGAGAATGAGGGAATGGGTACCGAATTTCTGTTTGGGGTGAAGAAATTGTTTTGGTAATGGATGGTGGTGATGGTTGTACAACATTGTGACTGTTATTAATGTCAATGAATTGTACACTTAAAAATGGTTAAAAATTGCAAATTTATGTAATTTTACCACCACCACAACAAAAAACCTATGTTTAGAAAATTCATAGCTTGTTCAAAGTTGTACTGTGTTGTGGACTTGTTTTTTTACATCTAAGAATACTCAATACCTGCAAATATGATGAGTAAGGGAAAGCAAGATAAATTTGTTTTGTCATAAAATAAAACAATCTTTGTTCAAGGTTACAATTTGGAATAAAAAAATTGTTGTGATTATCGGAAATAATTAAGTAATGATTTAGCAATGTAAGAAGATGTAATGGAATTGGTAATGAATTAGTTCCTAAGTAGGTAATGGGTTTGAGATATTTGTTTTATTATTGAGTGACATAACATATCTATGTTAAAATATTCATTTCTATATATTAAATATTAAGCTTTAAAAATAACTGCATAACTGTAAAAAGCATTTACCTTAATTAAAATGAAAGATGCATTTTATTTTTGGAAAATATTAGGTTTTAAAAAATGTCTAAAGTGTCCTTGAGGTCATAGATAATGCTTCAATTGAAAGCAAGTGTACATTCCTTTCTGTACTTAAGGACAGAAACTTTGTCACATCCAGGTCAAATGAGTAGGTCACTGATCAGTGGGTAGCACTTATGTCTAAGGGGTGTATTTAATGGTCAGGATTTGGTACAAACAAACAAACAATGTTCTTTCTACAGTTTGAACAATTAAAATTCTTCTTTATAGGTAGTTTCTCAATCACTGCCCTATAAATTGCCATAGGCTGTACAAGAAGAAAACATTTTCTTAATATAATTACCATAGTTTCCCTACATACCCTAGTATTCTAAATATAATTCCTACTTTTTCAACATTGGTTGGTCTTATATTAGGATCTTATTATGTTTATTAAGAAAAGAAAAACAGAAATGAAGGTTAATAAGTATATTAGTTTCCCAGGGTTGCTATAACAAAGTACTAAAAACTGGGTGGCTTTAAATAACAGAAACTCATTTCTTTCCAGTTCTGGAGCTAGAAGTCAGAAATCAAGGTGTTGGCAGGTTCATACTCAGAAGGCTTTACGGAAAATCCTCCCTTGCCTCTTAAGGGTTGCTGGCAATCCTTGACAATCGGTTTATAGCTGCATTACTCCAATTTCACATGGCCTCCTTCTCTCTGTGTGTCCATGTTTCTGCATCTCTAAACCTCCCTTTGCTTATAAGGACACCAGTCATTGGCCTTAGTGCTCACCCTAATTAAGATGAGTATGACCTCATCTTAGTTTGATTATATCTGCAATGACCCTATTTCCAAATAAGGTCACATTTACAAGTACAGGGGTTATGACTTGAACGTATCTTTGGCAAACACAATTCAACCCACTACAGTATGTTAGAAATGTTTTATAAAAAGAAAAAATAAAATATATGGTAAAACAAAGTTCCTTGGTGGTATGAAGAAAAAATATATACAAAATATACCAACTATGATATTGACTTTGAAGAAATACTGGTGGCTTATTTCCATATAGCTAAAATCAAAGTAAGGAAATTAGTAAGGCATTATAGTCTGGATTGCAACGCTATTGCTGAATCATTCAGTGTTATTTTCAAATGGTAAGACAAGATGTTAATAGCTGGGTTTGTTTTAGTAAGCTATTCAAGGAGATTGGGATTCTGCAGAACAGGAGCTAATAGAAACAAATAAAAACAAACAAACAAAAAAAGATTTTTAACCATAGTCAACAAATTGTTTTCAGAAACTTGAGTTAAAGTTTAGAAGATTATTCTAAATCTCTTCCATTCTTATACACATTCAGACACATTTCAAAGGGGGCAGTTGGTTAAAATAAAATCCTTGTTTTCTGATTTGCTTATATTTTCGTCTCATAGTTACATGAAAAGGAATTTGGGGTTTCCCTGGCTTGTAGTCCATGCTGCTTGGGGTAAACTAACAGCCTTCCCTGTAGATGCAAAATTTTTGCTTGAGAAAAAAACAGTCAAAAAGGTACCTAAAGCAGAACTGGATGCTCTAATGAGAAAGTTAATCAATTCAAATTTAAAAGGCTATTGTGAAGTTTTTATTTCTGCTAATATTCTTCCTGATACTGGGAAATCTTCTATTGTTCCTGAAGTCTGTCTCTTTTGATTTTCACTATTATGTTTCCCTATAGTTTGGAAAATCCTGGATATTTACATGACTTTCATAATTCTAGGAATTAGTTATGATTTTTAAAACTCTCAGACCCTTCTCAGATATTTTCATCATTGTAGGAATTTTGATGCTGTTCTTTCTTAGAAACTTTCTATTTTCTTCCATTTTTCTTTCCATTTTAACTGAAACATTTTCCACTGCTTACATTTTTAATCCTAAATTAATGCTGTTACTATTTCAAAATAGAAGCTGCATTTTGCATTTCAAAATAGATACTGGATAAAAAGATTACTAAATAAACTGTACTAAATAAGACATTTATATTAACAATGTGAAAACATAATGAAGTATTAAAAAAGAATGGAAAACTAAGAATCATATTTAAAGTTATACCTTAATTAAAAAGCAGATATATCCAATAAAAGTACATTTACTTAGAGGTTGTGATGATATTCATATTTGAAGAATACAGGGAGAAGAATAAAGGTAATGATGTAATAAGAGGCAGAAACAGAATGATATAATTAGATGTGCATATTTTAGAGGTGTAATGAAGTTCATGGACTAAAGAGTCTAAAGAGATTAGAATATTCACAGGGATTATGAACAAGTTTAAGGGGCCATATTCATGGAAAGATCTACTGCAAATGCCAGCACAGACCAATATCCCAGGAGATATTTGTAAGTAGATAAACAGACAGGGTCATTCTAGGTCCCTTTCTAGACAGAGATGGAAATTGGAGGCAGTAATTCAGCTTATATAGATATTATGTGTGTCCATGTCTCAATATAATTACCATAGTAAAAAATTTGGATCTACATATATTTCCTGAAATATTTGAATAACTATCTCAATTCTCTGATTTGATATTGTAAAAATCAAACAGACATAAGCAGAAAAACAGTGAAAATTGCTATGAATTAGATTTTCTGATGAGACAGGGAGAACATGCCTGGATGACCTGAATGGGAGGGATGTAAAGTTGATTACATCAAAATACATACGTGATTCAGAGATTGTTAGTATGGACCAACAAATGGAGCTGAGCCAAGGAATTCTAGATTTTACTCCTTGTAATTTACAAGTGTTTGTCCCAGGGCTATGATCTTGGAATCCCATATGGAGAAGGGAGGGAAGGGAAATAGTTACTAAATTCCAAATATAGCAATTTAGTGAAAGCAGGATGATTTACATATATCATCTCCCTTAATAGTATCTAATAATAACCCTATTGGGTAGATATTTCCATTATGAGAGTAATAAGACTCAGAAAGGTTATGCAATTTTCCCACGGTTTCTCAGCTAGTTAGGGGTAGAGCAAGGTAGAGAGTACATCTGATGACAAAGCTCCTTCCAATATACCTTACCTACTTTTTCCGTACTCTCTTACAGCCCCTGTATCATTAGGAAGAGTTAAAGAACTCTCAGAATGACCTGTGAACTACCTTGGTGAGGATTTCTTGCTCCATGGATTCAGGAGCTTCTGAATTTCTTGCAGAAGGCAGGGAATCCCTGCCTAAGATAATTAATTGCCTATCTTCAGGCAGCTAAGTAACTATTAGTCAGACAGGAACAAGGCCCTCACTGCTTCTAACTGAGTTCCAACAGTAAAGCTTAAAAGTTTCTTTGACTAGAATTGCTGAAGCTTTTTACACAAAACTAAAGAAGGTATTAAAGTCTTTGGTCAGGTAATCCTAAATAAGAAATCTTAGAGCTTCTTATCTAAAAGTAAAGATCCCATGATGACAAAATCCTTCTATTAAAAGCTCATAGTTTTTCTGTTGTTAGCTGGAAAAGACTGTGAATTTCAGGGAATGGCACCAGAATGTTTTACTCTGTTTTACAGTAGCTAACACCATACTAAGTGTGCTGTAATTTATTCATGTCATGCATTTTACAAGTAAAGAAGATGAATCTTAAATGGTTGTCTCACAAATATCATCATCCATTATTATGACCAGGTATGCCTCTCTTAAGAAACCAAAGGTTATTTATAGTCAGTGAAGCACCTCTTACTCCTTACAGGACTTGCTTGCAGAAAGGACCTGAAAATTGTAGAAATGATGACAGACCAGAGACAATAGAAAATTCATTTGTAGCCAAAACAAATTAAACACACAAGCAAACACTTTCCACATGCATGCACATCTAGGCACTTTCTTTAGAAGAATAAAGTTTCATATTAATTTGAGATGCAATGTGGAAAGAAAATCATCAAGATGTCTGAGTTCTAGCTGTTTTTAATCACAAGTATTTATCTAACTTTAAGAATATTATTATATTTCTTTGGTTCTCAGTTCCCTTGACTTAAAATAAGAAAGAATACCTGATCTCCAAGTTATCCTCTTACTATAACATTCCAATTTCTACACAGGATTATCCTATGTCTATGACCACTGCAGCAAAATATCAGCATTTCTGTACGTGATTTATCCTTAGTTTTCAAGGACTACTGTTGAACCTTTTCAGACATACAACAAATCATTTTAAAGATGCTATAGTTCCAAACTTGTTCAGTGGACTTCCCATACAAAACATGGTCTTCCCTCTAGGGTTTTCTGTAATTGCAGATGTTAGAGTATTTTCATAGACAAAACATGTGGGATTTCAGAGAACTGTGAAGGCCTTTCAGCAACCCTCCACCACAAGTACCTTTCTTATACCACGATTAATGGGTGAAACTAAATAGTTAGATGTGCATCTAGCTGAAATCAAACCGAAGTATGAAGGTTTACTTATTAAAATGCAATTACCCTTGATAAAAATAACATTTTAGAGTACAATAAGAATGAATTTCTAATCCTTTTCCTGGGGAGAATTCCTTCTTTTCAATAAGAGAATTAGAGGCCATTTTTTACTTATGACAATTCAATGTATAGTGATTCACACTTTGAGTACTTTACTTTTCTATACCCATGCCATTTATTAGGGCATTTATCTATCAAGATGAACAAATATGTCAGTCCATTCTGTGTTATAAAACATATGAACAAGGTGCAATGGGAACATGGAAGAAGGGTACTTTACACAGCTATTGAAGGGAGAAGGTGGACATCAGGAAAATCTTCATGGAGGAGAGGCTTCCTAAGCCTGATCTTAAATAATATATTGTACTTAGCCAGGTAGAGAAGTAGGATAAAGTTGTTCCAAGCAAAAAACAGTGTAGTCAAATGCTTGGAGGTAAGAGAGAACAAGAGGTAGAGACAGCATGGCAGGTTTAGAGAAAAGCAAATGCTGCTGAGGAGGAGGTAAAGGAGGAAACTGAAAAAAGTAGAAAAAAATTAGATTACAGAGGGTCTTAAATGACATGTCAAGGAGTTTGGATTTTTATCTGGAGTTTATGGGGAGGATGACTGAAGAGTTGGATGTAGGGAATGTTCACAACAATTTTCCATTCGAACAGATCCCTTTGGTATCAAATTGGAGAATCGATTGGGAGGATGCTAACTGGGGGCAAGGAGACCGTTGCAACAATCCAGGAAGTTACTAATAAGGATCTAAACTAAAACAATGGCAGTGGGGATGGAGAACAAGGGGTGGATTCAAGATGATGTCATGCATGCCAGTGGTTTTAGATACCCCTATAAAATGTTTTGTAAATCTGTATTTCTGCCCACCTTCCCTAAACTCCAAACTCATATACTATTGTATTACATATTTTCTGTTCGTAATTTTTGCATGATCAATACTAAACTTATTTTCTTTACCTCTATACTATTTGTTTCTTCTACATCCTCTTGGGTCAAAGACTAAACTCTAAAGAAGTCTATATTCAAGGACTTGATGAAGGAAGGCAATCCTTCACAGGAGCCATTAAAGGAGATAAGTATCACATTGCTGACCTATCACTCTCTTGCACTAGACTGTGAGATCCATGGGGCACTAGTTTCGTTTTATCCATCTTTGTATATCTAGGACTTAACATAGTACCTGATATGTAGTAAATATTTAATACATATTTGTGGAACAAACTGAATTATGCTTTTTTAATTTGGTGGCATTTTCTAAACACCAGAAGAAAGTGTCTAGCAGGTCTAATTATAATCCTTTTTATTAAAAATTGAGTTTGATTCAATTTAAACACTGAATAGAAACATTATTATTTGTCATCATCATTGGTAGAAACAATGACAAAAAATTAACCACCTGTCTTAGTTTGCTAATGCTGGAGAATGCAAAACACCAGAGATGGATAGGCTTTTATAAAACGGGGGTTTATTTCACTACACAGTTACAGTCTTAAGGCCACAAAGCGTCCAAGGTAACACTTCAGCAATCGGGTACCTTCACCGGAGGATGGCCAATGGCGTCCGGAAAACCATTGTTAGCTGGGAAGGCAGCTGGCGTCTGCTCCAAAGCTCCGGCCTCAAAACGGCTTTCTCCCAGGACGTTCCTCTCTAGCAAGCTTGCTTCTCTTCAAAACATCACTCCCAGCTGCACTCATTTTTCTCCCCCCAAGTTAGCTCATTTATATAGCTCCATCGATCAAGGCCCACCCCAAATGGGCGGGGCCACTCCTCCATGGGAACATCTCATCAGAATCATCTCCCACAGCTGGGTGGGGCACATTCCAAGCAAATCCAACCAGCACCAAAAACTTCTGCCCCACACAAGACCACAAAGATAATGGCATTTGGGGGACACAATACATTCAAACTGGCACACCACCTATGAAGAGTTTGTTAACTTATGAGTAACAACTGATCTGATGAACAAATGCAGGGCAAAAAAGTACATGAAAGGACAAATAGAATCCAACTGACAACAATTATTTTCCTAGAGGAAAAACAAAAATGGCAATTTTCAACTCTTTTTTCTCATTAACAGAACTGAAGTTTCCGTCTAATTGTGACTTGGAATACACCATGAGATTTTTCTAAGGACTGAAGTTGAGGGAAACTCCCTTGAAATTATAAGAAAGCAGGAAAGCTTAATTAATTTCTATAATAGGTAAACTATTATTAACTTTTTTCTGAGTTAAGTTTATGCTCGTATTTTCTGAAAATGTCTTGGTGTTGACCGATACCCTAAATACCTGAATATTCTGTGTTTCTGGATTCAAATAGCGAAATTTCTGATTAATTTCCTAATGTTATGTGTGTTTCCTAATCCTTGTTTTCTCTAAAGAGGAGTAAAATAACAAGAAAAGTTTTAAGCCTAATGATATACAACTGTAAAAGAATTCAGGTCAAAGATGTAGGGTAAGTTCAAACTGTGTAAAGGTAAGTTTTGTCTAAGTGGAGTCACGGATAAAAGAGTTAGTATCTGGCATATGATATTTCACTAGTTTAAGTGTTTAAATGTCAAGTAATATCATTTGATATGCTGTCTACCATTATTTTTTTCCTAATATTTTAATACTGGAGTATTTTAATACTGTAGTAAAAAGAAGAATAGAATTCTTGAGATCTTAATCCTATTCCTTTTATGCTGCTTTTTTAAATATCTCAATTTATTTTTATATTCCCGTTTGTTTTTAAAACAACCTTTTCTGATATATATCCAAATGAATTTGAAATTAGTTATCTCAAAGTACACAGAAATTACCTACATTCTCCTATAAATGAAAGACTGATAAAAGAACACTTAACATATTATTTAAGGACCTCAACATAATAGAATTCTCTTTTTCCAGCTTTTAAAACTATTTTTTCCCCATCTAAGCCAATATATAATATTTGACATTTGGGTTATATGTACTTATAAAACAGACACATTTGTCAAAGTAAGCATAAGATGAAACAGCATACAGTGTCCTTTCTGGATATAATTAAATATTCAGAGGCCAGGTGGACCAAATGGGAGCAAAAAACTGACATCCTCATGAAATAAACTAGATAAACAAAAATGAAGAATAACGCTAAAGATTTATTCCAGAAATCATTCTCTTTTCTATCCTTCTAACATACAAGTGTGTACTCTGGGTATGTACGAATCAAAATACTTCCAATCAAGATTGTGAACTCCTATGACTAGGGATATTTAATTCAATAAAAGTCCTTGGGGTAAAAAGAGAGGTCATATAGGTGAATAGAGGACATTCGTCCATCAAGTTATACATATCGACTTAATAAAGAGGTAGATTATTCAAAAGTCTCAGTGGGCTCAGATATTGACTTGGGCCTGAAAGTGATGTTTTAATTACTTATTAAGATATAATTAAGCATATTGGAATGCTATCCGTCACTGGATTAAGGTTAAACATTATATTTTGTGGTTGTACTATTTTGTTTCTTCCACTATTTTGTAACTAGTGAAAGATAAGTGGTCCAATTTGTTTAAGAACATTTAATGTATCCTATAAGCTGATGAATCAAAGATTCTTATTAATTCTTCTGCCCAACACAGCATTGATAGTCATCTACAATTATTTTTTAGGATAAAAAACAAGAAGTCAATTGAAAAAAAAAAAGTCGTGGCCTTGAGGTATGAAACATTACACTTTTAACACACTGATTGAAAAACCTAGAACATCACTGTAAAGATGTTAATCACTGTTGGCCTTCAGCAATGAATGGATGCAGCTTTATTGTGACTTCTCCAAAACTGCTTGGCAGGTTGTTGCCCAGACCTTCCCCTGGGAAGCGCCTCAAGGCCTGGTGTGCAGAAAGGAGCTCTGGGACTGCCGCAGACTTGGAGTGGATGTGACCTTCTGCCTGAAATATCTCAAGTGCTTTAGAAGTTTCACTGCATACCTGAGATTTGATAATAAGTTTTGATACCTGTAAAAATTTTAATACAACCATTTCATGTTTGCTTCTGCTGTGTCCCTCTGTGAACTGAGCACTTTTGGGGCCAAAGAAGAAATGCAGCATTCACTCTCCCCTTTCTTCCCCTTCCTGCAGCAGAGCCAGTTATAAGTTAAAATTGCTGCCTTTTTAAAAACCCACAAAATGCTGATCCAGCTCAAAAGGAATTCAAATGTTTCAAAACTGGATTTCTGTATTTGTGAATGTTTTTCTTTGTTAGATAAGGATGTATGACCATTGAAGTCATTAGTATTATACTTCTTTCAAAAAGAGAAGGAAGACAGAACCATGTCCAGCACCTTTTGTTGCATTGGAAAAATTGGCAAAATCTTCTGGTTGGGAAGATGCAGTTGGAAAAGTACTTTGGAAAATATACACTCAAGATACCTCATAGCATATTTAAAGAAAAATCTTAATAGCAGTATTGGCTTTTATTTGGATTTTTTTCATCTCAGTTTTTTCTTTGGAATCTCCTTCATTGACATTGTTATTTGACCACAAAGAAGGGGCAGTTGTCTACTTGTTAAATTTTTCAAATGTATTTTGTGAATATAAGCAAGACTACTTAAAAAATGTTGTTTTTTTTCCCCTACCCTCTGATACTGAGTAAGAAGATGATTTTGCACAGTTTTCTCCCTGCATGATCTCTTGCATCATCCTTAGCACATTTTGGTGATGGTTTTTAAGCTTTTACATCATGCACTCATAATCTGTTGTGCTGGTTTGAAACTGTTAGGGACCCCAGAAGAGTCATGATCTTTTAATCCAATCTTTTTGGGTGGAATCTTGATTGACTGTTTCCATGGGAGATGTGACCCACCCAACTGTAGGTAAGACCTTATGATTAGATCATTTCCATGGAGGTGTGACCCCACCCATTCTGGGTGGGTCTTAATTAGATCACTGGAGTCCTTTAAGAGAGCTCATGGAGAGAAGGAGCTCAGAGAAGCTGAGAGAGACATTTTGGAGAGAAGCTAAAAGCTGATCCAGATGCTTGGAGATTCTGGGAGATGCAGACAGAAGGACATTTGGAGATGCTAACCTAAGAGATGAAGCCCCGAGTTTGCCCTAGAGAAGCTAACAGAGGACTCCCAGATGCTTAGAGAGAAATGCCCCAGGAGAACCAAGCAGAGAGCTGAGAGAAGCTAAGAGAGACAGAAGCCCAGAGACATTTTGGAGAAAGCCAGTCTGAAACCAGAACCTGGGAACAAAGGACCGGCAAACACCAGCCATGTGCCTTCCCAGCTGACAGAGGTATTCTTTTTTTTTTTTTTAAATCTTCATTTTATTGAGATATATTCACATACCATGCAGTCATACAAAACAAATCGTACATTCGATTGTTCACAGTACCATTACATAGTTGTACATTCATCACCTAAATCAATCCCTGACACCTTCATTAGCACACACACAAAAATAATAAGAATAATAATTAAAGTGAAAAAGAGCAATTGAAGTAAAAAAGAACACTGGGTACCTTTGTCTGTTTGTTTGTTTGTTTCCTTCCCCTATTTTTCTACTCATCCATCCATAAACTAGACAAAGTGGAGTGTGGTCCTTATGGCTTTCCCAATCCCATTGTTACCCCTCATAAGCTACATTTTTATACAATTGTCTTCGAGATTCATGGGTTCTGGGTTGTAGTTTGATAGTTTCAGATATCCACCACCAGCTACCCCAATTCTTTAGAACCTAAAAAGGGTTGTCTAAAGTGTGTGTAAGAGTGCCCACCAGAGTGACCTCTCGGCTCCTTTTGGAATCTCTCTGCTACTGAAGCTTATTTCATTTCCTTTCACATCCTCCTTTTGGTCAAGAAGATGTTCTCCGTCCCACAATGCCGGGTCTACATTCCTCCCTGGGAGTCAGATTCCACGTTGCCAGGGAGATTCACTCCCCTGGGTGTCTGATCCCACGTCGGGGGGAGGGCAGTGATTTCACCTTTCAAGTTGGCTTAGCTAGAGAGAGACGGCCACATCTGAGCAACAAAGAGGCATTCGGGAGGAGGCTGTTAGGTACAATTATAGGGAGGCCTAGCCTCTCCTTTGCAGCAACTGTCTTCCCAAGGGTAAAACCTATGGTAGAGGGCTCAACCCATCAAACCACCAGTTCCCTATGTCTGTGGTCATGTTAGCAACCATTGAGGTGGGGTAGGCCAATACCCCTGCATTCTCCACAGGCTTGACAGAGGTATTCCGGATGCTGTCGGCCTTTCTTCAGTGAAGGTATCCTCTTGATGATGCCTTAGTTTGAACACTTTCATGGCCTTAGAATTGTAAATTTGTAACCTAATAAATCCCCTCTATAAAAGCCAAAAAAAAAAAAAATGCTTTGTAGCATCTATGTGCCAGTTTGGATATATTATGTCCCCCAGAAAAGCCATGTTCTTTGATGCAATCTTGGGGGGGCAAGTTTATTAGTCTCTTGACTAGGGTGGAACGTTTTGATTGAGTGTTTCCATGGAGATGTGACTCAACCAACTGTGGGTGATACTTTTGATTAGATTATTTCCATAGAGATGTGGCCCCGCCCATTCAGGGTGGGTCTTGATTAGTTCACTGGAGTACGTAAGAGCTGACAGAGACCCAGATGCTTGCTGACGCTAAGGGATACTTGGAGATGTGGACAGAAGGATGTTTGGAGATGCTAAGCTAAGAGATGAAGCCCAGAGTTTGCCTTGGAGAAGCTAAAAGAGGACTCCCATATGCTTAGAGAGAAAGTCACTGAAACTTAAAGCTGAAAGCAATGCAACCGGGAGCAAAGGACAAGGAGATGCTAGCCACGTGCCTTCCCAGCTAACAGAGGTGTTCTGGACACCATCAGCTGATCTTCAGTGACAGTATCCTCTTGTTGATGCCTTAGTTGGATACTTTTATGGCCTTAGGACTGTAAATTTGTAACTAAATAACCCCCCTTTATAAAAGCCAATCCATTTCTAGTATTTTGCAAAACGGCGGCTCTAGCAAACCAGAACAACCCAACACACTGCTTGTACACAGTCTCAAAGTCAGAGTCATTCCCATAATAGGGATCTTCAATAACAAGTTGTTTTTGTGGATCATAGCTCCCAAACAGTTCAATATTTACTTTGTAGTTTTTAACTACACTACCTTTTCTATTCAAATCTTTCAGATGGCTTTCATCCATACATAGCATATAATCAAATGTGGCAAAGTCTTCTTTGGTAACCTTCTGGGCAACATGATTCATAGGAATATCAGGCTTCTTCACACAATTTTGCCCTTGATAATCAGGAGGGTTTCCTATCTCATAAGTGGATTGTTGTGGCACTGCCTATCCTCCAATTATATGAAATATTTTGATCATTACAAGTTTTATGGAAACTGCATCTGCAATGGGTGACTGACAAATGTTACCCAAAGATACAAACAGTACTGCCTTGGATGGCTGCACTGCCATCTTCTCAGGAGCAAAGAGAGGCAGAGAGTGAGCTCTTCTCTGCTGCTTTTAGTCTGAGTTTGTTTACTGAAAAATAGGGTGATTATATAGATGCTCTCTAATGTTCATTCCAGTTTGAATATTTTATGATTCTATGGATAAAGTCCTTTATTTATTAAATCAATCTTTCTGAGTTGTTTCTATCCACATAACAAAACAATTAAGAAGCTGTATTTTATTCAGAATGCACTAAATACAACTCTTATGCTATGCATTTAGAAATGGAAGTCGATTAAAAAATGAAAACATGGGGAAGACTATATTCCACTGGGTTTCCACAAGCTACCCTAAAGGTGCCACTAGACTAAGACCAGAAAATAAGAAGACAGATGAAGTAAAAAAAGTGAGATCAGCCTGGTTGCTTAGTATAAATTCCATAGGTAAGTTGATGTAATTATTATATTTTATATTTTACATACATGTTTTCCACAATAGGATAATAAGACATGATATTAAGACACATAAGTCATCTCCCATTTCTAATAGAAAAGACATCAGATAGACTCAGGGTTAACTATATTCCTCACTCAGTGCTTATAGCCCTCTCTTTAGTTTATGATGTTGATAATTTGATGGACAGTAGCAATACAGTGACCTTTTTCCATTTTTAATAAAAGGAGGCTTTGAGGGTGCTTTACTCTGCATATATTTAAGACTGACCTTACATTTGAATAGAAATAAGAACCAAAAAGAATGATGGTAATAATTGTGATGATGGTTAATAACCTTTTTATTTCAGTAAAGTTGAATGTTATTGTTATATGAATCATACCTGGAAAAAAATGAAGAAAAGAAAGGACAATGGGCAAATACAACAGTACCTCGGTAGTTGATGATTTCTGTCCCAAGCACCGGAGTCATTTCCAGGACTGTGATGAAGGCTTTGTCCATAGATGTCAGAGGAAATGGAGACATGCGGTGTCTTCTGGCCACCTTGGTGATATCAACAGCACTGTGACCTAAACAGGAAGAGAATTAGCTGATAATATGATGCTAAAACACTGATTTAAAAGTGGAAATTACTTATGAATATCTACTCTCAATTTCACAGGACCCAAATGAAGGTTCTAGAGTGAGAAATGATTTCTTCTGTTTCCAAAATATAGCCTGCTCTGACGGATTATTAAATCAAGTTAGCATATTGAGTGAAATAAGCCAGACACAAAGGGACAAATATTGTACGATCTCAGTTATATGAAATAATTAGATTATGCAAGTTCATAAAGTAAAAAAATAGAATACAGGTTGCCAGAGCCTGAGTGGGTGTGGGGAATGGGGAGTTAATACTTAATTTGTACAGAGTTTCTGTTTGGGGTGATGGAAACATTTTGTTAATGGATGATGTTGATGGTGGCATAACATTGCGCATGTAATTAATACCAGTGAATAGTATACTTGAAAGGGGATAAAATGAGAAATTTTAGGCTGTATACATGTTACCAGAATAAAAACCCATAGAACTAACTATACAACACCGAGTGAACTCTAATGTAAACTATGAACTATAATTATATTTATAATAATATTGTTTCATCAACTGCAACAAAAATACCACACTAATGTAAAACATTAGTTAACAGGAATAATTGTGTGTGTGTGTGTGTGTGTGTGTGTGTGTGTGTGTCTGGTGGGGTGTACATGGAAAATCTGTACTATGTGCATGATTTTTCTATAAACCTACAATTGTTATAATAATAAGTTAAATCAAGTTAGCAATGTTACATCATGTGTTAATACCTGGTAAAGTTTAATGATAATATTGGCTACTCCTTTTTTAGCAATATGTTTCAGACATTCTTCTAAATTAACTCATCAATTCTCACAACTTTATAAAGGTAGGAACCATTATTATCCTTATTTACAGATGTAGATGAGGCTTAAAAAGACTATCTATTTTGAATTAAATCACACAGCTAGTTACAAAAGAGCCAGGATTTGAATGTATATTATCTGGCGTCAGAAACAATGTTTTAACCACTACATTAAATTTTGAACACTTAATGAGCTAGTTAGTAAAATGAAGCACCTCAAACTTGAATTTAGTTAGGATTCCAGAAGAAAGTTTCTTTCCTCTAAAAATAATATTTATTTACTCACTTCCTATGTGACCTCATCTAGTCCCAAGGCATTAATTATCACCCATACACTAAGACTCCCAATTTAAAGTCTTCAGTCCCAACCTCTGTCTTCAACTCTAGATTTGTATATCATCCAGTAATTGGTAGATAATATATCTCTCCAGACTTGTAAATCATCCAACATGTACTTGGCTGTGAAACAGGCAACTCAAACTTAATGCGTCCAAAAGACTCCTGCTTCCCTACATTTCCATACCACTCATGTGATACTGTATTTTCCTGCAATTCCTGTCTCAGTAAATAGCAACTCCATTCTTCCATTCTTCCAGTTTTTAGGCCAAAACTTGGAGACATCCTTGATTCTTCTCTTTGCCACAACCATATCTAAACTACCTTTGAAATATATTTAGAATGTGATCATTATTTACCACCTTCACTACTACCCCATTTGTCCAAACCATCATTTATTTCATGGAAAACTGGCTAGTCTCCAAACTGCTCTCCCTGCTTCTATCCTTGCCCCACTATAATTTATTCTCCACACAGTACTTACAGTGGTTTCTTAAATTTTAAGTCAAATCATGTTAACCTCTCTGTTCACAACTGTTAAATGGCATCCCATTTCAATTAGAGTAAAAACTTTGCTATAGCCTACAAGACCCAACATATTATGGCTTTCACTGTTCTAAATCTTTTACCATACCACCTTGTTCACTGTGCTCCAATCATACTAGTTCCTTGTTTTTACTTGAGCATATCAAACACATTTCTCCTCAGGGCCTTTATACTTGCTATTTCCTCTGCGTGGACTCTTCCCCAGATATTCATAGGGCTCCAACCCAAAGCTCATTTCTTTCAGGTCTCTGCTCAAATATCACCTCATCAAAGAAAACTTTGTTGAACATTGTATACAGAATAATACCTATCATCACTATGTCTACCTCTTATCCTACTTTACTTTTCTTCATGGAGGTATATACACATTTCTTTACAGCCTTCTCTTCTCAGAAGAATGTAAGATTCATGAGAGCAGAGACTTTTGTTCACTGTTATTATCCTCAAAGCCTAAAACAGCATCTGGTACATAACAGGCAATAAAAAATAAATATCTGTTGAATTAATAAATGAATCATTTAAAGGCAAAACGGACTCCTTGGAGCACTATATCCTCAAGCATAATTTGGGTTTCACCTTGGAATCTTATAGGTTCCAAGAGTAAACAGAAAAGGAGTAACTGCAAACACTGTTGGCTGGCTATGCAAACAGCTACCCATTAACCTCTTCATCTCCAGCCACTTTGCAGCCAGGGGTGGTCATAGGATATAGTTCTGGCCAGTGAGATGTAGGAGTAAGTCCCTGTGGTAGGCTTTCTATTAAAAGATAAAGCTTTGCAAGATGGCAGAGTGGTGAGGTATGGGTTTTAGTTACTCCTCCAGGGCAGTTGGTAGAAAGCCAGGAACTGCGTGGACCAGACACCGCAGAGCAATTTGACTATGGGCATACTTCGTACAACATTCACGAATGCGTGGAATAGCTGAGATCAGCAAAATCTGTAAGTTCTCGTGGCCAGGGGACCCACGCCCCTCACTGCCAGGCACAGTACCATGGGAGGAGGGGCCGTCAGTGCTGGGAACCAGGAGAGAGAACTACAGTTGCGGCTCTGATTGAAAACTCAGACTGCTGATCAAAAACTCCAAATATAGATAGACTGAGACCAGACACCGGAGAAACTGGGAGCAGTCAGTCCTGTGGAGAGGAGATAGGGCTAGAAAAAAGTGAAAAAAAAAAAAAAACACCCCAAAATAAAAAAAGACTTTTTGGAGTTCTGGTGAACATAAAACGGAGAAGGGCAGGGTTCAAACAGAATCAGGTGCATATGCAAATCCAGAGGGTGAGACCCTTGTCTGAAGAGCCAGTTTCTCTGCTTTCTTGATTGTTTCTTAAGGGCCCTCAACTCCTTGTCTCTTAGTATTTCAATAGCCCATTAGATCTGTAAGGACTGTAAATACTTCATACAGGCCTTTCTTTTTCTTTTTCTTTTTATCTTTTTCTAAAACAATTATTCTAAGAAGCCCATTACAGAAAGCCACAAAGACTTGCAATTTGGGCCCAGGCAAGAGCAGAGCTAAGATAGCTCTGAGAGACAAAGTAATAAGTCTAGTGATGGAGAAAATTCCCTAAACACCATAACTTCCCAAGAAAAGGGGGGCATGGCCAAGCCCCAGTGGCAGCCCTCCTTCTGGGAACTCAGACCCCAGGGGCTGGAATTCAGAAGTCAGCTTCAGTCAGCCACACTCCTGACAGAGTCAGGGTCACCAGGAGAACTAAAGGCTCCACACCTCCTTACATTGGTGAGGGAACTGCGGGCTGGCAAGTGCCAGCATAGGAGAAGCACAGACTCTAAAGGCCTCATAGGAGGGTCTCATTCTCAAGGAAACGCCATACCCTCCTCCTGAGACCTGGGCCTCTCTCAACTGGGAAAACCTAACTGGGGTTGACCATATCTGAGGAGACCATCAAACAAGAAGGCTACATAGAGGCAGGGCAAGAAACAGAAAAACAAGAGATGAAAAACTGATCAACTAAACAGAATCTAAGTTAAAGGTCTAGAACAGGCTGAGCTGAACACCAAGGGTTAGAGAACAAAGCCAACCAGCAAGAAAACCCTAAGTAAAAGAGTGAAAACAAGCTCCAAAATAAACTAATCAAGAAAGTCAGATGCCTAGACAGCTTAAGATAATGAGCATACTTGGAAACAAGAAAATATGGACCAGTCAAAGGAACAAACTAATAGTTCAACCAAGACACAGGAGTTGAAGCAATTATTGTTAAATCAATTCAATGAACTGAAGGAAGAACTACTTGGAGATGTTCAAACAAAGCTAAATCAATTCAAAAATCAAGTCAATGAACTGAGGGAAGACAAAGAAAAAGAGATGAAGGATATAAGGAGGACACTGGATGACCATAAGGAAGAATTCATAAACTTGAAAAAGGAAACGGCAGAACTTATGGGAATGAAGGCATAATGGAGGAGATGAAAAAGACAATGGAGGGATACAACAGTAGATCTGAACAGACAGAAGAAAAGATCAGTGAATTGGAAGACCAGACATCTGAATTCACACACATGAAAGAACAGATAGTGAAAAGAATGGAAAAATATGAGCAGGGTCTTAGGGAGCTGAGTGACAACATGAAATGCACAAATATATATGTTATGGGTGTCCCAGAGTAAGAAGAGAGGGGAAAAGGGGCAGAAAGAATAATAGAAGAAATAATCACTGAAAATTTCCCAATTCTTACGCAAGACAGAAAATTAGAGATTCAAGAAGTACAGTGCACCCCAAACAGAATAGACCCCAATACACCTACTCCAAGACACTGACTGATCAGATTGTCCAATGTCAAAGACAAACAGGGAATGCTGAAAGCAGCAAGAGAAAAGCAATCCATTACATACAAGGGAAGCTCGATAAGACTATTGTGCCAGTTTGAATGTATTGTGTCCCCCAAAAGCCATTTTCTTTGATGTAATCTTGTGTGGGTGAACTTATCGGTGTTGATTAGATTGAAATTCTTTGAGTGTTTCTGTGGAGATGCACACCACCCAGCTGTGGGTGATGACTCTGATTGGATAATTTGAATGGAAGTGTTGGCCCACCCATTGGGTGGGTCTGAATTAAATTACTGGTGCACTATATAAGATCGTACAGAAGGAGTGAGCTTGTTACAGCCAAGAGGGACACTTTGAAGAACGCACTGGAACTGAGAGAGGAGCTTCAGCTTACAGAGACATTTTGGAGATGGCCATTGAAAGCAGACTCTTGCTGCAGAGAAGCTAAGAGAGGACAAACACCACAAGTGCAACTAAGAGTGACATTTTTGAGGAACTACAGCCTAGAGAGGAATGCCCCAGGAGAAAGCCATTTCGAAACGCAACCTCGGAGCAAGCAGATGCCAGCCATATGCCTTCCCAGCTAACAGAGGTTTAACGGACACCATCAGCCTTTCTCCAGTGAAGGTACCTGATTGTTGAAGGACACTTTACGGCCTTAAGACTGTAACTGTGTGAACACATAAACCCCCTTTTATGAAAGCCAGTCCACCTCTGATGTTTTGCATTCTGGCAGCATTAGCAAACTACAACAACTATATACAGATTTCTCCTCAGAAACCACAGAGGTGAGAAGACAGTGGTATGATATATTTAAGATACTGAAAGAGAAGAACTGCCAACCAAGAATTCTATATCTGGCAAAACTGTCCTTCAAAAATGAGGGAGAGATTAAAATATTTCCAGACAAACAGACACTGAGAGAGTTTGTGAATAAGAGACCAGCACTATAAGAAATACTAAAGGGAGTGCTACAGGCTGATAGGAAAGGACAACAGAAAGAGGTTTGGAGAAGAGTGTATAAATGAAGATTATCAGTAAGGGTAAAAAGAGAGAGAGGAAAAAATAAGACATGACATATAAAATCCAAAAGACAAATGACAGAAGAAAGTACTGTCCTTACAGTAATAACACTAAATGTTAAGGGATTAAACTGCCCAGCAAAAAGACACAGACTGGCAGAATGGATGAAAAAAACAGGACCCATCTATATGCTGTCTACAAGAAACTCACCTTAGACACAGGACAAAAATAGGCTGAAAGTGAAAGGTTGGAAAAAGATATTTCATTACAAACAGCAACCAGAAAAAAGCAGGAGTAGCTATATTAATATCAGACAAAGTAGACTTCAAAAGTAAAACAATTAAAAGAGACAAAAGAGGACACTATATATTAATAAAAGGGTCAAATCATCAAGAAAATATAACAATCATAAACATTTATGCACCAAGCCAGAGTGCCCCAAAGTTTATGAGGCAAACACTGAGAACACTGAAAGGAGAAATAGATAATTCCACAATAATAGCTGGAGACTTCAATACACCGCTGTCATCAACAGAACATCTAGACAGAGGATCAACAAAGAAACGGAGATGCTGAATTCTATGATAAATGAACTACACTTGACAGACATTTATAGAACACTACACACCACAACAGCAGGATACATGTTTTTCTCAAGTGCTCATGGAACATTTTCTAGAATAGACCACATACTGGGTCTCAAAGCAAGTCTCAACAAATTTAAAAATATTGATACTTTAAAAAATACTATCTCAGATCATAATGGAATGAAGTTGGAAATAAATAACAGGCAGAAGATTGAAAAATTCACAAATATATGGAGACTAAACAACACACTCTTAGAAAACCAGTGGGTAAAGGAAGAAATTACAAGAGAAATTAGTAAATACCTTGAGGCAAATGACAATGAAAACACAACATATCAAAACTTATGGGATGCAGCAAAGGTGGTGCTGAGAGGGAAATTTATTGCCCTAAATGCCTATATTAAAAGAGAAGAGAGATCAAAAATTGAGGAATTAACTGTCCACCTGGAGGAACTAGAGAAAGAACAGCAAATAAACTCCAAAGCAAACAGAAGGAAAGAAATAACAAGATCAGAGCAGAAATAAATGAAACTGAAACAGGAAAACAATAGAGAGAATCAACAAAACCAGAAGCTGGTTCTTCAAGAAAATCAACAAAATTGATGGACCCCTAGCTAGGCTAACAAAAAAAAAAAGGGAAAAAAAGAAAACACCTTTTCTAGTCTTTGAATACTGACCTGTGTGAGTGCTCTTCTTCAGGGCTTATCCAAACAAAGACTCTGAACACTAGCTCCAGGCCAAAGCATAGGGGCCTCCCTGATCCTTTCTGTGCTTGTGTCTTGTCTTGGATATGTGTGTGTGGCCCTAGGAAATCCCATTTAATCACTTATGAATGTCCCCTCTTCCCTAGGAAACAGCTTTCTCATCGTCCTGGGATAGTGTATTTAATGTCCTACAAGCCAGCAATCCATTGACCCAGGCAGCATTATTTGACTGCTCTTCCACAGTGTTCAGTAGAAGAGCTCAGTGAACGGCCTTCTATGTGCAGGGTAAGTTCTGGGACAGCAAGCCATTCAGGCCTTCACCAGAAAGATTGGGTCAGACATACATGCTCCCAGTATTTACATGAGGGTTACTCTGCTTCATCCAGAACTAGGACCAGTGATCCACACTGCACAAAATCAGTGAGGGGTGGGGGAAGGGCCAGTTGAGTTGCCATTAGATCCTAGCATCTTTAAGTAGCCTTTTTCTTGATTTGGTGATTCCTCCTTTACTGCGGTCCATTAACTGTTTTCTGGAGGTTTGAAAAAGAGGCTTCTTCCACTTCATGCTGGTTATACAAAACTTCTCTGGAGGGGGGTGGGTGGAGCCCTGAAACATCTCACTCTGCCTTCTTGATCCTACCAACTCCCCTGCCTCCAGACTTTTGATATGCAAGACAAATAGGCTCCCATCTCCTTAAACCACTTCATAATGGTTGTATATATCCCCCAGAGGTCTGCAAGTTTCTGATAATTGCATATTATTAAATTTAGCACCTTTCTCCTACCCAAGCAACTGTTCAGACATGTTCCCTGAAGAGATTTAGACACTGCTCTAAAGATTTTCTATTGTAAGATAAAAGAAGTTGCCATAAGTATCCATAGAAAAGGACATATGAAGAAATTCATACTCTTAATATTTATTCATTTCTCCCCATGGGCAATCATAAAATTACAAAATTTTCTAAGCTTGAAGGACCTTAGAGATTTCTTAGAACTAAATTTGAATACCATTTTCTAATCAAAATTGGAGGTGACCCTTTAAAAATACTGCATGTGAATTTATCATTCACTAACAATTGAAATGAAAATACATTTACAACTCACTTTCACTGGGGTCCTGGCCTAGTCAATCAAATGCCAAAAAAACCTCTTCTCAGAACCAGTATAAAAGGAGAGAATGATTGGAATAGCTGTTTCTGCTTTGTATTCTGGTTTACAGATCTTAGATCCAATCTTTTCTGTGATGTGATTTACTTTTGTTATGGTGCAAATTGTGTATTATTATTACAAAAGCCTTCCCTTTTAAATCTATTTTATTTGTGAGGAAAAAATTATATTTTTAAAAACTGTACAAGGTTAATCTGCTGAATATGTTCTCTAACAGAATAGAAAAGAAGTTTCCTTATTAGATAGCTGGTTTGATTATCAATGAAACATACATCCATTCAACACACATTTATTGAGCACATTTTATGAACAAGATGTAGTTAGAGACTGAGGATACACAGAATAAGATATACTTTGTCATGAAGAACATTACAACCCAGCAGAAAGAAAAGACAGAAAAGTAAATAATAAAAGCAAGAGGGTAGTAAACCACCTGACAGTTCCCTAAAAGTAGAGACTGGTAGTTGTCTTTTTGTTGTTTGAAAATTGCAGCGTGGATACCTACTAGCCTGAAAAAATCTCTCCCATCTCTGAAATAATTTTGTATGTTGTTTATACATATTTTATGGCACTTATTACTCTCTCTCTTGTGTTACAGACATTTAAATATTTGCCTGACCTCTGTTAGATTGTAAACTTGAGGGCAGAGCCTGTAACTTATTAATCTTTGTATCCTTCACAACTTTTAGAATAATGCCTTCCTTATACTTAAGGTAGGTGCTTAATAAATGCTTCAAGTATAGATAAATAAGCCGATATTCTAAAAAAAAAAAAAAAAAAAGTACAAAGTTGGGAAGGAAAAAGCAAATTGGTGCTTCCTGCTCTGGTCTTTTGCTTTTATAAGCCCTTCAATATTTACAGATCCCATGTCACAAAATCATACAAGCTTTGATGCAAAAGGGTTAACGCTCCTTGACTAAATTTTTTACATTTTTAACACAGGGGCCTTGTATGTAATAAATTAACTGAAAGTAATGTCTCGAAGTAGTGGTACTTTAATTCTCTGATACATTAGCAGGTAGGCTAACTAGTTTGTCAAAAATAAACTACAAAGTGCTTTAGAATATAGAACTTTATAAGGGGATGGGGGTGGGGTCTAGACATCCTCCCCACTAGTAGCTATATGAACTGAGCAAAGAATAACAGGTTGGATTATTATAACATCAAAATTGACATTCCTCTGCCATGGGTTTAATTTTCTGAAGTAGACACCACAAATAGGTGCCTGCATGATAAACTTCTAGGGTATGACACTAACACAGAGAATTGTAAACATAATTCTACCTATTGCATACTAGGGACTAAACATTAATAGGAATACCACACCAGTACAACACAAATACCAGGGACAAATAATTAAGGACTGACAACGGCTATGAGTTGTTTTGGGTCATTAGAGTTGTTTAAAATGGAGAGTAATGAGGACTGTACAACTAAGTGATGATAATGTGAGATATGGATGGATTATTGTGGACATAACATTAGAACTCCCCATTTTATAAGCCAAGCCCTCGATCTTGAGGCTTGCTCTGGTGAAACTTATGGTTGTAAAGGGGAGGCTAAGCCCATGTATAACTATGCCTAGAAGTCACCTAAGAGAACCTTTTTTGTTGCTCAAATGTGGACTTTTTCTAAGCTTAACTCTGCAAATAAATCCATCCCTCTCTCTGTGATATGGGACAGGACCTCTCAGATGAATAAGTCTTCCTGGCAATGTGGGACACAGATTCCAGGAATGAGCCTAACCTGGCATTGAAAGACTGAGAATGCTTTTTTGACCAAATGGGGGAAAATAAAGGCAACAAAATAAGATTTCAGTGGCTAAGAGAATTCAAATAGAGTCAAGAGGCTATACTGGAGGTTACTCCTATGCAAATTTCACCTAGATATGCCAAATGAACACAGTATGGGAAGCCCAAGTCAACAGTAGTCCCAATGGATGCTACTTGCTCGATAGCTACTTGTTAAATTGTAATTTGAAAGCCATCACCTTTTTGTATATATGTTATGTTTCACAAAAAGGAAATAACTGAAACTATGGTTTTGTAACTCATAACAACTTTGGAAATTTCCTATATAACTACTTCTTATACTTTGAAAGATATTATCTTTTTGTATAATTTTCATTCCACAATGGGGAAGTGACTGAAGCTGTGGAACTGTGACCTATGATATTCTTTGAAATTTGCTAACTGCTTGTTAAATTGCACTTGGGGAGTTATCACTTCTACGTATATATATTTTATTCTACAATAAAAAAATGTGAAAAAAAAAAAGAAAAGAAAACAATTCTAAAGTGGTCACAGATTGATGATTTTGGGGTTTCTCTAATAAGCCTAGGTTTCCATAAGTAAAACTAACCTTACCTTTTTTATATTTTCTGGTTCATAAGTCCAGACACGGGTTGATTATACTCTATTTCAAAATCTTTGCAGGAAAAATACTTAAAACATGTTGAGATTTCCTTTTGTCCATGCAGCAGTTATACTCATTAAAGAACTATTTAAGAACTCAATGCACAAAGGGTATGGTGGCTCACTTAGAATTGCCACCACCAATAATCTGTTTAAATACTAATGGCAATGTGTATCATTTAGAAATCCTTCACAGGGGCACACAGAGTGCATATGGTTTCTTTCCTACTGAGCAGTAACTGTTCTCTTGTAGCACGGATATCTTTGGAAATGGAGCTGTTTTACCAATGAAATTATTTTTGCTACTTCACTGTGTTATTTTTTTTACATAGTGTATGTTTCTATTTGTATAACATTCTCTTTTTTTATTGTGAACTTTAACATATATATGCAACAGTGATAACTTTCAAAGTACGATTTCACAAGTAGTTAGAGAGCAAATATCAAAGAATGTTATTGGTCACAGTTCCATGACCTCAGCCATTTCCATTATTGTAAAATATAACATACATACAGAAGGGTGTCATCTCTTGATGTACAACTCAAGAAGTCATATAGGTAATTTCAAAAACTGTTATGGGTTACAGTTCCACAGTTTCAGTTCTTTCCTTACTATGCAATGTAAGGTATATACAGAAAGGTGAAGACCATCAAGGCATAATTCAATGAGCAGCTTTAGAGCAAATCCCAAAGGATGCTATAGGCTACAGTTCCACCATGTCATTTACCTCCTCCCAGCCATGCCAACGTGCCAGCATCCAAAAATATATATATATAATTATATAAAGTTTCAGTATTCATTGACCTTTGTTAAATCTTATCCTGTTTGTTGCTTCCCCTTCCTCTCACTTAATCTCCTTCTCCATCTTCAGGGGTGTGTAGGCAGTGGGCACTCCAACTTGTTCATATTGAAAGGGGGTGTGGACAATATGGGGAAGGGGACCTCATATGATAGTTGATCTTAAAGAGGCTGTTGCCTGTGGGTTTTAGGACTTGACTGGTATAGGAACACTCTGGTGGATTTAAGTTTCTGAAAGACAAAACTTAATGAGTGTATCTTTTTTAGAATCTTAGGAAGGGACCTAGGTATTTGGGGACTACTTTTGGTAAAGGCATGGCATACTGTGGCCATTTGGGATGTCTAGGTGGAGGCTGCATAAGAGAAACCTCCAGGATAGCCTCTAGACTCTATTTGGGATCTCTCAGCCACTGTGACCTCAGCTTGTTACCTTTCTTTGTTCCCCCTTTTGGTCAAGTAGGCATTTTCAATCCCTTGCTGCCAGAGTCAGGCTCATTTCTGGGAATCATGTCCCACGTTGCCAGGGAGATTCATTCCCCTAGGAGTCACATACCTCATGAGGGGGGATGTTAAATAATTTATTTGCCAAGTTGGACTTAGAGAAAAAAAGGCCAGGTCTCAGCAACAAAAGAGGTTCCCTGGAGGTGCCTCTTAGGCATAATTATAGGAGGGCTCAGCCTCCCATTTACAACCCTAAATTTCACAAAAGCAAGCCTCAAGTGGAGGACTTGATTTATATAAGTAGTAGGTTCCTAACAATACTCAATATATATTGTATCCCAAGATAAATGGTCAGTTTCTTACATTATCTTCACTTAGCTGTACAGTCATCACTACTTTCAACTTTCAATAATTATCATAACATAATACATCCCAGAGCTCTTATCAGCTGCTAATGATTCATCCATAGTATTAGAGTTGGTAGATATTCTTATTAAATATAGTCATTAATATGTAATGGGTAGCTTTTCCATACCACTCTGTTGTTAACCCTCGGCACCAGTGTCATACATGAAAAGTATATCATGCTAACATTTAGGTTTGTGGTGCAACTCTGTGGGTTACATGCCTTTAAATAACCATTTACAAATGTGTTTGCCTTCAATGCGTCACTGATACTTATAATCCCATTAACGAACCATAGTCACACCTGACCATTCCTATACCATTAAGATCACCTTCATTATCATACCTGTAGGTATTAGATTATTGTTCCCCCTTCACAAGCTTCTGACTATCTTTAGGTCCCGTATATTCTATGTTATGTTTATTTTACATTTTTCACAGAGTTCACATTAGTGGTAAAATACAGCATCTCTCCTTTTGTGTCAGGCATCATGTCACCAAAGTTCATCCACATTGCCACATGCCTCAAGACCTCATTCCTTCCTACCATCGTGCAGCATTCCATCATGTGTATACACCACATTTTGTTTATCCATTCATCCACCAAAGGACTCCCAGACTGTCTTCATCTCTTGGCAATTGTGAACAATGCTGCCATAAACATCGGTGTGCAAATATCTGTTTGTGTCACTGCTTTCAGACATTCTGGTATATACTGAGAAATAAAGTTGCTGGATCGTAGGGTAACTCAGTATTTAGTTTTCTGAGCAACTGCCAAACTGTCTTCCAGAGTGGCTGTACAAGTATACAGTACCACCAACAATGAATAAGAGTTTCAATTTGTCCACATCCTCTTCAGCATATGAAATTTCCTGTTTGTTTAATGGCAGCTATTTTTATTGGTGTGAGATGATATCTCATTGTGGTCTTGATTTGCATCTCCCTAACAGCTAGTGAAGATGAACATTTTTTCATGTATTTTTTTTAGCCATTTGTATTTCATCTTTGGAGAAATGTCTTTTCATATCTTTTGCCAATTTTAAAATTGGGCTGTTTGTACTACTGTTGTTGAGTTGCAGGATTTCCTTATATATGCAAGATGTCAGTCTCTTATCAGATACATGGTTTCCAAATATTTTCTCCCACTGAGTTGGCTGCCTCTACCTTTTTGACAAATTCCTTTGAGGTACAGAAGCTTAAAATTTTTAGGAATTCCCACTTATCTTATTCTTCATTGCTTGTGCTTTGGGTGTAAGGACTAAGAAGCAGAATCCTAATACTAGGTCTTGAAGATATTTCCCGACATTATCTTCTAGGAATTTTATGGTATTGTTTCTTATATTGAGGCCTTTGATCCACTGTGAGTTAATTTTTGTATAGGGTGTGAGGTAGCAGTCCCCTTTCATTCTTTTGGATATGGATATCCAATTCTCCCAGCCCCATTTGTTGAAGAGACTGTTCTGTCCCAGTTCAGTCTGGGGATTTGGGGACCTTATTAAAAATCAGTTGACTGTAGCTCTAGCGGTCTATTTCCGAATATTCAATTCAGTTCCATTTATCAATTTGTCTGTCTTTCTGCCAATACCATGCTGCTTTGAATATGTGGCTTTATAGTAAGCTTCAAAGTCAGGAAGTGTGAGTACTCCTACTTTGCTTTTCTTTTTAGGATGTTTTTAGTAATCTGAGGTATCTTTCCCTTGAAAATAAATTTGATAACTAGCTTTTCCAAGTCTGCAAAGTCGATTGCTGGAATTTTGATTGGAATTGCATTGAATCTGTGGATCAATTTGGGTAGGATTGATATCTTAATGAAATTTAGCCTCCCTATCCATGAACATGGAATATTTTTCCATCTCCTTAGGTCCCCTTTTGTTTCTTTTAGTAAAGTTATATAGTTTCCTGTATAGTGGTCTTTAACATCCTTGGTTAAGTTTATTCCTAGGTACTTGATTTTTTTAGTTGCTATTGAGAATGGAAACTTTTTCCTGAGTGTCTCTTTACTTAGGTCATTTCTAGTGTGTAGAACATTACTGACTTATGTAAAGTAATCTTGCATCCTGCCACTTTGCTGAATTTGTTTATTAGCTCAAGTAGCTGTCATTGATTTCTCAAGGTCTTCCAAATATAAGATCACATCATCTGCAAAAAATGACAGTTTTACTTCTTCTTTTCCAATCTGGATGCCTTTTATTTCTCTGTCTTGCTGGATTGCTCTGGCTAGAACTTCTAGCACAATTCTGAATAACAGTGGTGCCAGCAGGCATCCTTGTCTCATTCCTGATCTTAGAGGGAAGGCTTTCAGTCTCTCACCATTGAGTACTACGCTGGCTGTGGGTTTTTCATATATGCTCTTTATCATATTGAGAAAGTTTCCTTCAATTCTACCTTTTGAAGTGTTTTTATCAAAAATGGATGCAGAATTTTGTTGAATGCTTTTTCAGCATCTATTGAGATGATCATTTGATTTTTTCCTTTTGATTTGTTAATGTGTTCTATTACATTGATTTTCTTATGTTGAACCACCCCTGCATGCCTGGAATGAACCCCACTTGGTCATGATGTATGATTTTTTTTTAAGTGTCTTTGGATTCTATTTGCAAGTATTTTATTGAGGATTTTTGCATCTATATTCATTAGGGAGACTGGCCTGTAGTTTTCCTTTCTTGCAGCATCTTTATTTGGTTTTGGTATTAGAGTGATATTGACTTCATAAAATGAGTTAAGTAATGTTCCATTTTCTTCAATTTTCTGAAAGAGTTTAAGTAGGATTGGTGTCAGTTCTTTTTGGAAAGTTTGGTAGAATTCCCCTGTTAAAACATCTGGGCCTGGGGTTTTATTTGTAGGATGCTTTTTGATGACTGGTTGGATCTTTTTTGCTTGTGACTCATTTGTTGAGGTCTTCTGCTTCTTCTGTGGTCAGTCTAGGTTGTTCATATGTTTGCAGGAAATTATTTATTTCCTCTAAATTATCTAGTTTGATGGCGTACAGTTGTTCCTAGTATCTTCTTATGAGTTTAAAAGTTTCTTCGGGATCCGCAGTAATGCCCCCCCTCCATTTATTATTTTGTTAATTTGGTTCGTTTCTCTTTTTGCCTTTGTCCATTTGTCAATCTTGTTAATCTTCTCAAAGAAACAGCTTTTTGTTTTATTTATTCTATTTTTTTTGTTCTCTGTCATTTATTTCTGCTTTAGTCCTTGATACTTCTTTTCTTCTAATTGCTTTAGGGTTAGTTTGCTGATCATTTGCTAGCTGCTTCAGTTGTTCCATTAGTTCTTTGATTTTAGCTCTTTCTTCCTTTTTAATATATGCATTTAGAGTGATAAATTTCCCTCTCAGTAACACCTTCACTGCATCCCATATGTTTTGATATGTTGTGTTCTTGTTTTCATTCATCTCTAGATATTTAGCAATTTCTCTTGCAATTTCTTCTTTGACCCACTGATTGTTTAGAAGTGTGTTGTTTAACCTCCAGATATTTGTGAATGTTCTAGATCTCTGATGCTTACTGACTTCTAGTTGCATTACACTGCAGTCAGAGAACGTGCTTTGAATAATTTCAATCTTTTAAAATTTACAGAGGCTTGTTTTATGCCCTAGCTTATGATCTTTCCTGGAGAAAGCTCCATAAACACTATCAGAATGTATATCCTGGTAATTTTGGATGTAGTGCTCTACATATGCCTGATAAGTCTAATTTGTTTATTACATTGTTTATGTTCTCAATTTCCTTATTGGTCCTTTGTCTGGTTGATCTATAGGATAGAGTGATGTATTGACGTCTCTCACAATTATTGTGGAAACATCTATTGCTTCATTTAGTTTTGCCAATATTTGTCTCATGCACTTTGGAGTACCCTGATTGGGTGCATAAGCTTTATGATTGTTATTTCTTCTTGGTGAATTTCCCTTTTATTAGTATATAGTGTGCTTCTCTGTCTCTTATGACATCCTTGCATTTAAAGTACTTTATCTGAAATTAGTATTGCTACTCCTGCTTTATTTTGGCTGTAGCTTGCATGGAATATTTTTTTCCATCCTTTCACTTTCAATTTCTTTGTGTTGGTGGGTCTAAGATGAGTTTCTTGTAAACAACATTATTGATGAGTCATAGTTTTTAATCCATTCTGCCAATCTATATCTTTTAATTGGGAGTTTAATCCATTCACATTCAATGTTATTGCTGTGAAGGCAGTTCTTGAATCATTCATCTTATTTGGTTTTTATTTGTCAGATGTATTCCCCCACCCCCTTTATTTCCTTTAAGGTGCCCTTACTAAAAGTCTTCAGTTCTGTACTCTTCTCCAGACCTCTCGCTCCTGTCTTTTTTTCTCAGCTGGTAGAGCTTCCTTTAGTATTTCTTGTAGGGCAGGTCTCTTGTTAACAAATTCTCTCGACATTTGTTTGTCTGCAAAAATTTTAAGCTCTCCCTCAATTTTGAAGGAAAGCTTTGCTGGATAAAGAATTCTTGGTTGGCAATTCTTCTCTTTCAGAATTTTAAATATGTCATACCACTGCCTTCTCGCCTCCATGGTACCTGCTGAATAGTCAGTACTTAGTCTCATGCTGTTTCCCTTGTATGTGGTGAATCGCTTCTCTCTTGCTGCTTTCAGAACTTTCTCCTCTTCAGCATTGACAATCTAATGAGAATATGTCTTGGATGGGGTTTATTTGGATTTATTCTATTTGGAGTTTGTTGGGCATCTTTTATTTGCATATTTATGTCATTTAGAAGGGGTGGGAAGTTTTCCCCAACAATTTCTTCCAATACTCTTCCTAGCTTTTACTCTTCTTTTCCCCTTTTGGAAAACCAATGATTCTTATATTTGTGTGCTTCATGTTGTCCAACATTTCCCTGAGGTTCATTTCAAATTTTTCAGTTTTTTTCACAATTCATTATTTTGTGCTTTCACTTTCCATCACCCTATCCTCAGGTTTGGTAATTTGTTCCCCTACATCTTCAAATCTGGTGTTATGTGTCTCAAGAATCTTTTAAATTTGATCAACAGTATCTTTTATTTCTGTAAGATCTGCTATTTTTTTATTTAGCCTTGAAAATTCTTCTTTATGCTCTTCTAGGGTCTTCTTCATGTCCTATTATATCCCGAACCATGATATTGATGTTTGTGTGTACTTCTTTGATTAATTGCTCCAAGTTCTGTGTCTCCTCTGGCTTTTTAATTTGGACGCTTGGGTTATCCATATATCCTGGTTTCTTCATATGCTTTATAATTTTCTGTTGTTTTTGGCCTCTTGGCATTTGCTTATCTTGATAGGGTTCTTTTAGGATATGCAGGCTTATTTGAACATTTATTTATAATCTGATAGAGCTATAGCTTGGTGGAGTGGACTTTCCCCAATCTACCAACAGATGGTGCTCTTGAGCCACCTTTTACCCTGAAGCCAGTTATTCCCAACTTCCGTCTATGCACTAAGTGGGGGTCCAAACCACGTGGGGATCCAATCAGTGCACCAATTTTCTGTGTGCACTGGGGTCTGACAGTTCTGTGGGTGGGGGGCATTCCCTGGGCAGTTTGGCAGGGAGTCTGCTCCAGGACACAGTGGTCCAGGCCATTCCTGGGGTTGTGGGTGGAGTACTCTGGGACTGCAGAGCTGCGCAACTCACCTTCCAGCTCAAATGCCCCACAGTCCCTCTCTGCTGGGTGCCCATGAGTCCCTGGGATTGGGGGAGGGCTCCTGGCACTTCTGTGGGCACCCCGACTCCAGGCTGTACACATCACAGGCTTCCATGGAGGAAGAGTGGGTGCCCTCACAGGCCCGCTGAATCCTTAATGCCCTCAAGGAAGCTCTCAGCTGTGGGGCTGTGAAGGGGTGTCTCCCAGCCATCTGCAAAGATGGCTGCAAGCGGTGTGGAAAGCTACCCCCTTCCATCATCTTCTGCCTGCTCCAACAGCTAGTCCCTGGCATGGGGGCTCTTCGCTGTGGGTCTGTGAGGGGTTATCACTCACGGCAGGTACTGTGGAGGGTGCCCGGGGCATGGAAGGCTACTCCCCTCTGCACCGTCAGTTGGCTCCAGCTGCCCATTCCCCGGCAGCATTCTGGGCCAAACACTCACCCGTCTCTAAATGCAGCCTGTTAGTTTCTCCAAGCACACTCCCACCATGGGTGTGGTAGCCCCTGCCCAGCCGGTGGAACCCTGGAACTGCTGTTCCGGAGCACTTCCTGTCCTTTATCTAGTGTTTTTCATGGAAAAGAATTTTACTCTTTCTCTCCTAATCTGCCAACTTGGTTCCCCTTCATTGTATTATTTTTAACCTGCCAGTTCTTAATATACAATGTTTCATCTTGATTTGAAAAATCCATTTTAAATATTAAAAGTAAATGAAGAAAAGAAGCTTTCAGATCACAGAATAGAATATAGTAGAAACAAGATGCTTGTGCACGTTCTTGATTAAACTCAAAGAGAGCTGATTAAACCTCAGGAGCAACTATATTCTTCAAAACTATCAGCACAAGGATTCCCCAATCTACCTAAAGCATAAATCATTATTCATTCTTTAGACAAACTGAAAATTTTAAGAGACTTGCCATGCCCTATTAACATTACTGTCTCTATTTTCCATATTATTTGCATCTTGAATTCATCACATTTCTATTTTCTGGACCTTTCTGAAAGGCAATCCAATTATGATAATAACTTTCCTAGGAAACTTAAAGAGTGAATATGATAGTAATGTGTTTAGGTTACATAGCTAGAGCTTTTGGTAATTCAAAGAATGTTGTATTTCAAATCAACAAAGCTTTTTCCCTTTCATATAAATCACACAAACTGAGAGAAACTGTGTCTGAAGCTCTAGGGAAACACAGGCAATAGTAGGCTTCATATGATCAGGACAATAGGGCACTTGGTATATCTGAAAATAATCTCTTGCATTGCCTTCAATTTAATAATTTTTAAATGTTTCTACATGTTTATTCAAGATAATGAGCCTTATGCATTTATGACAAAACCTGGAAAGCATGGCTGAAAACTCTTATTTTCTTTTGCTGAATAAGAAAAATTGAAGAAAAGTACTCCTAGAATCAATTTCTGGGCATCAAGATATAAAACAGGACATAGATGTCACAAAATCATCATTCACTATCAGCCACAGAATGAAATTCAAATTCCTTAGAATAGTATATAAGTCCCTTATTTGCTTACCTTACCAGTCACATCATTACTCTATCATTTAGAAAACTGACAATATTGCAGATATCAGAACACACCGTACTATTTCATATTCTCCTGCCTTAGCATACAGTGTTCTTTCAGACTAGAATAACTTTTCTCTCATCTTTTTGTTTTCCTGGCAAATTACTACCCTTTCTTCACAACTCTCTTCAGTAAAGAAGGACTCAAATAATGGGGGCATACGTCAAAGAACCTTGGAGCCAGCTTAAAGGGTTTCCTTTGGCCAAAGCTGGTACAATTTGAGCATCAAAATAAATCAGAAGAATGACATCAAATAAAATAAGAACCCATAAGCATATACTAATATAAATTAAAAAATGAATAAATAAAACTTTCTTATAGCAGAATGCCACAAGGAGAAGGACACAACATCACATCTGAGGTAGTCTTAACAAAAATGCATAACTTGAATCTAATCATCATGACATCAGAAAAATCCAAATTTGAGGATATTCTACAAAATAATTGACTTATATTCTTAAAAAATATTAAGGTCATTTCTGATTCATCCTACAATACAGATGAACCATAAAAGACATCATGTTGAGAGAAATAAGCCTACAAAAAAGACAAATATTGTATGACCTTGCTGATATCAAATACCTAGAGTAAGGAAATTAATAGAGACAGATAGTAGAATACAGGTTACTAGGGAATGGTGAGTGAGGGAAATGATGAGTTATTGCTTAAGGGGTGCACAGTTTCAGTTTGAGGAGAAGAAAATAGCTGGGTAATGGATGTTGGTGACAGTAGCAATTACCTTTGAATGTAATTAAAATACCACTGAACTGTGCACTAGAAAATGGTTAAAAAGAGAAATTCTGAGTTGTATATATATTACTACAAAAAAAGATCTATAAAATGTCAAGGTCATGAAAGACAAAAAACTTGAGGCATGATTCCAGATTAGAGAAGCCTAAAGAGACATGATAGCTAAATATAATGCATGATTCTGGATTGGATCTCAGAATAGAGGGGGAAAAATAATGTTTTTTTTCCCTTTTGCTATAAAGAAAATTTTATAAATATTGGTGTTCCGGTTTGGATATATTATGTCCCCCACAAAGCGATGATCTTTTAACCCAATCTTGTGGGGTATTTGTATTAGGTTGTTTCCATGGAGATGTGACTCACTCAATTGTAGGTGATACTTTTAAGTAGATTATTTCCATGGAGGTGTGGCCCCACCCATTCAGCATGGGTCTTGATCAGTTTACTGGAGCCCTTTAAAGAGTCATCACAGGCCCAGACTGATGCTGATGCTCTGGAGAGGCTAACCCAGAGTCTGCTCTGGAGAAGCTAAGAGAGACAAGCTCAGAGACATTTTGGAGAAAGCCATTTTGAAACCAGAACCCCAGAGCAGATGCCAGCCACATGCTTTCCCAGTTAATAGAGGTTTTCCAGGCACCATCGGCTGTTCTTCAGTGAAGGTATCTTCTTGTTGATGCCTTAAACTGGACACTTCTATTGCCTTAGAACTGTAAATTTGTAACCTAATAAACCCCCTTTATAAAAGCCAATCCAGGAGGAGGATCTAAGATGGTGGCATAGAGAGGAGTGGAAGCTAAGTAGTCCCCCTGGAACAACTAAAAAATACTAGAAACAACTAGTAAATAATCCAGAATAACTGTAGGGGGACAGAAGTGACTGTCCACTCATCATACACAAACCTGAATTGGGAGGAATGCCCAAGATCACAGCATACAATCTGTAAGTAAGAACTGCGGATCCAAATCGGGAGACCCCTCCCCCACAGCCTGAGCTACAAAGCCTTGTGGTGCCAGAGAGAAGCTTTCTCCCAGTGAGCGAATATAGCTCAGCTGAGCTCCAACCGGGGTTTTAATTACCAAGTGTGAACTGCTCACTACAAGGTATGAATCCCCAACAAGTAGACAGAGGCTTTGGGTGATGACTGACCTTGGAGAGCCGGAGGTTCACCTGGGACTAGCTCTGTTCCTTTTTCAACTCAGTGGAGAAAGCCTCGGCCATTTTCAGTTCCCAGTTCTGTGACCCAGACAGGGGTGTGGCACAGGCAGAGACAGACCACTGAAATGCTAATGACTTCCCCCGAGGGCATGTATTTTCTCTAAGAGGAAAGGGGTGGGGCCCAGCTCTACTACCTGCCTTTCATTCAGAACTTACACCAGTCAAGAATTGTAGGCTAATCTTTGCATCAGGCAGAGAGTGCCCCTGTACGGCCCGGCGGCCCAGGGCTTCCCTTGAGGGATGACACGCACTAGTGACGTAGCACAGCCTTCCCTCAGCAGAGGTCCTGGAAGATCACAGCTGAGAAGGGGGCCCGCTTGGAAAACCCAGGTACGCTACGTCAATGCCAGTGGTTTGTGGGTCAGCGACAGAGAAAATCTGGGGCAAAACTGAAATGAAGGCTTAGACTCTTGCAACAGCCTTGAATCTCCGGGAACACCTGGGAGGTTTGAACATTAAAGCTGCCCTGCCTCCCTGACCACCCAGACACACGCACCACGTTCAGGGTGGACAGCTCCAGCAACAAACCCAAACTGAGTTCACTAACTAAACCCCACAAAAATCATTTCCCCACACACCACAGAGACAGAGTTGGGGAGAACTGACTTGAGGGGTATAGGTGACTCGCAGGAGCCATCTGCTGGTTAGTTGGAGAAACTGTATGCCACCAACTTGTATGTTTGAAAAATTAGATTGGTATTTTTTTTGTTGTTTTTACAACTTGAAAGAATCCTATCAAGCAAAGCAAATGCCAACAGGCCAAAAACAACAGAAAATCTTAATGCATATGATAAAACCAGATGATATGGAGAACCTGATCCCAAACACCCAAATCAAAATATCAGAAGACACACAGTACTTGGCACAATTAATCAAACAATCACAATCGAGGAACGAAAACATGGCACAGGATATAAAAGACATGAAGAAGACCATGGAACAGGATAAAAGGGACATAAAGAAGACCCTAAAAGAGCATAAAGAAGAAATTGCAAGATTAAATAAAAAAATAGATCTTACGGAAATAAAAGAAATTGTTGGCCAAATTAAAAAGACTGGATAGTCATAATACAAGATTAGAGGAAGTTGAACAACAACCCAGTGTCCTAGAGGTCCACAGAACAGAAAATGAAAGAACAAAAGAAAGAATGGAGGAAAAAATTGAAAAAAATCGGAAAGGATCTCAGGGATACGATAGATAAAATAAAATGTCCAAATTAAAGACTCATTGGAGTCCCAGAAGGGGAAGAGAAGAGTAAAGGTCTAGAAAGAGTATTCAAAGAAATTGTTGGGGAAAACTTCCCAAACCTTCTACACAATATAAATACACAAAGCATAAATGCCCAGTGAACTCCAAACAGAATAAATCCAAATAAACCCACTCCGAGACATATTCTGATCAGACTCTCAAATACTGAAGAGAAGGAGCAAGTTCTGAAAGCAGCAAGAGAAAAGCAATTCACCACATACAAAGGAAATAACATAAGACTAAGTTGTGACTACTCAGTGGCCACCATGGAGGTGAGAAGGCAGTGGCATGACATATTTAAAACTCTGAGAGAGAAAAATTTCCAAAAGAATACTTTATCCAGCAAAACTCTCCTTCAGATTTGAGGGAGAGCTTAAATTTTTCACAGACAAACAAATGCTGGGAGAGTTTGCCAATAAAAGACCTGCCCTACATCAGATACTAAAGGGAGACCTACCGACAGAGAAACAAAGAAAGGAGAAAGAGATACAGAGAATTTTAAGAGACATATATAGAACCTTACATCCCAGATCACCAGGACACTCATTTTTCTCTAGTGATCACGGATCTTTCTCCAGAATAGACCATATGCTGCGACATAAAACAAGCCTCAATAAATTAAAAAAAAAAATTGAATATATTCAAAGCACATTCTCTGACCACAATGAAATACAAATAGAAGTCAATAATTTTTGAACTGTAACTCCACTATTTACTTCCTACATGATATAAAATACATGAACTCTAATGACAAATTAGTGATTCTGAACTCAATGTAAAATACGTATTTTTTTACAAGAACTATATAAAGGTGGGGGAGTGGAGGAGTATAGGAACATAGTTTATGTATCCTATTGAAGTTAAGCTGGTATCAAAGAAAAACAAGATTGTTATGGTTTTAAGAGGTTAATTTTAAGCCCCACAGTAAACACAAAGAAATTATCAGAGAATATGACCATAGAGATGAAAAGTAGAGTATGGGTTAAGAGAAATGGGGGAAGGGGCAATGGGGAGTTAAGAAATGAGTGTAGGGTTGCCGTTTGAGGTGAAGGGAAATTTCTAGTAATGGATGGTGGGAAGGTGATAGCATTACAACATTCTAAATGTGATCAGTCTCACTAATGGGATGCTAGGGAGGGGGTGGAATGGGAAGATTTAGGCTGTATATATGTTTCCACAATAGAGAAAAAAAAAAAAAAGGACAGTCTAAATAGATGACAATTGAATGCCAAGGATGACCCTGGATGGGATCTGAGGATGGAGGACAGGAGGCTCAAAGGGACACAGTTGAGACATAAGGAAAAGGAAATATAGAATGTAAGCTTTGTATCATTGTTGAATCTCTTGTACTTCTCAGCTGCACTTAATGGGATTGCATAAAAGAATGTTCTTGTTCATGGGAATTGTATATGTGAATTATAGTGTTTGTTCAAGGATGTGTGCAGCTAGCTCTCATATGTTCAGAAGACAGAGCAACAGATGATGGATGATAGGGAGAAAGGGAGGGAGGGAGGGAAAGAAATAGCGGTGTGACAACATGTTAAAGTTACTGGATTGGGGTATCGGGGGGGTCAGGGAATGCTAGAGTTCTGTGTATGGGGTTTGTATTGTTTTTGCAACTGTTCCTATAATTCTGAATTTATTTCAAAATAAAATGTAAAAAAAAAAAAAGCCAATCTATTTCTGGTATTTTGCATAAGGTAGCATTAGCAAACTGGAACAACTGGCAAAATGTAATTTGAATAAGATTAGAAAATAGCATTGCAGCAACGTTAATTTCTTGATTTTGATAAATGTACTATGGTTAGCAAGCAAATTGTTTCTTTTTTTTAGGAAATACACACTGAAGTATTCAGAGGTAAAAGAGGCATTATGTGTGCAATTTACTCACAAAGAGTTCTGGCAAATATGCAGAAAGACAGAATGATAAAGCAAATGTGGCAAAATGTTAACATTTGGGGGACTCTGGGTGAAAGACATATAGGAATTCTATACAGTATTCTTGCAGAAAGTTAAAAAAACCCACTAAACTTTCTTCAATTTTCCCTCCTCTATGAAGCAATGCATGAGCCATTTTTTCCTGCCCTGAAGCAACAAAATACTCTATTTTAGGATTTTCATTGCATTTTGTATTAACCATTTGTCTCATGCTAATTATACTTATTTATATACATGTCTGTTTTTTCAACTAGATTATTAGCTCTTAAGGAAGGAAATAGTGTCTTAACATCAAGGTTCAAAGACACTGTACACACAGTAGTCACAAAGAAAGTTTTTGTTGAATGAATTTCTAAATGCTTAATTTTTTTTTTTTTGCTAGTTGTGTTTAGTTTTTATTTCCCCTATTCCATGTTACCTTTATGTGGAAGCTAAACTTAACCCTTTTCTTACAGATTCCCCCCCCCTTTTTTTTTAAATTTGTTTTATTGAAATACATTCGCACACCATACAATCATCCATGGTATACAATCCACTGTCCACAGTATGATCACAGTTATGCGTTCATCACCATAATCTATCTCTGAACATTTTCCTTGCATCAGAAACAACCAGAACAAGAATCAAAAATAAAAGTGAAAAAAGAACACCCAAATCATCCCCCCATCCCACCTCATTTCTCCTTTAGTTTTTAATCCCTGTTTTTCTACTCATCCATACACTAGATAAAGGGGGTGTGATCCACAAGGTCTTCATAATCACACTGTCACCCCTTGTAATCTACATTATTATATAATTGTCTTCAGGAGTCCAGCCTGCTGGGTTGGAGTTTGGTAGTTTCAGGTATTTACTTCTAGCTATTCCAATACATTAAAACCTAAGAGCTGTTATCTTTATAGTGCATAAGAATGTCCCCAGAGTGACCTCTTGACTCCATTTGAAATCTCTCAGCCACTAAAACTATTTCGTCTCATTTTGCATCCCCCTTTTGGTCAAGAAGATACTCTCAGTCCCACGATGCCAGGTCCATATTCATCCCTGGGATTCATATTCTGTCTAAATGCTTAATTTTAATCAGTCTAGATGTGCCGGTTTGAAACTGTTATGTACCCCAGGAAAGCCATGCTCTTTTAATCCAATCATGTGGGTACAGACTTACTGTGGGTGGGATCTTTTGATTAATTTGGTTCCATGGAGTTGTGATCCACCCAGTTGTGAGTAGGAAGTTTTGATTAGATTATTTCCATGGACATGTGACCCCACCCATCCAAGGTGGGTCTTAATTAGTTTACTGGTATCCTCTATGAGAAGATAAAAGGCAGACACATTTTGAAGAGAGCTCAGAGACTCTTAGAGAGAAAATGCCCAGAGACATTTTGAAGACAGTTGTTGAAACCAGAACCAGGAGAAAGAAGGACTAGCAGACGTTGTCATGTGCCTTCCCATGTGATAGAGGAATCCCAGATGCCGTAGGACTTTCCTTAGAGAAGGTATCTACCTCATGATGCCTTAATTTGTATACTTTCATGACCTTAGAACTGTATATTTGTGAACTAAAAAACCCTATTGTAAAAGCCAATCCAAATTCTGGTATTTTGCATTCAGGTATCTTTAGCAAACCAAAACACTAGATTATACAGACTGATAAAGAAGATGGGCGGTATGGATAAACAAACTCAACATAAAATTTCAAACTTCATTCTTGTCAATAATTTCTTTACTAGAATTGCCTGTATTTTAAAAACACAATTGCAAACATATGTTAACTACAGACTGAACACTAGGTTTTTCTCTCTGTTTCCTACTCCTTTGTTAAAAACCATACACAAAAGGACAAATATTGTATGATTCTACTTGTATGAAATACCTAGAATATGCACATCTATAGAGGCAGAAAGAGTACAGGCTATCAGGGTTGCGGGTTGGGAAAAGGAATGGGGAATTACTGCTTAATGGGTACAGGGTTTCTGTTTAGAGTGACAGAAAATTTTGGTAATGGGTGGTGGTGAAGGTAGCACAACAGTGTGCATGTAATTAATACCACCGACTTGTACACTTGAAGGTGGTTAAAATGGGGAATTACAAACAAAAGGTAGTTAAAGAGCCAAAGCAGTAGGCAAAAGAAAAAGGAGAATAAGAAAATATGATAATGATCACTTTTTTGTTACAATCAAGCGATCAGGGAAATGGAAAATTAACTTTGCTCAATGAATTGTACTACCTATTTTAATGACTTAATTATAATACTGCAAACAACCCTGTAAACAAATCTTTACAGGTAATTTTTGAGATCAGGAGGTTTATCTATAATGAGTGTAATTTACATTAAAGCCTATGAATGTAGCATAGAGACTGGATAGGCTCAGGCAATGGCCCGGAATATAAGGTGTTTCTCACATTTATAATTGGGCTGCTTTATATTATGATTTTCATGAAAACTTAACATACAGTTCTTATATAGTACTGTACATTTCATACCAAAATATGACAAAATTTTTGTTCACTGTTGTATCCTCAGCACTTAGCAAGGATCTGGCACATAGTAAGTTAATTTGGGGCTTTTTATCCTTTTAAAAAGCAATGTTGAATTTCAACTAAAGGTTATGAAAAATGTAGGGTTCGCAATGATAGGCTTGTTTGTGTAAAAACACTAAATCAGTTACTGCTAAGTTTGGTCCCTTGTGATGCTTTTGGGAAGAGGACACCTCCTGTCTGACAATTTGCATTCCTCTCCACTATGGGCCTTTCACAATACCATAGTGATGGCAACACATGGAACCTGATCCTTAGGAGAGCCAACCATACATTTATATGAGGTAAACTCACTCGATATCATCAATATTATTTACTAGGGACCCAAAGATTGATGCTATCTGTGTACTAGGTCCCCTTTATTGTTCTAAGTAGTCAAAAGGATGACTGAGAATTCTCCTTCTGTCAAAGAAAGAGGCTGTCAGATATGATTTCAGGGATCAATACAAATACAATTTTTTTTGGTGAGCTCATTGATGGAAATGAATATTTTCACTGTAATATAATGCCACTGGTATTAAGATGCAAAGTTAGAATTTTATTTTCTTCAATACGCCTTTGTTCCAAACTTCATTCTCTAGACAAAAGTCGACAGAAAGTCATTTTAATTAATTTCACAACTCTGATTCTAATGATGTAACTGTCATCAACTGTACATAAGTACCACACTAATGTAAAGCGTTAATAATAGAGAAAACTGCATGTGAGGAGTGTTATATGTGAACTCTGTACTTGCTGCATGATTTTTCTGTAAATCTAAACTTCTTTGATAAAAAAAAATAGCAAACCCAAAAAAAGAGTGCTATGTTTAAAATAAAGTATAAATCATAGTATGATTATAACTATAAAAGCAAAACAAACCATAATCTAATACAAATACTGGAAGAAAATAACTATGTGGTAACAGTAGTGTAAGCAGTAGGAATGAAAGTGATTTTTGCCTTTCTATTTTTCTGTATTATTCTGTTTCTCAACAATGATCTTGTATCAATGAAAAATTTTAATAAACGCTTTTTGATTTGAAGTAATTATCTCCTAAAGTCATGGTCCAAATTCTGAGGTTCTCAGGAAATTTTCTGACAGCATCTGGTATAACTATGTTTTTAAAACCATCAAAAACTTCCTACTGCCCTCAGGATATAATTTGGACTGCTAGAGTGACATGGCCTTTTTCATCAATTTCATCTCCCTTTGCTCTTACACATACCCTTATTCCAGCTATAGGAAATTTAATTTCTAGTATACAGGTTCTTAAAATAGTAGTATACAGTAGTGAGATATCTGTCTCAACTGCCTTCCTCCATCCAGCCCAACTAGCAAACACCTGCTTATCTTTCAAGACTATGAAGATAAGGTATGGGTCTTACCAATAGAAGGTAAAATTATCAAGTCAGAAACTGAGGTTCATTTGTGACTTCATATATTCTCTTAATTATATTCAACATTCAATTTCCAATCCTGTCAATGCTGCTTCCCTAATATTTCAAAAATCCTGCCCTATCTTTCTACATCTATTGCTTCAATTTTAATTCAGGCTCTCATCAGATTCCTGCCTCTGATCTTGCCCAGACTCAATCAATTCTTGACACATTTCACTGTTTAAATTCCTTTATTGGCCTACCCAATACTATTCAAATCCATTAGCAAAACTATATGGCCAACTGGAGATCATGATCTGGTAACTTTTCCAGCTTCTTCTTTTCCTTATTCCTTCCCTCCTTCTAAGGCTCCTCCCACTCCCATCTCTGTATCAAAATGCCAAGAAGCTCTCCACAAATGTTAGATACTTACATTATTATTATCTGCAATTGGAACCTTAAATTCATGTGGGGAAAACAGTTTGAATAAAATAGCTGTGCTGGATTTTCTCAATTTGATCTTTTACATCAGTCTCCATTCTGCAACCTGTTCTGTGCCGTAAGAGGTTAGCGTTTGTGGACAGGATTAACAGTCTCCCTTATCCTGTGGCTTCTGCTTGAGTTCAGCCAAAAGGAGGCACTGGGAGGAGAATGGAGAACAGCAGAGTGCAGACAGGGTATTTACTCCTTTGGCCCTCTGTTTACAGGTTGGCAGTGGTTACTGAAGGCCACAGATTCTGTGAGGCGGCCCTCTTTGGGACTCTCTTCTCTGAGAGTAATTGCTCCCTTCTCTGGTTCCTTCAGGTTTAGAGGTGGTAACAATTCCCTAGCGTTTCTAGCCTCCCCAAATTCCTCACTTTCTCTTGTTTTTTCTTAACTCTGGTCACTTTGTTTTAACTAGTTCCTTCATTAAATTCTCTCTCACATTCCTGTTAGAGCATATCAAATGTTTCCCACCAGGATTCTCAGTGATACAGCAGCCAAGGTGCAAATGGACATAATATGTTTAGGGAAGAATGTGGAGGCCATTATGGCTAGAGCCTTGAGTTATTATTGGGGATCAGTGGGAACTGAGACCAGAAAATATCTAAAACCAGACCTGAATGCTAGGATTTGAGTTTGAACTTTATCATGAAAGCTAATGGAAACCATTTAAGGTTCTTAAGCATCAGAGAGACACCACAAAGATTTCTTGTAGATAACAAATTCTACCATAGGAAGGTTAAAAGATTTGCCCCAAATCACATATCTAAACAGACAGTAGGTCAAGGTTAAAAGACCAGATTTGATTTCTAGTCTAGTGTGCTTCTTTCTATATTACAATAGGGGATTTTTCCCCTTCAATTTCATTTAGTAAACATGAATTGAGAACTTTCTATACTTAAAGTTTACTTTGTTAGGCATAGGGAGTAATGCTGAGATAAATAAGATGAGGTTCTAATGTTCCACAGTCTCATGGAACACACAAGTCAGGTTGTTTAATGGAAAAAAAAAAAAAAGACTATGTATATACTTATATTTTGACATAAAAACAAAATACTATGCATGATAACACAGAAAAGAGAGTAATTAATTCTGATGGGACAAAACTGTGTAAGGCTTCAGAGAGGAGGGGACAGTTAAGTTGAGCTTTAAAACAATGAGAAAAGGGGAAGGAACATTTGAAGCTGGAGAAGCAGAATAAACAAAATCACAGAGTCCTGAAAGTACTATTACAGAACAAGGAATTGCCCAATGGGTTTAGGGGTTGGAGGTGGAGAGAGTGAAATAAGGCATAAGACTGGTCAATTAAATTAAGGAAAGATTTCGAAGGGACCTAATACTGCAAGAAATGAAGAACTATCCAAGGTTTTTATCAGAGAAGCAATACATGTTTTAAAATGTAATACTTCAACACTTCTTAACTCATTGTATGAGGCCAGCATTATCCTAACACCAAAGCCAGATAAAGACATAACAAGAAAAGGAAAATCACAGACCAATGTCCCTTATGAATACAGATGCAAAAATATCCAACAAAATCCTCACAATCTGAACCCAACAGCACAATAAAAGTATTATACACCATGACCAAGTGGGATTTATGCCAAGAATGCAAGGGTGGTTCAACATAAGAAAATCACTCAATGTAATATACCACATTAAGAGAATGAAGGGAAAAAAAGCACATGATCATCTCAATTGATGCTGAAACGCATTTGACAAAATCCAGAAACTTTTCTTGATAGAAACACTCAGAAAACTAGGAATAGAAGGGAACTTCCTCAACATGATAAATGATATGTATGAAAAACCCATGGATAGCATGATACTCAAAAATGAAAGACTGAAAACTTTCCCCCAAGATCAGGAATAAGACAAGGATACCCCCTTTCACCACTCTTATTCAACACTGTACTAAAGTTCTAACTAAAGCAATTAGGCAATAATGGCAATTCTTCTTCTTAAAAGAAATAAAAGGCATCCAAATTGAAAGGAAGAAGTGAAACTCTCTATTAAGAGATAATATGACCTTATAAATATATACAGGAAATCCTGAAAAATCCACCACAAAGCTAAAGGACCTAATAAATAAATTCAACAAAATTGACCAGTAGGGTACAAGATCAACATGCAAAAATTAGTTGAATTTCTAAACAACAGCAATGAACAATCAGAAAAAGAAATCAAGAAGGTAATTCCATTTACAACAGCATAATATCTAGGAATAAATTTAATTAAGGATGTGTGCACTGAAAACTACAAAACATTGCTGAAAGAAATGAAAGAAGATCTAAAAAAACGGAAGACATTCCATGTTCATGGATTGGAAGACTTAATATTGTTAAGAAGTTAATCCTACTCAAAGTGATTTACAGATTCAACACAATCCTGAACAAAATTGACTTTACTGATAGTGGATTGGAAGGAGAGAGACTAGAGCCAGGAAGAAGGGTTAGTATGCTACTGCAATGCTAAAGGTGAAAGATGAAAAAGACCCGAACAAATAGAGCAGAAACTGGAAAAAGAATATGTAGAAGAGCCATAACAGAGGGTTCTGTGACTGCTTGTCCTTTGGAAGGGAGGAGGTAAATATGAAGGTGAGGTTTCAAATCTGGGTATTAGGTTAAGTGGGAGTGTCATTAACCTAGAGATCAATTCAGGAGAAGGACCAATGTTGGTAGAAGTATACTGAATTTGGTTTCTGATGAGGAAAATGTGAAATGACAACAGGACATCGGGGATGATCCAGTATTCAATAGCAAGTGGAGTCTGGAGCTTGGAAGAGATGTTGCCCTAAAATTGAGATGAATTATTATATAGGTGGTAAACCCAATAACAAGAACCAATAATTTCATTTGTTATACCCAGGATGGTAAACAGATACATCATAAGGAAGAGACAAAAAAAAAAAAATGTCCATTTCAGGATAAATTCTATGATAAAACATTAAATTAATGCTTACAGGTAAACCAGCTATAATGCAGAATCAAAAAGTTTGATGAGAAGTGATAAATGAGTCACATTAATATAAAATAAAAATGTGAAAATTTAAGAAAACAAGACAAGATAAAATTTAAATTGAAGGCAAATACTACTTAAGGAATTATTATTAGGTTTTACAAATAAAAAAAAGAGAAAAATATCCCAGCAGTAGGTTAATAAACCAAATGAGGATACATTAAAGAAATAGTTGATTTATTTAGGAGATAAAATAAGAAAGCCAAGAAGCACAGTGCTTGAAAACAGCTCCTCGATAAATATTTATGAACCACTGCTATTCAAGATTGTACTAGAAGTTTCTGGCCAGAGCAATTAGGCAAGAAAAAGAAATAAAAGGTATCCAAATTGAAAGGAAGAAGTAAGACTCTAGTTGCATATGACACAATCTTGTATAGAGAAAATACAAAGGAATTGACAAGGAAATTACCAAAATTAATAAACAAATTCAGCAAAGTGGTAGGATACAAATTAACATGCAGAAATCAACTGTGTTTCCATACAGTAATAATGAACAACCCTAGGAGGAAATTAAGCAAACAATTCCATTTACAATAGCATCTAAAAGAAAAAAATATCTAGGAATAAATTTAAGGATATGAAAGACTGTACACTGAAAACTACAAAACATTGAGGAAAGAAATTAAAGAAGGCCTAATAAATGGTAAGACATCCACGTTTATGAATTGGAAAACTTAATATTGTTACTATGCCACTACTACCCAATATGTCAACACTACCCAAATGGTCTACAGATTCAACACAGAATCTATCAAAATGTTTGCAAAAATGGAAATTCCAATCCTCAAATTCAAGGGCTCCATAATATCCAAAATAATTTTGAAAAAGAACAAATTTGGATAACTCACACTTCCTGTGCCAGTTTGGATGTATTTGTCCTCCAAAATACCATGTTCTTTAATGCAGTCATGTGAGGGCAGAAGTATTACTGTTGATTAGGTTGGAATCCTTTGTTTGAGTGTTTCCCTTTGAAATTTGTTCTACAGCTACATGTTAAATTGTAATTTGAAAGCTATCACCTTTTTGTATATATATTTCACAATAAGGAAACAACTGAAACTATGATACTATAACTCATAACAATTTTGGAAATGTTATTATCTTTTTGTATAAATGTTGTATTTCACAATAAGGAAATAACTGAAACTGTGGAACTGTAACCCATACTATTCTTTGAAATTTGCTCTCTTACTACTTGATAAATTGTACTTGGAAAGTTATCACTTCTATGTATATATGTTATATTCCACAATAAAAAATATGATTAAAAAAGCACAATACTGAAAGAAAAAAATTGATAAATTGGACTTCATCAAAATTAAAAACTTTTTTTCTGAGAAAGCCTCTGTTAAGATAATGAGACAATGAGCTACTGACTGTGAGAAAATATTTGCAAAGAACATATTTGGTGAAAGTCTAGTATCTAGAATGTTTAAAGAATTTTCAAAACAACAATAACAAAATACAGTTGGAAAATGGCAAAAGATATTTCATTCAAAAGAATATATGGATATCACTTGTGAAAACTTGTTAAACATCACTAGCTATTAGTGAAATACAAATTAATACCACACTGAGATATTACTACACACCTATTAGAACAGCTAAAATAAAAAAGAGTGACATTATCAAATGCTGGGAGGGATTCCTTGGCTCACGGCCCCTTACCTCCACCTTCAAAGCGCATCAGTCCCACCACTGGTACATTGTCACATCTCCTTTTTCGGCCTTTGGTCTCTTGCCTCCCTTTGAAGAGCCCTTAATTTACATTGGGGTCACCAGATAACCCAGGGTAATCTTCCCATTTTAAAATCCTTTCCACCAAATGAGGTGACATATTCACGGGTTCCAGTGACAAAGGTGTGAACATCTTTGGCTGGGGCGGGGGGGGGGAGGGCGGGCAGTGATCCAGCTGACCGCAGGGTGTTGGTGGTATGTAGGATGTGGTGTTTGGGGAAAAAGCACAAACCACTGACTTTTCTAAAATCCTGTGGTGTGTGGTGCTTGATGACAAAGCTACTATGAGAAATACATTGTTCACAGTCACCATGGATAATTGTAACTCCTGGTCTGATTAATATTCAACATTTCTTCACCATACTCACTCCTACAACAGACATCAACTACTGATGGTCTCCTATGTCATGCATGTTAGACACAAAGATAAAGCAGCAGTCTGTGAGATAAAGATAGATGGTGGATGATAGACACAGACAGACACAGAAGATAGATAGATAGGTAGATAGATAGATAGATTCACAAAACGACAGCTAGCTGATAGGTAGAAAGAAAGATAACAGATGATAGATTGACAGACTGACAGATAGATATAAAGATAAATAGGATATAAGGCAAAAGTGGCAAAATCTTAAAAGGGTGATCCAGGTATCCGGGTGGGGGTGGGTATGTTGGAGTGAATTTGTATTATTTGTATAATTTTTGCAACTGTCCTGTAAGTTTGTCCTGTACATTTATATCAAAATAAAAAGCTTATTAAAAAAAAGATATGGCATATAAAAAACAAAGGACAAAATGGTAAAGTAAGCTCTGCCTTTACAGTAATAACACTGAATGTTAGTGGATTAAGCTTCCCAGTCAAAAGACAGGTTGTCAGAATGGATAAAAAATGCATGATACAACTATGTGCTGATTACAAGAGATTCACCTTAGACTCGAAGACATGAATAGGTTGAGAATGACAGGATGGAAAAAAATATTCCCTGCAAATAGTAAATAAAAATGAGCTGGGATAGCTATACTAATATTGAATAAAATAGACTTTACGTCAAAAGCTGTTATAAGAAACAAAGAAGGACACTATATATTAACAAAAGGGGCAATCCACAAAGAAGAAATCACATTCATAAATAATTATGCACCAACTACAGTGCTCCAAAATACATGATATAAACACTAGCAAAACAGAAGGGAGAAATAGACACATCTACAATAATAGATGGAGACTTCAATACACCACTTTCTCCAATAGACAGATCATCTAGACAGAAGATCAATAAAGAACAAGGAACTTGAATAATATGATAAATGACCTAGACCTAACAGACATATATAGAACATTACAACCCCCAGTAGCAGGATATACATTCTTGTCAAGTGCCCATGAATCATTCTCCGGGATAGACCACAATGTAGGTTACAAAACAGTCTCAATAAATCTAAAACTACTGAAATTATAAAAAGCATATTCTTTGACCATAATGGAATGAAGCTGGAAATCAATACAGGCAGAGAACTGGAAAATCTAAAAATATGTGGAAATTAAATAAGATATTTAAACAATCAGGACTTAAAGAAGAAAGCGCAAGAGACGTCAGTAAATATCTTGAGATGAATGAAATGAGAACACAACATATCAAGACTTATGAGATATAGCAAAGGCAGTGCTGAGAGAGAAATTTACAGCCCTAAATGCTTACATTAAAAAAGAAGAGTTAAAATCAAAGAACTAACTGCACACCTGGAATAACTAGAAATAGAATAGCAAACTAAACCCAAAGCAAGCAGAAGGAAAGAAACAAAGATTAGAGTGGAAATAAATGAAACTGAGAATAAAAAAAAAAAAAAGAGAGAGTATAAACAAAACCAAAATTTAGTTCTTTGAAAAGATCAATACAATTGACAAACCCTTAGCCAGACTGACAAAGTTAAAAAAAGAAGACACAAATAAGTAGAATCAGAAATGAGTGGGGGCATTACTACTGACCCCACAGAAATAAAAATGATCAAAAGAGGATACTATGAACAATGTCTAACAAATTAGACAACCTAGGTGAAATAGACAAATTCTTAGAAACCCACAAATAATCTACACTGACTTTAGAAGAAATAGATCTAAACGGACCAATCACAAGGAAAGAGATTGACTCAGTCATCAAATACCTACCTAAAAAGAAAAGCCCAGGACCAGATAGCTTCACAGATGAAGTCTACAAATCATGCCAAGAAGAATTAATATCAATCTTGCTCAAACTCTTCCAAAAAAATTGAAAAGGAGGGAATACTACCTAACTCATTGATTGAGGCCAACATTACCCTAATACCCAAGCCAGATAAAGATACTACAAGATAAGAAAATCACAGACCAATTTCGCTAATAAATATAGATGCAAAAATCCTTAGGAAAACACTTGCAAATCAAATCCAACAGCACATCAAAAGAATTATACACCATGAGCAAGTGGAATTTATCCCATGTATGCAAGGGTGGTACAGCATAAGAAAATCAATTAATGTAATATATCACATCAACAAAATGAAGAGGGAGAAACCACATGATCATCTCAATTGATGCAGAAATGCATTTGACAAAATTCAGCATCCTTTATGATAAAAACTTAGAAAAATAGGAATAGAAAGGCATATATGAAAAACCCATTATACTAAATGGTGAAAGACTGAAAGCATTCCTTCTAAGATCTGGAAGAAGATAAGGTTGCCCACTGTCACCACTGTTTTTCAACATAGTATTGGAGTTCTAATTAGAGCAATTAGGCTAAATAAGTAAATAAATAAATAAATGGCATCCAACTTGGAAAGGAAGAAGTAAATTTTTCATTATTTGCAGAAGACCATGATTCTATACATAGAAAGTCCCCCAAAATTGACAACAAAGCTCCCTGAGCTAATAAATGAATTCAATAAAGTGGTGGGGCACAACATCAACACACAAAAAATCAGTAGCGTTTCTATATACTAGTAATGAGCAAGGTGAGGAGGGAATCAAGAAAAAAAATTCCATTTACAACAGCAACTAAGAGAATCACATATTTAGGAATAAATTTAACCAAGGATGTAAAGGACTTCTACACAGAAAACTACAAAAATTGCTAAAAAAACCTCAAAGCAGACCTAAATAAATGGAAGGACATACCATGTTCATGGATTGGAAGACTAAATATCATTAAGATGTCAATAGCACTCAAAATGATTTGCTGATTCAATATACTCCCAATCAAAATTTCAACAGCCTACTTTGCAGAAATTGAAAAGCCAATTATCGAATGTATTTGGAAGGGTAAGGGGACTCAAATAGCTAAAACTATCTTGAAAAAGAAGAATGAAGATGGAGGATTCACACTTCCTAACTTTAAAGCTTATTATAAAGCTACAGTGGTCAAAATAGCATGGTACTGGCACAAGGATAGATATATTGACCAAAGGAATAGAACTGAGAGTTCAGAAACAGACCATCACATCTATGACCAATTGATTTTTGATAAGGCTGCCAAGTCCACTCAGTTGGGAAAGAATACTCTTCAACAAATGGTGCTGGGAGAACTGGATAGCCATATGCAACAGAAAGGAGGAGGACCCCTATCTCACATCATATTCAAAACTTAACTCAAAATGGATAAAAGACCTAAATATAAGACCCAGTAGTGACCAGAATGAGATACCATCTCACACCAATTAGAATGGCTGCCATTAAACAAACAGGAAACTACAAATGCTGGAGAGCATGTGGAGAAATTGGAATTCTGTATAATGGTTCAGCCACTCTGGAAGTCAGTATGGCAGTTCCTCAGAAAACTAGATATAGAGTTACCCTTCGATCCAGCAATTGCATGTCTCGGTATATACCCGGAAGATCGGAAAGCAGTGACACGAACAGATATCTGCACGCCAATGTTCATAGCAGCATTATTCACAATTGCCAAGAGATGGAAACAACCCAAATGTCCTTCAACAGATGAGTGGATAAATAAAATGTGGTATATACACACGATGGAATACTACGCGGCACTAAGAAGGAACGATCTCGTGAAACATATGACAACATGGATGAACCTTGAAGACATAATGCCGAGCGAAATAAGCCAGGCACAAAAAGAAATATTATATGCTACCACTAACGTGAACATCGAAAAATGTAAAACAAATGGTTTATAATGTAGAATGTAGGGGAACTAGTGACAGAGAGCAATTAAGGAAGGGGGAATGATAACCCAATAAGAACAGATAAGCTATCGTGGGTAAATTTAACGTTCTGGGAATGCCCAGGAAAGACTATGGTCTGTTAATTTCTGATGGGTATAATAGGAACAAGTTCACAGAAATGTTGCTATATTAGTTTACTTTCTTGGGGTAGAGTAGGAACATGTTGGAAGTAAAGTAGTTATCTTAGGTTAGTTGTCTTTTTCTTACTCCCTTGTTATGGTCTGTTTGAAATGTTTTTTTAAAATTTTTTTTGATATAGTTGATTTAAAAAAAAAGTTAATTAAAAAAAAAACATGAAAAAAATATGCAGAGCCCCCTTGACGAGCTGGTGGAGAATGCAGGGGTACTGGGCTTCCCCACCTCGATGGTTGCTGATGTGCTCACAGACATAGGGGACTGGTGGTTTGATGGGTTGAGCCCTCTCCCACAGGACTTGCCCTTGGGAAGACTGTTGCTGCAAAGGAGAGACTAGGTCTCCCTAAAATTGTGCCCAAGAGCCTCCTCCTGAATACCTCTTTGTTGCTCAGATTTCTCTAGCTAAGCCAACTTGGCATGTGAAATCACTGCCCTCCCCCACTTCATGGGATCAGACATCCAGGGGAGTGAATCTCCCTGGAACGTGGAATATGACTCCCGGGGAGGAATGTAGACCTGGTATTGTGGGATGGAGAACATCTTCTTGACCAAAAGGGGGATGTGAAAGAAAATGAAATAAGCTACAGTGGCAGAGAGATTCCAAAAGGAGCCACGAGGTCACTCTGGTGGGCACTCTTACACACAATATAGACAACCCTTTTTAGGTTCTAGTGAACTGGAGTAGCTAGCAGTAAATACCTGAAACTATCAAACTACAACCCAGAACCCGTGAATCTTGAAGACAATTGAGAAAGCCATATGGACCATACTCCCCTTTGTCTAGTTTATGGACGGATGAATAGAAAAATGGGTGAAGGAAAACAAACAAACAAACAAACAAAGGCATCCAGTGTTCTTTTTTACTTTAATAGCTCTTTTTCACTTTAATTATTATTCTTGTTATTTTTGTGTGTGTGGTAATGAAAGTGTCAGGGATTGATTTTGGTGATGAATGCACAACTATGTAATGGTACTGTGAATAATTGAATGTACGCTTTGTTTTGCATGACTGCATGGTATATGAATATATCTCAATAAAATGAATTAAAAAAAAAAAAAAGACCCAGTAGTATAAAACTCCTAGAACAAAATGTAGGGAAGCATCTTCAGAATTATGTGTTACGCAATCATTTCTTAGACCTCACACCCAAAGCACAAGCAACCAAAGGAAAAAAAAAAACAGATAAATGGGACCTCATCAAAATTAAAAACTATTGTGCATCAAAGGACTTTATCATGAAATTAAAAAGACAACCTACTAATGGGAGAATATATTTGGAAACCACATATTCAATACCCAGAATATATAAAGAAATCCTACAACTCAACAATTAAGCAGCCCAAATAAAAATGGGTAAATGATTTGAATAGACATTTCTCCAAAGAGGATATACAAATGGCTAAAAAGCACAGGAAAAGATGTTAACATCACTTGTTATTAGGGAAATGCAAATAAAAAACACAATGAGATACCAATTCACACCCCCTAGAATGGCTATTTTTAAAAAGCAGGAAATTACAAGTGTTGGAGAGGATGTGGAGAAGTAGGAACAGTCATTCATTGCTGGTGGCAATATAAACTGGTACAGTCACTGTGGGAGACAGTTTTGCAGTTCCTCACAAAGCTAAGTATAGAATTACCATATAAAAAAAAAAAAAAAGAATTACCATATGACCTAGCAATCTCTCTACTAAGTATAAACACAAAAGAACTGAAAGCAGGTACTCAAATAGATAACTTGTATATCAATGTTTGTAGCAGCATTATTTACAACAGCTAAATGGTGGAAACAACCGAAGTATTCATCAACTAATGAATGAATAGACAGAATGTGGTACAGGAACACAATGGAATCTTAGTTGGTCATAAGTAAGAATAAAGTTCTGATACATGCTGTAAAATGGATGAACCTTGAAAACATTATGCTGAGATATGAAAGGCACAGAAGAACAAATATCATATCATTTTCCTTATATGAGATACCTAGAAATTCACAGAGACAGAAAATAAATCACAGTTTACTAGGGAATGGAGTTTTTTGCCCAGTGGGTATAGAGTGTTCATAAATAAGAAATTTTAAAAAGAAAGAAGGAAAACAAAGTTTTTAAAAAAAGGCAATGAAGAATAGTAACAGAGTGTCTATATTTTTACAGAAGTATACATGGTGATAGAAGATCTTTGCTGAAAGCAAGTTTTGATAAGGTGTGGGGTGGGAATCCTAGGCCTAAGAAGATAGGGAGAGAAGCTCTTAAACCAGGTCACCAATGCCAGAGTCTCCATACTTTATCATCACCATGGGGATGACCATAATAATGACAATGATAAATGATAGCATCCATCTTTAAGCAATGCATTTCAATAGGGAGTTCTGAGGGGAATACGTCATCAATATTATCTCCACTATACAGATATGAAATCTGAGGGAAAGCATTACAAATAGCCTGTGAATGGTGCCTCCTTCTCAGCTGAGCTCCTTATACTCTTGCCACACTCTGAGGAAACTCAGAAATGTGAAGTGTTGGTCATTGTTGTAGTTTGCTAATGCTGCAGGAATGCAAAGCACCAGAAATGGACTGGCTTTTATAAAGGGGGTTTATTTGGTTACACAGTTACAGTCTTAAGGCCATAAAGTGTCCAAGGTAACACATCAGCAATCGGGTACTTTCACTGGAGGATGGCCAATGACGTCCGGAAAACCTCTGTTAGCTGGGAAGACATGTGGCTAGCGTCTGCTCCAAATTTCTGGTTTCTTTATGGCTTTCTCCCAGGACGTTCCTCTCTAGGCTGCAGTTCCTCAAACATGTCACTCTGAGTTGCACTTGGGATGTTTGTCCTTTCTCAGCTTCTCTGGAGCAAGAGTCTGCTTTCAACGGCCATGTTCAAACTGTCTCTCATCTGCAGCTCCTGTGCTTTCTTCAAAGTGTCCCTCTTAGCTGTAGCTGCTCTTCAAAACATCACTCACAGCTGCACTGAATTCCTTCTGCCCATCAACTCATTTATATGGCTCCACTGATTAAGGCCCACCCTAACTGGGTGGGGCCACACCTCCATGGAAATATCCAATCAGAGTCATCACCCACAGCTGGGTGGGGCACATCTCCAAAGAAACACTCAAGGAAATCTAATCAAAACTGATAATGCCTACCCACATAAGATTAAATCAAAGACAATGGTATTTGGGGGACATAATATATTCAAACTGGCACAGTCATAATTTCCTGTTTTTAGTGACAAGATGGAGGATGATATTTCTACTCTCCTGAACACCAAGTTGGAGTGAAAATTCCTTCAATGCCTTTGTTACGATGTTCCCTTCCCTACGGTTTCAAGTCTAAAGGCAAGGGAAATAAGCTCACTTGGGTAAAGGCCTCCTCTGATGTCCTCATCTTTCTAGAGAAGTATCTCATGAAGCTCAGCATTCTCCTCCCACAGTAATTCCATATGCTTGCCATCTTCCTTGGTCAAGAGATAATGGTTGCTATGGGATTATCAGGCACTAAAGGCTTTGGAATAAGGTATCTCACGTCCCTATTCTTCAACCAGATACCCAAACCAGATACCCAAACATCTCACCTCTTTCTTCAACTCAATTGACTTTCAAATTATCCTACTTAACTATTTACCAAGTCCCTAATTAGAAGAGATTAGAAGAGTTTGATAAGGAAAAAATATTCACCAAAGTGATTTGCTAATTGTCTTTAGATATGTGAAGAAAGATTGCCCAAGTGATAAGCAGCTGTTGTTTGATGCAGTAAATCCCAACCAAGATGGAAAAAGATTTATATTGCAGCAGGAGAGAATTAGGAAACATTTTCCAAATATAAGAGCTACAAGAAATTAGCATACTTCTCCAAGGACTATTTCAAAATTCTCTTTCTTGGAATTATAGATTGAAGAGAAAACTTTGTGTTTTATAATAACAATAAGGTACAAGAAAATTAGGAAAACTATCTGTCTAGGATAGACTGAAGGGCATAAGATAGAACCCAAAAGTCTAGGAATAATATACTACAGGCAAGAGTAGTAATAGGTCCTCAGTCTGGGTGGCAGTAATGAGAATGAATAAAGGGAGAGGGACAAGGACCAAAATGAAAACCTCAAATAATTTGAAGTGAAAGAACAGTAAAGAATAATAGTATTGATAACAAGGAGATTAGTGTTTTGGCTAATGTTTATTGCTTTCCTTTTCTGCTCCAACTGTGATTTCTTTGGGTATTCTGCTGTTCATGGCTACTCTGCCTCTAATTTATTTACTCATTTACCCCTCTACCCCATTTATTGAGACACAGTAACTGTGCCAGTCCTGGGAATAGTACCAGTCAACAAGAACGATGAGGTACCGCAAGGAGCTGAGAGTGGAGTGGAGGGGACAGTGGAGAAGACACAAATGTACTGTACTATAAATAGACTTGCAATAAAGTAGGAGACCTACAGGAACACTAGACAATATAGGAGGGGCATTTTGCTCAGATTTGGGAGGTGACAGAAAGCCTCCTGTAGGAAATGTAGGAAAAGTAGGAGCTATCCAGGGGAAGAAATGGGGGAACAGTGTTTTGGGAAAGAGGGAACTGTATGTGCAAACTCAAAGTTTCCTATGGCTGGAGAATTCAAGATGGGGGTGGTAGAGGTAAAGTAAAGGCCACATTGCAAGAAATTTTAAGCAGCTGGGACTTTATCCAAAGACAACAGGAAGCTATTGAAGGATTTCAAAGTCATTAAAGAAGTGTAACAGATTCCGATTTGCCTTTTAGAAAGATAAAAAATGGTCACAGTGGAAGAAAGCAAGACTGGAGGCAAGGAAACTGTTAGGCAGTACCCCACCCCCCACCCTTAGAAATTCTGCAAATCCATGGTGAGCCACTGACCTCCGCCCTTAGGGATTCTGCAAGTTTGTGGTAACATTTAAAATTTTGAACTTTCCCACTCCCAAGCTCCTGCTCTCAAACTGGCCAATGGAAAACTGCCAGCTACCCCCCTTCCCCAAAGTAGCCACTGAAAAATTGCCAACCTAGACCTGCCAGCTCCCTTCCCTGACAAAGAACTTACCACCAACCATCCTACATAAGCCTTACTATTCCCCTCATCCGGCGCTGCTGCCATCTTAAGTTTCTGCCCATCTGTGCACGGCCGGACAATAAAGCTCCTTTGATTGAGTTCTTGTCTCTTCTCTTCCCAATCGAAAAACCTAATAGAAACTAATTAGAAAGCAGTCACAGAATTCCAGGAAAGAGATGATGGTGGCTTACCCAAAGGGTTCCTAAATTTTGGATTTGTAGACCAAGGTGTTCACTTTGTTGTTATTCTTGAAATTTTATATATGTATTGTGTATTCTTCTGTATGTATCATGCCTTGCATAATTTATAGTCAGGGGAAAAAAGAGATGGTGGTGGTGTAACTGAGAAATTAGGATTTAGGGGATGATTATGATAACTGAATCATTATATAGATACTCCTTTTTACTTTCTGGCATATCAGAGCAGACAGAGGGAAATACCTGATATCTCTGAACTGTAATCCAGCTGCCTTGATCTCTGATAATGACTACATAGCCTTAATTTAGTGTCCTCCTGATTGTAAAAACCTTGTGACTGACCCTCACTTGTCCCCATTTTATCCAGTTTTTCAACTTTAGAGTCCTTTGATCACTAAAGACAGCCCCTAATGTTTATTAATGAAGGGCCTTGAGTCAGCCCAGAACTAACCCATCCCAATTCCAAGACTTTCTTGATAAGGGAAGCTGGATCTAACCAAAATGGGCCTGCCTGACCTGCCCAACAGCTTAAACTTTATCCTACAAGTCACCTTTACCTCATTATAATATTAAAATTCACGCCCATCATATTAAGGCTGCTACTTTCTAAACATACATTCTTTGACTAAGCATGTAATCAATCTGCACATGCTCAATAATTAGATCACCTCTAATTACATCTAGAGTCATAGTGCTCATTATCTTAAAATCTGCCCATCTTTTGACACTATAAAACTATTAGAACTACTGCAGTTTTGGGAGAGAGAGTTTTAGGCCTATAGGCCATCTGATCTCCTGCTTTGTGCCTAGCAATAAACTCTTTCTCTGTTTGAAACCCTGGTGTCTCAGGAGTTGGTCACTTGAGCGCATTAAGCAAAAAACCCTGCGCTTTTGACTGGTATCAGTGGCTTGAAATATAGTGGCAGTGAAGACAGAAATGAATGGATTTGAGAGATATTTAAAGGGTAGAATTCACAGGATTTGAATGATTGAATGTACATTGTGAGGAAGAAGGATGAAAAACAAATGTGGATTTTTGGTTTAGACAACTATGTGGATAGTGATATCACTCTTTGAGATATGGGAAGAAGAACAGGTTGAGATTATACATTTAGTTTTGGTCACATTGAATATGAGATACTTGTGGACAGCCATGAAGAAACCTAAAACAGCCACCTCAAAATTTAGGTCTGGGAACCTAAGATGGCAGCTAGGTGAGACAGGGCAAAAAAACACCTCCGTGAAAAATACTAGATAAAAACCAGAAAGTGACCCAGAACACCACTTCCAGAGTAGCACCAGCCAGACAAGGTCTGCTAAATCTATAGGGACTGTGCATTTGGTGAAACCAGGAGTCTGCATTCTGAAACGAGTGAGTGAGTCGGCTGAAAGTCCCTTGGCCACGCTGCGGTGTAGGGAAACGGTGGGCTGGTGTTTGGAGATGCACTAGTTCTTTAAAAAAAAAAAAAAAAAAAGCCCAGGAGCAGCTGCAGATACGACGGGAACGGGCCGGGCTAACGCCTTGGTGTCTGGAGTGGAGGATACCCCTTCCCACACCCACTGCTGACTGTCTCGGGCCCAGGGGAGCAAAGGGGAGCCAAAAGGAGAAAAAAAACGCACGACTTGCAGCCATCTCTCTGGCGGGCGGGGGCACTCCTGCCTGGGGCCAAACCCACAGCACAGAGCCGCGCCAAGAAACTCAGTGTGACAGGGAGTCTTTCCCGCAGCACCGTGCACACGCCACAATATCTGCCGTGGACAGTGGCCTTTAATACACCCATGGCTGATTGTCCTGGAGCTGGGAGGGCGGAGCTGTGCAGAAAGGGGGAAGTTAATGTGTCCCATTCAACCGTCTTTGAAGCGGGCTGGGAACGCCCCTGCACGGCCCGGCGTCCCAGGTCTTCCCTGGAGGCCAGCGTGCACTTGTGACATGGCACGGCCCTCCCTCAGCAGAGTTCCTGGAAGAGCACAGTAGGGAAGGGGGAACCACTTGGAAATCCCAGGGAACCTATGCCAATACCAAGGACTTCTGGGTCAGAGGCAGAGAACAGCCTTAAATCTCTGGGAACACCTGGGAGGTTTGATTATTAAAGCTGCCGTTCCTCCCTAACTGCTCAGACACATGCCCCTCATTCAGGGCAGACAGTACTGATAACACACCCAAATTAAGTGCACCAATTGGACCCCACAAGAATCAGATCCCCACACACCACAAAGACAAAGTTGGGGAGAACTGACTTGAGGGGAATAGGTGACTCACGGACGCCATCTGCTGGTTAGTTAGAGAAAGTGTATGCCACCAAGCTGCAATTCTGACAAATTAGAGATCAAGTAAAGCAAATGCCAAGAGGCCAAAAACAATAGAAAATCTTAAAGCATATGATAAAACCAGATGATATGGAGAACCCAAACCCAAACACCCAAATCAAAAGATCAGAAGACACACAGTACTTGGTGCAATTAATCAAAGAACTACAGACAGGCAATGAGAGCATGGCACAGGATATAAAGGACATGAAGAAGAGCATGGTACAGAATATAAAAGACATAAAGAAGATCCTAGAAGAGCATAAAGAAGATAGTGCAAGAGTAAATAAAAAAAATAGAAGACCTTATGGAAATCAAAGAAACTGTAGGCCAAATTAAAAAGACTCTGAGTACTCATAATACAAGATTAGAGGAAGCTGAACAACAACTCAGCCTCCTTGAGGACCACAGAACATAAAATGAAAGAACAGAAGAAAGAATGGGGAAAAAATCAAAAAAATCGAAATGGATCTCAGGGATATGATAGATATAATAAAACGTCCAAATTTAAGACTCATTGGTGTCCCAGAAGGGGAAAAGAAGGGTAAAGGTCTAGAAAGAGTATTCAAAGAAATTGTTGGGGAAAACTTCCTAAACCTTCTACACAATATAAATACACAAAGCATAAATGCCCAGCGAACTCCAAATAGAATAAATCCAAATAAACCCACTCCGAGACATATTCTGATCAGACTCTCAAATACTGAAGAGAAGGAGCAAGTTCTGAAAGCAGCAAGAGAAAAGCAATTCACCACATACAAAGGAAATAACATAAGACTAAGTTGTGACTACTCAGCGGCCACCATGTAGGCAAGAAGGCAGTGGCATGACATATTTAAAATTCTGAGAGAGAAAAGTTTCCAATCAAGAATACTTTATCCAGCAAAACTCTCCTTCAAATTTGAGGGAGAGCTTAAATTTTTCACAAACAAATGCTGAGAAATTTTGCTAATAAAAGACCCTCCCTACTTCAGATACTAAAGGGAGCCCTACCAACAGAGAAACAAAGAAAGGAGAGAGAGATATAGAGAATTTTAACAGACATATACAGAATATTACATCCCAGGTCACCGGGACACACATTCTTCTCTAGTGATCACGGATCTTTCTCCAGAATGGACTGTATGCTGGGACATAAAAACAAGCCCCAATTAAAAAAAAATGAATTTGTTCAAAGCACATTCTCTGACCGCAATGGAATACAAATAGAAGTCAATAACCATCAGAGACTTGGAGAATTCACAAACACCTGGAGGATAAAAATGAGGGGGAGATGAAAACATTCCCAGATAATGAAAAGCTGAGGGACTTCATCACCAGGAATCAGTCCTATAAGAAATGCTAAAGGGAGCTGAGCAGGCTGAAAGGAAGGGACACTAAGCAATTGACTGAAACAATATGAAGAAATAAAGATTTCCAGTAAAGATCACATGGTAAATATAAATATCAATATTACTGTATTTTTGACTTATAACTCCACTATTTACTTCCTACAGGATCTAAAATATATCAACTGTAATGATAACTCAGTGGTTTTGGACTCAATGTAAAATACGTAATTTTTGACAAGAACTAAATAAAGGTGGGGGAATGATGGAATACAGGAACATAGCTTATGTGTCATATTGAAGTTAAGTTGGTATCAAAGAAAAACAAGATTGTTAAAGATTTAAGATGTTAAATTTAAGCCCCATGGTAAAGACAAAGAAAGTATCAGAGAATATGACCATAGAGATGAAAAGTAGAGTAGGGGTTACGAGAAGTGGGGAAAGGGGCAATGGGGAGTTAAGAAATGAGAGTAGGGTTTCTGTTTGGGGTGAAGGGAAACTTCTAGAAATGGATGGTGGGAAGGTGATAGCATTGCAACATTCTAAATGTGATTAATCCCACTGACAGAATGCTAGGGAGGGGAAGAATGGCAAGATTTAGGCTATATATATGTTTCCACAATTGAAAAAGAAAAAAAAAAAAGACAGTCTAAATAGATGACAATTAAATGCCAAGGATGATCCTAGATGGGATCTGAGGATGGAGGAGAGGAGGCTCAAAGGGATACAGATGGGACACAAGGAAAAAAAGGAAATATAGAATGTAAAATTTATATCAATGTTGAATTTCTTGAACTTCTTAGCTGTACTTAATGAGATTGATAAAAGAATGTTCTTGTCCATGGGAAAGGTATATGTGAATTATATTGTTTGTTCAAAGATATGTGCAGCTTGCTCTCATATGTTCAGAGGACAGAGCAATATATGATGGATGATAAGGAGGAAGGGAGGAAGGGAAAGAGGGAGGGAAAGAAAGAAACGGTGGTGTGACAGGATGTTAAAGGTGGTGGATCGGGGTTTCAGGGGAGGGGTGTCGGGGTATGATGATGGTGTTCTATGTATGGGGTTTGTACTATTTTTACAACTGTTCCTGTAAGATTGAATGTATTTCAAAATAAAATTTATTAAATTAAAAAAAAAAGGTGCTGGTTACAACATAGGATGATACTGTCAGGGACTTATGGGAAATTGGGAATCAATACAAAGAAAAACAAATTACGCCTGAAGTTTAAAAAAGGGAAATGAGCTAGAGTTACAGGATTTGGTTTACTAAAGTCTAATGAGTGGATGGCCTTGTTGATGCAGAGTATAGAGTGTGAGTGGAAGGTCTAAGAAAGAACTCTGAATAACATCAATGTTTAATGACTGGCCCACAGAAAAATGAGCCTTCAAAGAAGCTAGACAAAAAGTAAACAGCTAGTTTAAAGGAGAAAGCAATACAAGGAAGATAACTGTTTCAAGAATGGGGGAGTGATTGAAAGTGATACTCAACCTTGACCTGCATTCATTAGGCCACAGTCCTTGCTTTACCTTTCCCTTCCTCTGATACCCTAATAATAGACTGTATGAATCATTTTCTTAAAAACTCGACTAGCATGCGGCACCAGAGTATCTGATAGATTTATCTCAGAGGTATTCTGAAGGCTTAATCTGTAACTCAAACCAGTTAACAGATTTTCATTGACACAGCATTTTTTTTTGTAGTCAATGCTTTCACTCTAAAGAAAAATGAAAATTAAAATAATAGTAATATGACTAGTGATAATAACAATAATAGTAGCTAACATCTATTGAGTGTTTATTATGTACCAAGCACTACTTTCTAGTTCTCACAACAACCCAGGAGGTACTCTTATTTCCTCATTTAACAGACGAAAAAACAGGCAGAGATACTAAACACTTACCCAAGTTTATACAACTAGCTTTTAAACAGAGAAAGCAAGATTGGAACATATGCAGTTTGATTCCAGAGCACGGGTTCTTTTGTAAGTATGAGCCAGTGAGGGCAGCTGTTTGAAGCCTAGTTTTTTCATTATCCCTCTGTGGGGACCCAAGGCCCAGGCACCCTCCCCTCCATAGTGAAAGTGAGTTATTGCACATAGCGGCCTACTTGACTAGGACAGACTAACATCTGTCATCAGACCTCCCCGGGGGGTGGGGCGTGGGGAGAGGAATGTGCAAATGGTATTGTAAACAAAGCATAAAAACTTCCCTCCCCTGATTACTGTTTTTGTTATCAACAGTAATCAGGGGAAGGAAGTTTTTATGTTCTCACACACTATGGAATGTCTTTGCCCTAATCCTTATAAACCACCCACTGACATCGCCCACTCTTTGTGGAATAATGTTATTACTCATTCCAGGGACTTCTTGAAAGATCTAGCATTCTTCCATTTCCCCCAGCCAGCCACTACTGTAGGACCATTTCCCGTTCCTGAGTCCTAATTAAACCCATGTCTAACTCCGTGCCTGGTGTGTTCTTTTGTCTTGGGGCCAAACTGGGTTGGAACACCCTGAAAATATATGAAAAGGCAACCATTTCGTCTGCTTTTGTGTAAATCTGAATCTGGGCAGCACATAAAATTTCAAAGATACAAGCTTGCTATATCTACCAATCTTGTTTAACTTAAAATTGTTTTGTTGCGTCCTTAAATAAGAATTGAAGGTTGGGACCTGTAATATTATATTTTAATTACTAAGGAATTTTAACAGACTAAATCTATCATTACAGGTAATATTTATCAAACCTAATGGTAGTACAGTGATGGCCATGTTTCTTAAGGATATTTAAAATCACTAACATTAAAGTGATGCTGGCAAAAACTGAATATCTGACATAAAAATATATGACTAATAATAAGATACAGAGATAAGTGGGATTAAAAATATAATTTTTTTATTATAATTTTTAACTAAATCTAATTTTTCAAACCTTTGCCTGGAATGTTAAGATCATTGGGAGGGGGCCTAAAAATCAGAAAGTTCAGTTGACTAACTTGAATAAGACTACGAATTACCTTCCAGACATGAAGTAGAAAAAGCAAAGCCTCACAGAAAGCCAAGAGCTGCAGCTGAACTACCATATCTAAAAATTTTCTTTTAATAGTTCTGGCAAGAATTTTTGATGAAGCATATTCATCTCATTTGTATCCCATTGAACCTGTTCCAGTAAATAATGAATGTCTCCAATAAAATAGTAATGTCTTCAAGTAAACATGTCTTTAAGACAAAATCATTTTAAAATTAAAAGTCCATTAGAAAGCAGGGATAAACATTCTAGTCCTTGAGAACTGGCAAAACATTCTGGCAGAGAAGAGTTGCTTAAAAGGATAGCAATGCTGAGTCATCTTAGAAATAGAGCCATGGGAAATCCCTTACTTCAATAACCACTCAAGTGAATCATTATTCCAGTTTCTTGCAGCTGAAGAAGTAAAATCTCTTAACTCATTCAAAGGGGAATGTCAATTTTGTCTTTATATAAATAAAAACCCAAAACTTCTACTTATTTTACTTTTTATTCAAATAAGAATCACAAATTAGAATCTCCAGCAATCAGCACAGAATTTTACACAGTTGAATGAAGGAGGATGCCTTTTCATAACGTTAGGGTGCAAATAAATGATTCTGCAATCTGGGGATATTTCTGCCTAGATAACTTGGGATGATTGTTAGATTGGAGTGAGAACTGAAACATGACCTTACTATTTCACTGTCTTCCTCAACACAAATTTACTAATTCAGATCAGGAAGATAAAAGTTGCAAATAATGTTATTATTCATTCCAGGGACTTCTTGAAAGATCCTTTAGCTCTTAAAGAAAGAGCATCAAAGACATTTTACACAACAAGACCCTTTTAAACCCTCACCTCAAAATCCTTGCCTTGGCTTCTGCTCAGGGCTTTATGGTGGGGCAGAGCCTTCCTCTGGGCAGAGAGGCCCACATAAGTGCAGGGTCCCAGCCTTGGCTGCTGGCCATGGGGTGGCATCCCAGGGGACTCACACCCCTGGCCCTGGTTGAAGCAGGGGGCAGAGGCAGCAGCTGGCAAGGGATGCACCTGGAGTGCTGTGCAGCAGAGTGTACTACTCCCGAGTTTGACATCAATATACTGGTTTCACTTCTGAGGCAAGGAAATGCAAGAGACATTTGTGTGATCAGGGTTCCTTCAGAGATGAAATAAACAGATTACTTTGTGATTGGAAGTGGAACCTCTACCTGACATGCCATAGTCTACTATATTGTGAAATTATACAAATATCTGAAATATAAAAGTGAGCCTTGATAGGACCGGCCTCCTCAAGAAATGCAGAGAGATAACAGCAACCTCTGAGGCCTTGACGGAAACCAGCCCGCGATAATAAAAGATTAACCCCCTACCCAGGGCTGACGCCAACTAAAAAACTTTTTGCTAAAACTTTTCTTCCTCCTCTTGCTTCCTCCACAGGTTCCTATGTGCGCGAACCTGCCTATAAAATGCATTCTCCCTGCCACCGCTAGTGCAGACGCCACTTTGTGTGCTTGCTGCCCATGTGGGCTCCTTTCCATTCTCAGAATAAACGCCTCTGCCTGAACTCCTCAGCTGTCTCCTCTCTGGCGATCAGGAGTATCTTTCAAGCCTCATGTTAAGATAGAAGGGAAAATGAATTGGAAGACTTAATATTGTTAAGAAGGCAATATTACCCAAGGTAATTGCTCTGGTTTGCTAAAGCTGCCATTATGCAAAATACCAGAAATGGACTGACTTTTATAAAGGGGGTTTATTTGGTTACAAATTTATAGTCTGAAGGCCATGAAAATGGCCAAAATTAAGGCATCAACATAAGAATACCTTCACTGAAGGATGGCCAATGGTGTCTAGAAAACCTCTGTTATCTGGGAAGGCATGTGGCTGGCGTCTGCTAATCCCAGGTTGTGTTCCAGCTCTACTCTCAGCTCCTGTGTGTTCTTCAAAATGTTGCTCTTGGGGCCTTTTGTCCTCTCTTAGCTTCTCCAGAGCAAACTCTGGGCTAGCATCTCGAAGTGTCAGCAAAAGTCTCCTTTCAATGCTGTCTGCAAAATGTCTCTCTCCGCTGCTCTCCAAAATGTCCCTCTCAGCTGCCCTGAGTTCCTTCTGTCTGTGAATTCTTTTATAGGACTCCAGTGATTTAATTTAGACCCACCCTAAATGGGCGGGGTAACACCTCCATGGAAATAATCTAATCAAAGGTCTCACCCACAGCTGACTGAGTCACATCTCCCTGGAAACAATCAGTAGGTTCCAACCTAATCAACACTAATATGTCTATCCTTGTAAGACTGCATTAAAGAACATGGCTTTTTGTGGGGGACATAATATATCCAAACTGGCACAGTAATCTACAGATTCAGTGCAATTTCTATGAAAATTCCAATGGCCTTTTTTTTTTTTTTTGCAGAAATGGAAAAGCCATCCTCAAATTCATCTGGAATTGCAAGATGCCCTGAATAGCCAAAATAATATTGAAAACGAAGAACAAAGTTGAAGGATTCACATTTCCTAACTTTAAAATTTACTACAAAGCCACAGTAATCGAAACAGTATAGTATCAGCATAAGGACAGATGCACAGGTCCAGAAAGAAACCCACCCACATATCTATGGCCAACTGATTTTCACCGAGGGTATCAAGAGCATTCAGTGGAGGAAAGAATAGTCTTTTCAACAAATGATACTGGGACAACTGGATATCCATATGTAAAAAAGTGTAGTTGGGCTCTTACCTTAAGCCATATACAAAAATTACTTCAAAATGGATGGATCAAAGACCTAAATGTCAGAGCCAAAACCATAAAACTCATAGAAGAAAACATAGAGGTATATCAACATGAACTTGGATTTGGCAATGAATTTTTACATTCCAAAACCATGAGAAACAAAAGAAACAATAGATAAATTGGACTTCATCAAAATTAAAAACTTTTGTGAATCAAATGACACTATTAAAAAAATTCGAGATATTATGGACCCTGCATTCTTATGATGACCAGTTAGCTAAGACAGCATATTACCTGAAGATTTTGTTCTTGGAATAGATGACACTTGATCCCTAACTCCAGTCGAGTTGAAGTGTGAATAAAATGATATGACTGCTTTAGTAATTTCAGATTGGAGTTACTTCTCTGAAAATATAGCTCCTATGCCCTACTTAGTTGGTTAGGTTGTTGCCAACATAAGACTTGTCTACCTTATGGGCAGTCATGCTGACTGGCACTTGAAGATTGCAGCTAAATTAGCTAATACTTTACACCAAAAATCAATATGTCAAATCAAAACTTCAATATGTTGTCTTTATTCCTGGGGATCGTAGCAGGACTTCCAGGAGTTAGCACTGGCTCCTTTGCCCAACTTGAGCTCTGCTCAAGTTTTAGTTAATTTTGCTTGTTCTTAATCTTATTCTGTGGAGTGGAATGGACAAAATTAAAAAAAAAAAAAATAAGGGAACAAAATTCCAAACACCTAATAGGCTGGTATTTTTTTTTTTTTTATTATTGGTATGAGGAAATATCCAAAGAAATTCAGATTCTAAAATTGTTTCCTTAAAATAATTCCTTGGCCAAGGCAAAGGAAAAATGTGAAAAACTTAAAACAATTTCTGTTTCGGATCCTCCAAAATGACATCTTGAACCTAAAGGCCTTTATCCTACTATTTCTCTTTCCTCATCCTATACTCCTCTATTTCCCTCTGCCCATCTTTCCCTCTGCTCTATTCCCCTTTCCTTTTGGTTGGTCAGAAACTTCCAAAACTCAGTCATCCCACAAAAGTAAACTCCCTTTATGGAAAAAAAAGATTTTAAGCCCCATTCTGCCTCTGAGCTGAGAACTACTGTCAATAACTTTCCAAAGCCTAGAAAGGATAGAGGGAAATTTGCAGAGAAATTTAGAATACTTTCAAGAACATATAATCCAGGGCTTCCAGATCTATACCAACTAGTTCATATGTTAGTGAAATTTCAGATGCAAAAAATTTGATGGAAAAGACAGAATGGGAAGACTCAGAAGATGACTTAAAAGGTCCCAAATTGCATAAGAAAACAGAGGGATTTAGAGGTGTTTACAAAAGATAGATGTTGGTTAGAGTCTTTGGAAGCTATTCCCAAAGTCTTTCCTGTGAAAGTAGGTTGGATTCTGATCCAATTTTACAAGCAAAGAAAGGATGAGAACATTGGGAAACTTCAACATCTTTAGACAGCACTCAGGAATAGATCTTAAAGCAGATGTGACCCCCAACTCTCTCCTAGCTTGTTACAAATGTTCATAAGCCAAAAATAGGGGATTTAGCAAGCAAGCAAGCAAAATTAATACGGGAAATAATCACATTGCCAGTCATTCAGCACTTCACTGAACATTTTGAGAGTCTCAGAACAAAAACAAAATAAGACAGAATAAATTGATGGCCTCACAGATAAAACAAATACATGTTCCTAATACTCACTAAATACTAAAAGTGGGAATACCTTGATAAACATACTTGTAGATATGGATAAAGAACTATTTTGTGTTAGCTAAGAAATTAAAGGGAAAAATAATGAGTTATCAATGACGGTGCTCCAAGGGGGAATAAAATGCTTTTTTTTTTTTTTGTCTTGACCTTTAAACTCACAAGGAAAGATTTCCCTAAATATTAAAGGACAACCTTGAAATTTATTTTTTATCCTATAGGTGCACAATATTAACTTTAAACCCTATCACTCATGCATAACCTCTTCCTTGGAGTAAAAAACTACTCATTGGTGGGTATCTCTAATTATTCTCAGACATACTTCATGTTATTCCTGTCACTCTTGTACCTTTAACTCAGGAACATTCTTTTCTCCTCTATGATACCATACCTGCTAACTTGATAGGGAGGATATACTGTGCAGATGGTAATGCCATATTAAATATTCTTCTGATGGTTTCTTCTAGAACTCCCTGACAACTCTGCTATTTTTAATGAGATCATACTATCTTCGTGTTGAAATCAAGCCCAAACTGAAGATTTTGAGGTGCCAGAACTCTTTTATTTTGTGGGCAAAATTTTTGCAATTTCTGCAATTCAGGTAAGATTATTGGGGCTGAATCCATTAAGGTTCAAATCAACCCTTCTAAACCTCTACCCCAAAGTGCAAAATACCCTCTTGAACCAGAAACTAAAGAAGCACTAAGACCATTAGGAGAAAGAAAAGATTGAACTTACCGTGCACTTCTTTGTAACACTCCTACCATCCCAATTAAAAAACTCAATGGGTAGGAATATAGATTTCTTCATTATTCAGAAAGAATAGTCATTTCCCACTTCCATGTAGTACCAATCCCAAACCATTTTTTCTTCAGTGCCCCAAAGGCTGGTTATTTGACAGTTGTGGATTTATGTTGTGCTTTTGAGGCATGGTTAGAATTAGGGTGATGGCTGGCTGATGAGCAAAGGGCAAATTCCAAGAAGCGGTCAGGCATCATGGAGAAAGGTATCTCTGAGAAGAACAGCAATAAATAGCACCCAGAGTCAACCAACCCCACCTGAGTGAGTCATCTATGATCAAGCATCAATAAAGGAGGAAGAATGGGAGGGTAGTAAAATAGTTAATAAAAATTACAAAAGGAACAAAAACCTATAAAAGCAGATTGCCGCACAGAGCCGGGGTCTCTTGCCTCTCACCTCTTCCTTGCATGAGTGCACGCATGCCCTCCTGCATGTGTACTTAAATTTTCTGGCTGCCTACTCTACCTGTGCCATGCCCTTGACTTCTTCTCCCATCATGGCAAAGAACCTAGGAACCCAACGTTGGCAACCCTCTCTTTAATGACCCTATAGGTCAAAATAGATAGTATTTGTTTGCCTTCTCCTGAGAAAATCAATCATGCACCTGGACTGTTATGCTCAAAGTGTTTACTAGGATACTCCTCCTTTCCATAACTCCTCAATCAGGATCTGAAGGACTTTAAACTTCCCTGAGATTCTATTCTTACTCATATGTGGATAACCTTTTATTATGTTCTAAAGATGGGTTGAACTCTAAGACTGAGTCCATCTATTTCTTTACTGCTTTAACATATAGAGTGCAGGGTTTCCAAAGAGAAGTTACAATTTTTTCTACGTAGAGGTTATTACCTAGAACACAACTGATCTCAAGAGATATACTTATCTCTTACTCCTGACATACAATAGGCTTTTAAAAACTTTCCCAGGCCAGTAACTAAGAGGTAATTAGGTCTCATTGGTTCCTACAGGCAGTGGATTCCCAAATTTTCTGAAATTGCCATGCCACTGTATAACATAAACAAGTCCTTAAAAATCAAACCTCTTGCCTGGAACCAAACATGAACAGACCTTTTGTGAGTCAAAATGAGTTATTCAATAACCTTCTTCTCTGGGCTTATATAATTACCATAAAACTTCACCCTTAGAATATGATCCCTTGCTAGAGGTAAAATCAGCTCAGATGGCAGAATTCATTGAGTTCACCAGAGCTTGTCAGTTAGCTAGAGATAAGATAACATAGGCACTGATGATAGATATGCTTTTGGGCTAGTCCATGATTTTGTGATACTATGGAGACAAAAAGGGGCTCTTGATTTTAGCAGGAACCCTAGTTAAGAACGTTTTGCAATTTAAAGAACTTTTGATTGCCCTAATGCTTCTTGAAGAGTTGGCTATTAGAAAAGGAGGAGCTCATATAAAAGGAGAAAACATGGAGGCTAAAGAAAATGCATTAACTGAACAATCATGCCAGGCAAGCAGAGCTCATTAAGATCATAACCCTTAAAATATCCCAAGAGACCAAATCTTTAGTTTAAAAGTGACTCAAAGCAATTATTATGGAATGCCAGTGATCAGCTTCAGAGTCAGAAAAGAGGTACTGGAAGAAATATGGATGTAAATTGCACAAGGATAATCCAGAATGGCTGTTTAGCAAAACTGAATGACTTCAATTGGAATCTTGCAAAAACTTTACTTGAAATTACCTACCATAAAAAGAATTGGCCACTGTACATAATTTACCTTGTTGGGAAAACATTACTATGTCTTATCTGTCACCAACACAGTCCTGGTAAAACTGTAAAGGTGGGACATGGACAAGAGCCCAAACATCAGGGTTCTTTTGAAGACTTCCAAATGGATTTCATATAATTACTCTCTTCAGTGTGCTTTAAGGATGTCTTGATCATTATTTGCTTTGAAGCCTTTTCTTGACAAAGAGTTACAGCTCTAACAGCAGGAAAATTATCTGATTTTGTAATCAACCTGGGGAATTGCGACCTCTCTCTTTAGTGATATAAGTACCCATTTTACTTGGCCTATTACTAAAGAGTTCTGCAAAGCCCTGCCACTTAATCAGAAACATCACTGTCCAAATTGCACCCAATCTTCAAGAAAGGTAGAAAAGACAAAACATAATCTGAAACTTAAATTAGCAAAACTATCAAAGACTCTTGACCTTCCATGGTCTAAAGCCATTGACTTAATGCCAACTTCCATTGGCTTTAATGCCAATGAGATCATCTCCTTCTGGGCGTTCATTCACTATCTCACATGAGTTAGTAACAGATAAGCCCACACATCATGAAATATCACCTCTGAATGATTCTAAATTCTACACTGTTGCAAGCAAACATGGGCAAATATTGCAAGGCACTCATGTCTAATCATCAACAGATATGAGCAGCCTTTCCTCAACATGCTACTTAACATCCTTTGCATGATCCAGCACCCAGAAAGCTGGTCTGGAAGAGAAAGACAGCTCTGAAACTCCACTGGAAAGGACCCCATAAGATACTATTAACAAATAGCCCAGTGGTGAAACCCAAAGATTTGAGCCTTGGAAACCTCAAGCTGAGAATTTTTAGGAGCCCTCTACAAGTAGATAGTCCTCTGAAGGTGACAGATTCTACTTGGGACCTGTAACATGTGAGAGATGTAGACACTTCAACCCAAGATCCACAGAATAAGAACTCTGATTGTCACACTTTAATCAACATTCTTTTGTTCTTTATTTTGTTGCTATTTTCTTTTCTCTCTTGTTTGTTTGAGGCTTCTTTCAACTATATTATTGCCCTTATTTTTAATATTTCTTTTTGCATCCTTAATCAGTCCTTGGTATGAGTCCAATAGCTGGCTAGAATTTGTTTGTGAACTCCTTAAAGAATAAAACTAAACTGGTTTTGTATACATTTTTCTTCTGGAGCCACCCAGACTCCTTTGGTTTTAGTTCCTTGTAATGAATCAGTTGACTTCCCCAATAACTGAACTCAACTAGTAAGTGACTTTCCAGATGGTAAACTCCATAATAGGCCAAAGAGAAAGAAATCCAAAACCTCCTATTACCATACCTAAAAGAGGAGGTTCTTGTCTCCCTCAAAGTAACACTCAGGGACTTTTTGTGGGAAGTAGTTTTCGTAACCAAACTTTCATGGAAATAGACTCTAGAAGATAATGAGAAATAATGGTGTATTATTTGGAGGCTGTCTCAATTTTATAGATCTTATAAATAACACACCACTTCTCTTTTGCTTTAGATCCATTTAATGGGTCTCAATACTATAAATCTCATTATTTGATGCTGAATTATTTTTGAAGAGTGGCACTGAACTGCTATACTTGGACAAGTTCATAGGGATATTTTGGAATGAAAACAACTCACTGGGTAGCCCCCAATTACTGGTACTGTATTTGTGATATAAAAACTTGCAGGCTACTACCTGCAAACTGATCCAGAACCTGTTATCTTGGTAAATAGATGCCTGCCTTCAGGAGATTCCCCGATATCATCCATGGTCTAAGAAAAAAAGATTTTTAGCTAATGCAATTTGAAAAGAGAGAAACACTACATCTTGATTTAAGAATCAAAATCCTGACCACTCAAGGGAAATTCTGGATTTGCTTCCTTCTCTCCTCAAGCCTCTTTACTTCATGCTTTCCAAGAGGCCCAGAAAGTAGGAAGGATCCTATATGCTATGATTCAGAGAACAGAAAATAGCATGTTAGACAATGCTACCAAAACTAAAAAACTCCTTACTTGAAGGGTTCATGATATTAGATGACAGCAGTTCAATAAGAGCTACTTTAAATATAACATTGGCTTCTCAAGGAGTAACGTGCTGCTTTAGGGGAAGAAGTCATTCTTACATCCCCATAGACATCTCTGGGATCTTTAATATTACAAAAAAAGATCCAGGAAACAAATAAAGAAATCGTAAAATTAGGAATTGTGGCTAACAATCCTATTTCGGGTTCTGTAAGCTACTCATATTGGGGATAAGATCTATTATCTTGGCTTAATGTGGATTCTCTTGACTGCTAAGCTGAGAAAATGACTACAAGTCCTGATCACAATCTTTTGCCTCACAATCACATTTTTTTTTTGGGTGAAAACTTTACAGTATCAATTCTAGGAAGTAAAGTTGTTAACTTGAGAGAACTCAATTTCTTTTCTTTCAGCCTTTTCTCTGCTCTTGATGCTTTATCATGTTCTCATGTGGACTTAGGTGAGGATTTCTCTGGGAAATAAATCCAGGAGTGAAGTTGCTAGGTCACAGAATATTCTTCTTCTTCTTCTTTTTTTTTTCCAAACAAACACTCCTCCGTCCTCCCCTCCTCTGGTAACCTCTAATCTGCTTTCTATCTCTCAGAATTTGCTATCTCTTATCATCTCTTATAATGATAGATATAATTTTTGTCCTTATGTGTCTTGCTTGTTTTACTAAGTATAATGTTTTCAAGGTTCTTTCATGTTGCAGCATGTCTCATAACTTCATTTTTTTTCTTACAACTGGATAATATTATTGTGTGTATGTACCACATTTTATCTATTCATTTGTTGATGGACATTTGGGTTGCTTCTAGCTTTTGGCTACTGTGAATAATGCAGCTATAAACATTAGTGTACAAGTATCTCGTGATCCCATTTTCACTCTCTTTGGGAACTTAGCTAGATGTGGGATTCCCAGGTCAAACAGTAATTCTATATTTCACTTTTTGAGGAACCACCATATTGCTTTCCACAGTGGCTGCACCATTTCACATTCCCACCAACAATGCACTAGGACTTCCAATTTCTCCACATTCTCTCAACACTGATTATTTTCCATTCTTTCAATAAAAGCCATCCTTGTGGGTGTGAAGTGGTATCTCATTGTGGTTTTAATTTGCATTTTACTAATGGCTAATGATGTCGAGCAGCGTCTTTTCATACATTTATTGGCCACTTGTATATCTTCTTTGAAGAAATGTCTATTCAAGTCCTTTTCCCATTTTTAGTTTTGGGTTGTCTTTTTGTTGTTGCATTTTAGGAGCTCTATATATTCTGAATATTAAACCCTTATCTGATATACAGTTCAAAACTATTTTCTCCCATTCTTTTCACTGTCTCGATAATTTCCTCCATTGCATAAAAGTTTTAAATTTTAATGCAATCAAATTTATTTTTTTTTTTTCTTTTGTTGCTTATACTTTCGGTGTCATATCTAGGAATCCATTGCCAAATCCAAGGTCATGAAGAGTTTCTAGTTTAACTCTTACATTTAGGTCTTGATTCATTTTCTGTTGATTTTGGTGTATGTTATGAGGTAGGGGTTCAAATTCATTCTTTTACATGTGGATATCCAGTTTTCTCAACACCATTTGTTAAAGGAACTACTATTTCCTCACTGCATGTACTTTGCACCCTTGTCAAAAATCAATGTCCATAGGTGTGTAGGCCTATTTCTGAACTTTCAGTTCTGTTCCACAGATTTATTTGTCCATCTTGTGCCACTACCATGCTATTTTGATTACTGTTGTTTGTAATAGAATTTGAAATTGGGAAGTGTGAGTCCTTCAACTTCTTCTTTTTCAAGATTGTTTTGGCTATTTGGGATCTCTTGAAGTTCCATATAAATTTGAGGATTGGCTCTTCCATTTCAGCAAAAAGGGGTGCTGGAATTTTGATAGGGACTGCATTGAATCTGTAGATTGCTTAGGTACAATTGACATATTAACAATTTTATCTCTTCCAATCCATAAACATTGGATATCTTGCCATTTATTTAGGTCTTCTTTAATTTCTCTCAGCAGTGTTTTGTAGTTTTCAGTGTATTAGTCTTTCATATCTTTAGTTAAGTTTACTCCTACATATTTTATTCTTTTAGATGCTATTGTAAATGGAATTGCTTTCTTAATTTCTTCTTTAGATTGGAATTGTTAGTGCATAGGAACACAATTGCTTTCGTCTGTTGATCTTGTACCCCACCATTTTGCTGAATTCATTGATTAGCTCTAGTAATTTTCTTGTGGATTCCTTTGGGTTTTCTATATATATCAGATCATGTTGTTTATAAAGAGAAATAGTTTTACTTCTTCCTTTCCAATTTAGATACCTTTTATTTCTTTTTCTTGCCTACTTGCTCTGGTTAGAAACTTTAGAACAGTATTATGTAGCAGTGGTGAAAGCAGGAATTCTTATCTTGTTTCTGATCTTAAGGGGAAAGTTTTAAGTCTTTCACCATTGAGTATTATGTTAACTGTGGGTTTTTCATAAATCGACTTTATCATGCTCACAATGTTCCTTTCTATTCCTATTTTTTTAGGAGTGTTTTTATGAAGAAAAGGTGATGGATTTTGTCCAATGCCTTTTCTGTATATAATAAGATAATCATGCATTTTTGTCTTCATTCTCTTCATGCAGTGTATCACATTGATTGATTTTTGTATGTTGCACCGCTTTTCCATTCTCCTCACTTTTGGGTATGAGGGTTGAGATGTGTGATCTTTACAGTCCTAAATGTTCCTGTGCAGCTGCTAGCCCATCAAATGATTTAATAAATGATCATCCAATAAAAAGAACAGGAAGACTTGACGCTTATGAAAGTTATCCTCCAGACACTTGATATATGATTGTGATACCTCAAATAAGGGGAAGGTCAGGATTGAGCACATCACCAAATATTAATGGTCTATTTTTTCAGCCCAGATTGAAGAAAGATGAGGAGAAACATGAAACCTAAAACCATCTATAACTACACAGCTTGCTGCCCTCATTAGCACAATGTAATTATTCCACTGTCTTTATTAACACAACTTTACTATTCCAGAAAACTCTTCTCTGGAAAGTAAAAGTTCAAATAACTTTATTGTTCCTTCCAGAAACTTCTGGAAGGAGCCATCAGTTCTTAATAGAAAATATCAAAAGACAGTTTACACACCAAGACTATTGGAACCTCTTGCCTCAAATTCCTTGCCTTGCTTTGTCTATCAACCCTAAAGAATTATATAACAATACTTATCCAATTCTAATCAAGTCCCCACATTAAAAGATGTGCTTTAAACCACCTTCAAAATCTCATAAATATTACAACTTTGCCCTTCCCTTTCTGAGACTATGACTCTGAAATTAAGACTCTATTAAGGTAGCATTCTTTGTTATAGTAAGAATAAACTCAGCTTTGTTATCAGCAGGTTGTTTAGGTGATATTTCTGAGGAGCCAGCATTCAACAAGGGTTACAAATTCCATGGACAGTCTTTGACAAACTCTATTAATTTCTAACATCTTTTTCTTAGATCCATTAATCTTTTGTTTTGATACTTGTTAATATGTTAAAATAAGTTGATTGTAGTTTTCTTTATGTTGGGTAAAAAAAGATTTTTTATGTTAATTAATATTTTCTTGAGGACAGTTCATTCAGTAAGTAAATGAAAAAGATCAGCGTGGAAGGAACAGTAGGTATACAAGAAGGATTAGTCACAATGTCTGGGGGGAATTCCTTCACAGAGGAGATGATATTGAACTGAGACTTGAAGGGTAAGTAAGAGTTTTCTAGAAAAACAAAAGCTGTATATTTTATGCAGGGGGCAGAGGAGAGAGGGCCAAAGGAAAAGAGGCAGAATATAGCGTTGAGAAAATGGGGAACTGTCAATAGGTTCTAAATCACTGCCATTTGGCACTTGTATATTCCCTTGCACATGGCAAGGGAAGAAAAAGGGAGATAAAAGTAGTCTAAATAAACAATAGGATATTGAAATTAAGAAGTTCGGAAGTAGAACAGCTGAGGTAATGAGAGGGTTCTGGGTGTGCCCATGGGCATGAGTATGAGTTACTAAATTGATGTTAAGAGGAAAGACCATAAATTTATAGAAGTCACAGAATTATGAGGTAACAGTATTGGATAGGCTATCTACATGGTTCTAAATGACTATATGGATCATCTACATGACTATTTCATCCTAAGAAAATATGATCAGCAAAACCTGCATCATTATGATGGCCATTCAAATTGAAAAACAGCCAACAAGCAAGTAAGAGCATAACTGAAATGAAACAGTCTTAACACAAAGATCCATGATAGAAGTGAAAGAAGGTTCAAAGGAAGATGTTCTCAGTAACAAACTATTTTTGTTCCTAATCACCATGATCATTGTCAGTGACCCACAATTATTTCAGGATCAATAATAAATGGAAATTATTTATATAGTATTGATCACAAAATGTCACTAATATTTTAAGTTCATTAACATTCAATCATCACTCTCCTGACCATTAAGTTTCTCAGCCTAGGTCTCCGTGAGTGTCGGGGATTGAGTCATGTCCTCCACAAAAAGCATCTTCAGTTACCAATCCCTGGTCCTGTGGGTGTGAACCTATTTGTAAATGGGATCTTTGAAGATGTTATTAGTTAGGGTGTGCCCAAAAGGAATGAGGGTGGGCCTTAATTCAATATAGCTGAAGTCCTTATAACAAAGGAAGTTAGACATGAAAGGAAAAGCCACAGAAGAAGCAAGAAGATGCAGTCAATGGAACCCAGAAGAGAAAGGGGATAACATGGCCATGCGCATTGCCATGTGATGGAAAAGCCAAGGAATCCCAAAGATTGCTGGCCATTCAGAAGATACCAGTCCTGGCAGGAAGCAAATCTTCTAGTTTCCGAAATTGTGAGCCAATAAATTCCTGTTGTTAAGCCATCCTATTGTATGGTGTTCGTTTTAGCAGCTAGGAAGCTAATATAGTGAGGAATTACAGAAGAACTTTACATCTCTTATTACTGAAGAGCCTCCCTCAAATCAACATGTCTGTCAAATGTTGTAGAAACTCATGCAAGTATGCAAGGTAAATATGCCTGTTTGCATTATTTATAAATAACTCTGATAAAATATAATGTGTTTGCCCATCAACTCAAGAGTTTCTAGCTAAGGTAACAGATACACAGTCCATTAATGGGAAAAATTTATATTAAAAATGTAAACTAAAACATGAATTTTGACCTATTTGAAGTTTTCCAATTACTATTTTGATTGTTAATTAATACATTCTATTGGAAATATAAACCATCCCATTTACTAAAACTCTCTGTGGTGTGGGGGTATCCAGTAGACCAATTTCACTATATTCCATCTGTATTTCTTTTCTTGAGAAAGATTAGGAAGAAAATGGCATGATGATAGCAGTGGCTATTAAATGATATAGAACAATAATAAAATAATTAGCATTTATACAGCAACTTTCAATTAGGATCCTAAAACTCTTAAGGTACAATTTTCACTGTCATATCATTTCAAGGATACAGGTGAGAAAAAGATATCCATAGTTCTCTTTTATAAGATATGAAAATGAGTAATATACAATGTTAAATGACTTCCAACTTACTGATTATTAGTGATCACACCAAAATATAAAATAAAGGGTTCTTCATCCTTGTTTTAGGGCAGTATATTTTAAAATACACTGTCTGCAAAGGAAGGAATTCATATTCACAAAACAACTGTGATGTAATCTCTTAGGAGTCACAATTCCTTATTTATTTATTTATTTATTTTTTTCTTTTGGTTAGATTCCTTTAATGGATTTATATTGTTGGAAACGGGGCAATTAAAGAGGGATTGTCATCTTAGAGTCACAGTGACTATTAGAAGTACTGTCAAAGTTTGCTTTCAGCCTGTAAAACAACTGGAATAAGGGAATTATTCATTAATATATTTATACTAATATTTTTAGAAAGTGAAAGTCCTAATATTCATATTCTTAATATAAAGTTTCCCCATTGTCCCTCTTCATTCTCCTTCCTATTACATCACAAGGTCTAATTCAGCAGACCACCTGAAATGATGTAATACTTACTGGCTCTGAGAATATTCTCCTTGCTGCTGCACCTGGACTGGACCTGCAGAGAGAGCATAAACTCAGTAATTTAGGGCTCATAACATGGATAGCCAGATATGCATATTTAATGGGCAAGCTCCTGAGGTCTAGAAGCAGAGGCTTTATATATCTCAGATATTAAAACTGTTAGTCAAAAATTCTCGTCTCATATTTTTAATTTCTCCATTACCTACTTAAAAGAAAGAGCTAACTGATTTCCAGAAAAAAAAATTGGAGGAACAATATTGCAAATTAGACAGAAGTAAAACCGAAGGCAGATTTATTGATGTGTATTTGAAATCCACAGTTGGAAAAAAATTTAAGTTACTGTATATTCAGTTGTGAACACATATCTTATCTTTCACTTTAAGGCACCTCTTGACTGGAACAACTCAAACAATAAATTTATACCCAAATATTTCCATGTATTAATTTTAAGTATATATATTAATGAATGGAAAATAGAAATCCTCTTATATATAATATTTACCTTGTATTCTACTAACCTTTGTTGTTTATTGACTATAGTATTTAAATAGTTATTTATTAATTATAATAAATGATTATATTTATATTATTGGTTAATACTTATATTTATATTATTGGTTAATACTTCTGTTGGAAATCAATGAAATCAAATTCATTTATTTACTAGTTCTTGAATGTTAGTTTATCAGAAATTCTTATGCTTTGATTCAAATGGTTTATGTCAAAGTAGAATATTCTTTTAAATGTTGCATAACTGTTGAATTCAAGGGTCATGATGGATGGCATTAACACTGTTGCTAATTTCAGAGGAAATTATATTTGGGTTCCACACCTCTTCTTCCCACACTGCAGCAGCTTGCACCATGTGGATATATACAAGACAAATAAATTTCTAAAGCTTAACACAATCTACTTATTGTAATGAAACAACTTATGAAAGGAATGTTGCAACTTAGGGTGGGTTATGGTTGTCCTTCCCTGAAAAAAACAATTGTTAATGTTTAGAGAAACAATGGTTAAAAAAAATCACAAACACACACACAATGAAACACACACACACACACACACACACACACACACACACACACACACAGGAGGGAAAAATAATTCTAAATGTTGAAGTTATTCTCTTTTGGCCCAGACTGTTTAGTTTTAAATACACTAGAATGGAGAAGCTAAGCTGGAAGATAATGTTCTCATATTCTCTTACTCAGAAGTCTTATTGAAGAACAATTCTGGACCAAATGGGAAAGAAACTGATGATTACTTAAAGAAAACAATACAGGGAGGAAGACATGAGTATGAGGAAAAGAAAAGGAAAAGAGAGGTTTGAGGGAGTGAATATAGATGATAGAAAAGAAAGTGTGGGCCTAAGGAAGGGGACAGTACGTAAATGCAGAATGTTCTGCTATTTTTAATTGAAAATTCATATCAAGAGAGCAAAGATGACTAATGAACTTGCTGCAAAATAAACAAGCAAGTTGGCATACCATGACATGAAAATGAGTTGTAGCTATATCACTATAGCCTTAAAGGAGAAAAGAAACAAACACTAATAGACAAGCTTAATAAAGAGAGAAAATGTGTTTTAAGAAAGTGATTCAAAGAACATAAGAGAAAGCTAAAAAAAGTGAGAGAGATCTGGGAGAGAGAGAATAGGAAAAGAAAGGGGGAAAACGTTGAAAGACAAAAACAGAGTTCAAAGAAGTCAAATGGAAGTCAAGAAAGTCTTCAACAAGATGTAGAAACAGAAGGAGCCCAAACCCATAGCGCAAAGCAACGTTTGCGAATGGAAGGCAACTCCTTTGATCAGTAATAGTTACTCTTAAGTCGTAGCCTCTATTCCTCCAGAGTTCATCTTTAAGCCCCTCCAATCTAGAGTGGAGCTAGTGTATAGATAGAAACAAGAGATTTACAATGAACAGAACAGTTCAGATGAGTAGTTCAAATTGTCTCATAAAATGTTCCAACAGATTTATATATTGTCTAAAAGGAAACGGTGGTGAAGAACTAGCTGGCTTTACCAAAAAAATGAAACCAAACCAAATCAAAAAACAAAACACACTCTCCCCTTCCATAGTTGGAGTAGAAAATTAATAAGAAATTCATTCATGGCATAAATTGAGTAAAGAAACCCAAGTGTTACTTTGTGGCACTTCATTTTAGAACTACATAAACAGCTTTGGAAGAGAAATCTGGATGATGAAAACAATTCGACCCCCAAATCTGAGCATTTATCAAGGTTCATAAATTGCCAACAACAGTATAACCAGTGTTTCCCATTTACTTTACCTTGCTATTTGAACCAGATTTGGGGGAAATTGCTTTTGAAATCAGTGATTATAAGAATTTCTTTACTTTAATAGTCTAGAGCATTAAAAAAATATTGAGGAAAATAATTTTTAAAAAAACTTTGTTTAATATTTATCCATATAGCAAAAGACTCTTTCTCTTGCACCATGAAACTGGTCATCTTTTCAATGTTTACTCTATTTTATAAAATCCCAATATGAAGATTTTACTATAGCTCCATCACAATGTAACGGGAATTACTTGAAAGAATAAAGTTGGGAAACAACTATTCCTCTTGTTCTCACACATATCAACTACAAAGACAGTACCATAAGTCTTTTTCTAGTTTATGGTTTGTTGTTGCTTTTTTCTCTATCTTACCCTGGCTTTGGTCCATAAAAAAAAGGATGTATGAAAAACAAAATAAAACCAAGAATGGGCCTAATACCAAATTTGTGAGAGATTAAAAATGGAAAGTTTTTATCTACTACTTTATTCTATTGGATCACATTATTTTACTATAATTAATATCTGAGTCTTTTGTTGACAAATAATTCCTCTTTAAACTAGAATCAAAACTAAAATAATGGGCAGAAACAGTATATTACATTAAAATCAATGGAGGAAATGAAAAATACAAGAGAATTGCTGAAAATATGGTATTCATTTACTAATCAAGATTGCTTTGAGACAGCAAATAATTTATTTCAACAGGTGTTTACATATGTGATATAATTTTGTTGAAGATCACATTGTTCATTAAGAAATCTTAAGACATGAAACAGAAAATGAAAGGAGAGCACATATTAAATGGTAAGAAAAAAAAAGTGACAATGCCTTAAAAAAAAAGCTGAGAAGATTTTAACAAACAACCACAATCTTTAGATACAGTTAGAGAAGTGACTTACCTTATGCTTAGGTCATAAAAAGAATAGCAGTGTTTAAAGTCAGCTCTTCATTATGGGAGGTACAATTGAAAGCCATAGGTTATAATAACATGAATTGCTACACAGAAATGAAGACTTTTTCAGCCCAACATGAAAAGCTAACTCTCATGAGAGAACATTTCAACTTATGTTTAATGCAACATGAAGAACAATTAAGGGTGCTAACATCAAACTACATGAATCTCACACCAATAAGTGAGAGAAAGCTCCGTTTCTCAGAAACACAGAAGATTTAATCTGTGATCATAATTTGTGAAACATAAGGGGAGGCACATCACTCTAACATTGAAAGATGCATGCATAATGTATAACCATCTACGGATTTCCCCACACTCGTACACACACAGGTCCACTAAGATACGGGGAAAGAATGTAGTGCCAAGCTGTAATGAAGAAAGCAGGACACATGGAAGCACAGCAGTGGTCATGTGATTTGAGAGGTTTTCTTCCCTTAAACCATCCCATCACCATGCTTATTTTAAAGAAGCCAGGAAAAGACCCCTTTTCAATGCTGCAGTAGCTGCGAGCCCCCAGCTTGAAGCTAGTGTGTAGAATTTTTTTCACCGTTCCCTGCGATGTCAGGGGCTCTCCATTGGAAGCCAGATACGTAACACCAGTTAGTGGAGTACAAATGGAAAAAACAAACATCCTTTCCCTTCTGCATTTCACAGAAGTGAGGGAGGAGAAAAACAAATAAAATAAAACCCATTTTAAGAATAGATTCATAACAATATAAGGATGTATAAATATTAAAATCGTGATTACGTTTGATTGCAGGTTAACACAACTCAGGTTTCATAAAAACTGCCTCTATTTTGCTGCTCACCAGGCTAGATGCATGGAATAAATCTACACAACATGGTTTATAATGAAAAATTCTGAGTGATTGGTCAGATGGGGTCATAGTCAAGAATGAAAGAAGTCATCTCTGATGGAGATTAAGAAAGACCTATCTACCTACTTTTAGTATGATTTTACTGGCCAGTAGTCACATTTTAAACCCCAAATTAAGCTTCTGTAGGTCTACTTACTTATGTAATTTGAGAAGTTCTATGGCAATGGTGTGGAAAGATCCAATTTAAATTTTATTCCTTTTACATTTTTTAAAGTAAATGACAAAAAAGGCTATTTAGAAACTGTTTCTAAGTTTTCTATATACTTTTCTCTACTTGAAACAAAATTTATCTTAATATAGGCTGTTCCTGGCCAAAATACGGTCATATCAGCTCATTAGAAAAAAATGTCAACTTTGTTTTTCTGTTATAGATAACAGTGGTTAACCTCATCTGTTTTATTCTTTTTGTATGTTATGAACTTTTATTCATGTGTGGCATCCCAATTTAGTTAGCAGATCTGTAATTGTTCAAAGGGCTAGGGGTCATTTACTTCTAATACATTACTATTTTCTCTGGCTCATCTTCTTAGCAGGCAGAATCTATTGACCTTCCCTTTAGCACAGCATAAACTTAGTTTACTCATTGGAAAAATAGACTGTTGTGGGGCTCAAAGAAGATAATGCATCTACCAGTGCTTTTTGAAGTTATAAAGGTCAGAACAAATATCAATAGTTGTTATGATCAATGGAGACACTGACAGCTGTGATATAACTCTGTATTACAGACTCTCCTTATTGTAACTTCCTTATCAACTTAAAATGGAGACAAGCTCTTGTTTTTGACCCAAAGAGGCAAAAAAAAAAAAAAAAAGAAAGAGAAATGCCATGAACAGTTATGTTTTCAATAGGGACTGACTAGAACCTTTTAGAAATATCATATTCATATAGCCATATGTACTGGTAGGAATGCAAACCATATGGATCTAAGGCATGAAGCACAGTCTGAACTAGCTCTTCCAGAATATCTTGTACTCTTGAGCTTCTGGGACTGGACAAGTTATTTCATGTCTCTGGAATATCCTATAGCTATTTTAAGATTCAAATATATTACTTGCCCTTTAAGACCCAGCCTAAATTGTACCAGTTGCAAAGAATATTTTCCAAGTTCCTCAAACAGAAATAATTTCTTCTTTCCCTAAACTATTTCCTAAAACAGCATTGAGATATAACTTACCTATCACAATATTCACTCATTTTAAGTATACAGTTTGATGAATTTTATCAACTTGTATGGTCTGTAACCATCACCACAAACAAGTTATATGTTTCCCTAAATTCTTAAAGCATCTTATTTGAACCTCTAGTATAGGACTTACTATAGTTAATCATATTCCAATTATTGAAATAGGTCCCTAAAGAGACTGCAGGTTCTTGAAGGGAAAGGACCATGTCTTTTATTCTCTTTATAGCTCCCACTATGTCAAATGTAATGCTTTGTATAGACATTTGCCAAATATGAATTTCTTTTTATTTCTTAGTAATTATTATTCTTTTCAATATCAGCAGATCAAACTTTATTTTTGATATTTTAAGTAGGATCACAGCCATTCCTGCACTATGCAAAACTATTTTATCAGGTTTAAAATGATTTTTATTTGGACCCTGCTAGTATATATGAGACATAGTAATGAAAAGTATGTGGTTTATAGCTAAGAAATATCTCAGTACCCTACAGAATGATCTCAAATATTTAGAAAACACATTACTGTAAATATTACTTAAGTACTATCAAATGATGACATTTGGAGTCCAACAAAGTTTTTTCTATACCAAGAGTTTCAGGTCAGGTAAAGAAGATTCCTTATTTTCTAAGACAGCAGGATGTTCTATATGTCATATGATAAGGCCATTAGAATGTCAGATATTATAGAGATTTCTGAGGTATCATAGCCCTTTTTGATTGTCTCTGAAAGAAAAAACTTCTCTGAGTATCACTTGCTTATAAAAATAAAGCATAAGAGGAAAAGATAAAGGGCTCCACTGACATTTACTCAGATTACTTGCTTCTTTTCACCTACCCAGAAACAAAAGGAAAGTAAAGGTTTGATTTAAATAGTATTACGCCAAAAACTCTACAATCTTGGACTCTTAAATTCTATTTCTTTCTCCTCTCACTACTTATGGTAGCTATGGAGAACTGACCTATGAAAGATCTCTTCCCTAATTCCACTCATTCATCACTTTATCTGAATGAATTGGGATGCAAGTATTTGACTCATCTAAACCTAATGACAACTCATTTGTGTTTAATTAGATTTCTGACACCATATCATTTATATTCAGCTGACAAACTCACAGACTTTTGGCTTGTTTATGACATGAAAGGTAGCATGATAAAGGGAATTTTTTTGGAGTCCAATGGTATAGTTTCTGATATCGGCTCTTCTTCCTAGGTGTCTGATCTTGGATGTCACATTTAACATCTTGGAGCTTTAATTTCCTTCATAAAATGGGGCAAAATTAGGCAGGATAACGTACGTGAAAGTGAAAGCTATTATAAATGAAAAAGAGGAATACAAATTTAAGTCATTACTAATATCCCTATGCAGATTTCAAGTCACCTATATTTTATATAGATAGAATCTAAGGCACAACGAGAATAAAGAATTTGCTTCAGATCATGCCATGAACCACTGATTGTGATTAACAATGTATAGGCTAAAGCTTCAGAAAAAAACTGAGTAGCAGTCTATGGTTCGCTCCTCAAGGATTAATCTAATTCTGCATTGTCTGACTTTAGTCAACTCATTTCCCCTCTATAGGTCTTTGTTTCCTCATCTGCAAATTGAGGATATTTCCAGAGGTTCTTAACTGGGGTCCATGGGCCCCAGGAAGAATCTGTGGATAAAAGTCAGGGGTCCATTAATGGGGACAGAGGAAAAAAATACAATCTTTATAGTCACTAATCTAACTAAAATTTATCATTTTCTTTCATTTTGAGCTTAGGCAACACACCACAGTAATATTGGCTGTTACTTTGTTATTGATATCCTAAAATATTGTTTACAGTCACTACTATTTCAAATTATAGTGATATTAAACCTACTACTAGATTTCATTATTTAATGTATTTAAAAAGAGGCACATTTTATATCACAACTGGTTTTTAAAAATATTTTGAAAATGATTTCAATTGAATTGGTTTTCTTTGTAATACTATGTATTTTACATTAAACATTTAAAAATATTTTTCTGAAAAGAAGTCTGTAGGCTTTGCCAGAGTACCAGATGGGTTCACAGCACAAAAAAGTTTAAAAACCTCAGCATTAGATAATTTTCAAGCTGCTTCTTATCTCTAGGATTTTGTGTTTCTAAGAAACCTTCCTCTCCTCCATCTGCTGCCCTTTATCAAATCATATACTATAGGAATCACCCTTTTATTTTGGAAAGAAATTATATAAATAGACACTCAATTAACCAATTGCCCTTTTAACAGACCATCTAAAAAACAAAAAAAGGAACAGGATTATTCAAAAAGTTATAAAAACCTCAGAATTAAAAAAAATTCTGCCTCACTAGCTCTTTTCCCACTGGTATAGATGATTAATTAAAAGGAATAATTGTTTACGAGTCATTATATTTACAATCCTCTAACCAAGTTGTACTTCCGTATACATACACATGTGTGTTTGAGTGTGTATCTGTTAACTAAATATTCTTTGAACTTTTAGCCATCTCTGCACACAGATTGAGAATTGAGCAACGCTATGTTCCCTATTATCTATAATATAAGCCCTTGTAGGCACATGGACAATATTTATAAGCAATGCAATTAAAATTTTTTTCCAAGGTACAATTATTAAATGGTTTCTCATTATTATATGAATTATAATTGTCTTCAATATCAATGAACTTTTTAAAGTCTTAGATAAATATGAAAAATTCTTCTTTTTCAGTATTAACCTCTTCTAAAAGAAGTTGGAACTTGGCAAGATACCTTGCTGGTGAAGTAAATTATAATTCTCATTGAAAATCAAAAGCTTATTTAAACTCTTTCAGAGGGAACTTGGTGAGTTCCTTGTGCACTTTCAAAGAGAACACTATAATCTGTAGAACATATCTAATAATAGAATTATCATAAGATTCAAGGAAATTTAATTTAGTCATCAATGGTGAATCTTCTGAAGATTCAATTTAAAGCTTTAACTCTAAACTAAGCCTCTCTTAATGACCTCTAGAAAATATGAAAACCCCAGGATGGTCTCCAATTGGTACACAGACTATTTTTGATTTGGTGATTGTTCTGAGAATTTTAATGTTGATCATGATACATGAAGGAAAACATTCTATCCAATTATATAATGTATTACAAAAGTAAATAAAATCTTTTTTTTGGATTAGTAGTTATTTTGGATTATTCATTACACCATTTCCCAAACTTCAGATGAATATTTGATTATTTTATAATTTTTATCTTCTTCATTCTAGAGGCAGGATCATTACTGGTTTAGATTACACAGTAAAGTAGTAATGAACTTAGCCCTATTGACCTCCAAATTCAGTTCTGTTGGACACTAGCAGATAATCCTATCTTTCTAACCCACCAATGGCAATCGTTACATTCATCATCAGACCTAGAATTTTCATTGCCCTTTTGTTCTAGACTACTCCTCTTAACATTGAGAACCACTGAGAATAGTAATGTGAACGTAAGAGCACAAGGAAAACTAGTATAATGAAAGGCAGTTTGGGAATAAATACTCTGGAGTCACAGTGTCTGGATTTGAATCTCAGCTCTATCATTATTATCTGTGTTAACACTGTGTAAATCATAATCTCTCTCTATATGTTCATATCCCTATGTATAAAATGAAGATAATAACGATAACTGTCTCATAGGGTTCTTCTGAAGAAAATGGGATAATATATGTAAAGTGCTTGTTTAGAAGAGTACCTGACTTAGAGTGAACAATATATGAGGGTTTGCTATTAATATTTTTGTTGTTACTATAATCATTCTTTTGTTTGGATGGAATTATGGACTTGTAATAAAGAATGCCAACTAATTTCTTTTGTGATTTTAACCACTCTCACAATTAAGTTCAAGCAAGATTAGTTAAGTATTTGAATAGAAAGTTCTCAAGAAATACTGATAAATTATATGAAATAGAGCCTAAGGGATAAATACAGTCAGCAATATAAAAACCTGTACTCTTGAACATTTGTAATTAGTATATATTTTCTGTAACTTCTAGAAAAAGGTCACATTCATTTTCTTTAAATATGAGTTTGGAAACAATACTGAGTTTCTGATTAGATTTCCAATATTCCTTGGCTTTCATTTTCAAATTTCCATCATATCACTTATCCATTCATTAGAAACTACACTTCTACTGAATGTAATATATTATGTAAGTAAGTAGCTGTATTGTTTTCCTTTCTAGTTCAAAGACTGTTATATTTCAGTATCAGTTGATGAAGTTTGACTTTTATTTCTCTGAATGCTTAACTAGCATTCATAGGCATACCAAAGATGTATAAAGGCAAAGGTATGTCTTTACTGTATTAATAAACAAGTAATGATTTAGAAAATGCCTAGGAAGTTCCTTTGAGGTGTAGCAATAAGAGATAAACTTTCTGAAGTCTTCTATCAAAACCATGTGTGGTGTATGTTATGTTGCTAATCAATTCTCCCATGAACTAAGTAAAGAGATAACAGATATTGTTTGATACTATTGTTAGACTTGTGTTTACCACATATAAGTCCTTTCCAAAACTTTCTCTGAATGCTCAAGTTTTCAGTGTGTGGCTAAATCAACCGGAAAAGCAGAAAACCCCCTGCCGGTGAAACTGAATTTACAGAGAAGGGCTAACTGTTATGGGTTAATTTTTTTAAAAGGACTCTCCTATGATATAAAATGGACTTGTGCTAAATATTTTATCTAAAAAGTATTAGATAATGAGAGAACAAGTAAGATGCTTCAATTGGTTCAAAAGACAATTTTAAAAAAACACACATAAAAACGTTGAAATGAATTTTCAGATAGATCAAAATTGGTCAGTGATGGTGCAGAAATCAACTGCATCTCCATATAGGCACAATCTGTATTTCTGTGAACTAGGATCATTTGTATTAGTATTGGTATACTACAATGTACAGTGCTGTAAAATATTCAGACATGAAAGGCAGAGATAACCCAGGAGTGTCCTACTCAGGAAAGCCACAAACCTTTTATGTACATTTCAGTGTTTCACAATTTTACTTGGCAACCTCATGGCTTGGGAGCACCCACTAACATAAGTGACATATGGTAACTGAATTTCAGTTTATTTTTGAGAGTTTGTTCCATAGTGTATTCCTTTGATTTCTAGAAGTGTATATAATACCTACTATAGTCACTTTAAGTGGACTGCAGTGGTTTTTACTGTAATAGTAAAATAGTAGTTTATCATATTGAAAAAAAGGAATAAATTTCTATGAAACATACATTGTTTCTTTTAAAATTTGACTTAAAATATAACTTCTAAGGCTTAATACACAATAAATGTTTGTAGTTCTCCCTTTCTCAAGTCCATTGAAAACCCAGTTTTGATATTAACCTTATCTTGGCAAGATTCAATCATATAAAAGCCCTAAGGGAAAGAGAAAAAAGTATAAAAATCAAGAATTGCAATGTGATTTAATATATTATAATATATTAGAAATATTTGGTCCTTGGATTACTATATAATTTAGGCATTACCTTTCCTGGATGAAATTTCATATTTTGCTTTTATTTTTTAAAAAGGAAAAAGCTTAATTATTCCAGGTAGGAAAAGGTTTGAAGAAGAAGGGACATTATTTCTTAAAACATTGCTAAGTTTAGGTTTATAGGTACTTTGAGTTAATTCAGTTCACTTTAATAACACAGCAAAAGTTACATTTTATCTATTCAAATTACTGGTTCTACTCCTTCATACTAGTGTAAGTTCACATTCATATAACTCATTCCCAGGGTTAACAGGACAGGTAAGATTATTTTAGATTTGTGTCAAGTTTTTTCTCAATAGGCCCTATACTATAGGTACGGGCACTCGTGCTAATTTGATCTCATTAAGCTAGAGACTTCCGTGAATGTAATGAATATTTCTGTAAGTAGACAAAAGGTAGAAAGTTATATGAGATATAGGACCTAGCTAAATTACTTAACTTTTCAAGCATTAGTTCGCATATCTACAAAAATAAGGATAAGATACTATTCATTTGTTGAACATATTCATTTGTTGAACATATGCAATGCCACGTTCTGATATAGGTGCAGGGGGTAAAACATGAAGAAGATTGGCAAAAAATCCATGTTCCCTTAGAGCTTATGTTCTAACAGAAGTATACAGATAAACACTTAAACTAACAAGTAAGTAAATAAGATAGTTTCAGATAGCAGTAAATGTTATATAGAAAATGAAGCACAGTAATGGAATTAAAAAGTGTCTAGTAATAGGGTATAGCTATTTTAGACAGATTGGATAAGGAAGACTTCTCTGAATAGGTGTCATGTGAGTTAAAAACCTGAGACAGCCAGATGGAGATCAAGAAGAGCTTTCCAGGCTTAGGGAATAGCTAGCGGAGCAAAGGCTCAAAGGCTTTGTTGAATTCTTACCTCATACGACTGTTTTGAGAATTAAACTAATGCAAGTAAATAAAGTGTTTGGTACTAGATATGATATGTAGTAAAGGATAAATAAGTCTTACCTGTGATGATAATAATGGGGATGAGAATGATGATGGCTATGATAACTGTACAAACTACCAAAACCCAAGTACTAGAAATACCCTTCTCAGTCTCTCTCCTAGCCTGGAACAGTTCACAACTTCTTCCACATCAAAGACATACTGACCAGTAAACCGGTCAAAAGGGCAAAAGATTGGCAATGAAAGGAGACATAGTAGGTATTCAGACTTAGAATTCCAGCAAAATGGTGTGGAAAGCCGCCTCCCGAATCGGGCCTAGCGTATGCGCTGCAGCCTGCTCTAGAGTTACCCCCGCCCATCGAGTGAGCCAAGATGGCGCCTGCATCCTGTTTCCGCATAGTGACGCATGTATCCGCCACCCGCTCCTACCAATCGAAATCCTGTATACGCGATACTAGCCTAGAAGCTTATTGGTTGTTAATTGTGTATAAAAGGTCTTACCCGGACGGGGTAGGGTGAGACAGCCCACAAGGAGCCGTGCCTGACGGCCACATCGAGGCTGCTCTCCCACGAGGCGCCGTGCCCCGTGTGGGAACCAGTAACACAGAATGTTCATCTAGCTGCAGTAAAGGGCTTGCTTTCACAACTGCCGTGTGGTTCGAGTCGTGATTCATGACCAGGTTAGTTCGCGCAGTCTGCATCTCTCTCTCTCCTTCCCTGTTTCCCCTCGCCGGCCGGGAACCGGGGACCGAGCGGGGCAGCGCCGGACAAGTGGTGGCCCGTACAGGGAAGCTCCTCCTCCTGCCTCGCTCTCGACGGTCCCTCTGTGAGGAGAGCAGCGCTGCGCGTCGAGCTTACGGCAGACTTCCCGCGCCTGATCAACGCGAGAAGGTGAGTGCGTCTTATTACATGATAGTTAGGGCCCGTGGGTTTTCAGGTGACCCCGGGGGACTCGGAAGAGCTCTCCGAGTGACTGAAGTATAGTGCCGACTGCAATCATGGGGCAGTCCGGAAGTTCACCTCTCTTAGCTCCCTTAAAGAACCTTTTGAAACAACGGGGTATCTCGGTCAGGAAAAGCTCCCTTCAGCGTTTTCTTGATGATGTTGATACTTTTGCCCCTTGGTTTGCCTGCACCGGCAGCCTTAGCCTACCCTCTTGGATGAAGCTCGGTCGCGACATAGACCGAGCGCGCCAGACGGGCGTGTGTATGGACCCGATTCTAGTACCCATATGGGAGACCGTCCGTGCGGTCCTTGAACTAGAATCGGCCACCGGCCTAAGCCCGTCCTCTGTCTTGCAAGAAGCACGGTGCGCGCTCCAAGAAACCCAGTCAGTTTCGTCAGCGGACGGCTCCTGTAAGGGCAAACCGCCGGAGTCCAGTGACTCTGACTCAGAGTCAGATAGCGATACTGACGAGAAGGCGGAAGCATCCCCGCTAATTGAGTGGGAGGAGCCTCCCGCCACACCCGTGCGGCCTTCCGCCCCGCCAATGTCTACCGCTGCACCCCCAGGGACACCCCAGCTCCCAACTGACGCCTTGGGCGGTCCCACCAAAGGACCTCGCCGAGAGCTCCCTCTAGTGGCCATGCCCAGTAAATGTAATTATCCTTTGCTGCCAGACCCGGAAACCCCGATGGGTCGGTCAGGGGAGGGGCAACCTTTGCCGTACCCCCCGCCCGAGTATACAGGCCCTCAGGACCCTTTGCCATTAGGTAGTGGTGGGAGACATTTCTGGAGATGGAACCCTTTCACAACATTTAGACCTTTTGGCATGCTGGGTGGCTACCAGCCACTTGAGCCGCAGCCAGTCTCAGAAATGTACCCGGTTATTATCAATCCCCAAGGTGGCAATCGGCACGAATCATATGATTACAAACTATTGAGGGAATTGAGGCAGGCCGTCCATCAGTATGGCCCCAATGCCCCTTATACCTTGAACATGATCGAGAACCTCTCTGCTCTAAATCATACACCCGCAGATATTTTTCAGCTAGCCCGTGCTTGCTTGCCGTCAGGCCGATTCATAGATTGGAAAGCATGGTTTGAGGAGTTAGCTGAAGAGCAGGCCGCAAGGAATGCGGCGGGGAGACGTGGCGGGTGGAATGCTGACATGCTGTTGGGGAGAGGCGCCCATGCCCAGAACCAAACGGGTTTCCCCCAAAAAAGTCCTAGAGCACTATCCTACAGCGGTTGCAGACTTGGCCCTAGAATGCATTAAAAGGGCTGTGCAGCATTTCGGTCAGCAGCCCAAAAATCTCAGGGTGCCTTATTCTTCCCAGCAGCTTGAGATACTCACCGGATGCATAGATCAATGGGCCATTCTCCGGTGTACATTTCTTGGTCCCATTAACAATCAGTTCCCTAAGGCTCCTCTCTTGCAGTTTGTCACCCGGCACCCAGTGATTTTTCCCAAAGTAACCTCTCCTAGGCCACTAGCAGGCGCCCCCACCGTATACACGGACGGCTCCAGCTCTGGAACAGGGGCGTATTGTGTGGAGGGGGACACTCCTAAAACAGTGCTCTTCCAACTACAAAAGCCTCAATGGGTAGAACTGCAGGTTATCATTGCAGTCCTGGAAAGCCTTTCCGAGCCCTTAAATGTCGTCTCGGATTCTGCTTATGTTGTGAACTCTGTACAAATTTTAGAAACGGTGGGCATTGTTAAACATTCCTCTACAGTAAGGACGTTCTTTGCCAAACTACAGGAGGTTATATGGACCAGGCAACACCCTTTTTACATAACCCATATTAGAGCCCACACAGGTTTGCCTGGCCCTATGGCCCAGGGGAACCATAGCGCAGATGTAGCCACTCGACAGCTGCACATCTTTCCGACGCTGGTACCGTATCAACAAGCCCGAGAATTCCATGCCAAGTTTCACATCAATGCAGGTACCCTAGCTAAGCGGTTCAGCATACCACGTGCAGCTGCTCGAGATATTGTCCGAGCCTGCAACAATTGTGCAGAGCAGAGAGCAGTCCCCTCGGTTGGGGTCAACCCTAGGGGTCTCACCCCAGGGGATACTTGGCAGATGGATGTCACTCATCATTCAGAGTATGGTAAGATCAAGTACTTACATGTGTCGGTGGACACATGCTCCCAAGTTTTATTTGCCTCTGCTGAACCAGGAGAAAGAGTCTCCCACGTCATTGCACACTGCCTTGCTGCATGGGCAGCTTGGGGTAAGCCAAAGACGTTAAAGACGGATAACGGGCCTGCCTACACTAGTAAATCCTTCCAAAAATTTTGTGACAACATGGATGTCCAATTAAAACATGGCATCCCCTATAACCCTCAGGGGCAAGGAATCATTGAAAGAGCGCACAGATCTCTCAAAGACTTGCTTAAAAAACAGAAAGAGGGTATAGGCCACGGCCTGTCCCCAAAAGCTCGACTGTCTGTAGCCTTGCTCACATATAATTTTTTAAACGAAAATTCACAAGGAATGACACCTGCCCTGCAACACACCACCCCGAGTCCTCCGCATAGAGGTCTAGTCCGTTGGAAGGATGTCCTGTCGGGGCAGTGGAAAGGCCCTGACCCGGTGCTCAGCTGGGCCAGAGGCTCTGTTTGTGTTTTTCCCCAGGAACCAGGACGTCAACCAGTGTGGGTTCCGGAAAGACTGGTGAGAACCGTGACATCACCTGAAGAAGCCAAGGAACAGCTGTCAGAAACGCCAACGAATATACAACCTGAACCATTAGACCAAGCCTCCGACCCTGCTGATGATGGCGACGACCGACAAGACGATAATAGTAGGACTGACCACCCCGCGGTTGCCCAAAAAGAGGATCGGTAACTCTGTTCTTTGCTCTCCTATAGCAATCCTTCTAATCTGCCTTTTTCTTTTTAGTGGAACTATATTTCCTCCACAAGCTTCAACGAGTCCTTCCCCCTCACCAATGACACACTGATCCTCTCTTTTGCTAACCTCTCTGTCAAGGTTGTCAACACCACAGTTGCGGCGAATGCTACTTGTGAAACTGGTAATGGCGAGTTAAGTAAGGGAGTCTTGCTTGAATTTCTTAACGTTACAGGGAAGAGCCGCCAGTCTTGTAAAGGGATCTTGAGTAAAAAGGAGACTCAAAGGTGCCTTTTCCTTCCAGGGCTTGCTCCTACAGTCTGCAACCGTTCCAAAGACCCGGATGCCTCGCCGCCCCGCTATCCTAGTGTATCGCCCAAGTTATGTCTGGCTCCCCGTCAAGGCAACCGACTGGGTTGGCCCTGTTTCTCAAGTTGTTTCACTTAATAATATCCCCTTCTCTAAGTCTAGGCGTCCAAGAGGCATAAAAGAATGGCTATCGAATGCTGCCAGTGTAGCTTCCTCTTTGTTTGTCCCAACGATCGGGCAGGCTGTGCTACAAGCATGGACAGATCGGCAGCTCGCCATAACGATGGAAACGGTAAATGGCTTGGTCAACCTTACCCGAGACGTGCTACGCCGCCACAATCAGATGCTGAACTTAAATTTCCAGGCCATTCAGAAACTCCAAGCGGAGATAGATGAACTTGGACTGGAAATAGATGGACTCTGGAGAGTGCTTCAGCAAACATGTGACACCCGGTGGCTTACGGTTAAACTCTGTGTCACTCCTGTCAGGGCCAACGTGACCGGAAGCATTTCCAGAGTCTCTGATTGGCTGAAAAGGTCATATTTTCCTGAATTTGTTAATCTCTCCCAACAGGTGGAATCTAGTTTAGACACAATTGGGGGGATCAAGTTAAAACCCGTTAAAGTCGATCTCTCCGGGTTAGGCGAGGTTCTACAGAAACTATTGCACAGTGTTTCTTCCTGGTTCTCTTGGCCCAATTTAACTAATTGGATCCTCATTGCAGTGGGATTATTGGTGGGATTAGTCGTTGTTAAATGTTTGCTAGAACGCCTGTTTCAAGCGCAGCAGCAATTGCGTGTTACCACTATGATGGCTATGACTCCCACCTCTGTTACCCCCGATAGTGACCGATTTATTAACCATACCCCTTCCTGGTCGCCTCAGGTGGGGCGCTTTGGAGCAAAATTTGTAGCGAATCGCATGGCTGTTTCTCGGGTGTAAAAGGCGACACCAGTAGTCATAATTTTGTCTCAGGTGGGTCTTTAGGGCAGAGTCCTAGTTGTGGCCAGACTGGACCCTAGCCATTGCACAGAGACACCTAGTGACACCCCCGACTCTGGTTACTGCTGTTCCTGCCCCCGTCGTTGTTCCCCAGTTGCCAGGCAAAGCACTGCAGGGAGAGTCACGTTGCTTCCAGCTTACGGACTCTCCGGTCTCCATATGACGTGAGCATTCTGGTTGGTGCTAGAGGCTCCGCCGCTGGATGGCTGAGGCCTAGTCCAGACTCCCCAAAGCACCAAAGAGGTTGTGAACCATTTGGGTTCACGGGAGCACGCTCATCACTGGAGACACTGGGTCAAAAATAAATAAGAAAGGGGGAGATGTGGAAAGCCGCCTCCCGAATCGGGCCTAGCGTATGCGCTGCAGCCTGCTCTAGAGTTACCCCCGCCCATCGAGTGAGCCAAGATGGCGCCTGCATCCTGTTTCCGCATAGTGACGCATGTATCCGCCACCCGCTCCTACCAATCGAAATCCTGTATACGCGATACTAGCCTAGAAGCTTATTGGTTGTTAATTGTGTATAAAAGGTCTTACCCGGACGGGGTAGGGTGAGACAGCCCACAAGGAGCCGTGCCTGACGGCCACATCGAGGCTGCTCTCCCACGAGGCGCCGTGCCCCGTGTGGGAACCAGTAACACAGAATGTTCATCTAGCTGCAGTAAAGGGCTTGCTTTCACAACTGCCGTGTGGTTCGAGTCGTGATTCATGACCAGGTTAGTTCGCGCAGTCTGCATCTCTCTCTCTCCTTCCCTGTTTCCCCTCGCCGGCCGGGAACCGGGGACCGAGCGGGGCAGCGCCGGACAAAATGGGACACAAAATATGCTTTTTTTGGGGGAAAGAATTTGATATTTCATAAAAAAGCAACAAAGGCATCTATGATAAAAGAGAATAGAATTTTTTTGTTGTTTATTGAGGTTTTACTATAAATTTCTGCATAAAAGCTCCTGCAATTCCATAATATGATCTATGATAGCTATAACAGTTATTAGTATTCCCCAGTTGGATCTGTACTTAGAAGTGCTGAGGCATTTTCAAAGTTTATGGAAAAATATGTTGCATGCAATATAATAATGATCAAACTAGCTAAGGCTGAATTACAAAGAATGTCTATTTTGAACAATCATTAACTCTCATGTCCAAAAATACATTAAGTGTTATAGGGAAAAGAATAATGTTATTAATTATGCCAGTGGATGCTTTGGTTTAGTATTAGTACTTTTTGTGTCCTTTGCCTTCCTGTTTTGTTCCTTTTGAATACTCTATATATTCCTGATATAGACAGATGTACAACACAGTGGTTTAGGTGGGGTCAGCCATAGTATTTTTGAGATATCTTGCTTCTGGCCAGTTTAATTTACTGCTATCTCAGCATAATAAACAAGAAAATGATCATATATATATATGTATATATACACAAATATATTCAACCTCCACTATATATATATATATATATATATATATATATATATATATATCCATCCACCCATCCACCCATCCATATGTTCTGTCTCCTACTAGCACATGTCAAAAATTATTAGTTATATTATCAAGTTAGTAGACTACCTTAAAAATAAACAGCTTGAACTCTCAGAGTTTGCTCACTATAGTCAGTTCATATTAGTGAGACCATACAGTATTTGTCCTTTGTTTCTGGTTAGTTTCTCTCCACATAATGTCCTCAAGGTTCATCCATGTTGTTGCATGCATCATTACTTTATTCTGTTTTACAGTTGCATAATATTCCATTGTATGTATATACCACAGTTTATCCATTCCTCCGCTGATAGACATTTGGGCTGCTTCTTTCTCTTGGCAATCGTGAATAATGCCGCTATAAACATCAGTTTACAAATGTCTGTTGGTGTCCTAGCCTTCAGTTCCTCTGAGTATACACCTAGTAATAGGACTGCTGGATCATATGGCAATTCTGTATTTAGCTTCCTGAGGAATTGCAAACTAACTTCTAGAGCAGCTGCAGCTTTCTACATTCCCAACAACAGTGAATTAGTGTACCTCTTTCTCTACATCCCCTCGAATATTTGTAGTTTTCAGTTTCTTTGGATAATGGCCATTTTAGTAGGTGTGAGATGATATCTCTTTGTGATTCTGATTTTTTATTTCCCTACCTAACAGCTAGTGAAGTTGAGCATCTTTTCATATGTTTTTGAGCCATTTGTATTTCCTCTTTGAAAAGTGTCTGTTCATGTCTTTTGCCAATTTTTAAATTGGGTTGTTTGTCTTTCTGTTGTTGAACTGTAGGATCTCTTTAAATATTCTGGATATTAAACCTTTATCTGATACACGGTTTCCAAATATTGTCTCCCATTGCATACGCTGCCTTTTTACTTTCCTGACAAAGTCCTCTGATGTGCAGAAGTATTCAATTTTGAGGAGATCCCATTTATTTATTTCTTCTTTTGTTGCTCACACTTTGGGTGTAAGGTCTAGGAAACCATCTCTGATCACAAGATATTTAAGATATTTCCCTACATTTTCTTCTAAAAGTTTTATGCTCTTTCCTCTAATGTTTAGGTCTTTGATCCATTTTGAGTAAATTTTTGTATAAGGTGTGAGACAGGGATCCTCTTTCATTCTTATGGATATGGATATCCAGTTCTCCAACCATTTGTTGAAGAGGCTGCTCTGCCCTAGTTGAGTCAACTTTACTGCATTATCAAAGACCCATAGATGAGAGAGTATTTCTGAATACTCAATTCGATTCCACTGGTCAGTATACCTGTCTTTATGCCAGTACCATACTGCTTTGACCACTGTAACTTTGTAATATGCTTGAAAGTCAGGTAGTATGAGATCTCCCACTTCATTTTCTTTTCTTAAGATATGTTTAGTTATTCGGGGCACTCTGACCTTCCAAATAAATTTGATTATTGGTTTTTCTATTTCTGCAAAGTGAGTTGTTGGGATTTTAATTGGTCTTGCATGGTATCTACAAATTAATTTGGGTAGAATTGACATCTTAACTATATTTAGTCTTCCAATCCAAGAACATGGTATGTCTTTCCATTTATTTAGGTCTTCCTTGATTTCTTTTAGCAATTTTTTGTAGTTTTCTGTGATGGGTCTTTTATGACTTTGGTTAAATTTATTCCTAAATATTTGGTTCTTTTGGTTGCTATTGTAAATGGAATTTTTTTCTTGATTCCTCCTCAGACTGTTCCTCACTAGTGTAGAGAAACACTACTGATTTTTGTGCATTTATCGTGTATAAGAATACAGGTTATCAGGAGGTAGAAAGAGGGTAGAGATTGGACATTTGAAGTTGAAGTAGCACAGAATGCTCAACAGGACTGACTGTAAAGATCCAGAAATGGATAGCACAATACTATCTGATGGTAGCACAATATTGTAAGTACAATGAACAAAGCTGGGTGTGAGTATGATTGAAAGAGGACGGTTAGGGGCATGTATGGCATCAGAAGGAAAGGTAGAGGATAAAAACTGGGACTGTATAAGTTAGAGAAAACTAGAGTGGACAATGATGGTGATTAAATATAGAAATAAGAAAGTTTTTATACAAGGGAGAACAAGTGAATGTCAAAATTGCAAGGTGTTGAAAATGAGATGGTATATGGGAAAAATACAATCAATGCAAACTAGGGCCTATAGGTAACAGTGACATTGTAATATTTTTCCATAAATTGTAACAAAGGCAATGTACCAAAGCTAAATGTCAACAGGGGGATATAAGGAAGGGGTATAGATTCTTGTTGTTTCTCCTTTTTTATTTTATTCTTTATTCTTTTATTTTTTTTTCTCTTCTTTTTTTTGCATAAGAATTGGAAATGTTCTCTTATAGACTGTGGTGGTGAAAGCTTAACTATGTGAATATACTGGGAGCTATTGAACGTTCATTTAAGATGGATTGTATGGTGTGCAAATAAAACTTTAAAAGATAAAGAAGATACATGTGCTGGAGAAGATGTGGAGAGAGAGATATACCTGTTCACTTGGTAGGGAAATAAAATGGTGCAGCCCTGCTGGAGGGCAGTGTGGAGGTTCCACAGAGGCTAAGTATAGGGTTACCATATGATCCTGCAACCCTGTTATTTGGAAAGAAGGGTCACAGATAGGCATTCGCACACCCCCAGGACACCTTTGTGGTCAGATGTGGCCTCTTTCTCTCAGCCAACTCTGCAAATAAATTCACTACTCTCCCCTCCTACATGGGACATGACTCCCAAGAGTGTAAGTCTTACACTCTTACACATAGTCATGTTATATGGGACATGACTCCAAAAGATGGCTCTGGCATTGTGGAACTGAATGCCTTCTTGACCAAAAGGGGGAAAAGAGATGAAACAAAATAAAGTTTCAGAGGCTAAGAGATATCAAATAGAGTTGAGAGGTCATTCTGGAGGTTATTCTTATGCATTATATAGATGCTCCTTTTTAGTTTCTAGTGTATTAAAATAGCTAGAAGGAAATACCTGAAACTGTTCAACTGTAATCCAGTAGACTTGATTCTTGATGATGACTGTACAACTTTAGCTTTTATTGTGGGACCCTGTGATTGTGAAAACTTTGTGACTGACACTCCCTTTACCCAGCGTATGGGCAAATAAGTAATAAAATAAAGACAAAAAATATATAAATAATGGGAAGGGGGTGGCTAAGGGGTATGGGATATTTTGGGTGTTCTTTTATTTTTTTCTTTATTTTGCAGTAAAGAAAATGTTCTAAAATTGATTGTGGTGATGAATGCACAACTAAGTGATGATACTGTGAGCCACTGATCGCATACTCTGGATGATTATATGGCATGTGATTATATCTCAATAAAATTGCATTAAAAATACCTAAGTAGAAAGATATCAGAGAGCTACTAGAGTAAAAGGGATCTTAAGGAAATAATACCATCCAACTGTAGGGTCAACATATGCTGTATATGTGGAAAGAATATATTTCTAATCTTCTATAAAATAATAACACTGTTGTTAATATATAATGACATCTATGCAACAGGAACTTGAGATTTGTCTTCATTATTCAATTTCTTAAAAACATATAAAGATATATGAAGGAATTATAATAAAACAATAACATTTGTTAAATTTAGATGGTCAGCATATGGGTGTTTGTTATAGTATTTGTTTTTTTCACTATGTATTTGAAATATTTCATTAAAAAATGGGAACAGATTGATCAAAAGACACAAGGTTGCCAATACCCATAAACCCTTTGGCTTAGATTTCTCCCATTTAGAATCTGGCATCATCTGGATATCCTATTGTACTCTTTATTCTTAGAACAATCACAATGGCAATGTTTTTAATCCTTTGTTTATTTTACACCAGAGCTTTCCAGTTCTTAAAATTCTTACACATCAGCTGTTCTTAAAATTTTTTCCACCCAGGGAGTTCTTCAATACTCTTTTCTACATTTGCTTCTTTATTCTCTATTTATCCTACATTCTTTCTAGAACTCCCCTCCTTCTCCTCTCTTTTCTCCAATGTACGTTTTTTATTATTCCTTTCTTTTAAAAGTTAATAGTGGTTAACATGAGAAGAATGGGAGGAGTTCAAAAGTGAATTTTAGTTTCTTCTTTGCTTGTCTATATTTTTCATGGAACAAAGTGATGAACAAGACAAAAGTTAATTACATTAAAAGAAAAAAAGATTCTGCTATTGAAAATGATAAACATTTGATTTCTTAAAAAAATTCTAAATTTCAAGCTTTTTTAGTAAAGATTAGTATGCTATTTGTTCAAATCAATCTTACTCAAGTGTTGACAGATTTACTTTGAACCATCAACACATTCTTTCTCAGACTTTTCCCTGTATACCTGTCTGTAATAAAATATTTAGGATCAGGTTTACATTTTATAATCATGGAACAACTATGGAGCTAACTGACTTCACAAATCTGTAACTCTGAACTCATTAGTATAATGTTTTACCTTAACTAAGTTGAAAAAAGCACACATATTCTGTTTATTAATAGCTTTTTCGCAGGGTCACAGTATGACTTAGAATTTTTACAGGTAGAAATGTTATCCCTAATTTGTTTATGCTAGTTTCATCCATATTATGAGCTGGTTGGCCTAGGATGTAGGCGTAGTATATATGATTGGGTCACCATAATGGAACTCTTTTAAACAACAATTATTAAGGGTCATGCTCTTTATCAGTTCCTGAAATGGGTTATTATTCACTGAAAAGGGAAGGGAAGAGAAGAATCACCTAGAGATAAATAAAACAGGTGATCTGTAATGAAGCATAAGGAAAGGGAAAAGGCACACAGAAAAAAATGAAAAAGGAACCTGCAATGAGAAAGTGGGTGAAGCTAAATGAGGTAATAAATAATAGAATAGAGGATTCTTTAAAAACATTATTCTTCTATTTACATTTTTTACTTCAACCTGCAAAACACATGATAGGCCTTAAAAGCACCAATACCATCCCTGATTTGTAACTGTCTTTAAAGTCAATAGGCAATAGTCAAAAGGCTTAGGTTATAAAGTTTTAAAAGGTGTGTGTGTGTGTGCGTACGTGTGTGCATGTGTAAGAGAAAAGACAGATTAATTTGACTTACATTGGGACTAATCTTAAGAGCATCCCTTTGTGAATGGGATGTTTAAAAGGGAGCCAGAGTTATTTCAGACACAGTTTAAAGCTATGAAAGAGTATGATTGCATCTACCAGAAGAAATGACTCTGTAAAGTAAAGAGCAAGGAGATAAATCTAGATGGGGAACATTTCAGAGAAAAGCCTTGAAATGGAGCTCAGTTACATATGAAAGTTAGATAACTGCAAGTGAAAGGACAGTGATATAGGTGGGTGGAAAAGCGGTACTTATATGCCTAAGGACACTTTAGAAATGCTACTATCATTAACCTGTAATGGCAAGAATAGTTACAGATACCCTTGTTACATGGTAGCAGTTGAGGCTGAATGAATGACTCCAAGTTATTTTGACTTCCCCACTGAATCCTCAAACTGTACTACGTGGCTCTAAAACAAATGAATTGGGGACGTTACAGACAAACTTGCTATGTGTAAGGGAAATAAACTAAAAGAAGCCAGCTAGATGATTCTGAGCTTCTCATACAATTTTTGATGTTTGTTTAAACTTAATCAGCCCACTTATCAAAGGTTAGAGTAACTGACTGTTGTGTAGTTCAATTATAAAACTTACATTAATTCTCTTTTGGAAAATCTCGAGCTATCAATTAAGCAACACCAAATTTAATAATCATGGCCCAGAAAAATGATTTAGGAATATAAAGATTAAGTGGCCAATTTAGGACCATTCATTTGTTGCATACCTTTTTGAGATGAAACTGTAATGTGCATGGAAAAAAGGAAGATCTTTTTTCTACTTGGAAAAATAACATCTGGTTTAATTTATTTTCTAGTAACAAAAAAGAAAGAAAGAAAGAAAGAAAAGAAAAACAAAAAGCATATATGAAACAAGATGAATGCTTATTTGGACTAATGTAGGATGCTGCATTTGATCATTAAACTAATGCTCCTAAATAAACATTTAAAACATTGAAGGCAATTATAAGTTTTATTAAAAAAAAAAAAACAGTTTGGAAGTGCCATGGATATGAAGGAGTTAACTCATGTTTGCTATGTTTTACACTGGATGATTAGATTGTAAAACCTGATGGTTAGGACAATTAAAGTCAGTCTTAATTTGACCCAAATTACTACCATTTTAGACTCTGGACCAATTATTTGAGACAGTGTGCAAATGAAGATTGACTTAGCATTTCCTCATAAAATCTCAGATCTTACTGGGGTCGTCTTTTCTCTTACTCTCCTACTCATTGAAGGGGTGTCTACCCCTTAAACAGCGACTAATTTAGCAGCATCTGACTGCAGAACACCATTCTGGTTTCCTCTTTTTTACCCCAATTCCCCATGGTTTTTCCTGGGGAATTCCCTTCTTTATCAAGCACTGTATAGTGCATAAATTACTGCAGCTTCAACATTACATTCAAAGGGCTAGATTGCTGAAGGAATTTTTCTTTCAGTGCAGATGCCCACAGCAGCCTTCTCAATGAGCAATACATTAGCTCATGCCATGCTTCTCAACAAGAACGTCTAAGCATGGCAGCCCAAACAGAATTAGATGTAATTGCTGTGTGTGGGATAGCAAGCTGCCAAAGACAGAAAAAATAGCAGCAAGCTAAATATTTATGACTCCAGGAAATACTGAGTACAGTGTGGAATGGACAAAATTTCAAAAATAAATCCTTTTTTTCTTATCCTGAGGCAGACTTAGAAAAAGGACAAGGGAAATTGTTAATATAACTTGAAAAATATGGCTATAAAAAGTCCATATGAATTTAAATTCCATTCAGGGTTTTATGGAACGTGAATCCCAAAATACCTTTAAGGTCTTTCTAAATTTGCCCTGTTCTGTAAGTTGCTGCTTACATCCTGCAACTATTTAATACTGGAAAGTCAGAAAAAGTGACCTATTCTTTTTAAATACTGAAGAAAAAAAAAAAAGAAAAAAAAAAGGAATGAAAAAGCAGGGTTTATTTCCTAATTTCCTTGTTTCCTTTCCTCTCCCTCCTTTCTATCTCTTTCTTCCTCTTCCTCCCCTCTCATTCTTATTTTTCCTTACAGTACAAAACATTTGAGTACCAATACTTCCCCCCCTCTCAATTCCAAGAGATATATTCAGTAATAGTCTTTTTAGGTATAATCCACATCCAGCTCTAAGTTATCATAAAATAATCACATTATTTTTCATAAAAAACTTTACTGTGTTTCAAGATTTTTTCCTTAGCTTTCTCAAGTAACAAAAGTCACATGGAAATTAAGTAAAAAACGCTTTAAAAGGTAGATTCATAAATAATGGAAGCACCACATATATTTCAAAGGAAGTATGTGATTTCAATTTATCATCTAGTACACTGATACTTATTCATGGATATAAAATACCCCACTGGAGAACTAAACATGAGTCTGAGTTCCCCAAATATTTAAATTAGAGTAAATCATATAAGCATGATAAAATGAAAAGTTTTGGTAATGGATGGTGGTGATAGTAGCCCAAGATTGGGAACACAATCGACAACTCTAAATTATATATTTGAATGTGGTTAAAAGGGGAAATTTCAGAATGTATATACGGTACTAGAATAAATTAAAAAAAAAATGCATTGATTCTTAAAGCATTAACTGTAGTTAACAATTGTAACAAATTACCACACTGAAGTATAGGTTGGTGTGGTTTGAAGCCGTATGTATCCCAGAAAAACATCTTAAATTTAATCCATTCCTGTAGGTGTGAATCCATTGAGAGTAGAACCTTTTGATGGGGTTACTTCAGTTAAGGCATGGCCCACCTCAATCAGGATGGGTCTTAATCCTATTACTGGAGCCCTTTATTAATAGAATGAATTCAGATATGAGGGAGACAAAGCCATGGAAGCGAGAGGCTAGGCATCAATGGAATCCGGATAAGAAGGAAGAGACAAGTAGACATTGCCATGTGTCTTGCCATGTGACAAGCTAAGGACCAAAGATTGCCAGCAGTCAGCCCCACAAAGCCACAGTTTTCAGGAAGAAAGCATTGCCTTGATGACACCTTGATTTGGACTTTTTCCCAGTCTCAAACTGTGAGTGAATAAATTTCCATTGTTTAATCCAACCCATTTCATGGTATCTGCTTTAGCAGCCTAGGATGTTCTGTAAATGACAGCTTCTCTGATAAAAAAAATGTGCATACTTATGAAATACTCAGGCATTATAGACATGTAATGATTTAAGTTGGACTTTTCAAACCTAAAGGCAGGGACATCACCATATATTCTTCCTTTTTATTTCTAGCTTAGCCTATTGCAAATGATGGAGTACCTTTTGGTGAAAAAACTTCTACTTCCCTTTAGTTCTTAATTCTGTAATTCTTGTTAACAATAAGAATAAAAATGAAAACCAGTCTTAGAGAGATGTTGCTAAAAGGTAAAAGGTTACTATTTAAAAATTCTTGAGTAATAGGCATAGTAAAAACACAGGATTAAAACTATAAATATGATATATTAATCTACTTTGGAGAATGATAGCTGCAACTGTAAAACAGTGTCAGAAGCAAGTATTACATAACACAAGAAGGTGGCTAAAGATACATGGGAGAGAGTAGTATGATGTAAATGATAGATTCTATAGGCTCAAAACATGCTCTTAAATTCAACTGAGTGGACTTAAAAAAAAAAAAAAAACAACTAAATTCCTTTTTACAAGTTGTTATCTCCTGTTCCTATCCTATTCATTCTGACCTATAATGCTTACTGGACTCCTTTGTCTTTCAGGGTCTCCTACACTACCCAAAGGTATTAGGCAACTCGGATGTCAGAGGAGAGGACTTAGTGGGTGACAATTTACATTCTTCTCCAATTAGCAATGTTTATAAAGGGTAATATCATGCTTTGCTTTTATCTCTCCTATCCAGAATGTTCTATACTTGAAAAATAAATTAAGTAAACTTCATTACCAACCTTAGGAAAACTGATACCATCTCTGTACGGAGGAAAATATGGTCTAAATAGAAGTAATATGGCACATTTAAAATTTGTAATAAGGCACTCAAATCTATTCTAGGAAAATCTTCCCTAAGCAAATTCTTTTTTTGGATTTAAGAACAATAAGTTGGTGAATTTTAAATAACTTGCCCACGATCATTTTGTGAACATAGGACCCTAGAATGGTGGCTTTCCTACAGACTTTATGACCCTAACACTAAATAGCTTTAATTTCCAGAGCCAAAGGCATTTCCTCTAGTAATATTTAAGAACACACAGACTAAATACATAGCTTATGATTAAAAAAAGACAAAACATTCCAATTTGTAAAATCATTAAGTGAGGTGCTATATTAATTTTTTACTGCATTCTCTATTTGCTTAACAAGATAGTATCTGTAGTAGAGATGCTCAGTAAATACTTGTTCACTAGTCATGACCTACTGATAATGTTAGCACAAAAGGGAATGCATAAATAACTATGTAAAAATAACACAATCATATCAATTTCAATTTTTTAAATTCACTCAAGGCATCAAAATCCATTATAGATTTTTCAAGTTCAGGGTATGTTTTCTATTCACATTTGGAGCCCTGGCTGAATTTTCAGGTTATAAAAAAATAATAAATAAAATAAAATAAAAATAATAATAATAAAATCCGATAATTAGGATCCAATTTCTTTAAAATTGCACCATTAATATTTTGACTGGGTTAAAATCCTGTTTACTATATTTGTGATGAACTAACTTTCTCATGAAAATCCCTTCCTTTTTCTGAAATCTCACCAGAGCAAACCTTTTGAAGGACAAAGGTCTAATTCATTCCAATTTTAGAGATGGGTAAACTGGGGCAAAGTGAATTAGAATAATAACACCATTTCTTAGTAAATTGGAAAAAGAACTGACATCAGAAACTATCTTTCTTAATTCACAAACATACATTTTACTTTGTTTCACTGGTTTGAAGATCTGTATCTTATAAGATACTAAGCAGACAAATGGTACTTGATAAATAGCTACCTAATAAATGAAATGAAGAATTAATCAGAAAAATCAGCATTCACTAGGAAGAGGTAGCAAGAAGTATCCTATATATAGCTAAAAATAACACCACACTGTAGAAAGCTATCTGAAATTTAACTATGTAGACATAAACTCTAGATACAAACACCCAACTAATAAATTCACTCAACAAACATAGATTAATAATGCTGTGGGGAAATCCTTATCCCAAATTATCAGAGCTTCCCTCTCCCTTTTCCTGACAGTATGAGTATTCTAAGGAGGATGCCACACTTGAGCTGTGGGAGGAAGAGAAAGGATGTAGATTCCATCACCATTCAGAATTCGTTAAGGCCATAACGACTTAGAGTGGGCTGGACTCTACTGGAGGTTAAAATGTTTTTCCCAAGAAATAATGTTACAAATAATAGATTCCTACATTAACCCATTCCTACATGTCTATTTAAGTCTCAATTCTGTGAAATTATATGCTATTTCAGTTTATTAAGGTTTACATAAACTTTTGAGTTACTACCCTAGAAATCTGATCACCATTTACACAGTTATTTTCATGGGAAACTGCTTTGCCTCACTTATAAGTTGGTGATTGCCTGTAGAGTATGACAAATAATGGAATTTAAGGACAATATAACAATTATAATTTTAAAAAGCACTATTCTTATTAGCCATAGTCTTCTGAGGAGTAGCAGGTACATAAATAATCTAGACATTAAATAGGAAACGGATTAAAAAAAAATAAATATGAGAGAAACTGGAGAAGACAGACAACTAGCAGAATGAACATAAAGACATATCTTATAAATAGATGTTCATAAATTTCATATTCAATATACTTTACAATGATTAAGAAAAAGAAGCAAGGCAGGAGAGGTACAGAAGTGCTGATGGCAACTAAGGTCAAGTCAAGTTGATAGAGAAGCTAATAACACTTCATTTTTCAGTTGGATTGTGGCTAATTATCATATGCAAAACATATTTTTACTGTGTGACATAAGTAGCAGATATAGTGTCTGAGTCGGTTAAAACTAAAAATAACTACCTTTGGGTCTTCAATATAACAATCAGTATTGACAATAATGGTTCAAATTTACTGAGAATTTATGCATATCAGGCACTGCATTAGCAATATTAAGTGATTTGATTTTTACAGTACTCTAAAGGTGGTGTTATTGCCATTTTACAGAAATATGACATATAGAGAAGTCAATTTGCCTAAAATTACAAAACTAATAAGAGGCAGGGTTGGGTATCAAATCCAGTATCGGGATTAAATCTAGCTCCAAACTCAAACTTTCAAATACTATGCTAAATTGACTTGAGTAAGTTTATTTCACTGTGAGAAAACCAATAAAATATTAGTAACTGTCAAAGCATGAACGTCTTCAGAATCTGGTGAGAAGCTGGCTAAACTTCTTGGTTCTGCCAGAAAAATGAAGAGTTTACTTCAAAAAACTCTCAAATAAAACAAGCCTCACACTCTCAAATCCAAAATTCACATGGTAAGTGTGAGGCTATTTAGAGACTTTGGTATCCAAAGAATAAAAGGCAATATGGACATTTCCTAAAAAATAAATTTTGTGTGCCTTTAAATAAATGGCTTCAAGAAGTGCTGAATTATTTAAAAGCAAAGAAGGAATTACTATATCATTCTCAACTTTAGGAATTAAGCCCTAATGTCCTATGACATCCATTGTATGTTATGAATTAACTTCTCTTATGGATACAGAATAGCACCATCCTTACAGGAGGCTTGAGAAAGCAGCTACATAAATCATTTTCTGTATTCTTTGGTTTAGGTGAGAAACTTGGTTGAGAAAGGAAATGCTTTGAAAAGGAAAAAAGAATGACCAGAGAAAACTACTTGCTGAAGTTCAGGTCATACATTTAACTGTACCCAAATGTGTGACTAAGCAAAAGAAAATTTTCAGGAGGAAGATACTTATCTGCATCTTTAAGAGTTATACCAAGATTGGTGGCAAACCAAATCACCTGTAAATCTATGGGTATGAACCACAAGGGTTTCCAGAAGTTAAGATAATGAGCTGCTTAGTATTTACTAAACTTCTATAATTTACAGGAAGCTATGCAAAGTGTGCCTTCTATCTTCTTTGATTGAAGAGATAATTGGGTTAATTATGAAAGAAGAAGAGAAATGGAGATAAAATGCTGGCCTGTGGTGCATAAGGACACATGAAGGACAGTACCCACTAAGGAGCAAAAATCTCTTTGATGTTAAGAGTAGTTTTCCCTCACTATTGGATAGAGAGCAATAAAAAAGCCACTGGAAACTTATATGTTGATCCTTATTTTCACTTAAATTGCTCACCAATACTCCTTTGTGGCTTGGTAATAGATAAAGATGCTTTAGTTAAAGGTCTATATACAATTTATTTATCAATCAATAAGACTAGATTCTAACTCCAATGTTGTTGAACCTAACTAAGGAATATTTTCCTACTGGTTTGATAATAAGCCTTAGCTTACTATATATATGTATTGTTTTGCTTGTGTACCAATTCTGATTCTCATATGAATTCCCACCTAAATTCATGACAGCATGATTTTTTATAGACTTTTAGTTTCCAGTATTTTTAAAACAAAATGTCAGGGACATTGATTGGTGTCACAGAGAACAAAGCTGTACTACTCTCAGGTAAACTTTAAATTTCAGCTATAGTCTGAGAAGGTCCATTCTACAGTTTGAGACTCTTCCCTCCCATTACATCCAGTGTCAATAAGGAATTACAATTGCAGAGACTGGAATAACTTTGATATTGTTTGAGCCCACACTCAAGAAAAACTGGGCCAGCTACCCTGATCTTATTATTTATTTATTAACGGAATATCAGAGTATATTATAGGAACAGTTAGGCAGTGTAGAATTAAAATGCTTTAGAAACACTGATCTAGATTAATATATGCTTTGGGTAATTGGAAAAATGCATGCAAATCTAAGGGACATTTTGATATTAATATATAATGGGGTATTCGATACTAGGTTCTATCTCATGATCAAATCAGCATATGTCTATTAAATGCACACTGTGTGATAGACAGGGGAAGGGAGTAAAACCCAAAAGAAACTAACTCACTGTCACTACCAAACCAAGTTCTATAATCTAATAACAGAGTGAATACTTTTATAAATACAGCAATTAGGACACAGTGAAATGCCATCCACTCAATAATTCATTCAGTCTCTACTTATTGAATACCTACTGTTTGCCTCAAACTGATCTAATCTGTGAATTATAGATTTTGTTTTTCTAAAGCAGCCCCTGGTCTCCAGAAGCTCACAACACAACAGAGAAAGACAGCCAAGTAAATATCAGTTATAAAACAGCATGAAAAGTGCTATGATAGAAGTTAGCATAAACTGCTATGGGACATGTAAGAGATGCTCTTAACTCAGAGCTGGTGGGGAGAAGGATATATAAGCAGAGTTTTAAGGAATGATTATAATTTAGTTAGGTGAAGAAAAGGAGGAAAAGTTAAAAAAAAAGGCAAGTGTAATTCATAGATGTGAGTGACTGTGACAACAGGGAAATCATAAGAAGTATGGCTGGGGATTTTTAGCCATGATAGGGGGTGGTAAGAGGAGAGGAAATAAAGGGTAAAGAGTTTCTTAGTGGGTGATGAAAAAGTTTTAGTAATGGAAGGTGAAGATGGTAGCACAACATTGTAAAAGTAATTAGTGCCACTGAATTTTATGTTTAAAAATGGTTTAAATGGCCAATTTTATGTTTTATGTATGCGATTACAGAAAAAACGAGGAGAGGTTAATGAGTAGGAAGGAACCAACTCCTAAGAAACATGGGAGACACTGAAGGATTTTAAGTAGGGGAATGGCATGATTACATTAATATTTTACTAAGCTCACTCTGGTGAGCAATGTGTGATAAATGACGAGGGTACGGGGAACCAATCTGGAAATTAATCTAGTAATTCAGATTAGAAACTCAACTAAATCACTCAATGTAATTCTGGAAAGAAGAGTATGGATTCCAGACATACAAAAGAGGCAGGTATTGATTGGTCATGTTGCATTAGGCTAATTAACACTTTCCAGTCTGTGTAACTGGGTGGTATCATATATTGAAATAGTGGATACAGAAACAAATTTGGGGATTGAGTTATGTTCAAGGTGTGTGCTAGCTTGGAGTTATGTACCCCCAAAAAACATTTTCTTAAACTTAATCCATTCCCAGGATGGGTCTTAATTATATTACCGAAGGCCTTATAGGGAAGGCCACAGAGAGAGAGAGAAAGCCACAGAAGCATGGTATTTGCTTTGGCAAATAGGAAATAAAATAAGATGGTTATAACTCTGTAGGGAAATGTGGGCTAGAGACAGGAGCTAATATTAAGGTAGTTACTATAGATGTTATGATAATATACGTGAAGCTCCTATAACAGTCCCTAAACAAAGCAGGTGGTATATAAGTAGAAGTAATAATGGTGGTGATGATCACAATATTAACAATTGATTATGAGATCATCCCAGAATTATATAGAGCATCATTGTCCAACAGAACTTTTTGTAATGATGAAAATGTTCTTATCTGCACTTTTTAATATGGTAGCCACTAGCCACATGTGGCTATTGAGCACTTGAAATGTAGCTATTGCAACTGTAGAAACTGAAATTTCATTTCATTTCATTTTAGTGAATTCAAGTTCAAAAGTCATATGTGGCTAACTAGTAGTTATTGTATTGGACAGCACAGATATATAGTGAGAGATGAAATGAAGAAAGTCTGGGAGCAAATCAAGTTGATCATCAGCATGTAAGGAATAGTAGAGAAATGGCCAGATAGTTAGGAGGAAAAGCAATATAAGGTAATACTATATATAAGCATAAGTGAAATTCTCATGAGAAGATATTAAGGTGAATGGAAGTTGGTAGAGGAGGTTTTCTGGATGATGGTGGATTTGAGCTATTAAGTGGAGGCATTTCAGGCAGACACAACAGCACAACTAAAGGCCAAAAAGAAAGAAATAAAATAATATGACAATAAGAAGGTTCACCTTGATTGGAGTGGGAAGCACATGATAGGGGGTAGATGACCAATAGTTCTGGTTTCCCAGGGACTAAGAGGATTCCTGGGATGTGTGGCATTGTAGCTGTTTTGATACAGAACTGAGGTGAATTAAAGCAGATTCTTTGGAAGGAAGATTAGTATGAAGGACAGAAGGACTATTCAAAGGGAATTTAATTACCTAGTTACTGCAGAAATCCATGTCTGAGGTGATCGTGGCTTAAGCAATGATGTTAGAGTAGAAGAAAGATGTTTATTTAATGCGTACTATATGCCAGGGATTAAACTAGACTTTACATAAATTATCAATTCTCCCTAAAACCCAGATGCTGAAATGTCATAAAATTTAGAAATGTTGACTTACATAATTATTTGTTCACTCACTCACTCACCATTTCCCAATATTTTTTGAGTACCTCCTACATGATATATCGAGTTCATAGTTTGTCTTACCAGTATCAGGATTTGAAAGCAGACCTGGCTACAAAGCTCATTGCATGTGTTAGAGGTAAGAATTAAAAGGAAATAATGTAAAGGGAGCAATAACAAAACTGACAAAATTTAATGATACATTGGATGCCAAAGATGAAAGATAAGGAAGAGTAAAAGATGACTACGAGATTTCTTTTCTGGGAAACTAAGAACATGACCTCTGATAGAAGGTATTTAGACAGCAGAGTTGGTGTGTGTATGCTAGATAAGTTGAAGCCTGGATAAACTGAGTTTGAAATCACAAAAAGACATTCAAATAAGCAGCTGAAAATAGAGGTAAGAATGTAGGTGAGACATGTGATTTTATAATATATTACAAAAAGCATTTATTTGGTCTCTAAGTTTCCAAACCTCCAATTAATCTATTTCATTCGTGAATTCTCTATAGCATAGGAAAAATTATAACATTATGACAGTATGCTAGTCTATACTTGTATAAAGCTGGATTTCCACATAAGTGTGTATAGACTCTTTCTTCATTCCTATTACCATGGAGGAGAAGGATGAAGATACACATATGCACGCTCTCTCTCTCTAAAAGATATACCCAGCTTATATTTTAGTTTTAAGACATTTGGCTAAAAATCTTCCTGGACTTGTTATATATGCATTAATACTGGTTCATTTTAAATTTTAAATTTTTTATGCCTTATTTTCATTGATGACCTTTTCTGTATTTCAAATGATCACAGCAAATAATGCAGTGTATGAGGATAAACAGAAATTCACTGGTGTCAACTAAAATAGTGTGTTTTCAAAAATGTTTTAAAAAATCCTGTGATGACGGAAAATTTAAAATGTATGCTCAAGTTGACAGAAGTACCCATCAGCTTGTTTCAACAACTATCAATTCCTTTCAATTCTCTTTCAAAAATGTTTTGATTACATGGATTTATCAAATATCCCTGCCAAAAAGAAAGCCATGTGTTTTCCCATTATTCTATAGTAAACTTATGGCTAGTCACTTGTTTGAATATTGGAAAAGTATGTACTTAAATTTCTTATTTTGGCCAAAATAATTTGTATACTCCAATTCCTTTCTAAAAATTTAAAGGTGAGGTAGAAGTCAACAAACTTTCATAACAGCAGTTGTAGTGTTTACAAAATATATTATTTCTAACAGATTTCTTCATGCTAATAGTTTCTCAACTATTGCAGAAAAACAGCATGAAAAAAATACACACAAGAATGAAAGGAAAGAGCAGAAAACCACAGGCAACTATACTGTAACAAACAGATAAATAATAAATTACTTACTAAAAGATTTTCTAAGTAAAATTTTATAAAGAATATCTGAGGTGATTACCTCACAGTGTGGAATCTTTATTTCATGGCTGATTTCTTCTAGTTTAAACTGTTTGTGGCTCTGTGGTGCTTCAAAAAGGGCTCTATTTTTTCTTTATAAACATGAAATGCTATGTTATTTAAAGTATAATTTCCTTCCTTCTTTCCTTGCTTGTATATATAAATAAACGGATCAATGATCTGCAATTTAACTGAAACTTCTATTTGCAAAAGCTCCGAACTGTCAGTCAAGATTTGTTTAAATCATAATTGGTAGTCTAATAGTATATTAAGAGTTCAAAGGGCAACTGATTTGCATGTTATTACTTAAAAATGCCATCTTTTCTTTAAGGTAGCTTAAAGTTCTTAAGCATTAAATAAGAATACAATTTTCAGTCTGTCCACTCAAAAGGAAAGATAATTTAGCTTCAAAATTTCAAATGCCTGAAATTAACCTTGCTACAGGGAAATCTAAGACATTACAGATAATTCTTTAAAAGGTTCAATTTGGATGAGTAAAAATGTGATAACTTGGATACTTATTAAAATTTTCTGGCTTAGACTGTTACAAATCTGAAAAGATTCCAGCTTTGAAATGAATCTGAAAGAGTATAAGAGCACTATCTCTACACAGGAAATAGTACTAATTTTGGTTTTGGCTGAACTAAGGGGATTTTGAAGCAATCTTTTCAAAGGATTAAAAAAAAAAGCACAACACATAACAATGGTGCTGGTACAAAGTAGAAGATCAGTTAGAAATATGGAAGTTGAGTTCTTTCCTATTTTTACTTGGCTTGAAGGGAAGAACAAGAGTGTACAATCTGAGACACTGATCTCATTACATTCATGATGCTTTATGCATTCCAAATATGAAGTCAATCCTAAAGGTCAAGAAATAACTAGCAGATTGTAATTATAGTTAAATAAGGTATATCTACTGTTATAATAATTATAAAACAGCATTTGTGCCTGACATATAGTAGGTGCTTAATATTTATTGAATGATTAAATAAGAGAAAAACAATAATAAACTACACAAAGGGATATCTTTCTAATATTTCCCTGAATTAAAGTTTTGCATTTTACAGATACATCTATATTCTCTGATGAGATATAAACCAAAACTGTATAATCAACCTAAGGTAAATATATAGTATGAAAATACAAGACTACTGAATGTCAAGTCACAAAAATGGTGACTTTTAACAACTCTGTAAAAGCAGAAAGCATGGTATTTAAGAAGGAACAATTTTTTGCCACTCACTTCCCAGCTTTATGAGTTGGGCAAGACATCTAACATCTTTGAGCCTTGGTTTCCTCATATACAAAATGAGGATGATCATAATATCTTCTCCAAACAGCACTGTTGTGAAGATTGAGATAAGCTATCAAAATATAAAACATACAGCTTGTAACACTGTAGGAGAATTGTGTTTTTTATAAAGGACCATAAACTACCTAGAGTAACCTTTGCTAAGCAGTATCAGCCAGATGAGGTTACAAATTATCTTGCTCTTACACAAATCATGAATAGATTCATTTTTAAGCATGGCTTATTATTATTATTATATTTTATCTCATGAATGCCACAAAAGATAGTGGCATGCAACTGGTAAAGCCAATGTGCCATACTAGGATCTAGAGAATTTATTTCTTCAGTACTGGAGGTAACTAAATTTGATGAATTGTGATTGGAAAGAAGAAATTGAGCCATGGGATGTTTGGCTACCTCTATAGTGATGCTGTGAAAATAAATAGTGTACTTTACTGACAGTCCCATCAAATGCCTTCCATATGAAGAACTGAAATAAAAGAACATTCCTTAAAAATCTAATTTTTAAGGCTTATAGTCTAAAATTCTGTGAAACAGACATTTACCAATTAAAGATTAAATAGAAAAAATAATGCAAGACTATTTCTGTTTAAAGGATGATTATGACTACTAGATTCCTTAAGGAATTCTTCATTTCATTGGTCTTTGTAGCATCACAGATTAAACATAAACACCATCTAAAGAGTCCAGAGAGATGTGGCATTAAATGGACTAGAGAAACCCTACCACAAATGACAAAAAAAAAAAAAAAAAAGAAACCAATTTCATGACAAACCAAGAAAGCCCATGTATCACGATGAAAGAAACAAACCCGATGAAGCCAGAGTTCATTAAGAGCTGAGTGCCATGGAGCAAATGCCACAGCATACACAATCCACCCCTCCTCCCCCCCAGAAGCCAGTTACACATTCCAACCTGAGAGCCCTCCTGAATACATGCTGTCACAGAGAAAGTAATACCCTGATGGATGCTGTAGGCTGTGATTGGAGATGATGCCAATGGTAGACTTCTTATACACTCTCATAGGGAATGGAGAATTGCCTGGATGAAGTGGCAGAAAGAAATGGGTTATATATTTTTTACACTGGAAATGATCATCATGGAGAATTAGGTAAAGACATATGGAAAATGTGGTGATGAGATGATATCGACCTTCTCTTTTAAGAGTCTTTGGCGATATCATAAATATAATTTCTTTGCTTTTCATTTTTTGCTTCTCTCTACAAATATATGTTTCAAGAAGAAATTAATTCTCTACAAAATGAGTTTTAAGACAAAAAAAAGTATGTGGCAGCTACAATGTGTAAAGAAAAAAAACTGAAGATGGTTATAATTTTCATTGACTCAACTCAATTTTGTGAGGCTATAGGTTTAGTCATACTATTTCTTTAAGAGCTTTCCCTTAAGTCAAAAGATGATATTCTGCCTCTGGTTCTGCATATACTTCCTGGTATTCTAGACAGTGACTTCTTTCTGTTTTTCACATGACATTCTGAGATAATATTTTTGCCATCAGAATTGAGTTGACCATACTGACCTGCACATGGTAGCTATAGTGACATGCAAAAAGCAAATATATGTAGAAATATGTAACGTCTGTAAAGTAAAAAACTGAGATCTTGAAATTCATAGGCTATTAAAGTCCTTTTATTTACTAATTATATTTTGAGGTATGTATACGTTTTCTTATCAGTTACTCAATAGTGTCCCTGCTTTGGAAAGTAGACTTAATGGTTACTCAAAGTTTGTTAATAATATCTCAATGAATCTGCTTTATAGAGACAAGAAAGCTCAGTTATGCTATGGTTTAACACAATGAAAATAAGGAATTAAACCACTAAAAAGGTAAAAAGCAGTTCAAATTTCATGTAAAATATTTTGTTGAAAGCATATGAATCTCATGAGTGATAAGCTCCTATAGATTATAAGAATATTACGAAAATACACATATCAAGAGCATTATTTTACTAATCAGTTATTTTTTTGAATGGGAGTGAATCTTCTATTTTATATAAAAAAAAGGGGATTTGTTAACTTTTCACCTAATAATCAATTTTATATGATCTCATATATGTTAGGATCAATATAAAGATATCAAATTAGGATCAACACTTACTTAATGCAAATCTTTAGCTACCAGAGACAGACACATCCATTAGTAAAAACTGGAATCCCTGCCTTAACCAATATGAACTTAAGAATCTGGTTGAAAGGAATCTTTATGGAATTAAGGTGGTGGTATCAGTCAAGTTGGTTATTTGTGCTTTCTGGGGTCCTGACATTTCAATGTGATATAGTGACTGTCAAAAAAAGTTACCCAGACAAAAGTGCAGTATAAAAACATAGAAATTTCCCCCTACAACAGGTGACTTTTCCCCTTTGGTACCCTCATCCCATTCAGCCAAGTGCAAAGTGCAAGGCAAAATAAATTAAGGCAAAAGGAAAATAAAATAAGAAAAATGGTGAGGGCGAGCATGTTGATCATGTAAGACAATACGTGCAAAGTATACCTCAGATACACTATAGGTAGATGAGCACGAGGGAAGCCGAGCCTGGTTTTGCAGTGGGGAAAAGAAAACACTGTTAAAGAGGAAATGATAGCATAGTAAGGGTCTCAGAAGTTTCGATGGCTCCATCACCAACACATTTGTCAGATAACAAAACAGTCTTATAAGCAGAAACTTGAGTTTGAAAACATCTCAAGGCTCAAGCTATTTGAAGGAGAACACTGTGATTTAAAAAAAAAACAAAACAACAAAAACCTGGCTTTAAAAAAAAAAAAGAGTCCATGATGGAGATGACTCCCCTCTGGCCAAATCTGGTATGATCTTGCTGAAAAGACGCTCATTTGAGGGAAAAAGCAGCAAGCTGGACACTTTTTCCTATGGTGCCACACTGATTCTCATTGGTTTAACGTTAGCAAACTCCAATATGAGATTATCCATAGGATGACTCAACTGTACATCTTATATTATTCTCTAAACTGTTTCTGATCCTACTATAGTTCCTACTATTTCATTTTCAGTATTACTGAATGTCCATTATATATATACATATACATTTTCCCAGTAGCAACACTATAAAATGTTTTCCCACACAAGAAAAAAAAAAAAAACTCAAAAACAAAATTTTTCTTGCCAGACCTATCTTTCATCAGAAAATTTCACTTTTTTTTTTTTTTTTTTTTAAATAGCTATCTTAAAAGTATGTTTAACCTTCATGATTCTGAATACATACTTTTCTGGCCTGTTCTTACTTTCTAGGTTGTCACACTGCCATATTCAGTTTTGTGGCCTGTTCTTTCATTAGGTTGCCTCATATTGCCATGTGAACTGAAATTTTAAGTATGCATTCTCTAGTTTCAAATTCTGCATGAAGTTCCAAAATGCAAAGTTAGGGAGAGAAATGGAGGTATAGGAGAAAATGAGAAAGTAGAGAAGTCAGAAATGCTCTTATCTGATTTGCTGTTTAATTTTATTTCTGGCACCTAGCACAGCACAATGTAGTAGGTGCTCAGTAACTTTTCACTGAATGAATGAATACACAACATTCTTTTTCTTGTATCCATAAAAAAATGAACTGTGTGAAATAATATTCAGAAGTTTTTAAGCTTATTTAATTGGTACTTTTCTGAGGATATTAGAATCTACATTAAGCAAAATAAGAGCAATCCCAAACAAAGATTTGTGAAAAAAGTATCACTGCCACTTACTGGGTTGCTTTGAAACAGTTTCTAAAATATGGTCAATGTTTTACATATTAAGAATTAAGCCATATAATTTTCTTTCGCAAGATGCTAGTTCTAAGGAAACCTTGCTCTGTATGTTTGTTCTGTGTCTGTAACTACAACCATAAAACTGAACAACTTTATCTTTCCAGTAACAGTTTGAGAGCGTTTTTTTTTTTTTTCTTGTTTTCCATTTTCTATTTCTAAGGATATTTACTTGTCAAAGAGTTATTTTATTAGTACCTTATTTTGGTATTAAAGTCAACTTAAACACCTCACGGATGTGTCACTTTTACTCTTATAAAATCACTTATTATAAGACTTAGATGAGAATATTTTGGTTCTAAGCACAAGAAAAAATAGATTTTTGTTATTTTTCAGTAGAACTGAAACCTCAGAATTGTATTAGTTAAACTGACATATTAAGGGAATTCTATTAATGTGAAAAGTAATAGAATTAGCCTCTTTTCCAAAGAGACAATCCTAAAATTAATTTAGGGCAATCTTTATCATTATTGTAGCCTAGTCACATTTATAAGATATAATCTCTTAAGATACTTAGGATGTTACATAATTCTTAGAAATGAAATAGTAAATACATGCATATTATTATTATGAGCAAATAACAAAACATCAAACAAGGAAGACTCAGGAGACTCAAAGAATGTTCTACATACAAGAACCAAAGGTATTGAATTTTGCCCAAAGAAAGTAGAGTCATGGACAAACTGAGACAAACTATTAAGGTAGAGTCATTTCTATTAGAATGAACACTGATGTTTACTCATTTAAAGGCTAATGCTGCAGTTATTCTTTAGTCAATCAAAGTTGGCTGATAAAATGTGCATTTTAAAGGACTGTATATACTTGGATCATGTTTGGCTGTTCTTTCCCAGTTGTACAAAATTTCCTATAGAAGGTATAATGATTTTAGGTGAGGTCAAAATGAACCCAGTCTTCATGGAAAATATCTTTAAGATAAAATGAAGTAATAAACAGAAAAGTGCTAAAGAAGTAATAAACAGAAAAGTGCAATATATAAAGCAAAAATACTCTAGAAACACATTTTTTAAAAATGTAAGAAGGCAAGAATGGGATTTAGCTTTATATTCTAAATCCCTGTAAGGACCTCCAAAAAGAGAAGAGCAATTTATAATTCATAATCTATAGTCTATTTGTACAATAGCTCCACATTTGAAGAGTTAGTGGTAATTAACTCCATGGTAGATTTATTTTGTGTGTATGTGTGTGTGGGAGGGGGGTGAAGAGAGAATAAGTAGAGAAAACAATGTAAAAAGGATGAATAAAAATATAAAGGTATAAGGTCTCAGGAGATCAACTATGTAAACACATGCTTCCAGGCAGACTGATCTGAAACCATTCTCAGAAAAATGAGCAGCTCTCATTTTCTCAAGCACAAAAATGAAGATAATTTCACAGCCTCTATTACAAGCATTTCTCTGTCAATGCCATTTTGACACACTACCTAGTTATGGCAAGACTTGGCAAACCTTTTCTGCAAAAGGTCAGGTAGTAAATATTTTAGGCTTTGTGGGCCATAAGGTCTCTGATGTAAATATTCAACCCTGTTATAGCACAAAAGCAACCACAGACTATATTAATGACCCTGGCTGTGTGTCAATAAAACTTTATTTTTGGACACCGAAATTTGAATTCCGTATAATTTTCATGTCACAAAATGTTTTTCTTTTTCCTTTCCCCCAGCCATTTAAAAACGCAAAAACCATTTTTTGTAGGCTTATGGGCCTACCAAAAAAAAAAAAAAAAAAAAAAAAAATCAGAATTTGGTCCACAGGTTGTAATTTGCCTATCCCTGAGGTACAGAATTAACTTAATGAATACAGAAGTGCAAAAAACTGCAAAGACAACAAAACTTATTAATTGAAAATATCAGAAGAGTTAGTTCAGAACTAAGGCTGGAATTAAAACACTGATCTTACAAGATCTACAAAAACAATCATCTAATTCATTATTTATATTAGCTCTGTTTCATACTTGTCCTATTTTGGCATTCAAGAAATTCATTCTTAAGCATTTAAAATCACTCCTCAAAAGGCTTATTACTTCCTGACTTGATTCAGACATTTACCTTAATACTTGGTAAAAATACAGTCTTATTTTAAGTGATAACTCCTCCCTCCAATGACTTTTTCCACTTCAAATAACACTATTCTTTATTTGTGGTAGCAAAGCAAGTACTTTCAGACAATTATGTTATTCCTTCTACTTTATCTCCTTTCTTCTTAATTTCACTTATATTCCAATAACCTCTCTGCATAAGCCATCTTTCCTTTTATTGTTTGTCAAAGCCTTTAAAAATCATTAATATATTTAGCTAGCGAAAACTTAATCTGTATATATTTGAATCTAGAGAGACATTTACATAGACTGAGTACTTAGATGATACAAAATTGCGGCTAAGAGGTGTTTTACTCTTCTTTCTTTTCTTACTTCCTCACTATCTTGAATTCATGAACATTTATCTACTTGTTCTGAATAATTTCACATTCAGGCTCTCTTTGGCCTCCTTGCTCTTTAACTTCTATTTTGTAAATTTACCTTGATTTATATTATCTAAGCAAAGTATTAATTTGTATTATCATATCCTATTTTTTCCAACTCTTAACACTGTCTGCACTGGTCTTCAATCTTGTGCATTACTTTTAATATTCTTACAACTAGATTCATGCATTTGACTAAATGGAAAATTTTTATTCCTCTTTATAGTTTCAGGCTTCAGTCATTATTCTCCTCAGTACATCATCAGTTTAAGGATTCGTAGTGATTTTTGTGGCTAGTAAATTACCTTTACTCTTAGTTACAAGATGATAGTTTTATTATTATTAAAACTACTAAAAAACCATTTAGAGTTCAGAACACTTCTGTGTTCTATAACGTACAGAAAAAGATGGTACATTCTTGAGTACCAATCCAATGGATGAATCCAATACATCCTGCTTTTTAATATAGAAGAGTTAATGTAGTATAAAGTATGTTTCCATAGGAGAAATAAATAAAATTTAATATTAGTCCAAAAAATTACAACTTAACAGACTGTTCTACTTTATATCACTGATTATCCTTAATAAATAAGGATGCATCATGTTTTCCTCTCTAAAAATTAATCTTATAGATCAACCAGTTGAAGCATTAATAATTTAATTAAATTTTTCCCCCCAAACTCTAAATGATCCCTCACCTTCTGTAACTATAAATAAAATATTTATGTGGCATTATGGTTCTAACTCTTTTATCTTGTTGAAATATTTAGCACTTTTTAAAAATGAATTGAAGGGTACCCAAATACTTGCTCTTGGGTATGGACACCTACAATGAATTTTCACAAAATGGAACAAGTTACCATAAGTTAATTTATGTCATTTTAGAAACAAAATCTGGTTAGTCTCTGATACTATGAATAACTTTATTCTCTTTCTATGCAGTAATTTTTAATATATAAGGCATATTTTAAAGCATACTGGAGTAATATGAATTAAAAAGGAAGGAGAGATAAAGAACAGTTAGCTAAGCATTTGATATACATCTTTTCTTAGCTGAACTCTCTAGAGAAGGTATGATTTGCCTCTTGATAATTCTTTTTCTATCCTTTGCTAGTTAATAGGATCATTAGAATGATATACCTCATATTCAGTCTTTCTAGGAAAAAGGTAATCAGAACAAGGTTTGACCCACTGAAATGACATAAAAGATAAAGACATTAAGATCAGTCACTATAAAGCAGTACACTTGCTATAAAAAGGAATTGAAAAGTAGCATGAAATAACCTAATTTTCAAAGCACAGAATTTCAATTTGACCCTAATTTAATACAAACTCCCCACTATATAGTCCTTAGTATTCTCCAATTTTCTGGTTTTAATTTGACTGAAACAAAAATAATACCACTTTTCATGATATTTTAAGGGGAGAGCATGACGTTAAAATACATATATTATTGTCATTATAATAATCATTTTATGGTTTTCTAGCATAATGTTCAGGTGTGTTTAGGCTGATTTGATCATAAAAATTCCTAGTAAACTTTTTAAATTTTAAAACAGGGGGATGATTTCTGTGGTGACTATGGATGATTTTCAAAATCTATAAGGAATTAGAAGACAAAGACATTGAAGAGAAGGACTAGCTCAAAAGAAAGTAGTAGAGAAATGAGACAACTGTATTAATTTCCTTCTCTTTTTATCTGTCAAAATTTAATGACTGGTACAGATAAAAACCACTGCGGACTTTAGTAATCAGAAATTGAATACAGGTGATTTACATGACTATGTATAATTAAAAACAAGCTGAGAAATCAGAGAACTATATCACTAATATTAATCCTACTGTTTACAACAAAACTATTATAGAAATATGAAGTAAATGTTTGGCAATAATCTAGGGATAAGTAAATAAGGAGCTTAGATTCACAGGAACTTATTTAGAAGTCCCGGAATAGGAAGTCAGGGTTAAACAGAGCCATAAATTATTTACTTTAATAATTTAGCTTTTCTTCTGCCGTATTTATACCATATACCATTTTAGAGATTTCTCCTTCCCTTTTTCTCAAAAAAATATTTTTGGTAGAAGGATCAGACATTCCAAAAGTCTGAACTGTCACAAAAAATACTATTGTTAATCTTGCCTATATAATGTATGTATGGGATTGAGTGACTATAATATGTTGTTCTCTTTCAAAATTTTATCTTGGGCATATTAGTCTTTATTTCAAGAGTTTTTAAGATTGTTTTATGAAGGTGTTCTTGATGAAGATCGTTACAACTTAATTTTCTTATTTTTAAATAAAAAAATGACACTATTACAAAAGAGTCTATGTTCAGAGCAGTCTATTAACTCAGAACAAATGTGTCTACTTGCCAGATTACCAAGGATGACACTCTAACATTGATCATCTTCCTTGACAACTGAAATTGAATCATCAAGGGTCCACCCCTTAGATCCAGCCCATAATTTATAATCCCGCTGAACGTCCAATAAAGGGCAGCAGTCATGGTCAATAGAAAAGCTCCAAATGAATTCTTATGAAAAGATCTTCAGAAAATTATACAGTTATACAAGAAACACTGATTTTGAAATGGAAGTTTTTATTTTGCATTGGGGTCAAAATGTTATTGAACCAATTACAATGTTAGTGTGGCTTAAGAGTCCTCTACCCTGTAACTTCATTTCATAAATGTGAGCATGAAGCTGCAGCTAGAAAAGAAAAGAAAGAGATAAGGGAAAAAGAGACAGAAAGGAAAAAAGATGGAGATGAGAGGACAAACCAATCAGATTTGGAATTACCAGTCAGCAGAAGTTTAGGGGAAAAAAAAATCACCGAGTGAAATCGTACATTTACTCTGAGAGAGTATCCTTTCACTTTGCCTTCTAGGTGATCTCTGAGCTCCTCCAGCTTTCGATGGAGCTACATGTAAACATCAGAAAATGAATTGAAAAAGCAATTTGTTGTCTTTTCAGTTTTCCTCTTAAAAATAAGATCACAGCATTATTCATTTCTCACTGCCTTTGCAAACATTTCAAAACATTAAAGATCTTTGAATAACATAAGAATACATGCTCAATAATCCTGTGACTTGGAAGCCAACATTTTATTTTGTTTAATTACAGTGTTCCCCCGCCCCCAAAGCATTAGGGAATATAAATACCGTAACTATCCTTATAATACCCTATAGATTCACTTTAAACTTTTCTATTTTGTAGAAAATGGAGTGAAGATATTTAAAGATTAAGAAATTTGCCTTTTCTTTTTCGAACATTCTTTCTGACTTAAGGCTGTATCCACTTTAAAATAAACTGAAACCTAAAATATATCTTTTGTTCTTAAACACATCTATAGGTGTACATACATAATCACACTGTATATACACTTAAAAACAATACACAATTAAAACTTGAAGTTCCATACATCCAAAACTGAAATTAAATTGTACACACACATGCCGCATACACAATCCAGTTTATAGCAGATGGTACTGCAGTTATGGATTCCATTTTTCTCTTTATTTCACTATCAGTAATTTTCAAACAGTTGCCTTGAACTACACCTTCTCACTTAAATCTGAGTCATATTCCATGGTTCAAACAATGATCGATTCATTTTTCCTTCAAGACAAAGGTAAAATATAATACCTCACAGGTAGCGTGTGAGGAATGCTACTGACATATCATCAGGATATATAAACTCATATTCTCTGACAGAATAATCTTAAAGTGCCTATTTTTTAAAAATAGGCATAGAGTCAACATTTCCCATCCCTTCTGATTATCCTTAGTGAAGTAACATTTTAATAAATTAGTCACTTATTATAAAGCAGTGTTAGAGAACACCGAGGATGGCTTGTCTGGAATATAGAACACAAATGTACAAAACACACTTTTATCCATGTGCACTCATATGTGTGCACACACACAAATGAATAAACAACAAAAAAGTAAGAAGGCAGAAGAGGCAAGGAGAGGATAGAGTCAGAAATTAGTGCTTCATAAGTTGCTAAATGGAAATAAATGGGAGGTGTGTAAAATTTTGAAATGGCAATATTAGGCCTGAAAATAGTTACTGAATTTTGGGATATCTTAGTGCAGTGAATTATCTGGCATTTCGATTAATTTAAATGACTATTGCTGTAAGGAAAAATGGGATTGAGATATAAAGGAGTGGTTAATTTTGGGGGAATTCTTCTGCATATATTTACAATTCAGTAAAATTTCAAACTTGCATTTATGGTGGCAGCATTAAAAGTGATCAATGGCTATATATGTTTCTTAAAGGTGCTAATTTGTTTACTTTTTCATTGTGATTAAATGCTCACAGTACTGAGTGCCCAAGATATATTTATCTATTTGTATATATATTTGTATATTTAGCACCTAGCAAATTGGGCAAATCTAAAATCTTTAAGTTGTATATTATCAGATTATATACACAAATGGGCATACATTTAGATATATAGGTTTCTACTGAATGTTAAATCAATTGTTTTAACTTTTAAAAACTAAAACAAAGGGAATTAATTACTATTAATTATATGTGGGCCCATTTTACTAGCATCATATAAAATTCCTTTTCTTTCTATTTCTTAGGATTGCATATATTACATACATGTTAACTCATAATAATTAATTCTCTGGAATGAGCTACAAATGGCAATGACACTAAAATAATAATTACTTTTTATGAAAAAAGCAAAAGGGGCAGATAATATTTTAAAAATAAATATCAGTTCTCTGTGTAACAGGAACTTAGCACATAGTCAGTGACATCAATCAGAGGAACGGTTTACTCTAGGACCCCAAATTATAGGCACCTTGAATGAGGCAGTTGCCTTTTGTTTTGTTTGTGGTGCCATTCAAAGCTAGTTATTTGGCAGCTTGCCTTCAGCTGGTTGCTCTATGTGTAGCTGAAACAACAACAAAAAAAACCAATATGACCCAACAGCCAATAAAAATACTAAAATTAAAAGAAATGGGATGGTGAAAAATGGAAAAAGCCCCCTCCCACCCACCACCCTCCAAAAGGGAAGAAGTGTAGGCTATAGACGAAATCTTGCCAAAAAATGTTAGAAACATATTTACTTTGAGGGATCCAACTCTACTAGCAACTCCTTTGCTTTCATCCGGCCGTCTAATTTGCTATATTGAAGGAAGATGGGTAAAAAAGACAATAAAGAAAAAGTGAACTTAAAAATTTTTCTACACATTAGTAAATAACACATGCAAAAACATCAATTGATTCTCTGAGGTAACCCTTAGGAGGCCTAGGAGTTAACTAACACAGAGGCTGTATGACATGCTTTGCAAATAGACTGGCCACTAGAATTCAGTCTTCATTTGTTATAGCACTATTCCTGATAGGAGAAAATGGGCACTTACTTTTAGTTATCTTGGGAACTTCTGATGAAGCCATATCTGGAATAGTATTACATTTGTACTTGGCTTACAAAAAACAAAGAATTACAAATATACCTGGGCAGAGATCTTGGTCTGTTTCAATGCTATAGTGTCTATTCTATTCTAATATCAGAAATCATCAATGGTATGACTAGAAACACAAATGTTCTCTAAGTGGAAAATCAGTCCTGACAAGCATCATTCTTCATAGGTGACAGAGTGAAGTACCTCTGCTTGCTAACTCAAGCACCGAGGTTGTTCAGCTGTCACTGATATTTCCATTTAAATAATTGTGCTGCCCAACCAGAAAATTTTAATGCCAGACCAGTGTTAGAAATATTCAATCCCTCAAAGCTTTCTGTTATTTCCGTTGAATTTTCCTCTCTAGTAATATAGGAGAACAGAAAAGTTTTTAAAAATATGTTCTACATTACTATATAAAAGAGGGAAGTATGATTCTCAACATGAAGTGTTTTATTAGATGAGATATAAACTAGAAATTCTTGTACTTTTTAAATAGGGCTCTACTAAGAATTAATATGTTTCGTTAGAAAGAGGCAAACCAAACCAAAACAAACAAATGAGCAAACAACAACAACAAAAACAACAACAAAAACAAAACATGGGGAGGAAGATTCAGAGCAACTGATTTTATAGTATGGATTCCTGAAGTGCAGGATGATGGTTTCAGTTCAGACCAGCATAGATCAAAATTAGCTGTGATGTTCTTGCTTGTATTAGGAGACAGTAGAAGTAGCATTAGTGTAGGCTATATATTGTCTTGCCCCTTGAAGACCCCTTTTACAACATCTCTGACAGCATATGGAGACATGGGTAATAATATTGAAAAGATTAAAATTTCATTTAGAAAATAGGCATCTCAATACTTAAGAATTGCATCAACTTTTGGTTTTACTTGATATAAATAACTTTTACTAATTCTTCAGCATTAACCAAATGTCATGCCCCAAAGATACTCAACAACTCTTACTTTTCTTAGTTAAAGAGGATTCTCAACTTTAGAAAGAATGATTACTGAACAGAATGCAAGTGCTCCTTCACAGAGGTCTCCAGGTGGAGAGTGAGTGCACAATATCTAGTCATTCTTTTATGCTCTTTTCTTTGATCTCAGAGAACATCTTCTTATCAAAAGCTGTTTCCTATCTTAAATGGAGCCTCACACTATCTTGGTTATGAACATAGACTTGGTAGTTTCCTATAAAAAATAGTCTAAAGCCTCATGCTGCTTTCTGAAGACTTTCAGAACTGTTACATAGTACCAAGTGAACACTACTTTCTATATTGTCTATTATTTCTAGAAGGATTTTTAAAGTAAGGATTTTATATATGGTAATATACATACTTCTCAGGTAAAGATTACATTAAGTCCAGAAACATGAAGTATCTTCCTCAAGGTTACATAGGAAGTTAATAATGAATTTAGGCATAGCACCCACAGTTCCTCATTTCTAGTTTAAGAAATAGGTGTGAAAATAAATGGGCTAGAAAAATACCTGATGTTTATACGAGGATGTATACACATATGTAAATGTTTCTGTCTGTCTATCTATATCTAAGGAAGAAATTTTATCTATTACTATACTTATATATGGAAGAAATTCTTCCTATACAATGTCAATTCCAAATGCAAGTACAAGTAAGGAAATTTAAAGGATGAATTATAAAGAGAAAAAAAGATACTTGCTTTTGAACCTTGAAAGTGAAAAGTAGTCTACAAAACAGAGACTCTTTGGGAGCAGGCAACTCATCTGTTGATGCTTGACATCAATTTTTTTGTATACAAATATGCCTTTGAAAATTTTAAGCGAACATAGAGGAAGCTTTAGAAAAATTAATGTTGTTTATAAAGCCAGAAGTGGTTGTAATCAAGTTTCATTTTTTTAAATTGTTTTTGGCTCCTGGAACAATTAATAATTATACCTAATACTGAAAATTTTCAGAAAGAATTTGAAAAAGATTTGTCTCCTAAACTAAAATTTGAGAAGTAGAGAAAAGTAGAATCAATAGATTTAAAAATGTAATGTTCTCATTTAGAATAGTAAACCATTAATTGTCAGTTATGATGGAGTAGTATAAAAAGAAATTTACAGCTAATCTCTGATAAGAATTTAAAAGAAATCACAAAAGATTAGCAGCTGGATAAGGTGAATTAATTTACTCTTCATGATAATTATAAGAGGAGTCTCACACTGTTGGCTAATTTCATAGGTATTTCCTTTGATGTTAACTATTCTGTATCAGTAACAAAGGTTAAACTGTAAACTTTTATATTACATATAAGATCACTACAACATAAATAAAGTGTGAGAGTTGGATGCAGAGAATTATGGAGACTCTGAGTCATTTGAAATTACTAGTTTATTTACATTGGGTGAAAGCTAAAATGTTAATGCCAAAACAGTCATCATTAATCATTTTTTACAAAATCATTTGTCAATTATTTCACTGAGATTGTAAAAGATACTAACGAGAGGACAACAAACCATTTCAATCTATTCCTCCTTTCAGTTAGAGTATCTTTAACAAAATATCCATTAAAATAGCCTCAAAATATTGCACTGCATCACCTCTTTTGCAACATTTTTGGAAATTTCTCTTTGGGGATTAATTACTGAGGAATCTATCCTGAGGGATTAATTGCCCATTCAGGAAAATTACTTTCCTATTTCTATTGACAATGTTGACTTTTAACTGAACCTTGCGATCTGGAAAACAGTGTAGGTTAAGAAGTCCCCCAACTTTTGTTTTACTGACCAAGATGGCCTGAACTTGACTAAATTTTAGACAGGCTTCTCCCTGACTACAGGCCCTTGACTTTCCTCATTCTTGCCCTTACAGAGTTCATATAGAGTATGTTCCATCTGGCCTTAACAGTAAACTTAGGAGATAATGCAACCCAATGCTTGATCTAAACCTAATGTTCTCTAGTACTTTCCCACTAGTTCACTTCAATTCTTAAAAACTCTGTCCTTTCCTTCAGCGAAGTTGGATCAGATTTGGTTTTGGTCTTTCTCCCCTATTGCGACAGCCTTCTGACCTCTCTTTCTTTCATATTGCATATAGCTTTGAATAAAGTCATCTTTCCCTGTTTAACATTAACTGGTACAATTTTTTCTTTGATAGTTCTCACTATTTAATAAGAGTTTGGGTTCTTGAAATATCACGCAACAAAAGAAACTGCCTGGATATTAATCCAATATATGGTGTTGGCTCCCTTTAATTCAGCCCAATTTTCCAAAAAACTATGGTAAAAAACCATTTTCCACTGTAAAACCATTTCGAAGTTAACAAGATAGAAAGTTATTCAGCCCTACCCTCACCAATTTTGCCAATAAGCAGCCATGGAAAATGTTATATTTTTATTAAAAAATATATTTTGGAATAGAAAGTCAACTTTAAATTAATTTCTAAAATCAAATATGAAAATGTTAAAGAAATTTTGGACTTGTGGAACTCACATTAGGATAGATTTCCATATCACTAAGTGTATGCATTCATACTTCTCTTTAGTTACAAGATGTTCGGTGAAAATTTTTGAGAATTTATTTTTGTGTGTTTTTTAAAAATATTTATCGATGAAAGAACCAAGGTTAAAGAAAGACTCAGTGACTTTTTGAAGATACTATCAAATAAAAAAAAAGAAAAACCCCAACAGAGCTGGCATTAAATTCTCTGACTTTCAGGTCTTTTAATTAAATTCAGGTTCTTGCCTATGGAATTACTAACGTAGATTTCCCCCCTAACCTTCTAAAAAATATTTTATATTGATTTAGATTAAGATTGTAAAGGTTAAAAACATTTCTGTTTGTCCTAGGGACTGAACTGGTTTTTCTTGTTTGTTTGTTTAAGAGTCGTCTAATTTACTTTCAGTATTCAGTATTGATTTCTTTTTGATAAATTTATGGAAACAAGATAATTAGTTAAATGTAAGAAAAAATTCAATGTCTTAGATATGTATATTTGTACGTATATGTATGTATGTTGTGAAGTTGTTTTCTTGAAGGGTTATACAAATTTATATTCTCATAGCATGAATAGTAATGCTCATATCACTGTTTATTACAGCATTGATGCTTATTATGTAAAAATAGTTATCAATTTGATTGCAAAATCTGAAGTTTAAATTCTTTGAATAGACTTCTAGTGAGAGGGTACATTTTATCACGTTTCTTGACTAAATGTATTTCTTTTATGAAACACCATTTCCTGTCCTTTAACCCTTCCATTTTTTTCCCCGACAATATTTCTAAGCGCTCTTTGAAGGTGTCCATGCTTTATCTGGTAGATATGTTACAAGTATTTTTTTTTCCACATCAGTTTTGCTATGAGTGCCTTGAGGGCAGGGTTAAGAAGTCTGTCCACTGCTCTATCCCCAAAACCTAGAATAAGATTTAACACTTAATATGCACTCAAACAATTCATTAAATGAATTTCTGAATTAATCTGTTTTCCCTTATTTTGGATGAGAAAACACATGGCTAATTTTAGAATCTGTATCATTTTAAAATATGAAGACCAAGAGAACAGCTTGGTTTGAGATACTGAATCTATTAAAATCATGAAGGAGACATAGCTAGCTAATTATATAGATTTCTACCATCCTACAGCTAATCAATTTTGTTGCTGAAATAATGAAGGCACAGGTTATTTTTATTGGGTTGCGTTTGCACAAAAATATCCCAAACCATTAAGAAAAACATTTATAAGAATCAAAGCTATTACTGAAAGCTACTATTCTTAATTTCATTATTCCTTGTATTTCTGTCTTCCTATAACTTGAACAAAACTCTAGTGAACATCAATATTGTATTTACAGAGACAAGCCTGACCTGAATGAAAAACACTTTAAATGAAGTTAGAGCATTTTCAGTTGGTGATCTCTAATTTTATGTACTAAGCATGGAATGCAAAAGCTGAAATATATAAACATAAATCATTCAATATTCACTGGATATTAATGTGTATTAATACCAGAAAGAAGGTCTAAAAAGAATAATATAATTTATTCAATTGATATAGAAACTTACATTAAAGGAATAGAATTACAGGCTTGCAAGGGACTTTAGAGATTATTTAATTTAATACCTTTATGTTATAAATATGGAAACTGAGGTCTACTAGTCCTTACAAAGTTAAAAAGTAGCAGTCTAGGGCTCAGACTCAATATTCAGTGCCTCATAGGAAAGTAAGAATTTTACATACTGGACATAGTTAACCTTTAAAACAACTTTGGGTCCATAATTTTTAAATATCTGCCAGTAAATCAGTCAAATACAAATGCTAAAAATTGATTTTTCCAGAATATCATTAAATTGAATTCATCAAGGTGTGAAAATGATCTAATCCTGAAGTCACTAAATTATAGGGAATCATGTGCCTAAAAGTTCTGCATGCACTTTCAACAAAGGTAGAATTAACACAAGTTGCAAAATTTAATTGAGAAGACTTGAAAATACTTAAGTTCCAGAAGATTACCTAAAGAATTGTTTTTAAAACTGAAAAGTAGTGAACAACTAAAACATCCAAATTAGGGGGATGTTAAAAAAATTATGCTATATGCATAAATTTTAGCAGCAAACAATAATCAATAAGAGTATTGAAGAAGATATTTTAAAAACATGTAAAGTTGTTTACGAAATAGAAAGATGTTCATACTACTAAGTGAATGAGATAGGTCAAAAATATAGACAATATAACAATAATAATAGCTAACATTTAATTTGTTTTTGTTTTAATTCTTAAAACAAGCTTATGAGGCAAATAGTATTATTTCTTTCTATTTTACAGATGAAATAAATAAGGTAACAGAGGTGAAGCAACTCTCTGAAAGCTACACAAATAGTAAGTCAAAAAACTGCGATTCATTTCCAGGCTTGTCAGACTCCAGAACCTGAGCTCTTAATCACTACCTTCCAACTATGATCCATCTATATAAAATATCTGAACTCATAGAAAAAATAACAGTAATATACGATGAAATGTTAATAGTGGTTATTTATGATAAGTAGTTATATAAGAATTTTTTTTTCTTTTTGCCTATAGGAGTTCCCTAAATTTTCCAAAATGAGCATGTATATTACTTTTTAAATTAAAAAGATACCATGTTGCTTATAGATTGTCCTAGCTATGAAAGTGTTAATGCTATAGCTAATAATTTGGTTTGTTGTATCCCCTCAGGCTCACTAATCAATTTCATTTGTAAGTCCAGATTACAGAGTGGTAATTATACACTTCTCAGTTAAGTTGCACATAGTTTCAATGATAAATGTGGTTCTATGAACTGAATGTTAAATAATTCGAAAGAATGGGGGAATTCTACTTTCAATTATATTATTACATGCAAAGGTAGAGGGGACAATTAACCAGATGAAAGAAGAAACAGAAATATAATGTAAAATCCTATATACCTAATAGAATGTCATGGAAAAAAAAACATTTAAAATAATTTGTAAGCTCAAAATTAATAGGTAAAATAGTATCTATTTTCAGTTTTATTGAAATATGAAATAATCGACTATGTTCGGTACTGCCATTCTCATTAGAAAAGAAAGTAAGAGAACAATCTTTTATTTGAAGTCTCAAAATTCTGTTTGACTTTCAAACCAGAATAAATAGCAAACAAATGTTATAAAGCAGGAGAAACCATAAGATAAATCTACTGATTCCACTTTACTTGTCAAATTTTAGTTTAGGAGACAAATTTTTTTCAAATTCTTTCTGAAAATTATCAGCTAGATAATGAACTAGAGCAGAAACCACTTACCCAAACATCTATAGGAATCAGGCATTTAATGTAAATGAGCAAAATAGCCTGGGGGGGGGGGTGAGAGGTGGAGGCAGGGAGAAGGTTTCCAAAGAATGGCAGCTGAGTATTGATATGTCAGTTGCTGGTCAGAAATACTGATCTGATTTTTTTAGGGCTGAAAATTTGTATTTTATTTGAAATCTCAACTTTTAAATGTTTAAAACTAATTCAAAATTTAAAAAAACACCAATGATTCATTCCCAATTATATTTCCAATAAATATTATCTGGCAACAACTAGGCTGTTATATATGTATACCAATTAGTAGACAGGATATCACGGGGAAACATCAGTTATTATCGAAATGCAGAAGTAGCATCAAACTTGACGTGAGTAGAGTTAATAGGAAATTACAGTTTCTGGTCATGTATCTTCAAAAGACTTCACCAAATCTTCTCTCATTCTGAATCAGGGAGGAGTGTCTCTGTTTCCTGTCCTATAATATATCTGGATCACAGAGTCAGGGTGAACCACTGACAAAGCTTAAGCATGATGCTCATGATGCTGGTGGTCAATCACCAGATCTCTGGTCCAAGAATGTCATTGTGACATTGTCTGTATGGAAAAATATGATTCAATGTACATCATTTTGACTCAAATTTTTGGAGAAACTTAAGCCAGTTTGCTCATTTGATTACTCTAGTGGTTCTTCAAGTGTGGTCCATAGTCTCATGAGGGTCCCTAAGACCACTTCAGGGTCCTCAAGGTCAAAATTACTGTTATAAATAGCATTAAGACATTATTTGCCTTTTTTGCCACACTGACACAGCATTGGTGGCTGCAACTGTTGGCACCTTAGAACAAATCAAGGCAATTGCATTCTTTACTACCATGTACTCACAATTAAAAAGTAAATTTTAAAAAACTAGCTTCATTTAACAATGTCCTCAATAAAACAGTAAGAATTATTAATTTAATTAAAACTTGATGCTTGAATGTGACAAAATGGGAAGTATGAATAAAATACTTCTGCTGCACACTAAAGGACAACAGTTTTCTCAAGCAAAGCACTTATACAGTTGTCTGAGTTGCACGCTGAAGTAGAAGGTTTTCCACAGAAAGATCATTTTTACTTGAAAGAATAACTGACAAACTACGATTATTCAGACTCAGATGTTTGGCAGACATTTTCTCAAAAATGAACCACGTGAGCTTATCAATTAAAGGAAAACTGAGAATATTTGTTGCTTAGTTGACAATGATAAATAAAAATTAGATTTTAGGCAAAGAGTGAATTGTAAAAAACTTATACCTGCCACTGTAGGCTTGACAGCTTCCAATACTAAAGACTTTTTTGATGAACCAGTGGTTATATTAATAAAGATGATTTTTAAATCTAATATAATGAAAAATATGCCAACTTTTGAAAGAACTTATATTTTCCAAATGAGCAAAACATGTGCTCCAAAATCATGCCTTAGTAAAAGATCCATCCAAAATGCAAGATGAGCCAATGGATTTTAGTATAACAGAATATGAAATGGTATTTGACCAGATTTTAGATTGCACATTGCAATTAACCTTTATAAGACTATCAATTGTAAAGTTTTGGTGTGGTATCAAAGAATATCCACAATATTCTAAAAAATGCTCTTAAAATAGTTCTTCCTTTTCCAACTACATATCTGTGTGAATCTGGATTTGTTTCTTGATATTCTTCAACTGAAACAACATATCACAATGGACTGAGGACAGATGCAGATGTGAGAATCCAGCTATCTTCTATTAAGTCAGATATTAAAAAATATTTGGAAAAAAAGGTAAAACAGTGCCCTTCTTTTCAGCTGATTTTTTTTTTTTGGTTTGGGAAAGATATTTTTTATAAAAATATGTCATTTATGCTAACATGCAAAGGCTTTATTAGTCTTAATTTAAAACAAATCAATAACAATGTTTTAAAAATTTGTTTTAATTTCTAATATGGTAAATATTGATAGATATAATCCATATAAACAGAAGCTTTATGGGGTACTTACTAATTTTTAACAGTATAAAGAGATCTTGAGCTCACTAAGTTTGACAACTTGTGGATTTGACTTGCATGCTATTGCTTAACATCCCCTAGGTGGGGCAGTAGACTGTGTCAAAAGACAATTTATAGTTTTAGGTTAGAGAATATATTTTATCTCACTATTTCAATGATTTCCAACCTTTTCTTTGTTGTTTCTACATGTAGACTGAGAAATTTCTATATTATTATTATTAGTTGAACAAATGTTTATATACCAATGATGATAGATTTCAGATAAAAAGAAAGAAACTTTATGTTTAGTGTAGACTTAATTGATTCTGTTTAGGCTTTTAAAAAGAGTGGAAAATAATTTGGAGGCCTCAAATTAGTGCCTTGATTTAGGCCAGAATTATAGCCACTTCATAGGACTTTCTAGAGACTTGGGGACCTTGGGTGTAGAACCTATAAACTAGACTCATATAAAAAAATTAATCCTGGGGTTCCCAAAGGAAAATGGTGACAGTATGAAATAGTTTGTAAAAACTAACGTTACTAGGAGAAAATCTCACAGAGCATATATCCTGATATTGGATCAATGATGTCATTTTTATGTTTAAAGGATAGCATACTCCCTTTCGGAATGCTCATTAAACACCATGAGTAAAGAAAATAGTTTATTCTTTATTCAGATTAATATAAATTCTTTGGTTCAAAGGACAACAGAAACCTACAGAAAAGTCATAATCCTGCATTTTGTTTGAATATAAGATTAGACATTGGTGTATTAAATGAACACACCATTTATATAAAAATATTACAACATATATACTTTTTAATTGTTATAGATACTTTAGTTCAATTAGATATTATAGCATAGTGTTTACATTTTCTTCTTAAGATGAAAAAAATTAAATTGCTGGTTAGTTTGTGCACAAAATTCTATTCTAACTTTTAAGGTACAAGGAAATATGTAACTATAGACTACATTTATTTTTTTAAGCCAATCTTGAGATGCTTAGTGTATAAAAGGACAATTTAATTGGTCTTTTAAAAATAATTTCTATATTATTAACATCTATAGGGAATAGTTAATTGATTGAAGGTTTGGATTTATTATTCTTTGCTCTTGTCATTATTTTCTACCTCAAGCCTCTTGATTTGCTTTCTAATAGAGGTGCTGCTGCCCTTCATCATTGAAAATTAGCATTCAGCCAAGTTGTAAATCACCCTGACTTTAAAACAGAATTTACCTGTTACAGAATTATTCTTTCAGTAAATATTTTTTTGGGGACTACTAGCATTTTTGAACTTGATTTCTCTAGATATTGTGTACTTTTCTTTATAAATAATCTACATACTATTTGGCTTCTTGGCTTTAGCACTATTTACTTAGAGAAATGAACGATTAAAATCCCAAGCTTGTTATTAAAAGATATTTCACTGTTATAAATCAAGAGGAGTGAATATCATTCATCATTTTAGTCAGATTTCATTAAAAGAAAATATCTGATATAAAAGACAAATTACTTTTTCCCATAATAAAATGTTATGTCATTTTAGCAAATAAATATTTACTTGAGACAATGCCATTCTATGGAGAATTGTTTAGAAAAGATGGTTGGCTTCATTAGATTGTGGTAAATGCCCCCCCCCCATTCCCCACTACCCCCTCTCCCCCCGGCCAAAATGAAATAAAAGCATGGTTTATTTTATAGATCTTGTTCTCACCATAGCTGTAGAATTTTAAAGGATCAAAGCATATTCAAGGATATTATTTTGCAGTATACACATAAAATGTGAAAGCAAAATAGTGTTATTAAACATATTAATCATAGATTCACATTTGCAAATGGACAGGAAGTCTTTCAGCTTAAACACTGTCCAGTAATACAAAATTATGGAGGAAAAGGTTGAAACTGTTAGCTTTGAATCATAAGTTGGTTATTTAACCCTTCTGGGTTTTCACAAAGGTGAGGTTACTGTTTTTGCTGATTATTTCCATAGCATTTTGTCCTCCTGCCGATAAATCATGGCACTTATTATACTTTATTGTAATTTGTAGTTGCCTGCTTGTAAAAACATGGACAATTTCTATCTGCTCACCATTGCTTTCCCAGCACCAAGCAATGACTTATTAATGAATTAATAAACACTGTTGGGGAGGCAGAGAATACCAGTTCGGTCACAGACATGAAGTTCAGAAAAGTTAAGTGACTTGTTTAATGTAATTTGGTTATTCAGTAGAAAAGTCAACATTTGAATCCAGATTGTTTATTATCAAGTCTAGTGATCTTCCCAGTGCTGATCATTCAAAACTGTATTGTAACTCTTATGAAAGAAAACATATTTACACATCTATTTCTTCACATGACAGACTGCATGTCTAACCTGAAAGGGGGGAAACGGCATTACTATGGGGTTTGGCTAACACTAATATGTACTACATTATAAATATCACAAACAAGCTGCAGTAACAATAACAATGCCCCTACTCAACTTGTATTTCCAATTTTGTGCTGGGTATCACTCCTTGGATGTCACACACATACCTCAGATTGAATGCATTCAAAATCTCTCCTTTCTTTTATTCTCAAAACTTGCTTCTTCTCTTTAATTTCTTAACATAACTAATAGCATCACTAGCTACCCAATAACTCAAACCTGAGTTTCATGTTTGACTTCTCTGGTCCAAATTTTTATGCTACAAAAATTTAAATAAATAATTCACTTAGAACAGAACTAAGTGCAATAATCTATGGCCCTAAAATTTGACTCAGTAGGCAAAGGCAAAACAACAACAACAAAAACCAAATAAATAAATAAATAAATGAATGAATAAAACCCTTCATTATTTAAAATAAAAATGAACTGATATTTGAAATCGATTTTGAAATCACTGAGACTATTCACAAAATAATGAAAAGTTTTACCCAGTGTTCTTGATTGGTGATAACTGCCTTTAAGATGGTCATTATTGCTGAATATAACTCTCATACCTCCACCCAGCACAAAAGCTAATGTTTGGCTTCTATTCATCTTTCACGTTCCCAGTGAAATGTTACTCCTTAGTGAGGTCTTCTCTGAGCACATTATCTAAATTAAGTTCCCCTCCTACTATTTTCTATCACTCCAACTTTTTATTTCTTCTTAGTATTTATTACACTGTCTAATTATTAAACTATTAAAAAATTATAATTATTAGAATTATTTATGTTTACCTACCACTTATTTTCTATATTTTCAACTAAACTACGAATTATATGATGGTGGAGATGTTATCTGTCACTGATATAAAAGTATTCATAAGACTTATTTAGATTCATTTAAGTAGTCATAATTTATAAGAAACTATTTTATTACAAAGAAATTTTATTAAAAATTTGAGTTTTTCCACTCCTTTTAAAAACCCATATATATTCAAACAAGTTTCTTTTATTATATTAGTATTCTAATTTAACATTAAAGGTTTATTTTAAAATTTCACCAAAGCAATAATTTTATCTTTGAGGTATACATTTTGATGTAGACAAAAATTATCTAAAAGGAATAGAATTTTATTCCTAGATAAAAATATAGTGCTTTATTTGAATTCATTGTCAGTTTGGACATCCAAGTGTTAACTAGGAAAGAATATCGAGATAAGCCACATGCTCTCCCCTAAAGTTTTGTAGTAAGCAAATTAATTAAATAAATTTTAACATTTTTATTTTTAGGATTTTATTTTGGTGAATTTGGAAATTAAGTGATTTTTAAAATTGTATTTGATACTAATTTTGTAACTAAAATATAATTCAAAGTTTTAAAAATGCTCAAGAATTACTATGTAGAATTAAATGTAGCTTAAAATATTTTGAAAATATATTTATATTCATAGTTTTTAAGGGAAAAAATATAGTCTTGAGTAGTTCTATATTCCCAACATTTAGGTTCTCAGTATTTGTTGAACGAGTGAACATCTTATAGTGGTCCTAACTTTTAGTTTTAAATTATTTCCCAGACTTTATGAATGAACGTAGCTTGTACAGTTGGAATTAAATGCAGTCAAACCATAAATCATTTTATTTCAAAAATTTTAAAGAAATGGATGAGATTTTCTATCCAATTCAGATTTTCAATCAGTTGAAAGTGTACTTACTGGCACCCAAATGGCATTAACAGATTTTTCTTTTCATTCATTTAGGATCCCAATTTTAAAACTACAAAATTAATATCAATTAATTCTGCCATATGTCCAAAAATAAAGATGCATATAACAGGCACACTCTGAAGACTTTGCTGAAAGGGTTTTACTATGGAATGTTAAAAGAAACTGAACTACCCACATCCAGAACATTTGAGATTGCTTCTGGTCAAATCCAATTATAACATTCATAAAGCTGATAAAAAAGTTGGAATTGGGGAAGACAGCTGTTTACGTCCTTAAATCTGATGAGAGACAAAAAGCCACAGTTTGAAAAATTAATAACTGTCAGATCTCTAGAATAAATTTAGTATGTGGCCTGATATCTAACACCATATCTTACTTAATAAGAAAGAATGTTACTATAACCATTTGATACATATATTGGATCTATCATACAGAGAATTTGAAATCACAAATGATTAACTTAGCCTTGGAAGGGACTTTCTAAGAGAAAACATTCATGGCCATAATTAAGTTTGTCTATTTTATGTATCATATACACAAAGACGTGAGGCAGCAGATGAGTGTCTAATCCTTTTTCCTCCATAAACAATTCAGCATTTGGGACAGATTATAAAAATAAAAAAAGACTAAGAATACCCATCCCCAAAGGCTGGCATTAAAACTTTCTCATCAATTTAGAGGTGTTTGCAAATATTAGGCAGCAACATTCCAAGTTGAACATGTTTGAAAAAATTTGGAATGATACTAGAGCAGGGAGCTACCCCAGCATAGACAAGTTAAAAAAAAAAATCCCTTTGGTAACAGTGTTTTATTTTGTTAATCTTGTTGTTTATTGGCCAGAAATATATTCATCTTCTGCATAAACAAAGCATTTCACATCTACATTAATGAATGTGCTCAAAAATAACAGGAGTATAACAAAGAAATAGGAGCTACAGGAAGTTTTAGCTTTGAGGTAGGATATTTTACATGAAATCTCTCTTGTCCTGCTGTTGGCCTAATATTACAATTTGTGAAACAATGAGTGGTAACTATTTTATATTCCATTCATTTTTCATATTATTATCTTGCATGCAATCCAACCTTGACAAAGAGAGGGAAATATTGGTTAGTTTTCCCAGAATTATATAGTAGAGCAGATATAAGATGCCAAGGAACTGTACTTACTTTTGGTGTTGGGCAAGAAGCTGTAGAAAGACGAGAAGTAGCCTGAGCTCGAGGTGATTCGGAAGGAGTAGTGCTGAGGGAAGCTGTATCTCGTGGGAGCACCTGAACACCACGAGAAATGATGGAGTCGGGAATCTGAACAAGGGGAACAACCATAGTTTAAATTTGAAAATAGCAACAACATGTAAAATCAATACTCATGCTTATTTTGGGGGGCATTCTTTGCTGCTCAGCTTTCACATACTTGGTGCCACTTAATGTTAGATATAAAGGTACCCAATAATTTGGGATAGCACAGAAATCTTCAGATTGAAAACATTTTCCCTGGCCAATTAATATTTCACAAGATTTAATTTAAACGAGAGGCAGTACTGCATCGTGATTGGGAGTAAAGTACGTGACATTCATATATTGGTTCACATGAGAAATTTACTAGTCTGAAACCTTGATTCGTTCTCTACCCTTCACCCTTTGTGCTCCAAGCTGACAGCATCAACAAGCTATCGTGCACTCTGGCATTCACTGGCTTCCAGTGAATGGGAATTCAGCCAATGGGAGCCACTGGAAGGAGACTTAAGGGTGAGAGTAAGGTCTAGTATTTATTCTCCTTGCTCCCTCCCTGCTAGGTCACCAGAGAAAGCCTGTATTCTTCAAACCATGATCACAGTTCCTGTCCGGTGGTCCTTGCTTACAGTTCTTACCCTGGGTTCCAGGAACAGCTTCCTACCCTTGCCTACTTTTACTAGTTATAGGGAATTTCATATCTTGTTGTTTTCCCTAAATCCTGCCCAAACCTTTGTAAATACTATATTCCCTTATTAAACTTTTTCCACTTATCCTCTTTGTGTGCTTCTTAACTTCCCCTGGATATATCTTTTGAACATCCATTTCCTTAACCTGAAAAATGAGGATAATGATAGCATCTGCCTCATGGGATTATTGTAAGGGTTAAGTAATATTGCATGTAAATTATTTAGACCTCAAAGTAGTAAGTACTTAATAAATGTTGGCTACTGTTATTATGGTTACTATTATTTTATACTTGGCAACATGTAAAGACTGAAGTAACTGAGTACCAGTATTCTAAAAATATACAAAGAAAAACAATGTTGTAGATTATATATTTTTAAAGTATTAATATTTATATTTCTTATAAAATTTATAGTTTAGGCTATGCATAATTTATCTAATGTTTTGGGCTAATACTAATGGGATCAGGTTTTATAATCTTAGAATGTGAAATTTACAATTTTCAAATTTCATGTAGAAGAGTTGAAATACAAAAGACAAAATAACAAGCAATTACCATTAAATCAACAAATATCATCTACTATGTGAAAAGAAGGAAACAGCAGCCAGACTCTGGAATGAGAAAGGCTATCATGAAATTACACATAATTTCTTTCTCACAAAGGTCATAATGCTATTTCCACTGAAAATAAGTTTCCACACCAATATTCTCAATACCTATGGTACTGCCACCACTTCAGAGCTCAACAGTTTGTGATTTATGAACAACGGCCCCACAATGAGAATGAAAAACAACAGGAATTCTGAGAAGAAAAATGGCTCCATCTGCTAGCTCATTTGAATACTGAACTACGATAAATATATTCAAGACATGAAGGGAGATAGTCTAATTTCAAAGAGCTATTTGTTGCCACTTATGTCTAATTAAAAAGGCCATTATTGGGAAGAGGAAGGTGGTCAGGTGCCCCTACTATATTTGACATGGCATCATGCCCTTCTTTTTCATAGCAATATGTATGTTTAAATGTATAAAACTATGATCAATGTCTATTGCTCATACTAGAATGTATTGTCATGGTGACAGAACTGTGTTTTTTGCTACTACTGCATGTACGATATCTGCCAAAGCACCGACATGAAATAGTGTGTCTCTGTGTATATACTACATCTCTCTGTGTGTATGTGAGTGTGTGTGTGTATCTGTGTGTATGTAAACAGAATAGTAGGACAGTTGAGGAGAAATAATCTTAAATTTTGGGATATTATTTTTTTTTTGGCTAGTAGTCTGATGATATCCAATGGCTATTAAAAATATGAATCTGGATTTGGATATCCTATCTTTAAGAAACTGTTAGAGATAAAAAGGAAAATCAAGAAAGGGTGTGTTTCAGGGAATGGACAAGAGAAAAACTTTCAAAGAGACATTAAAAAATATCAGATATTGGAGAGAACTGGAGTCGGATCAAAGTAGAAAAGAAGCCATTAGATCCAGCAATTAAAGAGGTTATCAGTACAGTAAAAACAGTAGAAATGAGCTGTGGAATCAAGTGGGGATAATAAAGCAGATATATGAGAAATCTGTGGAAAAAGAAAAGATGCATTTACTATTATATTTTCTTTTGTGCTTGGAGTGAAGGTCTATTGAGGAGAATAAGGAGAAATAAAAGTGGGAAAGAGAACTTGAGGAGAGTGGTAAAATATGGAATAAATGCATTGATGAAAAAGCATGTAGGATAAAAAAAGGATAAAGCAAAGGAATCATCAACCACCATCAAAGATTCAGTAAATACTGGTAACCATAAATTTGCAATTGCGTTACATAGTCTGGAAATAATTTTTCTCCATTTCAAAAAGGAAACCTATGCTAGAGATACAGACTTAGAAATTATTTGCAGAGTGATGGCAGTTAAAGCTAGAGAAGTAGATGAGCTCCTCAAGAAAAATACTACGAAAATAGGAGAAAGGGGAAGAAACAGACACTGAACAACAAGAACATGGTAATCACTATCTACACGAGAGACAGAGTTTTCATTATTTGATGAAGACAGACACCTGATTACAAGGAGTTAAAACAGGAGTTGGAGGTAAGGAAAAGGAGGTAGTGAATATGGATTACTCTGTTAATGGACATTTGTATTGTTTCCATTTGGAGGACATTATGAACAATGTCACTATGGACATTCTTGTTCATGAATTATGATACACACATGATTAAATTTCTAGGATATACAAACACACATTCAGGAGCACAATTACTGGTTACGGGGTATAAATACCCTCCTTTACTAATTACTAAATTAGTTGAACCACTTTATATGTCTATCAACAGAGAATGGTGAGTTCCTTTTACTCTGCAAATTACTTCTACTCAGTATTGTCAGTATTTTTAATTTTTTCAAATCTGGTGGGTGTGTAAGGATGTATCATTATGATTCAATTTGCCTTTCCTTGATTGCTAATAAGGGTGAGCACCTAGTGATATGATTATCAGCCACTGAGACTTTCTCTTTAGTGAAGTTTTTGTTTGTTTATTGCACAATTTTTCCCTTATTGGGTTGTTTTTTCTTACTGAAATGTTAGATCTCTGCATCTATTTTAGATAGTCCTTCATCAGATGTATATGGTATAAATACCTATTCCTACTCTGTAGCTTATCTTTTCACTTACTTTATCATGTCTTTTCATGAGAGGAAGTTTTTAATTTTAATGTCGTTAAATTTATCAATATTTTCCTTTATTGTTAGTGGTTTTTGTGTTTTAAAAGGAAACTTCCTGAGTGATGTCAACAAAAATGGCGGAATAAGAAACTCCAAAAGTTCATCTCTCTACTAAGGAAGTAAATAAAATGGCAAAAATTGTCAGAATCACCTTTATCAGAATTCTGGAAATGAATAAAAGCTTACAGCAACCACGTAAATGGTTAATCAAGAAAAAAAATCCTTATCTTGGTAATAGAGCTTTGCAGCATTTTAGCATACCCTGACCCCATCCTTCCCCCTACCCAGCTCAGTTGCAGCCTTGAAGACAAGAGCCTTCCTTATTGGCATATATTCCTAGTACTGGAGGAAGCAGAAAGAATTATCTAATTTTCAAGGAACTGTGGTTGGTTGTTTTGACATGTCTGGAGCTCCCTGAAGGATACACTCAAAGGCTTGCCTTTGTGTCACCAAACTTGGAATTTGTCCCAGGACTGAGGTGGCTAACCAGGGAGCACTGGTTGAAATATTTAAAGGCAACTACATTAGCAGCTGCCAACTGAGACAAGGGATAACAGTTGGGACAAACAGTAGACAACCCAAAAAACCTGGGAGGAAAGGAATGAGACACATTGTAGATTAAAGACTCTGAACAGCTCCTGCATATTTCTGGGATTTTAGAAGGCTGTGAGCATGCACAGGGCTGAGTGCATGCTCAGAAAAGACCTTAGAAAATCATACACTCTTACTTCTGGCTGACCTTCAGACTCTGTGACCTTCAGGCTCTGCAGTAAGTGAGGCTAAAACAGAGTTAAACTGCCTGCTTAAGTATTAAAGGTGTACACCCCAGCACACACATATAGCCAACCTGCAAAGATTTGGGGGATTTCCCCTGCATTTTTTTTGTTTCCAGCTGTTTAAGATATCTCTGTTGAATCACTAGCTGACAAATAAGCTTACAACACAGAGACGTCAGTGTAAAGAATACAGACTTGACAAAATCAGTTTGGAAAAGTCAATCAACAAAAAACAATAACTAAAACAAGCAGCAAGAAAAAACTCTGGTGAGAGAAAAAAATATGATTTCCAGAGTCACCATATTAAAATGATCATAATGCCCATTTTCAACAAAAAATTATGAGGAATGCAAGCAACAAGAAAATATGGCACATACACCAGGGAAAAAAAGATATTAATAAAAAGTGTCCCCAAGGAAGCCAAGACATTGGACTTACTAGACAAAAACTTTAAATAAACTATTTTAAACATGCACAAAGAGCTAAGTGAAACCATAGGCAAAGAACTATGGGAAATTATAAAGATGAAATCTCACCAGATAGGGAATATCAATAAAGTGAGAGAAATTATAAACAGGAACCAAAAAGAAATACGGGAGTTTAAAATGAAAATGCACTAACGGGGTTCATCAGTAGATGTGAGAGGAAGAAGAATAATCAGGAAACTTGAATAGTGGTCAAGTATATTCTGCAGTCTGAGAAGCAGAAAAAAAAAAGAATGAAGAAAAATGAACAAAGCTTAAGAAACATGTGGGTCACCATCAAGCATACCAACATACATATAATGGGAGTCCAAGAAGGAGAGGAGAGAAAGGGGCAGAAAAAATATATGAAGAAATAATGGCCAGAGTTTTCCCAAATTTGATGAAAGACATGAATCTACATTTCTGTGCAGCTCAACAACCCCAAGTAGGATAAACTCATGGAGATCCATTATGACACAGTGAACGACAAAGAGAGAACTCTGAAAGCAACAAGAGAAGAGACTTGTACAAAGGATCCTAAATAATATTAGCAGATGATTTATCATCTGAAATGATGGAGGCCAGAAGGCAGTGGGATGACACATTCAAAGTACTGATAGGACATACCTGTCAACCAAGAATTCTTTATCTGGAAAGACTACCCTTCAAAAATGAATGGAGAAGTGGCAGGGCAAGAGGCAGTATAGGGAAGCGGTAGAATTTAGTTAGTCCCCCAGAGCAAATATTAAATAGCCAGGAACAACTAGAAAACAGTCTGGAACAACCGATGGGGGGACATCTGTGACTAGACAACGTCGTACACCAGTCAGTAATGGGTGCAATGGCTGAGACTGCAGCATAGAACTGTAAGTAAAGTTCCCCAAATGGTGGAGCTGGCACCCCTCTCCCACCGGCATGGTAGGCTGAGTTGCAAAACTTTGCTGTGGGAAAAAGAAGCAATTCCTGCCAGGAGCAAGGGAATACAGATTAATCAAGCTCCAATTGTGGTTTTAATTAACAAATTTGGACTACTGAATCTATGCTATGAGCATAGATAAACCCAGAGCAAGCTGGAAAGAAACCTGGAGGTTTATCCTGGCAGAGAGGAGGCACTGCAAGAGTCTAAGCCTTCATTTCAGTTCTGCCCCAGACCCTCTCTGTCGCTGACCCACAAACCACTGGCATTGATGTAGCTTCCCTGGGTTTTCCGAACGGGCCGCCCTTCTCAGCTGTGATCTTCCAGGACCTCTGCTGAGGGAAGGCTGTGCTATGTCACTAGTGTGTGTCATCCCTCAAGGGAAGCCCCGGGCCACCGGGCCATGCAGGGGCGCTCCCAGCCTGATGCAAAGATTAGCCTATAACTCTTGACTGGTGTAAGTTCTGAATGAAAGGCAGGTAGTAGAGCTGGGCCCCACCCCTTTCCTCTTAGAGAAGATAGACACCTTAGGGGGAGGTCATTAGCATTTCAATGGTCTGTCTCTGCCTGTGCCACACCAGTCTGGGTCACAGAACTGGGAACTGAAAATGGCCGAGGCTTTCTCCACTGAGTTGAAAAAGGAACAGAGCCAGTCCAAGGCGACCCTCCGGCTCTCCAAGGTCAGTCATCACCCAAAGCCTCTGGCTACTTGTTGGGGATTCGTACCTTGTAGTGAGCAGTTCACACTTGCTAATTAAAACCCCCAGTTGGAGCTCAGCTGGGCTACATTCCTTGCTGGGAGAAAGCTTCTCTCTGGCACCACAAGGCTTTGTAGCTCAGGCTGTGGGGGAGGGGTCACCTGATTTGGACCTGCAGTTCTTACAGATTTTATGCTGCGATCTCAGGCATTCCTCCCAATTCAGGTTAGTGTATGATGAGTGGATGGTCACGTTTGTCCCCCTGAAGTTATTCTGGATTATTTACTAGCTGTTTCTGTTTTTTTTTTTAAGTTGTTCCAGGGGGACTACTTAGCTTCCACTCCTCTCTATGCCGCCATCTTAGATTCCTCAAGCATTTTTAATTGTCAGCACTGACCCAGACAAAGGTGGCAATAAGATAGCCCAAGAGTAAATGGAAAATCTCAAGTGTAGGAGACAATTTCCTAAAGGGCTTATACTCCCTAAGAAAAGAGGGGGGTGAGGCTCAGCTCATGTGGTGGCCCTGCCTCAGAGAACTCAAGACACCAGGGCCTGAGTGGGGAAAGGGAAACAAACAGAAACAGCTTAAGCTTGGCTTCTGACACCCTTGGTCCCTGGTCAGAACAAGGTCCACTGAGAATTAAATATACCACACCTTTTTATGCTTGTGGGTGGCTGTGGGCTAAGTGCCACCTACTGGGCCAGAGAGGGAAAGTACAGTCTAGAGGTCCCACAGGAAAGTCTGACAATATGCTGTGTCACACCCTCAGGGAAATTTGATAGTGAATACAGCCTCCTCCTAAGACATGGGCCTCTGTAGTCTGGGACAATCTGATTGGTGTAATCAAGGAAACCAGAAGCCTAGAAAACAAAAAAAAATTACAAATTGCACTAGGAAAAATGAGGAAATGGCCCAGTCAAAGAAACAAACTTATATTTCAACTGAGTTATAGGAATTGAAACAACTAATTATTAACCAAACAAATCTAAATCAATTCAAAAATCAAATCAACGAGTTGAGGAAAGATATGGCAAAAGAGATGAAGGATATAAAGAAGTCATTGGGAAAATGTAAGGAAGAACTCAAAAGTTGGAAAAAACAATCGACAGAAGTTACGGGAATGAAAGGCACAAACAATAGAAGAGATGAAAAACGAAATGGAGACAGACAACAGCATATGAGAAGAGGCAGAAGACAGGATTCAGGAAGTGGAGGACAGGACATCTGAAATCCTAAACACAAAAGAACACATAAGGAAAAATATGGAAAAAATATGAGGGAGGTCTCAGGGAACTAAATGACAACACGAAGTGCACAAATATACATGTCATGGGTGCCCCAGAAGGAGAAGGGAAGGGAAAAGGGGCAGAAAGAATAATGGGGGAAGCAATCACTGAAAGTTTCCCATCTGTTATGAAAGACATAAAATTACAGACCCAAGAAGCACACTACACCCCAAACAGAACAGATCCAAGTAAACCAACTCCAAGACACTTAATAATCAGATTATCAAATGTCAAAGACAGAGAATTCTGAAAGCAGCAAGAGAAAAGAGACCCATCACATACAAAGGAAGCTTGATAAGACTTTGTGCAGAATTCTCAGCAGAAACTATGGAGGTGAGAAAGCAATGGTATGATATATTTAAGATACTGAAAGAGAAAAACTGCCAACCAAGAATTCTGAAATGGACAATTTCTTAGAAACACACAAACTCCTAAAATAACTCAAGATGAAACTGAAAATCTGAATAGACTTATTACAAGTAAAGAGACTGAACCAGTAACAACAAAAAAATTACAACAAAGAAAAGCCCAGGATCAATGACTTCACTGGTGAATTCTATCAAACATTTAAAGAAGAAATAACATCAATCCTCCTCAAATTCTTCCAAAACATCATAGGATGTGAGAACACTCTATAAGTCATTGTATGAGGCCAGACAAAGATAGCACAAGAAAAGAAAATTACAGACCAATATCCCTTATGAATATAGATACAAAAATCCTCAACAAAAATACTAGGAAACCAAACACAGTCGTATACTAAAATGATTTACACCAGGAATGAAGGGTGGCTCAACATATGAAAATCGATTAATGTAATATACCACATTAACAAAAAGAAGGAAAAAAATCCATAGGTTAATCTCAATTCATGCAGAAAAAGCATTTGAAAAAAATCCAACACCCTTGAATGATGAAAATACTCAATAAACTAGGAATAAAAGGCAAATTCTTCAACACAAAAAGGGGTACTGCTGAAAAAATCCAAAGCTAACATAATATTTCATGTGAAACACTGAAAAATATCTCCCTAAGACCAGGAACAAGACGAGGATACCCACTCTCACTACTTCTATTCAACATTGTACTAGAAATTCTAACCAGGGCAATTAGGCAAGAAAAAGAAATAAAAGGCATCCAAATTGGAAAGGAATAAATAAAAACTATTTCTATTTCCAGATGACATGATCTTTATATATATAAAATCCTAAAGAAGTCACAAAAAGCTATTAAAGTCAGAGCTAACAAAAAAATTCAGCAAAATTTACAGGGCATAAGAACAATATGTAGGAATCTGTTGCATTTCTTTACATTAGCTTTGAACAATTTGAAATGGAAATTAAGAACATTCGATTTGCCATAGCATGAAAAGTAAGAAAATATTTAGGAATAAATTAACCCAACTAGGTGCAAAATAAACTTACTCAAGTATAGGTGTACACTGAAAATTACAAAATACTGCTGAAACAAATTAAATAAGACCTAAATAAATATAAAGACATCCATGTTCATGAATTGAAAGACTTAATATATTTTTTTTTAATCTTCATTTTATTGAGATATATTCACATACCACGCAGTCATACAAAACAAATCGTACTTTCGATTGTTTACAGTACCATTACATAGTGGTACATTCATCACCCAAATCAATCCCTGACACCTTCATTAGCACACACACAAAAATACAAGAATAATAATTAGAGTGAAAAAGAGCAATTGAAGTAAAAAAGAACACTGGGTACCTTTGTCTGTTTGTTTCCTTCCCCTATTTTTCTACTCATCCATCCATAAACTAGACAAAGTGGAGTGTGGTCCTTATGGCTTTCCCAATCGCATTGTCACCCCTCATAAGCTACATTTTTATACAACTGTCTTCGAGATTCATGGGTTCTGGGTTGTAGTTTGATAGTTTCAGGTATCCATCACCAGCTACCCCAATTCTTTAGAACCTAAAAAGGGGTGTCTAAAGTGTGCATAAGAGTGCCCACCAGAGTGACCTCTCGGCTCCTTTTGGAATCTCTCTGCCACTGAAGCTTATTTCATTTCCTTTCACATCCCCCTTTTGGTCAAGAAGATGTTCTCCGGCCCACGATGCCAGGTCTACATTCCTCCCCGGGAGTCATATTCCACGTTGCCAGGGAGATTCACTCCCCTGGGTGTCTGATCCCATGTAGGGGGGAGGGCAGTGATTTCACCTTTCAAGTTGGCTTAGCTAGAGAGACAGGGCCACATCTGAGCAACAAAGAGGCATTCGGGAGGAGGCTCTTAGGCACAACCATAGGGAGGCCTAGCCTCTCCTTTGCAGCAACCGTCTTCCCAAGGGTAAAACTTGTGGTAGAGGGCTCAACCCATCAAACCGCCAGTCCCCTATGTCTGTGGTCATGTTAGCAACCATGGAGGTGGGGTAGGTGAATACCCCTGCATTCTCCACAGGCTCCTCAAGGGGGCACTACATCTTTTTTTTTCCTTGTTTTTCTTTTTCTTTCTTTATTTTTTTAACTTTCCCTTCTTTTTTTTTTTTTTTTCCTTTAATCTATGGGTTTTATTATAAATGAGCTTGTAGCTTTCATAGTTGTACTTCGATTTTTAAAAATCATCATCATTTGTCAATAGAAAATTAAAAATGACATTTCTAAATACAATTGTGAGTGTTGGTGCATACACGGAATATGTGACTCATCCGATTTATTGATAGCTGATAACAGAGAACCTTGAATCTTTTATCAGTTTAGATTTTGCTAGTGTGTTGTGAGATTACACATTTAACACTGATTTTTTTTTTATTTTGATTGTAATTTTATTTCTTTTTTTTTTTTTTAATTCAGTTTTATTGAAATATATTCACAAACCATACTGTCATCCATGGTATACAATCAACTGTTCACAGTATGATCATATAGTTATGCGTTCATCACCACAATCTATTTCTGAACATTTTCCTTACATTAGAAAGAATCAGAATAAGAATAAAAAATAAAAGTGAAAAGAGAATACCCAAACCATCCCCCCATCCCACCCTATTTGTCATTTACTTTTTACTCCCAGTTTTCTACTGATTTTTTTTCAATTTTTTAACTTTGTTTATCAAAAAATTAAAAACAAACAGGCAAACAACAACCAAAAAAAACCCCACAACATTTCAAACAAAGCAATGGATTAAGGAAAACAAATAACCTAAAATAACTACTTTGCTTCCAATATGTTCCTACCATACCCCAAGAAAATTAATAAACCATGTCCAAACAGAGGAGTAAGAAAAACAAATAATCTAAAATAACTACATTGCTTCCAACATGTTCCTACCATACCCCAAGAAAATTAACAACCCCTAAGAAAACAAAGGAATAAGAGAAAAAAAAAACCTAAAATAACTCTATTGCTTCCAACATGATCTTACTATATCCAAGAAAGTTTACAAACCATAATCATTCCTGAGCATTCCCATAACACTGAGATTACCCTCCGTAGTTTATCTGTTCTTATTAGATTATCATTCCCCCTCCACTAATTGGTATCTCTAGGTCCCCTACATTCTACAGTATAAAACATTGTACACTTTTCACAGAATTCACATTGGTGGTAACATACAATATCTCTCTTTTTGTGCCTGGCTTATTTTGCTCAGCATTATGTCTTTTTTTTTTTTTTTTTTAATCTTAATTTTATTGACATATATTCATATACCACGCAGTCATACAAAACAAATCGTACTTTCGATTGTTCACAGTACCATTACATAGTTGTACATTCATCACCCAAATCAATCCCTGACACCTTCATTAGCACACACACAAGAATAACAAGAATAATAATTAGAGTGAAAAAGAGCAATTGAAGTAAAAAAGAACACTGGGTACCTTTGTCTGTTTGTTTTCTTCCCCTATTTTTCTACTCATCCATCCATAAACTAGACAGAGTGGAGTGTGGTCCTTATGGCTTTCCCAATCCCCTTGTCACCCCTCACAAGCTACATTTTTATACAACTGTCTTCGAGATTCATGGGTTCTGGGTTGTAGTTTGATAGTTTCAGGTATCCACCACCAGCTACCCCAATTCTTTAGAACCTAAAAAGGGTTGTCTAAAGTGTGCGTAAGAGTGCCCACCAGAGTGACCTCTCGGCTCCTTTTGGATTCTCTCTGCCACTGAAGCTTATTTCATTTCCTTTCACATCCCCCTTTTGGTCAAGAAGGTGTTCTCCGTCCCACGATGCCAGGTCTACATTCCTCCCCGGGAGTCATATTCCACGTTGCCAGGGAGATTCACTCCCCTGGGTGTCTGATCCCACGTAGGGGGGAGGGCAGTGATTTCACCTTTCAAGTTGGCTTAGCTAGAGAGACAGGGCCACATCTGAGCAACAAAGAGGCATTCGGGAGGAGGCTCTTAGGCACAACCATAGGGAGGCCTAGCCTCTCCTTTGCAGCAACCGTCTTCCCAAGGGTAAAACCTGTGGTAGAGGGCTCAACCCATCAAACCGCCAGTCCCCTACGTCTGTGGTCATGTTAGCAACCATGGAGGTGGGGTAGGCGAATACCCCTGCATTCTCCACAGGCTCCTCAAGGGGGCACTGCATCTTATTTTTTCTTGTTTTTTTTTTTTTTTTTTAACTTTCCCTTCTGTTTTAAATCAACTGTATGAAAAAAAAGTTAAAAAGAAAACAAACATACAATAAAAGAACATTTCAAAGAGACCATAACAAGGGAGTAAGAAAAACACAACTAACCTAAGATAACTGCTTAACTTCCAACATGTTCCTACTTTACCCCAAGAAAGTTACATAATATAGCAACATTTCTGTGAACTTGCTCCTACTATATCCATCAGAAATTAACAGACCATAGTCATTCCTGGGCATCCCCAGAACGTTAAATAGCTTATCTGTTCTTCTTGGATTATTGTTCCCCCTTCCTTAATTGCTCTCTATTGCTAGTTCCCCTACATTCTACATTATAAGCCATTTGTTTTACATTTTTCAAAGTTCACATTAGTGGTAGCATATATATTTCTCTTTTTGTGCCTGGCTTATTTCGCTCAGCATTATTTCTTCAAGGTTCATCCATGTTGTCATATGTTTCACGAGATCGTTCCTTCTTACTGCCGCGTAGTATTCCATCGTGTGTATATACCACATTTTATTTATCCACTCATCTGTTGAAGGACATTTGGGTTGTTTCCATCTTTTGGCAATTGTGAATAATGCTGCTATGAACATTGGCGTGCAGATATCTGTTCGTGTCACTGCTTTCCGATCTTCCGGGTATATACCGAGAAGTGCAATCGCTGGATCGAATGGTAACTCTATATCTAGTTTTCTAAGGAACTGCCAGACTGACTTCCAGAGTGGCTGAACGATTATACAGTCCCACCAACAATGAATAAGAGTTCCAATTTCTCCACATCCCCTCCAGCATTTGTAGTTTCCTGTTTGTTTAATGGCAGCCATTCTAACCGGTGTTAGATGGTATCTCATTGTGGTCTTAATTTGCATCTCTCTAATTGCTAGTGAAGCTGAACATTTTTTCATGTGTTTCTTGGCCATTTGTATTTCCTCTTCAGAGAACTGTCTTTTCATATCTTTTGCCCATTTTATAATTGGGCTGTCTGTACTATTGTCATTGAGTTGTAGGATTTCTTTATATATGGAAGATATCAGTCTTTTGTCAGATACATGGTTTCCAAAAATTTTTTCCCATTGAGTTGGCTGCCTCTTTACCTTCTTGAGAAATTCCTTTGAGGTGCAGAAACTTCTAAGCTTGAGGAGTTTCCATTTGTCTATTTTCTCTTTTGTTGCTTGTGCTTTGGGTGTAAAGTCTAGGAAGTGGCCGCCTAATACAAGGTCTTGAAGATGTTTTCCTACATTATCTTCTAGGAGTTTTATGGTACTTTCTTTTATATTGAGATCTTTGGTCCATTTTGAGTTAATTTTTGTGTAGGGGGTGAGGTAGGGGTCCTCTTTCATTCTTTTGGATATGGATATCCAACTCTCCCAGCCCCATTTGTTGAAAAGACCATTATGACTCAGTTCAGTGACTTTGGGGGCCTTATCAAAGATCAGTCGGCCATAGATCTGAGGGTCTATCTCCGAATTCTCAATTCGATTCCATTGATCTATATGTCTATCTTTGTGCCAGTACCATGCTGTTTTGGTAACTGTGGCTTTATAATAAGCTTCAAAGTCAGGGAGTGTAAGTCCTCCCACTTCGTTTTTCTTTTTTAGAGTGTCTTTAGCAATTCGAGGCATCTTCCCTTTCCAAATAAATTTGATAACTAGCTTTTCCCAGTCTGCAAAGTAGGTTGTTGGAATTTTGATTGGGATTGCATTGAATCTGTAGATGAGTTTGGGTAGAATTGACATCTTAATGACATTTAGCCTTCCTATCCATGAACATGGAATATTTTTCCATCTTTTAAGGTCCCCTTCTATTTCCTTTAGTAGAGTTATGTAGTTTTCTTTGTATAGGTCTTTTATATCTTTGGTTAAGTTTATTCCTAGGTACTTGATTTTTTTAGTTGCTATTGAAAATGGTATCTTTTTCTTGAGTGTCTCTTCAGTTTGTTCATTTCTAGCATATAGAAACATTACTGATTTATGTGCATTAACCTTGTATCCCGCTACTTTGCTAAATTTGTTTATTAGCTCTAGTAGCTGTATCGTCGATTTCTCAGGGTTTTCTAGATATAAGATCATATCATCTGCAAACAATGACAGTTTTACTTCTTCTTTTCCAATTTGGATGCCTTTTATTTCTTTGTCTTTCCGGATTGCCCTGGCTAGCACTTCCAGCACAATGTTGAATAACAGTGGTGACAGCGGGCATCCTTGTCTTGTTCCTGATCTTAGAGGGAAGGCTTTCAGTCTCTCACCATTGAGTACTATGCTGGCTGTGGGGTTTTCATATATGCTCTTTATCATGTTGAGGAAGTTTCCTTCAATTCCTACCTTTTGAAGTGTTTTTATCAAAAAGGGATGTTGGATTTTGTCAAATGCTTTTTCAGCATCTATTGAGATGATCAATTGATTTTTCCCTTTCGAGTTTTTAATGTGTTGTAATACATTGATTGTTTTTCTTATGTTGAACCATCCTTGCATGCCTGGAATGAACCCCACTTGGTCATGGTGTATGATTTTTTTAATGTGTCTTTGGATTCGATTTGCAAGTATTTTGTTGAGGATTTTTGCATCTATATTCATTAGGGAGATTGGCCGGTAGTTTTACTTTTTTGTAGCATCTTTGCCTGGTTTTGGTATTAGAGTGATGTTAGCTTCATAAAATGAGTTAGGTAGTGTTCCATTTTCTTCAATGTTTTGAAAGAGTTTGAGTAAGATTGGTGTCAGTTCTTTCTGGAAAGTTTGGTAGAATTCCCCGTGAAGCCATCTGGCCCTGGGCATTTATTTGTGGGAAGATTTTTGATGACTGATTGGATCTCTTTGCTTGTGATGGGTTGGTTGAGGTCTTCTATTTCTTCTCTGGTCAGTCTAGGTTGTTCATATGTTTCCAGGAAATTGTCCATTTCTTCTACATTATCCAGTTTGTTGCCATACAGTTGTTCATAGTATCCTCTTATAATTTTTTTTAATTTCTTCAGGATCTGCAGTTATGTCACCTTTTTCATTCATTATTTTGTTTATATGGGTCTTCTCTCTTTTTGATTTTGTCAGTGTAGCTAAGGGCTTGTCAATCTTGTTGATCTTCTCAAAGAACCAACTTTTGGTGATATTTATCCTCTCTATGGTTTTTTTGTTCTCTATGTCATTTATTTCTGCTTTAATCCTTGTTATTTCTTTTCTTCTACTTGGTTTAGGATTGGTTTGCTGTTCATTTTCTAGCTTCTTCAGTTGATCCATTAGTTCTTTGATTTTGGCTCTTCTCTCTTTTTAATATATGCGTTTAGTGCTATAAATTTCCCCCTTAGCACTGCTTTTGCTGCATCCCATAGGTTTTAGTATGTTGTGTTCTCATTTTCATTCGTCTGTATATATTTAGCAATTTCTCTTGCTATTTCTTCTTTAACCCACTGATTGTTTAGGAGTGTGTTATTTAACCTCCAGGTATTTGTGAATTTTCTAAGTCTCTGATGGTTATTGACTTCTAATTGTATTCCATTGTGGTCAGAGAATGTGCTTTGAATAATTTCAATCTTTTTAAATTTATTGAGGCTTGTTTTATGTCCCAGCATATGATCTATTCTGGAGAAAGTTCCATGAGCACTAGAAAAATATGTGTATCCTGGTGATTTGGGATGTAATGTCCTGTATATGTCTGTTAAATCTAATTCATTTATCAGATTGTTTAGGTTTTCAATTTCCTTATTGGTCTTCTGTCTGGTTGATCTATCTATAGAAGAGAGTGATGTGTTGAAGTCTCCCACAATTATTGTGGAAACATCAATTGCTTCCTTTAGTTTTGCCAGTGTTTCTCTCATGTATTTTGTGGCACCTTGATTGGGTGCATAGACATTTACGATTGTTATTTCTTCTTGCTGAATTGCCCCTTTTATTAGTATGTAGTGGCCTTCTTTGTCTCTCAAAACATCCCTGCATTTGAAGTCTATTTTATCTGAGATTAATATTGCTACACCTGCTTTCTTTTGGCTGTATCTTGCATGAAATACTTTTTTCCATCCTTTCACTTTCAGTTTCTTTGTGTCCCTGTGTCTAAGATGAGTCTCTTGTATGCAACATATTGATGGTTCATTTTTTTTTGATCCATTCTGCGAATCTGTATCTTTTAATTGGGGAGTTTAATACATTTACATTCAACGTTATAACCGCGAAGGCATTTCTTGAATCAGCCATCTTATCCTTTGGTTTATGTTTGTCATATTTTTCCCCTCTGTCTATTAATATCCTTTATTGTACCCATACCGAATCTCTTTAGTACTGAACCTTTCTCCAAGTCTCTCTGTCCTTTCTTTGTTTCTCTGTCTGTAGGGCTCCCTTGAGTATCTCCAGTAGGGCAGGTCTCTTGTTAGCAAATTCTCTCAGCATTTGTTTGTCTGTGAAAAATTTAAGCTCTCCCTCAAATTTGAAGGAGAGCTTTGCTGGATAAAGTATTCTTGGCTGGAAATTTTTCTCACTCAGAATTTAAATATATCGTGCCACTGCCTTCTCGCCTCCATGGTGGCTGCTGAGTAGTCACTACTTAGTCTTATGCTGTTTCCTTTGTATGTGGTGAATTGCTTTTCTCTTGCTGCTTTCAGAACTTGCTCCTTCTCTTCAGTGTTTGACATTGTGATCAGTATATGTCTCGGAGTGGGTTTATTTGGATTTATTCATTTGGGGTTCGCTGAGCATTTATGATTTGTGTATTTATGTTGTTTAGAAGATTTGGGAAGTTTTCCCCAACAATTTCTTTGAATACTCTTCCTAGACCTTTACCCTTTTCTTCCCCTTCTGGGACACCAAATGAGTTTTATTTGGACGTTTCATATTATCTATCATATCCCTGAGGTCCATTTCGATTTTTTCAATTTTTTCCCCATTCTTTCTTTATGCTTTCATTTTCCATTCTGTCATCTTCGAGGTCACTGATTCGTTGTTCAACTTCCTCTAGTCTTGTACTATGAGTGTCCAGAATCTTTTTAATTTGGTCAACAGTTTCTTTAATTCCTAAGATCATCCATTTTTTTATTTAGTCTTGCAATGCCTTCTTTATGCTCTTCTAGGGTCTTCTTGATTTCCTTTGTCTCCCGTAGTATGGTCTCATTGTTCATCTTTAGTTCTTTGAGTAGCTGCTCTAGGTGCTGTGTCTCTTCTGGTCTTTTGATTTGGTGCTTGGGCTTGGGTTATCCATATCGTCTGGTTTTTTTCATATGCTTTATAATTTTCTGTTGTTTTTGGCCTCGTGGCATTTGCTGAACTTGATAGGGTTCTTTTAGGATTTGTAGACCAATTGAAGTCCTTATCTCTAATTTATCAGATCTACAGCTTCGTGGAGTACACTTTCTCTAACTAACCAGCAGGTGGCGTCCACGAGTCACCTGTTCTCCACAAGCCAGTTCTCCCCTGCTTAGCCTTTTTGGGGAGTGGGGGAGTGAGTCTTGTGGGGTCCAGTTGGTGTACCAAGCTTGCGTGTGTAGTTGGTGTTGCCTGCCCTGTATATGGAGCGTGTTTCTGGGCAGTCAGGGAGGGGGGGGGTGGCTCTAACAATCAAATCTCCCTGGTGATCCTAGAGTTTTAAAGCTGCTGCAATAGTCTAATCCTTCAGTTCAGTCCTGCCACAGTTTGTCTCTGCCACTGACCCACAAGTCCTTGGTATTGGCGTATGGCTCCTGAGACTTGCAAGTGGGCCCCTCTTCCAGGCCGTGCACCCCGGGTCCTCTGTTGAGGGATGACTGTGCTATGTCACAGGTGAGTGCCGTCCCCCCAGGGCAGTTCTGGGCTGCTGGGCTGTGTAGGGAGGCTCCCAGTCTGCTGAAATGATGGCTGAATGGGGCTTTGTTAATTCACACTGCTCAAGACTTAATATTTTTAAGATGGCAATAGTATACAAAGCAATATACAGATTAATGAAATTTCTATTAAAATTCAAACTATCTCTTTTTGTAAAAATGGAAAGCTGATCTTAAAATTCATGTGGAACTGTAAAGGACACTGAATAGTCCAAACAATCTTGAAGAAGAACAAAGTTGAGGATGCACACTTCCCAATTTTAAACTTACAATAAACTACAGTAATCAAATAGTACGGTACTGATAAAAGGACAGAGGAACAGAATTGAGAGTCCAGAAATAAACTCATTCACCTATCGTCAATGATTGTCAACAAAGTTGGAGATATAGTAATTTTTTCAACAAATGGTGCTGGGACAACTGGATATCCACATACAAAAGAATTAACTAGGACCCTTACCTCATACCATACACAAAATTAACTTAAAATGGATCCAAGACCAAATATAAAAGAGTCCAGCATCCAGAAAATAAAGGACTCTTACACACAACAATAAAAGACAATCCAATTAAAAATATGCAAAACACTTGAACAGACACTTCCCTAAAGCAGACATACAAATGTCTTGAAAAGATGTTCAACATCATTAGTCATTAGGGAAATGCAAATCATAACCGCAAAGAAATGCTACTTCATACCCACCGGGATTGCCATAATAATTAATAATAATAATAAAGGGAAATAACAAGGGTTGATGAGGATATGGAGAGATAGGAATCCTTGTACATTGTTGGTGGGAATGTAAAAATGTAAAATGGTATAGCTGCTATGGAAAGCAGTTCAGCAGTTTTCTCCAAAGTTAAAGACAGATATTATCTTATGACTCCACAATTTCAATCCTAGGAGTATACCCAAAAGAACTGAAAAGGTGTTCAAATAAAAACTCATACAGATGTCCAGAGGAGGATTATTCATAATAGCCAAAAAATGGAAAGAAACCAAAATAATCATGGTTAAACAAAACAACGATATAATACTATGAGCCATAAAATGAACCCTGAAAATGCCAATGAAAGAAGTCAGACAAAAAAGGCATAATTTATATGATTCCATTTGTATGAAACACCCCAGAAAAGGCAAATCTCTGTCAAGGGTAGGGGGCAGGAAAGAATAGGGAGTCACTGTTTAATGGTACGGGTTTCTTTTTGGAGATAAAAATTTTCTGCAACCAGATAATGGTGATGACATAGCATTGTGAATATAATAAAACCCACTGAATTTTACACTTTACAATGGTTAAAGTGGTGAATTTTTGTTATGTGATTTTACCACCTCATTAATACAAAAGGGGTGTTTCCCTAGTCCTACATACTAAAAAGCTTTATAGCTTTACCTTTCTTTTAGTTTCTAATACACCTGTAATTGATTTTTGTATATTGTGTGAGATAGGGAGACAATTTAATTTTTTTCATACAGACAGACCTTATCCCAGCATCACACCACACACACACACACACACACACACACCATGTATAAACTGTAGAATTTTATTTCCTCCTATGTTTGTACAGAAAGTCTGCAATGATACTCCTCAAGCGATAAAAAGTGTTTACCTATGGGAAAGTGTGAGGGAAAGGGAATGGAATGACAGAGTGGTTTGAAATGGATTTTACTTCTTATTCATGTTTTCATTTTTATTTTTTTAATAAGGACACATGTTTTCTGTATTGCTGCATAATTAAAAATTCAAGTAAGGACACTATGGGAAGTTATTTAAAAAAAATAAAAGTGGTTACACCAACAACTAGGAAAATAAAATAATAAGCACAATAATTTAGGTCTCACTGATACTTAATAAGGAAGAGGAAGCCACTAATTTTGAGATTCATAAGGCCCTTTGAGATAAAAGTAATGGAGGAAAGTATTAAGTCAGGGAAATATTTGTTAAATATAAAGGATAGAAGTTTATCTTTGATGCCATTTATCTTATAAAACAAGCTGCATGAGGAGGACACAAGAGTAAAGATCTGACAATTTCGTTTGGGCAATGTATATCAGGGAATCAATAAGAGATGAATCAAAGACTTGACTAGAAGTTGTGATGGTCCACTTAAAGTAAGTAGAATATCTAGTGGGCTAAGTCAGCACAAATCAGAAGGAAAAATGCCAAGTCCCTTTCAAGAGAAACAAAATCCTACTTTCAGAGAACTAATCTGCATTCCTATATCTACGCAACATGATAGCATGGAGAAAACAATTGTCCCAGATGATCTCTAACCCTCTGTAGATATGCATTGTAAGTTCAACTGTGAATTATTAAACCAATAGTATTTGTTCATTAAGGGAAACTGTAATGAGAATACATACTTTCCTAGGAACTGTGCTGACACTTTCTGCCTACATTGCTTTTTCTGTCCTATAGCTAATTTGACTGGTTGGGCAAACACTTCTAAAAGAAATGTAGTTACATTATCAAAATCAGAGTGCATGTCCCAAAGAATGTTTCTCTTTTAAACTCTGTAGTCTTTGAAATGTCAGTATGAATATCAATAAAGTAAATATATACACAGATTTGTGTTTTCATACCAAGGAACTCATAAGCAGACATTTACCCTTTTAATCATTATTTTGTTAATTTTATTTTGAAAAAAAGTTGAAACTTACAGAAGAGATGCAAGAATGGTACAACAGAAGATATCTCTGTTATCTGGAACTAATTTTGGGTAACAAATGAGCAAATTTAAAATAATTGGAGTGGGACTCCTGTGTGGGGAACTGAGTCTTCCATGTTGCCTAAGGCATATCTGGGGTGGTGGCTTGGAATGCTGAGCTGCAGGCCTGCATAGAATGCCATGCAGGCCCGCCCTGTAAAGATGTGTGTCTTGTGACTACCATTGTCTTAAACCTAGATTGTATTCACCTGATGTAAACCTAGATTGTATACACCTGATGTAAACATAGGTATCTGGTGGGCTCTCCCCAACCTGAGCACCTTTAACATATACACCTGATCTTCTGAAATAAATAGCTGGAGCAAAGCTGCATTGTCGTCCACTTAGCACAAGATGCAAGTGGGCCCCCTGCTCCCTTAATTCTTAGCATTGTGTCCGTGTCTCATTCCTGCGTCGCCCTGTCAGCAATACTCCTAAAATATCTATGTACTGAGCAGTATAGCTTTAATAGCCACATTTTGTCAGCCTTCATGGGAATGGCTTTTGGAATCTGGGCCTAGCTTGGTGGCTAGCTACAATATGTACACCTTTTCTTAGCAACTTCTTTGTTTATAGACCAGAAAGGTAGGTTGAATTTTCTAAAAATCCTACTAAACGTCTAAGTGTGAGATACAGAACCTGAACTAATAATGTAAATTTATTATGTATGAATGCTTAAGTGGGCATTTATCTTCCCAGAACTTCTAATACTAATCCTTTTGTGGTTGTGATTAAATGCTATGAAAATTCTACTAAAGAATAAAATTATCAAACAGTGTTTCTTGAATTCGGAAAAGTATCTGAGAAGCCACTCATAAAATCCTTTTGGACAAGAGAGAGATAGTAGGTTTTGATTGCTTGGAATAGAAATATATGTTAGCTGGGTAAGCAATTACAACCAACAGTTTCTGGTAGTATGTGGAATGGCCTGTCTAAAAAAAAAACGTTTTATCAGTGACTTCAATTAAGGCATACTTAACATATCTGCAAATGACAGAAACTAGAAAAGAAGGTAATATATTGGATGGCAGATATAGATTAAAAAATTTCCTTAGGCTACACTAATGAGCTGAATCCAACAAATGAACTTTAAAAAGAATAAATCTGAAGACCTGAGTTTAGATTAAAATCAGTGATATACAAAAACAGAAGAATTTACGATTTATATTTATAATGAAAAACCACACTTTGTGATTTTGTCTTGATAGTGAACATGAGGTATGACTGTAACTAATCTTTTCTTACAAACTTAAAAATTTAAATATTCGTGAGTTTGATTCTTTACAAGGAGTATTTATATTTACTAAAATTATTCTTCCAGTGCTTAAAAATTTTTGCAATTTCTGTTCTGAGTAGTAGTAACTATAGTCCTCATTATGATTTGATTTCCCATATAAATTTGCCTTCCAGGAAAATAAAAAGGTATTCTTGTTTATATTTTCATTTAAGTATGAATTTCTAATGTACATATAAAACACTTAATATAGTGTTTGGCCTATAGCTAGCACTCAAAAAATGATAGCTATTATCATTATTATTATAGTCGCTTAATATATTGGCCTATTATAGGGAGAGAATGTGCTGATTACTTGTATATTTCCCGGAAGAGTTCTTATACATAATAATTTATTATGGTGGTATGAAGCTGTATACCCCAAAAAACATGTTCGTAAACTTAATCCATTCCCGTGGGTGTGAACCCATTGTAAACAGGAACTTTTGATGAGGTTACTTCAGTTGAGGTGTAATGTAACTCAACCAGGATGGGTCCTAATTTTATTACTGGAGTTCTTTAAAAGCAGAATGAAATTCAGACAGACAGAGAGAAAGCCACGGAGGGAGTGGCCAGAAGCTGAAAAAGAGATGTGATCCTTGTCATCATGGACCTTACAATCAACATATATAGAGAGAGAAATGAAATAAACAAATGACTAAGTCTATAATTGTAAATTGTGCTAAGTGCTATAAAGGAAAGAACAAGGTGCTATGAGATAATAATTGCAGGCATAATTTAGATTGGAAGGGGATCAGAGAAGCCTTCTGTGCCTTAAACTGGGATCAAAAGGATACATAGGAGTTATGCAGGAGTAAGATTAAGAACATTTTAAGTAGTAGGGACAGCATGTTCACCAAAGCAGGAAAAAGCCTGATGGAGCTTAGTGAGTAATAGGGAGAGGGAGAGAAAAGGCAAGAGGAGGGCCTAGAAAAGTAGGTAGGAACCAGATCATGTATTCCACTAGACATAGTGGAATATGTCAAGAAGTTTAAATTTTATTCTAAATGAAATGAGAATTCACTGAAGCTTTTAAGTAGATAAATGACATGAATTACTTTATGTTTTAAAAAGTTTACTCTAACTATGACATGAAGCGTGAACTGAAGGTAGGCAAGGGTGGAAGTGATCAAATCAACAACAGATATAATTAAGGTGAAAGATAATGGTGGATTTGATCAGGTTGCTCCTCAGGAACTTATGATGACAAGCGAATCCAAAAGATCTACTGATAAAACCACTGGATTTCCTAAAATAGGATTTAGAAGAATAGACTGGTTTTTCACCTTATGAGAACACTAAGTTATATAAAACATATAAAACTGGTTCATTTAAGAATATATCTCTTATGTTACACAGAGAGCTTCTTGAGGGCAGGGCCTGGATCATAAACAATTGTTTAAAAATTCACAGCATCTAGTACATCTAGTACCTGTTAGTGCCAAAATAAATATTTGGTGAATGAATAAATATAATGCAAAAGGAAAGTTAACATAAGTATAGACTGGATTCATGAAAGGCTTTAAGGAAGAGGCTAGACTTTAGTTGGACAGGAGTTCGTATCTAAGTGCTCTGCCCTGCAACTGTATTCAATGTTCGCATGTGTGAGCCTTTGGTGAAGGTCCACAACATTAATCACATACCCAGAGGAGGTCACCACCTACAAAATGTTAAGAAACACTGAGCTAAGCTTTAAAGGATGCTAAAAACTCAATAAGCAGAAGTAAAAAGAAATGATTTTCATTTGGGCAAAGGGGAGTGGTGATGTGAAGGGAGAACTGTGTAAGTAATACCTATAGGTTGAATTAAGCTTGTATGTAGACAATGGTGTCAGTGAAGACATCAACCCTCAAAATATTGAATACTTATTTTGATCCAGGTACTGTGCTAAATACTTTTACATCCATATCTTATTTGATATTGATAATTTACTCATGCAATAATAATGGGGTTAATAATATTACCATTACTATTATAGAGAAGACTGGCTTATTGAAAAGGAGAAGCAATTCACCCAATGTAATAGAGCTAATAAGTGACAGAACTGAAATGATCTGATGCTAAAGCTAATGTTGTTAATTACAGAGCAAAAACATACAGCCTCTCAGATTTGAAAGAGGTCTATGAGTTTATTTTAATCTATTTTACCTTACTGATAGTAATAGTAGACTTTGTGAAGTATGTATAACATATTTTATTAGCCTAAAACATAACTATTATTAATTCATCTTGCATACATAAATAATCAGTCCACAATATTTCCCTAAGGTCAATGATAGGAAAAAAAATTGGTGTTCTAACAAGCTGATCCATTCACTAACTATAGCAGTGGTATAAAAACTTCTGTCTTCTCCAATTCAAATTTTGAGGAAATTAGTCATTTTATTATTAAAGGTCATATAGCCATTTACAACTTGTGGCATCCATGTGAAAACAAAAACAAAAACAGTATAAACAATAAAAAAGCACATTAGGCATGAAAATACTTGGAATATAAGTTTTTTTTCTTTTGTAATTAATCATGCATCACTGTATTTCTTTCATATGTCAGGAAAAGTATGTAAGTATTGAAATGGACAAAAGTATTACTGGGTGTCCTCTGTAGTGGACCATTCTGAATTATCTTCACTGTTCATTGTCTTTCAGCTGTTTTACAACTCTGTAAATTATAGAAAATTAATAATACCATAAATGATTCCTGTCCAAATGATTGTTTTGCACCATGGAGGTATAATTGACTGCCCTAAGAATAATGACCAGGTTTTGCATCTACTCTGTGATTTCATTTCAGCATTCACAATACCTATATATTTATGGATTTTTAAATTTTTCCTTTGAATCAGTTACATCTTACTGCTTCCCTCATTAATAAATGAACCAGTTACAACATCTTACTGCTTCCCTCATTAATTAATGAGTTAAATAAAATCTCTGACACATTCATTTCATGTATGCAAGAAAGTTAAGGTAATACCTTTAAAAAATTATTCTTTAACGGTTTTAGAGATCATCCAATGAAATGCCCAGTGGATTAATCTAACAGAACCAAGTGAACTGCAATTGCTGGAAAGTATACTTCTTAAGCAGTTAAGCCCACAGGTGTCTTTGGCTCACAGAGGTGAATCCCAAATGTCAACAGCACTTTGGCCACAAACTGTTTTTTCTAGTTGATTTTTTTTTTTTTTAACCTCTACCCTATAGATTTGTGCTCTGTCTTTGTTTCTAGTTTGTCCCTCACTGTGGCAGCAAATGATCAGGAATCTGGTTTTATGATGTGAACATTTGGTGATCCTCTGGTTTATAAGTCTGTTTCTTATTGGATGAGACATGCCAGAAAATCTTGTTTGCAGCCATTTTTATTTGTCTATTTGTTCACTTTGAGTTCAAATCAATTAAGAATTTGGTGTCCTCTGGGAAGAAGAATAGCTCTTACATACATATTTATTTTTGGTGAGTTTTTGTGTTTCTGTGTTTACTCAGGAACTGTGGCTGAAGTTGTAGGATCAAAACTATGACCTCTCTTCTGTGTCTGTATGTCTGTAATTCAGAAACGCTTTACTTTTTTGTGTGAGAAATGTTTCTCTATCTCTGGAAGGTATTAATAAATTAAACTATATTGTCTATTAAATTAAAGGATCTCTGTTCTGATTGGCTTATAGAGATAAATAAATCAATTATACCCCAAATTCCCTAAAATAAGAGAAATGAATTTCTAATAATTAAAACACGCAAGACTTAAAAAAAGTCTTCCAATAGAAACTAACTCATAAATGTTTTAAGGATCCACATTCACACAATTAAGGCAAAACTTTGGCAAACAAGCCTAGTTGAAAAATTTTGGTTTAAATAACTGTTTTTTTTAAAATTGATCAGTGTTTAATATAAGTAAAAATTTTGCTCTTCTTAGACTGCTTTCCCTAAACTTATACAGGTTTACTGATTGAATAAGTTAATATTACTCCTACATAATGTTTACAATTATAAAAATATACTTATGGTTGATTAAATTGAATCATTTCAACAGTAATTATGGTTTCTAATATGTTAGCTTGAAGGTAATTTCCAAGAAGTTTAGGTAACTTAAAATTTGAACTGATTTTAGTGTTAATTAATGAAATATTATCAGAAATGTAGATAATTTTGAAATAAATTGATTACTGATCATAATTTTAAGCTTATATATTTTTGCTCCTTATTTGTATTTACTATATAGATGCTATAGTTTTGGGTCATGTTTATGAATGTGTCCCTTTAGCTACTTTAACAAGCAGCAAAAGGGTTTATATGTGGTTTTAGAAGGTTGTATTATACATGTGTGTCAGACAGTTCTCAATTACTCACCTCAAGTTTTATCAGTGAAATATAAATTAGTTACTTTTTTTGAAAGTTTTAATTAATATGTGTGATTGAGAATATACTAGAAGAAATACTGACAGAGAAATACAATTGAGTATGTGCTTGTGTTTTTAAAGAAAAAGAGAAGTTTTATCCTAAAGCAATGGTTCTTGAATTTTTCTGTCTCTAGACACTTTTATACACTTAAACTTATTTAGGACTCCAAAGAACAAATTTTGTATATGTGGGTTACAATTACCAATATTTACTGAATTAGAAATTCACAATGACAACCAGGCCATTCAGAGCCAATGGGGCTCATTAATGAAGTTAGTACCAGATAAGCATTCACAGATAACATAGTTTCTTTAGTAGTATCGAGAACATGGAAGGCCTTCCTTTTCACATTCTTTTCTGTTACCTATTTCTTCCTTTTCATTCTTTCTATGGATGCCATGTCTGAAAATAAGAACATTATATTTGTTCATGTATAGCTCTGATTAGCATTTGTCAAAGGAAGCACAAAAACATGAGTCCACTTACTACGCTGTATAGCATCTGTCAAAAGAGAGCAATATTGCTACTGACAAAGGATTTTAAAATATAATTTAATAAATGGGAAAAGTTCCTGGGTGATGCTTTATGAGGACATCCAGTTAGAATAGTTTAACAGCCTTTATCAACTAGTTGCTCCAGGGAATTAAGCTCTAATGATTTAAGGCATCCATTGAATGTAATGAATTAACTTTTCTTCTATGCATCTAGAAGGGTTGTAGTTATGTACACTCCTTGGGAGAAAGGGAATAAAAAAAATCACTCAAATCATTTTTGGTGTGTACTAACCTGAAACTCAGAATATAATATTTAAAATCTTGGTTATGAATACAGAAACTTGCAATTACTTTAGTTTGAAAACCAAAATGATGTTATAGTTGTGGTGGTCAATTTACAAGATGAGAATTAAAAAAAAAAGACAGTACTGCTTCAAGTTTGGCTTATTTTGGAATGTTTATAATTTATAGCAAAGGTATATCTGGATAACACATATACGTTGCCAATTGAAATTCACTAATAGTTTAACTAATCAAGTTTTAAATTCTCAACTTGGCCTCTGACTAAACCAAATTTCTTTCTAACCAGTTATTACTTATTGAATAGAAGGGCTAAAATCTTCATTTGTTAGTTTATCTCCCAAAAGACTACTGACACTGAGTTGTTTTTGTTTTTTTAATTCTGATATTCTTCTTCCCAAGTATTTAAAACCAAATTTCAATTTATTACTTCTTTTTCTTCTTTTTTCCCTTCATTTTGTATCTGTATTAGGGAGTCAGATTTTTTTTCCCAGCCATGGTCTAAATTATCACTGCTTAATGATTTATACTTATCAGTTTAATTTTTTCTAATCTGGGGATTTTTGAGAACTGTTTATTCAGCCAGTGACTGAAAGAACTACTGTGTATCCTTAAAAGTTTCTCTGACTGACTGTAATGAGAACATAGTAAAGGAAAAAAAAACGAGATGCAAAAATCATGAGGAAATAAAGCAAGGTTAATACAAATTAGTATTAGCTTGACCAATTTTCAAGATTTTAAGACTCATTCAAAGTGATCATCTTAAGTGATGATCTTAATTAAGCCAGGTAACTTACTTAAAGATATGTGGTAAAATTGCTAAGAAAAAAAACCCCAAACTTCTGAGCAGTGAATTTCTTGGAAGCTATGTGATGAAAGTCCATGCCACAAACTACAGAATCTATAGCAGAGTACCTTAGGCATGGGAGAAATTCTAGTAAATTAAATTCTTTCATGGAAAATTCTCAGTGGCAATTACATTTTCACACACAAAAAACACTACTGAAGCTCCAACAGAATAAAACAACATGTCTTCCAAGATATGTTACAGCTTACTTCCAAGGAGAAGAGGTAGGCTGCATGCTTGCAAAATTATTAATAGCAAAAGCCTCTTGCCTTACCCGTTCATCTGTACTGCCTGTTGCATGATGGGGATAATTGATGAGACCAGGGATGGGTCTGCTCACCGTGTGCCATGATAACAGCCAGTACTGGTTGTAGAATGGATGCTTCTAATGCACAACACATAACAACTATGAATATAGTGACATGAAGACATGAAACTATACAAGTAAAATGACTGGAAAGGAAAAAGGTGTGAAAAAAAATGGAACAATGAAATGCCAACTCTTTCTAAAGGAGGATGATACAATCAGCTTAGATCTCAAATGCTATAAGCCTTTTTTTAAAGATTGAAATGGATTATATTTTTTACTCTTTTAATTAAGAGTAAAGAGAAAGGACACATAATGATTTTTAAATGCACCTATTTCATTAATCAGTTCCATTAAACAACAACAATAACATACAACTTAAAATCTAGCTAACCTTAAGTAAGGACTTAATGGATCACTGAATGTATTTCAAGACAGAATAATCTGGTCATTAAAGAACTACCTATTGATTGTCTGAATGGATACTTAAAAAAGCATTTCTCCATAATCCTTTCTAATCTACATGTTGTCAACAAAAAACCTCTGACACTATGCTTATAGTCTAAACACCTGGATGATCTATAAAACTCCAGGGATTATTTCATATGGCAATTAAATTTTCAATCTTCAAGCTCTCAATCAATGAACAATCATATTCCTAGAAGTAATGTGTTACTTTTTGAGGATATTAAAACAGTGGGTGGTTTAAATGTTAGTAGTATAAGTATGTATATAATTATGTAAATCATGTTTTGTGACTTTAAGATGACTAAATTTATCAGATTCCTCAAGATACTCTAGTTACCTCCAGAATTACCCAAAGATAGAATTTGTAATATTCTGGTACTGTCTTAATAGCATTTATTACTTTATTAAATTTAAAAATGCAAATATATTATATCCTTAAATTATCCACTAGGGTAATTTATTTCAAATAATATTTAAGTGCTTAGTTAAGGGAAATTCAACAACTGTTGAAAAGCTTTGTCATTTTTAAAAATTCATTGATCTTTCCCAACTCATTTCTTGAATCATCTAACTCTTCTAGCTTCATGTTTGCCTCTGTTTACTGTTCCTTCAAGAATTTCTGAATTTTTGATGTTCTAAACACATGAACATTGTACATTTAATATATTGACAAAATGAATTTTCCAAAGAGTTCTTAAATGTCACATGTTTATCATGGAAGCTTTTACTTCAATACGTAACAGCATATCTCTACTGCCTCAGAATTCAGAACAAATCTCAATGCCTTCTAGGACTCAATATACAGTGGAGGGAACAAAGTGGTAGAATGTCACAGATATCTCAGTTCTTTTTCTTAGAATACCCTGAAGAGATATTAACTTTATGGAGAGACAGGATGGAGTGAGGGATGACACCAGTATATTTACCTGTGGGTCCTTTGGATTTTTGGGTCTCTCTCAGCAGTCTTACCTTGGCAGCAATGGCTGCTGCAGTTATATGTGACGAGGAGCTGTCTTCTGTAGAAGCAACACCACTATCTTTCTTTTCTTCTTCCTCTTCCTCACACTGAACCCCTTTGTCTTCTGTCTGTTTATGGGGGCTGGTTGTGGGAGGAGGGGAGAGAGGAGGTGGTGGGGAGGGTAAATCTTCAAGTTCATCATGCACCTCCTTTACTTTTACAATGGCATCTCGTAAAAGGTCAATGGCGTGAGGTAGAGCTGGCAGTATGAACTGAAAGCATTCCTGTATGCAAGAGGAAGAAAAAAATGAAGATGAAGCAATTTTCTACAAATATAAATGGTGGCAATAAAATTTATTTGTGAGTTTGGATCTGCATTTTATCTGTGAATTTGGAGCTGGCCTCAAGAATGAAGAATCATTTATGACATTGTCTTTGCATGATGAAATATGAAGCAAGGATGGCAAATATTAGAGTATTCTCCATAAGCTGAGGAACTAAAGTACTATCTAAGCATACACTGCATTTTTTAAAAGTAGAATTTCCCCACTTTGGAGTTTAAAGATAGATTATGGAAATGGCATGAAGCAGTTTCACCTTTTTAGTTAGAGCAGGGCACTAGAACTAAAAATCCAAATGAGGAGCAAATTATTTTATCCAGAGCTAAATTCTGGACCACTATCATACAATATAGCTAGATAATGTTGTATAATATGTAAAAAACACAAATAGCTTTTACGGAGCACTGCATAGAAGTCAATATAGTCTGCTGCTCCAATGACTGCTATTACCTATAATATGTCACCAAAAGAGAATAGGTGAGGGACTCTAAAAACAAACATAGAGAATGATATGTTTGGGAATAGGCAGAGATCTTTCTTTTACATTCAATGAAACTTACCTTAAAATAGAAGATGCAAAGGAACATATAGGTGTTTGGAGGGTTACTGGGATATTTGGAACTGTATCTTCTGACCTCTCTTTATATGGCTCAATCACTCTACTATTTAATAATTGTGTAATGAAGAATTTAACCTTGCCCAAAGAGAGCTCAGGCCTTTGCCCTTGGCTTCTGGGAGATAATCTCTGTACCCCTGGAATGCCATGCCTGATAGGAGAGTCTTTGCCCACCTGCAGAAAGTTTCTATTCAGAAAAACATTCAGCTAACAAATGAAGAAGGAATGATAAAATTAAAATATCACAATTTTGCAACCCCTAGTGAACAAGTGGATCTAAAGTTTTGGGAATTGGTGGATGGTAACATCAAAAAATGACAGCCAATCAGACATTATTTGCCTCTTGATGGGAAAACATCACTATTTATGAAGCAGCTTTGCTTAAAAAGAAAAAGGAGGAGGGTGTCAAAACTGAGTCTGACCAAGATTCTAGATGCAAACATGAATATACAGGAATTACAGAGACAAAGGAAAATGTTATACTACACCATGGAGATGAATCTGTAAAATCAAAAGAGTGGGAAACTGTTTTGGACAGAAAACAGAGTTTCCTCAACAGATAAACTGCTAGGAAAAACAAGAGATGGACAGGGATCCTGTAGACTGAGAATTAAAAACAGTGTATGGACTTTATTTGGATCCTGAGTCATACAAACTATGAAGAAACAAACAAAACTCCAAATTTTAAGATTTTTTGAGAAAGGCAGAAATTTGAATATTGAGAGATATTTAGTGATATTAAGGAATTTTTAATTTTTCATATGTGAAAACGGAATTTCAGTTTTGTTAAAAAGTACTTATTTTTATTTTCCTTATTTTACCTTATCTTTACCTATCTTTAGGAATATTCATGGAAATATTTAGGGTGAAATAATATGATTCTGATACATGCTTCAAAAATGTATAGATAAACAGAACTGGCCTTCAGTTGATGTTTACTAGACCTGAGTAAGGAGAACATGGGACTTCATTCATGGGACTTCATTATATTAATCTGCCCACTTTATGGATAAAATTCTTCATAATCAAAATTCAAAAAAGTTAAAGCAACAATATATGTCCAATTCTATGGAAAAAATAATGTCAAATGTAAAAATTACCGAAATAAAATTTTAAAACATTTTTACTGTTACTTTGTTACTATTATAACATGATATCCATTATTTTTAACTACTTAGGATATATATATATATGTATATTTAAAAGGGGGAAGAGAATCGTTAACTACTGAGGTGCTATAGATATATCATCACATATTGTCTAAAGAGTTATGTCTTCCTAGCTTCTAAGAATTTTGCTATCTTACTTAGTCCTGTTAGCAATTATTTGACATTTTTTTCTTTAATGAGCTAGAGACTCCCTTAAATATGACCATAAAGGAAAAAAGAAGATGGAACAAAGGATAATTAAGAAATCTTGGTGCATTCTGGTTATGTTTTAAAAGTAGTCCTACGTTGATGAAGATCATGGAGCCCCATAATGAAGGAAGGACTGAGATTCCAGTAGGCAGAGATTTGTATATGGGTCAGCAGCTCCTTCACAGGAGTAGTCATTCTTCTACTTGACCTGTCTGGTCATGTCCCGAAGGCCAAAAGATGCTGTTGTTCAGTGCTCTCTTGCCTTGAATTAAGAAGAGATTTCCAAGGGGAATGACAATCAAATACGCAGAGGGAGAATCAGGATCTCTGATTATACATTTATGATTATATTCTTAGTTGTCTATTTCTTGATAGGGAGTGAAAACAAAAGTAAAATTTTTGATTTCTTAAATTAAATGATTTTTAAAAATAAACAGTTTCCTCACACATACATAGCCTTTTCCATGTAAAAATTTAAACTGATATTTATATAACTAAATTCATTAGATCAGTGTCTTTACATTTTCATTGAGTGAGTTCTGTATATGAAATAAGGTGAGATCATAGTCCAGTTTCATTATAGTGAGCAGGAAGTTGAATAACTTTGATTGAACCTTCTTTTTCCATTATATCTTCCATACAATTATAATTCTCTGGGGTCCAGAGAAATAATCATAGATTACTCATGACAGCATGAACTAGACAAAACCATTTCTAGCAATCATAGCTTTGGTATGATTTCTGTCTCTTAAAAGAATAATTCACTTACCATTTCCCCCCTCTAATCACCTAAAATAAAATAAACACAAATTGATGCCCATGTCTCCATAGACTTTAGATTATTAATATCATTCCTTGGAAAATGTTAAGGAAATGATTTGAAATAGTTTTAAAAATTTTTTGTGATTGAAATTGATATATATTTCAGAATATTCTAATTAACATGTTTTTTTATGCAACAAATTGAAAATGTTGGTTCTTATTTTAGGTTACTTGGTAATTTTCTCTCATTTGGAATTTTCTAAAAATATTCTAGCCAAAGAATAAACTGTATTTTGTAATCTATATTTACCTTTTCAAAAAAACAAAAGCTGAAATTGAAAACCGAATTTCACCTTTAAAATTACTTTGTTTTACTACATAATTGGTTAACTTCAGGTTTAAAGATTTAAAAATAGGATCTTATGCGTTCTTTTCAGACTTTGTATTGAATTACTTTTCTAATAGAAGTCGAGTTAGGAAAGGAAAACAAGAACAATGAATGTGGTAGATTAAATTATATACCCCCCAAAAAGACATTTCTTATTCTTAACCTTCATTCCAGTGGGTGTGAACTCATTTGTAAATAGGACCATTTGAAGATGTATTATCTGTTAAGATGTGGACTCATTTTGTGGATAGGATCTTCTAAGATCCTATTTAGGAATGGCCAAACTGAATGAAGGCAGGCCTTTATCTGTATGATTGGAGGCCTTATTAAGGAGAGGAAATTTGAATACCACCAGAGGGGCCAGAAGCCAGAAGTCAGAGGAGCAGACACAAAGAAAAAGAGATTGCCAATGATGGAGGACTACCATCACCAGGAAAGCTACACACTTTGGGAAGAAAGCATGGCCTGCTGAGACCTTGATGTTGGACTTCTAGCCTTCAAAACTTTGAGCCAATAAATGCTTGTTTTTTAAACCAACCCATTGTGTGGCATTTATCATAGCAGAATGGCAAACTAAGACAATGAATTAAAAAGAAGGAGTCCAAGACAAGGCTGTGGAAGTCTAAATGTGTAGTGATATATTAACTTTATTCACAGAGAAGTCTGGCCTTTGCCCTGGTTACTGGGAGGTGACTCTAGGCCCTTGGAATGCCTAGATAGGAGTGGTCTTTGTTTGCCTAGGGACTCTGGCCACCAGATAGTCTAACAATGCTATTTATTATGGGAGCTTTGGGCCATGAGGTATCAATTTTGTTTCTACAGTGACTGGAGAGTAAAGGTATGAGCTCTCCCCTGGAAGGGCTGGAGTTTGGAAAGCTAAATTACTAACTAAACTTTCGTTCCTAATAAAAACTCTTTTGACACCAAAAGCTCAGGTTAGCTAACCTAGTTGGCAATACTCTGTGCATATTGTCACATATGAATACCAGGAGAGTAATGTGTCCGTAGCTCTAAAGAGAGAGGACAATGGAAGCTCCGTGTTTGTTACCTCTCCTGGACTCTGGCCTATGCACTTTTTCCCTTGCTTGATTTTAAGCTGTATTCTTTCCCCATAATAAACTATAACCATTAATATAACAGTTTTCAGTGACTTCTATGAGTACGTCTAGCAAGTTACTGAACCTGAGAGTGATTCTGGGTACCCCTCAACTCCAATTGGAGTCAGAAGTGACAGCAGTCTTGTGGAGTGCTCCAACTCTGGAATTGGCTAATTCTCTCAGTTGGCCAAAACTCTTTAAAGTAAACATCTAAATCTTACCTGAGATCCTTTCTTGCTACCTGGTAGATTAATTATGAGAGTTTTCCCTCTGATTCCACATACAGGCCTAAAAGGAAAAAGAAACTGGATGAATACTAAATTGCAAGGAATGCTTTGTTGAAATACATTCAATAATAAAGAACAATCATTATACTTTACATGTCAACAACTGTTTAAGGAATAAAATTGTTATCATAAGAGGTTCAACTGGTATACAAAAATTGGGTACTCTGGTTGAGGTTTTTACAATAATGGTTAGTGTGATATATTGGAAAATGCACTGAACATGGAATCAGAATAAATTAGCCAGCTTCAAACTATTAGACCATGAACAAATAACCTTCTTTCTCTAGCTTCAGCTTTTTAATCTTCCATAGAGTTGTAAGATTTCAATGAGATAGTGCATAAGAAAATGCCAAGAGTATTAATGTTTGTGTTCAAAAGTCTAACATATAAGCCATTCAAGAGTTGAGTGAGATTGGGAATTGAATTCTTGCTTCTCTGGAAGTCTAGAAACTTGAAAAGTGAAACAAAGTTTTTCACAAATGAATGGCAGTGGGGAGAGCTGAGAGCTAAATTACAGCAGATGCATTGATAATCACAAGCAATTTAAGCTACTAGGGTCTTTCAGAGATCACTGTCAATTTTCAGGCCACATTTAAACCAACATATTAGATAAGAAGCTTGCCTACAGAGCATAAAACAGTGGAAAAGCACTGGAAGACTAAAGTCAAGTGTCAAAGGTTTGGATTTTCATATGAGAGGTAGAATCATGCTTGGTCATTAACTGGATATGTTACTTTATTCTGGTTACTATATCTCATTTTCATGATTTGAAAAACCAAGGGGTTTGATTAGATTAATCCATTTTTAAAATTTTACCACTAAGATTTTTAAAGTCATGCAAGAATGTTTTTTTCAAAACCTCTTCCTATGACCATGTTTATTATTTAACTACTTGCCTCTCTAAAATAATTTAAAATTGTCTTATATTTTATTTTTTCTACTTGTCCTGTTTATAATTTGAAAAGGAAGAGTTGATAGCCAACCTATTTAAAACTTTCCATATTCTTATCACCAAATCATCCTTTAGCCGCCTTCTTACTGAAATAACTGTTAATAGTTTCATTTAAAATTTTGGGGGCTATTTTCTAACCTTTAACTTGAACAATTTCCTTAAAATCTTCTTTAGTTTTGGCAGTCAGAACTGGATAAAGTACTTTAATCAGAGTCATAATGGTACTGCGTAATTATGTAGTTCTTAATGTGCTCCTATTTATGTAGGAATTTTGCCTTTCTTCATCAATTAAAGTGCTACATTGTAGTTTTTTGTCAATCTGATAGATAATTAATTGCAATGTCACCAGCATCATGGTTGGAATGTCATCAGTTTTAATCCTAGCTCCATGTGACAAATCTGGCGATTTAATGGATAAGCCTAGAATTTTAACTAAGAGCATAACATTATTTTAGAATATAGTGTGCACTATATTAGGAAGTTTGTAGCACCTTTCCCCATACATATTAGAAATATCCACATAACAATTATTGCATGTTGTGCTTTCAACATTTCTGTGATGAGGAGAATACAATTATACACATAATATGGAAAATACTTTGAGGTACACAGATTTAACTGATATGTACCTTTGGGATATTTGCAGTGTTACACAGGAAGTTCATCCCATTTGTGTTTTTGTAGTTTCATTTTCTAAGTATAATGGCCATGTGTTTATCTTTACTGCCAATGATGTGTTTCAATACATATTTTTAATTTATCAGGTATTATGGAACTTGGACTCTATTTTCCAGGGAAGTTGTGACTGCCTCTACCACAAGCTTAGTCAGGTGAAAAATTAGTTAATTCTTTTTATTCCAACTTTTTGGTCAACAAACCCAGTCATGTCTCCAACAACATTTTACCTGCTCTAAGTGGACACCCTAATAGCAGTGCCAATAAGGCTATGGGTATAAACTTCAGTCAGTTTCGTTCTTACATATAATTATACTATCTAGACCACTATTTGTGTGTGTGTGTGAGACTGATGTAAATAAAGCTTTGCCATATAGCCAGGAGAGATTATATCAGTTATTTCCCCTCAGCCTTTTTGGCCTTTTAATTTGCCAAAAAATTGGATCAGAAATTTTTTTTCTTTGTAGGATCCCTGGTCTCTGAGGTATTTATGAATTAATTTTGAGATGTACTTTTTCATCCACAGAACTTTAAATATCCATAGTCACTGCAAGAAAAAATACTTTACTTTTCTAAAAGCCTTTATGGTTAATATTTTCACAATAATGATTTCATTTAATTATTTAAAATATACAAGCATCATAGTCTTAGCATATTCCAATATTTATTAAACAACTAAAGATCTGCACTAAGTATTATGGGAGAGATGCAACACAATTCTTAAGGATATTAATAATGCAATACAGAATAGTAAAGCATATAAACAAATAACTTCAAGATAGTATATGATGACACAAATAGATACAAAATACCATTACAGAAGTGCCATTTTCATCACATCATACTAAAGATACAACTATTAAAATGATATTTTTATGAATGTAATTAATGACACTGAATTACATATATGAATGTGGCTAAAGGGGGAAATTTTAGGTTGTATATATGTTATTAGAAAAAAAAATTTAAAAACATAGGACTGGACAACACAAACAGGGAATCCTAATGTAAACCATGAGCCAAAGTTAACAGTACAATCATAATAATTATAATTATATTCTTTTATCTATTGTAACAAATGTACCACACTAATGCAAGTTGTTAATAATAGAGGGGAAGGGTTTTATATGGCACTCTGTATTTTCTGCATGATTTTTCTGTAAACCTACCTCTTCTCAAATAAAAAAGATGATATTGATCTTGTTCACCTAGTTGAGGTAGCGTTTGTCAGGTTTCTCCATAACAAAGTTACTCTGCCTACCCCTTTCTATACTGCACCATTTGGGAGGAAGTCTCTATGGGCAGCCCTTACCTAAGGAGCAGGGAGTTAGGCAAATAATAAATTATTTGGAAATCTTCTACACGGGAGAGTCATCTCTCCCCACCCCATTTATTAATTTAGTCAATCATTTATTTCTATTAGTATGGACTTAGAGATATTTATATATTTTGGATTACAGTCAAATAAAACTGTATTTATTTTGTTGTTCAAATTGTTCCATCTTTCGCCATTGGAGTTGTATCAGCTGGCTCTTGCGTTCCTTTGACATACCCCCATCAATGATTCTTTTTTTTTTTTTTTTTTTAGCACTTCCTTACTTTCAACCACTACAGGAGATGCCCCAGGTTCATCTTGTGTATTTGCTGTCCCAGACCTAGAATCAGCTATTTCTCCAAGGAGTGCTAGTTCTACTTACTGATAAATGGTATTAGAAACAAAGATCTGGGCACTAGGTGTGATTGTTGCTACTAGGGTGTCATTTCTCTTAGTCCATCTGTGCTGTCAGAGCAAAGAAATGAAATGTATGTGTGTATACTAATTTAGAATACATGCATTTATAAATACTTCAATATTTAACCATCTATAGCTAAGTTCAGTTAAACCTTTGAAAATGAAAGAGTGAAAAATCTTGAAATCAGTAACAGAAAACATTTTACTTATGTGATAAGAATAATTAGAAGGACAGCAGATTTCTTATCAGAAACCACTGAAGAGAGGAGGAAGTGGCACAAGATTTTTCAAATGCTAAAAGAAGAAAACTGTCAACCCATAATTCTAAATCCTGTAAAAATATACTTCAGCAATTAAGTGGAAAGCAAGACATATTTAGATAAAAGAAAAACTAAGACAATTTGTTGCCAGCAGACCTAACCTAAAAGAATGGCTAAAGAAAGTTCTATAAACATAAAGGAAATGAAAAAAAGAAGGAACATAGAATATGAAGAAGAAAGAATAATGGAAAGAGTAAAAATATGGGTAAATACAACATATTTTCCTCTTTGTCTTGATTTTTCTAAATTATACTTGATGGTTGTAGCAAAAATTAAACACCGTCTGACATGGGTCTAAGTGTATGCAGAGGAAATAGTTAAGACAAACCCAGGAGGGTAAAGAGTTGTATAGGGAGGTAAGGTATTGTGATGTTTAATTTCATGTGTCTACTTGGTAAGATTATGGTGTTCAGTTGTTCAGTCAAGCACTGTCCTGATTGTTATTGTAAGGGTATTCTGTGGATTTACATCATTAGTCAGTTGATTGCATTTATGGCTGGTTATATCTACAATTAGCAACGGAGATTGCCTTCAATTATGAGAGAGGGCTCATCCAATCAGTTGAAGACCTTAAAGGGACAACTGATGATCTGAGTAGTCAGAAAGAATTTATGTCTCTTCACCATACCACCGGCTTCTCCTGGGGAATTAAATGTCATCTTCATCAAGTTTCCAATTTCTGGCCTGTCGTTTGCAATTTGGACTTGACAATCCTAATGGTTGCATAAGGCAATTCCTGTAACAAATCTCTCAATATTTACATATATTACATATAATATAATATTCTCTCAGCTCATTTTTTGGAAAACCCTGACTAATACAGAGTTTGGAACCATCAGTGGTTCTTGAGAACAGACTCTTAAGCATGAGATTTCTGACTTGTATCTAATTTTTTAAGAATTGGCTCCCTAATTTGATTAAAGGGCACAATTTGACTCTGTTTGCAATGATCAAGAGGATCACTGATCATTGACAGCCCATGGCATAAATTGGAATAAGCAAAATATCACCAGTAGATACTGTACTCAAATGCTTATAAGAGGCAAGGCTCTGGGTTACAATGCACTTGAGACCTTCACTGCAGTTTTTGGAATTAGAAAGTAGGATGTTGACCGGTTGTTCCAAAATATACTGGATAAAGTTGTTAAAGAAAAGGATGAGCTCAGGGTTTTGAATTCCAAGCTCAAGCACTGCATGAAGGACAAGAAAGTTTCTATGCGTGCACATGTGCACATTTGAGATTTCTGAAAACAAGACTGAGAGTCTTATGGTGTGAGTGGCTGAATTACAATGTGTTCTAGTTTGCTAATGCTGCCAGAATGCAAAACACCAGAAATGGATTGGCTTTTATAAATGGGGTTTATATGATTACACAGTTACAGTCTTAAGGCCATAAAGTGTCCAAGGTAAGGCATCAACAATCGGGCACCTTCACTGGAGGATGGCCAATGGTGTCCGGAAAACCTGTTAGCTGGGAAGGCACGCAGCTGGCGTCTGCTCCAGAGTTCTGGTTTCAAAATGGCTTTCTCCCAGGATGTTCCTCCCTAGGCTGCAGTTCCTCAAAAATGTCACTCTTAGTTGCGCTTGGGGTATTTGTCCTCTCAGCTTCTCCGGAGCAAGAGTTTGCTTTCAATGGGAGTCTTCAAACTGTCTCTCATCTGTGGCTCCTGTGCTTTCTTCAAAGTGTCCCTCTTGGTTGTAGCTCCTTTTCAAAATGTCACTCACAGCTGCACTGAGTTCCTTCTGCCCGTCAGCTCATTTATATGGCTCCACTGATCAAGGCCCACCCAATGGGCGGGCCAACACTCCATGGAAATTATCCAATTAGAGTCATCACCCACAGCTGGGTGGGGTGCATCTCCACAGAAACACTCAAAGAATTACAATCTAATCAACACTGATAATGTCTGCCCACAGAAGATTACATCAAAGATAATGGCATTTGGGAGGCACAATATATTCAAACTGGCACACAATGTAAATTGAATTGCCAACCTTGCAGGGTGTCTGACCTTTAAGTAAGGGATTGATTGGGAAGGAATGGGATCCTGAAAATTGGAATGGGGACATATAGGCTGCTGCTGCTGATACTGGGGAGATTGAACCCCTAGATTCTGCCAAGTCTTCTTTGCCAGATAAACCTGCAATGGTCTACCTTGACAAATCAGCCACCCCACTTCTACTCTGCCCTGAGGAATTAGCTATCCTGCCTCCATCTGACAAAATTGTTAATGGAAAGCCCTGAGGAAGCCAGCTTGCAGGACACTGCTAACTCCTCTCATGACCCATCCTCACTGCCCCTCTTTTCTTCAAGATCCATAACAAGACTCAAGTCTCAACAGGCCCCAAAAGGTGAGGTACAAAGCGTGACCCATGAGGAAGTATGCTACACTCCAAAAAAGCATGATTTTCTAATTTACACAGAAAGAAATGAGGGAAATATGTGTGGGAATGGACATTAAGGGTGTGGGATAATAGTAGAACATAAAGCTGGGTCAAGCTGAATTTATTGATGGGTGCCTACCGAGCTAAGATTCTGGATACGATATTATAAATTGAGGGGTTAGAAAGGGTTCTAACAGTTTACTCAGTTGGTTGGCTGAAGCATGGCCTACATTAAATGAAGTAGAAATGCCAGAACTGCCCGATTAAATGTAGATAAGGGGATCAAAAACTTAGAGAGATTGGAAGATTAGAGAGAATTTATCATGTAAGACCTGTTCAACCATCCAGAAATGTCTGGGGGACACACTTTTACCACAACTGTAAGGAATAAATTTGTGAGAGCAGCTCTGTCATCCCTGAAGAGCACTGTAGTCACTCTTCTCTGTAGGTCAGATATTACTGTGAGAACTGCTGCCAATGAACTTGGATCCTGAAATGCAATGGGAATGATCAGATTCCAGGTTGGCAGGAGCCAAGTGGTGGCACTTAATCCCCATAGACAAGATGGGTGTGGCCACCATAATGGACAGCAGAGTCAAAGCAATAATCAGAATAGTTTAACTTTCAGAGACCTATGACATTGGCTAGTTGATCATGGGACACCTAGAAGTGAAATAGATAGGCAGTCAACTTAATTCTTGTATCATCTGTATTTGCAGAAGAGTTCTAGGTCAAGTGAAGAAAAATCTAACTTGAATCACAAAAAGAGAGCATCATGGCCCCTTAGTCAATGCCCAGACTTGAAATAGTTTACATACCCAGAACCCCTTGAATGAGAGGAAGGCCTGGTCTTCTTGGGGAAGGACTGTACTACACTGCCAAAATTTTAGAATTTTAGTCTTCCTCGCAGCCTTCCCCAAATGGACCTATGACCTTTTACCAGGGCAACTGTACATTTGGGTAAAAGGAAATGACCAACATTCTGGAGATTATTAGACACTGGCTCTGAAATGACATTAACTAAAAGCCACTGTGGTTCATCCAGTCAGAATAGGGGCTTAGGGGGCAGGTAAATAATGGAGTTCTAGCTCAGGTTCATTTCACGGTGGGTCCCTGAACCCATTCTGTAGTTATTCCCATTTCCAGAATGAGTAATTGGAATAGACATATGCTGGGGAAGTCACAGATACACACTTAGTGGCCATCTCCCATCCCATGCCTACCTACCTGCCTTCTTTTCTTTGTGTGTGGATGTTTAAGTCTGTTTCCATTCTGCAGCCCAAGGGAGATGTTAGGCCTAATGAAGAGGGCCAATCATACCTTAATCCTTGGAAACTAGAAACAGGGAGCCCCAGTTGCTTATTAGGGCAGGAACTCTCAGTGGTAGGGCTTCTTCCCCATAAGATGGATAAACACTCAACCCTCAGACAGCACAGATTTTTCTTTTGTCTCCAGAATGAAGTAGGGCATGTGGAGCTGCTATCCACTGATCCTGACCCAAGCAGTTGGCCTCTCCAGGAGATCGGCCACTATGGCATCCCTTCCCCTGCTCTTCAGACCCTTTCTCCAGTGTAAGTAATAAAGTGGCCATTTGTTGAAAGTTTCTGTTGTGCCTGATGCTGTGTTCCCATGATGCATCATAAAGAAACTTGCTCCACATATTTTGGCACAGTGAGCTGAGTGCACAGGAAGTATGGAGTTGGTTGAGTTTTTGGCTGTTCTTTTCGTTGCTCTTGCATTCCCTTTGTATAAGAGTATACTGAGAAGTATACCATATATACAGAAATGTGATAACTTTCAAAATACGATTTAACAATTAGCTATAGAGCAAATTTTGAAGCATATTATATGTTACAGTTCCACCATGTTTAAAGATTCAGCATTCTTAACCCTTTGTTAAATCCTATCTTGTCAGTTGTTACCCCCTTGTTGTATGATCACTTTCTCAATCTTCAGGGATATCTGGGCAGTGACTACCCTAACTTGTTCATACTGAAAAGGGGTGTCTACATTATGGGGAAGGGAGATCATCTGGTTGATGTTCTTGGAAAGGCTTCACAATAATGAAATAACTGAAATTGTGGAACTGTAACCCTGAAATTTGCTATTTGTTAAATCATATTCTGAAAATTACCAGTTTTCTTTATATATGTTATATGTCACAATAAAAAATGTAAAAAAAAGAATATATTGGTCACAGACAAATACACACTGACCAAGGCATACAACTGCGCAACTATATGATGACACTGAGAACAACTGCTTGTACACATGGGATGATTGTATGTTATGTGAATATAGCTCAATAAAATTGAATTAAAAAAAAAGGAAAAAAAGAGGAGTATATTGGACAACACAGGACTCATGGCTTTGTGGGCTAAACTGAGGGAAGCTCGACCCTTCCATCCTGGATAGAAGTACTGACCCATAGCTGGGGAACCTAGAGCATAATGTCTCCATCCTCTGGGGGAAGGGCAGTGATAAATGGGACTTTGGGAATCCCCTCATGAATGCCAGGGAGTTGGCTAGTTGGTTCCATGCTGAGATCAATGAGGTTGGGGCTTCCACCACCCAACATTAATATTCCCCTGGCTCATGGCTTCTTATATGTGTTCTCATTCTAGAACCAGGCATACCTGCACCCAGGGCACCCAGACTGATCTAGTGGTTAGTATGAGTCTGGTCATTATTCAGGAGACTATTAGAACTGAAGATGGGGACACTGCCATCAGCCCGGAACATTCCCACACTCTACTCAGCACCCACCCCCCACCTCTGTCCTAGGCAATCTGATCTGATTTCTCTAATCATAGATTTGTTTTGTCGTTCTAGGACTTCATATAAATGTGACCACAGTTGCGTGGCTTCTTTTACTCAAAATAATGTCTATGAGATGCATCCATTTGGTTATATGCATCAGCAGCTCATTCATTTTTTTGCTGCTGAGTAACACTCTACTGTGAAAAGATACTAAAATGTATTTATCCATTCTTTGCTTGACGGACAGCTGGGTTGTTTCCAGTTTTGGGCTACTATGAATCAAACTGCTATGAACATTCATGTAGAAATCTTTCGGTTGGGCATCCGTATTTAGTTGTCTCGGATAAATGCCTAGGGATGGGAACGTTGTATACAGCATTTGTATATTTAATTTTATAAGAAACTGAAATCTGTTTTCCAAAGTGGTTCTACCACTACATTTCCACCAGCAACGTGTGGAAGTTCTAGTTGTTCCACATTCCTCACCAGCACTTGATATCAACAGTCTTTACTATTTTAGTGTGTGTGAAGTGGTATCACATTATGGTTTAAATTTCATTTTCCTAATGTTGAGCATCTTTTCATGGGTTATTTGCCATTCTTATCTTTTCTTTGGGGAAGTGTCTTCTCAAATCTTTAGTCCATTTTTAAATCAGGATGGTTGGCTTCACATTTTTAAGTTGGAAGAATTCATGATACATTCTGGATACACAACTTTGGTCAAATACATGTATTGTGAATATTTTCTTGTAGTCTGTAGCTTGCCTTTTCATTTTCTTAGTGATACTTTTGAAGAACCAGTGTTATAAATTCTGATAGAATTCAATTTAACATTTTTTCTTTTATGGTTAGTGTATTTTATATCCTAGGAAATAATTATCTGCCCCAAAGTAACACATATTTTCTCATATTTTTCCTAGATGTTTTATAGTTTTAGCATTTACATTTAGGACTAAGATCTACTTTGAATTACATTTTGTGTATGGTGTGAGGTAGGGGCCAAGGTTCATTTTTCAATGATATGGACATCCAGTTCCAGCACCATTTATTGAAAGATGTCTTTTACCCATTTATGTTGGTAACTTTGTTAAAAATTAATTGTCCATATAGGTGTGGGTCTATTGCTAAACTTTCTATTCTTTTCCACTGATATGTTTGTCCATCCTTATACCAATATCACACTGTCTTGATTAATACAGCTTTGTATTAAACCTCTAAATTAGTTAGTCCTCCAAATTTGTTTATCTTTTTAAAAACTGTTTTTGCTCTTCTATATCCTTTGTATTTCCTATAAATTGCAGAATCTACTTGTTAATAAAAAAAAAACTGCTTGCATTTTTATTGGAATTACATAGACTCTATAGATCAACTTGGGGCTAATTGTGCTAGTTTGAATATATTGTGTCCCCCAAACGCCATTATCTTTGATGTAATCTTGTGTGGGAAGACGTTATCAGTGTTGATCAGATTGTAATTCTTTTCAGTGCTGCTTTGGAATGCACCCCACCCAGCTGCGGGTGATGACTCTGATTGGATAATTTCCATGGAGGTGTTGCTCTGCCCACTCAGGGTGGGTCTAAGTTGATCAGTGGAGCCATATAAATGAACTGACTCAAAGAGAAGGAACTCAGTGCAGCTGTGAGTGACATTTTGAAGAGGAGCAAGCTTGCTAGAGAGGAAGTCCTGGGAGAAAGCCATTTTGAAACCAGAACTTTGGAGCAGATGCCAGTCACGTGCCTTCCCAGCTAACAGAGGTTTTCCAGACGCCACTGGCCATCCTCCAGTGAAGGTACCCGATTACTGATGTGTTACCTTGGACACTTTATGGCCTTAAGACTGTAACTGTGTAGCCAAATAAACCCCCTTTTTATAAAAGCCAATCCTCCTCTGGTGTTTTCCATTCTGCAGCATTAGCAAACTAGAACACTAACTTACACCTTAACAACAGTGATACATCAAACCATGAATGTGGTATACTTCTACATGCATTTAGTCTTCTTTGGCTTCTTTAATTTCCCCAGCAATGTTTTATAGATTTAAGTATAGAAATATTGCCTGTCTGGTTAAATTCATTCCTAATAAATTTTTTTGGTGGAAAATATATATAACATTCACCAATTTAACCATTTTTAGGTGTATAATTCATTGGCATCAAGAATATTCACAATGTTGTATAATCATCACCACTATCTAGTTCAAGAACTTTTTCATTACTACAGAAACTCTTTATCCTTCAAGACACAACTCTCCATTTCTCCCTCCTTTCAGCATGATAACTTCTTTTTTAAAATGAAATTTTAGGAGGGAGAAACAAAGATGGCGGCTAGGTGAGACAGGGCAAAAAAACACCTCCGTGAAAAACACTAGACAAAAACCAGAAAGTGACCCAGAAGACTGGTTACAGTGATGTGCCAGCTGGACGAGGTCTGCTAGTTCCACAGGGGCCGTATACTTGGTGAAATCGGGAGCCTGCATTCTGAAATGAGTGAGTAAGCTGGCTGGAAGACCCGCAGCCATGTGGCAGTCTGGGGAAGCCAGGGCTTGGCATTTGGAGACTGATTGGCTCTTTAAAAAAAAAGGAGGGGTGGAAACCCAGGAGCGGCTGCAGTTGCGATAATGGGAACCATGCAGTAAAACACAACAAAAGGGGGATGGGCCAGCCTCTCGGTGTCTGGCCAGGAAGATAGCCCGCTGCAGATACCCTCGGGGCCGGGGGAACAGAGGGGAGAGCCGGAAACAGAAAGAAACCCCGTGGCTAGCAGCTGGCTCCCCGGAGGGCTGGATAAACTCCTGCCCGGGGCTGTGCCCATAGCCCAGAGCCCCGACAATTGTCCCAGAGCTGGGAAGGAGGAACTGTGCGAGGAGGGCGGTGTTGAGACGACTCATTCGGCCATCTTTGCATCAGGCTGGGAGTGCCCCTGCACGGCCCGGTGGCCTGGGGCTTCCCTTGAGGGACGGTGCGCAAATGGTGACGTAGCATGGCATTCCCTAGGCAGAGGTCCTGGAGGATCGCAGCTGGGTGGGGGGACCTGCTCAGAGAAGCCAGGGACACTATGCCAAGTCCGGTGGTTTCTGGAACAGTGAGAGAGAGGGTCTGGGGCTGAAATGAAACGAAGGCTTAGACTCTTGCGGCGGCCTTGAATCTCTGGGAACCTGGGGGATTTGAATATTAAAGCTGCCGTTCCTCCCTGGCCACCCGTATACACACCCCACATTCAGGGTGGACGGCTCCAGCAACACACCCAAACTGAGTTCTCCAACTGAACCCTACAAGAATCATTTCCCCACACACTGCAGGGACAAGGTGGAGAACAGAATTGAGGGGTATAAGTGACTCATAGACACCATCTGCTGGTTAGTTAGAGAAAGTATATGCCACCAAACTGTGTTTCTGAAAAATTAGATTGGTATCTTTTTTTTTACAAATTGAAAGAACCCTATGAAGCAAAGCAAATGCCAAGAGGCCAAAAACAACAGAAAATCTTAATGCATATGATAAAACCAGACTATATGGAGAATACAACTCCAAACACACACATCAAGATATCGGAAGAGACACAGTACCTGGCACAATTAATCAAAGAACTACAATTGAGGAACAAAAGCATGGCAAAGGATTTAAAGGACATCAAGAAGATCATGGCCCAGGATATAAGTGACACAAAGAAGACCCTAGAAGATCATAAAGAAGACATTGCAAGAGTTAATAACAAAACAGAAGATCTTATGGAAATAAAAGAAACTGTTGGCCAAATTAAAAAGACTCTGGATATTCACAATACAAGACTAGAGGAAGCTGAACAACGTCTCAGTGTCCTAGAAGTCCACAGAACAGAAAATGAAAGAACAAAAGAAAGAATGGAGAAAAAAATCAAAAAAATCAAAATGGATCTCAGGGATACGATAGATAAAATAAAACGTCCAAACTTAAGACTCATTGGTGTCCCAGAAGGGGAAGAGAAGGGTAAAGGGCTAGAAAGAGTATTCAAAGAAATTGTTGGGGAAAACTTCCCAAACCTACACAATATAAATACACAAAGCATAAATGCCCAGCAAACTCCAAATAGAACAAATCCAAATAAACCCACTTGAAGACATGTTCTGATCAGACTGGCAAATACTGAAGAGAAGGAGCAAGTTCTGAAAGCAGCAAGAGAAAAGCAATTCACCATATACAAAGGAAACAACATAAGACTAAATTGTGACTACTCAGCGGCCACCATGGAGGTGAGAAGGCAGTGGCATGACATATTTAAAATTCTGAGAGAGCAAAATTTCCAACCAAGAATACTTTATCCAGCAAAACTCTCCTTCAAATTTGAGGGAGAGCTTAACTTTTTCACAGACAAACAAATGCTGAGAGAGTTTGCCAATAAAAGTCCTGCCCTACTTCAGATACTAAAGGGAGCCCTACCAAAAGAAACAACAGAAAGGAGAAAGAAATATAGAGAATTTTAACAGACATATATAGTACCTTATTTCCCAAATCACCAGGACACTCATTTTTCTCTAGGGATCACGGATCTTTTTCCAGAAGGGACCATAAGCTGGGACATAAAACAAGCCTCAATAAAAAAAAAAAAAAAAAAATTGAATATACTCAAAGCACATTCTCCAACCACAATGGAATACAAATAGAAGTCAATAATTTTTGAACTCTAACTCCACTATTTACTTCCTACATGATATAAAATACACAAACTCTAATGACAAATCAGCGGTTTTGAACTCAATGTAAAATATGTAATTTTAGACAACTATATAAAGGTGGGGGAATGGAGGAGTATAGCAACATAGTTTATGTGTCCTATTGAAGTGAAGATGGTATCAAAGAAAAACAAGATTGTTATGGATTTAAGAGGTTAATTTTAAGCCCCACAGTAAACACAAAGAAATTACCAGAGAATATAACCATAGAGATGAAAAGTAGAGCATGGGTAAAGAGAAATGGGGGAAGAGGCAATGGGGAGTTAAGAAATGAGTGTAGGGTTGCTGTTTGAGGTGAAGGGAAATTTCTAGTAATGGATGGTGAGAAGGTGATAGCATTGCAACATTCTAAATGTGATTAATCCCACTAATGGAAGGCTAGGGAGGGGATGGAATGGGAAGATTTAGGCTGTACATATGTTTCAACAATTGAGGGGGGGAAAAAAAAAGACAGTCTAAATAGATGACAATTGAATGCCAAGGATGACCCTGGATGGGATCTGAGGATGGAGGACAGGAGGCTCAAAGGGACACAGTTGAGACATAAGGAAAAGGAAATATAGAATGTAAGCTTTGTATCATTGTTGAATCTCTTGTACTTCTTAGCTGCGCTTAATAGGGTTGCATAAAAGAATGTTCTTGTGTATGGGAAGTGAATACGTGAATTATAGTGTTTGTTCAAGGATGTGTGCAGCTAGCTCTCATATGTTCAGAAGACAGAGCAATAGATGATGGATGACAGGGAGGGAGGGAAAGAAATAGCGACGTGACAGCAGGTTAAAGTTGGTGGACTGGGCTATTGGGGGAGGGGGGTCAGGGTATGATGGAATTCTGTGCATGGGGTTAGTATTGTTTTTACACCTGTTCCTATAACTTTGAATTTATTTCAAAATAAAAAAAAATAAATCAATAAAAAAATGCAATTTTATTTAGATATATTCATACACCACATGGTCCATCCAAGTACAGAATCAATGGCTCACAGTATCATCGTAAAGTTTTGCATTCACCCTGATAACTTCTAATCTATTTTTTGGACTCTATGAGCTTGTTATTTCTAGATATTTCATATAAATGGGGTCATATGATATTTGCACTCCTGTGTCTGGTTCATTTTACTTGGCATAATGTTTTGAAGGTTCATCCATTTTGTAGTATTCATCAACACTTCATTCCTTTTATGCATGAAAAATATTCCATTGCATGCATATGACATGTTTTGTTTACCCATTCATCTGCTGATGAATACTTGGATTCCTTCTACCCCTTGGCCATTAGGAATAATGCTTATATTTGTACTATTAAGCTAGTTCATCATCAACAATAGGGCTCACTGTGTTATACAGTGCCATGTTTTATCTTCTGACTTTCCTTCTAGCATCATACATGACCCAAAACATCCCGTTTTTTTTTAAAAAATTTATTTATCAAAAAATTAAAAAGACATTTCAAACAAAACAAAAGAAGAAAAACAAATATCCTAAAATAACTACATTGTTTCCAATATGCTCCTACCATACCCTGAGAAAATTAATGAACCATAGTCATTCCTGAGCAATCCCATATCATTAAGATTACCCTCAATATTTTATCTGTTCTTATTAGATTATCATCCCTCCTTCCCTAGTTGCTGTCTGTCTATAGATCCCCTATATTCTACAATATAAGATACGTGTTTTATGTTTTTTTACAGAATTCACATTAGTGGTATTATACAGCATCTCTTCTTTTGTATCTGATGCATTTCATTCATCATGTCCTCAAGGTTCACCCATGTTGTTGTGTGCTTCACGACCTCATTCTTTCTCACTGCTGCATAGTATTCAATTGTATGTATGTACCACAGTTTATGGATCCACTCATCTGATGTAGGACATTTAGGTTGCATCCATCTCTTGGCAATTTTGAACAATGCCGCTAAAAACATTGGTGTGCAAATATCTGTTCATGTCACTGCTGGGTAAATACCGAGAGGTGAAACTGCTGGATCGTAGGGTAACACAATACCCAGTTTTCTGATAAACCGCCAAACTGTCTTTTGGAGTGGCTGAACCATTATACAGTCCCACCAGCAATAAATAAGAGTTCCAGTTTCGCCACATCCTCTCCATTATTTGTAGTTTCATGTTTGCTTAATGGCAGCCATTCTTATTGGTGTGAAATGATACTTCAGTGTGGTCTTGATTTGCATCTCCCTAATGATTAGCAAAGATGAACATTATTTCATATTTTTTTTTAGCCATTAGTATTTCTTCTTTGAAGAAATGCCTTTTCATATCTTTTGCCCATTTTATAATTGGGCTATCTGTACTAATGTTGAATTGTAAGATTTCTTTATATATACTAGATATCAGTCTCTTATCAGATAGTTTCCAAATACTTTCTCCCATTGAGTTGGCTGTCTCTTTACCTTTTTGACAAATTCCTTTCAGGTACAGAAGCTTTTAATTCTGAGGAGTTCCCATTTATCTATTTTTTGTTTCATTGCTTGTGGTTTAGGTGTAAGGTCTAAGAAGTGAACTCCTAATACTAGATCTTGAAGACGTTTCCCTACATTTTCTTCTAGAGTTTAATGGTGGGGTCGTATATTGAGAACTTTGATCTATGCTGAATTAACTTTTGTATAGGGTGTGAAGTAGGGGTCCTCTTTCATTCTTTTAGATACAGATAGCCAATTCTCCCAGCCACATTTATTGAAGAGGCTGTTATATCCCAATTCAATGGATTTTGGGGCCTTATTAAAAATCAGTTGACCATAGATCTAGTGGTCTATTTCTGAATTCTCAATTCGATTCAATTGATCAACATGTCTATCTTTGTGTCAATACCATGCTATTTTGACTACTGTGGCTTTATAGTAGGCTTCAAAGTCAGGCAGTGTAAGTCCTCCCACTTTGTTCTTTTTCTTAAGAATATTTTTAGCAATTTGACACATCTTTTCCTTCCAAATAAATTTGATGACTAGCTTTTCCAAGTCTGCAAAGCAGATTGTTGGCATTTTGATGGGAACTGCATTAAATCTATAGATCAGTTTGGGTAGAATTGACATCTTAACTACGTTTAGCCTTCCTACCCATGAACACGGACTATCTCTCCATTTCTTTAGGTCGCCTTCTATTTCTTTTAGTAGTGATACATAATTTTCTACATAGAGGTCTTTTATATCCTTGGTTAAGTTTATTCCTAGGCACTTAATTTTTTAGTTGCTATTGAGAATGGAATTTTTTTTTGTGTGTCTCTGCAGTTATGTCATTTCTGCTGTGTAGAAACATTAATGACTTATATGCATTAATCTTAAATCTCCCTCTTTGCTGAATTTGTTTATTAGCTCAAGCAAGTGTGTTGTCAGTTTTCTCAGGGTTTTCCAAGTACAAGATCATATCATTTACAAATAGAGTTTTGCTTGTTCCTTTCCAATTGGGATGCCTTTTACTTCTTTTTCTTGCTGAATTGCTCTGGCTAGAACTTCTAGCACAATGTTGAATAATATGGTGACAACGGGCATCCTTGTCCCATTCCTGATCTTAGAAGGAAAGCTTTCAGTCTCTCACCATTGAGAATTATACTGGCTGTAGGTTTTTCATAAGCCTTTTTTTTTTTCCTATAAATAAGTGAGGCAACAATTTTTTAATACTTTTAGGAAAAAAAGCAAGTTTTATTTTCCATCATGTTGAAAGATATTGGTGTAATTCATATTACTTTTATTCCCACTGATGTTTTATGTAACATGGAACACTTGTAAAATGTATTGCAAATAATTACTTTCATTCCAATGGGGTAGAAAATTACAGATTGAAAAATGTTAAATATCAAAAGTAGTTATACAAAGGTTTATATATTTTTAAAAATCTGATTAAAATATTATCACCAATGTATGGATTATGATACCCTTCATGTAAACCCCTAGAAAACTTTTGTTTAGAAGCTGAACCTTCTGCTCAGAAATAATACATAGCAGAGATCTTTTCACATTCTAACAGAACATAAAAACTTCAGTCCTTTAGTTTAAATATTCATTAACCATTTTTTTTGTCAGAAACATTAATCCCTTTAGAATATAAAGCAGAAACTTACTAAAAACCTGCATCCAGCAGCCAGATGTCCTGTCTAAGAGGAATTTGGTTACTTAAGACTCTATAGCACTAAAAATCCTAGAGACACCAATCTTTCACTGCTGTAGAGTTAAACTATAGGGACTTGAACCTGACTTACAGTAGAAGGCCTTCTATAGTCCAGAAGAGTATGACTTCCTGTATTTACATATAAATGCACCTGTTTTTAAGGCTTACTTTGTAGCATTCCACTGGCACTCAAGTGCCAAACAGTGGCACTTTACCTGAGCACTTCTGGTTGCTGGCATGTAATGAAGGCACTGTCTCTGAAAGGCCCTTTTTCTTTTTGGGATTCCAGCTCTTGTTAATTTCAAGTTCATCTGTGTGGCTTCTCTTGGAATCCAAAGGGAAGCTGCCCTCTTTACAATCTCTAATGCAACTAATGTTCACTAAGCAACAGTACAAAGGTTCCGCCAATATGAAGCACTCTTTCCATCTCCTGTAGAATGTTTTTGATGTCTTTTCCTAACTTAAACTTTTTCCCAAATGGAATGTCAGAAATAATAATATCAACACCTTCTGAAGGCAATGGCAACTCATTTTAATTTGTTCAGTTATTCCCTGGTGTTTTTAGGGATAGATTCCAATGTCTCCTTGCAAGTTTTGTTTTTAATAACTGCATTCACCCAAAAATTCAGAAGCTACAGTTTTTTGTGCTCTGTCTGTTGCATTCTTTGATTAGATTTCCAGTGGACTCTATAACAGAGACTTTAAGTAACTCAATTTTATCTTTCAGGCCTGCAGCTTTCAGGTTGTCACATGCATCCAGTAGCTGTGAGTCACTGACATCAGCACCCACATAATACACATCTGGCCATTCATTAGCGGCTTCCAACAACATTGTTCCAAATGCACACATTGGATCTAAAACAGATGCACCAGCCTTAATTTCAGTGAGAGATGACAGTGCCCATGCTACGGCAGATTGCAGTCTTGCTGTCCTGACGTAAGCGCTGCTAGCCAGAGGTACCCTGAAAACAGAAATCCCCACAATGGAGTAAACATCATTTAGATGTATAAAGATCTCTAAATTTGGATTCCTCAAATCTGCTTTCCATCCAAGCTGTTTCCTAAGAGCAATTCCAATTATTCTTCCTACTTCCTGTGCAGTCCTTCCAAAAGCACCACTACAGCAACAAGAAACCCTGAAAGTCAAGTCGCTCCAGTTATGAGTATCATTTGCTTTCTCTACATCACTCTGAAACTATTCTTCTTGAAGATCGTCTCTTTGATTGATAAAATCTTTTTGCTCTAGTGTTTCTTCTTCTATTTGTTTTTCCAGCCAACATTCCCTGTTCTCTGGTATGTCTTGCATTTGTTCTGTTTTAAATTTTTTAGCCATAATGATTTCATTTTCTCCTGCTTTTCTTTTTAGTGGGTTAGAATCTCGAGAAAGTTCTTCCCTTTTTGCATCAAGTTCAAGAAGATTTTTCACAATTGAAATGGGCATTCAACCAACTTCCTGGGTCATCATTTACAAGTCTTTGCATATCACTAAATATTTTTCCTTTACTTCAGAAGAAAGTGTCAGTGGAAACTGCTTTTTTATCAGCAGAAATAACCTTTTTGCAGATTTTAATTTCATCAGCATATTCAAATAAGAACAGGTGGTGAAGAAAACCTTTCCTGAGATATACTCAACCTGCGTGGCCGCCAGCCATGCCTGCACCTTTCGCATCAGGAATGGCTCCAGGCCGCCACCAGCCATGCAGAAGAACTGGGCGCCCTCCGCAGGTGGCGGCTCAGGCCCAGCCTCTACTCTTTTCATAAGCCTTTTACCCTGTCGAGGAAGTTTCCTTCAATTCCAAACTTTTGAAGTGTTTCTATCATAAAAGGATGCTGGGTTTTGTCAAATGCTTTTTTCAGCATCTATTGAGATGATCATTTCATTTTTCCCTTCTGATTTGTTAAGGTGTTTTATTACATTAACTGATTTTCTTATGTTGAACCACCCTTGCATGCCTGGGATGAACCCCAATTGGTCAGGGTTTATAATTTTTTTAATATGTCTTTGAATTCAATTTCCAAGTATTTTGTTTAAAATTTTTGCATCTATATTCATCAGGAAAATTGGCCTGTAGTTTTCCTTTCTTGTAGCATCTTTATCTGGTTTTGATATTAGTGTGACGTTGGCTTCATAAAATGAGTTAGGTAGTGTTCCATTTTTTTTTTTTCAGTTTTTTGGAAGAGTTTAAGTACTATTGGTGTCAGTTCTTTTTGGAAAGTTTGGTAGAATTTCCCTATGAAGCCATCTGAGCCAGGGGTTTTATTTGTAGGAAGCTTTGATAACTGATTGGATCTCTTTACTTGTAATTGACTTGTTGGGGCTTCTATTTCTTCTCTGGTCAGTCTAGGTTGTTTGTGTGTTTCCAGAAAATTATCCATCTCATCTAAAGTATCTAGTTTATTGGCATAGAGTTGTTCATAGTATCCTCTTATGATATTTTTGATTTTTTCAGAACCCATAGTATTTTACCCCCCTCACTTATTATTTTGCTTATTTGGGTCTTCTCTGTTTTTGACATTGTCAGTCTAGCTAAAGGTTTGCCAATCTTGTTGATCTTCTCAAAGAACCAACTTTTGGTTTTATTTATTTAAACAACAGAGATTGTTTTTTGTTTTCCGTATCATTTATTTCTGCCTTAATCCTTGTTATTTCTTTTCTCTTACTTGCTTTAGGATTAGTTTGCTGATCATTTTCTAGCTTCTTTAGTTGTTTCATTAGTTCTTTGATTTTAGCTTTTTCTTCCATTTTAATGTATGAATTTAGAGCTATAGAATTTCCTCACAATAACACCTTTGCTGCATTCCATAAATTTTCATATGTTTTGTTCTCATTTTCATTCATTTCTAGATATTTAGCAATTTGTCTTGCAATTTCTTCTTTTGAACCACTGATTGTTTAGGGTGCATTTTTTAACCTCCAGATACTTGTGAGTGTTCTGGTTCTTCGATAATTATTAACTTCTAGTTGTATTTCATTATGCTCAGTGAATGTGTTTTGATTAATTGTAATCTTTTAAAATTTATTGAGGCTTGTTTTATGCCCCAGCATATGATATATCCTGGAGAAAGTTCCATGAGCCCTAGAGAAGAATGTATATCCTGGTAATTTGGGACATAATGCTCTATATATATCCGTTAAGTCTAATTCATTTATCACATTGTTGAAATTCTCAATTTCCTTATTGGTTTTCTGTCTAGATGATCTATGTATAGGAGAGAGTGTTGTACTGAAGTCTCCTACAATTATTGTGGAAACATCTATTGCTGCCTTCAATTTTGCCAATATTTGTCTCATATACTTTGAAGCACCATGATTGGGTACATAAACATTTATGATTTTTATTTCTTCTTGGTGAACTGTTCCTTTTATTAGTATATAGTGTCCTTCTTTGTCTCCTATGACATCCTTGCATTTAAAGCCAATATTATCTGAAAGTAGTATTGCTACCCTTCCTTTCTTTTGGCTGTAACTTGCATTGAATATTTTTTCCCATCCTTTCACTTTCAATTTCTTTGTGTCATGAAGTCTAAAATGAGTCTCCTATAAACAACATATTGATGGTTCATATTTTTAATCCATTCTGCCAATCTATATCTTTTAACTGGAGAGTTTAATCCATTCAAATTCAATGTTATTTCTGCGAAGGATGTTCTTGAATCAGCCATCTTATCTGATGGTTTTTATTTGTCAGATCTGTTTATACTCTCTATTTCTTTTAAGGTACCCTTACTAAGACTCTTCAGTTCTGTGCCCTTCTCCAGACCTCTCTCTCCTTCCTTTTTTTCTCAGCCAGTAGAGCTCCCCTTAGTATTTCTTTTAGGACAGTCTCTTGTTAACAAATTCTCTCAGCATTTGTTTATCTGTGAAAATTGAAGGAGAGCTTTGCTGGGTAGAGAATTGGCTGACAATTTTTCCCTTTCAGAATTTTAATATTTCATACCACTGCCTTCTTGCCTCCATGGTGCCCACTGAATAGTCAGTCCTCCATCTTATACTGTTTCCCTTGTATATGGTGAATTGCTTCTCTCTTGCTGCTTTTAGAACTTTCTCCTTCTCATCAGCATTTGATAATCTAATCAGGATATGTCTCAGAGGGGGTTTATTTGTATTTATTCTATTTGGAGTTCTTCAGGAATCTTTGATCTGCATATTTATATCATTTAGGAGGGTTGGGAAATTTTCCCCAATAATATCTTTGAATACTCATCCTAGCCCTTTACTCTTCTCTTTCCCTTCTGGGACACTGATAATTCTTATATTTGTGCACTTCATAATGTCCATCATTTCCCTGAGATCCATTTCAAATTTTTCAAAATTTTTCACCATTCATTATTTTGTGCTTTCACTTTCCATCATCCTATCTTTGAATTCACTTATTTCGTCCTTTAGCTCTTCAAATCTAGTGTCATGTGTCTTAAGAATATTTTTAATTTGTCAACAGTATCTTTTATTTCCATAAGATTTGATATATTTTTATTTACTCTTGCAAATTCTTCTTTATGCTCTTCTAGGGTCTTCTTCATGTACTCTGTATATCCTGAGCTATAATATTAATGTTCTTTGATTAATTGCTCCAGGTTCTTTGTCCCTTCTGAGTTTTTCACTTGGATGTTTGGGTTATCCATATCTTCTAGTTTCTTCACATGCGTTGCAATTTTCTGTTGTTTTTGGCCTCTTGACATTTGCTTAACTTGACAGAGCTTTTTTAGAGTATGCAGGATTATTTGAATGTTTGTCTATAATTTGACAGAGGTACAACTTGGTGGATTGCACTTTCCTGACCTACCATCAGATGGTACTCTGAGTCACCTTTTAACCTTAAGCCAGTTTTTATCAATTTTGTTTATGTACTAAGTGGGAGTCCAAACCATACAGAAGTCCAATCAGTGTACCAATTTTCCATGTGCACTGGGGACTGTCAGTCCTATGGGTGAGGGGCATGCCCTGTGCAGTTTGGCAGGGAGTCCACACCAGGACCCAGTGGTCCCAGCCTTTCCTGGCCCATGGGTGGAGTACTCTGGGGGCTGCAGAGCTCGCGTCTCACCTTTCAGCTCAAATGGCCCATTGTCCCTGTCTGCCGTGCGCTCATGAGTCCCTAAAATTGGGGGAGGGCTCCTAGCACTTCTGTGTGGCACACTTGCCTCTATGCTGTACACACTGCGGGCCTCTGTCGGGTTAGAGTGTATGCTGACACAAGCCCATCAAATCCCAAGTTCCCTGTAGGAAACTCCCAGCTGCTGGGCTATAAAAATTTTCTCTCAGCCAACTACAAAGTCTTGGTCCTGGGGCCATGAAGGCTGTCTCCTAGGCAACTGCAAAATCCCAGCCCTGGTGCTGCGAGAGGCCATCTCCCAAGCAACTGCGAAGATGGCTGCACCGGGCATGGAAAACCACCCCCTTCCATGGTTGTTTGCCTGCTTGAACCACCAGTTCCTGGCATGGGTGCTCTTGGCCACAGGTATGTGAAGAGTTATCCCGAGACTAGTACTTTGGAGAGTGCCCGGGGTGTGGAAGACTACTTTCCTCCATACCGTCAGCCAGCTCAGTGGTGTTCTGGGTCTGACACTCATCTGTCTTGAACACAGGCTCTTGGTTTCTCCAAGTAGGCCCTCACTATGGGTGTAGAAGTCCTTGCTCAGGCAGTGGGACCCTGGAGCTGCTGTTCTGGATCATGTTCTGTACTTCATTTAGTGTTTTTGATGGAGAAGAATCCTGTTCTGCCATCTTGGAAGCTCCCAAGCTCATCGGTTCTTAATGTCAAAACTTCCCCTTTCAACCACATTCACCAACACAATTCAGCACTGTTAATTACACTCACAATAATGTGCTACTATTACCACTATCCATTTCCAAACATTTACTATAAACCTAAATAGAAATTCTGTACAAATTAGAAATCAGCTCCCCTTTCTCTACCCCCATTCTATCCCCTGGTAACCTATATTCTAGATCTTAACTCTATGAGTTTGCTTATAATAATTAGTTTACATCAGTGAGATCAAACAATATTTGTCCTTTTGTATCTGGCTTAATTCATTCAACATAATGTCCTTAAGGTTCATCCATGTTGTCATATGTATCAGCACTTCATTCCTTCTTACAGCTGAATAATACTCCATCATATGTATATACCACATATTGTTTATCCATTCATCAGTTGATAGGCACTTGGGTTGCTTCTATCTTTTGGCAATTGAGAATAATGCCACTATGAGTATTAGTGTGCAAATATCTGCTTGTGTCCCTGCTTTCAGTTCTTTTGTTACTATATATACCTAGTAGCAGGATTTCTGGATCATATTGCAATTCTATACTAAGATTCCTGAAGAACCACCACATTGTCTTCCACAGTGGATGCACCATTTATATTCCCACCAGCAGTGAATGAGCATTCCTATTTCTCCACATTCTCTCCAACACTTGTAGTTTTTATTTATTTATTTATTTTTTAGTGGCCATTCTAGTAAGTGTGAAATGATACCTCATTGTGGTTTTGATTTACATTTCCCTAATAGCCAGTGATGTTGAACATCTTTTCGTGTGCTTTCTAGCTATCTGTATTTCCTCTTTGGGAAAATGTCTACTCAAAATCTTTTGCCTGTTTTAAAATTGGGTTGTTTGTTTTTTTATTGCTGAGTTGTAGGATTTCTTTATATATTCTGAATATTAATCTCTTATTGGATATGTGGTTTCCAAATATTTTTTTCCCATTTTGTAGTTGTCTTTTTACTTTTCCGATGAAGTCATTTGATGCAGGAAAATTTTAAATTTTGTTGAAGTTCCATTTATCTATTTCTTCTTTTATTGCTCATGCTTTTGGTGTAAAGTCTAAGGAACTACTACCTAACACAAGGTCCTGAAGATGTTTCAGAATGAGTTATCTAGAGTTTATAGCTTTAATTCTTGTATTTTGGGTTTGATTCATTTTGACTTAAATTTTGTGGATACTGTCAGATATGGGTCTACTCTTATTTTTTTGTATGTGGGTATCTAGTTTCCCAGTACCGTTTATTGAAAACACTTTTTTTCCCCATTGAGTGGACCTGACACCTTTGTCAATAAATATGAATTTTTTTTTTTTCCTGAACTCTCAATTCAATTCCATTGGTCTATATGTCTGTCCTTTGCCAGTACCATGCTGTGTTGATGACTCTACCTTTGTAATAAGTTTTGAAACTGGGAAATGTGAGTCCTCCATCTTTGTTCTTTTCAAGATGATTTCGGCTATCCAGAGCCCTTTATAAATTTTGTATTTCTTTATCAAGATTATCATATAGTTCATTCATTGTTTTCCTGATACCCTTTAGTTCTTCGTATGTGTTTTCTTTGTCCAGAATATCCAAAGTCTGGTCTTTTTCATTGATGGTTTCTGGAATTTTATCTTCTTCCTTGGGATGGGACATCATCTGTTTGTCTTTCTTTCTTTCTTTTTTTTTTTTTTTTTGTATTGTAATTTTTTGTTGCACAGTGTAAATTTTAATATTTTAAAGTGTTAACTCTGGGATTCAGTTCCTGAGCTGTGTTTTTCTTAAATTTGTATCTCAGGTAGTGATGTGACAGAGATATAATCGAGTGCCAAGAGCTCATAAAAAGACACAAACTAAAGCAAAAACCTCCGTTCACAGTCTTTGCTAATTGGCTCTGTATTGGCTAGTATTCTTCCTTCAGGGTTTAGCTCTCCAATCAAGAAGCTCAGCCTGAGGCAAATGTGAAATACAGGGTCCCTTTTGTCTTCTGAGCTTGTCTTTTCCTGAGCTTGTGCTTGCTCCTGGTGTTAGGAATTCCCCAGTTTACAGGAATTTGAATGCTCCCTCTACTTCCTATGAAATGGACTTTCTCCCTCTTCTGGGTGCTCTATTGTATGACTTAAAGCACGTAATCCCTTACCCCAGGCTTCTTTGACTTAATTGTTTCTTACCCTGCCTCAGCTGTCTGTAAACAGATACTACCTGAAAGGAAAGCTCTGGGAGGGCAAGTCCAAGGTCAGTTTTCTGGTTCAGTCTTAAAGGATGACACTTGATACTAGCATGGATAAAGGCACTACAGTGTGCACAAGGAGTTAATCTGCTCCCTCTGGAATAGGACCAGGGACCCACAATGGGAGCACAGGCTGGTTCCACACCATGCTGGGGTGGGGATGGGGAAAGGACAAGCAAAGGTGCCGTGAGTTTCTCTCTCTTTTTTTTTTTTTGAGTTTCTCTTAACATTTATAAAGCTGTGCTTTTTGATTCAGATGCCAACCAATTACTGCAACCCTTTAACTATTTCCTGGAGTTTTCCAGAAGATGGCTATGTCAGTGTTTGCTAGCTGTCCAAAGATTCTGCTGGGGTATGGCAACCAGGGTGTCCTATGCCACCATCTTGGTCAACCATTCTTTGAATATGGAGGCAACATATTCCTCATTTGGGTTGGCTATTCCATCCCATTTAAAAAGTGACCTGAAAAGGTGCTGGTTTTGGGTGGGACTAGAACAAGATGAGGCTCTGCAACAGTTCCAGGCTTCCAGGCAAGCTTCTCGTCCACTTGTGCCATATGATCCAGCAGATCCAGTAGTGCTGGAAATGTCAGTGACAAATAAAAATAACATTTGGACCCCTTAGCAAAATGCTATAGGAGAATCATGGCACAGACCCTAAAGATTTTGGAGCAAAACCTTGCTATCCTTGGCAGATAACTACTCTCCTTTTGTGAAACAGCTTTCGGCTTGGTCCTGGGTCTTAGTAGAGACCAAATGCTTAACCATGGGTCATCAATTACCATGAGATCTGAGTTGCCCTTCATGAACCAGGTTTTATCTAGCCCATGAAGCCATAAAGTTGGATATACCCAGCAACACTCCATCATCTAATGGAATTGGTATATAATGAGATTGTACTTGGGCAGGAGTTGAAGGAACAAGTAAGTTACTTGAGGAAATGGCTCAAATACTGACGGCTGGCTGCCACTCTTTCTACATTACCTTCTCTTTCTCTGCCCACCTCATAGCCCTCCCAGCCATAATCTTGGGGAGGTTTCTATGAACAGTTGACTAAAGAAGCAAAAACTCAGGCCCAGTTCATAGACATTTCCAGATGAGATACAAGTACCATTTGAAAGTGAACAGAAGCAGCACTATAGCCCCTTTTTGGGACATCCCTGAAGGACAGTGGTGAAGGGAAATCCTTCTGCTGGGCAGAATTTTGAGCAGTGCATCTGGTTGTTTATTTTGCTTGAAAGGAGAAATGGCTGGAGATGCATTTGTATACTAATTCATGAGGTATGGCCAATAGTTTAGCTGGAAGTTTTGGGACTTGGAAGGAACATTATTGGCAAATTGGTGACAAAGAAGTCTGACAGAGAAGTATGTGGATATAACTATTTGAATGGGAAAAAAACATGAAGATACTTGTGCCCCATTTGAATGTTCACCTGGGGGTGACTTCCGCAGAGGAGTATTTTAATAATCAAGTGGGTAGTATGACCTGTTATGTGGATACCAGTTAGCCTCTTTCCCCAGTCATTCTCATCATTGCCCAATGGGCTCATGAACAGAGTAGTCATCATGGTTGGGACAGAGGTTATGTTGGGTTCAGCAATATGGACTAACACTCACAAAGACTGAACTGACTACAGCCACTGCTAAGTGCTAAATCTGCCAGCAACAGAGACCAATACAGTCCCAATATGGCACTATTTCCCAAGGTGACCAGCCTGGTATCTGGTGGAAGGTAGATTACATTACCATTTCAATCATGGGAGGAGAAGCATGTTGTTCTTATTGTAAAAGACACTTACTCTGGATATAAATTTGCCTTCCGTGTACTTGAGGCTTCTCCCCAAATCACCATCTGTGGACTTACAGAATGTCTTAGCCACTGTCATAACATTCTACACAGCATTGCTTCAGATTAAGGAACTTACTTCATAGGAAATGAAGTGAGGAAATGAGCTCATGCTCATGGAATTCCTGGTCTTACCATGTTTCCCATTATGGTGAAGCAGCTGGATTGATACAACAGTGGAATGGCCTTTTGAAGACTTGATTATGGCAGCAACTATGTGACAAAACCTTGCAAGTCTGGGAAAGTGTTTTCCAGATGGCTGTGTATGTTCTAAATCAGCATCCAATTTGCTGTATTTCTCAAAGCCAGGATTCAGGGTCCAGGAATCAAGGAGTAGAAATGGGAATGACACCACACACTATTTTTTTTAGATTGTTCACATACCATACAATTATCCAAAGATCCAAAGTGTACAACCAATTGCCCACGGTACCATCTTAGAGCTATGCATCCATCACCACAATTAATTTTTTTTCTAGTTTTAGAACATTTTCATTACTCCAGAAAAGAAATAAAGACAAAAAAAGGAAACTCAAATCCTCCCATAACCCTAACCACCCCCCCTTCAATTATTGAGTCATAGTATTGGTATAGCACATTTGTTACTGATGATGAAAGAATGTTAAAATACTACTAATACTGTAGTACATAGTTTGCAATAGGTATACATTTTTTCCTACATGCCCCTCTATTATTAACTTCTAGTTATAGTGTCATATATTTGTTCTAGGTCATGAGAGAGATATCTAATATTTGTACAGTTAATCATGGATACTGTCCACCATAAGATTCACTGTTTTACAAGATCCCATCTTTTAACCTCCAACTTTCCTTCTGGTGACATACGTGACTCTGAGCTTACCCTTTCCACCACATTCACAGACCATATAGCACTGTTAGATATTCTCACAACGTGCTACCATCACCTTTGACCATTTTCAAATGTTTAAGTTCACCCTAGTTGAACATTCTGCTCATAATAAGCAACCACTCCCCATTCTTTAGCCCTGGTCTATATCCTGGTAACTTATATTTCATGCCTATGAACTTACATATTATAATTAGTTCATATCAGTGAGACTCTGCAACATTTGTCCTTATTTGTCTGTCTTATTCCACTCAATATAGTGCCCTCAAGGTTTCTTCATCAACCCATTTATTTTTTAAAGATGGTTTTGTTCACACACCATACATTCTGTTCTAAGTAAACAATCGATGGTTCCCTGTATAGTTACATATTTATGTATTCACCACCAACACGACTATCTACACAAGGGCATCTCCATTTCTTCCACAAGGAAGGAGGAAGTCAAAGAAGGTAGAGAGACAAAAGAAAAAGAAACAAGAAGAAAAAAAAAACATGACAGGTAAGAAGCAACAAAAGGAAAGATAGCATTAAACTAAATTAGAATAACAAGTCAGACAACATCACCAATGCCAATACTCCATCCCTATGCCCCCCACACATATGCATTTAGCTTTGGAATATTGCCTTTGTTACATTAAGGAGGCATAATACAATGTTTTTGTTAGTTAGAGTCTCTAGTTTGAACTGATTGTATTTTTCCCCCAATCCCACCCTATTTGTAACACCTTACAATGTTCACATTCATTTGTTCTCCCTCATGTAAAAACATATTTGTACCTTTTATCACAATGTTTCACTGAGTTATACAGTCCGAGTCTTTATCTTTCCTCTTTCCTTCTGGTGTCCCACATGCTCCTAACCTTCCTCTTTCAACCATACTCACAGTCATCTTTGTTCAGTGTACTTACATTGCTGTGTTATTATCTCTCAAAATTGTGTTCCAAATCTCTCACTCTATCCTTTCCTTTCTGTCTGTAGTGCTCCCTTTAGTGTTTCCTGTAGAGCAGGTATCTTGTTCACAAACTCTGTCACTGTCTGTCAGAGAATATTTTAAGCTCTCCCTCATAAATGAAGGACAGTTTTGCCGGATATAGGATTCTTATCAAGCTTCCTTTGTATGTGATGGATTGCTTTTCTCTTGCTGCTTTCAGTATTCTCTATCTTTGATGTTTGATAATCTGGTTATTAAGTATTTTGGCATAGGCCTATTCAGATCTATTCTGTTTGGGGTACGCTGCGCTTCTTGGATCTGCACTTATGTCTTTCACAAGAGATGGGAAATTTTCATTGATTATTTCCTCTATTATTGCTTCTGTCCCTTCTCCCTTCTTTTCTCCTTCTGGGACACCCATGACATGTACATTCCTATGTTTCGTGCTGTCATTCAATTTCCTGAGATGTTGTTCATATTTTTCCATTCTTTTCTCTATCTGTTCTTTTGTGTGTAGGTTTTCAGGTGTCTTATTCTCCAGTTTCTGAGTGTTTTTTTCTGCCTCTTGAGATCTGCTGTTGTATGTCTCCATCGTGTCTTTCATCTCTTGTGTTGTCCTTTAATTTTCATATATTCTGCCAGTTGTTTTTTTGAACTTTTGATCTCTACCTTATATATGCCCAGTGTTTTCATTACATGGTTCATCTCTTTTGCCATATCTTCCCTAAACTTGTTGAATTGATTTAGCATTCATTGTGTCAATTCTTGTATCTCAGTTGAAGTGTAAGTCTGTTCCTTTGACTGGGCCATAACTCTGCTTTTCTTAGTGCGGGTTGTAGTTTTCTGTTTTCTAGGCATCTGGTTTCTTTGGTTACCCCAATCAGGTTTTCCCAGACCAGAAAGGCTCTGGTCTCAAGAGACAGTAGTATCAGTTTTCCTTGAGGGTGTGTCTTAGAAGATTGATACACCCTGTGAGGCCTCAAGTCACTGTGCTTTTCTGTCCAGCAGGTGGCTCCTGTCAGCCTGTCACTCCACACTGGTGTAAGGAGGTGTGGCCCATGGCTGTTCTCCCCCAGGCTCTGGGGTCTGGTTCTGAATGGAAGGCAGGTAGTAGTTTGCATCACCTCTTTCCTCTTAGAGAAGATACACACCCTAGAGAGATATCATTTGCATTTGAATAGTCTCTCTGACTCTGCTATCTCTACCCTTGTCTGGGTCAGAGCACTGGGAACTGAAAATGGATGAGGCTTTCTCTACTGAGCTGAAAAAGAGACAGAAAGCCCCCCTTCAGGGCCAGTCCACGGCCACCCTCAGTTTACCCACCAGCCAGAGATAGCAGCTGATCCTCTGGGCACCCCTCCCTCCCAGAGAGGTCCTCTGGCTCTCCAAGGTCAGTCATCACCAAAAGCCTCTGTCTGCTTGTTGGGGATTCGTATCTTGTATTGAGCAGTCCATGTTTGTTAATCAAAACCCCAGTTGGAGCTGGACTAAGGTATATTCACTTGTTCAGAGAGGCTGCTCTCTAGCATAGCAAGGCTTTGCAGTTTGGGCTGCTGTGGGGGAGGGGCTCTTAGCACGGGTCTGCAGTTTTTACTAACAGATTTTATGCTGTCATCTCAGGCATTCCTCCCAGTCCAGGTTGGTGTATGATGTGTGGACAGTCACATTTGTCCCTCAGCAGTTATTCCAGATTATTTGCTAGTTGTTCCTGGTTGTTTATTAGTTGTTCCAGGGGGTCTAACTAGCTTCCACTCCTCTTTATGCTGCCATCTTCTTCCTCCTTGCCACCACTCACTATTATTCCCAGTGATCCACTAGAAAAAGTTTTGCTTCCTGCTCCTGCAATCTTATGCTCTGCTGGTCTAGAAGTCTTAGTTCTAAGAGGAGTGCTTCCAACAGGAGACACAACAACAACTCCACTGAACTGGAAATCAGGACTGCAACATGGCCACTTTGAGCAAATCATGCTTCTGAATCAACAGGCAAAGAAGGGAGCAATTATACTGGCTGGGATTACTGATTCTGATTATCAAGCGCAAATAGGACTGCTACATAATGGAGGTAAAGAATAGTATGCCTAGAGTACAGGCAATCCCTTGAAGAATCTCTTAGTACTACTGTGCCCTGTGATTAATGTCAGTGGAAAACCACAACAACCCAATCTGGGTTGGATTACTAATGGCCCATACCCTTCAGGAATGAAGGTTTGGGTCACCTACAAGGCAAAGAACCAAGAACAGTAGAGGTACTTGCTGAGTGTAAAAGGAATATGGAAGGGGTAGTGGAAGAAAGTAGCTATAAATATGAGCTATAATCACATGATCATTTGTAGAAATGAGGAATACAATGGTTATGAGTATTCTTCCTTGTTTTCTTACGAATATGCTTTTGTTATGAATATGCTTATATGTGTGTGTGTGCATACACATATAAAGGAAGTATCTTTGTTTTCTTCCCTTTCTTATCCCTGTTATTATATCATGTAAGTTGTATTAACTTTAGATCATAGAATTTAAGTTACAGGATATAAAGTTTAAGAGTGAGTATTACCTAAGGACTCACTTCCTCTTCTGGGGAAAAGGTTAGCACATTTCCAGTTATACCCAGGACAGCTGAATTATGTTAGGCAAAACTATGAATATGTTAGTCTTTATTTATAGATTAAGTATGGTATCAGGAAATGTGTATGGGTGCCAAATTGACAAGTGGTTAATTAACTATGTTGGTTAATTTCATGTGCCAACCTTGCTAGATTATGCTGTCCAGTTGTTTGGTCAAGAAAGCACTGGCCTCATTGTTATCATGAGAGTATTTAATGGATTTAAATCATCAAATCATCAGTCAGCTGATTATGTCCATGGCTGATTACATCTACAATGAACAAAGTAGACTGCCTTCAGCAATGAGAGAATTTTCCTCATGTAATGAGATGAAGGCCTTAAAGGGAGAACTGATAATTTTAGTAGTCAGAAAGAAGAATTTCTATCTCTACTCCTGAGAGCCAGCTTTTCTTGAGGGATTCATTATCATCTTCTTCTGAGTTCCCATCTTGCAGCCTGCCTTATGGAATTCCCACTTGCCAATCCTCATGGTTGTGTGAACCAATTCTGATAAATTTCTGAATATGTACATGTACATATCCTGTCAGTTCTGTTTTTCTGCAGAACTTGACTAATACAGATATATTCTTTTAATGCAGCCTGGTAAATGTGGACACTGGTACAGTGTGATGTTATGAATGCAAAATGCAATACATTTATGCATGTGTGATGTAATATTTAGAGCAATCATTGAAAAAGCTATAGAAACATACACTCAAAAATATTATAGGTAAATCAAAATGGAAGACTAAAATATTTTAAGTAATCAACAGAAAGGCAGAAAAAATTAATCAGAGAAACAAAAAATAAAGAAGAAACAATAGAAAACTAAAAGGGCATAAAAAAAAACTAAAAGGGCATGCGTAAGTCCTAACATATCAATAATTACATTAAATGTAAATGGTCTAAATATAGACATTAAGACAGAGATTGGCAAAATGGATTAAAAACATGATCCAGGTATATGTATATACAAGAAACTCACTTTAGATATAACAATACAGGCATGTTGAAAATAAAAGGATGGAAAAAGATACATAATACACAAATTATAAACAGAAAGCAGAACTGGTTACATTAATATCAGATAAAGAGAACTGAGCAAAGAAAATTACCAGGGACAGAGAGGGACATTACATAATGATAAAATTATCAATCCACCAAAGAGACATAACAATCCTAAGTGTATCTGCACTAAACAGAAGAACAGCAAAATATGTGAGGCATAAGCGATGGAAGAGAAGGGAGAAATAGACAGATTCAGAATATAGTAGGAGAGATCAACATCCATCTCTCAACAATTGATAGAACAACCACATAGAAAATCAATAATGATATAGAAGAACTCATCAAACCATCAGCTAAAAAGATTTAATTAACATTGACAGAGCATTCCACCCAATGATAGGACATTACACATTCTTTTCAAATGTCCATGGAACATTCACCAAGATTGACCATATTTGCAACCACGAAAATTAACCTTGACAAGTTTAAAAGTACTGATACCATACAGAGCATGTTTTCTGACCACAATGGAATCAAATTAGAAACAAATAACAAAGATATAGGAAAATCCACATATACATGGACACTAAATCACAGACTGATGAGTAATCCATGGGTCAAAGAGGGAGTCCCCAAATAAATTAAAAATATATTGAAAGGAGTGAAAATGCAACGAAAACATGTCAACATTTGTGAGATGCATCTAAAGCAGTGCTTCTGAGGCTTACATAAGAGGAAAAGTCTTAAATCAATAATATAAGCTCTTGCCTCTAGAATCCTAGAAAATACCAAAATAAACCCAAAGCAAGAAAAAAGAAGGAAACAGTAAAGATATGAACAGAACTCAGTGAAATTGAAATCAGAAAAAAAAGAGAAAATCAATGAAACAAAAATCTGTTTTTTTGAAAAGACCAATAAAATTGACAGATCTTGAGCAAGACTGACCAAAAAACGCAAAGAAGAATTATAAAATCAGGAATGAAACAGGGACTATGAATACAGATTCTGATCATAAAATGATATAAGGAGCAACTGTACACATGCAAATTAGAAATCTTAGATGAAATGGACAAATTCATCAAGAAGCACAAAATATCACAATTTACCCTATATGAAATTGATAATTTGAATAGACCTGTAAGTTTTAAGGAAATTGATTTTATGGTGAGAAAACTCCAGAGCTAGGGTCAGATGGTGTGCCCATTTGGATATACTATGCTCCCCCAAACACCATGTTCTTTGATGCAATCTTGTGGGGGCAGACATATTAGGGTTGATTATGGGCAAGACCTTTGGTTGGATCATTTCCATAGAAGTGTTACTGCACCCATTCACGGTGGGTCTTAATTAAATCACTGGAGTCATATAAGAGAGCTGACAAATAGAAGGCACTCAAAGCAGCTTAGAGAGACATTCTGAAAATGGCCCTTGAAAGCTGATGCTGACATTTTGGAGAATGCCATTTTGAAACACAACCTGGGAGCAAGCAGATGCCAGCCACATGCTTTCCCGGCTAACAGAGGTTTTACAGATGCCAATGGCCTTTCTCCAGTGAAGGTACCCTATTGTTGATGCCTTATGTTGGACACTTTATGGCCTTAAGACTGTAACTTTGTAACCAAATAAACCCCCTTTAGAAAAGCCATTCCATTTCTGGTGTTTCGCAAAGTGGCAGCATTAGCAAACCGGAACAGATGGTTTCACTGGTGAATTGTAAAAATATTTAAAGAAAAATTAACACAAATTCTACAAAATCTCTTCCAGAGAAAAGAAAAGGAGGGAACATTTCACAACTCATTTTATGAAGCCAGTATATTCATGATTCCAAAATCAGATAAAGACACTACAAAACAAAACAAAACAAAAAAAGAGAAAAATACACATCAATATCCTTATGAATATACACACAAAAATCATCACAAAATATAACCAAATAGAATTCAGCAATATAAAAAAAGAATTATACATCATGATTGACTGGGGTTTATTTGAGGGATGTATTAAGTCTGACTCAACACTTGAAACTCAATCAATGTGATCCAACATACTAACAGGCTAAAACACAAAAATCATACAATCATATCAATTAATGTGGGAAAAGCATTGGATAAAATTCAACACCTATTCATGATTAAAAAAAAAAACAAACTCAGAAATAGAGAGAAAAGTTCCTCAATTTGAAAAAGAGCCTCTACAAAAACCCTACAGCTAACATTACACTTGGTGAAAGATTGAATGCTTCCCTCTAAGATCAGGAAAAAGGCAAGGATGTTTACTCTCCCTACAGATATTAAACATAGTACTGGAAATTCTAGCCAGCACAGCAGACAAGGGAAAGCACTAAAGGCATACAGATCAGAAAGGAAGAAATAAAACTGTTCCTACTTGCAGATGACATGATTATTCATGTAGAACATTCCCTATGTAGAAAGCAAAACAAAACAAAACTCTTGTAACTAATACAAGTACTTGTATTTCAGCAGTGTTGCAGGAAATAAGATCAATACACAAAAGTCAATTGTATTCTTATATACTAGCAATGAATATGTGGTAGACTCTGGAATTAAAAGTAAAATTCCATTTATAATTGCTCAAAAGAAAATGAAATACCTATGTGTAAATCTAACACAATATGTCCAGACCTGTATGCTAAAATTACAAAATACTGAGGAAAGAAATCAAAGGTCTAAATAAGTGGAGAAACATACCATGCTCATGGAATGGAAGACTCAACAGAAAAAAGATGTCAATTCTCCCCAAATTAGTATGCAGATTTTATGCAATTCCTATAAAAACCACAGCAAGATTTATGTAGATATAAACAATTAGAAGATTGGAAAAAGACATGAACAGATACTTAACTGAAAATGATGCACAAATGGCAAACAAGTTCATGAAAAGATAAGATGTATGACACCATTGGGCATTAAGGAAATGGAAATTTAAACTGAAATGATGTTATCACTACACACCTATCAAAATAGCTAAAATGAAAACTAGTGACACTAAATGCTGGTAAAGATGTGGAGATATGGGATCACTCACACATTGCTGGTGGTAATGTAAAATGGAACAGATACTTTGGATAACAGTTTGGCTGTTTCTTAAAAAAGTAAACAAGCAACTACCATATGACCCAGCAATTGCACTCCTGGATATTTATCCTAGAAAAATGAAAGTAAGAGACCAAGAGTTGTTCTACTGAGAAATCATTAACTGGGCAGATATTCTAGGGGTTTGCTTGTATTTTATTTTTTTAAATCATCTTACGTTTTTTCCTTGTCTTGCTTTGTGGTTTATTTTTATTTTTCTCTTTCCTTTCTTGCCTTATTTTGATTGTTTTCCTCATTCCATTTATTCCTTCTATTTTTAGAAGTTATACACTCTATTCTTTTAGTGATTATCCTCCTAATTTTAATACACTTACTTAATTTTAAAAAACTAAAGCAAACCAACATTTTAACATCCTTCTGGAAAACATGGGGTCTTTAGAATACTCAACTATGATCACATCATCATCCCAACTTCCATACCTTTGTTTTTGAATACGGTCTACACTTGGTAGTTAGGCTCTACAAAGAAACCAGGAAGACTTAGTAGATATTGACTCATTTCCCCTAAAGGAAATACAAGGTTAGGTTCCAGTGAGTCCCTGTTCACAATAACCGATCAATATATAATGTTGTTTTACGTGTTTTTCTGTTTAAAGACACCTTGTATCTTTTGCTTCCTCGTTAAATTTGCATATGATTCTTTAGAAAGGTCGGTTTCACCAGCCTTTTAGAGTCTGCCCCCATTGAACTCCAACTAGACAGTGTCATTGCCTTCAGAAAATTTTAGAGTATTTTAGAGCAACTTTTATAGTATGAGAGCTGAAACAACAAGGCAGAGCAACGCAGCTGGGAATGTCCACTATTCACATGTCTATGAATGAATGCAAAGATGCTGCAAATCAGAATTCACAAACAATGAGGACTGATGATCGGTTCCAGCATATTTTTTTCTTCCACAATTCAGAAATTATTTTTACTGTCAATTTTTCTTAGATGTGCTCAGATATTTACTACTATCTTTGCTCTTTCTTCCTTCCTGCATCCTAGACACTCCATCTGAGATCATTTTTCTTCTGCCTTTAAAGTCTTTAAATTCTTTAAGTGATGTTTTGGTGGTAAACTCCCATTTTTGTTAGTATGAAAATGACACTTTTTTCTCTCCTCATTGTTGAATGATAATTTTGGTAGGTGTAAAATTCTTGCTGGATGGTATTTTTTTTCCAGCACATTAAAGGTTTATTCCAGTATCCTCTATTTCAATTACTATTATTGATAGTTCACCAAACAATCAAACTGCTGTTTAATTTGAGGTATTCTGTAATTTCTCTCCAAATTTTTTCATGAAACTATGAAATTTACATTGGTCAAAAATACTATACTGAAAAATAAAAGGCACAAGACAAATTAGAAAAAACATTACAAGCAAAGTTTAGAATTTTAATATATTTTAAAAACTCATAAAATCATTAAGAAAGCATAACAATCTAAAATTTGATGAAGGAAGTGAATAATCAGTTTTAAAAAGAAGGAATACAAATAGCCAATAAACATATGTAAAATTTTTAATGTTGTTATTAACCAAAAAAAAAATTGCACATGTAAATAACAGTGATACACCATTCATTTCTTTATCATACTGGGAAAGATAAAAAATTATAATATCAAGATATAGGGAATTGCATAATTTTTACAACTTTATTGAAGTACAATTTATGTATCATATAATTCATTTTCTGGGAGTTTGAAATATCTATTTGTAGTGCTTTACAGTGTCACTGTCATGTTTCTAGCTTTACAGTGCTACTGTCATGTTTCTAGCCTGCTAGCAATTTGTTTGGACTCCTGGATCTGAAGATAGATGTCTCACAAGAATTCTGAGATATTTTTTTCTTTTTGGTCCTTATACCTTCAAACATTTTCTCTTCCTCATTCTCTATTATCTCCCTTGGGATCTGCAGTTTGATTATATTTTATATCTTCTCACTCTATCACCTATGCTTCTTAACCTCTCTTTCATTTTTATGTTTCTCCATCAATCTGGGCTACATTCTGGATAATTTCTTCAAATAGTTCCATCTAGTTCTCTGAGTTCTCACTTCAATTGTCATAATCTGTTTGCGAATCCACCTATTAATTTTTTCATTTTCATTATTATATATTACATATCTAAAGTATGTCTGGTCCTTTTTCAAATCTATTTGCTCCCCACATATGATTTTCAAGCTTGGTTTTTTTCTTTAACTTCTTTTTTTTACATTTATAATTATTTTTATTCCATGTTTGATAATAAAAGTATTTCAAGTCTTTGAGGGTCCATCCATAGTGTCTCTTTCTTTATATGCCTTAATTCACGTGTGTTTTGGCACTTGTTTTCTGTGACCTGCTAATTTCCTTAGAACTTTACCTGTGAGAAATCTTTGAGGCTAGGTTGAAATTGAATTGAATTCTTCCAGAGAATTTACTTCTGTCCATTTCTGTGGGGATACTTCCAAACTAGCTTCATTTTAATTACATTCTCTGTGCTTGATATTTTTCAGACTGCACATGTAGTCCAAATCTTAGCCACCTTGTGCTTATGATGATAAGGGATAACAACTGGACTCTAACTCCCCTCCAGAGCCAGAGACACCAGAAGAGTTAACCTTGGGTTAAACTTGCTTACCCAAAAATACACTGAACTGATATTATGCTCTAGATGGTATGATATATATGCTGAACTAAAGCTATACTAGATTTGCTATGTTCTTTGCAATGATCAAGGATCTCAAGAGGAATATGAACTACATGATTTAGATTGCCTGTTAAATAAGTTCTAATTAAAAGAAACCAGCTATTACAAATCTCTTATGGGGCAATGATATTTAGCAAAATATAAAAGCTGGAGGTGGGGAGGTGGAGCATGGGGAAAGGTAGCAGCTTTCCTATGCTGAGGTGGTCTTTTATCTAATGTCAGTCTCACTTGTACTTTGAAACCAAGTGCATCTTTTGAGATGTTGGGGTCTGGATGCTGTCTCTGAAACACTGGAAATGCTCCAAGATGATGTACATACTGTAAGTGCTATATTTCCTATTCTGTAGCCTTGTATATGCTAAATTTGGCGCTGTGTTATTAAAAAAACAGAAACTCTGCAAGATGGTAACACTGTTAAATTATTACTTTAAATGACCCATGTTGTTTTAACAGGATCTAAATAATACTTCAGGGTGATATGATTCACTGATATAAAAATATAAAGTTAGCGATTTTTTCCTTAAAACATTTTTTTTTTAACCAATGTAAGTATGAAAACCATTTTTGGCACAAAGGGGGAAATATAAACTCCTCCTCAATACCAGTATACACATTTGTTGGGGTGTTATATTCAATTACTGTCTAGATGGAGCACAGAGACTAAACTGGCAATAATGGTGGGAAAAATGTGGCAAAATAGATAAGCCCCATACTATTTCATTCATAAAATCTAACTACAGTACTTCATGTCCTACTTCATAAAACAGAAACATTATGGGTAATTCTATGTACTTTAAAAAATGAACTGAATATTTAAAATGCAAGTGAAATAAGTTATTGAGGATTACAATGACAAAGCTCTTTATAAAATGAAAAACTGCTCATTGATTTTTTTTTTTTTACTTTTTATTTTGAAATAAATTCAAATTTACAGGACAGTTGCAAAAATAATACAAACCCCATACACAGAACTCCAGCATACCTCAACCCCCTCCTCTGATACCCAGATCTACCAACTTTAGTATTTTGTCACTTTACCATTTTTCTTTCCTTCCCTCCCCGTGTCTATCATCTATTGCTCTGTCTTCTGAACATACGAGAGCAAGTTGCACACATCCTTGAAGAAATAATATAATTCACATATACATTTCCTATGAACAAGAATATTCATTTATGTAATCACATTAAGTGTAGTTAAGAAGTTCAAGAAATATAACATTGATATAAAGCTTACATTCTATATTTCATTTTTTTCTTATGTCCCAATTGTGTCCTTTTAAGCCTTTTCTCCTTTTCTTAGATCTCATCCAGGATCATCTATGGCATTTAATTGTCATTATCTATTTAGACTGTCTTTTTTTTTTCAATTGTGGAAACTTATATACAGCATAAATCTTCCCATTCCAACCCCTCCCAAGCATTCCATTTAGTGGGATTAATCACATTCACAATGCTGCAATGCTATCACCTTCCCACCATCCATTACTAGAAATTTCCCTTCACCCTAAACAGAAACCCTACACTCATTTCTTATTAACTCCCCATTGCCCCGTCCCCCACTTCTTATAACCCATACTCTTCATCTCTATGATCATATTCTCTGATACTTTCTTTGTGTTTACTGTGGGGCTTAAATTTAACATCCTAAATCCGTAACAATCTTGTTTTCTTTGATACCAACTTAACTTCAATAGGACACATAAACTATGTTCCTATACTCCTCCATTCCCCCACCTTTATGTAGTTCTTGTCAAAAATTACATATTTTACACTGAGTCCAAAACCACTGATTTATCATTACAGTTTATGTATTTTATATCCTGTAGGAAGTAAATAGTGGAGTTACTAATCAAAAATTCTTAAGTTTTGGTATTTATATTTACCATATGATCTTTACTGGAAATCTTTATTTCTTCATGTGGTTTCGGTCAATTGGTTAGTGTCCCTTCCTTTCAACCTGTACAATTCCCTTTAGCATTTCTTATAGGACTGATCTACTGGTGATGAAGTCCCTCAGCTTTTAATTATCTGGGTATGTTTTCATCTCCCCCTCATTTTTACCCTCCAGGTGTTTATGAATCTTCAAAGTCTCTGATGGTTGTTGACTTCTAATTGTATTCCATTGGGGTCAGAGAACATGCTTTGAATAATTTCAATTTTTTAAAATTTATTGAGGCTTGTTTTACCAGCACATGGTCTATTCTGGAGAAAGTTCTGTGATCACTAGAGAAGAATGTGTATCCTGGTGATTTGAGATGCAATGCTCCATATATGTCTGTTAAATCAAATTTATTTATCAGATTGTTTAGGTTTTCAACTTCCTTATTGGTCTTCTGTCTGGTTGATCTATCCACAGGAGAGAGTGATGTGTTGAAGTCTCCCACAACCATCGTGGAAACATCCATTGCTTTCTTTTGTTTTGCCAGTGTTTGTCTCATGCACTCCGTGGCACCATGATTGGGTGCACAAACATTTATGATTGTTATTTCTTCTTGTTGAATTGTCCCCTCCATTAGTATGCAGTGGCCTTCTTTGCCTCCCATAACATCCCTGCATTTAAAGTCCATTTTACCTGAGATTAATATTGCTACTCCTGCCCTCCCTTGGCTATAGCTTGCATGAAATATTCTTTCCATCCTTTCACCTTCAACCTCCCTGTGTCCCTGTGTCCAAGACGAGTCTCTTGCATGCAACACACTGATGGTTCATATTTTTTGATCCGTTCTGCCAATCTATATCTTCCAATTGGGGAGTTCAATCCATCTGCATTCAACCTTATTACTGTGAAGGCATTTCTTGAATCAGCCATCCTATCCCTTGGTTGTTTGTCAGACATACCTTCTCCCCTCTCTCTCCTATTGTCCTTTAATGAACCTTTATTGAATCTTCAGTACTGAACCTTTCTCCACATCCCTGTCCTCCATCCCTGCCTCTCTGTCAGCAGGGCTCCCTCCAGCATCTTTAGTAGGGCAGGTGTCCTATTAGCAAAATCCCCCAGTATTTGTTTGTCTGTGAAAAATCCAAGCTCTCCATCAAGTTTGAAGGAGAGCCCTGCTGGACAAAGCATTCTTGGTTGGAAACCCTTCCCTCTCAGAATGCTCAACATGTCATGCCACTGCCCTCTTGCCTCCACTGTGGCCGCTGAGTAGTCACTACTTAGTCCCACACTGTTTCCTTCGTATGTGGTGAACTGCCCCTCTCCCACTGCTCCCAAAACTCACTCCCTCTCTTCAGTATTTGTCAGTCTGATCAGAATATGTCTTGGAGTGGGTTTACTTGGATTTATTCTATTTGGAGTTCGCTGGGCATTGATGCTCTGTGTATTTATATTGTGTAGAAGGTTTGGGAAATTTTCCCCAACAATTTCCCCAAATACTCTTTCTAGACCTCTACCCCTCTCCTTCCCTTCTGGGACACCAATGAGTCCTATATTTGGACATTTTATTCTATCTATCATATCCCTGAGGTCCATCTTGACCCCTTTGATTTCTTTCCCCATTCTTTCCTCCATCCCCCACCCTCCACTCTGCGGTCTTCAAGACTGCCAATTTGCTGCTTAGCTTCCTCCAGTCTTTTAACATGAGCACCCAGATCCAATTCGGTCAACAGTCTCTTCCATTTCCATAAGATCATCTATTTTTTCATTTACTCTTGCAATCCCTTCTTTATGCTCTTCTAGGGTCTTCTTCATGTCCTTTATATCCTGTGCCATGTTCCTGTTGCCTGTCTGCAGCTCTTTGATTAACTGCTCCAAGCGCTGTGTCTCCTCTGATCCTTCGATTTGGGTGTTTGGGCCTGGGTCATCCATATCGTCTCGTTTTTTCATATGGTCTAAAATTTTCTGTTGTTCTTGGCCTCTTGGCATTTGCTTTACTTGACAGGGTTCCCCCAGGACATGCGGGACTATTTACAGACTCATTTCTAATTTGTCAGATCTACAGCTTGGTGGTGTACACTTTCTTCAACCAACCAGCAGATGGCGTCTGCGAGTCACCCATTACCCTCAAGTCAGTCCTCCCCAACTTTGTCTTTGTGGTTTGTGGGTGTCTGACTCTTGTGGGGTCTAATTGGTGCACCAAGCCTGGGTGTGTTGTTGGTGCTGTCCACCCTGAACGTGGGGCGTGTGTTCGAGTGGCCAGGGAGGGAGTGCAGCCCCAGTAATCAAACCTCCCAGGTGTTCCTGGAGATCTAAGGCTGTTGCAAGAGTCTAAACCTTCATCTTAGTCTCGTCACAGATTATCTCCGCTGCCAACCCACAAGTCCCTGGCATTGGAGTATGGTCCCTGGGATTCCCGAGTGGGTCCCTCCTCCAAGCCATGCTCTTCTAGGGCCTCTGCTGAGGGAAGGTTCTGATATGTCACAAGTGCGTGCCGTCCCTCAAGGGAAGTTCTGGGCCGCCGGGGCCGTGTAGGGGTGTTCCCAGCCTGCTGCAAGGATGGCTGAATGGGGCACGCCAATCTCCCCTCCTTCACACAGCTCTGCCTTCCCAGCTCCGGGACAATCAGCTGTGGGTGCACTAAAGGCTACTGTCAATGCTAGACACTGTGGCGTGTGCATGCATTGCTGGAAACACCCCCTGCCACACTGGGCTCTCCAGCGCGGCGCTGGGCTGTGGCTCCGGTGCTGGGCAGGAGCGTTCCCAGCCTACCAGCAAGATGGCTGCAAGGGGTGTGGTTATTTTCCCCTTTTGGCTCACCTCTGCCTTCCTCGCTCTGAGACAATGAGCAGTGGGTGTGCAAAAGGCTATCTTCCACGCCAGATGCTGAGGCATTTGCACAGCCCATTTCTGCCATGCTTCACTGTGCGGTTCTCACTGCTGTATCTGCAGCCGCTTTTGGGTTTTTTAAAAAAGAACTAGTCTGCCTGCAAACGCCAACCCATGGTTTCCCCACACCGCAGCATGGCTGCTGGACATTCAGCAGGCTTACTCACTCGTTTCAGAACGCAGACTCCTGGTTTCACCAAGTGCATGGTCCCTGTGGATTTAGCAGACCTTGTTCAGCTGGTGCATCGCTGGAACTGGTGTTCTAGGTCACTTTCTGGCTTTTATCTAGTATTTTTCATGGAGGTGTTTTTTTGCCCTGTCTCTCCTAGCCATCATCTTAGGTTCTCCATCAATTTTTTTAATGAACTTAGATATTCATATATCAGTTCTTCTTAGAGAGTAAATCTATATAAAACCTCATAAAATTCCTATAAGTTAGGCGATATTATTAATAACTAAGTAGAGATGACAAATGACATTAATTTCAAAAGCCAGAATAGAACGGTCTTAGCTTAAAACAACAGAAATTTATTATCTCACAGCTCTGGAGGCTAGAAGTATGAAATCAAGGTGTCAGCAAGGCCATGCTTCCTCTGAAGTCTGTAGGAACTTCTATTCCATGCCTTTCTCTTGGCTTCTGATGGAGGTTTGCCAGTAATCCATGGTGTTTTCTTTCTCTGTCATTGTATGGCATTCTACCCTCTGTCTGTGTCCAAATTTCCTCTCCTTATAAGGACACCAATCATATTGGATTAAGGGCCCACCTACTTCAGTGTGACCTTATTTTAACCTGACTAATTCCTTCTGGAACATTATTTCCAAATAAGGTGACATTCTGAGGTACTGGCGATTAGAACTCCAGCATACCCTTTTTGGGGACACAATTCAATCTATAACAAAAACCCAGGATAAATAATTCCTCAGCTTATAAACTGAGGTTTAAAAGTGGTTGTTCTGTTGTTAATGAAGTTGAAATTTTTTTTAAAAAATTGATGGCTTGACAGCCTACCTTGCTGAAATGGGAAAGCTAATTATCAAATGTATTTGGAAGGGAAATGGGCCTTGAATAGCCAAAAACATCTTGAAAAAGAAGAATTAAGTAGGAGGATTCCTGCTTCCTGACTTTAAAGCATATTATAAAGCCACAGTGGTCAAAACAGCCTGGTACTGGCATAAAGATAGACAAGGATCCCCAGTCCAGTCAACTGGGACAGAACATTCTCTTCTTTTAAGTGGTACTTGGAGAACTGGATATCCAAATCCAAAAGAGTGAAAGAGGACCTCTATCTCATTCCATATACAAAAATTAACTCAAAAGGGATAAAAGACCTAAAATAAGAACTGGTACCATAAAACTCCTAGAAGAAAATGTAGGGAAATATCTTCAAGATTTACTGATAAGCGGTAGTGCTCTAGACCTTACATCCAAAGCACAAGAAATGAAATAAAAAAATAGATAAATGGGACCTCATCAAAATTGAATACTTCTGTGCTTCAAAGCACTTTGTCCAAAGGGTAAAAAGACAGCCGACTCAACTGGAAATCACATACCTGTTAAGGATTTGATATCCAGAATATATAAAGAAATCCTACAACTCAACAATAAAAAAACGAACAATCCAATTAAAAAATGGACAAAAGACACGAAAAGATATTTTTCCAAAGAGGAAGTACAAATGGCTAAAACCAAATGAAAAGATGCTCATCCTCACTAGCAATTAGGGAAATGCAAATCAAACAACAATGAAAGAGCATTTCACATTTATTAGACTGGCCACTATTAAACAAACAGGAAACTACAAGTGCTTGAGAGGATGTGGAGAAACAGAAACACCTATTCACTGCTAGTGGGAATGTAAAAATGGTACAACCACTGTGGAAAATGGCTTTGGCAATTCCTCAGAAAACTAAATAGAGTTGCCTTATGATTTGGCAATCTTTTTTTTTTTTTTTTTAATTCAGTTTTCTTGAAATACATTCACACATCATACAATCATCCATGATATGCAATCCACTGTCCACAGTATGATAACATAGTTATGCATTCATCACCACAATCTATCTCAACATTTTCCTTACATCAGAAAGAACCAGAACAAGAATAAAAAATAAAAGTGAAAAAAAAAAAACACCCAAATCATCCTCCCATCCCACCCCATTTGTCCTTTAGTTTTTATCCCCATTCCTCCACTCATCCATACACTAGATAAAGGGGGTGTGATCCACAAGGTCTTCAAAATCACTGTCACCCCTTGTAATCTACATTATTATAGGTTGGAGTTTGGTAGTGTCAGGTATTTACTTCTAGCTATTCCAATACATTAAAGCCTAAGAGGTGTTATCTATATAGTGCATAAGAATGTCCACCAGAGTGACCTCTCGACTCCATTTGGAATCTCTCAGCCACTGAAACCATTTCGTCTCATTTTGCATCCCCCTTTTGGTCAAGAAGATACTCTCAGTCCCATGATGCCGGGTCTACATTCATCCCTGGGAGTCATACTCTGCGTTGCCAGGGAGATTTACACCCCTGGGAGTTGGGTCCCACGTAGGGGGGAGGGCAGCAAGTTCACCTGTCGAGATGGCTCAGTTAGAGAGCAACAAAGAGGTACTCAGGGGGAGACTCTTAGGCACCATTACATACAACTTTAGACTCTCCTTTGTGGTAATGAGCTTCATAAGGGCAAGGTCCCATGCTCAAGGGCTCAGCACATCAAACCACCAGTCCCAATGTTTGTGACAACATACGCTAGGGGATCAGCATCTCAAAGTTTAGAGATAGGCCTTACAATTCAGGGATAGAGTTAAATGCTGTAAGAGCTTACAATCTAGGTACTATTACAATTATTGTGTCCACGTTAGGCTATGTTCTAAGATTCAATTCTGAGTTTACACATTGTAGTTAGTCCATATTGGTGAGGCATCATTGCTCTCACCATGTTTTCTCCAACACTTTTACTCCTATATATATATTTTCCTACAATTTTATAGACTTATATTCACATACCATATATTTATCCACAGTGTACAATCAGTTGTTCATGGTATCATCATAAAGTTGTACATTTATCACTACAATCAGCATTTGAACATACTGATTACTACAAGAAAAATTGTTTTTTTTTTAGCAATAAGAAAAAATGTTAAAAAGAAAAATAACATGTCATACAATACAATATTACTACTAAGGACAGCAAATAACACCACTACCAAGAATCCCATATTACTCCCCTATATCCCTTTCTCATATACATTTAGCAATGGCATATTGCCTTTGTTACATTTAATGGAGGTATATTACAATGTTACTGTTGACCATAGACTCCAGTTTGCTTTGATTATGTTTTTTCCTGAATACCATCCCTTTTTCAAATTTCTACATGGTTGACATTCATTTGCTTTCCCACATGCAAAAACATTTTTATATTTGTATATTTAGTAACAGTCATTGGCCACTCCAGCTTTTGCCACGTTATACAGTCCCAGTCTTTATCATCTATCTTTACCTCTGGTGTCATACATTCTCCTATCCCACCTCTTTCAGCTTTACTCACAGACATCTTTGTTCAGTGTACTTACAATACCGTGCTACCATCACACAGCATTATGCTATCTATTTCTGGATCTATGCGATCAATCCTAAACATTCTGTAGTCCTTCAGCATCAAATGGCTGATCTCTGCCCTTTTTCTATCTCCTGGTCGCCTGTTTGTCAGCTTTTAACTCCCAAAGTTTGTTCATTAATATCTGTTCATATTAGTGAGACCATACAGAATCTGTCCTTTTGTTTCTGGCTAACTTCACTCAACATAATGTCCTCAAGGTTCAGCCACATTATTACATGATCCATGTCTTTGTTCTGTCTTACAGCTGCATAATATTCCATCATGTGTATATACCACAGTTTGTTTATCCACTCGTCCTTTGATGGACATTTGGGCTGTTTCCATCTCTTGGCAATTGTGAATAATGCTGCAATAAACATTGGTTTACAAATGTCTGTGTGTGTCTTAAGTTTCAGTTCCTCTGAGTACATACCCAGCAATGGAATAGCTGGGTCATATGGCAAATCTATATTTAGCTTCCTGAGGAACCTCCATACTGTCTTCCAGAGTGGTTGCACCATTCTACATTCCCACCAACAATGAATAAGTGTGCCTCTTTCTCCACATCCTCTCCAGCACTTGTCATTTTCTGTTTTTTGGATAATGGCCATTCTGGTAGGTGTGAGATGATATCTCATTGTGGTTTTGATTTGCATTTCCTTAATAGCCAGTGAAGTTGAGCATTTTTTCATATGCTTTTGAGCCATTTGTATTTCCTCTTCAGAAAAATGTCTGTTCATGTCTTTTGCCCATTTTTTAATTGGATTGTTTGTCTTTCTGTTATTGAGATGCAGGATTGCTTTATATATTCGGGATATTAAACCCTTATCTGATATGTGGTTTCCAAATATCATCTCCCATTGTGTAGGTTGCCTTTTGATTTTTCTGACAAAGTCCTTTGATGTACAAAAGTGTTTAATTTTGAGGAGATCCCATTTGTCTATTTGTTCTTTGGTTGCTCGTGCCTTGGGTGTGAGGTCTAAGAAACCACCTCCTTTCACAAGATCTCTAAGATACTGCCCTACATTTTCTTCTAAGAGTTTTATGGTCTTGGTGCTAATGTTTAGGTCTTTGCTTCACTTTGAGTTAATTTTGGAATAAGGTGTGAGATGGACATCCTCTTTCATTCTTTTGGAAATGGATATCCAGTTCTCCAAACACCATTTATTGAACAGGCTGCTCTTTCCCAGTTGCTTTGGCTTCACTGCCTTATCAAAGATCAGTTGTCCATAGATGTGAGGGTCTACTTCTGAACACTCAATTCGATTCCATTGATCAGTATATCTGTCCTTATGCCAGTACCATGCTGTTTTGAGCACTGTAGCTTTGTAATATGCTTCAAAGTCAGGTAGTGTGAGACCTCCCACTTCATTCCTCTTTCTCAAGACATTTTTGGCTATTCGGGGCACCTTACCCTTCCAAATAAATTTAGTTATTGGTTTTTCTATTTCTGTAAAGTAAGTTGTTGGGATTTGAATTGGTATTGCATTGAATCTGTAAATCAGTTTAGGTAAAATTGCCATCTTAACTATATTTAGTCTTCAATCCATGAACATGGTATGTTCTTCCATTTTTTCAGGTCTTGTTCAATTTCTTTTAGCAGTTTCTTGTAGTTTTTGGTGTAAAGGTCTTTTGTGTCCTTGGTTAAGTTTATTCCTAAATACTTGATTCTTTTGGTTGCTATTGTAAATGTGATTTTTTTCTTGATTTCCTCCTCTTGTTGCACATTACTTGTGTATAGGAACACTACAGATTTTTGCGTGTTGATCTTGTAGCCTGCTACTTTGCTGTATTCATTGACTAGTTGTAGTAGCTTTGCTGTAGATTTTTCCGGATTTCCTACATATAGAATCATGTCATCTGCAAATAGTGAAAGTTTTACTTCTTCCTCTCCAATTTGGATGCCTTTTATTTCTTTTTCTTGCCTAATTGCTCTAGCTAGAACTTCCAGCACAATGTTGAATAGCAATGGTGATAGTGGGCATCCCTGTCTTGTTCCTGTTCTTAGAGGAAAAGCTTTCAGTCTCTCCCCACTGAGTGTGATGTTAGCTGTGGGTTTTTCATATATTGCCTTTATCATGTTGAAAAAGTTCCCTTCTATTCCTATCCTTTGAAGTGTTTTCATCAGGAAAGGATGTTGAATTTTGTCAAATGCCTTTTCTGCATCAATCGAGATGATCATGTGGTTCTTCTGCTTTGATTTATTGATGTGGTGTATTACATTAATTGATTTTCTTGTGTTGAACCAGCCTTGCATACCTGGAATAAATCCCACCTGGTCGTGGTGTATAATTCTTTTAATGTGCTGCTGGATTCGATTTGCGAGTATTTTGTTGAGGATTTTTGTGTCTATATTCATTAAAGAAATTGGTCTATAATTTTCTTTTTTTGTAGTATCTTTGCCTGGTTTTGGTATTAGGGTGATGTTGGCTTCATAGAAAGAGGTAGCTTTCCCTCTTCTTCAATTTTTTTGAAGAGATTGAGCAGGATTGGTACTAATTCGTTCTTGAATGCTTGGTAGAATTCACATGTGAAACCATCTGGTCCTGGGCTTTTCCTTTTTGGGAGCTTTTTGATGACTGACTCAATCTCTTTACTTGTGATTGGTCTGTTGAGGTCATCTATTTCTTCTTGAGTTAATGTTGGTTGTTTATGCTTTTCTAGGAAGTTGTCCATTTCATCTAAGTTGTCTAGTTTATTAGCATATAGTTGCTCATAGTATCTTCTCATTATCTCCTTAATTTCTGCAGTGTCGGTAGTTATATTTCCTTTACCATTTCTGATTGCATTTATTTGCATCTGCTCTCTCTTTTTTTTTGTTAGCCTAGCCAGTGGTCCATCGATTTTATTGATTTTCTCAAAGAACCAACTTCTGGTTTTGTTGATTCTCTCTATTGTTTTCCTGTTCTCAATTGCATTTATTTCTGCTCTAATCTTTGTTATTTCTTCCCTTCTGCTTGCTTTGGGGTTAGTTTGCTGTTCTTTCTCTAATTCCTCCAGGTGAGCAGTTAACTCTTCAATTTTTGCTCTCTCTTCTCTTTTAATATAGGCATTTAGGGCAATAAATTTCCCTCTCAGCACCACCTTTGCTGCATCCTATACGTTTTGATAAGTTGTGTTTTCATTGTCATTTGCCTCGAGGTATTTACTAATTTCTCTTGTAATTTCTTCCTTTACCCACTGGTTTTCTAAGAGGGTGTTGTTTAGCCTCCATATGTTTGTGAATTTTATGACCTTCTGCCTTTTATTTATTTCCAACTTCATTTCATTGTGGTCTGAGAAAGTGTTTTGTATAATATCAATATTTTTAAATTTGTTGAGACTTGCTTTGTGACCCAACATGTGGTCTATCCTAGAGAATGTTCCATGAGCACTTGAGAAAAAAGTGTATCCTGCTGTTGTTGGATGTAGTGTTCTATAAATGTCTGTCAAGTCTAGTTCATTTATCATACAATTCAACATCTCTGTTTCTTTAGTGATCCTCTGTCTAGATGTTCTATCCATTGATGAGAGTGGTGTATTGAAGTCTCCAGCTATTATTGTAGAGGTATCTATTTCTCCTTTCAGTGATCGCAGTGTTTGCCTCATGAATTTTGGGGCATTCTGGTTTGGTGCATAAATATTTATGACTGTTATGTTTTCTTGATGAATTGACCCTTTTATTAATATATAGTGTCCTTCTTTGTCTCTTTTAATTGTTTCACTTTTGAAGTCTAACTTGTCTGATATTAATATAGCTACTCCCGCTTTTTTCTGGTTGTTGTTTGGATGAAATATCTTTTTCCAACCTTTCACTTTCAGTCTATGTTTGTCCTTGTGTCTAAAGTGAGTTTCTTGTAGACAGCATATAGATGGGTCCTGTTTTTTAATCCATTCTGCCAGTCTGTGTCTTTTTATTGGGGAGTTTAATCCATTTACATTTAGTGTTGTTACTATAAGGGCAGTACTTTCTACTACCATTTTGTTTTTTGGAATTTATATGTTATATCTTATTTTTTCCTCTCCTTTTACCTTTCCTGATAATCTTCATTTCTGCACTCTTCTCCAACTCTCTCTCTCCTGTCTTTTCCTATCAGCCTGTAGCACTCCCTTTAGTATTTCTTGTAGTGCTGGTCTCTTATTCACAAACTCTCTCAGTGTCTGTTTGTCTGAAAATGTTTTAATCTCTCCCTCATTTTTGAAGGAAAGTTTTGCTGGATATAGAATTCTTGGATGGCAGTTTTTCTCTTTCAGTATCTTAAATATATCATGCCACTGTCTTCTTGCCTCCATGGTTTCTGCAGAGAAATCTGTACATAGTCTTATTGACTTTCCCTTGTATGTGATGGATTGCTTTTCTCTTGCTGCTTTCAGAATCCTCTCTTTGTCTTTGACATTGGACAATCTGACCAGTAAGTGTCTTGGAGTAGGTCTATTGGGATCTATTCTATTTGGGGTACGTTGTACTTCTTGATTCTCTAATTTTCTGTCTTTTATAAGAGTTGGGAAATTTTCAGTGAATATATCTTCTATTACTCTTTCTGCCCCTTTTCCCTTCTCTTCTCCTTCTGGGATACCCATAACACGTATATTTGTGCGTTTCATGTTGTCACTCAGCTCCCTAAGACCCTGCTCATATTTTCCCATTTTTTTCACCAGCTGTTCTTTTGTGTGTATGAATTCGAATGACCTGTCTTCCAGTTCACTGATCCTTTCTTCTGCCTGTTCAAATCTACTGTTGTGTCCCTCCATTGTGTTTTTCATCTCCTCCATTGTGGCCTTCATTCCCCATGAGTTCTGCCATTTGTTTTTTTAAGTTTATGAATTCTTCTTTATGGTCAGCCAGTGTCTTCTTTATATCCTTCAGCTCTTTTGCTATATCTTCCTTCATTTCATCAAATTTATTTAGCATTAGTTGCCTCCACTCCTGTGTCTCAGCTGAGCTATTAATTTGTTCCTTTGGCTGGTCCATGTTTTCGTGTTTCCTGGTATGGCTTGTTATCTTAAGTTGTCTAGGCATCTGATTCTCTTGATTAGTTTATTTTGGAGCTTGTTTTCTGTCTTTTACCTAGTGGTTTTCTTGTTGGTTGGCTTTGTTCTCTGGCCTCTGTTATTCAGTTCAACTTATTCTAGACCTCTAACTTAGGTTCTATTTAGTTGATCAGAATTTTTCCCCTCTTGTTTTTTCTGTTTCTTGCTCTGCCTCTATGCAACCTTTTTGTGAGTGGGTCTCCTTGGATATGGTCGACCCTAGTCAGATTTTCCCAGTCTAGTGAGGCCCAGGTCTCATTGGGAGGGTATGGAGTTTTCCTGAGAATGAGACCCTCCTATGAGGCCTTTAGAATTGGTGCTTTTCCTCTCCTGTCCAGCAGGTGGTGCTGGCCAGCCCGCAGCTCCCCCACCAGTGTAAGGAGGTATGGAGCCTTTAGTTCTCCTGGTGACTCTGAGCCTGTCAGGGGCGTGGCTGACTGAAGCTGGAATCTGAATTCCAGCCCCTGGGGTCTGAATTCCCAGAAGGAGGACTGCCAGTTGAGCTGGGCCTCCCTCCACTCTCCCAATCCTCAGACCTCCAGTTGTCTCTCAGGGGCACTATTCCCTTCTCCTCTCTCCTCTTTGGGGCCTCTCAAGGTAGATTCCTTGGTCAGCCTGAGTTACCAATTAAAGATGGGGCTGGAGGCCTTCAGTAGTGAATACGGAATTCAAAGACACTGTGGGTACTCTGTCTCCCCTCAAGCCCAGCCTAGTCCCTCAACCTGGGCTTTCCGATAGAAAATAACCACATATATTACTTTTATATAAAAAAAAAAAAAAAAGTAGAAAAGAAATCAAGAAAAAGAAAAAAGGGAAAAAAAAAAGAGTCTCTTTTAAACGTCTTTCCCCAGACTGGAAGTTTTGTCAGTGTCAGAATAGAGCATTTAAAGATACGCTTTGGGCTATTGTCTGATAATTACTCTCCAACCGCTTCAGTTCCACCCCTGCCAGGGGCTACTGAAATGCAGAGATAAGGGATCAGTTAGAAGCCAGAAGGGACAAAATATAAGGGAAAAAAAAATGGCTTTTTTGGAGTCTGGGAATGGGTGCCCGCTTTTACGTGCCCCCACTTCTTGGAGCCCAGCCCTTCTTTAGCACCCCAGCTCCCAAAGTTAGTTAATTAATTTGTTAATTAATTCTGCAGTTGAGGCTGGGTTGAGCCTTCCTTCTTGCCCTCAGCAGATTGCTGTTTTTTGGTTCTTTTTTCCCCCCCTTTCAGGAAGCCGGCAGCAAGACAGTCTGTGAGGTCTGGGTGGGGAGGGGCGCCAGACCCCTGGTCCGGGGAACTTACAATGTTCGCTGCGATCTCAGCTTTTCCTCCAATTCCAAACTTGAGTCCAATGTGTGACTGGTTACTGGAGACCCCGAAAACGCTGTTTTATATAGTTCTTGGGTAACTGCCAGCTGCTCTAGGGGAGAGACGAAATTCTGCTCCTCACCACTCTGCCATCTTGCCCCGCCTTGATGATTTGGCAATCTTACTACTTGGTTATATATCCAGAAGAAGTGAAAGCCCGAACACATCTGCACATCAGTGTTCACAGCAATTCAAGATCGGCAAAAGATGGAAACAATCCAAGTGTCCATCAAACAAAGAATGGATAAACAAAATGTGGTATATACATACAATAGAATATTATTCAGCAGTAAGAAGGAATGAACTCCTGATGCATGCAACAACGTGGATGAACCTTGAGGGCATTATATTAAGTGAAATAAGTCAGACACAAAAAGACAAATATCATATGATCTCACTAATATGAACTAATTATACTAAGTAAACTCATAGACATAGAATCTAGAATAAAGGTTGCTGCGAGAGAGAATGAGGCTAGAGAATGGGGAGTGGTTGCTTAAGATGTGCAGAATTTTTACCTAGGTTGAATTTAAATGAGTAGAAATGGATAGCAGTGATGATAGGACATTACGTGAGCATAACTGATGGTGTGGAATTGTGTGTGAATGTGGTAAAAATGGGAAGTTTAGAGTCATATATGTCACCAAAAGCAAAGCCAGAGGTTAAAACATGGGACTATTTAACTCAATAAATCTTGTGGTGGATGATGAGTATAACTACTAGTACAAATATAAAAAATTTCTTTCATTAACTAGAACAAGGAGTTAACAACAGACTGGTATATGGGGAAAAAACACACCTATTGCAAACTATCAACTGCATTTAACAAAATATCTTAATATTCTTTCATCAACAGTAGCCAGTGTAACCATAACAATGCTAGGGATCAGTGAGGGGGAATAAAGGGTATGGGATGTTTTGGGTTTTCTCCTTTTTTTCTTTTCTCAGAGTAATGAAAATGCTCTAAAATTAATTGTGATGAATGGACAACTATGTGATAATGTTGTGAGCCACTGATTATATACTTCGGATATATGGTGTGTGAATATATCTCAATAAAATTCCATTAAAAAAGAAAAAAAAGAAAAAGTAAATGCCAAGGTTTTCTGGATTCATTTTGCAGAGCTTATGTAGAACTTAATTCCCATGCAAACCTTAAAAAATTTTTTTGGATTGGACATGTTCAGGAAAACAAAAGAATTTGATCTTTTAAACAAGTCAGCAAGGTATAAAGTATAGATTCAGGGATATTATATACTACTATTTTGTGGAGGCAGTTCAATTAGGTACTGAAATAGGAAGTGCTACACCTAGTTAAGTCACCTGTCCAAGTTCACAAAGCTAGTAAATGCCAGTAAGTGTTAGGCTGTGAACTCAGAGGACTGATTCTAAAGGTAGAGCTTTTGATCAATGGCACCAACCAAGATGGAGGGAACTAACTACAGCCTTTCTCTCCCACTGATTTTGGACAAAATGCAAAAAGTGATTACCTGAGGACTCTGAAAAGTAAACAATAGCAGGCAGATTGGGGATGGAAGTCAAAACTTGCATAACTGCCCTTAACTAGGGCCAGTCCCAGTTGCAAACTGCACTTAAAAACTTAACTGCAATATACACCAAGTCTCAGACTATTTTCTGAATGATGCATGTGCTGGGCATGTCCAAACAGTATAGCATAAGATGAGCCACCAATCAATGAAGGGGAGAAGAAATTACACTGAACTTAACAGACAGATTGACTGCTAACACAAACAAACAAATTAACATTCTCCAGAGGATTTTAATAGGACCCAGAGTCTCACAATATAATATTCAAAGTGTTCAGAATATAATTCAAAATTACTTGACATACAAAGAACCAGGAAAATTTGACCAATTCTCATGGGAAAAGACAAGCAACAGATATCAACCCAAGGTGACCCAGATATTGAAACTGTCAAAAAATAATTTTCAGCAGCTATTATATTCATCTTCCATGATATAAAGGCCAATACTTCTTAAATGAATAGAAAAACAAAAGTTTAGAAGAGAAACAGACACCATTTTAAAAAAACTATCAAATGGAAATTTTAGAATAAAAAAATGCTATATCTGAACAAAAATTTTTTTCTGGATACACTCAAAAGCAGAATAGAGATGAAAGATGAAAATAGTCAGTGAACTTGAAGATAGAACAATAGAAACAATCTGAAGAATATGGAGTAAAAACAATTTAAAACATGAACAGTGTCAGGGGCCTGTTGAAAAATAACAAAAGAACTAACATTCATTTATCATAGGAGTTCCAGAAGGAGAGGAGAAAGGGACTGGTGCATAGAAAATATTTGGAAAAATAATGACTGATAATTTCCCCAAATTGGCGAAAAACAATTTAGAGATTCAAAAAGCTCAGTGAACCCCCCCCCCCAAATATTCAAAGAAAACCACTCCTGGAAACAACCATAATTTGGTTTGCTGAAACCAAAGTTAAAGAAAAAAGATCTTCAAAGTATCCAGAGAAAAATGATACATCACACAAAAGAAAATAGCAATTTGAATGACTGTGGATTTCTTCTTAGGAACCATGGAGCCAGAACAAGTGGAATAATATTTTTTTTAAATGCTGAAAGAAAAGACTGCCAACACAGAATTCTGTTTCTAGTGGAAATATCCAACAGAAATGAAGGTGAGGTAAAGACATTTTTTTTTCTGCCAGCAGACCTGTTCCAAAAATTATAGCTCTTAACTGCTGACAACACAACAGTGATCAACACTAATATAATATTATGAATCAGATGTTATTCTAAAAACTTCACATGGTCTTAACTCACTTAATCCAAGGAGACTGGTACTCTTAAAATATCATCATTGTCCAAATGAGAAAACCAAAACAAAAAAGAGATTAGTAAATGGGAGAGCCAGAATAGAACAAAGCACACTGGCTTCACATACCATGTTCTTAACCATTATAGGCCTACCTTGTTTTAGTGGGCTTCACTTTATTTTACGTCACAGATACAGCATTTGTTTTTTGTTTTGTTTTGTTTTCTCCCAAATTCAAGTTTTGTGGCAACCCTGCATCAAGGAGGTGTATCAGTACCATTTTTCCAATAGCATGTGCTCACTTTGTGTTTCTGTGTTACACTTTGGTAATACTCACAATATTTCAAACTTTCTCATTATTATTTTATTTGTTATGGTGATCTGTGATCTGTGACATTACTAATAGTTTTTGTAATTGTTTTGTATAATTCACTGGAGAGGATGGCGAACTTAATCCATAAATGGAATGTGTGTTCTGTCTGCTCCAAAGACCAGCTGTTCCCCCTCTCTCTCTGTCCTCCAGCCTCCCTATTCCCTGAGACGCAGCAATACTGAAATTAGGCCAACTAATAACCCTACAATAGCGTCTGAGAGTTCAAGTGAAAGGAAGAGGCACATATCTCTAACCTTAAATCAAAAGTGAAAACTGATTAAGTTTACTGAGGAAGGCATATTGAAAGCTGACATAAGTTGAAAGCTAGGCCCCTTTGCCCAAACAGTTATCAAAGTTTGTAAATGGAAAGAAAAATTTCCTAAAGGAAGTTAGAAATGCCACTCCTGGGAACACATGAAAAAGAAAGAGAAAAAGCCTTATTGCTGATATGGAGAAAGTTTTAGAGGTCTGGATAGAAGATCAAACCAGCCACAACATTCCCTTAAGCCAAAGCCTAATCCAGAGCAAGGTTCTAACTCTCTTCAATTTTATGAAGGCTCAGAATGGTGAGGACACTGCAGAAGAAAATTCTCAAGCTAGCAGGGGGTGGTTCGTGAGGTTTAAGGGAAGAAGCTGTTTCCATAACATAAAAGTACAAGATGAAGCAGCAAGTGCTGATGTAGATGCTGCAGCAAGTTATCCAGAACATTGATGAGGGTGGCTACACTAAACAACAGATTTTCAATATAGATGAAACAGCCTTCTATTGGGAAGAAGATGCCATCCAGAAGATTTTCATAGCTAGAGAGGAGAAGTCAAAGTATGGCTTCAAAGCTTCAGAAGACAGGCTGACTCTTTTCTTAGGGGCTAATGCAGCTGATGACTTTAAGTTGAAGCCAATGCTCATTTACCATTTCAAAAATCCTAGTGCCCTAAGCATTATGCTAAATCTACTAAATCTACTCTGCCTATGCTCTATAAAAGAACAACAAACCCTGGGTGACCACACATCTATTTACAGCGTAGTTTATTGAATATTTTAAACCCACTGTTGAGATATACTGCACAGAAAAAAAGATTCCTTTCAAAGAATTACTGCTATTGACAAGGCACCTGGTCATCCAAGAGCTCTGATGGAGAGGTGCATCATGATGAATGCTGTTTTCATGCCTACTAACACAACATCCATTCTGCAGCCCATGGATCAAGGAATCATTTTGACTTGGAAGACTTATTATTTAAGAAATACATTCACAAGGCTTTAGCTACCATACATAGTGATCTCTCTGATGGGTCTGGGCAAAGTACATTGAAAACCTTCTTTAAGGGATTCACCATTCTAGATTCCATTAAGAACATTCATGATTCACGGGAGGAGGTAAAAAATATCAACATTAACAGCAGTTTGGAAGAAGTTGATTCCAACCCTCATGGATGACTTTGAGGAGTTCAAGATGTCAGTGGAGGAAGTAACTGCAGATGTGGTGGATATGGCAAGAGAACTAGAATTAGAAGTGGAGCCTGAAGAAGTGATTGAACTGCTGCAATATCACAGTAAAACTCACGGATGAGGAGTTGCTTCTTATGGATGAGTAAAGAAAGTGGTTTTTTGAGATGGAATGTAATCCTGGTGAAGATGCTGTGAACATTGTTGAAATGACAACAAAGGATTTAGAATATTACATCAACTTAGTTGATAAAACAGTGGGAGGGTTTGAGAGGAATGACTCCAATTTTGAAAGAAGTTCTACTGTGGTTAAATTGCATCAAACAGCAACACATACTACAGAGAAATTTTTTGTAAAAGGAAGAGTCAAACGATGCTGCAAACTCCATTGTTGTCTTATTTTAAGAAATTGCAACAGCCACCCCAACCTTCAGCAACCACCACCCTGATCAGTCACAGCCATCAACATCGAGGCAAGACCCTCCATCAGCCAAAAGATTACAACTCTCTGAAGGCTCAGATGGTGGTTAGCATTTTTTTAGCAGTAAAGTATGTTTTAATTAAAGTATGAACATTGTTTTTTTTAAGACAAAATGCTATTGTACACTTAGACTACAGAATAATATAAACATAACTTTTACATGCACTGGAAACCAAAATATTTGTATGTCTTGCTTTATTGAGATATTTGCTTTATTGCTCATCTGTAACCGAATCTGCAATATTTCTGATGTATGTTTTTACTTCATATTACCTCTCAAGTTTCTTGTGCAAAAATAACTAGAGTATATGAAGTTAATCAAGTAGCTGAAGACCATTTGAAACATTTGATTTAGTGATTAAAAAATTATTTTTGTTCAAATGTTGTTTTTTAGAGATAAAAGTAGGAAGGTAGTATACCAACCTAATGCATTACTTTACTTGGAAAAAATATCATCAGAACTAGGGTGACACACTGCTTTATCAACAGCAACCATAAGAACATTTTTTGAGTACTTACTATGTGCCAGAAATTGTTTTGGGGGCTAAGGATGTAAAAATGAATAAGATAAAGCACCTGCTCTTAAAGATTGTCTAGAAAGTAGGTAAGACAGATGAGTAAATAACTAAATTTTAACACAGCAAGTCATGTTATAATAGAAGCACGTATGAAACCCAAAGAAAATACAAGATACAAGGATGTAGAAAGAAAGCATCAATCTAATCATGGAATTTGTTATAAAAATGATTATTAAAAGAAGGCTTTGAGAAGCACATAAAATGAACATGTAGGGAAATATTCCATTGTTCCATTTTCATAACTGATATAGACTACTAACTCTGTTCCATATTTGTAAATAAACTCTCCAGTCAAACTGACAATGAACAGAAAGAAAAGCCAGTAGAAGCTGTTTACATGTCATGTATAGGTTTTAACTTTCAAAACCTTCAGAATAAAGATGGATCTATTCCAAAATACTCTGAATCAGCTCCTGCTGATTCATTTTCCACTCACTCAGCAAGCAATCAGCAGCACATTGCCTTATAATTATGGCAAAACAGAAGGTAGAAGAGGAATTAATTCAGAAAAGACTTTTAATAAGATAAGATGTGTTACTTCTCTCCTGGATCAAGAAAGCTATATTCAATTTACAGAGTTACCTTAACAGTTTCAAAGGAAAATTTCTCCAGTTAATGTATGGAATCCTTAAGGTGGGGACATGTCTCATTTTTCTATTTTTAGTATCTCTAATGTTCAAGGGGCCTGGTAAATAAACATATTGTGTTTGCTGAATTACATTTGTTATAAAAGAATTAATAGATGATGTTTTAGTTCTTTCTTGACTATACACCTTATATTCCAGAAAGAGTTCTGTTATGTTCAAAAACCACTCCTAAATTCCATAGGAAAAATGGGATCAAATGTGACCCTTAACCTCATATGTGTAGATGATACAAATTGGGCTTGCAAAAAAGAATAGAATAAAAGAATCAACTTGAGTTCCTTAAAGATCAGCATCAATTTTTATATTTAAAATCTCTATCACATGCTACTTTCTTTTTTTGCTTTTATTAAAATTAAATCTCATAAAATATAGTGCATGTGACAGTGAAGAGAATACGGAACTAATGACCCATTCACATTTTCTAGTGGTTGTGTTTCAAGTGGCTACCATTATTTGGACATAAACTTAGTCTAAGTAACAGAAAGAACATTATGACTCATATTCCATACAATTAAATGGATTTATTTACTTTTTAAAATTCATATTGCACAAAAATATATAAATGGCTATAAATAATAATTGTGAAACACTGAAATTATAAGGTTACCACATATCTGTAGGTTGCTCTGTGATCAAGTGATTATTAATCAACAGATTCATTAAATTAACAGACTCAAAGTTGACACTTCTATCTTTAACTTAAATGATGTATGTTGTCTTCATTAAGGGGCTTTTAGTCTAAGAGTTCCTTAAGAAATAGTAACAAATAAATAACTAAACTATCAGATTGAGGAGAGATGTGTCAACAAAGGCAGAGTTTTAAAAACAGTAATCTAATATAATATAAAATAAACTGCTGTCAATAGCGAAAATATTATACATTTGAATCAGTTTTTTTTTCATGATCACACATCTCCAATGACTATTTACAAATTATAATAAAAGCTTCCAACTTGTTATTTCAATAAACTCTATTTGGAATAATTAAATCAGTATTTAGCAACAATTAATATTAATTAACAATTAATATCAATTGATTACAAAAATCACAAAAAAGAATAACTATATCTCAATAAACTGGACTGTTCTCTGGATTAGAATTGACAACTTTTAGTAGAATATAACTTTAGCAGTAAAATAATATTCAGTAATATAAATATAAAAGTTATGGTCATAATATGCAAAAAAAAAAAAAGAAAGAAAAAAAGCATTGAAGGAAGCTATGGCCAAAATTTAGCCACACAAGGTACTAAGACTCTTAACCCTGGGAAAAAGAAGGGGCAAATGTAAGTGTTCTTAGGTTTTTCAATCTATTGCAGTGAGTAGTGGTATGGAATTAATTTTCTTTGCAGTGCTGTTTGTGACTTTCTTACCTAGAGAGCATGCCCAGAGGTGTAACATTAAGTGATCCCATCAGCATTGCCAGGGCCATACCTGGTGCTTCCCGTTCTATTACTTCTTTTGTGGCCTGCAATTAAAGATTAAATAGCACTGAGTGAAATTAGGCAAACAGAAGGAAGGAAGAGTAGTAAAATTCACTTAAAAATAACTATAAATTGTGCTTTCTACAAACCATAATTTGTAGTTCTCCAAATGTTATTTTTTAAGGCATCAGTACTCAATTCTTTGTGATCACTGAGTAAATGCTGAAGACAAGGAAAATCCAGAGAATTTTTTATTAGCAGTTCTTTCTTATCCCTTATAGCTCAGAAGTATTTGATAGAATTCTCATCTCTCCTAATAACCTAAATTTAAAAAAAAATGAAGCCTCAGACTGCTCAAAAATCTCCATAGGTTTTCCTAGGGTAAGAAATCTGGATATTTTTCTCTGTTTATTACTCTTGCAATAATTAATTCCTGAAAACCTGAGATCATCTTATATCCCTCCTAGCTCTATTATGTTCTGATATGATCAAAATGAACTCAAGAAATCAGAAAGTCATTGTTCCCTCATGTACTGGCTAGAAGAAAAACTCTAGATATATCATCTTCTACATCTTCAATATAAATTAATTACTTGATTATTTTTTAAAAGAAGTTATTAAGTGATAGGCTTTAACCAAATACTAGGAATTTTACGATAAGGCATTCTTAAGACAAAGTGTAGTTAAACCTGTAATATGCTAATGAAGGAGACAGGGAAATTTCATTTTCTAAGGGCCAATCAAAATAGGAATATATTTTTCATACTGTAATGGTCAAGATGGATTTTCTACTAAAAGTTGGGGATGAAATAGATGACAATTCATTTCTAGTCTGGTTTCTATAAATGAAGTAGGTCACAATAATTGGAAACAAAAGGGGAATAACGTTTGCAAAATAAGGTATTTCAGTTATTAAGAATAGCAAACAAAATGAAAAGTAAATGATGGAGGAATATAAGGAAAAGTTGGTATTTCAATATTTCATTGGAAGTTGAGGGATGGTCCCAAATTAGAATGCAGCTCTGGGCAAAATTTAGCTTGAGGATTTGGCAAAGCAGTTAAAATCAACCTGGCCATTGAAACAAAGAATGCCCTCAGAAAAATGGAAACAAAACAAAACAAAACTTTCTACCAGGGCATAAAGGAAACCACTCAATGTTGACAGGGCTTTGGGGACCTCAGTGGCCTCTTCCCCATAATCTCTTTAAATGCAAAAGGTGAAACTGAATTTTTTAAAAATGGGGAAACATGTAAAGCTCTTGTCAATAATGGGGCCACACCTTCAAATCTGAATCCCACACTGTTAAAACAGTCCCTCAGAGTCAAAAGCAAATTACGATAGTGGGGGTTAGCAAAAAAGCCCAAGGGGGATATTTATCCCAACCAATCCAAACTTCCTTATGCATTTTAACCAAAAATGTTCCTTTTTGCTTTGTAACTCTGCCTCCATAAATCTTCTGGGAAGAGATCTGCTATCAAAAATGAGAGGCATGTAGACCCGGCATCGTGGGATGGAGAACATCTTCTTGACCAAAAGGGGGATGTGAAAGGAAATGAAATAAGCTTCAGTGGCAGAGAGATTCCAAAACGAGCCGAGAGATCACTCTGGTGGGCACTCTTACGCACACTTTAGACAACCTTTTTTAGGTTCTAAAGAATTGGGGTAGCTGGTGGTGGATACCTGAAACTATTAAACTACAACCCAGAACCCATGAATCTCGAAGACAGTTGTATAAAAATGTAGCTTATGAGGGGTGACAGTGGGATTGGGAATGCCATAAGGACCAAACTCCACTTTGTCTAGTTTATGGATGGATGTGTAGAAAAGTAGGGGAAGCAAACAAACAGACAAAGGTACCCAGTGTTCTTTTTTACTTCAATTGCTCTTTTTCACTCTAATTATTATTCTTGTTATTTTTGTGTGTGTGCTAATGAAGGTGTCAGGGATTGATTTAGGTGATGAATGTACAACTATGTAATGGTACTGTAAACAATCGAAAGTACAATTTGTTTTGTATGACTGCGTGGTATGTGAATATATCTCAATAAAATGATGATTAAAAAAAAAAAAAAAAAAAAAATGAGAGGCATGATTTGCTTTTCCCCAAAGGGAGGATTCTTTTTAGAATTTCCTGAAGATACTGAGACAGACTTTATATGCTCTTTGCAAACTCTATTAGATGTTGAGAATGAGGAAATTACTCATGACACCACTGACCTATCTGCTATACTAGAATCTCTATGGGCTATATTCAGTATCAAAGTAGGGAGACTCCAAAGTGCCCAATCTATAAAAATGCGGATAGACACATCCAAATCCTTACCAAGACTTCCTCAACAGCCACTTAAATGGGAGGCCATTGCCAGCCTAACCCCAATAGTTAAAGACCTAGTATCTCAAGGACTAATTATTCCCTGCACTAGTCCTAGTAACACTCCTATTTTACCTTAAAGAAACCTAATGGTTGTGGGACAGTTTGTTCAAGATTTAAGAGCCACTGACAAATTAGTCATCCCTCATTTTCCTGTAGTTCCAAATCCAAATCCCCTGTTGTCCCAGGTTCTTCCTCATTCTAAATGATTTATGATTGTAGATCTGTATTTGGCTTTCTTCAGCATTATGGTAGATCCAGATAGTCAATATCTATTTGCATTCATGGGGGATAATCAGCAATATTCTTGGACAGTTATGTCTCAAGGCATTGCAGAGGCACCTTCTTATTTCTCTCAAATGTTACATCAGGTTCTGAGTGCCCTACAATTTTCTAATGGCTCTACTCTATTACAATATGTGGACTATTTATTGCTCTGTCCCTCTACTAAAGAGAACTCCTTAAGAGAGTCTATTTACTCCAATAGCTAGCTCAAAAGGACATGAAATCTCCAAGGAAAAACTATAGCTTACTCAAGAAATAGACAATTACTTGGGTCATGATTTAAATGCTGAAGGAATTTACCTATCAGCCAAAAGAATAAAAATGATCCGGGAATTCCCTAATTCCATGACAATTAAGGTGACTCCTTGGGCTGGCAGGTTATTGCTGACTCTGTAGTCCAAATATTTTTATATTGGTATCATCTCTTTATGAATTAACTAGAGGCAATAAAACTGAATCTTTACCTTGGGATGACTCTCATAAACAGGACTTTGAACAAGATGGCCTTATTAGCCCCTCCAGCATTTGGAATCTGAATCATTTGGGACTACCAAATTATTCCAAGCAATTTAGTCTATTCATTCATGAAAGAAATGGACAAGCTCCTGGCTTACTAACACAAAAACATGGGGAAAAAGTAAGACCTGCTGCCTACTATAGCATACAATTAGATACTGTGGCTTGAGCACACCCTGCCTGTTTAAAAGTAGTAGCTGCAGCTGCAAATAGCTGAAGCATCTGCAGGAATATTGGGTAATGATGTATATTTACAAAACCCTCATACTGTCCAAAGCCTCTTAAAGTCTGAATTTACTCAGCATCTATGCTGCAACTGATTGACTTCTACAATATCCTTTTACTCTCACCTTCTAATTTAATTATAAAAAGACACAATATCCTTACCCATGCCATCCCACTGCCTTTGCCAGATGGATATCCTTGTAACTGTAAACCGATTATCTCTCAGTTAATGACTCCTCGTCCTGACTTACAAGAAATACCATTGCATAACCCTGACATTCTTTTTGCTGATGGATCCTGTGTCTGAGGAATTAATGGGAAATTTCAAGCTGGATATGCAATCACAACCCAATTCAAATTAATTGGATGAGGTAACTTACCTCAATTTACCTCAGCTCCCAAAGCAAAACTATATGCTCTTACTAGAGCTTGTATATGGTCATCTCAAAAACAGTTAACATTTATTCTGACAGCCAAGATGCTTTTGGAGTTATCCGTGATTTTGGAATGATACAGAAACAGAGGAGTTTCCTTACCTCAATTAGATCCCCTACAAAGAATGGATAACTAGTGACTTACTGTCATCTTACTTTCTCAATCTACTGCTATTATTAAAATTGAAAGAATAATGGAAAAAAAAACAAACAACAAACCCAAAAAACAGAAAACCCAAAACAACAACAACAATAACAAAAAACCCAGAACCAGAATAACAAGGAAATACTTGAGCAGATTTCGTGCAAGGAAATCACCTGCAGATGTACTCACTTGATTTTCTCATTTAGAAACATCAATTCCTAATTTTAATCAAATATGCTCAGAGTACCTGAAGGTAAAACAAGAAAAGGCCCTATGGCTAAAAAACAAACTTGGCTAGATAAAGGATGCATTTTTAATTCCAGAAGACTTTTTTTGGGACAGTAAGGATGGCTGTTTGGTACTTCCTGAATCTTTAAAGGGATCAGTCCTTAAAACTTTATATTCCTTCTCTTGCCACAGTACCAACAAAATGGATCAAATACTAAACAAATATTGGTGGGTAAATTTTCATAAGGCTGCTACCCACATTTACAATAAATGCATAATTTTTCCACAGCACAACCTGAGAATAAACCATCTCAGTTGCTAGAGATTATACATCGCCACCCTCTGACCTCTTTGAGCATCTACAATTAGACATCCATTCAACTGCCACCCAGCATGAACTGTAACTGCTTATTCTAAGGATGGACAGAAGCTTTTTCTTGTTGTAAGGTAGGTGCTATAACAGGTGCTAAAAAACTTTTAGAAAATACATTCCCCACCTGGGGAGTGCTTCAATTATTTCTAGTGACTGAGATATTCATTTTACTGGGCAGGTCATTAGAGCTGTAATTAAGATTCTACAAGCAAGTTGGCATTATCATTGTCCCACCATCTTCATTCCTCTAGAAAGGAGAGAACAAATGGCGTATTAAAACTTAAACTGTCTAAATTAACTGAGGAAACCTGGTTACCTTGGCCTAAAGTTCTTCCACTAGCCCGTATGGTCATTTGGAACATACCTTTTAGGAAACATAAACTTTCTTCCTAAAAATTATCACTGGAAGATCTATGTCAATTGGCCTCCATCTTAACATTAATTCCCTGCTTTCCCAGCAGGAAATAATGCAATTTTGTAAATCTCTAATGACTTAAATGCAAAAGATTATCTCCAATAGATGATGGACACATTTACAGATCTGAATTTCCCTCAGACTCCTTGCAGCCTAACTTCTGGTGATTGATATCAATGCAAAACAGCCCTTGAGCCATATCGTGAGAGACCTTACCAGGAATTCTTAACTTCTGATACTGCAGTCAAACTAGAAGGGATTGAATGTTGGGTTCACATTTCACAACTTAAAAGGGCTCCACCTTCCAACAATTGGACCTGTGACCAAACTGAAGACCTACCACTAAAATTTACTACGATGAGAAGTACATGCTTGATGAGGTGGACAGCTTCCATCCAAGGTCACAGAACAAAACTATATGAACCCATATGTTCCTGTCATATTTGTTATCATATTATTCTTGATAATTACTGTTGCATTTCTGTTGTTTCCATGCCCCTTTTGCACAACTTTTCCATCTTGCTTAGGTAAGTCTACCACCAAAAATATTTAAACTCTTCTTGTTTGTCTCTTTCTTGTTTCTTGACATGACCTGGAAAGATAATGCTATCATTTGTTTTTCCCAGGCTACTGCAAAATGTGGGGGGAATCTAACTGCTTGTTGGACCTGCCATCACAAAGCATGATCTGTACATGATGCCAGAGACCCAACTGTTTAATCCATGACTAATCACTCTCTGGTCCCAAGAGCCAACTTTAAAATATCACTTGTCCTTTATCTCTCTCTCCTTTCTATTGAGTAAGGATCGCTACCACAGGACTGATTTCCCCTGCCTCGCGTTTGTTCAAATAACAGGAAGGCTGGTAGAGAGTCCTGCCTCAATGTCGATGGCTGCTGACTGCTCAGGGTGGTGGTTGCTGAAGGTTGGGGTGGCTGTTGCAATTTCTTAAAATAAGACAACAATGAAGTTTGCAGCATCGTTTGACTCTTCCTTTTACAAAAGATTTCTCTGTAGCATGTGATGTTTGATAGCAATTTACCCACAGTAGAACTTCTTTCAAAATTGGAGTCATTCCTCTCAAACCCTGCCACTGTTTTATTATATTTATTACACATTTATATAACATATATTGTATAATATATATGTTATATATTTATATTATATATTTATTATAAGTTGATGTAATATTCTAAATCCTTTATTGTCATTTCAACAATGTTCACAGCATCTTCACCAGGATTACATTCCATCCTAAAAAAACACTTTCTTTACTCATCCATAAGAAGCAACTCCTCATCCGTGAGTTTTACTGTGATATTGCAGCAGTTCAATCACTTCTTCAGGCTCCACTTCTAATTCTAGTTCTCTTGCCATATCCACCACATCTGCAGTTACTTCCTCCACTGACATCTTGAACTCCTCAAAGTCATCCATGAGGGTTGGAAGCAACTTCTTCCAAACTGCTGTTAATGTTGATATTTTTTACCTCCTCCCGTGAATCATGAATGTTCTTAATGGAATCTAGAATGGTGAATCCCTTAAAGAAGGTTTTCAATGTACTTTGCCCAGACCCATCAGAGAGATCACTATGTATGGAAGCTAAAGCCTTGTGAATGTATTTCTTAAATAATAAGTCTTCCAAGTCAAAATGATTCCTTGATCCATGGGCTGCAGAATGGATGTTGTGTTAGTAGGCATGAAAACTGGTATGATTTTGAAGTTTTCTGAGAAGAAATAATACTTTCCATGTCATAGATGACTTAGGAGGTTTACAAGTTCTTATAAGGGACCTTAAAATCTTAAATCAAGCAAGGGGATGTTAATGAGTGCAATCTTAAAGTCGTTCTTTGGACAGGGTTAATATTTATTTCCATACCTGCTTGACAAGTTACATAAGCAATGGTTGATATTTAAGGAGTTTGGGAGCTCCACAAAAATGATATACTCCAAGTTATAGTATAAATTTATTTAAGGGCAAAGGAGGGAAAGAGTAACATATAGCTGAGAGTTTTCAAACTTCTAAGAGTGTATAAACTTACTATCACTCAGTACATGAAAACTAATTGACAAATTACATATGAGGAGAACTGCCTAAAAGATGCAGTTCATTAAAAATTTTTAGATCCTCTAAAATATACCATTGGATTGGGCTAGACCACCAAAGAGTGGTCTACCTGGAATGCCTCATTTTCATGTTTCATAGAATTTGTTTCAGTGAACTTTGTTTTTGTGGTATGCAACTGGGTCCATTAAACAGCTCTGTGAAACTAATATTTACATTAAGATCACATTGCACTGTGGTCTTCTTTAGGAGGACCTTGATAGGAGAAATTTTCTCTCAGATCTCATGATTAGGATGGGTACTGTTCTGTGCTACCAGTTTGTTTTAAAGTTATTATGCTTGTGGCGCCAGCCTTCCGCGTGTTTGGCTGGACGCCCCATCTTGCAAGATCGTAAATAAATTCTTTTCTCCTCCAGAACCGAGAGAGCGTTTATTCCCTTACAGGTACCACTTTATTTCCGACAACTTGGGGGCTCGTCCGGGATCCAAAACTTCGGAGGGGGACCCCCGAGGTGGACAAAGGGAAGGCGCGCCCCGCTGATTGAGCGGTCTCGGACTCCGCCATTGGGGGCCCATCTCCGGCAGCTAAAGGGCCCGAGACCAGATGCTTGGATCTGCCGGTTGTGGATGAGAAAAGGGGGAAAAAGAAAAGGCCTGCCTCTGGTTAACCAGGCAACTCCATGCACGGACCAAGCGTATACTAGTTTGTGTGTACTCTAAAGCTGGGCAATTGTGTGCAGTTTCACAATAGTGTGAAAAATGAAAAAAAAAAAAAAGGCACCGTGGACTGCTGGCTCAGACCCTGCCTCTTGAATTTGCTGCCCATTGACATCAGCCTGGCAGCTGGGTTCTGATCCAGTCGTGGAAAGAATCCAAACTTCAACCGATCTGGGAAGGACCCTATCAAGTCTTGCTGACAACTAAGACGGCAGTCCGAACGGCAGAAAGAGGCTGGACTCATTACACACGAGTGAAGGGACCGGTGCCTGAACCAGACGATAAGTATCCAGCAACTCAACCTGAATCCTGGAAAGTGACTCCTACCTCAGATCCCCTAAGGATCACTTTAAATAGGCAACAGTTAAAGGAACATATTAGAAGGGAGAAAGGGCTGGATTAAACCCTATGTTTGCATTGTGCTCTGTGTATAGCTTAATGATGAAATTGCTTATGCTGATCATAATGTTCTATATTCAAGGAGTAACAGGTTCTGCTAAGCTGGTTATAAGTGTAGTCAAAGGCTTAAAGTCTCAAACTGTACAATTTGATGTTTGTCAAGTAATGAGCTATAAAAATCTAAAACGTCAGCAACAACTGAGAGAGGAATATAAGCATTTATGTAAGCAGACTGTTCAAATAGAAAGCAAGATTGTTGGGGGGCGAACATTTGAGAGTATAACTTATGAGACACCTAACCCCTGTTATCCTTGGAACACTGCTTGGTGGACCACACAGTATGAGGGATGGGTCTTAACCCAGGTTGGAGGAAAAACCATTAAGGGAAACTTGGCTGGAATTTAACTCTCCAGTACAAATTGACCCCAAGGTCATTAGAATACTTAAGGCCAAAGACTTAAAGCAAACCACAGAAATAGAGACAGGTTATGGAAATACAAATGCCTGGGTAGAATGGGGCAAACATACCACCCAGAGTCTAAACAGCAGTAACTGTTTGCTTGTGCAACCAAACAACCCACTGTTCAGATTATGCCCTTCCCCTTGGGGATGAAAAAGCATGAAAGGGAGTTTAAATGTATAACACTCCTCTTTCAAAATGCTACTCCTGGTGAAAGTTGTAGTACGTTGTCCTCCCTTTTCCCTCCAGTCCAGGAGGGAAGTGTCAAAGCCATACCAGCGTCTCACCTTGGTCCCGGAAACCACTCTGCCTGTCTCTCCAGATGGGAAGAAGGGCTCCAGAATCTTGGTACCATGGCTTTGTGTACACAGGTGTGGAATGTGAGCAAGGATAGTACTGGCAACTTCTCCAGCCTAACTATATCCCGAGCAGACCTCTGGTGGTACTGTGGGAAGGGCATCCTCTGGCCAACACTACCTGAAAGCTGGGGAGGAACCTGTGCTCTGGTTCAATTGGCTATCTCATTTAACCTGGCATTTGAAAGTAATAAAGTACCAACCCAAGGCAAAGTAGAAAAGAAAAATGTACAAAGTGTACCTAGTTCCTTCAATAAAAAAATGTTTGTAGATAGTATAGGGGTTCCCCAGAAAGTTCCTAATGAGTTTAAAGCTAGAAATCAATTAGCTGCAGAATTTAAATCATCCTTATTCTGGTGGGTCACCATCAATAAAAATGTCAATCATCAGCTAAAATTTATCAACTATACCAGGAATGTCATTAAAAAAAATAGCAGAGGCAGTTGTCTCCATTCCCTCCCAAGCTGCGGAGCCCCGCGCAGCGGTGTTTGCCAACGCTGGTTTGGCTGGCCCGGTCGGCGCGCATTTCCTCCTGAGGGCACCTGCCCTGGGCTGTTTGTGCAGTCGCGTGTGTAATAAAGGTATAAACCTCAGTATCTCGTAGAAATTAAAGCAGGCTGGAAGGAAGAAATGATGGGAACAAAAAACGGGAGAAAGAGACCCACGGAAAGAGAAAAACTGATACATTCAGGAAACTCTTGCCAGCTGTGTGACCCTGATTCCTCTTGGACCTCACGTGCACAAAATTAGAGCAATCATCGTGACTGATCCACATCCAACCCTCCTTCTATTGTTTTAGTCGTTTTCATTTCTCATATAAAATCCCAGTTTTCAGCATCCCGAAGGCACTTCCTCTCTCACACTGTATGTGGTGTTAGTCTTTCAGTTCACCTTGTATGAACAATGATGGTATTGTTTTATGTGTGCATGTGAGAATTATTTACCTAAATGTTATTTCACAATCCATCTTGTTCTGTTTCTCCCTGTTTTTTCTCCAGCTTGCACTTCAGATCATCTGTGTCGATATATGTTGAAGTTGTTCATTCTTTCTGTCTTCTCGAGAGTTTTTCACCGTATTTGTGTTAAGTCCTTTACTTACATTATCTTTTATCCTCACCAAAACCCTGAAAAATATTTCTGAGTTGAAGGAATGAGGCTTAGGAAGGTAAATACTGTAATTTGCCAAGGATACACAGCTAGAGAAGCCATGAATTAAACCCATATCGCTTTGATTCTACTGTTCCCATCTTCCTACTCTGTAAAAGGAATTTACTTACTGTAAGATTTATGAAGTGCTGTTTGAAAAACATTTTCCATTAATTTAATTCATTTTACATGTTCAAGGTATTGCTGTTAAAACTAGATGTGCATATTTAAATTAAATTAGAGGCTCATTGCTTCATTGCAAAGCAATGTTTATTATTTGTCTCACAGACACAGTTTAATGTCATGATTTATGGTTTATGGCTTCTTTAAAACACTTGAATTTTAAATGAAAATCTCAGAAAGCATAGCTGTCTTCAAATACTTAAACAATCCTCATGTGAAAGAGGAATGAGGCATCAGGGCACTGGAGAGAGAACCAAAAGGGAAAGGTATAAGGGAATAGATTCCAGCTTTAGTGCAAGAAAAACATTAAAACTGTCCAAAGTGAAATGGGCACCCTTTTTCAGTATCAAATTATTCTCTCTGAATCGTAAAGAGCCTTCTAAAATGGCCAAGTTACTCCCAAAAACACTTTCACATTTTCTCTTTTATTTGTTTTCTAAATGTCACTCTCAAATACGGAGATGAACAGTCCAAGGACACAGAATCTTAGTTCCAGTTTATAAATGGAAAAAAACTAAGTCATAGGTCACACTACTTATCAACAGTCAATCTAGGCCACAGCCTAGAGCCTTGTCACTTTCAAACCCAAAGAAGACAAACACATTTTTGATACACGTACATACATACATACTTTCTTGTATGTTGACAAAAGATTATGAGAACTGAATGAAACAAAAACATGAAGAATGATCAGATGAGATTTTGAGAAAATCATTTAACAGTTCCTGAGCAGAGTGTGTTACTATGGCTTTGTAACTGGTTAACTTGTCCTGTAGTATCTCTGAACTAATCACAGTTTCTCTGGAACACAAACACAATTATTTGTTTACTCTGGTATAATTTGAATAGGTAAGAAATAAGAACCTATAATACCTAGATTACTGCCTAGATACCAAACTATTTTACATTAAGGAAAAAAAGTAATCTTTACCTTACAGAGTATAAATGCAAAGGAAAAAAGAAGGAAACATAACTATTCCTGTCCAATCTTCCTGCCCTCAGAGAGGAGGAGAAAATACTGTGGCCATATGGCAAAGTCAAGACAAAGATATTGGGGACCCCTAGTATTCATGTTGTGACCCCTCTGTAGCAAGTTTCATTTTCTTGGGATCCTCCCTCTTTGCTCTCTCTCCCAAGGGCTGTAATGTTGAAATAGCTTACTGTGACAAGGTCTCGGACAGGCCACGCAGACTAGTGCAGCTCCAGATCTTAGAGAAAATCCCTTTTGTTCCCCTTGCTTTTTAGTGTATTTTTCCTTGATTTCTCTCTCCGCCTCATCTGAGAGCCTGGCATGAAAGGGGAAAGGAGGCTATTTGGCATGCTTTGGTTCCATGCCCTCACGCAGCTTCTAGCCTGTATAAAAGGAATTATGTCCACAGGCCAACCTAGCTTACCAGGGGCCATGTTGGGAAGTCCTAGTAATAAGGATTGTGTATGTGTTTGGCCTTAGCCTCTGTACATACATTTCTGCAGAACTCGATGGGAAAGATGACCCCGACGGGAGAGAAGATTTAGATATTCAATACCCTGTGTGTCTGCCCAGTGCCATCGACCACTTTGTAACTGTAAAACAAACCCTCCCACTTAGAAGGAATTTCTGTGATGCAACAAATGATTGGGTCAGCCTTGGAATGGCCGTCTCAATAATAATTTACAACATTTGTTATAGTTTACAGTGTTCTTTCACATCCATTAACTCATTTAGGGAGAACATTGGGTTTGCGAGGGTCATTCAACTCTGACAGTGGTCATTATAGAAGTCATATATTTTTCCTTATCTGGGTTCATTAAAAATATTCCAGATAGCCATCCATTTAAACTTGCTATGAATATACTCCCAAATAGAAGGGAATTCACTAGAAAAGATAACTTCAGGAAGTCTCTTCCACATATCCATGTGATTCTTTGTCACTGTCACTTTTTATCTCCCAGACCCTAAAGTTGTGCAAAAGAATGTAACAACTGAATGGGAAATTCCAGAACAGAAATAGTAGGTTTTCAAACACCCCTAAACGGATTACAAATTACTGTATCTTCATTTATAGACAAAAACTGTTGAGAGGTAAATTTATTATTTTTTTCTTTAATGAGCATTATTTCAGCCATTTGCCAATTCTTGTTTGCTCTTACAAAGAAATTATTTGCAATATACTCATGAGGGAGACTGATATTGACAAATAATATAACAGACCTGTTCACAAGATCACTAGATTGTCTCATCATCTTCAGTGATTATATAATGCATCATAACTTAATTTTTCTGCACTGACAAGAAAATATTGATTGATCTTAAACATGCATCATTTTGATTAGATGTGTTTCTGTTTGAGTAGAAATTCAACTTTGTTTAACATGAATTATTTGGATAAATGTCCTTCATTTGATATAATCTTTACAGTGAATAGTAAATAAAAACATATTTCTCTATTTAAAAAAAAAAAAAAAAAAAAAAAAAAAAAAAAAAAAAGCAGAACAGTTAGATGCCCCTAGCCGAATGGCATGGGAGAACAGAATGGCCCTAGACATAATGCTAGCTGAAAAAGGAGGCATCTGTGCTATAGTTGGGGGAAATTGTCGCACATTCATCCCCAATAATACTGCACCTAATGGAACTATCATCAAAGCCCTACAAGGCTTAACAGCCTTATTTCAGAAACTAGAAAAGAATTCTAGCATTAACAACCCACTCATAGAATGGTTGGAAAATTGGTTCGAGAAATGGAAAGGAATTGCAACATCTATTTTAATTTTCCTTATCATTCCAGCCAAAATGTTTATAACAGCTGGGTGCTACATAATCCCGTGTGCTCAAAGGCTAGTTCAAAAAGCCATCAAAACCACTAGAATCAAAAATAAGAAAGATCCCTATGATGAGGAATGTAAAAAAAGCCCTTAGCAAATTTGAGAATCTAAAATGTGAAAACTAAAAGTGTTTAAAAAAAAAGAGGAGGGAATCTGTAAGAAAGGAATAAGTTTCGTTTTCACATAGAGACAGCATGGAATAAGGGAAATGGAGGCAAAACCAGTTTAAACAAGCCCCAGACAAAGAGAAGAGAGAATCTGCCTGATGTAAAGAGACATGAGGTAGTATCAGAGGCGGGAACTCACAGCAAAAAAATAAAAATTTGGGGGGGGGCATTGGCTAATCAGTTCAAAATCTCAATAATGAGCTAGTTGGCTCTCTGGGATTGGCTGTACAAATTAAAATCTCAAAAGATGAATTAGTTAGTGTTCTCGGATAGGCTGTAACCTCTGTAGTACCCAGTCAATGGGGAAACAGGGGAGGGACTTGCGAATTAGGAGTAGGAGATTTAAACATCGCCATTCTCTTCCTCTGGCGCGCCAGCCTTCCGCGTGTTTGGCTGGACGCCCCATCTTGCAAGATCGTAAATAAATTCTTTTCTCCTCCAAAAAAAAAAAAAAAAAAAAAAAAAAAAAGTTATTATGCTTGTGAATCAAGTTACCCTAGAGAACAGAGACAAGTTTGTGGTATCTTTTAGTAGGCCTACTGAATACAAACTACTTGCATTCTATTTTTCCTTTCCCTATTTTTAAAATTTATCTTTTTAAAAATTCTGTGTGTTTATGTATCTGGGTAAGCCATTTAACATATATATATATATATATATATTTGGTTATAGATAAGTATATGGATAGATGAATGAATGAGTGTATTCTTTACACAGAGCTCCCCATCTTTTTCCAAACATAATTCAGTCAGGACAATTAATTCTTTCTGAAGATTTTCTAGAGAATTTTGGCCTATTCTCACAAATCCTGTGTATTTTAGAATATAAAAGGAAAATATATTTTGTGGTGATGTCATCAAAAGACTCCTTGTTGGCAGTGGTGACTTATGGAGGAAGAGTCAAATTCTCTATCGAACTAAACATAGGGTATTAATAAATAACATACACATACAGTCTTTCTCACATCTATATCAAATATACCTTTTCCATAAAATGCTAGAATACTTCTAATTCAATTTATTTTCCCTTCCTTTTAAGCTGATTAGTGTAGCAGTAAGATTACCGCCTTTAAAGTCAGACAATACCAGTTAAGGTATATGAGAGTAGGGGCCAGATCTCTTGCAGCACCTATCACAGTGATCAGAACATAGAACACAGCACAGTTCTCAGAAATATTTGTTGAATAAAAGAATGAATGAATAAATGAACCAATCTAAGTTTTACCACTTAGTAACTCTATGTATTAGAACAAAAGATTTAAGCTCTCTGAGCTTCAGTTTACTTACGAATAAAATGGAGCTAATAATAAAACACACCTACATCTAAAAAAAGGGCTATGAGAACTAAATTATACGAGTATATCTTTTGTCATAGAATAGGTATTCAGTACTTGTCAGTTCTCTCTATGACCCTACTTTCTGATTCTCCTTACACCCCTGCAGTTTTGAGAATACCAGTTAGAGAACAGAAAAAATACAAAAATCTAGAACCTAAACCTAGAACTAGTGGTTGAGGGCCAAAGACAAAGGGAAAGAGAATGAAGAGCAAAAACCCTAGTGTAAGAACACTGCGAAGTGGAGAATATTAAGCAGAATACTGGCACAGTAGGATCTAAATAGGGCAAACAGCCTAACCAATGGGGCTTGGAAGATGGATAAGAGGACAAAAGCTGGGTGCAAAGATATATATATAAATGGGTAGGTACAATCAGAAGGTAAAGAGAATAAAACTTAATTTAGACTAAAATAAGAGAATGATACCTCTCTAAATTTTTGGAAAATCTAAACAGAAGAATGGTTTTAAGAAATGTAGCGTAATCATTTTCAATCACATGTACTAGTGAGGGATAAAGAAAAGATTTTTGTGTCTAAATGAGTAGATAATAAGCATTCACTATTAATAGACTATTCATTATCACTGGCAAAAATGATGCCATTAAAAGCTTGAAACCATTTTTCCTTAACTAGCTTAAGCTTCTTTTTACCACTTTCTTACACATTATTAGCTTGATTATCAAATCCTCTTTTTCTTTGAGAGGTAGTAGAAATCTGTATCCCTACTTCAGAAATCATTTTTTCTGAACCAATACGGTCCAAAATAACCAGGTTTAATTGGATTTAGTTTTTCTCTTTAAGTAAAACAAATTTATTTTTAGCTTCTAAATGCTTTCTTAAATATGAAATTTATAACTTCCTATGGAAAACTGCATATTGTAAACTTTTTCTTTTACCCTTGACACTGTGAAGATAACATTAAAGTCAGAAAGACTCTTCGAAGACTGCATGAGTTGCAAAAAGTGTGTCATAAACAATGATTCTGCAGCCCAGGGAACTTGTCAATAAAATCAAGGTCCGTTCTTCACCTTCACAGAAAAAATGACCTTAAAAAAAGTCATTGCTAACAGGCTATGATGTTTAAATATGTATAGGAGAAATAGAAACTAAACCTAAATGTTCAAAAATTCCTCATATGCATGGAGACTCTGAAAAAAATCACCTAGCGAGTGCCTTTACTTATTTTTAAAGTCATACTTTTATTAACAGAGCAGAAGAATTTGAGTATTAGTACTAAACATTCTTGTTACCTAACTAGGTAGACTTTAACAAAATTTCTTCCTAACAATTACTTGGTGCCCTCTACAGATGAAATAATCTAAAATTAGCTTGTTGACATACCAGCTAATAGGTAGTGTTGACTTTGTTAAGCTATCAAAGTGGGATATGGTTGGAGTAGTGGCCCTCAAACTTTAGTGTGCATCAGAATCTCCTAGATGCCTTGTTAAAGCAGACTGCTGGCCTTCCAGAGATTCTAATTCAGATGATCTGCGTGGAGACTCAAAATCTGCATTTCTAACAAGTATCCAGGTATTGCTTGTGATGTGATGTTGGTCCCAGGACCACACTGCAGATGGAAGGGATGAGGTATATTAATGATAATTTGTCCCACTTGTTCTAATCTTCAAGATCTCTTTATCTTCAACTTTGCAAAGTAGATTGGAATAAATGCGAGGATCTTTCAGAGTAGAATAAAGACCTACTGAGGAGATAAGTTAGGTAAAAAATAGGCTGTTTAATGCCAGCCAATTAAATTTTCCTGACTCTACTCATTAAAGGGCAAACACATTTATTTTATTTTACATTTATAAAAAGTTTGTAATAAACTAACGATCTGAGGCTACTCCTATAGGTATTCCATGGTACAGAGAAGCTGTCCTGAACATGTTTTTTCCCCCTTGGGACTATACATAATGAACAAAGTTTACATACATGACAAATTCCCAGGGATGTTCTGGGAGCACCCCCTATAAATCTACTCCTTTTTCCTCTCATTTAAGAAATACAGCAGAATGGAAGTAATAGCTGTGTTATTAAAATGGCAGCTTTGAATTTACTCTAATTAATTAAAAACATTGATTTGCAGATTTCATTGGTTTTATATTAGTTGCAAAACACTTTTCAACCAATCATAACACATCAGTGTATCAAAACAGTGTGATTAAGGGGCTAAAGACTACTGCTACAAAGGAGAAGATGCAACCAAGGAATCAAGGTAGTTTAACAAGGTATTCTCCTTTCACTTTGGAGACATGATCTTACTGATAATGTATGTATCTTTTCTTAAGGTTTTAACCTTCTTAAGTATTTACATTTTCTCCCACTCCTGGAAGGAGAAATTCCACTTTATTTTGGGGTTCAAGTTGTGTACCATCTAAATAAGATCTGGTTGTGATGAAAGGGCAAATGAGATAGTATAATTGTATGGAGAAAGCAAGAAAAGGAGAATAAAAATTAAGTACTGCAGGCAATTTTATCTTCCATTTCATTCAATGAGCACATACTTTGAAGTGAGCATGAGATAGGAGTTAAGATTCTGCTGTTCCCACAATTCGTCTCAGTTCCCATAAGCTTCACTGAGTTAAGGTATCATTGAACTAGGTAAGGTTCTAATGTTTAAAAAGAGCTATTTCTTGTATAACATGACCTCTAAACCAATCAAATCAATTCACTTAGTTCAACATAAGGATTCATTTCAATGCTTAGTAAAAACAGCATAGTTGTTGAACATACTGAGAAACAAATGTCTTTGAACACTACATAATGGGCAATTAAAAAACTTCCAAGCATTATTTTAACTATGAAAATATCACCCTATTTGCTAACATTTAGATTCCAACCCTTTTACAATAATCAACTCCAGTATACAGCAGTGAACACTCCTTACCATTACAACCCTTTACACCCTGAATTTATTTTTCACATTATTTTCCTCCCTTACCTAAACATTAATTTTATAATCAAACTATCAAGCCAAAAAACCAGGGAAATCAAATAGGTTTTACAAGAGATTTTCACAAGACTTATCTTCAGTTTCTACCTATATAAACAGTACTACTTTACATTTCATTCCAGGGAAAGATAAAAGAATAGTGCTAATATCTGCAATATATATTTATTCATTTTTGGTACTATGTGAAAAAGACACATACCAAAATTCCCTCTAATGGTGGGATGCTGGCTACATATGTCTTTCAAGCTTTATTAAAAAAATGTTATTTTAATTCTTGTTCCCAAAAAGTTGTCCAAGAAATATAGGAAAAAAACAAAACAAAACTCTGTTTGTAAAGTCTGAAAAAATATGAGGTTGAAAAGTGATCCTATTCAGAACTATACTGAAAGGCTGCTGTCTGGTCAGTGAAGTGGAGACTCCATAACCCAGCCTCTTTGTTCCAGTCACTCTGGAGTTCTTATTAGTTTTTAATGGTTAGTAATGTATAACATACATAGAAACATAAGGTCTGCCCTAAAAAAAACTATTCGTTGGATTTCCACCATATTAATGATCTCAAAACTACTTGGTTTGCTTAAAGCAATGCAAGTTTTAATGTTCATATAGCAACATGACTTTAGGTTGTGCTTAAATTAGACATCTTAATTGGGAAAAAAAGAAAAAAGCTCTTATTTAGGCTTATAAATACTATTTGCAAATGGCTTACTGCCAACTGATTTTAGAAACTCTACACTTTGTTTTTTTCCCCTGAAGTGTGATGATTCTCGCTGGTGGTTTCTTTAAAAAGCATCTACATTAGAAACATGTAATTGTTACGTCTGAAGTTCCCTTTCTGCAAAACTGATTCTCACCAAAACAGGCACATGTGACAAAATGAGAGGAAGGGGAAAGAGGTAAGGTAAAGGAAGTAGAGTGGGTGTAACAACTGCTTAGAAGAGAGAAAAAACAAAAACAGCCCCTTCTATTTCAATAATTGCTGAATAATTGGATACTAAGTCTATTAAATTATTATTATAAGAGGTTATGTTTTCTCATTTCATATTATCCTCAGTGGTTTTAAAACTGGGGGCCAACCGGGAAAAAGGAAAATGAGTATAGTACATCCTAAAAACAAGCACATACAATATTTCTGCTTTTATGAGAAAAGCTTAAATATGTAGGAGTTCCAATAGTAACGGTGAGAGAAAATATGTACATATACGTATTTGGAAGTATTTTTTTTCAAAAAAGTTCTTTTTAAAAGTTACATAAGTTCTTTCATTTGCTAATGACTTCTTTGACAATACACACACTCCAATTTCAAAGTTTAGAGAAATATTTTATTCTACACTTACGAGATTCTTGCAAGGAAACACAATTTAAGTGTGTGTGTGTGTGTTTCTTTTCTGTATGGAACTTGTAACTGATACTCTCAGAATCAGAATCTATAATTTCCATTCTAACGGTCTCAGACTATCAGAACATCCAGATCATGATGTTTAGAATTGCATAGCTCACTATCTAAATAAGGTCTACATAACATTCTAGTTTATACTGAGAAGTTGTCAAAATAGAGTCCTTCCCTGAAGAAAAAAAATTACCCTTCAAAAATTTAGGATAATGTGTATATGGGTGCATGTTCCAGTTAACGACTACAGGCAACTGAATAGTCATTTAATTAGGGCAACTGGTAGAAGTGGGGTGGTAGAAGCTGATTGTACCTTTTGGTACTAAAATCCTATCATCTCATCAGAAAGGATGGAAATTACCATCTACACTAACACATGTATACACACATTTCAGAGACTGCTGATTTATCATATTTCTTCCCTCAATGCTGCCTTGATGTTCATTTTAACCCAATAATATGATCTAGAAAATGTAGCCCCAAGTGTGGCTCAGGATATGCAATAGCCAAACCAAATTCAAGAGTTAACAAAGAATATAAAAAAATCTCAGATTTATAAAACCAATCTGAAAGATAATTATGAACAGATCTTAACTCAGGTCCTAACTTTCATCTCTCTCCACACAATAAAAATTAAGTATCCAAAGAAGAGGGTACCCATAGCAGGAATAATAAGTGGAGAAGATGGAAACTGACATTTTGCTTGAGCACCATAATAGGAAGAGCAGGCTTCTTCTATACCTGGTTAGCTTTGCTTCTTGAGAAAGGACAGAAAACAAGAGGGTGGTAATGCTAGATTCTGTGGTGTCCTGGTCTCCCAGAGGAGTTTTTTCTTTTTTATTTATACAAGTTGCCCAGAAGACACCAGCCCTTTTGTAATTTTTTTCAGAATAATTTTTGGATACCATAGCTTCTGCAAATTCTATGTATTTTTAAAGCTTCCAATATTACCAAATGATAGGCTATATAAGGAACTATTCCTTACCATTCTGACCTATCTTTGATGTCAGCAGCAATAACAAGAAAACATCCAAGAGAAACAGTAGATGTTTAAACTTGGAATCAGAAAAAAAAATTGAAATTATGACATAGTATTCATTTCCAGCATTTCAAAATAAGTATGGTCTACATCAATCAAGGCAGATGTAGGTCTATTTTTAAAGTTACTTATACAAATGTACATAAAATCTGAGTTGTTCTTGTCTCATTGTTTGAGAAATGTACACTAGGAAGTTAAACAGATAAACAGTATTAATAGAAATCTAAAACATCAGATAGTTAAAAGCCGTAGAGATTATTTAAATTAAGAGACATAAGATGATACAACTCATTACCATAATTGAAAAGTAACCTGAGATTTTTAGTTGCTCAGAACTAAAGAGGAATGACAATGTTTTGAGTCTAATATTCTAATATCCTCAGCATCAACCTACAAAGATAATAGGGCACTGCTTTTGTTAAATTATGGATAAGTATGACAATAAGTTAAAAAATGAGTGAGTTGTCAATTCTGGTATATTAAGGTCATTTTATGGATTGCTCAAGATTTAGTTTTTCAATTAAATAGAACAGCAAAATGACTGTGAGAGGAAAAACTATTACACCTGAGAAGAAAAACTTTTAATATACTATTTTTATATTTTAAAAATGTACTATTTTTATTATGTGAAGGAAGATTTAAAAAAATTGCTCCACGAAACATCAAAGTGAGGAGGCAGGTAGCAGTAGAAAAAATGAAAGTGTTGAATGCACTGGGGAGAGAAAAAAATAGAATATTAAAAAGATATTTAATTCAGTTTTGAAATATTGTAATTATTTTATTTAAATATTAGTAAATAAAGTTAAACAGGACTAGTAGGTTTGAAGTGTCTAAGATACTTAAGACCTATCAATTCTTCTCTGTAGTTCAATCAAATACTATCTTCATTTATGATGAAACGTTTTCTGTAACTTTCCATATAAATGTAATGGATGCATGGTCTCCTCCTAGGATTTGGTATTATTGCTGTCCTAGTCTGACTAGTGAATAATGGTCTAAGTACTCTCGATACAAAATTTTAGAACAAATTTCTGTATTACAGTGTGAATCACAAAGCAGACACTTTACACATATACACTGCAAAATGAAAACCTGTACAAAATAATTTCCAACATAACTCCTATATTTGTCATAATCATGAAAATTATACCAAAATTACAGTTTTTTGTCTACCTAGGTCTTCTTCTGATGTCAGCGATGAAAGGAGAGGTGAGGGAAATGCTTTTGAATAATCAGTTTTTTAAATGTTACTTTTTTTCTAATAATTCATGACAACTGTAAAACATGGAAACAAGGCGGAAAGCAAAGTTTACCCTTAATCATCCCAGAAATAACCATTATTCCTCCATAAGACTTTCTTTTAAGGTTTTTAAAACAAGATTTAGTTTTTTTCAAATGTTTAAGTTAACTGTGCAATATAGAAAACTGACAATCACAAGAAACAAAGAACACAAAAGTCATCCAGAATCACAAGCAGTTTACAGTTTGACATATCCTTCTAGGTACTTATGTATATACACACAACTGACTATACATTTTCATGTGGTTGAGTTCATACAGAATGTATCATGCTTTTTCATGAATAATTACCAATTCAAAATTCCAAAGCCTTGAGTATTGGGATAACTAAGAATACATCACACCAACTCAATGAGGGGAAAAAAATTATTTCTGCCTTTCATGGGGACACAAGTTTCATAAAACACAAAAATGCAACAGGTCTTTATAGATATCCTCCATAAGCTTTTTCTTTAATTCAATTTTACTGAGATTATTCACATACCATACGATCATCCAAAGCGTATCATCTATTGCTCACAGTACCATTATAGAGCTGTGCATTCATCACCATAATTAACTTTTTTTCAATTTTAGAGCACTTTCATTACTCTAGAAAAGAAATAAAAAGAAAACTCAAATCCTCCCATACCCCTAAATGTCCCCCCTCATTACTGACTCATGATATTGGTATATTACATTTGTTACCGCTGATGAAAGCATATTAAAATATTAGTAACTGTAGTATGTAGTTTGCAATAGGTACATTTTTTCCCCATATACTCCTCTATTATTAACTTCTAGAAGTACTGTCATACATTTGTTCTAGTTCATGAAAGAAATTTCTAATATTTGTATAGTTAATCACGGACATTGTCCACCACAAGATTCACTGTGCTATACGTTTCCAAGTTTTAGCCCCCAACTTTCCTTCTGGTGACATACATGACTCTAAACTTCCCCCTTCCACCGCATTCACACACCATTCAGCACTGTTAAGTTATTCTAATACTAACATGCTACTGTCACCTCTATCCATTTCCAAACGCTTAAGTTCAACCTAGTTAAGCATTCTGCACATATTAAGCAACCGTTCTCCAATACTTAGCCTCATTCTATATCCCAGTAACCTATATTCATGTCTATGAATACACATTGCAAAATGAAAACCTGTACAAAATAATTTCCAACATAACTGCTATATTTGTCATAATTAGTTCATATCAGTGAGATCATACAATATTTGTCCTTTTGTATCTGACTTATTTCACTCAACATAATGTCAAGGTTCATCCATCAACCTGTTTTTTATTAAAACAGTTTTATGCATGCACCATATATCCCATCCAAAGAAAACAATCAATGGTTCCCTGTAAACCACATAGTTATGCATTCACCACCACCACCACTATCTATATAAGGACATCTCCATTTTTTCACAAAGAAAGGGTCAAAAAAAGTAGAAAGACAAAAGAAAAAGCAAAAGAAAGAAAACAAAATGACAGCTAAAAAGCAACAAAAGAGGATAAAATTAAAATAAAGTACAATAAAAAAGTCAGACAACACCACCAATGCCAAGAATCCCATACTACTCCCTTATATCCCACTCTTACAGGCATTTAGCTTTGGTATATTGCCTTTGTTACATTAAAGAAAGCATAATACAATGTTTCTGTTAACTATACACTCTAGTTTGCATTGATTGTATTTTTCCCCAATACCACCCCATTTTCAACACCTCGTGAGGTTGACATTCATTTGTTCCCCCATGTAAAAACATAATTCTACATTTTATCACATTGTTGACTGCTCTAGGTTTCGCTAAGTTATACAGTCCCAGTCTTTATCTTTCCTCTTTCCTTCTCATGTCCCACATGCCCCTAACCTTCCTCTTTCAACCATACTCAAAGTCATCTTTGTTCAGTGTACTTACATGATTGTGTTACCATCACCCAAAATTGTGCTCCAAACCTCTTACTCTTGTCTTTTCCTATCTGTCTGTAGTGCTCCCTTTAGTATTTCCTGTAGAGTAGGTATCTTGTTCACAAACTCTGTCGCTGTCTGTTTGTCAGAGAATATTTTAAACTCTCCCTCACATTTGAAGGGCAGTTTTGCTGGATATAGGATTCTTGGTTGGTGGTTTTTCTCTTTCCATATCTTAAATATATCACACCACTGCCTTCTTGCCTCCATGGTTTCTACTGAGAAATCCGCAGTCTTATCAAGCATCCCTTTTATATGGTGGATCACTTTTCTCTTGCTGCTTTCAGGATTCTCTGTCTTTGATGTCTGGTAATCTGATTATTAAGTGTCTTGGCACAGGTCTATTTGGATCTATTCTGTTTGGATCTATTCTGCACTTCTTCGACCTGTAATTTTATGACTTTCATAAGAGATGGGAAATTTTCAGTGATTATTTCCTTCCTTAATGCTTCTGCTGCTTTTCCCTTTTCTTCTCCATCTAGGACACCCATGACATGTACATGCATGCGCTTCATGTTGTCATTCAATTCCCTGAGAAGCTGTTCATATTTTTCCATTCTTTTCCCTAAGTATTCTTTTGTGTGTAGGATTTCAGGTGTCCTGTTCTCCAGTTCGTGAACGTTTTCTTTGGCCTCATGAAATCTGCTGTTGTATGTCTCCATTGTCTTTTTTTCTCTCTTGTGTTGTACCTTTCATTTTCATATGTTCTGCCAATTGTTTATTCAAACTTTCACATTCTTCTTTATGTTTGCCCAATGTTTTCTATATATCCTTCATGTCTTTTGCCATATCTTCCCTCACCTCATTGAATTGGTTTTGAATTGATTTAGCATATTTATTTGAAGATCTTTAATTAGATGTTTCAATTCCTGTATCTCAGTTGAAGAGTAAGTTTGTTCCTTTGACTGGGCCATATCTTCATTTTTCCTAGTGTAGTTTTCTGTTGTCTAGGCATCTTGTTTCCTTGATTACACCAATCAGATATTCCCAGACCAGAATGGGCTCAGGTCTCAGGAGGAGGCTATATTCAGTACCAGGTTTCCCTGAGGGTGAGTCCTAAAAGAGTGACAGACTTTCTGTGAGGCCTCTAGACTCTGTGCTTTTCCTATCCTGCCCAGAAGGTGGCACCTGTCAGCCTGTTGCTCCCCAGTGGTGTAAAGAGGTGCGGTCCCTTTAATTCACAGTGGACCCTGTCCTGGCTAGGGGCAGAGGGTGTTAGAAGCCAAAGTTAAGTTGTTTCTGGTTTGATTGTTTGTTTTTCAACCAGGCCTTGGGATCTGAGTAGTGAAAGGAGTGCCACCATTTGAGCTGGGCCCCACCCCCCTCCACTTAGGGAAGATACAGCACCTAGGGAGTTATCTTCTACACTTGAATTACTCCTTTGTCTCTCTGACTCTGTTAACTCCACCCTTTCCAGGGTCAATACTGAGAACTGAAAATGCCTAAAGCTTTCTCCATTGAGCTAGACAGATTGAGAGAGAAAAAAAGAAGAAAGAGAGAAAGCCCCCTTTCAGAGCCAATCCCTGGCCCCACAGTTTCACCTGTCAGTCAGAGATAGTACCTCGTCCTCTGTACTTCTTTTCTTGGGACACAGCCATTTTCCAGTATTCTAAGCTCAGCCATCTCCAAAAGTCTTTGTATTTTTTTTCTATCAGCCCCACCTCCTCTCCACTGGGAGTGACCTCAGGGTACTTTCCTACTTGTCAGGGATTTATTTGTACTTGTGGCTTTTATTGAGCAGTCCACATTTGTTAACTAAACCTGCAGTTGGAGCTTGGTTGAGCTACATACCGTGCTCTCGGCAGGGACTGCTTCTTTCTCCCACAGTGATGTTTTGCAGCTCAGCTTGCCATGCCAGTGGGGGAGGGGCGCCGGTTCCACAGTTATTACTTACATTTATTATGCTGCGGTCTCAGCCTTTAGAACCATTCCAGGCTGGTGTACGATATGTGAACAGTCACAGATATCCCCCAACAGTTGTTTCAGACAATTTACTAGTTGCTCCTGGCTATTCACTAGTTGCTCTAGAGGACTAACTAAATTCCACACCTCTCTATGCTGCCATCTTGCCCTGCCCTCTATCTTCCATAAGTTTTTAACACATATGCAAAACCACACCCTTTAGCATAAATGGGATTTTACTTGTCATATTGTTTTCTTTAGTATTGCTTATTTATCTTTTAAAATACATCTGATATATATACATGAATACATGTAAACTACATGTAAACTTTAAAGCATGATAAATGAACCTCTATGCACTCCTTTTCTTATATTATTCCACTAACTTCCCAAGTAATAACTATCCTGAATTTTATATATCAACTTTTTTAAATAAAAAAATGTTATCAAATATATATTTATGCCTAAATACTACACTGTTTAGTTTTGTTTGCGTCTGAGTTTTATAAAAATAGTTATCATACTGATGTTATCTTTTGAGATTTGCTCTTATCACTCAATATTATTTTTCCAAAATTCATTTGTTTTGATTTCATTTTTCATGCTGAATAAAACTTCTGTTGTGTGACTAGATCAGAATTTAATATTATTAACACATCAGATCTCACATTTGCTTTCTGGTGGATATAAAATGGTATTTTATTTATTTATTTATTTACTTATTTATTTACTTATTTATTTATTTATTTATGTTTTTAAAATTTAATTTTATTGAGATTGTTCACATACCATACAATAACTCAAAGTGCACAATGAATTGCCCATGGTACCATCATATAGCTGTACATCCATCAGCACAATTAATTTTTTCCCAATTTTTAGAATTTTCATTACTCCAGAAAATAAATGAAAACAAAAAAGAAAAGTCAAATCTTCTCATACCCCTAAATGTGCTCCCCTCCATTACTGACTCATAGTATTGGTATAGTACATTTGTTACTGTTGATGAAAGAATGTTAAAATACTACTAACTGTAGTACATAGTTTGCAATAGGTATATTTTTACCCTATATACCCCTCTATTATTAACTTCTAGTTATAGTGTCATACATTTGTTCTAGCTCATGAAAGAGATTTCTAATATTTGTATAGTTAATCATGGCATTGTCCACCACAAGATTCACCATTTCATACATTCCCATATTTTAACCTCCAACTTTCCTTCTGGTGACATACGTGACTCTAAGCTTCCCCTTTCCACCACATTCACACACCATTCAGCACTGTTAGTTAGTCTCACAATAATGTGCTACCATCACCTCTGTCCATTTCCAAACACTTAAGTTCAACCTAGTTAAACATTCTGCTAATAATAAGCAACAGCTCCCCATTCTTTAGCCTCATTCTATATCCTGGTAACCTATATTTCATATCTATGAGTTTATATATTATAATTAGCTCATATCACTGAGTCAATACAATATTCATCCTTTTATGTCCGACTTATTTCGTTCTTTATTTTTTTTTATTGTGTCTGACTTATTTCAATCAATATAGTGCCCTCATGGTTTCTGCATCAACCCTTTTTTTTTTAAGATGGTTTTGTTCACACACCATACATTCCATCCTAAGTAAACAATTGATGATTCCCTGTACAGTCACATATTTATGCATTCAACACCATTACCACTGTCCATATAAGGACATCTCCATTTCTTCCGCAAAGAAGAAGGAAGAGTCAAAGAAGGTAGAGAGACAAAAGAAAAAGAAAGAAAAAAATGACAGCTAAAAAGCAACAAAATGAAAGACAGAATTAAACTAAAGTACAATAAGAGTCAGATAGCACCAATGCCAAGAGTCCCATACCCTTCCCTTATGTCGCCCTCTTAATAGGCATTTAGCTTTGGTATATTAGCTTTGTTATATTAACAGAAGCATAATACAGTGTTTCTATTAACTATAGTCTCTAGTTTGCATTGACTGCATTTTCCCCCCATACCACCCCATCTTTAACACCTTGCAAGGCTGACATTCATTTGTTCTCCCTCAAGTAAAAACATATTTGTATATTTTATCACAATTGTTGAGCACTCTAGGTTTCACTGATATATATACTCCCAGTCTTTATCTTTCCTCTTTCCTTATGGTATCCACATGCTCCTAACCTTACTCTTTCAATGATACTCACAGTCATCTTTGTTCAATATACTTACATTATTGTGCTACCATCTCCCAGTACTATGTTCCAAGCTTCTCACTCCTGTCTTTTCCTCTCTGTCTGTAGTGTTCCCTTTAGAATTTCTCTTGTTGTCTGTCAGAGAATATTTTAAACTCTCCCTCATATTTGAAGGACAGTTTTGCCTGATATAGGATTTTTGACTGGCGGTTTTTCTCTTTCCATATCTTATATGTATCACACCACTTCCTTCTTGCCTCCATTGTTTCTACTGAGAAATCCGCACATAGTCTTATTAAGCTTCCTTTGTATTTGATGGATCACTTTTCTCTTGCTGCTTTCAGGATTCTCTCTGTCTTTGATGTTTGATAATCTGATTATTACGTGTCTTGGCGTAGATCTATTCAGATCTATTCTGTTTGGAGTATGCTGCACTTCCTGGATCTGTAATTTTATGTCTTTCATAAGAAATGGGAAATTTTCATTGATTATATCCTCCATTATTTCTTCTGTCCCCTTTCCCTTCTCTTCACCTTCTGGGACACCCATGACATATACATTCATGCACTTCATGTTGTCATTCAGTTCCCTGAGATGTTGGTCATATTTTTCCATTCTTTTCCCTATATTTTGTGTGTAGGATTTCAGGTGTCTTGTTCTCCAGTTCATGAATGTTTTGTTCTGCCTCTTGAAATCTGCTGTTGTATGTTTCCATTGTGTTTTTCATCTCTTGTGTTGTGCCCTTCATTTCCATAGATTCTGCAAGTTGTTTATTCAAACTTTTGATTCCCACCTTATGTTCTTCCAGTGTTTTCCGTATATCCTTCATTTCTTTTGCTATATCTTCCCTGAACCTGTTGACTTTGTTTTTGAATTGATTTAGCATATTTATTTGAAAATATTTAATTGATTGTTTCATTAAAGTGAAACAATATCTCAACTAAATCTCAATTGAGTTTTAAGTTTGTTCCTTTGACTGGGTCACATGTTCCTTTTTCCTAGTGTAATTTGTAGTTTTCTGTTGTCTAGGCATCTGGTTTCCTTGGTTACACCAATCAGATTTTCCCAGACCAGAACGGCTTCAGGTCTCAGCATGGCGCTCTATTCAGTGTCAAGTTTCCCTGAGGTTGTGTCTACATTGACAGACTTTCCTGCAAGGCCTCTAGCCACTGTGCTTTTCCTAACCTGCCCTGTAGGTGGCACCTGTCAACCTGTTGCTCCAGACTGGTGTAAAGAGTTGTGGCTCCTTTAATTCTCAGCTTAGGTTGTTTCTCTTTTGACTGTTTTCCCCCAGGCCCTGGGGTCTGAGTTCCGAAGGAAGGGAAGACCCTAGAACTGGGCCCCACCTCCTTCCACTCAGGGAAGATACAACCCCTAGGGAGTTATCGCCTGCATTTGAATAGTTCCTTTGTCTCTCTGTTAACTCCACCCCTGTCAGGATCAGAGCACTGGTGAACTGAAAATGGCTGAGGCTTTCTCCACTGAGCCATTCAGGTTGAGAGCGAAAAAGGGAAAGAAAGTCTATTTTCAGAGCCAGTCCACGGCCCCCCAGTTTCACCCACTGGTCAGAGAAAGCACCTTGTCTTTTGAACTCCCTTTCCTGGGGCACAGGCGTTTTCTGGCTTTCTAAGGTCAGTCATGTCTAAAAGCCTCTGTTTTTCCTTCTGTTTTTTTTTTTTTTTTAATTTTTTTCTGTCAGCCCCAACTCCTCTCTACTGGGAGTGACCTCAGGGTCCTTTGTTGCTTGTTAGGGGTTTGTCTATATATGTACCTTGAATTCAGCAGTCCACATTTGTTAATTAAAACCCCAGTTGGAGCTAGGCTGAGCTATATTTGCTTGCTCCAGAATGCTGCTTTCTCCCATAATGAGGCCTACAGCTCAGCCTGCCATGTGGGGTGGTGGCTCCCAGCACAGTTCCACAGTTTTACTTACAGTTTTTTCCTGCAATCTCAGCCATTCCACCCAATCGAGGTTGGTGCATGATGTGTGGACAGTCACGGTCGTTCCCCAGCAGTTGTTCCAGATTATTTAGTAGTTGTTCCTGGCTGTTTATTAGTTGCTGTATGGAACTAACTAAATTCCACACCTCTCTATGCCACCATCTTGTCCCTCCTCTAAAATGGTATTCTCATATGATCTTACCTTGCTTGATTACTGATGTGGTTGAACATCTTTTTATACGTGTAAGAGCTATACCTGTCTCCTCCTTGTGATGTCTTCTACCATTTGATTGTGTTTATTTTATTATTGGTTTGCACAGATTCTTTATATGTTCTGGACATGATTCCATTATCAATTACATGTCTCACGAATACCATCGCCCACGTTGTGTCTTGTCCTTTCAATTTTTCAACATGTCTTCTGTTGAATGGAAGTACTTAATTTAAAGATAATCAAATTTATTAATCTGTTACTTCATGTTTAAGCATATTTAGCTTTAAAAAAATCCTTCCCTACCCCAAGGTCACAACAATATTCTCCTATATTTTCTTTTCAAATTTTGCTTTTCACATTGAAGCATTTTTTCCATCTGTAATTGATTTGTGTGTATGGTGTAAGGTAGAGATCTAATTTTCTTCTTTTTCAACATGGATAATCAAAAGCCTTAGTACATTTATTTAGTAGACTCTTCTCTCTTGAACTGCAATGCCACTTACATCAAATGTCAAAATTCTATATGTGGTGTTTGGACTCCTAATCTGTTCCTTTGGTCAAATTTGTCTCTCTTAATATATATAATATATTATATATATTATATAATATATAGTTGCATATTTAAGTGTTGATATCTGCTAAGCAAGTCTCTCCCACCTTCAGGAATGGCCCTTTGAGTGTCCATATATTGGGTTGTTAAATTCCATGAAAAACAATGTTAGTCTGGGATGGGATTACGTTGAATCTATAGATCAATTTGGGAGGAACTGACATCTTCAAAATACTCAGTCTTCTTTACTTATCTATAAACATGGGCTTTCTCTCCATTTATTCAGGATTAATGTTTTAAATTCAGGTTTTACTGTTTTAAATAAGTTTTATAATTTTCTGCAATAGTTCTCATTTTTGTTAGATTTATTCTCTGGTACTTTGTGTTTTTTTGTTGCTATTGTAAAACATTTAAAACTTAGGTTTATTGCTGATGTAAGGAAATACAACTGATTTTATGTACCATATTTATACCAGCAACCTTGCTAAACTCTTACTAATTCTAAAATTAAATTCTTAAGGGTCCTTTGTCTTCAGAGAGAGTCTGTAAATATAGTTTTGTTTCTTCCTTTTAAATTTTAATGCCTTTTATTTCTTTATCTTGTCTTACTGTCCTGGCTAGAAACTAGGAAAATGACCACTAAAAGCTGTGATAGAGGATCTCTTGATTTTATTCCATATGTTAAAGGAAATTCTTCAAGTGCTTTGTATTCTGAATTATAATGATCTTTGCTTTCAATTTTTTTTTGTGTGTGTGGATATACTTCAAAGTTTAGGGAGGCTCCTTCTATTCCTAAATGTCTAAAAAGTTGTGCGTGTACGTGTGTGTGTGTGTGTGTCTGTGAGAGAGAGAGAAAGGTGTGTGTGACAGGCACTGAATTGTATAAACATCTTTGCTGTATTTATAGAGATGATTTTATCATATTTTCTATACAGATATGTTTATGTAGTAAATGACAGACTTTTTTTAAATTCATTTTGAGATATATTCACATACCACGCAGTCATACAAAACAAATGATACATTCGATTGTTCACAGTACCATTACATAGTTGTGCGTTCATCACCAAAATCAATCCCTGACACCTTCATTACCACACACACAAAAATAACAAGAATATTAATTAAAGTGAAAAGGAGCAATTAAAGTAAAAAAAGAACAATGGGTGCCTTTGTTTGTTTGTTTGTTTTGTCCCTTCCCCCATTTTTTACTCATCTATCCATAAACTAGACAAAGGGGAGTGTGGTCCACATGGCTTTCCCAATCACATTGTAACCCTTCATAAGCTACATTTTTATACAATCACCTTCAAGATTCATGGGTTCTGGGTTGTAGTTTGATAGTTTCAGGTATCTACCGCCAGCTACCCCAATCCACTAGAACCTAAAAAGGGTTGTCTATATTGTGCGTAAGAGTGCCCACCAGAGTGACCTTTCGGTTCTTTTTGGAATCTCTTTGCCACTGAAGCTTATTTCATTTTCTTCACTTCCCCCTTTTGGTCAAGAAGATGACATAGACTTTTAAATTTGTTCTATGGCTGACATAAACCCAGCTTGATAAAATGCATTAATCTTTAAACATTGCTGAATTTTAACTTGATATTTTATTAGGATGTTTGCATTTCTGTTCCTGAGTGAGACTGGCCTATAATTTTCCTTATTTCCTACTGCCTTTGTTTTTGTCAAGCTTTTGTTGGCCTCACAGAGTGAGTTCTGGAGTTTTTCTTTTTATTTGGTTTTTTGAAAGATTTTGTATAATATTGGAATTATACCCTTGAAAATAGTAGATTCCACATGCAAAATCATCTCTGGGCCAGGTGCTTGTTTTTTTTGTGGAACAATTTTTTAAATGTTGGCATGAACTTGTTCAAGGTATTTTTCCCTTATTTTAAAAATCTCTGCTGTATATAAGTCCTTTTTCTTTTGTGCTTTTTTTTTCACCTTTTTTTATTATTTCACTAGAGGTTTCCATTTCACCTTTTGGCATTTTTGAACCTCTTATTTGTATGTTTGTTTTCTATTTTATTAATGTCCAATTTACTTTTATATTTTTCGTTTTAAGTTCTTTGAATTTACTGTTATTCTTTTTTTATTCCATTAAACTGGACTTCAAGATCCTTAATTTTTATGTCCTACCTTCAAAGGCTATAAATTTCCTCTTAAACACTATTTTTGCTGCATGCCACAAGTTTGATATATTTTTTCATTCTTGTTCATTTTTAGTATTTTAAATTTCCATTTGTTCTTTCAACCAAGAGTTACTTTGAACTCTGAAATTTCCAAATACATGAAAAATTTCTTTATTTTTGTTTTCCTCACAATTTACTGAGATACAGTCACATACCATACAATCATCCACAGTGTAAAATCAATCGTTCACAGTATCATCACACAGTTGTGCATTCATCACCATAATCAATTTTTAAACATTATCAGTACTCCAAAATAAATAAATAAGTAAATAAAAAAGAACACTCAAAACACCCATCCCCCCTCCCAATTATTCATTTACTTTTTTGTCCGTTTTTCCACTCATCTGTCCATATCCTGGATAAAGGGATTGTGAACCACAAGGTTTTCTACAATGAAGCGGTCAACACTGTATAAGCTATATGTTATACACTCGTCTTCAAGAAACAAGGCTCCTGGGCTGCAGTTCAACAGTTTCAGGTATTTTCTTCTAGCTATTCTAATACGCTAAAAACTAAAAAGGGCCATATATATAATGTGTAAGAATAACCTCCAGAATGACCTCTTGACTCCATTTTGAAATCTCTCAGCCTCTGAAACTTTGTTTCCTTTCTCTTCCTCCTTTTGGTCAAGAAGTCTTTCTCAATCCCAGGATGCCAGGTCCAGACTCATCTCTGGAAGTCATGTCCCACGTTGCCAGGGAGATTTACACCCCTGGGAGTCATATGCCACATAGTGGGGAGGGCAATGAGTCCACTTGCCAAGTTGGCCTAGAGAGAGAGGCCACACCTGAGCAATAAAAGAGAGGTTCTCTGGGGGTGACTCTCAGGAACAATTATAAGTAGGCTTAGCCTCTCCTTTGCAGTAATAGGCTTCATAAGAGCAAGCCCCAAAATTGAAGGCTTGGCCTACTAAATTGGTAGTCCTCAGTGCGTGTGAGAATATACGGGATTCCCCAGGTGTGGTAAATTATTATTTCCACATTTTTCCCCAGTCCCTCATGGGAGCTTTTCAAATAGTTTTCTATACTCTGCCCAAATTACTCTGGTATGTATTGGAGTTTCAGCCTAACCTGTACAAAGAAACCAGATCTCACTCCCTATTCAAAGTTCCATGTAATTAACAATGGTGTTTGAATAAGCTGACCAAAATGCATGAAAATGTTTAAATTTATTTTTTGTTGTGTACTTTTAATTTAACTGCATGGTACTCAGAGTATGTAGCTATAGGCTACCCACTTTATACTCTATGGTGATAGTTTATCAACTTTCCTATTAGGCAAAAGGTTCAGAGTTTACCTGGTGAATTGAAACTTTTATCATTATGTAGTGAGTCCTTCTCTCCCTAGTAATACTTTTGGTTTTAAAGTCAATTTGTTTTTCTTTTGATTAGTATTTACCTTGTCCTCTTTTTTTCTATTCTTTTACTTCTGACAATTTTGTATTCTTAAGATTTAGGTCAAGGGTTAGCAAAGTGTTCTACAAAAGGGTAAGACAGTTGCTCCAGTTTGCTAATGCTGCTGTTTTGTGAAACAGCAGAACTGGATTGGCTTTTATAAAGAGGTTTATTTGGTTACAAAGTTACAGTCTTAAGGCCATAAAGTGTCCAAGGTAAGGAATCAACAATAGGGTACCTTCACTGGAGGATGGCCATTGGCATCCAGAAAACCTCTGTTAGCTGGGAAGGCACGTGGCTGGTGTCCACTTGCTCCTAGGTTGCGTTTCAAACTGGCATTCTCCAAAATGGCTGTTCTTGGGGGCATTTCTGTCCTTTCTGAGCTGCAGCTCCTCTTCAAAATGTCACTCTCAATTGCTCTGAGGTCCCTCTGTGAGCTCTTTTTATAGGACTCCAGTGAACTAATCAAGACCCATGGGTCACATCTCCATGGAAACACTCAATCAGAAGTTTCCAACCTAATCAAACTAACACGTCTGCCCCACAAGACTGCATTAAAGAACATGGCTTTTGCTGGTGGACATAATATACCCAAACTGGCACACCGTTATATATTTTAGGCTCTGCGGGTTTATTATGGGCTCTGTCAAAACTACTCAAATTGCCTTGTAACATGCAAGCCGACACAGTCAACATGCAATCAAATTAGTGTGGCTGTGTTCCAATAAACTTTATTCATGAAACCCGCAATGGGCTGGATTTGGCTTGCAGGCCATAGTTTGCTGACATGCTGGCTAGTTTTTTTTTTGTTTTGTTTTATTTTAAGTAATCTGTTCCTTTCTTCTTCTAATGGAGATTTTACCTCATTTAATATTATAGTTGGATTTTTTATGTACCTTGCAATTTTTACTGATTTGTCTTTCTGATTCCAATTTGTTTACTTTCTTTATGATTTCCTTCCCTCCTTTCTTGCCTTTTAAAACAACATGGGTTTATTTATTCATTTTTTAATTCAAGTTTTTTATTTCCTACTGATTAGAATTTATATCTCTCTTACTAGCCTTTTTCTCAACACTACCATGTAAAACTATCTTAACAAATGTAAATTTAAACTATTTATTCCTCTCTCCTGATCACCCATTATCAAATAAAATGCTATCCTTATCTAGCATTTTGGTTTTGTGCATCCTTTTTAAATTCCCCTAAATTGTATTATTATTATTATTATTATTTCATACAGCCAATATTTGTTTGGATTTACAAATATTTCACCATGTTTTTTTTTTTCGATCATTCCTTCTAGTACCTCAGACATTCTTTTGGGATAATTTGCCTCCCTGAAGTACAGAATCTACAAGTAGTATGCGCTTATGATAGTTTAGCTGTTAAGTGATTATTTCATCCCTATTCTTGAAAGATACTTTGCTTGGTAAACAATTCTAGTTATTTTCTCTCAGTGCTTTGAAGATATTATTGTACTATGTTTTTATTCCAATGCTGTTGAAAATCTTTTCACATGCTTATCTGTTGATTAATGGTTTGGCTGAAATTTTGTAGAAAAGTCACTGATTTAGTGTAATAATTTGCTGGAATTTCACTGACCTAATTTTGGGAAATTTTCCTTTGGAAAAAATTTACTGCTGCTTTTATGACTAACAAGAAAGTACCACTGATTGGTTCCACTTTAGCCCACTTCAAGGGACTCAGAGTCTCAGAGAACCCCAGGCTTGACCAAGACTAGGTGTCCCAACAGCTGTACTGCTATGGGCATAAACCCTCAGAATATCCTGCTGTCTTTCCCCGAACACCTGGCTTCCCACAGTTCTGGTTCCTGCTCCCTGACTCTCTGACCCTCAAGTTAGGGTAATTTTTGAGAGGGAATGGATCTTGGAATATTCATAGTCTATGACCTTTTTCAGGTTATGTCTCATTGCCTATCATTTTACTGAGTTAAGTTTTCCACAGTGGAAATGTCTCTCAAAGTACCACATCAACCATTATGCCAGACCATACACAATTTGTAAAGTGCTTTATTCACCTATAAAATAGATGTCTTTTCTGTCACTTTATTCAACTTTTTGACACTATTACCAGACTGACATACAGAAAGATGGTATCAATTTATACTCCCCATAACAATGCTCTTTTTTCCAAAGCTTTCCAATCCCAGGGCTTCTCAATTTTATTTAGTTGTCTAACTGATGTGCATGAAGCAATATACTATTTTTAAAATTTACTTTCTTACTAGCTTTAATGAATGCATATTTAAAATCAATTTGCATTTCCCCCCTCAAAATTGCTTGTATATATACCCTTTGCCTGTTATTCTATATTGGGAACCATGTTTTTCTTTTTGAATTGTTAGAAAAGTTAATACATTAAAAATATTAACACTTTGGCAGACTTATTCATTTCAAATATTAAGTTTGAGATTTGTAATTTAATTTTGCTTTGTTGTCATGTAAAATGTTTATATAAGGGGTTCTATAACTATGGTCTATTTTCTTTGTTTCATGCATCACCTAGAAATGTTTCTCTCACCTAGAGATTATAAAAATAACCTCTTTTTTAACTCATAAACTTATTTAAATACTTGTTTGTAGTTTGATTTTCTGTAGTATGATCAATATTTTCCATCAAAATGGATAACTGATTTTCCCAACACCTTTTCTTGAAAGACACTTGTTTCCTTCAATGACTCAAAATGCCACATTTATAATATGTGAACTTTCAATTTTACACATAGGTATGTTAATGAAATATCATTTGGTTGCACTTTTCTCCTACTTCATTCCTTGTAATGTATAAAAATATTTTAATTACTGTGCCTAATATTATGTTTTCAGACCTGGGAGAGTAAGGTTACTTCATTGTTTTACTTAAAACAACTCTTCATTTAACAGAATACATTCATTCTTTTAAAATGACATTTAGAATCAACTCGATATACCCTCTCACCCCAAGTCCACTGGGAATTATATTATATTTATCAATCAATTTAAGGTAAATTGAGAATTTCATAAGAACGTTTGGATTTAAAAACACGGCATGACTTTCTATTCATTCAAGTTAGATTTGGTCCTTCAATAAAACTGCCTTTACTCAGGTTCAGCAAATTTCTTAAGCTTATTTTTAGGTATTACAGAATTTTTTTTGTTCTATGACTGCAAATGATATCTTTTTCCAATATATTTCCTAGTGGTGTGTTATGCTGAAGTACTAGGATGATACATGTTTAGTATGAAGGAAAAAAATAAACTATACTCATGTTAGGCAAATGGATAACTAAAGTTTGAAACAAAATTTCTAATAATGCCTAAACAAAGAAAATTAAAAAATAATACATCTTAATAACTAAGAATTAAGGATGATGTGACATGGGATACTTATAGATGACTTAAAAAGGGACAGTGGGGAGAACAGAGGATTGTGAGAAGATAGTGGAGTAGGGAGCTCCAGGAATCAGTCCTTCCACCAGAATAACTATTAAACAGGCAGGAACTGTCTGAAACAACTCTTTTGAAGCTCCAGAGGCCAGAACACTGTACAGCATCAAGGAAGAATGGGAGGAAGAAGCAGATAAATTATGGTAAAGAACAGTAAATTGCTCTCTCTGCATGGTGGCTACCAGCACCAATTCCCCATGCTCACTAGTCTGCTATGGGGTTGGCCCCTGGCTAGCTTGCTGCTGACAGAAAAGGACATAAAAATCCTCTTCCCCAAGACAAGGGAGAGCATGGTCAATCACTGATCATGGCTTTTGATTAGTGACTTAGGATTGCTGGAGTCCTGATGAGGTGGCCACTGTTTCAAACTGCCCAGGACAAAAGAAGCAGTGAACATTCTTTCAGCCTGCCCCAGACAAAGGCTGTGGTGGAGGATACTTAACTATGCTTCCTCTCCTCAAATCTGCAGGAGATAGTCAGTGAAGAACCACATTTGTTGAGCCGGCCAAGAAAGCTCAGGTTTGGGGATCCCTGGAAGAAACTCTTGATGCCCTTTCTGTTCCCTCCCTGGGGCACTGTGGAGCCAGTCTGTGCCCCCTTCATGGGTCCCTGGCCCTGTTTTGGTTTGGAAAGACTGATTTGGGAAAGTCCTCTCAGGTATGCCACTCCTCTGAGAATTTGCCCTCCCGGCAAAAGCAGCTTGACACAAAACCAGTGTAAGAAACTATAGAGGCGGACAGTCTGGAGCAAAGCCTTTCTGGCTTCAAATTCCTGGGAGAGGCAGTTCTGTCTCCTGGGAAACAGAGGGGTCAACAACACTCCTCTAAACAGGTAAACTCAAAAACAACTGAAAAACAAAAGCTGAGAACAAGACACAGGCCCAGAAAGACAGGAAAATCTGAACATTGCATTTGCCTTAGGCAGACGTTCTTGATAGGAAGGCTGAAGCTCAAGAAAATCCCTGTCTTATCACCAGTTGGTTAGAAAATTAAGGAACAGACATCTCAGAGTTTACATTTTAAAATATTAAAAAGTACAGTGTACAACAAAGAGTACAAAACAAAACAAAAAAAGAAACAGGAAACAATGACCTATCCAAAGGAAAAGGATAAAAATTCACAAAGCACCAATGAAGAAGACAAGAATGTGGACATACTGAACAAAGCCTCTAAAAAAATAATCTTAATAATATTCAAGAAACAGAAGGAAAATACAGAGAAAGAATTCAAGAATATCAGAGGAAAAAAATGAGAAGTATGAGAATCTTAACACAGAGAAACCAAACAGAACTATTGGAACTGAAGACCACAATAACTGAAATGAAAACTTCCCAGAAGAGTTTCAAGAGGAGACTGGAACTGGCAGAAGAAAGAATCGGTGAAGTCAAAGACAACTGACACTTGAAATTAATCAGGCTGAGGAGCAGAAAGAAAAAAATTAAAAAAGCGAAAACAGCCTTAGACATCTCTGGGACACCATAAAGTACACCGAAATACACGTCATGGGAGTCCCAGAAAGAGAAGAAAGAGAGAATGGTGCAGAAGGAATATTCAAGAAAATAGTGATGGAGAACTTCATAAACTTAGCAAAAGGTATGAATAAGCACATCCAAGAAGTCCAGGGAACACTTAACAGGATAAACATGAAAAAAGAAAGTACACCCTGTCGTACATTGATCATACCATCAAATGCAAGGACAAGGAGAGAGTTCTAAAAGCTGCAAGAGAAAAGAAATGTGTTATGTTCAAGGGAGCCTAAATCTGACTGAGATCCAATTGCTCATCAGAAATCATGGAGGCAAGAAGACAGTGGGTTGAAATACTTAAACTGCTGAAAGAAAACAACAGCCAACCAAGAAGTTTATATCTGGTGAGACTTTTCTTTCAAAAATAAGGGAGAGATTAAGACATTCCCAGATAAGCAGAAGGAAGCTGAGGGAGTTCATCAGCATTATACCTGCTGTACAAACATTGCTAACGGGAGTTCTTCAGACTAAAAGGAAAGGACACTAGACAGTGGTTCCAAGTGGAATAAAAAAACAAAGACCTGTGGTAAAGGTAACGGTTTGGGTAATCATAAATGCCAGTATCACTGAAGTGTATTTTTTGGTATGTAACTCCATTTCTTACTTCCTACAGGTGCAAAAATGCAAATGAATAAAAAGTAATGATAAATCTATGGTTTTGGACATATAATGTACAAGGTATGAGTCGTAACAAGTACACAAAAAAGGTGGGGTGACAGTGGGGTATAGGAAAAACTTAAGTATAAGCTATTGAAGTTAAGTTGGTATCAAGCTAAATATAATTGTTATATTTAGGATGTTAAATTTTAACCCCATGGTAACCACAAGGAAAATATATGGAAAATATATGCAGAAGGAAATGACAAGGAACTCAAAAGGATACAACACAAAAAATTAAATAACTATGAAAGTATGCATTAACAGAGAATTGAGGGACAAAAAGGTATAAGACTTACAATGGTTAAACAGCAAAGTGGCAGAAGAAAGACTTGTATTAAAAGTAGTAACTTTAAATGTAAATGGACTAAAGTCTCCAGTCAAAAGGCATAGATTGGGAGGTGGAGCAAGATGGAGGCATAGAGATGTGTTGAATTTAGTTAGTCCTCCAGGGCAGCTAGTAAATAACCAAGAAGAACTAGTAGATAATCTGAAACAACTGTTGGGAGACATTTGTGAGCAGACACACATCGTATACTAGCCTGGAATGGGTGGAATGGCTGAGACTGTAGCTCAGAATCATAAGTAAAACTCCACAAACCCAGAGCTGGTGCCCCTCCCCACTTGGGCAGCCGAGCTGAAACACTGCCGTGTAGAAAAAGGAAACAGGTTACAGGGAAAGTAACTTAACCAAGCTCCAATTGCAGTTTTAATTAACACATTTGGACTACTGAATACAAACTACAAGCACAGAGCAAAGAGGGAAGTAGATTCCTTCCAGCAGGGAGGAGGCAGGCCTGACGGGAAAAAAATACTTAAAAAATAAAAACAGGGACTTTTGGAGACACTGACCTCAGAATACTGGAAGCGGCTATGTCCCAAGAAATCTGAGGGGCTGGGGACTGGCTCTGAAAAGGGGCTACTGCTCTTTTTCCACTTCATTTTCTCACATTTTAAACAGCCCATTAGAGAAAGCCATAGGATCTTCAATTTCATGATGACCCAGGCAAGTGTGCAGTTAACAGAGCCAGAAAGGCAAAGGAGTAATTCAAACGAGAAGATAACTCCCTAGGGGGTGTATCTTCCCTAAGAAAAGGGGGGTGGGGCCAACTCAAGTGGCAGCCCTCCCTTAGAGAATTCAGACCCCAGAGCCCAGGGGAAAACATACAAATCAAACAGAAACAATTTAAACTTGGCTTCTGACACTCTTGGCCCCTCACTAGGACAGGGTCCACTGTGAATTAAAGGGACCATGCCTCTTTACGCTGGTGGGGAGCTGGGGCTAACAAGCACCACCTGCTGGGCTGGATAGGAAAAGCACAGATCTCGGGACCTCATGGGAAAGCCTGTCAATCTGCTAGGATCCAACTTCAGGGAAACACAATACTGAATACACGGCCTTCTCCTGAGACCTGAACCCCTCTGGTCTGGGAAAATCTGACTGGGGCATTCAAGGAAACCAGATGCCTAGACAACAAAAACTAAAAATCACACTAGGAAAAACAAAGATATGGCCCAGTCAAAGGAACAAACTTACACTTTGAGATATAGGAATTGAAACAATTAATTATTAATCAAACAAATCTAAATCAATTAAAAAATCAATTCCAAAATCAATTCAATGAGTTGAGGGAAGGTATGGCAAAAAAGATGAAGGATATAAAGAAGATATTGGGCAAACACAAGGAAGAAACTGAAAGTTTGAAAAAACAATTGGCAGAACTTATGGGAATGAAAAACACAACACAAGAGATGAAGGACTCAATGGTGACATACAGCAGATTTCAAGAAGCAGAAGAAAAGATTCATGAACTGGAGAACAGGACATCTGAAAACCTCCACACAAAAGAACAGATGGGGAAAAGAATGGAGAAATATGAGCCACATCTCAGAGAATTGAGTAACAACACAAAGGACATGAATGTACGTGTCATGGGTGTTCCAGAAGAAGAAGAGAAGGGAAAAGGGACAGAGGCAATAATGGAGGAAATAGTCACTGAAAATTTCCCATCCCTTATGAAAGATACAAAATTACAGATCCAAGAAACGCAGCAAACTCCAAAGAGAATAGATCCAAATAGACTTATGCCAAGACACTTAATAATCAGATTATCAAATGTCAAAGACAAAGAGAGAACTCTGGAAGCAGCAAGAGAAAAGTTATCCACCACATACAAGGGAAGATCAATATGAGTATGTGCAGATTTCTTGGTAGAAACCATGGAGGCGAGAAGGCAGTGGTTTGATATATTTAAGATATGGAAAGAGAAAAAACACCAACCAAGAATTTTATACCTGGCAAAACTGTTCTTCAAACATGAGGGAGAGTTTAAAATATTCTCAGACAAACAGATACTGAGAAAGTTTGTGAACAAGATACCTGCTCTACAGAACATACTAAAGGGAGCACCACAGACAGATAGGAAAAGACAGGAGAAAGGGGTTTGGAACACAATGTTGAGAGATGGTAGCACAATAATGTAAGTACATTAAACAAAGATGACTGTGCGTATGGTAGAAAAATAAAGGTTAGGGGTATGTAGGACACCAGAAGGAAAGACAGAAGATCAAGACTGGGACTGTGTGGCTTAGTGAAACCTAGAGCAGTCAATGATTGTGATAAAATATACAAATATGTTTTTGCATGAGGGAGAAGAAATGAATGGCAACTTTACATGGTGTTAAAAAGGGGATTGTACTGGGGGAAAACACAAACAATACAAACTAGAGTCTATGGTTAAAAGTAACACTACAATATGCTTTCTTTATTTGTAACAAAGGCAATACACCAAAGCTAAATGCCTATAAGAGGGGGAAATAAGGGAGGGGTATGGGATTCTTGGCATTAGTGTTGTTGTCTGACTATTTAATGGTATTTTATTTTATTTTAACCTTTTGTTTTGTGGCTTTTTAGTTTCCATTTTTTCTTTTGTCTTTTTACATTCTTTGCTTCTTCTTTTTTTTCTTTGTTGTTATTTTCTTATTTTTACTTTTCCTTTTATCCTTTTTATTACTCACCTTATTGTCATACTTTATTTTATTTTTCCTTTTATCCTTTTCATTATTCTTTTGTTTAAATTCTCTTTTTTTGAGTAATGAACATGTGTAAGTGCTAATTGTGGTGACAAATGCACAACCAGATGATGATACTGTAAACAATTGACTGTACACTGTGGATGATTTTATGGTATTTCAATATATCCTTATAAAATTACAGGCAAAGAAATAAACAGAGGGACACAAGTGCTGGAAAGAACCTGGAGAGAGAGGTATGTATTCATTGTTGGTATGGGGAAGTAGAATGGTGTAGCCTATCTGGAGGACAGTATGGTGGTCCCACAAGAAGCTATGTATGTGGGGGTTTCAAGATCCTGCAACCTCAGTATGGGGTATATACTTGGAAGATCAGAGAGCAGGGACACAAATGGACACTTACACATCAGTATACACAGTGGTAGTATTCACTATTTGCAACAGACAGAGGTGGCCTAAGAGTACACTGACTGGTGAACAGAATGGTGAACTGTGGTGTATGCATACAATAGAATATTGAGCGGCTACCGAATGAAGCTATGAGACATGCAACTGGGTGAATGGATCTTGAGGACAACATTTCGAGTGAAGCACGCCAGAAACGAGAGGACAAACATTATACTGGCTCACTAATATGGACTAACTATAATATGTAAACTCTGAGAACTGAATCTTAGAGCACAGATTATGAGGGAAGTGCTTATTGTAATGGTCCCTATATTGGAAGCTCTTACAGCAGTCACTCCTATTCCTGAGCTGTAATGCTTATCTCTAAATCCTGAGATGCTGAGCTCCTTGTATATAACCTGGTCGGTCTCTAGGAACTTTGGGTGTCTGTATGACACATGAGACTCAGAGCTAGAACTTGGCAGCTATGAATGTCAGTATTACCTCAGATGGCAACTGTTGAAAGAGCTGAAAAATAATTCAGACTTTAATTAGAAATATGAATGAAGAAGATCTGGTTAGGACTAAGGCAAATCAGGCCCAAAGGTAGAGGACAATACTGACTGGGTTTTAAAACTGCAACTTATGTGTGAGACCAAGGGAGGAGATGTTTAGCTGGTGCAGGATTTATATTTTATGTAGCACACTAGATAATTTAATTTGTACAATCAATTTGTTTGAACAACATAGGTGCACGTAGCTTTGAATGGGAAGTGGGATTTGATGAGTTTGTACAGGTTAGAGTGAAATCCCAACACATCCCAGAATGATATGAGCAGAAAGTATAAATGTATTTGTGGCGCCCCACTCACCCCCCGCCCCTCGCCCAGAGGAGCTGGGGAGAAATGTGGAGATGTTGGACTTCCCCACCTGGGCCATTGCTGATTTTAACACAAACAATGAGGACTGCCAGTTTGGTGGGCCGAGCTGTCGATCAGGGGGCTTTCTCCTGTCAGGATAGTTGCTACAAGGGAGAGGCTAAGCCCACTTATAATTATGCCTAGGAATCCCTCACCCCCACCCCCCAAAAGCCTCTTTGTTGCTCAGATGTGGTCCCCTCTCTCACTAAGCCCACTCAGCAGGTGAACTCGCTGCCCTACCCACTACGTGGGACGTCACTCCCAGGGGTGTGAATCTCCCTGGCAACATGGGAAATGCCTCCTGGAGATGAGCCTGAGCCCAATATTGTGGAATTGAGAGGCTCTTCTTGATCAAAAGGGGGAAGAGAGATGAAACAAAATAAGGTTCCAATGGCTGAGAGATTTCAAATGGAGTTGAGAAGTCACTCTGGGGGGTATTCCTATGTGCTATATAGATATCACCTTTCAGTCTTTAGTGTGTTAGAATGGCCAGAGGGAAATACCTGAAGCTGTCAAACTGCAACCCAGTGACCTTGATTCTTGAAGACAATTGTATAACTATGAAGATTGCATAGTGTAACTGTGTGACTGTGAAAACCTTGTGGCTCACACTCCCTTTATCCAGCATATGGACAGATGAGTGGAAAAATGGGGACAAAAATTAGGTGAAGAATAGAGTGGGATGGAGGGGATGGAAAGAGCTAGGGGTTCCTTTTTGCTTTTATTTTTATTTCGGAGTAAGGAAAATGTTCAAAAATTGATTCTGGTGATGAACGCACAACTGTATGGTAGTGCTGTGAATAACTGACTGTACACTGTGGATGACTGTGGGTGTGAGAATAATCTCAATTAAACTATTAAAAAAAGTAAAGGAACAATGTGGGAGAGGGGAATGGGATGTTTTAGATGTTCTTTTTTATTTTAATTTTTATTTTACTTTTTGGAGTAATGAAAGTGTTCAAAGTTTGTGGTGATGAAAGCACAACTATATGACAATACTGTGAACAACTGATTTTTTGAATGATTGTATGTTATGGATTATATCTCAATAAAACTGTATTTTTTAAAAAAGGGCAGAGATTGGCACAATGGATAAAAAAAAAAAAACATGGCTCAACTATATGCTGTCTGCAAGAGACACCTTAAAGTGAAAGATACAAGTAGGTTCAAAGGAAAGGATGGGAAAAATATATATCATGCAAGTGAAGTAATCAAGAGAGATTGGCTAGCTATACTAATAGTGGATAAAATAGACTTTAAGGCAAAAATAGTTATGAGGGATAAAGATGGTCACTACACATTGAAAAAGGGGACAACTGAACAGGAAGATGTAGTAATTATAAATATATATGCATCTAACAGCAGAGCTCCAAAATATATGAAGCAAACACTGACAGACTTGAAGGGAGAAATTGGTGGTTCTACATTAATAGTAGGAGACTTCAATACAGAACTTTCAATAATGAATAGAACAACTAGTCAGAAGATCAATAAGGAAATACAAGACTTGAATGATACTCTAAACCAACTAGACCTACCAGAAATATATAGAACACTTTACCCAACAAAAATAGAACACACAATCTTCTTGAGTGCACATGGATCATTCTCTAGGATAGACTGTATAATAGGCCCCAAAACAAGTCTCAATAAAATAAAAACTATTGAAATCATACAACTTATATTCACTAACCACAAGGAAATGAGCTAGACATCAGTAAAAGAGGGAGAAAGGGAAAATTCACAACCAAAGCTTTAAAGAGGAAATCACAAGTAAAATTAGGAAATATCTTGAGGTGAATGAAAATGAAAGCACAACACACCAAAACTTACGGCATGCCAGAAAGGAAGTGCTAGGAGGGAAGTTTATAGCTCTAAATGCTAGATCTAACCTCAAAACTGGAAGAACTAGAAAATGAAGAGCAAACTAAACCCAAAGCAAGCAGAAGGAAAGAAATAAAAAAGATTAGAGTGGAGATAAATGAAATAGAAAAGACCACCACCAAAAAATAAATATAATCAATAAAACCAAAAATTGATTCTTTGAAAAGATCAATACAATTGACAAACCTTTAGTTAGTCTGACAAGGAAAAAGAGAGGATACAAACATAAAAAATAAAAAATGAAAAGGGGGACAATATTCCCAACCCCACTGAAATAAAAAGGACTATAAGAGGATATTATGAACAACTGCATGCCAATAAATTAGTTAATCTAGATGAAACGGACAATTTCTTAGAAACAACGCAAACTACCTACATTGACTCAAGAAGAAATAGAAGATCTCAAACCAATTACTAATAAGACAACAAATCAGTAATCAGAAACCTCCCGATAAAGAAAAGCCTAGGACCAGATGGCTTCATGTTCTACCAAACATTCCAAGATTTAATTCCAATTCTGCTCAAACTCTTCCAAAAAACTGAAGAAGGAACACTCCCTAATCCATTCTATAAGGCCAACATCTTCCTACTACTAAAGTCAGATAAAGATACCACAAGTAAAGAAAACTACAGCCAAGTATCTATTAGGAACATTGATGTAAAAATCCCCAACAAAAAACCAGCAAACTGAATCAAACAGCATATTAAAAGAATTATAATCCATGATTAGGTGGGATTTATCCCAGGTATGCAAGGTTGGTTCAACATAAAATCAATTAATGTAAAATATCACATTAACACAGCGACACAATGAAGTAAAAATGAAGTAAAAATGAAGTTACAAAAAACCCCACATGATCCCAAAATCCAGCACCCCTTCTTAATAAAAACGCTTAGAACACTAGGAATAGAAGGAAACTTCTTCAACATGATAAAGCACATATATGAAAAGCCCACAGCTAACATCCTACTTAATGGTGAAAGACTGAAAGCTTTTTCTCCAAGATCAGGAAGAAGACAATGATGCCCACTGTCACTACTGTTATTCAACATTGAAGTGGAAGTTCTAACTGGAGCAATTAGGCAAGAAAAATACGTAAATTGGAAAGGAGGAAGTAGTAAAACTTTCCCTATTTGTGGATGACATGTTCCTGTATACATAAAATCCTCAAAAATCCACAGCAAAGCTCATAGGAATAAAAAATGAACTCAACAAAGTGGCGGGGTAGGAGATGACTATTCCCAAATCAGTACTGTTTATAAAGCAATGAACAATTAGAAAAAGAAATCAAGAAAAAAAATTCCATTCACAATAGCAACTAAAAGAATCAAATATCTAGGAATAAATCTAACCAAGGATGTAAAGGACTTGTACAAAGAAAACTACAAAACATTGACAAAAAAATCAAGGACCTAAATAAATGGAAAGATGTTCCGTGTTCATGGGTTGGAAGGCTAAATATCATTAAATTGTCAATCCTACCCAAAGCAATTTTAGATTCAGTGCAATCCCAATGAAAACTCCAAACTTCTCTGCAGAAATGGAAAAAGCCAAACCCCAAATTTATATGGAAGGGTAAGGGATCCTGAATAGCTATAGCTATCTTGAAAAAGGAGATAGAAGTTGGTGGACTCACACTTCCCTATCTTAAAGCGACTTACACAGCCACAGTAAGCAAAATAATGTGGTACTGCCACAAGGACGAACACAGATCAATAGCATCGAATTGGGAGCTCAGAAATCAACCTTATACTTATGCCAACTGATTTTTGACAAAGTTTCAAAGATCACTCTACTGGGAAAGAATAATCTCTTCAACAAATTGTGCTGAGAAAACCAGATCTACTTTTGCATAAAAAGAAGGACCCCTACCTCACATCTTGTACAAAAATCCACTCAAAATGGATCAACGAACTAGATGCAAGAGCCAACACTATTAAACTCCAGGAAGAAAATGTAAATGTAGGGAAGCATCTTCAGGACCTTGTGTTAGGCATTGGTTTCTCAGACTTTACATCCAAAGCATAAGCAACAAATCAAAAAAAAAAAAAAAAAAAAAAAAAGGACCTTATCAAAATTAAAAAATTTGTGCCTCAGAGGACTTTATCATGAAAGTAAAATGACAACCTACACAATGGGAGAAAATATTTGGAAACCACATATTCAATAAATGTTTAATGTTCAGAATATATTTAGAAATCCTTCAACTTAACAACAAAAGGACAAAAACCCAATTTAAAAAATGGGCATAAGACTTGAATGAACATCTCTCCAAAGAGGATATATGAATGGCCAAGAAGCACATGAAAAGATGCTCAACCTCATCAGGGAAATGTAAATCAAAACCACAGTGAGATACCATTTAAACCCACTAGAATGACTGTTATTAGAAAAACAGAAAATAAAGTTTTGGAGAGGACACAGAGAAACAAGAACACTCATTCACTGCTGGTGGCAATGTAAAATGGTGTAGCTGCTGTGGAATACACTTTGGCAGTTCCTCATAAAGCTAATGTGCCAGTTTGAATGTAATGTCCCCCAAAATGCCATTATCTTTGATGCAACCTTGTTTGAGCAGATGTATTAGTGTTGATTAGATTGTAATTCTTTGATTGAATGTTTCCAAGGAGATGCGACCTACCCAACTGTAGGTGATAACTGATTAGATAATTTCCATGGAGGCGTGGCCCTGCCCATTCAGCGTGGGCCTTGATTAGTTCACTGGAGCCCTATAAAAGCTCAGACAGAAAGAGTGAGCTTGCTACAGCCAAGAGTGACACTTTGAAGAACGCACAGGAGCTAGAGAGGAGCTGCAGCTTACAGAGACACTTTGGACATGGCCTTTGAAAGCACTCTTTTGCTCCTGAGAAGCTAAGAGAGGACAAACATCCCAAGAGCAACTAAGAGTGACATTTTTGAGGAGTTACTGACATTTTGAAGAACGTCCTAGGAGAAAGCCATTTTGAAACCAGAATTCTGGAGCAGATGCCAGCCATGAGCCTTCCTGGCGAATAGAGGTTTTCTGGACGCCATTGGCCATCCTCCAGTGAAGGTACCTGATTGTTGATGCCTTACCTTGGACACTTTATGGCTTTAATATGGTAACTTTGTAACCAAATAAATCCCCTTTATAAAAGCTGATCCATTTTTGGTGTTTTGCAAAAAGGCAGCATTAGCAAACTGGAACAGCTAAGTATAGAACTATCATATGATCCCGCAATTCCACTGCTAGGTATATACCCAAAATAATTGAAAGCAGGGTCTCAAACAGATATTTGCACACTGGTGTTAACAGCAACATTATTCCCAACTGCTAAGAGATGAAAGCAACCCAAGTATCCATCAAGTGATGAATGGATAAATGAAATGCGGTATATACACACAATGGAGTATTATTCATCTATAAAAAGGAATGAAGTTCTGATACCATGGGACAACATGGATGAACTTAAAAGACATCATGTTCCTGATAAGCCAGACACAAAAGGCCAAGTATTGTATGATCTCACTGTTTTGTAACAATTAGAATAAGCAAACTTAAAGGTTCAGAATCTAGAATACAGGTTACCAGGGGAAGGGGTGTGGACAGGGAATGGAAGTTAAGGCTTTGAGTGTACAGGTTCCTATTTAGAATTATGGAAATGTTTCTGTAACGGATGGTGGTGACAGTAACAAAACACTGTGAATGCAATTAACAGCAGTGAAATATATATATCTGAAAGTGATTAAAAGGGAAAATGTTAGATTCTACTTATGGTAACAAAATAAATAATTGAGTAGTATTTTGTTAATGGAGTTTGAGATGAGAAAATGAATTGTTTTACATTTATGTGTCAGATATAGATAAAACCTAAACCTGCCCTGCTGAAATTATTTAGTGAATTTCAGTTCATGTGTGTGATTAGATCAAGTCTCTGAGAATAGATTACTGAGCCAAAAGAAAACGGAATAAAGATCACAGGTAAATTACAAACGAAGAAACAAAACTAGGCAAATGTAAGAAAAATGTTTAACCAAATTATTAATCTACAATATGCCAATGAAAACATTCACTTTTTCACTTATCAAATTGATAAAATTAAAAATGATAATGGGCATGCATTCTCATATGCTGATAATACAAATATATATATATATATCTGGAAGGTGATGTGGCAATATGTATTGAGATGTCACAATTTTGACTGAATTACTTTATTTTAAGGGAATGTTTCTAAAGTGATAATCAGAGATGTATATGACAGTTTACACAAGGAGAAATGTGATAGGAAATAGGAAACAACCTACATGTTCAATTACAGGGAAAGGTTAAATTACTTATAGCTTGTTTATACTCTGAAGCTACTGACAAAACCCATTTTCTACAAAATAGTTATTAAATGAGAAAAGTTTTCATTATATAGGAAGGAGAATGGTTAAAAACAAGGGATCTGGAGTCAAAACTATCTAGTTCAAATTCTAGTTCTAGTACTCTAATAACTCCATGATCTTGGTCAATTTATATAATCATTTAATCTTTCCAAACTTAATTTTCTTAACTGTAAAATGGAGATAAAAATAGTACCTGTTCTGTGGGTTTGCTGTGAGGATTAAATAAGATATTACATAAAGTGTTTATCACAATGCCTGGTATATGGTGTGTGTAAAATAAATTTTAGTAGCTATGATAACAATTGGGATGATATTATTAAGTTAAGAAATCTCAATACAAACCTGAATATATGTTGTGTTCCCAATTGTGCAAATTAATCAATTAATCCTGGCTAATAATTGTGTGCTGAGATAAACTGGTGGTTTTTTATTCACTTCATTTTGCTTTTCTGTATTTTCCAGATTGTTTTTGGCAAAAACCATATATATAACTTCTATATTTGGAAAAAAAAATAGTTTTTTTTTAAACTATTAATAAAAGGCAAGGTAAATAGTAAAATATCTTCATCTTTTCCTTCCAAACAACCACATACTTTTGGGTTAAAATTACATCCATAATACCCATGTAACAATAAAAAGGTCACTATTTCATGCTCTCATTGAATACCTGTAATATGTTAAATGCTATGCTTCTAATATTCCAATACTAACCAGAACTATGGATATTTGAAGACATAATCTAGTTGATAAAAGAGGAGTTTTCTGCAGATGGTCTCAAGTTTTACATTTTAGTCACTAACTTTCATGAGAAGCAGGATATCTAAAGAGGCTTCCCCTTTTACCCCCTCACAAAAACTATCTTAATTTTGATCAGAAGTCATTTATAAGAGATACTTACTTTCAGGATCTTTGCTTAAGGTCTCTATAAGGGGATTATTACCTCATATTGCAAAGTAAATACAATCTGCTACTTTACTATGCTACAAACAAACCAAAGAAAATTTGATTTCTGAACATCTGAGGTGTTTTTATGCAAATATATAAATATAAAATACCCTCAGTTTCTTCATAAGTACTAAATATTACAAGAAATCTAAAAAGTATTCTAAGGGAAATACAAAAAGTTTGGTGGTAGTTTGTATTTTATAAATACCTGAACATCTAACTAGTGGTTACTTTTCAGGTGTTGATTCTGTTGTTCATGAAATAGGAGATTGTTAATTAAAAAAAGGAGTGTTGTATCACATAGTTTCTGTATCTGAGGCGATTTACTTTCCCTCATGTTCTTGATCTTATCCCACCTGATCTCTCATAACACATACATAATGAGTTAGTTCTTACCAGCAACCCCAAAATGTCTGTGTTTAGGAGGGGAAAAGGGAGAAAAAGGGATTAGGGGATATAAGGACTGGTTATTAGTGGAGATACTGCCTTTTCAGATTAACTTTCACACAAAGGAAACACATTATACAACTCTATTTCAATTGCGCTTTTCTCAAAATAAAAATAGGATTTCAAAGATCACAAGAAAGGAAAAAGTATATTTACTATTAATAAAACAAAGTTAATGAAATGATGTTACATTTTTCTTTTATCCCAAATCTTATAAAATATATGTAATTATTTTTGCTTTAAAAATAGTTTTCAGAATGAACACAAGTGAAACAAAAACTTTGTTGAATTATTCATTATTTTAAGAAAACAAGTTAAATCTGGATGTAATTTCTATTTTAGTTATTTTCTCCTATCCCAAGAACCTTGATCTAATAACTGTGCTGGTAAAAGAATTAATTTTAGCAGGACATCAAGAAAAGGGAGGAGAAATAGTGTGCCGGTTTGAGTGTATTGTGTCCCCCAAATGCCATTATCTTTGTGGTTTTGTGTGGGGCAGGCGTTTTGGTGATGGTTGGATTTGCTTGGAATGTGCCCCACCCAGCTGTGGGCAATGATTCTGATGAGATGTTCTCATGGAGGCGTGGCCCCACCCATTCAGGGTGGGCCTTGATTGGTGGAGCTATATAAATGAGCTAACTTGGGGGGAGAAAAAAGAGTGCAGCTGAGAGTGATGTTTTGAAGAGAAGCAAGCTTGCTAGAAAAGAACGTCCTGGGAGAAAGCCGTTTTGAGGCCGGAGCTTTGGAGCAGATGCCAGCTGCCTTCCTAGCTAACAGAGGTTTTCCGGAGGCCATTGGCCATCCTCCGGTGAGGGTACCCGATTGCTGATGTGTTACCTTGGACGCTTTGTGGCCTTAAGACTGTAATTGTGTAGCGAAATAAATCCCCGTTTTATAAAAGCCAATCCATCTCTGGTGTTTTGCATTCTGCAGTATTAGCAAACTAAAACAAATAGGTTACTAAAATTTATCCTAAGTGCAGCTTTAAACGGATCAGTGTGAAGTAGTATGCAATAGGAATGAAAGTTAACTGCTATCAAGTTTCAAGGAACACATCAATACAGGGGGACAAATAAACTCCTAGTGGGATGTCTAATTAGTGAAGTGTATAATAAAAACTAGCATGACTGAACATTCTGACAACAGGAATTCAAGTGCATTTTAGTTGATAGTGAGGTTAAATGAAATTCCCAAACATTTTCAATATTAGTATCAAGTTTTACCCTAAGAGGAAAAAAAAAATTCCTCAATGTGTTTGCAATTACAGTCAAGAACAACCTACTAGACACTAGTTATCTACTATTTCTAAATACACAACAATTCACTACTCTTTTTTCCTACAAAAGCGAGAAGCTTGCTTTTAGGTAATGCTGTTTATTAATAGTACCAATGAAATCATTAATCTATAACTGAGTGCTCTAGGCTTTAAAACTAAAGATTCTTTTGGCATTTAACTTATTGACAGCATCATTCAACATAATCAGGCTTTAATTCAGAAGACAGTCTTAGTTCTAAATCAATGACACTTGGTATAGTTGTATATACTTATATACAACTAGTCTGACTTTGAACATTTTCTTTAAAGAATTAGAAGAAAAGAACAAAATTTGGGGGGTGGTTTTAGAAATCCATTTTTGGTTTATATGTCTTTCTTCCTTTCACAAAATGTACATTTCCTGAAGGCAAGGCCTTACCTTGCCTAGCAGTCTAAGTGATACAGAGCAGCCTTTCTCAATAGGTTCTGAGAGAATTATTGTACGTAATGAGTTAACTTTTCTCCAGTGCATAAAGAATGATACTAGTTTATGTTCAACCTTAGGGAGAATGGAGAAAATAGCCACTCAAATCATTTTCTGTGTTCAGTAGTTTAGATGAGGAACTTCGGTCAAGAAAGGCTGGATGGGGTACGTAAAATCACTAAGCAATTGTTGAAAAATTAATGAAAACATTATAACCTAATGGATTAAAAGGCCTTTTTACTAAATCCATTATTACTACATATTTAACAACTCCAGTTTTAAACCCCTTGAAGACAGGTGCAAATTCTTTTTGACTTTTATAACCCTGTAAGGATTAGACACTATGGAATGGAGTCCAATTCAACTCACATTGTATATTACCAGTGGATTAAAATACACACATGAACACACACTACTCAGGCCATGTCCCTGATCTGCTGAATAGGAATCTGTCAGCTGAGGAATCTTTTTAGAAAAATCTCTATAGATACAAAGCTGGGTATCCAGGTTTAGGACCATTAAATTGAATTTCTATCCTCATTGCTGGTTTCTCTAAACATGACTTGCTTGCCTCATCCGGAAGACAAGTTATCATCCTGTCCTAAAGTTAGTGTATTTTTAAAAGTCAACCTTCTTCAGAATCACTTTTGCTGTCCCTCAAGCATCCAACAACATCTATATCACTTCAACTTCATTCCCCCTTTTATTCTTAGAATATAAGCTCTTCTAAATCTTATAATTTGGTCTTCTGTAGTTTTTCTAAAAGTTTATAATTTCTCTGCTCTAATACCATATCCTGGACTTATCTATCTTTCATGTTAATTATGTAGTTTCCTCGATCTTTTTGCTATTAATTTAATTTCCTGTTAGATAGAAGCACGAAAAGCTAATAAAATGATTTTCTTGACTTTCCTAGAGCACCCTTTTTCTTCATACTTACTGATTTTATCCCTATTTTTAAAGGAGGGAAAAAACCTCTGTCCACATGCTTTTTCCATATTCCCTAAAGTTAACTTTTTCTTTTCCCTTTCCCTCTCTTTTTAGTAGAAAAAATAAAATTTAATTTGGATACTCAGCATTTGTCACATTTCAAACACAATGATATGCATATATACATATATACACGGAACACTTAAAATCTATACACACACACATGCATGCACACATAACCCATTTTACATTCCCTCAGACTCTTGAAATTGCAGATTTCATCAATATTCTGTTTCTTATGTTATCTGGTCTTGCATTTAAATATAAACAAATAAAGAATACAGGCTGTTTTTGGCTGCAGATAATTTTGTATTGCAATTTCTTTTCAGATGCCAAGTAGTTTGCAAATAATGGGAAATATCAATTTTAGAAGTTTACTCATACACCAGAAAAGATATTTTAAAAGGAGGGAAAAATAAATACATAAAATGGATCTCTAAAGAATTGATATTAATAAATTACTGGGAGACTGAGAGATGATATTCTCAAAGGAAAAAATGGAGCAGAGAGGAAAGCTACTTTGATTTGCATTATGCAACACTGTAATATAACTAAAATTATTATATTTAGAGACGTTACTTAAAAGTTTCAAAAATTCTTCTGGTCTTACTAAAAAGGATAAAATTAATAGAAGTAATTTATCCTAAAGAACACTTGGAAATATTAGGGAAAATAAATAAGAAATAAATTTAGTATATGAAAAATTATTGAGAGATCCCATACACAAGGAATAAATATATACAATATATGATGTGAAAAGACAACTGAAGCAAAGATAATGAAGGATTTTTAAAAAGTCTATTCCTAAATAAGGGGAAGAATGTGGAGTTGAACAAAAAAAGCAGGAAGAGCAGTGGTAATGAGTTTTAAAAGCCAGTTTAGGAGTAAACTGGACTGGACTATTAAATAGCAAAACATTTTCCTATTTCTAAGATCTGCTTGGAAAATACATAGGTAAAACTTTTCTTGAAAATAAAATCTGCTCAGGGTAACAAGACAACAGAGGAACAATGCCAGTAATTTATTAGATGCAGAGAATTATAAGGAGGCAATGTGGGACTATCAGCAAGCTGCAAGGTTGAGTATGTAGGAGATGACTGCAATGTCTCAAGTAAATTAATGGGGCAGCCATGTGCAACAGTTAGGTAGAAGAGGCAGCAGTCAAGCAAACTCAGTCAGCAGTCCCACCCTGTGGCACAAGGCAAGTGGAGACAGATAGTGGGAGCGCTAAATAATCTGCATCTATTTATAATATTACAGGCATGGATTGGTCAGGGCAAGAGCAGAGAGGCGGATGACTAGTATTTGGTAGATCATGGATTGAGGAATGGTAGGAGAGCAGACTGACAATGCAAGTCAGTATAAAATGCTGAAATAGCAGATGAATATGACAGCACCAGGCCATGTGCTAATATACAAAGCTCCAGTGAGTGAAGAATGCAAATCATTCAGCAGATGAGTAAAGTAGGGCAAAAAGTAAAGAAAAAAACCAAAGGCAGTCAAGCAGGAAGACAGAACAGCAGAGAAGCAAGGACAGGTCATCAGAAGCAGTTGGGCAGTGTCATGACAAGCTGTCAGCAGATGAACAAAACACTATTTAGGAAAAGATGAAACTGAGAGTGAAGCAGTTCCTTAATTGAGTGTCTTTCATCTTGGAAAGTAATCATAAAGTGCGTATGAGAGTCCACAAGAGAAAAGCACACAAATGGAAATAGCAGATGGATCTGAACTCTATTGCCCAGGGATACAGAATGACCCTAGAACATAGATACATAACAATCCACAAGGAAATTAAATAGATGGGAAAAATGGGTCCAAGCATTTTCTTTATGATGATAAAAGAAACCAAAACATTAAAAATTATTAATCTGGAAATGATTGGCTGGGATTGAAGTCTTCGCTTACCCCTTTCTGGAGCCCACAAAATGGGAATGTTGGGAATTTCTGCAGCAGAAAAACAGAAGAGAAAAGGGATTTCTGACTCCCAGTTTGAGGAAAGCAGGTCAAATTCAGGGCTGTATGAACTGGTTCAGGGAAATAAGAACCAGCCTGAACCTTCTCCCTTCCTCAGAATCAGGACATATCTGAGGTCTGGGAAAGGTTTAGAAAGCCCTCACCCCATTATTTCCCACAACCTCCCCTTTTACACTTACCTCCAGTGCAAATAGTTTCCAGCAAGGAGGTACTTAGGAAAATTCACTCCCATGTCTACACCATGGCAAGATTTGAGGATGGCCAACGAATGGTGCTTCCTGTGTAGGTCAGGTCTCTGATTCAGTGGGATCCCTTCTAAGCTTTGTGAGTGAGCATGGGTGCCAGATTACTAGAAACTATCTACCTCTTTGAAAGTGAATGAGAAAGGTAGCAGGGGCAGTAATACCAATAAATAAATACTAATACCAATAAATACCTCAGTGATCTCATCCATTGTAATGGATTTAAATTTCATTTATGTTTTGATGACTCTCAAAAATAATATTTCTAGCCCAGACATCTCCTCTGAATTCCAGATGCATATACCTAACTACCAACTCAACCTCTTTACTTGAATGTCTAAAGGTTGTTCAAGTTTTCATGACCAAAGTAAAACTCCTGATCTTCCCCTTCATACTACTCTTCCCATAGTCTACTCCATTTAAGTAAATGGTAACTCCATTCTTCTAAATGTTCAAATCAAAATCCTGGGACTTATATTTGACTTCTGTCTCTTTTTCTTATTCCATCTATTACCTCTACCTTCAACATATATTAATAATCTCATTACGTCTCACTCCCTACACCTCAATCATTGGTCTAAGCCACTATTTTTTTTTTTCACCTGTATTATTTCAATAGCCTCCTAATTGATTTCCCTGTTAAAATGTAAGACAGATCATGTCATGCCTCTGCTCAAAACTCATCTTGCACAAAAGGTGACGTTATAAGTCCTACATAATCCTGCCCTCTCATACCTCTTTGATCTCACTGGCTAAAACTTTCCCTTTTACTTCTATCACACGGAACTTTATGTTGGTCTATGAGCATGCTAAGTACTCTCCCATCTCAGAGTCTTTTTGCACATGCTGTTTCTCCTGTCTGAAAGGCTCTTCTTCCAGATCACCCTGTAGCTTGCTCCCTCCCTTCCTTTAGGTCTTTCATCAAATGTCACCTTATCAATGAAGGCTTCTGTGATAGCCCTATTTAAAATCACAACTTTCTTTCCTTCCTGCACTATATGTTCTCCTTCCTTGGTTTATTTTTATCCATAGTCTTATTATCATTTCTAATACTATAGATTTTATTTGTTTTCTTAGGTTTATCTCCCCCTACTAAAATGAAAATTCCATAAAAGCAGGAAATTTTGTCTTCTTCGTTCACTGCTGAATTCCTAATACCCTGAACAGTGTTTGGTATATATACAGTAGACACTCAGTAAATATTTGAGTCCATGAAGTGTTAATTTCTTGTGGGGCTTCTCCCTTCTCTGTCTCATATTCTCAGAACATTTTTCTGAAAGCTCACATACTATGAACTTTCGGATTAATAGAGCAGAAGCTAGTGCACTGTCATTTAGGAATGTCCTAAAACAGGGGCTAGCAAATTATAGCCCATGGGCCAAATCCTGCTCACTGCCTGTTTTTGTATGGCCCACAATCTAAGAATGGTCTTTACATTTTTAAATGATTAGAAAAAACCAAAAGAAGAATATTTCATGACATTTAAAAATTACATGAAATTCAAATTTCAGTGTCCATAAATAAAGTTTCATTGGTGTATAGGCAGGTTCATTAATTTGTATCATCTATGACTGCTTTCATGCTACAAGGCTGGCAGAGTTGAGCAGTTGCAACAGAAAACGTATGGCCCACGAAGTCTAAAATAGTTACTATCTAGCCCATTTTACAGTAAGTTTGCTGATACTTGTCCTAAGATATTTTGTTTTTAGAAAAGTAACACCTAGAGTTTGAACAATAGACTAGAGCCTCATTGTTAATACTGTTGTCTGTAAAGCACCTATGAGGGAAGGTTGATTTATACAAGGATTTGCTTTCAATATTATACAAAAGCAGCCATCTCATTTCTCTAATGTTATTTAATACCGAGGGTGATGTTCATTCATCTATCCACTTCTCAAAGCAGCCCTATCTTAAAGGGCAGGTACAAACAGGTAAGTAGTGAAAATAGCAAAAAAGGAGGGAAAAAGAAAGGAATATAGGTCTCACAAATAGCACACATACTGAAGTATCACATAATTAACCAAACTTCTAAATATCCAGTGCTACAATAGTGGGAAACTGGCATGATACGAATCTCTTTTGAACCTCATTCAATGGGTGTTACTAAAATGACCTCAATATAATGGTGGCCACCCATGCAATGTAGTCCTGAATCATAACAAGCAAGAGACACATTTTAATAAGACTCCATTATATTTATCCAATATTCAAAACAGTTATTTCCCCATTAGTGCAAATGCCTATATTTTGTAGTAAAGTATTTTAAACATTTGCAAAACCCTATTAAAAATCACCTCCTAATAAAACCTGACCTAATTGTGAACAATCGAATGTATGCTTTGTTTTGTATGAATGCATGGTATGTGAATATATCTCAATAAAATGAATTAAAAAAAAAAAAAGAATGAAATTGGACCCAACCTCAACCATATGCAAAAATTAACCAAATGTATCATAGATAAAAATGTAAGAGGTGAAACTACAAAACAAAAATAACACCAAAAAAAACCTGACCTACCTTCTCCTTCCCATGAAGTCTTACCCTGAAGAATATAACATACAAGGATATTATATTATATGCTGCAATAAAACTTATGGAAAGGGGTGAAGACGCTGAGGGGAAGACAAAAATTATTCCAATGACATCCATCACTATAATGTTATCTTCAGTCTTCACAGAGAAGTATACTGTTTCCCTTATTTCAATCCTTCTAGCACGATTGACAACTTCTTCTCTATTATTACTTTCAATCTTTAGTCTCTCAGTGAAACTGAAAACAGTTCATCTTCAAACTCCCTACTCCCAACAAGTTTACTGCTTCTTTCTTCTCAGTACTTTTAAAGGACTTGGATCATTTTTGTAAAGTGTCATCTACGTCATTAATGATCGCCTTTCATAGTTACTACCAACATTGGACATTTGTCCTCCATTCTTTAGTAGCAGCCCTGTTCTTTACAAGTTCCAGTGTGAGAAAATAATACTGGTAAAATTATTAGAATCATTCTTAATTGTTTCTTTTGCCACCCTAATCTACTTTCTTACTCCTATCAGTTTCCTTTTATGGCAGGCAATAAAATAAGTTACAAATATCCTGCCCTTCTAAAACAGTGATATTGTTCTGAGAAGCTCATAGTACTTGACAGATACAAACCCATTTGTTATCATCTCATAACATTTTGCGTGAAAAGCAACATTACGTCCATTGTATAGCTGGAGATCTAATGTAGAGAGAGATGAGTTCACATTCTTGATTTCAGATAATAACAAAGAAAGGAATACTCTGAAATCTTCATTCCTGAAATTGTGTCTCTAGATAAATCTTTCAGCATCCTATATTTGCAAAATATTTAATGATTTTTTCTTGTCAATGTCTTAGCATGCATTTGGCAAAAACAAATTATTCTAGTATGCCAATCTCTATTTATAAGAGTAGATAAAGATAAGGGTGACCCGGAGAGATAATTTCAAGATTTCATCACATTGATAAATTCAAAGTAAAATCAGCATATCCTCTCTGATGTTCCTTCTTCCTTTCCACAGCTATACTATTTTGTAGGTTTGTCCTAAAATGTCTGAATTTTCCCCCAGAGAAGTTCTTTCAATATTTATTCAACTAAATAAAAAGCTCTTTTAGTTTCTTTTGTAGATAATAATAGCAAATATATATATAGCAAGTTATTTTTTTTAGAAAGCACTTTATGAGGTAAGTACTCTCACTATCTTTATTTTACACTTAAGAAAACTGAGGCATTGAAAGTTAAGTAACTCATTTAAGGTTATATACTAGTAAGAAGTGGATCTGGGATTTAAACCCAAGTAGTCTGTGCTCTTAAACACTCTGCTGTGCTGTCTCACAAATGGTTATATGGCTAATACTACTTTTCCACTAAGAGTTCTAATTAGACATGGAACTTAACCATGATTTGTATCTATGCCTATTTGTATGTTTATTGATATGATCTCTCTTCCCCATAAGGGCCCCATAAAAGCTGGGTACATATTCTGGTACAGAGTAGGCATGCAATCAATACATATATTTAAAGGAAAACTGAAGACAGAATTATATTTATAGGTTCTTCATATATAGAATTTTTGTTCTTGCTTTATTTTCATATATAGAATTTTGGTTCTTGCATTATTCTCAAAATTCTAAAATTCTGACCTTGAGTTTTCCTTCTTTAGTGTTGCTATGTGGAATTGGAAACTTTCAATTTAATAGTTTTAATATGCCAAGTCACTTACCTCCCTACTTTATTTATCTAAATACTTTAACTTTGTATTTGAAGCTTTCCACTCCACTAGTACAATCACACATAGGACCTTCTTTTTAATAGAAAAATAAAATAGAGGGTATATGTCTTGGGAAAGTCTGTGGCTGGTATTTCCACTTTCAGAATAAATGTTTCTACTTTCCAACAGGAAACAATGGGGAATAAGGTTAAAAAAATACATACAGGGGAAATTATGGATGAATAATAGATCTTGAAAGTGTATGGCAAAAAATATATTTCAAATTTCTGCCATAATTGTATACATCACCTTGAAAAACATTAGGTTTTTGTAGGACAGCAGGAGACACAAAGTCAAGGTACAAGAAGTTCAGATATGTTCTTGTTTCAGAAAAGAATGTGTATTTTCCGTGAATGCAAAAATAATACAAATGTGGACTTAAGGGAAAAATTACCTTCAAACATCAGAAGAACTGTCACATAAAAGAGGAATTAATTTTCTTTTGTGCATTGCCAAGGAAAGTTAAGGGCAGTGGGTAGAAATTATAAGAAGACAGGCTTCAGTTTGATATGTTTGGATTTTCAAACAATTAGAATTGTCTATGAAATGAACTTGCAGATGTAAGAAGTAGCAATTGAGATGTTCAGGCAAAGGCTAGGAATGCTGTAAATGGCGTGCTCAGGGTTAAACATGATGGTCTCTGAATTCTCCTGAAACTCTGAAGAACTCTGATTTCTCTATGATTATAAAGTTTATATAAAATGCTAAGCTAAATAGATACAGCACTGACAAAATACACAATAAGAAAATATTCCTTGGTTGTCTTGATTCTAAGAGAAGTCTCCTTGAAAAGGTTTCCAAACAACAAATCAACATAATTGGAACTTGGTGCCTCACAGCAGTTTAAATTATATAAACAAATAATGATGTGGATAGTCAGGTTTGCAGATTAAATCAGGACTCTTAAAAAAAAAAAAAAAGAGAGCATAAAAACAATTTACAAAAGGAATGAAGCTAGTCCTATTGGGGATATGCTGATAAGCATTTGTATAAATATGGTCCATCCTCAAAAGGGTGTATTTTTAGAAAGCCTTGATGGTGTGATTTTACTGTGTGTATTGCTTGACAGTAGACTTAAAAATTGTGGCTTCCAAGGTATCTCTGAATAATAAGAGTTTCTGTTTCTCATTTCTATAGATGGTTTCACTCTGATTGTTCTAAGAAAGAGTAAAAATAACATAGGTCTAGTTTATCCATCCTTCCCTGTAAAATGAATCCTTAACCAGGAAGATTCTCTTAAGTTTGTCTTTTTCTGTACCTTGCTTATATGTTTCCCTCTTCTTCTGTACACTCACCAGAAATGTCCTCCTCTCAGCTAATCTGAATCCTGTTCCTTTCCTTCAATTTCAGCTTAAATTCTACTTTATAAAATTTTCATTGAATACTCAGTTCTCTTAATCTTTCCCTTTAAAAAAATCTTTTGACCTGAAATGGCTGAAAATTTATAGTCTCAGGTTTTTATTGTCTTCATTTTTCATGTGATTATTTTAGGGTACAAGTAGTTTAGCAGTAAGTTCAATAAAGTCTAAGGTGTTCAATAAGTACTTGTTAAACTGAATGAAGATAATGAATTTTTATTTTATTTTTAGCAAACTGATATGTCATATGTGTCTATGTTCTGAAACATATACTGCTTTTCAAAGGAAAATGTAAAATAATTATAAAACCTAGAAATAAAATGGGCTATTACTAAAAGTCTATCCTGAAAATCACGTGAGCCATTTCAAGCTAAATTCTAAGCATTTTAAATCACAAAGGAATCAGAGACCTAAAATAAAATATCTAAGTTCAGTATGGTGAACACATTCGAAATAAACTTTTCATCCAGTATCTTTTAGAGGCAGGAAATCGAGAGCTACATAATCCAGCTGTACTAACAGGATAATGTGGAAGCATCAAATTCCTGTAAATGCATATTCCTCATATCATATAGATTACAGAAAATTTTATTTCTGTTCTTTGCCCCATGCCTTAAAGTAGTAGAGAGAAATGCTCACTTACATCCTTATTTTTTAGATATATCCACAAGTATGTTAGTGGCTAACAGCTACCATAACAATGGTTAACAGCAGAAGTAACTGGGGCTACTATTTGTAATTAGAGATAATTAGTGTTATTAATTAATTGAGGAAGAAAAAAGTAAAGAAAAAATGAACATTAACTGAACCATCTTCAAAGGTGCCAGGCATTATGCTAAACCCTTTTACACACTTTACTGCCACTTACTAGTCACTTACTTTAGGCAAGTCGATTAATCTATCTTGTCTTAGTTTCTCCAACTTTAAAATAGATATAACAATAGTAGCTGACTCATATGGTTGTTTTGAAGGTTAAATGAGTAAACAAATACTTAAAACAGCTCCTGACACATAGTAAGTATTATATATAAGAGCTGTTATTAATGGCTACTATTATCATCTCAATTATTAGAAACAACAACCTTGAGAGGTAGGAATTGGCTAATTTAGCAGATGAGAAAACTGAGTTTTGAAGAGATTAACTTGCTCTACATTCCTTTCCATAGTCAGTAAATGGTAGAGCTTCGACTGACATTCTGGCCTTTCTGACTCTACAGCGCAAGCTTTTCCCACTATACCGTAATATAGCATACAAACCCATTTAGACAAAGATAAGACATTGGAGCATATTTCCCATGTCCAGTGCTGTCTCAAAAAATACAGGAAAAGCTCCTTAAAATAGCATCATATATAATCCAATCTGACCATACCAGAGTGGTGAATTACCTAATCTAGTTTAAAATATTTTGAGTATAAGGGTTTCTAGTATTCTGCTTTGAATATCCTATTTAGTCAGAACAATTTTAAGATACCCCAAATCCTAGTTCAATGTGGTTATTTTAGTTTTACCATTTAGTCAAAATGATCTCGGAACTACTAAACAAATATTCAAAGAGTCCCAGATTATCAGTATATGATGTTACCAGTGAATGTTTTGAGAAAACTGAAAACTAGTTGAGACAAATATATAATTTAAATGACTTATGTTAGTAATCAAATTTTCTTTCAAAAACAAATTATTCAACATGATGCTTTTGCTATGCTAATATTACAATTTAAGAGAGTTTTTCCGATTGTTATAATATCCAGTGTTAACTCTGAGGTGAAGCTGTTAAATGTCCATTTTCACTGACTTTCGCAAGAGTGACAGACTGAAAATCCTTATCAATAGTCAGTAACTTAGGTCAATTTTGTCTCCTTAGTACTTACACACTATTGTTGTTGTTGCAGCATTATAATATAAGAAAAAAAATAGTTATGACAGCCTAAAGTATTATCTACTTTATATTACACACTTAAAATTGTGAAACGGATGATTTTCAATACATTGATTGTGAAAATATTTTATAAAATAAATACTTTTTTCCTTGATTTGCAATAGAAAATTGGACATGATATTCATGGAAAAAAAATTCCAAATAACCTACATGCAAAATATTTGTAGAGAAGATTAGACAGTAATATGCGCCAAAGAAATCTAAACATTATAGGCTACAAACAGAATATGCTTCCTGGAATTCACAGACTTTTCCTAGAAATTGAGGTTTCCTTTATACCAGATTTTCAGTATTCTCCACCATTCAATACTGGTCATTTTGTCAGATACATTTTCACTTCCATACTGAAACATGAAAACCCTTTTAAATGAGAATCACTTAACATCAAATTTATAGTTTCCTAAAATTTTTGCTACTCCTTCTATTATTTGATTATTTCATCACAGCCAATTATAGGAGCAAACTTTGTTAGGAAGCAATGATAAGAATATTGGTTTGAACAATTCTTAAGAGTGAGAGTTCACTTAATGTATAACATTCATTTCTTAATTTTGCAATTTTGAAAGTTTAAAATTGTATATTGTTTATTTAGAATGAGGGACATTTTATTTTTGTAATGCTTTATTTTCTATTGAGCCAGTGGGGGAACACAGTTCAATATGGGAGAAGAGGTTTTTTTTCTTTGCTCCATATAAAACTAAAAATTTAAGAGTTGCGATCCACATCATTTCAGTTTACTGAAGAACAAAAAGTAAAAGTCAGAAAATTAAAAAAAAAAAAAGTGAGTAAAGATGATTTACTGCCATCCAATAGACCAGGGGTTGGCAAACTTTTTCTGCAAAGGGTCAGATGGTAAATATTTTAGGTTTTTTCAGGCTGTACAGTCTTAATTGCATACTCAACTCTGCCTTTATAGTTACAGACAAAGTAAATGAATGAATATGGTTATATTCCAAGAAAAGTTCATTTACGGACACTGAAATTTCCATTTCCTATAATTTTCACTTGTAATGAAATCTTCTTTTGATTTTTTTTTCCAGCCATTTAAAAACATAAAATCCACTCTTAGATTGTGGGCCATACAAAAAAAAGTGATCAGCTAGATTTAGCATGCAGGCCATAATTTGATGACCCCTGTAATAAATCATGAGTGCCTTCAGGATAGGGATAGTGTGTTACTCATTTTTAAACTCCAGCACCTAGCATAGTATATGATAGCTACTGAGGATTAAAAGCAAAAAACGTGATGAATACAGGAGTGGATGAAACATAAGGATAAGCCAGACTTTTATTTAATTCTTTAATTCATGATCTAAATAATATAATACTGTACAACCCTTAATTCTGGCATAGTCTAGCAGTATAAAGTGCTGAAAGTTATTTTTACCTTTAAAATATTAAAAAGTTTAATGTTTTCTAATCTATTATAACATATTATCACAAATTTCTTTGTAATAATATACAATTTTTAAATGTTTATGAAAATCTTTTAGTCTAGAATTTATGCATTTAAGTCTAAAAGGGCTTTCATTTCACCTTGCCGGTATATCCTTAACTAAACTTTTACTTGTTAAAAATAAAAATACAAGATTCTTTATATAATAATACCTTCTTTGGACATAAATTGCTTTTAGTTGACACTGGGACATGAGATAAACAATATTTTGTATAGCAATGAGTTTTTCATGCTCCATAGAATTTCGAAATTACTGATATTTCACCATTGCTAAAATATTATCAAAACTTAATCAGATCAGAGAAGATGCAATCTGTTCTTGAAAAATACAGTTTTTCATATCAAAACAGAAATGTGGATTAGCATGGTATTATGTTACTATACATAAGCTTTACTAGTATCTCATATTTGGAGGAAGGAAGAAGGCCAGGAGGCATGGGACTATCAGATGAACTATATTTTAAGATTCAGGGCCTATAAATAGATGCAATTTCATAATATAGGAAAATCAATTCTGATAGCTTTATTCTTATAAAATAGGTAAACAGGATAAACTTTACTGAACTTGCTATTCCATTCTTTTGAAAAGACCTGGGAAGATTCTACTTATATGAAACAACTAGAATATACAAGCACATGGGGATAGAAAGTAGAGTACAGGTTACCAGGAGGTATGGTGTAGGTGGTATTAGAGTTAATGCATAATGGGTTTGTGGGGTTTCTGTCTGGGGTGATGGAAAAGTTATATGATAATAGATGGTGGTGAGGGTAGGACAACACTGGGCCTATGATTAATCCCATTGAATGGCATGCTTGGGAGTGGTTGAGATGGGAAAGTTTATATTGTATGTATGTTTCCACAATTTTAAAAAAAAGGAGAAGAGACAATTACAAGAGAGGTGGGGCAAGATGGCAGCACAGAAAGGTGTGGAATTTAGTTAGTCCTCTAGAGCAACTAGTAACAACTAGTAAATAGTCTGGAACAACTGTTGGGGGACATTTGTGACTGGACACACATCATATACCAGCCTGGAAATGGTGGAATGGCTGAGATTGCAGCATGAAACTGTTAAGGACCCCAGACTGTGGAGCTGGTGCCCCTCCCCCACCGACACAGCCGGCTGAGCTGAAATACTTCTCTCTGGAGAAAAGTAGCAGGTAACTTATGAAAAGGAGGCAGGGTCCAGCTCAAGTAGCTGCCCTCCTTCAGAAAATTCAGACTCCAGGGACTAGGGGTGGGGGTGAACCAAAAACAACTTAAGCTTGGCTTCTGACACCCTCAGCCCTGGTCAGGACAGGGTTCAGTGAGAATTAAAGGGGCCACACTGCAGGCTAACCAGTGCCACCTGCTGAGAAGGATAGGAAAAGCACAGGTCTAGAGACCTCACAGGAAACTATGACAATATGATGAGTCTCACCCTCAGGGAAATCTGACATTGATTACAGCCTACTCCTGAGACCTGGGCCTGACTGGTCTGGGAAAATCTGATTGGGGTAATCAAGGAAACCAGTTATCCAGACAACAAAAAATTACAAACCACACTAGGAAAAACAAAGGAACAAACTTATGCTTCAACTGAGACACAGTAATTGAAACAGCTAATTATTAATGAAACAAATCACCTAAATCAATTCAAACATCAAGTCACTGAGTTGAGGGAAGATATGGCAAAAGAGATAAAGGATATAAAAAAAGACATTGGGCAAGAAAATAAGGAAGAACTCGAAGTTTGAAAAAACAATTGGCAGAAATTATGGGAATGAAAGGCACAATACAAGAGATGAAAAACACAATGCAGACATACAACAGCAGATTTGAAGAGGAAGAAGAAAAGACTCATAACTTGGGGGATACAACATCTGAAATCCTACACACAAAAGAATAGATAGGGAAAAGAATAGAAAAAAAATATGAACAACATCTCTGGGAACTGAATGACAACACGAAGCACATGAATATACATGTCATGAGTGTCCCAGAAGAAGAAGAGAAGGGAAAGGGGGCAGAAAACCATTGTAGGGGAAATAATCACTGAAAATTTCCCATCTGTTAAGAAAGACATAAAATTATAGATTCAAGAAGTGCAGCGTACCCCAAACAGAATAGATCTGAATAGACCCATGCCAAGACACTTAATAATCAGATTATCAAATGTCAAAGACAAAGAGAGAATTTTGAAAGCAGCAAGAGAAAAGCAATCCATCACATACAAGGAAGCTCGATAAGACTATGTGTGGATTTCTCAGTAGAAACCATGGAGGCAAGAAGGCAGTGGTATGATATATTAAAGATATTGAAAGAGAAAAACTGCCAACCAAGAATTCTACATCCGGCAAAACTGTCCTTCAAAAATGAGGGAGAGTTTGAAATATTTTCAGACAAACAGATACTGAGAGAGTTTGTGAACAAGATACCTGCTCTACAGGAAATACTAAAGGGAGCACTACAGACAAACAGGAAAAGACAGGAGAGAGAGATTTGGAGCACAATATTGGGTGATTGTAGCAAACCAATGTAAGTACACTGAACAAAGATGACCATGAGTACTTTTGAAAGAGGAATGTTAGCAGCATGTAGGATACCAGAATGAAAGATGGAAGATAAGACTGTGATTGTATAACTTAGTGAAACCCAGAGTGGTCAATGATTGTGACTAAATGTAAATATATTTTCACATGAGAGAGAACAAATGAATGTCAACTTTGCAAGTTGTTAAAAATGTGGTGGTACTGGGGAAAAATATAATCAATGCAAACCATTGTCTATAGTTAACAGTAACATTGTAATATGCGTCCATTAATTGTAACAAAGGCAATATACCAAAGGTAAATGTCTATTAGAGGGGGATATAAGGGAGGGGAATGGGATTTTTAGCATTGGTGGTTGAGTCTGACTTTTTATTGTATTTTAGTTCAATTTTATTTTTTCTTTTGTTGCTTTTTTTAGTTGTCATGTTTTCTTTCTTTTTCTGTTTTCTTTTTACTTTTTTCTCCTTTTCCTCTTTCTTTGTAGAAGAAATGGAAATGCCCTTATATAGATAGTGGTGATGAATCCATAACTATGTGATTATATGGGGAACCACTGATTGTTTACCTAGGATGGAATGTATGGTGTATTAACAAAACCATCTAAAAAATAAACAGAGGGATCCAAGTGCTGGAGAAAATGTGGGGAAAGGGATATACCTAATCACCATTGGTGGGGAAGTAGAATGGTGTAGCCCATCTGGAGGGCAGTATGCTGGTTCCACAGGAAGCTTAGCATGGGGTTGCCATATGATCCTGCAACTCAGTTACTGGTTATCTACTTGGAAAAACTGAAAAGTGGGGCATAAATGGACATTTGCACAGTGGGGTTTATGGTGTCAGTATTCACGATTTGTAGTGGATGGAGGTAGCTGAAGGGTACACCGACTGATGAATGGAATGGTAAACTGTGGCGTATACATACAATGGAATATTGAGCTGCTACAAGAAGGATTGAAGTTGTGAGATGAATGGACATTGAGGACAGTATGTTGAGTGAATTAAACCAGAAATGAAAAGAAAAACATTATAATGCCTCACTAATGTGGATTAACTATAATGTGTAAACTCTGAGAATTGAGTATGACAGCATAAGTTATCAGCATGAGGCTTATAATGGAGGTTTCTAGATTGAAAGCTCTTACAGCAGTTATATCTATTTATGAGTTGTAATGGTTATTTCTAAATTCTGAGATGCTGAGGTCTTTGTGCATAACCTGGTCAGTCCCTGGAACTCTGGGTATCTGTGTGACACCTGAGACTCAGAGGCAGAGTCCGGCAGCTATGAATGTGAGCATTACCCCATAGAGCAAATGTTAAGGAGTCTGAAAAAAAGAGTTCATACTTTAATTAGAAACATGAATAAAATGGACTTGCTTAGTACTAAGGTAAATCATTCTAAAGGGTAAAGGACGATATTGACAGTGTTTTTAAAAGTTCAACTTCTATGTGAGATCAAAGGAAGAGAAGTTTATTAGGTACAAAATCTATACATTTTTGTAATATGCTACATAATTTAACGTATATGGTCAGTTTATTCAAACAACATAACTACATGGAACATTGAATAGGGAGTGAAATCTGGTTGGTTTGTACAGGTTAGTGTGAAGCCCCAATACATCTCAGAGTAATTTGGGCAGACAATAAAAATGTACTTGCAAAGCCCCCTTGAGGGTCTGGGGGAAAGTGTGGAAATATTAAATTTCCCCACCTGGAGAATTAATGATATTCTCACAAGCACTGCGGGCTAACAATTTAGAAAGCTGAGCCCTTGATCTTAGGGCTTGCCATTATGAAGTTTGTTACTGCAAAGGAGAGGCTAAGCCTTCTTATATTTGTGCCTAAGAGTTACTGCCAGAGAATCTCTTTTGTTTCTCAGATGTGGCCTCTCTCACTAAGCCAACTCTACAGGTAGACTTACTGCACTCCCCTCTAGGTGGGACGTGACTTCGAAGGGTGTAAATCTCCCTGGCATTGTGGGACATGACTCATGGGGATGAGCATGGCTCTGATATCGTGGGATTGAGAAAGCCTTCTTGGACCAAAAGGGGGAAGAGAAATGAAACAAAATAAAGTTTCAGTGGCTGAGACATCTCAAATAGTCAAGAGATCATTCTGGAGGTTATTCTTATGCATTATATAGAGATCTCTTTTTAGTTTCTGGTGTATTGGGAAAGCTAAAAGGAAATACCTGAAACTGTTGAACTGCAACCCAGTAGCCCTTATTCTTGAAGACAATTGTTTAACATGTAGCTTACACTGTTTGACCATGTGATTGTGAAAACATTGTGGTTCTCACCCCCTTTATACAGTGTATGGAGGCTATGGGATGTTTTGGATGTTCAGTTTTACTTTAACTTTTGTTCTTATTCTTTTTGTGGGTGGTAGTGAAAATGTTCAAAAATTGATTTTGGTGATGAATGCACAACTATATGATGTTACTATGAACAACTGCTTGTATATCGTGGATGATTGCATGGTATGTGAATTTATCTCAATAAATTGAATTTAAAAAAAAGAGAGACAATGGCAATTAAACGCAATACACGATCCTGGACTGGATCTAATAATGGAGAAGAAAAGAGCCAAAAGAACATTATTGAGACATGAGAAAATACTGGAATACAGACTAAAAATTTATGTCAATAATAAAATTCTTGAACTTGATAGTTATATTTAAGGTAGTTACATAAGTGAATATCATTGCTCTTAGGAAACATACATGGAAGTATTATATGTTCAAGGAGCATGATGTATACAATGTACTCTTCATTGTTTAGAAAACTGATAAATAGATAAACAGATACACAAATAGAGAGAGAGCTGGACAGTTGGATAGATAAAGAGATCAATAGATGGAGATGGATAGATGGATAGAATGACACAGCAAATATGACTAAATGTTAAAACTGGTGGATCTGGGTATTTGCCGGGCAATATGTTGGACTTCTCTGTAGGGTTGTGCATTGTTTTTACAATTGTCCTGTAGTTTGAAATATAAAATAAAAAATTTAAGGGGAAAAAAAGAATTGGGAAGAAATCTATTGAACTTTTCATTTTGTCTAGATTTCATACACATTGACATTAACTTTAGATAGCTTTATTTCATGCATTCTTTGATCATTTTCCCCCTTCATGTTTTTCTCTGACATATATATATCATCCCACAAACAATTCTCCTTTGTGTTTGTAGATCTAACTAATTATTGACAATTATTGACTATAAAATATTAGTACTCTAAGGGATAACTTTTACATTATTTTATGTTTATCAAATTAATGTGCTGTCAGTAACTTCTGACTTTATTTAAAACTATTTCAAATCCTAATTGTATATAGGGAAATTTGGTCTAGAAACAGTTGCTTCTTTTTTAGGCACAATTATCTAACAAGATAACTTTATAACTACAGGTCTAGAATTTATATTTCTAAATTCCTATCTGACATCCCAGTACAATATTTTAGATTTTATGAGAATTGCAACTATTTAAGTTTATAGAGTAAACTGGAATTTTTGTAGAATTATTTTTGGGTGGCCCTATATTGCTTTTGTTCATCTATTTTTCAAAGGTTTATAAGTTCCAAGGGCTTTCTTCATGAATATTCATATCATATCTGTTTGTATATATAATTAGGAAATATAGTGAACATATTAAGAGACAAAAATATTCACAGGCAAGCAAATCATCTGATTTTAAAAATAAATTTTTAGAGAAGATATATTTATGTACATTTTAAACTAAAAAAAAAAAAAAAAAAAACCCACAATGGAACTTTGCCCAGGTAGTTGCTATAGCCATAAATGAATATAAGAACACTTTTGACAGTTTTCAAGTAACTGAAAACTTTTATTTATGAATGTGTTCAGTTTCTGATATAATTAAACATACAGAGCCATGGAAGTAGACAGACTTGTAAACAAATCCTTAAAAAAAAAGGAAAGAAAAATAAGCAGATTATAGAAAGGTAGAAATTCAAGATCTTTATGAAGATAGGAAAGATAAAATATGAAATCTACTCCATCAAAATTAAGAATTAATTTAACAAGATTGTTAAGATTTCATGGACATACTTTAAATCTAATATAAGAATCTATTTGTCCATCTGGTAATTACATATAAAATATAGAAAATAATTTTAAAAAAATTAACCCTTATAAAGTTATATAAGACTAAATAAAATGCCAGGAATAGTTCTCATTGAATCATCACAGCCAGCCTGATAGAGAGATACTAAAATTTTCCCCCATTTCATAGAAAACTGATGTACAGAATGGTTAAATGACTGGTCTATGGTTATCTTGTTGGTAAGTAGCAGAGACAAAATTCAAAGGTTTGAGTTTTTAACCTAGCAGTGTGGTATTAACTTAAAGCTCCATTGGATACAAAATATTTAACTTTGTAATGTGAATTATTTCCCCATAATTAAAAATAATGTTATCTGGTTATGAATGAATTCTATGATATCATTTTCTCTGCTTCTCTGATGTAAAAATAAGTACTATTACAAAAATGTCAAACCATTACACACAAAATAGGGATATGTAAATACAAAGTTATTTACTTCAAACCCTTAAGACAGTACCCAAACTGCAAAAATCAGTGTCTTTACATACAGGCAATTTTCTTAAAGACAAAACAAAACAAAACAAAACACAAATAAACCTCTGCAGGAGATGGCTTCCTTCCCAATTGTACTTTTTTCAGTTAGTCTCACAGTTTTCAAAGAAATTTAAAAATCTGTCAAAGGATCATTGCTCCTTAGGACCCAGGAATGAAATAAACTGTGTGAGGATGACCTTTTTTAAGCATTTTTAGTTCATCTCCCAATCCAACTCTATTTTGTTTCCTTTTAAAATCAGAACTATTTTATTTATGACCTTAATTATAATATTCAAAAAGCTGTGTGCTATGATTTTCATGAAGAATAGAAAATTTTTTACAACTTGTTCAAAAATTTCATTTTTATATACTAGAGAAAATGTGGAAATATGGATGCAGCCAACAACTGCATCATCTGGAATCTTGTTAGAAATACAAATTCTCAGACCCCACTGCTGATTTACTGAACCAGAAACTTTGAGGGTAGGGCCAAACAATCTATGTTTTAACCAGCCCTTTTGCTTATTCCAATAAATGCTCAAGATTGAAAAACACTGCACTGGAGTAAGGACAGTGATTATTTAAAAGGCACAGAGCAAAAGCACCTTGCTGTTAAAAAGGTAGTAGATACAACAAGGTATTGATTTGAACATATAAAGAGATAGCTAATATTAAGTTGAAATGTAGCCAACACTTTTTGGGGTTGGAAAGGAAATAATGCTGTGAGTGGTAATATAAGTTTGCATATAACTGAAGTGACACCTGAAGTGCATAGCTTCCTTAATAACAAGAAAGCAAAGACTTTTTTCCTGTATCAGTGAGCATAGCTTACTCTTCATTCTTTTCCTAAATCTTCTCCCCAAGCAAAGGCTGAAGGTGATTCTTGTGGCACGAAGCCTAGATATTAATTCTGCCTGTTTGGCTTGTTAAATTCTGTATTTAAATGCAGTTCACTTTTTAAAATTAGGGAAAATAAAATCCTTTCTCTTCCAAAGTACTGTAAAACTGGTGTAAATACTCTTCTTACTATTGTACTCATCCTCATGTACTGTGAGATCAATGACAGGGATACCTCAGGAAATGGGAAAAAGGGTTCAATTCTGAATTGTATTAACAAAGCAGATCAGACCAGGTTCCATGGTGAATAAGAGTTCTGCTATCCCTTCCTTTGGCAAAGTTTCTGAAGCTCAGACGATACCACAGACCACTGAACAAATGAAGGATTACTTTCTGGACCAGTTCAATCTTCCTCATCTATATAATTTCCAGTTTAAATCCAAAGGAAAAAATTCAAGAAACATTTTTATATAATAATTCTTCCACAGCAAAATTTTCACCTTCTTGGAACCACAAGTAACTTGTTAGGACTAACAAAAATACAAAAAATGGTAAAGAAAGGATTAAAAATAACATGATTAGTCTACTCTTTGAATATGAGAAAGGCATACATTATCTCACCTCTGGAGTGACATCTCGTGGTGCAAACCCTGTTCCTCCAGTTGTTAATATCAAATTAAGTTCCTTTTCATCACACCAATCTATCAGGGTTTCCTAAAAGAGAACAACAGTATTGTCACACGCTTGCTCAAAAGCATTCAAGTCCTCAAACACTTCATATACAGTGAGGAAACATTATTTTCAACAATCAATGTGAAAACTGTAAAGCAAAATTCATTGAACAGTTTCACTTGAGATCAAAACACACTGCAGTTTCGGGTATTTTATTCAATAGAAAATGAGAATGCAAGCAACGAATTCTTGAAAGTAAATAAAATGGGAAGATGCCATAAATAGTTTAAAATTAATGTTTACTATGTACTTATATAGCATATCTGAAGTTCTTTTTAGCCATTCAAAATATATGTAAGTTAAAAAAATAATTATTACTTGTTAATTACATGATAACATTATTTAATAGCTACACTAATCCCACCAGTTAAATATTGTACCTCAGTTTTATATATCAGGAAACAGACTCATTTTTTCATTAATAGATTTAGAGAGATTAAGAAATTTGCTCATGGGCTCACAAACTAGAAGGAAGAAGAACTGTGATTCAAACCAGTTGAATTCTGGACTCTCAACTTATATTCTTTCCCCTACATTAAGTCAATATTTTCTGCTTTTTTACAGTTTAGGAAAGTTTTACATTTGTTCAGTAATTTATTCTTTATGGTCACCTTAAAGCTTCTCTGAAGCAGAAGTCTGCTTTCAAAGGTCATCTCCAAAATGTCTCTGTAAGCTAAAGCTCCTCTCTCAGTGCCAGTACGTTCTTCAAAGTGCCCCTTTTGGCTGTAGCTCCTCTTCAAAATGTCAGTCTCAGCTGCACTGAGTTCCTTCTGTTTGTCAGCTCATTTATATGGCTCCAGTGATTTAATTTAGACCCACCCTGAATGTGTGGGGTAACACCTCCATGGAAATCATCCAGAGTCATCACCCACAGTTGGGTGGTATGCTTCTCCATGGAAACACTCAAAGAATTACAATCTAATCATCACTGATATGTCTGCCCACACAAGATTATATCACAGATAATGTCATTTTGGGGAACATAATACACTCAAACCAGCACAGGGAATTATCTCCTTCACTTGACTTCTTCCTTTTCTTCTAAGGATCTTATCTCCATTGTTGCCTGGGTCAGTGCTGACAACTGTAAATGCCTGAGACTTTCTCTAATGAGCTACTGAGAATGAGAGAGAAAAGAAGAAAAAAACCAGAAATCCCCTTTTCAGAGCCAGTTCCCAGCTCCCCAGTTTTGCCAGCTGATTGGAGTTGATAACCTGGTTCAATGTGTTCCTTTTCTTGGGACACAGCCCTTTTCCAGTATTCTGAGCTCAGCTGACTCCAAAAGCCTGTTTTTGTTTATTTATTTATTTATGTTCTGTCAGCCCCACCTCCTCTCTGCTGGGAGAGTCCTCAGGGTCCCTGTCCTGCTTGCTCTGGGGTTTATCTGTGCTTGTAGCTTGGTTGCACCACCTTCCCTTGCTCCCAGCAGAGATCGCTTCTTTTTCCCACAGAGGAGTGTTCCAGCTCAACCTGCCATGCTAGTGGGGGAGTGGCAGTTTGGGGAGCCATACATACAGTTCTATGCTGTGATCTCAGCAGTTCCACCCATTCCAGACTGGTATATGATGTGTGTCTGGACATGGATATCCCCCAGTTGTTCCAGACTATTTTCTAGTTATTCTGGCTATTTACTAGTTGCTCTTGGGGACTAATTAAATTCCACCCCTCCCTAGGCCACCATCTTGCCCTGTCTCTATTATGTTTTTTATATCTAACAAAAAATAAATTAAAAAAAAATCAATAGAAGCCAACATTTAAATTGCAGAATCAAACATTTTAAGTTTTTTTCAGCCATTCCAATAACTTCATAATAACTACCTCAGAGTTTTGGTAAAAAATGGAATGAGATAATATTTGTAAAGATCTTAGCTCAGTTCACAATAAATGCTTAAAAATGTAGCTATTACTGTCAAAATTATGAGGTTGGCTTTGCTTTTTCTTTCTACATGTTTCCATATTGACTATGCTTTCTGTTAGATCTCCAATTACCCTACATTAAAGATAACAGAGGCAAACTGTAGAAAGAGTGACATGATACTATAGCAAATATACTCTTCCTGAAAATCATATGCGGATTTGAAAGCAACCAGGTTGTCGGTGTAGAGCTAATCAATTGCAAACTGTACATGTATTAAATGAAAATGACACACAGCTTTTGACTGAGCATAACAGGGCTTGGGTAGCAGCAATCATTCACATGTGAACAATGTTGGGAATGAACACTGATGGCAGAAGGGAGAAAGGTTTTAAAAACAAATCTTGATAAGCTGGAAATTCCAACCCTTGTAACTGAAGAAATAACAAAAGAGGAATTTTGTTTGTTTTTCTGTGAATGGGCAAACATTAAGCATGACTTCAAAGAACAGAAACATGACACTCAAAAATTCACCTCATTACTTTACCTAGGGGTGGAAGAGATGGTAACTATAAAGTGTAGTATGTTAGTTTCTTTGTTTTTGGTACTTATGTTGTTTTTAAAGGCCTTATAAGCAAGGGAGGACTGCTTTAGAAGAAGTCAGGCATGCCATTCAACGCAAGTCACTGATAATGAAATTTAACCACTATTTTCTGTTTATCTTTTACCTCAAACTTTTCTCACCACAGTACTCCAGGTAGTCACTTCTAACTTTGTCATCAGAGTTAGGAATAGCTTACAGTATTATTTAATCATAACCTGGGTGACATTATGGAATTTACCATGCCCCATTGCACAAGTGATGGAAATGCTGAAGGCACTTACTTGGCATGATAAAGACTTGGCACCCCTTCTCCCCAATGCACACAAAAAATCCAGTACTGTTACTTTGAGTTTGTAGACTACTTTTTTAAAAAGTTCATTTCTTCAAAGTCCCTAACTTTGTATAAACTCTTTTTTACTCAATTGTGAGTCATTTTTAACACTGGGAAACCTAAGAAAACCCTCTAGAACAGTAAGTATAATGCATATGCATATATGCATGCATACACAGCATTTGCATATTGAAAAAAGATATACCTCAATATTTGAAAAGATTCTTAGATGATATCTGAACATTATAGCATGGAAGAAAACAGAGAATAAAATCTTGGGCTGTTATATCCAGAAAGACTATGTGAAAGTATATAATAGGAAGAAACATTAAGTCAATAGTTCCTGTTATTATGGGAGAGAATTTTTCCACAAGTACCCAATCTGAAAACTTATATCACCAAAGATTATAGGAGCTATATAACTCTTACTATGATAGAAGAGAATGGGTACGGTAGAGATAAAACACAAAAAGAGAAGCCCTTTCTAGGTCTCAATTAGCAGGCAATCCTATTGCAGTTTTATCACTGTGCTATTTGAGCAGCAACTACTGTCACTGAAGACATGAAACACGAACTTTGAGTATCTGCCAATAAACTGAGAATTCTCACAGATGATATGGCACTTCCTTGATTAAAATCTTTCAAAGCTTGCTTTCTTTCCCCAACCCACTTTCATACTTCTCCTTCCCATCCAAGAGATTCTTTTCCACAACAGAACCTTCCTGCTGTTACTACCACTTTCATCCCCACCATCAACAGTCCATCTAACTATATTCAGCCTCAATCTCACTTATTCAGGAAAGCCTTTGCTAATGCCTTTAATTACATAGGTACACCTGTTTTATACTTACCCTTGATAATGCTTACTAGTGGTGTAATTATTTGTGTAATACGAATTTAAAGTGTGTATCCATAAGAGGGTGGACACTATGTTTTTTATTACCATATCCCCAGCTCCTAGCACAGTGCTTAGCACATAGTACTCAGATAAATACTTGAAATCAGATAAAGTTAATCAATAAATACTTATTGAAAGTGAAATGTATGTTACGATCTAAAAAAGTATTTATTAGATTACTCAATTGGGACCTGTAAAAGCTTGAGAAACAGAAGAGAATCAGAGGCAGTATTTCATATTAGTTGGAAAAGGAAGGATTATTTAATAAATGATAGCAGGAAATTTTGGGGAAAAAAAACAAAGTTATGTCTTTAACTTACATGAGCAAAATCTATCACTAATGCATAAAATATTTAAATGTAAAAGGCTAACAAGAAAATAAAAATATTAATATAATGTTGGGATGGGTAAGGATTTTAGATGGTTGATTTCTGACCAATCTTAAGAGTAAACCCTTCTTTTAATGACTTTGTTACCATTTGTCAGGAAAAGTATAGGAGTTATTAATCTGAGTTTATAACAGACATTATACCAACAAAGTGTATACAAGAAAATGAAATATGATGCAAACACTAGATTAGAAATAGTACTTTTCCCCTAAAAGCATTGTAATTTTGACCTTGGTAAACACATTTTAATAAGAGTCAGTTGTCATTGAAGATAGCATTCTTAAACTAGCTACTCTAGGTCCATTATTAATTCTAAACTGATATGTTCTTCTATGAGAAATTTGCCAAGGTAAAAGCATATTATCTTTGGTGTGGGCTCTGTCTTTTAGTGCAAAAAAATGATTTTCTAGAGTAAGGATTCTGAATATTTTCCAATATTCCTTTTATCCTACATGTAACTTCCACATTATAGTTGTTAGGCTATACCCCCTCCCCTGCCCTTAGAAACTCTGCAGGTCTGCAATGAGCCACCGCACCCCCTGCCCTTAGGAACTCTGCAAGTCTGCGACAACGTTTAAAATTTTAAACTTTCCTGCTCCCAAGTACCTGCTCCCCAGTTTCCGCTCCCAAGTTCCCACTCTCAAACCAGCTGATGGAAACTTGCCAGCTACCCCCCTTCCCCAAAGTAGCCACTGAGAAACTGCCAACCTAGACCTGCTAGCTCCCCATCCCTGGACAAAGAACTTCCTGCCAACCATCCTATATAAGCCTTACTGTTTCCCTCACTTGGGGCTGTCACCATCTTAGGCTTCAGCCCGCCTGCACGTGGCTGGACAATAAAGCTCCTTTGATCGAGTTTTGGTCTCTTCTCTTCCCAATGGAAAAACCTAACAATAGTTTCATTAATAAATAACACCAACAACTTTCCAAACAGAAGTAACTAGGTATGAATTTTATTGGTTTAAAAGTTAATCCAACTTGCTTTAAAGTTTTGTTTAATAACATTATACATTTATTACATGATTTCATTATCAGCAGTCAAACTGGCTCATGTGTGACCCTGAATTCAAGGATAAAAAGATATCCTCACTATTGCATCTTCCAGTTCTAGAATTTCCATTTGGTTCTTCTTAATATTTCCTACTTTTCTGCTGAGATTTCCTATCTTTTATTCATTACAATCATATTTTCCATTACTTCTTGAGCAAGGTTGTAATAGCAGTTTATAATTATTGTCAGTTAATTTCAATAGGTGTAATCTATTGGGAATCATCTTGGGGTTAATATCAGTTGATTATCTTTATTCTTGAGAATGGGTCATCTTTACTGGTTTCTTTGTATGTTAAATAATTTTGGACTGTATCCTGGACATTGTGAATGATATCTTGAAGACACATTTGGTTCTATTATATTCCTTTGAAGAATGTTAATTTGTTTTTGTTTTAGTAAGCAGTTGACTTGGGTAAAACAGACTTCGAACTCTGTATCCTGAAGAGGGGAGCAATTCAAATTTCAATTCAATTCCTTTAGTACTAGCTAGGCTGCTTATAGTCTAGATACACAAGCATGCTTCAGGGGTCAGCCAGAGATCTGGGCAATTTATTTACAAAATTTGATGTTCCCTCCTTTCCAGGATTTGCCCCCTTACTTTAAAGCAGCTGTTTTTGTCCCAAATGCTGTTCTTCTAGCCAGAAAGTCTATGGGTTTTAACTGCCTACCCTCAGGCTAAAAGCTGCAAAAATAGGATACTCAATCAGTGCCATTCCCTTCTCCCCAGTGTTGGCTTCCTTCTAGAATCTGCCTGGGTTTGGTCAATCTCCAGTGCTTTCAAATAGTTATTTTTTGTTTTGTTGGTTGGTTCAGAGTTTTATAGTTGTTATCTGTGAAAGGGTTGGCCTGATAGGATTGACTGTGTTATACTTGAAGGTAACATCCTTTCAAAGTATTTTAAATGCCTATTATTTATTTATTAATAAAACTTAGTACCACCTCTGTAAGTCTGGCATTTCCTAGCCATTCCACTCACCACTATGGAGCAGACAATATAAAAAAATGAGTGACTATGTGAAACATATTTCATTAAATATATTATCTGTTAAAACTGGTGAAAAACGAATTTTCTACATTTTAACCTGTTCTTATTTTTTGTCCAAAATGAAAATGGTTTAAGTGATTTTTATGATTCTAAATATACATGATTCCTAAAAATACAAAAAAAAAAAATTCAATCAACATAAAAAAGTATAAAGAAATTTAAAACCACCAAACTGATAACCCGTTTTAAACTTTTGGTGAATATCCTTCCAGACAAATTTCTACATACAGATACACACACAGGTGTTTTTATCTTTCTTTTCAAATTTGACAAAACGTCATGAAGAATCATTGCATGTAAATAAATATAGTCACTATGAAAAATATCTGTATATTTCAATTTAAAAATCTCTAACAGATATTTAGGCTGCTTTAGTTTCTTCACATCTATAAACAGCACTGTTTGCCTTTACATATTTTCAAACTATGAGGCAGTGGAGTGGAAGAAGAGGTAATGGAAAAGAGGCAAGTTTGGGGGCAAGACAGACCTGTCCCCAGGCTATCTTGGGGGCCCGCTCAGTTTTAGTCAACTTTCTAGCTTTGTGTCATAGGCAAGTTATTAAGATTCTTTGAAACTTGAACCTGGATGATTAAAGCAAATGAGAACATAGGAAAAGCATCGGCTATAATGCTGGGTACGTAATAGGCACCGAAAAAATAAGTACACATATACTCACATTTTAAAATTATTAAGGAGGCAAAGATGATACTTGGCCAAACCATGTTACTTATTACTGACTTTCACATATACCAAAATCTGTTGTACAACTATATCTTCAATCTTCATGTTGAAATGAAATAATCAGTAGGAAAAACACTTTCAGTCATAGTTATATTACCTTCTCTCAGACATCAGTGATATACCTTTGACAAAGTTTTGTAAATTATGTGGCTTTTCCTTTGAACATTTTGTTCCAGGATGAATATAGGTAAACATCAAATAACTGGGCATGGGTAACATACCTTATGTAATTAATTTAATTCTACTTAAAAATCCCCTTAGCAGAAAGCATCTGGAAACAGTTTCATTCAGTTCACTGATATTTAGCCCTATGTGAAATATAAAAGGTTTGATTTCAAATAACTTGTAAAAGTAATAACTACCACTGTGATTTAAAGTTTTCCATTAGAATACCATGGTTCCAAAAATACTGTTAAGATGTCACAATATATTATTATTATGTATTAGTAAAGAATACAGTGGAAATTCATTTTAGTAAGGTTAACAAAAGTAAAGTAAATGGGTGGAATTCTAGCAAAGACTTCCATGTAAAGATCTTATGCAATAATTAGTAAGAGAAACAACAGAACATTGAATTATCTATAGGCAGCAAAAAATAGCAGAAAAGATAGTTAGGCTTAAACAATCTTTTCAGAGAGCCAAGAACTGTTCCTTTTACCAGATCAAAATGTTGTGATATTGAGAGGAAAATTACCTACTCCACATTACACAATGGTAACACTAAGTTCTGGTTAAGGAAAAAAAAGGACTAGAGGTCAAAAATACAATAGGGGGAAACCTGCAGGAAAACCTTTTGAGTATATTTCTTATTTTTACCATCATTTCTCTGGGATGTGCTTACTCCGAAAAGAAGACAGCATAGAAAAGGGAGAAAAGGGGATTCTCAATTAAATGAATAGTCCCAGAAGAGAAAAGAGATGAAAACTGTCAACAAAGTAAAACCAGGAAAAAATGTGCTAAACTATTTTGGTGGGGAAGTGAACAGACTTCCAGTTGTATACTTGTACCTATATGCCCTAAAGACCTCCCTAATACACTCACCACCAACCCACCCCCCACCCCCCAATATATGCTTCTTTTGAATTCCCTAGGTCAAGGTCTGGTACCAGCCTTCATGAAGTTATGTAAGCTAAAAACCTCAAAACTAATCTTTATCTTTTCTATTCCTCATTTCTCAAGTCTACTTAGACCATATCACATATTTGTCATTTACTCTATGTTTACTATGTACCAGGTACTGCACTAAGAACTTATACAAATATTTAATCCTCACAGCAACAAAATAAAGTAGGTATTATTACTCATATTTTTGGGAATAGTTAAGATACACACAAGGTCCCAATTCTACTAAGAGGCAGAATTTGCTTTTAACCACTGTGATTGATGTATCTCCCATACTTTCCATTCCTGTTACCACTGACGTAAGCCTTGTCTGTATTCATGCTTAGTGTCTCTGTACACATTTCTTTTCCTTTACAAGTCCTTTTTATCATATTCTCAATAAAGAATTCCTTGATCCTCTAGCCAGAGTTAGTCACTGTCTCCTGTGTGCTCTAAAAATATTTTATACATATGTTTAGTATAGAAGTTACATTTTATAATGAAATGTGGTTGTCTGTCTCTTGCACTAGACATTGAACTCCTTTAGGATCATTCATCTAGTCAAAAGACAGTTATTCACTAACTGTAAATGAAAATATTGACAAACTAACTGACTTACACTAATATTAGGAACTTGTAGTTACCAAAGACACTTTAAAGAAGATAAAAAGGCAAGCAACAAAGTGGGAGAAGAAATGTGTATACACATAAAAAACAAAGGACTTGTAACCAGAATATACACAGAATTCCTACTAATAAATAAGAAAAAGATGGATAACCCAATTTTAAAAGAGAGGAAAAGACATGAAAAGGCACTTCACAAAAGAGGATATCCAAATGGCTGAAAAACACAAAAAAATGCTCATTATCGTCAGTCATCAGGGAAATATAAATTAAAACCATAGTTTGATATCACTGTATACTTTCCAAATGGTTAAAATAAAAAATAAAAAAAAAGAATGACAATACTATATATTAATGAAGATGTGATGCAAACTGGAATTCTCATAAACTGTTGGGGGCTGTATTAACTGGTATACCCACTTGCGAAAACTGTTTGCAGAATCAAGTAAAACTATTCATTTGAAATTATAACCCAGCATTTCTAGGTCACATCTATCCGACCCATTAGGTGGATATCTTATGGAAAGGTACACATATGTGAACCAAAAGACATATTCAAGATTGTTTATTGAAACTTGTTCATATTAGCCCCCAAACAACCCAAATGTCCATCAACAAAAATGGACAAATAAATTGTATATTCAATAAAACAAAAGACAGAACAATGATTCCATAAATCTAATATTCAAAACAGGAAAAGATAATTCACGGTGTTAGAAATTAGGATAGTTATTACCTCTGGGGAGGAGGAAGTGTGTAGTGACAGGGGCACAGGAAGATTTCTGGAATGCTGGTAATGTTCTATTTCTTGATCTGAGCTATGGATACAGAGATGTGTTCACTTTGTGATAATTTATCAAGCATTACAATTAGGATTTGTTTAGTTTTTTTAATATGCACAACACATTTAGAAGGCTATACTTCAATAAAAGTTTATTTTAGGAAACAGAACCCAAACAAAAGCTATGAGATAGGATAAGGTCACCAAGGAAACGTGAATATACAGAAGAAATAAATGCACAATAAATTACTGAATAAATTAACAGGTCAATGAAAAATTTAAGGAAAATTAGGAAAAACATTCCAACCATGAGAAAAGAGTATGAGAAAGTAAACACTGAAGTAAGTGGTTACTAAGTTGGTTTACAGTGTTCATTTACAAAGACCTGGCAAATGATGCTTTATATCTATGTTAGCAGTAAGTTCTCACTATCATAAAAGAACCCAGATTCTGGCCTGGCTCAACCACTACTTGGTGTATGATCTTGGGCACGTTACCTAAACTTTCATTGCCTCATTTTTCTTATTGGTAAAGTTGGGATAAGAAAAATATCCACCTCATATTGTCATGAGGATTAAAATAAGTTAGTATTTTTAAAGCAATTACAACAGTACTTTACACATAGAACATTAAACAAGTCAGACGTCTACCAAAAGGATTTTACTTTGTGATTTAATCTTACTAAAGCTTATTTAAGTCAATCAACTGAAAAATTACTAGTAGTAATAAAAGTGTTTTACAAAATAGCTAACAGATTTATATATAAAACAAACATCTTTTTTATACACTATCAATGATCAGTTAAACATATATTCCAGGAGTTCTGCTTTTGGATAGGATGCAGTATATCATAGCAGGACAATACTTCCACAGAAACAAGGAGAGAAATACAGATAATTTTTTAAAATTGTACTTTTAAAGGCATCAGAGCTGTAGAAAAACTAAGGATAAATGAACTAAAATTCCAGAAGATGAAATATTTCTCAGTTAAACTGACAATGTCCAGCTTTTCCCCACCCGCCTACTCCAAATGGGTTATATGCTGATTCTCGTCACAGGGCTGACCATCAGCTTTTACCATGCAGAAGGCCCCTCTGGGGGTAAAAAGAAACCAGAGAAGCTTTTAGCCATTTAGAATTAGAAACTTTAATAGACCCAAACACATGATGAGTTTTCTCCTTGGAACAACTCAGATTCTAGAACTGCACAGAAGGCTGCAAAGCTAAGCCAAAAGCTTATAAAAGACAGAATGAAATCTTTTGCATTCTTCCTAGTGCTTAAGAATCAAAGACCTGCTAGGGGATAAACCTGACACAGCACAATGCCAGCTTCCGCCTAGAGATATTTGCCAGTTTTTAAAACTACGTTGATTAGGATGGAGACTAGGGACATAAATTAGAATCTATGAAATATCAGAAACTATCAGGAGATTTTCTTCTAAGGGGGACTGAGGAGGATGGAAATCCACATGTACCAAACCCAGCTCCAACCCAGCTATGTTCCTGATTGGATTAAAGTGATCAGTTTCTCACACTTTCTGCCTATCAGTAGAACAGGGATCACTCAATGATGAATATTAAACCATCTAGGGGACTAGGGTTCTTTTATAAACAACATTAATTTATAAAAAGTTAATTGAGGAGATGGAAGAAGATTGCGCATAGAGAATAGTGGAAGTTAGTTAGTCCCCTTGGAACAACTAATAAACAACCAGGAACAACTAGCAAATAATCTGGAATAACTGCTGAGGGACAACTATGACTGTCTACACATCGTACAGCAACCTGGATTGGGATGAATGCCTGAGATTGCAGCATAAAATCTGTAAGTAAGAACTGCGGACCCAAGCCAAGAACCGCCTTCCCCCCATGGCAGCCTGAATGGCAAAACCTCACTGTGATGGAGAGCAGCACTCTCTGAACAAATGAATATTCCTCAGTCCAGCTCCAACTGGGGTTTTAATTAACAAATGTGGACTGCCCACTACAAGCTACAAACCCCCCACAAGCAAACAGAGGCTTTTAGTGACAACTGACCTTAAAGAGCTGGAGGACTTATCTGTTCTGGGACGGGGAGCCCAGAAGACCAGGTGCTATCTCTGGCCAACGGGTTGAAGCTGGGGGGTAGGGGAATGGACTGGCCCTGAAGGGGGGCTTTCTGTTCCTTTTTCTCTCTCTTGACCTGGGCGGTTAAGTGGAGAAAGCTGTAGCCATTTTCAGTTCACAGCACTCTGATTCAGACAGAGGTGGAGATAGCAGAGTCAGAGAGACAAAGAACCTATTTAAATGCTGATGATCACTCCCTAGGGGGTGTATCTTCCCTAAGAGGAAGGAGGTGGTGCCCAGCCCTACTACTGTCCTCCCATTCAGAACAAGACCCAAGAGCCTGGGGGAAAATAGCCAATACAGAAATTAAGCAGGCCACACCTCCTTACACCAGTCAGGAGAGACAGGCTGACAGATGCTACCTGCTGGGAAGTTTAGGAAAAGCACAGCAGCTAGAGGCCTCACAGGCTGTGTCAATCTACTAAGACACACCCACAGGGAAACCTGATTCTGAATACTTCCCCCTTCTGAGACCTGAGACCATTCTGGTCTGGGAAAACCTCATTGGGGTAACCAAGGAGACCAGATGCCTAGAAAACAGAAAACTACAACCTTCATTAAGATAAACGAAGTTCTGGCCCAGTCAAAGGAACAAACTTACACTTAACTGAGATACAGGAATTGAAACAACTAAAGTTAAATCAATTCAAAAAGTTTAGAGAAGATACGGCAAAAGAGATGCAACGTATAATGAAAATACTGGGCAAACATGAGGTAGAAAATGAAAGTTCAACAAAACTGGCAGAATCTATGGAAATGAAAGGCACGACACATGAGATAAAAGACATAATGGAGACATACAACAGCAGATCTCAAGAGGCAGAAGAAAACACTCAGGAACCAGAAAACAAGAAACCTGAAATCCTACACACAAAAGAACAGATAGGGAGAAGAATGGAAAAATATGAGCAACGTCTCTGGGAATTGAGTGACAACATGAAATCCATGTTGAGAAGAGAAGGGAAAAGGGGCAGAGGCAATAATAGAGGAAATAATCAACAAAAATTTCCCATCTCTTATGAAAGACATAAAATTTCAGATCCAAGAAGCACAGCAAACCCCAAACAGAATAGATCTGAATAGGCCTAGGCCAAGACACATAAGAATCAGATTAACAAACATCAAAGACAAAGAAAGAATCCTGAAAGCAGCAAGAGAAAAGCGATCCATCACATACAAAGGAAGCTTGATAAGACTACGTGTGGATTTCTCAGTAGAAACCATTGAGGCAAGAAGGAAGTGGGGTCATATATTTAAGCTACTGAAAGAGAAAAACCACCAAGAATCCTATACCCAGCAGAACTGTCCTTCTAAAATAAGGAAGAGTTTAAAATATTCTCTGTCAAACAGGCAAGGAGAGAGTTTGTGAACAAGATACCTGCTCTATAGGAAATACTAAAGAGAGCACTACAGACATATAGGAAAAGACAGGAGTGAGAGGTTTGGAACACAATTTTGGGTGATGGTAGCAAAGCAATGTAAGTACATGAACAAAGATGACTGTGAATATGATTGAAAGAGGAAGGTAAGGATTATGTGGGACACCAGAGGGAAAGAGGAAAGATAAAGACTGGGACTATATAACTCAGTGAAACCTGGAGTGCTCATCAATTGTGATAAAATGTACAAATATGTTTTTTCATGAGGGAGAACAAATGAATTTCAACCTTGCAAGGTGTTAAAAATAGGGTGGTACTGGGGGGAAATACAATCAATGCAAGCTACAGACTATAATTAACAGAAACATTGTATTATGCTTCCCTAATGTAACAAAGGCAATATACCAAAGCTAAATGCATATAAGAAGGAGACATAAGGCAGGGGTATGGGACTCTTGTCATTGGTGATGTTGTCTGACTCTTTATTCTACCTTAGTTTAATGCATCTTTCCTTTTGTTGCTTCCTAGCTGTCATGTTTTTGGTTTTTTTTCTCTTTCTTATTTCTCTTTTGTCTACCTTCTTTGACTCTTCCTCCTTCTTTGTGGAAGAAATGGAGATGTCCTTATATAGACAGTGGTGATGGGGTGAATACATAAATATGTGACTATACCGGGAACCATCGACTGTTTACTTAGGACAGAATGTATGCTGTGTGTCTTTAAAAAAAAATGGGTTGATGAAGAAACCTTCAGGACACTATATTGAGTAAAATAAGTCAGACACATAAGGACAAATATGGCAGGGTCTCACTGATGTGAACTAATTATAATATGTAAACCCAAAGACATGAAATATAAGTTACCAGGATGTAGAGCAAGGCTAAAGAATGGAGAGCTGTTGCTTATCATGAGCAGAATGTTCAACTAGGTTGAACTTATGTGTTTGGAAATGGACAGAGGTAACATGTTGCGAGAATAACTAACAGTGCTGAATGGTGTGTGAAGGTGGTGGAAAGGGGAAGCTCAGAGTCACGTATGTCACCAGAAGGAAAGTTGGAGGTTAAAAGATGGGAATGCATAAAACAGTAAATCCTGTGGTAGGCAATGTCTGTGATTAAATGTACAAATATTAGAAATCTCTTTCATGAACTAGAACAGATGTATGACACTATAACTAGAAGTTAATAACAGAGGGGCATATAGGAAAAAATATATACCTACTGCAAACTATATACTCCAGTTAGGAGTATTTTAACAATCTTTCATCAACAGTAACAAATGTACTATACCAATACTGTGAATCAATAATGCAGGGGGAGGTGGTTAGGTGTATGGGAGGATTTGAGTTCCATTTTTTTGTGTTTCTTTTCTGTAGTAATGAAAATGTTCTAAAAATTAAAAAAAAAACTAATTGCGGTGATGGATGCTCAGCTGTATGATGGTACCGTGGGCAACTGATTGTAGACTCTGGATGTTTGGATAATTGTATGGTATGTGAACAATCTCAACTAAAAAAAAAGTTAACTGACACACAAGAATACATAACCCAATTAAAAAAAGGAAAAACAGACAGAAAACCCCACAAAAGATTCATGGGAATTTAGTAGCCAAGTTATTTGAAGTACACTATGACTAATATATTCAAAAAAACAGAGAAGAGAAAAAGAAAAAAAAAAAAAAGCAAAACAAAACAGAACAGATGAAATGAGAAGAGTTTGACCAGAATATTGGAATCTATAAAGAAGCTAAATGGACACAGGAATAAAAATTGAAATATTTGAAATTCAGATCCAACTGGATGGGTTTAATAGGATTAAAGAATGCACATACAGATTAAAATGAAAAGGAGCAGAACAATGGATTAGTAAACTCAAAGACCAATAGAAAAACACAAGTGATGCAGAGAAAGTAAAAAAGATTAAACAAACAGAATATGGCAAAACAAACATGTGGTACATACTCAAAAGGTCTAATAAATATATAATTAAATCCCAGAAGGAGAAAAACAAACAGAATGAGAAGAAACAATAGTAAAAATGTCTAAAAATTTTCCCACATTGATGAAAAGTATCAATTCATAGATTTAAGAAGCACAGAAAAACCTAAATAGGGTAAACAAAAAGAAAACCAAACCTAGGCATATTAGAGTCAAATTTCTAAAAACCATATATAAAGAAAATCATAAAAGCAGTTAGAGAAAGAGGACACAATAGCTTCAAAGGAACAACAATATAATTGATAACCGATTTGTCAACACAGGCCAGAAGACAACAGAATGATATCTTTAAAGTACTAAAAGCAAATAAATACTAACCTAAAATTCTATACCTGTGATGGTTTGAAGCTGTATATACCCCAGAAAAGATCATGTTCTTAAAGAAAATCAATTCCTGTGGGTGTATACCTATTGTGGGTGGGACATTTTCATTAGGTTATTTCAGTTGAGGTATGCCCCAGGTGGGTCTTAATCCTCTTACTGGGGTCCTCTGTAAGAGATGAAATTCAGAGAAGCACACAGAGAAGTTGAGAGAGAAAAGCCAGAGAAGCTGAAAGAGAAAAGCCAGGGAAGCTCAGAGAAGCTCAGAGAGAAAAGTCAGAAGCAGAGAGCAAAAGACTCATACAGAAGCTTAAAAAGCAAGCCGCAGATGGAGCAGTCAGAAGCTGAAAGCAAAGAAACCTGAGAGAGAGGAGAGAGACCAGCCATGGGCCTTGCATGTGATGGAATAGTCCAAGATTGACAGTAGCCAGTTGTCAGGGAGAAAGCATCACTGTTGATGCCTTGATTTGGACATTTTCATGGCCTCAGAACTGTAAGCTTGTAAGTTAATAAATCCTCACTGTAAAAGCAAACCCATTTCTAGTATATTGCATTTTGGCAACTTTAGCAAACAAAAACAATGGCAAATAGAGATGCTGAATATAGCCTTTGGCAGGCCCTGATAGGAGAATCACAACACAGACCCTTAGGATTCTGAAGCAAAGCCTTGCCATCCTCTGCAGATAACTTCTCTCCTTTTGACAAACAGCTTTTGACCAACAGGGCCTTGGTAGAGACTGAATGCTTAACCATGGGCCACAAAGTTACCAGGAGACCTAAGTTGCCTATCATGAGCTGGGTATTATCTGACCACCAAGCCATAAAGTTGGTTGTGCACAGCAGCATTCCATCATAAAATGGAAATGGTACATAGGAGATGGGGCTTGGGTGAGTCCTGAAGGCATAAGTAAGTTACATGAGCAAATGGCTCAAATGCCCATGGCCCCCACTCCTGCCACATTACCTTCTCTTTCCCAGCCTACAGCTATGGCCTCTTGGGGAGTTCCTTACAATCAGTTGACTGAGGAAGAGAAACTAAGGCCTGGTTTATAGATGGTTCTGCATGATATGCAGGTACCACTAAAAAGTGGACACCTGCAGCACTGCAGCCCTTTTCTGGAATGTCCCTTAAGAACAGTGGTGAGGAAAAATCTTCCCAGCAGGTGGAGCTTTGAGCAGGGCACCTGGTTGTTCATTTCACTTGGAAGGAGAAATGGCTAGATGTGCATTTCTATACTGATGGTTTGGCTGGATGGTGAGGGACATGGAAGGAACATGATTGGCAAATTGGTGACAAATAGGTGCGGGGAAGAGGTATGTGAATAGGCCTTTTTGAGTGGTCAAAAAACATGTAGATATTTGTGTCTCATGGAAATGCTCACTAGAGGGTGACTTCAGCAGAGGAAGAGTTTAATAATCAAGTGGATAAGATTACCCATTCTGAGGATAGCAGTTAGTCTCTTTCCCCTGCCAGTCCTGTCATGGTTGAATGGGCTCATGAACAAAGTGACCATAGTGGTACGGATGGAGGTTATGCACGGGCTCAGCAACATGGACTTATACTCACCAAGGCTGACCTGTCTATAGCCATTGCTGAGTGCCTAATATGCCAGCAGTAGAGACCCACACTCCATCCCTGATATGGAACTATCCCCTGAGGTGATCAACCTGCTACCTAGTGGCAGGTTGGTTACATTGGACTGCTGCCATCATGGAAGGGGCAGTGATTTGCTCTAAACTGGAACAGACACATACTCTGGATATGGGTTTGCCTTCCCTGCACACAATGCTTCTGCCAAAACTACCATCCATGGACTTAGAAAATGCCTTATCCACCATCATGGTATTCCATACAGCATTACTTCTGATGAAGGAACCCATTTCACAGCAGATGAAGTGCATGAATGAGCACATGCTCATGGAATTCTCTGGTCTTACCATGTATTTCATCATCCTGAAGCAGCTGAATTGATAGAATGGTGGAATGGCCTTCTGAAAACTCAATTATGGTGTCAAGTAAGTGGCAATACCATTGCCGAGGCAATGTTCTCCAGGAGGCTGTGTATGCTCTAAATCAATGTTCACTCTATGGTGCTGTTTCTCCCGTAGCCAGGATTCATGGGTCCAGGAATCAAGGGGTGGAAATGGGAGTGGTGTCACACACTATTACCCCTAGTGATACACTAGAAAAATTTTTGCTTCCTGTCTCAGCAACCTTAAACTCTGCTGGTCTATTGGTCTTAGTTCCAAAGAAGGAGTGCTTCCACTGGGAAACACAAAAATAATTCTTTTAAACTGGAAGCTAAGACTGCCACCTGGCTACTTTCAGTTTCTCATGCCTCTGAATCAACAGGTAAAGAAGGGAATTACTGTACCAACTAGGGTGATTGATGTTAACTATCAAGGGGGAAATAGGACTGCAACTACACAATGGAGGTAAAGAAGAGTTTGCCTGGAGTACAGGAGATCCCCTCAGGCATCTCTTAGAACTAATATGCCCTGTGATTCAAGTCAATGGAAAACTGCAACAACCCAACCCAGGCAGGATTACCAATGGCCAAGAAACTTCAGGAATGAAGGCTTGGTCTTCCCACAAGGCAATGAACCATGAGCAGCTGAGGTGCTTTCTGAGGGTAAAGGGAACATGAAAAGGGTAAAGAAGGTAGTCATAAATACGAACTACAACCACATGACCAGTTACAGTAATGAAGACTGTAATGGTATGAATATTTCTTGTTTGTTTTCTTATGAGTATTTTTATATAAGTACATAGAGCAAATATCTTTTTTTCCCTATGTTATGCCCTTTACATATGATATAAGTTGTATTAGTTCATGTCGTAGTATTTAATTTACAGGATATCAAGTTTAGAATGAATATTATCCAAGGACTTTATCCTATTCTGGATTTTGTGCATTTCTGGTTGTACACAGGGCAGCTGAGCACTGTTAGGTGAAAAATATGTCTGTTAATGTTTTTATTTAGAGATTAAATATGGTTTAAGGTGATGTATATAGCTGTCAAAGTGACAAGGGGTAGACTGTGATGATTAGGTTCATCTGTCAACTTGGCCAGGTAACGCTGCAGTTGTTTGGTCAAGAAAGCACTGGCCTAATTGTTAGTCTGAGGAATTTCGTGTACTGAAATCATCAGTAACTTGATTGCATCTATGGCTAATTACATCTACAATCAACTAAGAAGATTGCCTTCAGCAATGAGAGACATTTCATCCAATCAGTTGAAGGGTTTAAAAGGAGAAGTGATGATCTCAGCAGTCAGAAGAAATTTTCTCTCTACTTCAGCCAGCCAGCTTCTCCTGGGAAAGAAGGTTTATGGAAACCCTTCATTGGAGTTCCCAGTTTGCCACCTGCCCTACAGAATTTGGACTCAAGCATCTCCACAGTTGCGTGATACAATTTTATAAAATCTTAAAATATTTACAGATATCTGTTGCTGGTCCTGTTTCCCAAGAGAATCCTAACTAATCCGATAGCCATCAAAAAAATTCTCCAAATTAAATCTGAAATAAGAATGTTTTCAGACAAACATTGACTGTAGAAAGTTGTCACAAGCTGCCTTGCATAAAGAGAGAAAATTAAAAGGAGTTCTTTAGGCAGAAAAAAGAAAATTGGTCCTATATGGAAACGTAAAAGAAAGAGGAAATAAAGAACACCAGAAAAGGTAAACATATGGATAAAACAAATGAATATTAGGGCTGTAGAAAAAAACCATAATGTCTTAGAAAGTTTAAATTATACATAAAAATAAAATATGTGACAATAATAATATAAAAGATGAGAGAAAGTAAATGGAATGCAAAGGTTCTGAAATTCCAGCAGTACTAGGAAACAGAAAAATTATCAGTATTAGAAACTGTAATGGATGCATGTTATAATCCCTAAGGTAAATCACACATAAAAAATAAAACAGAACAAAACCAAACACACTCAAAGAATACATAACTACAAGTTAATAGAAAGAAAAAGACTGAATAATAAAAGCTATTCTATTGACCTAAAAGAAGACAAAAAGGGGGGGGGGGGAGGAAACAGATGGGGCAAATAGAAAACAAACTATAAGAGCTATATTAATAATTAAAATAAATGTAAGTAGAGGGCAGAGCAAGATGGCAGAGTGGTGAGGTCTAGGTTGAAGCTACTCCTCCGGGGTAGTTGGTAGAAAGCCAGGAACGTCGTGGACCACACACCGCAGAGGAATTTGATATTGGACAAACTCCATACAACACCCACGAAGGTGTGGAACAGCTGAGATCAGTGAAATCTGTAAGTTTTTGTGGCCAGGGGGCCCGCGCCCCTCCCTGCGAGGCACAATCTCGAGGGAGGAGGGGCCATCCATGCTGGGAACCAGGAGGGAGAAGGAAAGCTGCAACCATAGATAAACTGTGAGCAGACACCCAAAAATCTGGGAGCAGTCAGCCCAGCAGAGAGGAGATAGGGCTAGCAAAACAGTAAAAAAAATAGAAAACTAAATAAAAACAGACTTTTTGGAGGCAGGTGAACATAATACAGAGAAGAGCATGCCTCAAACACAAACAGATGCATATGTATATCCAGGGAGGGAGAGCCCTTGTCTGAAAAGCCAGCTTCTCTGCTTTCTTGATTGCTCCTTAAAGGCCCTCAATTCCTGATCTTTTAGCATTTCAATAGCCCATTAGATCTGCAAAGACTGTAAATAGTCCATACTGGGCCCTTTTTTTTTTTTTAATTTTTTTTCTCTTTTTCTAAAACAATTACCCTAAGAAGCCCACTGCAGAAAGCCTCAAAGACTTGCAATTTGGGCCCAGGCAAGAGCAGAGCTAAGACAGCTCTGAGACACAAAGCAGTAAGTCTGGTGGCGGAGAAAGTTCACTAAATACCATAACTTCCCAGCCCTTTTGGGAGCTCAGATCTCAGGGTTTGGAATTCGTTAACTAGCTTCAGTCAGCCACATCTGACTGAGTTAGGGTCACCTGGAGACCTAAAGGCTCCCCGCCTCCTTACACTGGTTGGGGGAACTGCAGGCTGGCAAGCGCCACCTGCTGGACAGAATAGGAGAAACACAGAGTCTAAAAGCCTCACAGGAGGGTCTCACTTTCAAGGAAACCCCATACCCTCCTCCCAAGACCTCGGCCTCTCTGGACTAGGAAAACCTGACAGGGGCTGACAGTATCTGAGGAGATCACCACACAAAAAGGCTACATAGAGGCAGGGCAAGAAACAGAAAAACAAGAGGAGAAAAGCTCTGATCAACTAAACAGAATCTAAGTAAAAGTTTTAGAATAAGCTGAATTAAACATCAAAGTTTAGAGAACAAAGCCAACCAACAAGAAAATCCTAGGTCAAAGAGTGAAAACAAGCTCCAGAATAAACTAATCAAGAAAGTCAGATGCCTAGACAGTTAAGATAATGAGCCATACTGGGAAACATGAAAATATGGATCAGCCAAAGGAACACACTAATAGTTCAACTGAGATACAGGACTTGAAGCAATTATTGCTAAATCAATTCAATGAACTGAAGGAAGAACTAACTGGAGATGTTCAAACAAATCTAAATCAATTCAAAAATCAAGTCAATGAACTGAGGGAAGACATAGAAAAAGAGATGAAGGATATAAGAAAGACACTGGATGACCATCAGAATTCATAAACTTGAAAAAACAAATGACAGAATTTATGGGAATGAAGGGCATAATGGAGGAGATGAAAAAGACAATGAAGGGATACAATAGTAGATTTGAACAGGGAGAAGAAAGGATCAGTGAATTGGAAGACCAGACATCTGAATTCACACACATGAAAGAACAGATGGTGAAAAGAATGGAAAAATATGAGCAGGGTCTTAGGGAGCTAAGTGACAACATGAAATGCACAAACATATTTATTATGGGTGTCCCAGAGGGAGAAGAGAGGCAGAAAGGGGCAGAAAGAACAATAGAAGAAATAATCACTGAAAAATTCCCAATTCTTATGAAAGACAAATTAGAGATTCAAGAAGTATAGTGCACCCCAAACAGAACAGATCCCAATAGACCTACTCCAAGGCACTTACTGATCAAATTGTCCAATGTCAAAGACAAAGAGAGAATTCTGAAACCAGCAAGAGACAAGCAATCCATCACATACAAGGAAAGCTCGATAAGGCTGTGCACAGATTTCTCCGCAGAAACCATGGAGGCAAGAAGATAGTGGTATGATATATTTAACATACTGAAAGAGAAGAAATGCCAACCCAGAATTCTATATCCAGCAAAATGGTCTTTCAAAAATGAGGGAGAGATTAAAATATTTTCAGAGAAACAGACACTAGAGGGTTTGTGAATATGAGACCAGCGCTACAGGAAACACAAAAGGGAGTGCTACAGGCTGATAGGAAAAGACAGGAGAAAGAGGTTTGGAGAACAGTGTAGAAATCAAGATTATCAGGAAGGGTAAAAGGAGAGAGAGGAAAAAGTAAGACATGACATATAAAATCCAAAAGACAAAATAATAGAAGAAAGTACTGCCCTTACAGTAATAACACTAAATGCTAATGGATTAAACTCCCCAATAAAAAGACACACACTGGCAGAATGGATTAAAAAACAGGACCCATCTATATGCTATCTACAAGAAACTCACCTTAGACACAAGGACAAAAATAGGTTGAAAGTGAAAGGTTGGAAAAAGATATTTCATGCAAAGAGCAACCAGAAAAAAGCAGGAGTAGCTATATTAATATCAAGTAGACTTCAAAAGTAAAACAATTAAAAGAGACAAAGAAGGACACTATATATTAATAAAAGGGTCAATTCATCAAGAAAATACAACAATGATAAACATTTATGCACCAAGCCAGAGTGCCCCAAAATTCATGAGGCAGACACCGAGAACACTGAAAGGAGAAGTAGATAACTCCACAATAATAGTCAGAGACTTCAATACACTGCTCTCATCAATGGACAGAACATTTAAACAGAGGATCAATAAGGAAATGGAGATGATGAATTGTATGATAAATGAACTAGACTTGACAGACATTTGTAGAACACTACACCCCACAACAGCAGGGTACACATTCTTCTCAAGTGCTCATGGAACATTTTCTAGGATAGACCACATGCTGGGTCACAAAGCAAGCCTCAACAAATTTAAAATATTAATATCATAAAAAACACTTTCTCCAACCATAATGTAATGAAGTTGGAAATAAATAACAGGCAGAAGACTGAAAAATTCACAAATGTATGGAGACTAAACAACACACTCTTAGAAAACCAGTGGGTAAAGGGAGAAATTAGTAAATATCTCGAGGCAAATGACAATGAAAACACAACATATCAAAACTTATGGGATGCAGTAAAGGCAGTGCTGAGAGGGAAATTTATTGCCCTAAATACCTATATTAAAAGAGAAGAGAGAGCAAAAATTGGGGAATTAAATGTCCACCTGGAGGAACTAGAGAAAGAACAGCAAATAAACCCCAAAGCAAACAGAAGGAAAGAAATAACAAAGATCAGAGCAGAAATAAATGAAACTGAGAACAGGAAAACAATAGAGAGAATCAACAAAACCAGAAGCTGGTTCTTCAAGAAAGTCAACAAAATTGATGGATCCTTAGCTAGGCTAACAGAAAAAAAAGAAAAAAAAAAAAAAAAAGAGAGAGAGAGAGAGAGAGAGAGAGAGAGAGCGAGAGCACGCGCAGATGCAAATAACTGCAATCAGAAATGGGAAGGAAACATAACTACTTACCCTGCAGAAAAAAGGAGATAATGAGAAGATACTAAGAACAAGTATATGCTAATAAATGGACAACTTACACAAAATGGACAACTTCCCAGAAAAGCATAAACAACCAACACTGACCTGAGAAGAAATAGAGGACCTCAACGAACCAATCACAAGCAAAGAGATTGAGTCAGTCATCAAAAAGCTCCCAAAAAAGAAAAGCCCAGGACCAGATGGCGTCACATGTGAATTCTACCAAACATTCAAGAAAGAATTAATACCAATCCTGCTCAAACTCTTCAAAAAAATTGAAGAGGAGGGAAAACTACCCAACTCATTCTATGAAGCCAACATCACCCTAATACCAAAATCAAAGATACTACAAAAAAAGAAAATTATAGACCAATCTCTTTAATGAATATAGATACAAAAATCCTCAACAAAATACTCGCAAGTCAAATCCAGCAGCACATCAGAAGAATTATACGCCACGACCAAGTGGGGTTTATTCCAGGTATGCAAGGCTGGTTCTACATAAAAAAATCAATTAATAATACACCACATCAATAAATCAAAGCAAAAGAAACACATGATCATCTCAACTGATGCAGAAAAGGCATTTGACAAAATTCAACATCCTTTCTTGATGAAAACACTTCAAAGGATAAGAATAGAAGGGAACTTTCTCAATATGATAAAGGCAATATATGAAAAACCCACAGCTAACATCATTCTCAATGGAGAGAGACTGAAAGCTTTCCCTCTAAGATCTGGAACAAGACAGGGATGCCCACCATAACCATTGTTATTCAACATTGTGCTGGAAGTTCTAGCTAGAGCAATCAGGAAAGAAAAAGAAATAAAAGGCATCCAAATTGGAGAGTAAGAAGTAAACTTTTCACTGCTTGCAGATGACATGATTCTATATGTAGAAAATCCAGAAAAATATACAGCAAAGCTATTAGAGCTAATCTATGAATACAGCAAAGTGGCAGGCTACAAGATCAACATGCAAAAATCCAGAAAAATATACAGCAAAGCTATTAGAGCTCATCTATGAATACAGTAAAGTGGCAGGCTACAAGATCAACAAGCAAAAATCTGCAGTGTTCTTATACACAAGTAATGTGCAAACAAAAGAATCAAGTATTTAGGAATAAACTTAATGAAGGCCACAAAAGACCTATACAAAGAAAATTACAAGAAACTGCTAAAAGAAACAGAACAGGACCTAAAAAAATGGAAGAACATACCGTGTTCATGGATCGGAAGACTGAATATAATTAAGATGTCAACTCTACCTAAAGTGATCTATAGATTCAATGCACTACCAATTAAAATCCCAACAACTTACTCTGCAGAAATAGAAAACCAATAACCAAATTTATTTGGAAGGGCAAGGTGTCCTGAATAGCCAAAAATCTCTTGAGAAAGAGAACGACTGAAGCATATTACAAAGCTACAGCATATTACAAAGCTACAGTGATCAAAACAGCATGGTGATCAAAACAGCATGGTACTGGCATAAGGACAGAAATACTGACCAATGGAATCAAATTGAGTGTTCAGAAACAGACTCTCACATCTACAGACAATTGATCTTTGATAAGGCAGTCAAGCCAAATCAACTGGGACAGAGCAGCCTCTTCAATTAATGGTGTTTGGAGAACTGGATATATTTAATTTATTGGAATAGCTAGAAGTAAATACCTGAAACTACCAAACTCCAACCCAGTAGCCTTGACTCTTGAAGATAATTGTATAACAATGTAGCTTACAAGGTGTGACAGTGTGATTGTGAAAACCCTGTAGATTGCACTCCCTTTATCCAGTGTATAGATGGATGAGTAGAAAAATAGGAAGAAAACCCAAATGAAAAACAGGATGGGATGGGGGGGGTGATTTGGGTGTTCTTTTTTTATTTTTATTTTTCACTCTGATTCTGATTCTTCCTGGTGTAAGGAAAATGTTCAAAAATAGATTGAGGTGATGAATTCACAACTATAGGATGGTACTGTGAACAGCTGATTGTACACCACTGATGACTGTATGGTATGTGAATATATCTCAATAAAACTCAATTAAAAAAATAAATGTAAGTGGTCTAAATACACTAAACAAAAGATAAGATTTCAGGAAACAAATACAAGAGACATTTACATTTTAAATACTATGACAAGAAAGGATGAAATTAAAATGATGGAAAAAGTTACATCATGCCAAATACCAACCAAAAGTGTTATAGTAATACTAGATGAAACAACATAGACTCTAAGGAAAGAATTATTATTAGGGATTCAAAATATTTTATAATCTTGAAAGGGTCAATTCAATAAGAAGATTTAAAAATATTTTTAAATACCCAGGAACATAGTTACAAAAATATATAAAGTGAAAAGGGAAAGAAGTAAAAGGAGAAAGAGATGAATCCACATCATGGTTGGAGATTTTTGCATACCTCTCTCAGTCACTGATAGGTAAGCACACAAAATAAAACCAATAAAAATACAGAATATAGGAACAACAAAGTAAACAAACTTGTCCTAATGTGTGTGTATATTATATACACACAATGCTAAACCCAATTATATATTATACACAGTGCTAAACCCAATTATATATTATACACACAATGCTAAACCCAATCACTGCAGACCTTTTAGGTGCAAATGTAACAATTACCAAAATAGACAATATACTGGGCCACAAAGCAAGTATCAGCAAATTTTAACTAACTGAAATCATACACAGGAAAAAAAAATCAAGTACTTTCCTGCTTTTTCTATATGAATTACATCACTGCATAACTAAATAGAAAGGAGCAAGCACCTCTTTATAATAGTATTCAAGGTAATAAAAGAAAAATAAATAATATAATTAGAATATCACCATTTTGCAATCTCAGATTAATACATTTAAACACAGGGAATCAACAACTGCTAACATCACAAAAAGAGAAATGATAATATTAGAGAAGGTAACAAAACTGGACAATGGGTGCTAGTTACTAACTATCAAGATCCATTATAGATCTATAATAATAACAGGGTAGAATAAGAATAGACAAACTCACCAATGAACAAAATGAAGTGTCCAAAAGCAGATACAAACACCTATTGGTCATTTGAATTAATTATACCATAGGCAACACTACAGTGCAGAGGGGAAAGGATCATTAGATCAGTGGGATATTCTAATAGGGAAACAATCATTCAGGGGACCCAACCACACACCCTACATAAAACTCAAATGTAGAAGTAATAAAGGTGAAACAATAAAACTTTAATAAGAGCATGTTCCAGTTTGCTAATGCTGCTTTATGCAAAATACCAGAAATGGATTGGCTTTTATAAAGGGGGTTTATTTAGTTACAATGTAACAGTCTTAAGGCCATAAAGTGTCGAAGGTAACGCATCAACAATCAGGTACCTTCACTGGAGGATGGCCAATGGCATCCAGAAAACCTCTGTTAGCTGGGAAGGTGTGTGGCTGGGGTATGCTCCAAGTTCTGGTTTCAAAATGGCTTTCTCCCAGGACGTTCCTCTCTAGGCTACAGCTCCTCAAAAACGTTGCTCTCAGTTGCTCTCCAAAATGTCACCCACAGCTGCTCTGTGCTCCTTCTGTCTGTGAATTACTTTATAGGACTCCAGTGATCCAATTAACACTACCCTGAATCCGCCGTGTAACATCTCCATGGAAATTATCCAATCAAAGGTCTCCCCACAGTTGATTGAGTCATGTCTCCATGGAAACACAGAAGGATTCCAATCTAATCAACACTAATACATCTGCCCTCACAAGATTCCATCAAAGAACATGGAGTTTTGGAGGACATAATACATCCAAACTGGCACAGAGCACATAGTACTTCTTTGTGATCTTAGAGTAAACAAAGCTTTCTTTAATAGGGGACTAAGCACTTACTGTAATAAAAGAAAATGAAGAAAGACTATTTTTTAAAACTAACAACTTCGGCTCATTGAAAGATAATATTAAGAGGCAAAAAGGACAAGTCACACAGTGGAAGATGTTTGCAAAATATTTGACAAAGGACTTACATCCAGGGTATCCAAAGAATTTCTACATATCAGTAAGAAAAAGAGACAATAGAAAATAGGTAACAGATTTTAACAGACACTTCACAAAGAGTTATACAAATAGTAAACATATATAATGGTCAACACAATTATTCATCTGGAAAATGCAAATTAAAACTGCCATTCAAAATTGGTACACACACAGAATGGCTAAAATGAAAGAGAAATATGAAGTGTTATGAAGGTGAGAAGCAACTGAAATTCTCATACACGTGATGGTAGAAGAAATTCATACACATATTAAAGCTAAACATATGCATACCCTATGACTCATCATTTTCAATTAACAGAAATAGACACATGTGAACCAAAAGATATGTACAAAGATGTTCATAAAAGCACTATTAGAAAAATCTCCAAAATGGAAATTATTTGAAAGCCTATTAATAGTTGAATGAATATAAATATATTGTGGTATATTCACATCATCAAATATAATACGCCAATAATAATAAATGACCTAGAATTATACAGAACATCGAGGATGAATCTCACAAATACGAAACGTGAAAATGAGTAAGATACAAAAAATACTGCTTAAAATTCATTTTAAATGTGACACAAAGGCAGGAAGAAGGGCTACCTATAGAAATGGGAGAAAGGAATGGAAAGGAACACAAGAAGGAGTGTGTTTCTGGCATAGTGACATTGTTCTATTTCTTAATTTGGGTTCCAGTTAGATAGGTATGTTCACATTGTGAAAATTCAGTGAATTGTTCAGTTTTGCTATAGCCACACTTAAAAAAATAGTTTAATTAAAATATATTCACATACCATACAATTTACCTATTTAAAGTGTACAATTCAATGTGCTTTTTTTTAGTACACTGACAGAGTTTTGCAATCATTACCACAGATTTAGAACACTTAAATCACCCCCAAAATTTATCCCATACCCATTACCAGTCATTCCCCCTTTACCTCCTGAGTCTCCTTCCCAGCTGTTGGCAAACACTAATCTACTTTCTGCCTCTACAGATTTGCCTATTTTGGACATTTCATATAAACAGAATCATATAATATATGGTCTTTTGTTTCTGGCTTCTTTAACTCAGCATGATGTTTTCAATGTTCATCCATGTTGTAGCATGTATCTGCACTTAATTTCTTTTTAAGGCAGAATAATATTCTATTGTATGGATAAGCCACATTTGGTTTATCCATTCATCAGTTGACAGATATTTGAGTTGTTTCCACTTTTTAATTATTATGACTAACGCTGCTATGAACATTCATGTACATAACTTCTCTTGGGTATAAGCCTATGTGATGGTTAGGTTCATGTGTCAGCTTGGCCAGGTGACCCAGCTGTCTGGTCAAGCAAACACTAGCCTAACAATTGCTGTGAGGATGTTTGAGGCTGGTTGATAAACCAACAGGCTGGTTTATTGGATCATCAGTCAATTGACTGCAGCTGTGACTGATGACTCATCAAAGGGCGTGCCTTCCACAATGAGAGAATGCAATTGGCTGGATTTGATCCAATAAATCAGTTGAAGACTTATAAGCAAGACAGACAGAGGACCTTCACCTCTTCTTCGGCTGCCCAGTGAAGCATTTCCTGAGGAGTTCGTCGAAGTTGCCGGTTCGTTTCCTGAGGAGTTCATCGAACACGTTCGTCGAAGATCCCAGTTCACTGCCTGAGGAGTTCGTCAAAGTTGCCGGTTCGTTTCCTGAGGAGTTCATCAGACATCTTCCTTGGAGTTGACAGTTTGTTGATGGCTCTACAGAATTTGGACTCGTGCATACCCACAGTTGCGTGAGTCACTTTTACAATTTGATAATCAGAGACACCTCTCATTGATTCTGTTTCCCTAGAGAACCCTAACTAATACAGCCTAGGACTGGAATTGCTGGGTCATATGATGAATCTACATTTAATCTTTTGAGAAACAGCCAAACTGGTTTCCCAAGCAACTGTACCATTTCACAATTCCAACAGTGGCGAATGAGGGTTCTAATTCTTCACATCCTTTCCAACACTTGTTAACTGTGTTTATGATTATAGTCATTCTAATGGGTGTGAAATGGCATCTCATAGTGGGTTTGATGTGCATTTACCTAATGGCTAATGATGCTGATCATCTGTTCACGTGCTTAGTGGCTATTTGCTTATCTAGTCTGAACAAATGTGTATTCAAGTACTTCGCCCATTTTTTGGGTTATCTGACTTTCCATTGTTGAATTGTAAGAGTTCTTTATATATTCTAGATAAAAGTCCCTTAACAGACATGATTTACAAAAACTTTCTCCTATTCTGTGGATTCTTTTCACTTTCTTCATAATGTGTCAGAAGGAGAAAAGTAACTTTAAAGTTATCTATTTCAATTTATCTATTTTTCTTTTGTTTGATGGGTACTTGATGTCATATCTAAGAAAACATCATCTAATCCAAGATCTCAAAGGTTTCCCCTATAATTTCTTCTAAGAGTATAATACTTTTAACTCTTACATTTAGATCTTGGATCCATTTAGAGTTAATTTTTTATATGTTGTAAGGTAGGGGTCCAACTTCTTTCTTTTGCATCTGGAAATCCAGTTATTCCAGCACCATCTGTTCTAAAGGCCATCCTCTACTGAATTTATTTTGCACCTTTGTTAGTGATCAATTGAACATATTTGCATGAGTCTACTTACAGTTTCTCTATTTTGTTCTATTGACTTGTTTATCTCTTCATCAATACTCTACCATCTTGATTACTATAGCTTCATAGTAAGCCTTATTAATGGGTAAAGTGATTCCTCCCACTTTATTCTTCTCCCTTAAAACTGTTTTAGCCATTCTAGATTCTATACCCTTAAAAATAAATTTAGAATAAGTTATGTATATCTATAAAAAAACCTCACTTGGGATTAGGAATTTCATTAAATATATAGATCATTTTGGGGAGAATTGACATATTTACTATGTGTTTCCCAATCCATGGACATGGTATGTCTCTCAATTTCCTTAAGGGCCATTTATTTCTTTTCTCAGTATTTTGTAGTTTTCTGAATATGGATATGTATGCATGTTCTTAAGTGCATACCAAAGTTATAATTTTCTTTGGGGAAATTATAAATGGTATTGTTTTGAATATCAGTTTCCAAATATTTGTTGTTAGTATATAGAAATGAAATTGATTTTTGTGTATGTGTGTGTATCTTGTATCCTCCAAAGTAGAAGAACTTATCAGTCCTAGCATTTTTGTTTTGTAAATTTCTTTTTCTACATAGACAATCATGTCATTTGCAAATGGTTGCATTTTATTTTTCTCTTTCTAAACTGTGTATCTTTTAATACTTTTTCTTGTCATTATTGTGCTACCTAGAACTTATAGTATTAGGTTGAATAAAAGTGGGGAAGTAGACTTCCTTGCCTTGTTCCAGAAGTTAGAGGGAAAGCATTTAATCTTTAATGATTAAGTATGATGTTAGCTGTATATGCTCTTTATAAAGTAGAGGTAGTTTTCCTTCATTCTAGTTTTCTGACAATCTTTATCATGAACAGGTTTTTGATTTTGTCATATGCCTTCTCTGTCTGAATTGACATGATTATATGAATTTTTTTTGTTAGCCTGTTGATATGGCAAATTACACTGATTACTGTTTGAACGTTGAGCTAGCTTTGCATGGTTTGAATAAACCCCATTTAATCGTAGTGTAGAATTCTTCTCATACATTTTTGGATTTGATTTGGTAATATTTTGTTGAGGACTTCTCATCCAAGTTCATGAGAAATGTTGATTTACAGTTTTCTTTGTTCGTACTGTCCTTGCCTGGTGTTGATATCAGGGTACTATTAGCCTCATAAAATGAGGTGGGAAATGTTTCCTCCTCTTCTATTTTCTCGAAAAGTTTGAGTAAAGTTAATGTTAATTCTTCTTTGAATGTTTAGTGGAATCCTCCGGAGAAACCAACTGGGTTCAGAGACTTTTTTGGGGAGATTTTAAATTACAAATTCAATTTCTTTAATGGCTACAAGACTATGCAGATTGTCTATTTTATCTGATTAGTTTTAACAGTTTGTGACTTTTGAGGAATTGATCCATTTCTTCTAAGTTGTTCAACTTATGAGTATAAAGTTTTTCATAGTATTTCCTAATTACCCGTTTCATTACTGATACTGATGATTGTGTCTTCTCTTCATTATCTTTACCAGCCTTGCAAGAGTTTTACCAATTTTATTGAATTTTTAAAAAAACCAACTTTTTATTTCACTGATTTTCTCTATTGTTTTCCTGTCTTCAATTTCATTGATTTCAGCTCTTAATTCATTATTTCCTTTCTTCTGCCTGCCTTGATATTTTGCTTTTCTTTTTCTTGTTTCTTGAGGGAAAATCTTATAGAGTTGAGAACTTTCTTTTTTCCAAGGTAAGCATTTAGTGTTATAATTTCTTTTTTCTCTCAGACTTGTTTTAGTTGCTTTCCAGAATTTTTTATGTGTTGTATCTTTATTTTCATTTGGTTGTATGTATTTTTCTAAATTTTTGTTGAGATTTCCTCTTTGAGAAATGGATTATTTATTAGTTTATTTTTCTTTTATGTCCATGTGTTTGGAGTTTTCCTTTTATCTTTGTGTTACTGATTTCTAGTTTGATTCCAATATAGACAGAGAACATATTCTCTGATTTCAATATATATACATAATATCAAAGTCTATTGGTATTGACATTTTACCACTTCAAGTGAAATGTAAAACCTTACTTCCATTTAGGAACCTTTACTCTCCCACTTTAAAAATATGATTGTGTTAACTATTTACTCTACATTTATAGAGTACTACATCATAAGGTGTTATATTTTTTGCTTCAACCTTCAAACATGATTTAAGAAAATCATGAAAAAAGACAATCTATTATTTACTTCTACATATACCCATTCTGATGTTCTTCACACCTTTCTGAATTTTCAAATCTTGTGTTATCATTTATTTTCTCTTTAGAGAAGTTATTTAAACATTCTTTCAGGGTAGGTTTTCTACTGAAAAATTCTTTTAGTTTTCCCTTGTCTGAGTGTGACCCTAATTTTTGCTTCATTCCTAAAGGGTATTTTTACTGGATATAGGATTTGCTGTTGACAGATCTTTCTTTCAGCTCTTGAAAAATGTTGTGCCATTTCTTTCTGTTATCCATGGTTTCAGATATGATATCCATTGCCGTTCAAATTGGTGTTCTCATATAGTAATGCTATTATTTCTCTCTAGTTACTTTCAAGATTTTTTTCTTTGTCTTTAGTTCTCAGAAGTTTAATATGATGTGTCTTGGGATGGATTTGTATGGGTTTATCCTTCTGGGGTTTGCTCAGCTCCTTGAATATGTAGGTTTATGTCTTCTGCAAAATTTGGGAAGTTTACAGCCATTATATCTTCAAATATTTTTTTTCAGCTCTGCCCTCCTTCTCCTTTCCCTCAGGAACTTGATAATACCAATGTTAACTCTTTTGTTATTGTTTCGCAAGTCCTGAGACTCAATTCAGGTGTTTAATCTATTTACCTTTTATTATTCAGATTCAGTAAATTCTACTGACATGTCCTCAAGTTCAATGATTGTATCCTCTGTAATCTCTACTCTACTATTGTGTCTATCCTATGATATTTACATATGTTATTATATTTTTCTGTTTCATCATTTCCATTTGTTTTCATTTTGTAACTACTATTTCTTTGCTAAGGTTATCTATACTATAACTTGTTTCAAGATAATTCATAATTGCTTGTTAAAACATTTTTATGAAGGCTGCTTTAAAAAATCTGTCAGATAATTCAAAAATCTGATTCATCTTGGTATGGGCATCTGTTGATTGTCTCTTCTCACTGAGATCTTCCTGTGAAAGTGGGGTACCACCTTGCTCCAAATCATGGATGCTAGGTGAGGGTGGAGGCTCAATACCCTGCTGGGCCCAGCTGCTACCAAAGAAGGCAGAAGTATATGGTTGATTCATACTGAGAGTGGAATACTGACTGGTCCTGTCATTCAGTCTCATTTATGCCACCTTGGGATGGAGGCTCACCTCCCCACTAAACCCCACTGACACAGGAGAGGGAGGGTTGAAGCAGAATGGTGACTAGCCCCACCTCCCACTGCCTTGTTTAGTCCCAGTGGTGCTAGGTAGGGATGGAGGTCCATCTTGTCACTGGACCCCACTGACCCTACCCAGCTGGAGGAATTGGAGCACAGCCTGTTTCTGCCAAGTGGGTATTGGAAGATCAGCTCCCTATTTGGTCCCATCTTCCAGCAGGGGAACTGGAGCAGTGCTTGCTCTGCCAGGTGGAAGACAGAAGATTAGCCCGTTCAGCCTTTCCAACATTACCAGGCAAGAGATCTGGAGTTTTGCCACCTGCTTGCGTTGGGAGAAATGAGGGAGGGTGAGGTGGGGTGAAGTAGAAGATCAGCTCTCTGAATGGCCCCACTGAAATTGTGTGTGTGTTTGTGTGTGTGTGTTTGTGTGTGCTTAGTTTTTCCATTCATGTTTTGATGGATTTGGGCAGGTATCACCAAAAAGTTTTTCTGTTTTGTTAGGATACCCTTTCCCAGTCCTTTGGTTAGAGGGAACAAGATTTTCTAGCTTTGTGTCTGTGCCTGTTGGCAGTTTTAGGTTGGAGACTTCTTCAACATCCTGTCTAGAATATATGAGAGGCATGTCATTCCTTAAATCCTGAGGTGCTTAGGCAGTCTGATTTCTACTTTCCACCAAGCAGGCTTATTATGTTTTATTTTTGTAATGTCTGGGATATTTTACTTGTAAGAGGAAGGATCTGGGAGGAAATAAGCTACTACAACTTGGCTGGAACCAGAAGTCTCTTCAGTAGGAATACTTTTGAAACTTGACAAACTGTGTGTAAATATTATCTAGAATAATTAACACATGATCCAACAGAATAAAAAAGAAAAATGGCACAGGCCAAAACAAAGCACTATAACCAAAATAGTACAATGATGGCAAAGCAAAAAATAAATATATCAATGGAACAAAAGTTCAAGAAAAGACAGATTTATGTATTCATGTGTATCTAGGCATATGAAAATTTAATATGTGATAAATGAGGCAATTCAAACAATTGGGGAAAGTATGGGGTTTTCAATAAATTTGGTTGGGAAAAGAAAGATGTATTTGGAAAAATCATGCTAGTTTAATCATCATATATATATATAAATAATTTTATACCAAAATAAATTACAGACAGATTAAGAATAAATATTTAAATATGTATAATACATATATTGAAATACATCCAAGGTAGTACTGTATATTGGCAATAACTACTTTGAAATACAGTTTGATATCATCTAGAAAAGTTGAAAATACATACTCCTTTATTAAAGCCAGGAATTCCATTTTTCAGTATAAACCTCAGAGAACTCATACACATGTGTTCCAGGATGCTTTTACAAGAATAGTTACAGCATCATTTTTCATAATAGCCCCAAATGGAAACAAGGCAAATGTGCATCAACAGTAGGGTGTCTCAATAAATTGTGAAGTATTTTACCGCTATTAAGAACAAAAACAAAGAAAAGCAAAACAAAACAACCTTAGCTACGGGAACCGAAAAGGAAGAATCCCACAGTGTTGAACAAAATGTATACATTATGATTCAATTAACATAAAGTTCAAAAAGAAGTGTGAATATATTATAATATCTAGGGATGTGTACATAGGTGATAAAACTAAAGAAGAGCAAAGAACTAATAATGATAAATACTCAGGATGTTGGTTATATCTCGGGTGGATTACAGGGAATGATTGGGCAGGGAATGTATTTGATCTTCATCCATTAGCCTTTGGCCAAGCAACCATTCACTCTTTTGGGGTGCCAAATATTGTAAAGAATATAATGCTGCTTAATTCAAGCTACATATGAACTAAATAATGATTTTTGGTGCTAGAATCATTGAGAAAGATTACTACATTTGATAAAAGTTGAATTATGTTGAATCATATACCCAGAGATTATCCAACTAAAATGAACATTTATATCTAGGTGTTTCACATTTCCTTTGACCAAAGCCAAAGATTAAATCTGATTTAAGCTGAAAATGCTAATGGTGCCATCAAATGTTGATGAAGTATTTTATAGTAGTTTTTCTCCCAACACCAAAGAATCAGTTCCATATTGTTTAATACCTCAGGCCTCAAACATCTGAAGCTCTTTTGGTTATAACATCAGTAAGTGATGCAAAAAATCACACATTATACGTCATCCATGAATCATATATTTTTTAAAAGGAATTCCCTGAAGGATAACTGTTATAACTCTAGAATTTCAAAAACATAATGAAAAAAAAAACTATTTCTTTAGAGAAAAGTCACTATTTTAAAACAGCCACATTTCTGTTCATTAAACATCTAATTAAAGAATATATTAATCCTCTCATTTTTTGTTGGCCTTCCCAAGGGCTATATCCTCAGCCCTCTGTTAATACCTCTTTTAGCTTTTCTAGGTTATTCTATTCACTAGCATGGCCTCGACTAACTCTTCTATAATGACAAATCCCAATATCAATTACCAGATAGGCTCTCTCTTCTGAGTTCCAGGCCCATTTATCTAAGACTTAACGGACATTTGGTTATCTGAGAGGGGCCTCAAATTCACTAAGTCCGAAACTTATCCTCTTTCTTCTTAAACATATTCCTTTACCATTTTCTCCTTTTCAAATGAATATCAATTCTATCTATTCAGTCTTCCAAGTCAGAAATCCTGTCATATTGAGTTTACCTCTTGGTAATGGTCAGATGTCTTTCCTATGTATTTCCATAGAACATTTTGTTTATCATTATCACAACACATTATATCATTGTATTATATGATGGAGTTCCTTTAAGGTAGATGGATTTCAATTCTATATCCTTTATATAAATGCTACCTACAGTTTCTAGAGTTAATATTTTTCTGAATTATTATAAAATGTATTTCAAGAAGTAAGATATCCATGTTATTTTGACCCTTTAAGAATGCTTGATTATATTTTTGGCAAGTTATTACTGAACCTAAAACAATTAATTTCAACAACTTCACCTTTTAGTCATTTCCATTTCCTCATTTGAAAATGAGGGATCTGAACTAGACTTAAGTGTTCTTCTAGCCAAAATATTTATGAATTTATATCAAGTTGGAATGAGTCTCTTGACTTTATTTTGATGCTAGAATATAATTATCATATTATTCCCTGATGTTGACAACACATTAAAACATCTGACATATTGAATTTAATAGTGTGTCACATAAGGATCAATAGGCTTAACTGAATTAAAAATGCAAACAAATTAAAGAACAATTTCTGAGATTTGAATTCATTGAATTTGATATTGAGAAGTTTAAATCAAATCAAGTTTAATGATTTGGTGAGAACTTTACATGCCATTGTTAACCTAACTCAGTATTGTTTATTTATCCTTGGCTATTCCTACCTAATTGTTAAATTTTATTTATGGACTAGATAGCAATTTCAGTTCTACTTTTGGACAAGGGCAACATATTATGCCAGAAGATTAACATTCCATAGTACTTAGTAAAATATTAGAGACAGAAGAATGGAGTAATGCTCTCATTTTCAAAACTTAAGATCATTTTTCATTCATTGTAATGAAAATTTTTAATTAAAGTTGACATTGTGTTTTTAAAGGAACAAGGAAGTATTTACTAAAAGGCTGATATAATTTATAATCAGGGAAGGTTTAAAGAAAAATGGAATTACAAGTTAAAAAGATGATCTATTATGCATGTTAATACTTCCAAACTGTTTTCTCAAGCAGGTTTTCAATTAATTGCACAGGAAAGGGTTCCTTTTTGATTCTCCTAATATTTTTCTCAGAACTGCATTGCTATTGGTAGATGAAATCTGATGGCGACTGTCTGACAAAATTTTCTTAAAAATCCCAGTAAGGTAACTGGGATTTAAGTAATGTCTATACACCCCAAAACATTCAATGGTATAAAGAAAAATCAACTCTTCCTCCACCTCCCACCAGGATACTAAGTCTTTGTAAAGGTGAAAATGCCATACTATACCTTGATTTCTTCTACTTCGTCTGGTACTATCTTGTATGCTGATATAGTCCCACCCAACCTGAAATTGGGAGAAGAAAATATTCTCAAAACCAGTAGTAGTGTATTTTTAAAATATGGAAGATTTATGCCATTAGCATCAGAATGACACCAGCAATTACCCAATGTCAACCCCAATAACCACGGAGGAAAAATAACCATTTTGTGCTTAAGTTTTCCATACTTTAGGTAAAGCGAGGTAGATGATAAATGACTACTGAAAGTGAGATTTTTGAATCATGACTAAACTTCTCTTATTAATGGTTTTAAAGATGTTGATGCTGAACCTATGCTAGATTCTATCACAACTAACATGTATCAAGTACCAATAGCAGTCGTGGTATTTGCTTATTTTAAAAAATAATTTAAACAGGGAGTTGAAGTGATGTGTACAACCAGCACTGTCCAAGGAAATGAGAGTTTGGGGGTTACAGATAATTTAATCCCTAACATATCGTCTTTGTTTTGAGGCAGTGAGGTCAGTACATGTCATGTTTAACTTTATAAATATTGTTTTTAAAAGGAGTTAAGATTTATATAACATTTATTATGTTTCAGGCATGTCAGATATAATGTCTAACAATTCTCATGACTGCCTCTATTGTGTAAATGGGGAAATTGAAACAGAGATTTTTAATAATTTTTCCCAAGGAAGCAAGGAAGTGAAGGAACTAATTGAGAGGCACATAAGTATAAAACACATACAAGATTTTGAATACTTAGTATGAAAAAAGAATAATTTTTATATTGATTACATGTAGAAATAACATTCTGGATATATTGAGTTAAATAAAATATATTAATAAAAAAATTAATTTCATATTCTTTTTACTTTTAAAATGTGGCCACTAGAAAATTTTAAATTACATATATAACTAGTATTTGTGGCTTCCATTATATTTGTTAGACAGCTGCTCTAGGCTCTTTAGCTCTAAGATTACCCACCTGCCTTTGCTCTAATTCACAGCTTTCAAAGAAATCTTCTAATTACTTATTTGATTTTATAAGTACCTCAAATCAGAAAAGCAAGTACCATAAATAGAGTACTTAAGTATTCTGGATTTTGGATACCTCCCCTCCCCAATGTAATTTAATAAATGACAATATGGTTTCTATCAAAAATAAATTAGTCTAAACAAAAGACTTTGATTGAACAACTCTGCATTTAAACTCTTTAATATTTATTTACAGTTATCATTGCTAATGAAATCAATGTTCAGACCTTGATTTAAGAATTGTTAATAAAAACAAAGTGTCATACTTGAAAGGTGAAAACACTAATTAAATTTTACTTAATTCATGTTATAAAAGGTACACCAGTGGTATGGTACATAAGACCATAATAAGATAACTAATAAAATAACAACAAATAGGTTACTAAAATGAAAAATTACATAACTTTCTGGAATAGGTTTAAAATAGGCATTAAAAATTTTTTTATTGTCAACTGTTAAATTTATTCTTTTAAAAGCTGAGATTCCTGGGATATCAATGAAGACAGAGTAAAAAGGCTACTGAAAACTCTAGGATTGAAATTTATAGCCCTGAACATAAGTTCATCATTTTATTCATTGAGTATACACTATGTAACAGATACAGTCCAGGGCATAAGGATACAGTAGATAATATAAACTAATATTTGTAATATAATGAACTAAGTTTTATAACAGAATTAAGTAGAAGTTATTATAGTGGGGGAAAGAAGGGAGTAAATGACTACTTGGGGATTTTGGGAAAAAGTTTACCAGAAGACAGGCTCTTAAGGATGAGCAACAACTTTCCTTGCAAAAAATGTGGGGTAGAGAGAGGAAGGTATTTCATTTAGAGGAAATTATTTATTTGTAAATGCATGGATACACAGAAATGTGGGGAGCATTTGGAAGACTGCAACTACTTTAGTACAGTTAAAGCATTGGGAATAGGGATAACCAAAATGTAATGCATTTTGTCCTTCAATTTATCTCCTTCTATATTCTCTGTTCAGTCAGTAGAACCATCCACCAAAGTTCAAATCTTGATACAAAATTAATTTATCAATCCAACAATTTAAATAAAAAATTCAGGTAATAATCCATTTCTTTAACAAATATTTATTGAATACCTCCTATTTTACCAGGCACTGTGTAGGTGAAGAAATACAGCTCTGAATAAGTTAGATAAGGTTCCCATGTTCATGACTAAGGCAGACAATAACTAAAAACAAAGTATATAAACAAGGATATTACATGTGGGGTGAGAAGGAAATAAATAAGGTGACAAGAAAGAGAATAACAAGGGGAATTACTTTAGATAAGGGATCAGACAAGGGTTCCTTTGAGGAAATGAACTTTTACTTGAGGCTGAATGATAAAAATACACAAGTCAGGTGTTGTATTAGGGAAAGGATATTCCAAGCAAAATAAAGAGCAAATGCAAAGGCACAGTGGCAACAAAAGATTTGAAATATTTGAGGAACAGAAAGAAAGCTGGGTTGATTGAACCACAGTAAGAGAAGGAGAGAGAGAGAGATATAATATGTTGAAAAGATAAGCAAGATCTAGATAATATAGGTCCTGGTACTTCATAGCAAAGAGTGTAGATATCATTCTAAAAGTAATATGAAGCTACTAAACAATTCAAAGCAGTGAAGTGACATGATCTGATTTCCCAAATATTTTTAAATGTATCTAATTGTTCCTATCTCTCACTATCATTTCTCTAGTTCCTATCCTCATTTGCATAATTTTTCCTAGAAATTATTGAAACTCCCCTCTTCAAATTCATGTCTCAAAAATCATCTTCCACATAGCCGACAGAATGACTTATTTAAAATGCAAACTTAATCATATCCTTTCCCTGCTGAAAGCCGTTCACCCACCAGACAAGTCTTCAGTGAGGCATATAAGGTTCTCTACATGCTGATATACTCTGACCCTTGCCTAACACTCTAACCTCATCTCTTATCACACTCATATTTTATTCTGCAACAACTGGGCTTGTTTTTGTTGTTGTTTGTTTGCTTGTTTGTTTCTCCCCTCTGCACTTTTGCACTTGCCTGCTCTTTTTCTCCTCTCTTTCTGGTTAACTCTTTCCTATTCTTCTGTTAAGACTCAAAAAGTCTTTCTTGGCTATACCAAGCTGGGATAAGAAGCCCCTCATTAATGTTCTCATCGTATACTACATATCTATATTAACATATCACATAATGCTTTGTAAATTTTTGGATGCATATCCTCCCATCACAATCATGATATGAAATGGCTATCATTTATTGATTACTCACAATGGTGGTTTAGAGCTATGTACCCCAGAAAAAAACATTCTTACACTTAATCCATTACAATGGGTGTGAACCCATTGTTAAACAGGACCTTTGATGAGGTCATTTCAGTTAAGGTGTGCTCTATATTAATCAGGATGGGACTTAATCCTATTACTGGAGTCATTTATAAGAAGAATAAAACTCAGGTACAGAGAGAGAAAGCCACAGAGGGAGCAATCAGAAGCTGAAATCAATGGAACACAGAAGAAAAGAGAGAGGCCAGGAAAGGCTTCCATGATCAATGCCACGTGACAGAAAAGCTAAGGACCAAGCATTGCTGGTAGCCAGCTCTAGAACACTAGAATCGTCAGGGAGAAAGTATTGCTTTCATGATGTCTTGATTTGATTTGGACTTTTCCTAGCCTCAAAACTGTGAACCAGTAAATTCCCATTGTTTAAACCAACCCATTGCATGGTATTTGCTTAAACAGTCAAGGAAACTATAACACTCAGGTATTTGCACTTTGCTAAATGCTTTACGTGCACTGTCTCTTTCAACTGCATAATGATCAAAAAGAGGGAGTGCTGACATTTTATAGATTAAAAAACTTAAAGATCAGTCAGGGTGACATGGCTAGTAAAAGGTGCCAGTATTAGAATGCAGGTTAGTCCAACATTAGAGTTACAATTTTAATCATGATGTGATACTGCCTCTTCACTTTTATCTTCAATATGTAGCACAAACACAACGCCTGACATGGTTAAGTGCTCATTAAAAGTTTACTTGAGCTGGTGAACATGAAAAAGAAGTGGACAGGAGTCAATCTGCAGAGGACTTCATATGCTACACTCAGAAAGTGGAGGGGATGAGACTGGAAGAAGGGAGACCAGATTAGAGGAAGAAATTGGCCTGAATTATGACATGAAGAATGGGAACAAAGAGGTGGGTACAGGTACTGAGGCAAGTTAAAATGGTAGAATGGGGAAGACCCAGAGATCAGTTGGTTGGAGTATGACGGGAGGGATAGCAAAAGTCAATCATCAAATTTATTTGGAAAGATAAATAGTATTATTTGGAAAGGAATAGCCAAAAGCATCTTCAAAAAGAACGAAGTTAGAGGGCTCACACTTCATGATTTTAAAACTTATTATAAAGCTACAGTGATCAAAACAGCATGGTACTAACACAAGGATAGATATATAGACCAATGGAATCAAATTTGAGAGTTCTGAAACCAACCCTCATATCTACGAACAATTGATTTTTGACAAGACTGCTAAACCTACTCATTTGGGAAAGAATATTCTCTTCAACAAATGGTGCTGGGAGAGTTAGAATAGAAAATATAGGTTACCAGCGGCTTGGTTGGGGGTAGGGAATGGGGAGTTAATGCTTAAATTTGGGTTGACTGTAAAGTTTTGATAATGGATGGTGGTGATGGTAATACAAGATTGTGAATGCAATTAACAGCACTGAATTATATATGTGAATATGGTTAAAGGGGGAAATTTCAGGTCATATAATGTTTCAAGAATAAAAACTAAAAGAAAAAAACTTAGGACTGTACAATACAAAGAATCCTATTGTAAACAATGGACTATAGTTAATAGTACAATTACAAAAATGTTCTTTCATGAATTACAACAAATGTACCTCACTAATGCAAAGTGTAATTATAGGGTGTATATGGGAACTCTGTATTTTACATATTTTATGCGTTGTATTTCTGTAAACCTACAACTTCTCTAAAAAAAAATATTTTAAAAAGTTAATGTGTCAGTTTGAATGTATTATGTCCACCAAAATGCCATTATCTTTGATGCAATCTTGTGTGGGCAAGCATATTAGTGTTGATTAGATAATTCTTTGAGTGTTCCCATGGAGATGCGACCCACCCAACTGTAGGTGATAACTCTGATTAGATAATTTCCATGGAGGTGTGGCCCCACCCATTCAGTGTGGGCCTTGATTACTGGAGCAGTATATAAGCTCAAACAGAAGGAACCAGCTTGCTACAGCCAAGAGGGACACTTTGAAGAATGCACAGGAGCTGAGAGAGGAGCTGAGAGAGGAGCTGCAGCTTACAGAGACATTCTGGAATTGGCCTTTGAAAGCAGACTTTTGCTCTGGAGAAGCTGAGAGAGGACAAATGCTTCAAGAGTTACTAAGAGTGACATTTTTGAGGAGCTGCAGCCTAGAAAGGCACATCCTGGGAGAAAGCCATTTTGAAACCAAAACTCTGGAGCAGATGCCAGCCACGTGCCTTCCCAGCTAACAGAGGTTTTCCGGATGCCACTGGCCATACTCCGATGAAGGTACCCTATTGTTGATGCATTACCTTGGACACTTTATGGCCTGAAGACTGTAACTATGTAACCAAATAAACCCCCTTTTATAAAAGCCAATCTGTTTCTGGTATTTTGCATCCTGGCAGCATTAGCAAACAGGAACAGTTAAAAAGAAAAAAAAACATATAGGAATAAATTTTGTGGTCTTAGATTAGGCAATGGATTCTTAGATATGACACCAAACGCACAAGCATCAAAAGAAGAAATAAATAGAGACATCATTAAAATGAAAAGAAACATTTGTGCTTCTAAGGACACCATAATAAAGTAAAAAATAATCCACAGAATGGGAAAAAATTCTGCAAATCATTTATCTGATAAGAAACCTGTATCTAAAATATATATAAAAAACTCTTACAACTCAAAAGAGACAAATAATCTGATTAAAAATGGGATTAAGGATCTCATTAGACATTTCTCCAAAGATGATATACAAATGGCCAATAAGCACATGAAAAAGATGCTCATTCTCATTAGTCATCAGAAAAATGCAAATCAAAACCACAAGGAGATATCATTTCAGACTCATTAGGATGGCTACAATAAAAAAGACAATAAGACATATTGACAAGGATGTAGAGAAATTTGAACCCTCATACACTGCTGGTAGAATTGTAAAATGGTGCAGCCCTTTGGAAAAGTCTGGCAGTCCCTCAAAAGGTTAAAAATTGAGTCTCAGGAATTCCACTACTAGCTATATAACCAAGAGAAATGAAAACAGGTCCACACATAAACTTAGACATGGGTTCCATAAGAGCATTATTCATAATAGTAAAAATATAGAAACAACCCCAAAGGCCCATCAACTGAACAATGGATAAACAAAATGCGATCTATCTGTATTAGACATTAATATTGTATCAAGATTAACCTTTCTGTTTTTCAAAACTGTATATGGTTACAGAAAATTAAGTCATATATGGAATTTATTTGGCAATAGAAAGGAATGAAGTACTGATACTTGCTAGGACATGGACTAACCTTGAAACCATTATGCTAAGTGAAAGAAGCCATACACAAAAGATGAAATATTATATGATTCCATTTATAGGAAATTTAAATAGAGAGAAAGTAGATTAGCAGTTGCTAAGGGTTAGGGAAAGGAGTGTAAGGGATAAAATTGGAGGGCATTGCTAATAAGAAATGCGTTTCTTTTAGGGGTTATAAAAGTGTTCTAAAACTGATTATGGTCATGTCTATACAACTCAATGACTATACTAAAAAAAAAAAAAACCACTGAATTGTACACTGTAAACAGGTGAGTTACATAACATGTGAATTATATATCAATAAAGCTGATTTAAAAAAAAAAACCTCTGTTCTCTAACTTTGGCTCTAGCATCTGCCTCATTAACATTATATTTTCCCTTCAAGTAAACTGTATTCTTTTCCCCTCAGGTGGGTTATTCTGCTTTCACTTTTTTGGCTCCTACAACTGGACCCAGAGAAAACATTTAATTAATATTTTTGACTTGGCTTATAAGTAGTTCAAATATATAAGATAACTTTCAAGCAGGAGTTCTTAATTTTGAATACACTAACTCCTGAAATTAACCATATTTAAAAATGCTGTTACATGTGTGCATACAGTTAGTTTTTCACAAGTTTCCTCTTTTAAATGGGATTACTTTCTCTCAGTCACTCTGGCTCAAAAAATCATCTTTGACTCTCTCTCCAATATTTCCCATTTAATCAGTTGCCAAGAAGAACTGACCTCCTCAGAACAATTACAGTTTTGCATTCTCATCCTCTGAATGCATGTCCTTATTTTCTCTATCCCAAATTTCTCCTAATTATCTGCCTACTTTTCAGGGTTGCCTTCCTTTAATACAAGCTTCACACTGTGGCCAGATTCAATTTCCTAAGGCATAGTTTTGATCATGAAACTTCTTCATTCTAATTAATCATTTGTCTTTCTATTGCCCGAAGGATACTGTACAAATATCTTAATGTATTGTGAAAGGTTTCCATGATCAACCAAACCCTATCTAATCAATATTATCATTTTCTTCTTTCCACCCCATTTTGACCAAACTCTTCCTTGCACGGTTGCCATACTTTATTGTTTTTGTGCTTTTGCATATGATATTCCTTCAGCCTAGAACATTCTTTCCTAAACTCTGTATGTTCATATCTTAAATATTCATTATGGTTCAGTTTAAGTGCCATATCTATGAAGTCTCTGCTGCGCTCCATGTGGAAACTTTGCCCCTGTGTGACAATTACACACACCATCTTCTTTAAGATCTTTGTAAGTGGGCATGATGCTCACCCATATTACCTTTCACCTGGCATTTGTGAGTGTGATGGTTAGGTTCATGTGTTACCTTGGCCAGGTGATACTACCCAGCTGTCTGGTCAAGCAAGCACTGGCTTAACAATTGCTGGAAGGACGTTGGTGGCTGGTTAATAAACCAACAGGATGGTTTATTAAATTATCAGTCAATTGGTTGCAGCTGTGACTGATGACTCACTGAAGGGCGTGCTTTCCACAATGAGAGAATGCAATTGGCTGGATTTACTCCAATTAATCAGTTGAAGACTTATAAGCGAGACAGATAGAGGACCTTCACTTCTTCAGCTGCCCAGCAAAGCGTTTCCTGAGGAGTTCGTTGAAGTTGCCAGTTCATTTCCTGAGTTCACGGAACATCTTCATTGGAGTTGCCAGTTTGCTGACTGCTCTACGGAATTTGGACTCGTGCATACCCACAGTTGCATGAGTCACTTTTATTCCTAAATATGTCTCATCGATTCTGTTTCCCTAGAGAACCCTAATACAGTGAGTGAATGCATCAATTAATGAATTGAACAGTGCATTTTTACATTTTTTTCTATACAGCTTTTCTACTTTATTATAGTGTGAAACTCCTGAAAGTGAGGGGCATATCTGTCTGCCTCAAATTGAATTTGGGACATCTATTTAACCTAGTTTCTTGCATTTTGTAGGCAAGCAAAAACTATCTGTTAAATGAATTAATAAAATACAAGCGAGATTCCAATTAGAAGAGATAAAGTAATGGCATTTGCAGACTATTTCTATTTCTATGTTTCTTTTTATGCAGTTGTAACAAGTGTTAAAAGGGATTTTCCCATTGTCTCAATAACCCTGAAGTTCCAAAATTGAGAACAACTAGTTTACCTGACATTATAAAGAGAATTTCTAGACTTAAAAATGTTGAACAAATCCAGTTACTACTAACTTTCCTAACTCATTCTAAGCCAATATAAGACAACACTGGAAATTAAAGAAAAATATGAAGGAAAGCCAACTGGTAGTGAGACACAGGCCTAGGGGAAAATGATCTCTCTGCCCCTAAGAAAATTGAGAATGATTTAAAGAAGAAATACTTATGAGACTTGAAGCATGTGGAGATAAGTATATGCAAGCATGGTATCTGCAAAATGCCCAAAAATGCTGTTAAAGAGTTGAAGAGAAAGGTCCAACATAGTATACTGAGAAGTAGGGGCTGCAATAAATAAATATGTAAGGAAGCAAGTAAATAAAATTAAAATAAAACAAAATAAAATAAAATAAAAAATTAAATAAAATAAGCTATTATAACCTGGTGGTATTTAGTGGAGGAACTTGAAAATTCAATGATGGCTTTAAAAATTTCTGTTCATCACTGGGGTCTTATGAGCACTCTGAAGAATTCTTAGGACTCCTTAGAATTTTGTAATGTAGAAATGGTTGTCAACTTGGCTGACACTTCAGTGAAAATATGGAAGGTCCATTGACCTTTGCTTGATATTTAAATTTCTCAGCCTAAATGGTCTTTACCTTCCATTCCATTCCAACCACTCATTACATTCATACCCTGAATATATTTACTTGGAACTATATGTCTAAACTTTTTAAACATTTTATCTTAGTATTGCTATCACTCCCTTAATCCCACTATACCGATCTTCAACCTTTACCTAAGTGACCCTGTCATTTTCTTCTAATTAATCAGATCCCTCATAGATTTATTTCCTTATCTCTCTTCATCTCTCTTTCACTAAAACCACTCTCTTACTAATACAGTCAACTCCTTATTCCCTTGTTCTTGTAATGCACCTGTATTTCAAAATTCTAGAACTGAATCAATAAAATCACCCTGCCTTCTTTGCTATCCCTGGACTGCCAAGACCTTCTTGAGAAATTCCTTGGATAGTGCCAATAGATCTCAATCTGGTCCCTTAGTCTGACTCCCCTCAGCAGGTTTTCTAAACCTTCACTAATCATCTTGATTTCAGTCCTCACCAAATTCTTTCTACTAGTACATGATCATATAGCTTATATTTTAGAGAAAATAGAGGCTTTTAGGCAGAAACTTCTTCAGTTTCTTGACCTTTTTTTGTAAGTTTATTTGAACCCTGTTGTCCAAGGGTAATTCTTCCTTCATAAGCTGTACCCCATTCCATTTCCCTTCTCCTTAAGGATATTTCCTCTTCTATTTACCTTCTCTGCCATAGATCATGAACCCCCTTCATTTACCTAGATTTGTATCAGTCTGAAGCACAGACTTTTATACTACATCGTACTTGTCTGTCAGAAATATTTTTTAGAATTAAGTAATATTGTTCTAAATTTCTTTTAAAGACAGACTATTCTACAGACTTTATTTAAACTAGATGTATAAATATGTTCAATGTATAAATATGTTCAACATTTATTCATATAAAAAAATATGCCCTTAACTTCCAACTCAGTTCTAGATTATACTTCTGAGAGGAGCCTCTTCTTCCATTTCACTAGAGAAGGAAAGAAAACGATGCAGCATTTAAAATGGGCATTTTGTTAAGTATTTTTACATATACTGTCACATTTCCATTTTATAGATGATGAAACTAAGAATCAGAAAGCTTAGTTTGCTCAAAGTCATAAATAGTAAACAGAAAAACGGCCATTTACCTAGATTTCTATCAGTCTGAAGCAAAGACTTTTATACATCATACTTTTCTGTCAGAAATACTTATTAGAATTAAGAAATCTTGTTCTAAAAGTTGTTTAAAGACTGAGACTATTCTACAAAACTTCAGTTCATTTAACTATGGAAGCCTAATTGTCCTTAGAAATACTAACTGCAATATATTATTTTTTTTAAATTAAATTCAGTTTTATTGAGATATATTCACATACCACACAATCATCCATAGTGTACAGTCAGCTGTTCACAGTACCATCATATAGTTATGCATTTATCACCCCAATCTATTTTTGAACATTTTCCCTACACTAGAAAGAATAAGAGTAAGAATAAAAAATAAAAGTAAAAAAGAACACCAAAATCATGCCCCCCCATCTCATCCTATTTTTCATTTAGTTTTTGTCCCCATTTTTCTACTCATCCATCCATACTCTGGATAAAGAGAGTACAATCCACAAGGTTTTCACAATCACACTGTCACCCCTTGTAAGCTACATTGTTATACAATCGTCTTCAAGAGTCAAGGCTACCGGGTTGGAGTTTGATAGTTTCAGATATTTACTTCTAGCTATTCCAATGCATTAAAACCTAAAAAGGGTTATCTACATAGCGCGTAAGAATGTCCACCAGAGTGACCTCTCAACTCCATTTGAAATCCCTCAGCCACTGAAACTTTATTTCATTTCATTTCGCACCCGCTTTTGGTCAAGATGTTCTCAATCCCACGATGCTGGGTCCAGATTCACTCCTGGGAGTCATATCGAGCCTTACCAGGGATATTTGTATCCCTGGGAGTCAGATTCCACATAAGGGGGAGGGCAGTTGAGTTGGTTTAGCTAGAGAGAGAGGGCCACATCTGAGTCACAAAGAGGTACTCAGGGGGAGACTCTTAGGCACAATTATAAGCAGGTTTAGCCTCTCCTTTGCAGTAACGAGCTTCATAAGGGCAAGAACCAAGACAGACCGGCTTGGCATACCAAACCGTCAGTCATCAATATTTGTGAGCACATCAGCAACAATCCAGATGAGGAAGTCCAACACTTCTGCATTTTCCCCCAGCTCCTCGGGGGGAGCTTGCATATATATTTTTATTCTCTGTCCAAATTACTTTGGGATGTGTCGCTATTTCACTCTAATCTGTACAAACCTACCATATCTCACTTCCTATTCAAAGTTCCATGTAGTTATGGTGTTTGAACAAACTGACTATTGAAGTTATATTGTTTAGAAAATATAGATCCCGCACCAAATAAACATCTCTTCCCTTGGTCTCAAATGGAAGTTGTTTTAAAACATAGTCAGGAGATTCTGGGACGATGGCGGCATAGAAAGAAGTGGAAGACTTAGTCTCCTCCAGAACAATTCATAAATGAACAAAAAACCAGTAAATAACCTGGAATAACAGCGGGGAGACAAATGTGACAGTACACTCAACATCCACCGACATGAATTGGGAGGAATGCCCGAGTTCAAAGCATAAAATCTGTAAGTAAAACTGAGGACCCGCACTGATAGCCAAGAACCTAGAGCAGAGAGACCCTCCCTCACGGAAGCCACGCCGTGCACTTTCTCAGCCCAGCTCCAAGTGAGGTTTTAATATTAACTGCTCAATACACACAGCGAATCCTCAACAAGCAGACAGAGGCTTTTGGTGACAGCTGACCTTGGGAGAATCGGGGAACATATCTGTCTCAGGATAGGGAGCCCAGAGGATCGGGTGCTATATCTGGCTGACGGGTGAACCTGGAAGTTTCTCTGTCCCTCGCTCTCTCTCTGTGGAGAAAACCTCAGCTATTCTCAGCCCACAAGGCATTGCAGTAAAGACAGCCTCAGACATTCTGCAATCTGAAACGAGCTGAGAGCCCCGCGGCACAGCCCAGCGGCCCAGGGCTTCCCTTGAGGGACGGCGCACACTGATGACATAGCACGGCATTCCCTCAGCTGAGGGAGGATCGCGGCTGGGAGGGGGGATCCACTCGGAGAACCCAGGGGCACTACGCCAAGTCCGGTGGTTTGTGCGACACCAAGAGAGTAGGTCTGGGGCTGAACTGAAATGAAGGCTTAGACTCTTGCAGCAGCCTTGAATCTCCTGGAACCTGGGAGATTTGAACAGTAGAACTGCCCTTCCTCCCTGGCCACCCGTACACACGACCCACATTCAGGGCGGACGGCTCCAGCAACACACCCAAACTGAGTTCTCCAACTGAACACACAAGAATCATTTCCCTACACTCTGTGGAAAAAAGGTTGACACTGATCTAAGGGACATAGGTGACTCACAGATGCCATCTGCTGGTTAGTTAGAGAAAGTGTACGTCACCAAACTGTCTCTCTGAAAAATCAGATCGATATCCTTTTTTTTGATACAACCTGAAAGAACCCTATCAAGCAAAACAAATGCCAAGAGGCCAAAAACAACAGAAAATCTTAATGCATATGATAAAACCAGACAATATGGAGAATCCAGCTCCAAACACACAAATCAAGATTTCGGAAGAAACCCTATACCTCGCAAAATTAATCAAAGAACTATAATCGAAGAACGAAGACATGGCAAAGGATTTAAAGGACATCAAGAGGACCATGGCCCAGGACATAAGTGCCATAAAAAAGACCCTAGAAGAGCATAAAGAAGACATTGCAAGAGTAAATAAAAAAATAGAAGATCTTATGGAAATAAAAGAAACTGTTGGCCAAATTAAGACGACTCTGGATATTCACAATACAAGACTAGAGGAAGCTGAACAACATCTCAGTGTCCTAGAAATCCACAGAACAGAAAATGAAAGAACAAAAGAAAGAATGGAGAAAAAAATCGAAAAAATCTCAATGGATCTCAGGGATATGACAAATAAAATAAACGTCCAAACTTAAGACTCATTAGTGTCCCAGAAGGGGAAGAGAAGGGTAAAGGTCTAGAAAGAGTATTCAAATTGTTTGGGAAAACTTCCCCAACCTTCTACACAATATAAACACACAAAGCATAAATGCTCAGAGAACTCCCAATAGAATAAATCCAAATAAACCCACCCCAAGACATATTCTGATCAGACTCTCAAATACTGAAGAGAAGGAGCAAGTTCTGAAAGCAGTAAGAGAAAAGCAATTCACCACATACAAAGGAAACAATATAAGACTAAGTAGTGACTACTCAGTGGCCACTATGGAGGCGAGAAGGCAGTGGCATGACATATTTAAAATTCTGAGAGAGAAAAATTTCCAGCCAAGAATACTTTATACAGCAAAACTCTCCTTCAGATTTGAGGGAGAGCTTAAATTTTTCACAGACAAACAAATGCTGAGAGACTTTGCCAATAAAAGACCTGCCCTACTTCAGATTCTAAAGGAAGCCCTACCAACAGAGAAACAAAGAAAGGAGACATATAGAGAATTTTAACAGACATATATAGTACCTTACATCCCAAATCACCAGGACACTCATTTTTCTCTAGTGATCACAGATCTTTCTCCAGAAGGGACCATAAGTTGGGACATAAAACAAGCCTCAAGAAATTAATAAAAAAAAAATTGAATATACTCAAAGAATATTCTCCAAACACAATGGAATGCAAATAGAAGTCAATAATTTTTGAACTATAACTCCATGATTTACTTCCTACATGATAAAAAATACACAAACTCTAAGGACAAATCAGTGGTTTTGAACTCAATGTAAAATACGTAATTTTAGACAACTATATGAAGGTGGGGGACTGAAGGAGTATAGGAACATAGTTTATGTGCCCTACTGAAGTCAAGGTGGTATCAAAGAAAAACAAGATTGATAGGGATTTAAGAGGTTAATTTTAAGCCCCACAGTAAACACAAAGAAATTATCAGAGAATATAACTATAGAGATGAAAAGTAGAGTTTGGGTTAAGAGAAATGGGGGAAGGGGCAATGGGGAGTTAAGAAATGAGTGTAGGGTTGCTGTTTGAGGTGAAGGGAAATTTCTAGTAATGGATGGTGGGAAAGAGCATAACATCACTCTAAATGTGATTAATCCCACTAATGGAAGGCTAGGTAGGGGGTGGAATGGGAAGATTAGGCTGTATATATGTTTCCACAATGAGAAAAGAAGAAAAAAAAGTCTAACTAGACGACAATTGAATGCTAAGGATGAACTTGGATAGGATTGGAGGGTGGAAGACAGGTGGCTCGAAGGGACACAGTTGAGACATAAGGAAAAGGAAATATAGAATGTCAGCATTGTATCATTGTTGAATCTCTTATACTTCTTAGCTGTGCTTAATGGAATTACGTAAAAGAATGTTCTTGTTCATGGGAAGTACATATGTGAATTATAGTGTATGTTCAAGGATGTGTGCAGCTAACTCTCATGTTCAGAAGACAGAAATAGATGATGGATGATTGATGGGGAGGGAGGGGGGAGGGAAAGAAATAGTGATGTGACAGCATGTTAAAGATGGTTGATTGAGCTATCGGGGGAGGGGGGTCAGGGTATGATGGAATTCTGTGCATGGGGCTAGTGTTGTTTTTACAACTATTCATGTAACTTTGAATTTATTTCAAAATTAAAAAACAAAAAAAACAACAAAAAAAAACAGTCAGTTTCGACCTATATCCTCTGGCCCAATCTGCCCTAGTCTTAACCAGATCTGCTTCATTCATATCTTTAATTTAAGTCTGGGCTCTTTTTGAGCCCAGACTTTTTTTTTTTTTAACAGTTGCTATATGCACTAACACTGACATAAATACCTGCCAAGCTCTAGTTCTAAGTTTCAAGTGTCACATAGATACCCATGTTCCAGAGACCAATCAGGCTATACACAAAGGGATCAGCAACTCAAGAGTTTGGAGACAGCCAAGAAACACTAACTATAATAAATTCTTAATTTCAAATAACTCCCAAATAGGTTGGCCACTAGAATACAATCAGTTTGTGTTATTAGGTCTTACACAGTGCTACAAGGGAAAGGAATTTAGGAAATGCATTAGTTAGGGTTCTCTAGGGAAACAACCAACAGGAGATATCTGTAAATATGAGGTTTTATAAATGTCTCACGCAACTGTGGGAATGCACGAATCCAAATTCCATAGGGCAGGCAGTGAACTGGCAACTCCGATGAAG